>NC_049260.1:79210918-80460918 GCF_011100685.1 Canis lupus familiaris
TTGTTTGTCTCTTTTTTTCTCAGTTTCCCTCTTGCCATCAATTGTCTTCTATGTCACTCACTCGTTCTTCCACCTCGTTAACCCTCGTCGTTAGGACTTCTAGTTTGGATTGCATCTCATTCAATTGATTTTTAATTTCTGCCTGATTAGCTCTAAATTTGCAGTCATGAAGTCTCTTGAGTCCTTTATGCTTTTTTAGAGCCACCAGTAGCTGTATAATAGTGCTTCTGAATTGGCTTTCTGACATTGAATTGTAATCCAGATTTTGTAACTCTGTGGGAGAGACGACTGTTTCTGATTCTTTCTTTTGAGGTGAGGTTTTTCCTTCTAGTCATTTTGCTCAGTGCAGAGTGGCCAAAAGCAAGTTGTATGGGGAAAAGGAGAAAAGAGGAGAGAAAGAAGGAAGAAAGAGAAAGAGAAAAAAAAGGGAAGAAAAAAAACGAAAAAAAAAAAAAAAAGAGAGAAAGAAAAAAAAAGAAGAAAGGAGAAAAAAGGGGGGTGGGGGAAGGAAACAAATCAAAAAGCAAAACAAACAAAACAAAAAAAAAAAAGAACCACGGGGGAGTATCTTCTGATGTGTACTTTAAGTCCCTTGGGTTCCCCTGGAAGTTGTCAGTCAGTCTAGCTGGTCTTCTGGGGGGGGGCCTGCTGTGCTGATTTTCAGGTGTTAGCAGTTGGGGGAGCTGCTGTCCCCTGCCTGGTGCAGGGCTCAGTGGGGTGTTTACCCCGTGAGGCCGCAGGAGGAACAGCCCCAGTGGCGGGGCAGCTCTGGAAACCTGGATTCAGCTCCGGCAGGAACTCCGGAGCTCTCTGTCTGCAGGCCTGGAGGCTCCGGGCGGGGCCGCTGATCTGCACAGCTCGGGCAGTTGCGTCCTTGCGGTCTGGGCCCTCCGGCCTCTGCCCTGTCCCGGGGGAGGCGGGATCCTGGGCTGTGTCCCGGCGCCCTGTGCTCCGGGGCCTGCGCTGTTGGATTCGCGCTCCCGGCCGCGCAACCCCCTCCGCGGAGCTGCCGCCCGAGCCCCGGAGCTGCCGCCCGAGCCCCTCCGAGCTTGCTCCTGGAACCGCGCAGCCCCCTCCGCACGGAGCCTCTTCCTCTGCCCGAGCCCCTCGAGCTGCTCCCGGGGCCACGCAGCCCCCCTGCGGAGCCGCCGCCCGAGCCCCCCGAGCTGTCCGGGTCCGCCGGGTCCCGCCGTGCGTGCTGCAGCCCTTAGGGAGCTCGGCGCACTCCCTGGGCGCGCAGTTGCTGTTACTGTCCCGGGGAGCCAGAAGGCATCCCCTCCCTTCTGGGTCTGCTCCAACTCCCCGCGAGCCCCTTTCCGCCCGGGCAGGTTGGTGCAGCTCCTGCGTCTCCGGGACGGGGCTCTCCTGTCCTGGGGACACTCGCCCCGGCCTCAGCCCGGCTCCTCGCGGGGCTCCTCCCTTGGAGGCTTTGTTTCTTTATTTCTTTTTCCCCGTCTTCTACCTTGATAGAAGCGCGAACTCTTCTCACTGTAGAATTCCAGGTGGTATCTCTTTAATTTTCAGGCCGAATTCATAGATTTTCAGGATAATTTGAAGGTTTTCTAGGTAATTTGGTGGAGACAGGTGATTTGGAGACCTACTCTTCCACCATCTTGCCCCTCCCCCTGAATACTTATTTTTTTAAAGATTTATTTATTTATTCATGAGATACACACACACAAACACACACCACACAAACACAGAGGCAGAGACACAGGCAGAGGGAGAAGCAGCTCCATGCAGGGAGCCTGACGTGGACTCCATCCCAGGTCTCCAGGATCACACCCTGGGCTGAAGGCGGCGCTAAACCGCTGAGCCACCCTGGATGCTCCCTTTTTTTTTTTTTTTTTTTGACACTGAATTACTTAGAGATATGGTGGTTAACAACTGCAGACTTGCTCAAGAGTGGGTTGGGACAAAGCCAGGAGCAAAGCAAAAGGCCAGCAGGAAAATAGGGTGTCTGGTATTTACTTGGTTTCCATGGCCTTGTAGGAGGGGAAGGGAATGGTCAGGTCTCCATGGATTGGTGAGCTCCATGGTTTGGTGGAATCTGGGTCTCCTTGTTCCAATGGCACTCACTGTGGCAGTCTAGGCTGTGTTATTCTCAAAGATTCTGCAAAATGGCAGCCCCGGTGGCGCAGCGGTTTAGTGCCGCCTGCAGCCCGGGGTTGATCCTGGAGACCCTGGATGGAGTCCCATGTCAGGCTCTCTGCATGGAGCCTGCTTCTCCCTCTGCTTGTGTCTCTGCCTTTCATTCTCTCTCTGTGTCTCTATGAATAAATAATAAAATCTTTAAAAAAAAAGATTCTGCAAAATGCCCAAGCTCATTGGTAGAAAAATAATCATCGACAAGGAACTGTGGGCCTGGCCTGTATAGATAAGCATGCCCAGGTAAGCCATCCTCTCTCTGTTTTACACTCTAGAGATCTTTCAACCAGCCTCTACTAGTGTGCAGATTGGTGCTGGTGTGGTGTACTTGGGGTTTTAACTGCTTATTAAACTGACTTCCAAGGGCGGGGCAAGATGGCAGAGGAGTAGGGTCCCCAAGTCACCTGTCCGCACTAACTTACCTAGATAACTTTTGAATCATCCTGAAAACCTATGAATTCAACCTGAGATTTAAAGAGAAAAGCTGGAACGCTACAGGGAGAAGAGTTTTCGCTTTTAACAAGGAAGGAAGGCAGAAACAAAAAAGAAGCAAGTGGGGGAGGGGCCCCGCGAGGAGCTGGGCTAAGGGGGTTGCGAAAGCCTCCAGGACAGGAAGCCCAGCCCTGGAGAAGCAGGAACTTTTAAAATCCGCATCGGATTCTTCCCGGTAGAAAGGCGCTCAGTAGGGAACTTGGGCAGAATCACAGGAGGGGCAGTGGAGCCTCCAGTCTCCCGAAAATCACTAGTAGAGGAAGTGCTGCCCCAGGGGAGAAGCGTGCCACACACCACCCACGATCTCAGTAAGGGCTGCAGGCGTGCACCTGGCAGGGCCTCGGGAGAAGCAGGTGGGTCAGGCGGTGGCTCTAGGCGGAGGGGGCGGCACCCTGCTGCCTTCAACGAGGCCCGGCTCCGGGAGCGTGATTCCAGCAGCACAGGCCCTGGATCCCAGGGCAACCGGAGGACACATCCCAGGATCCTGTGCTCCCCCTGGAACGGGCGGAAGCGGGGAGGGGCACAGGAAGCGAGGACTCTCCTGCCTCTGGGCACCCCCAAGCTGGGCAGAATCAATACCCCCTACCCAGTGCAGACTGGGAGACTACGGGAGTTACTAGAGGGAACTGACTCCAGGGCTGCAGAGCTGGCCATGGCCAGTGTTTGTTGTTCCTCCTTCTGTCACCCTTTGCCTGGGATGGAGCAGGGCTGCCAAGGAACAGAGGCCTCACGGGGTAAACAGCTCCACTGAGCCGGGCACCTGGCAGGGGGCGGCGCAGCTACCCAGGTGCACACACCTGAGAATCAGCACAGCAGGCCTCTCCCCCAGAAGACCAGCTGGAAGGATGGGGAAGAACACGTTCTTGACCAAACAGCACTGGAAAGCTCCAGGGGAAGTCGAAGGATTTACAGTATATAGAACCAGTAGGTACCCCCTCCTTATTTTCCTTCCTTTTTCCAGTACAACTCGTTTTTATATCAGACCGTAAATTTCCAGGTTTTTTTCTCTTATCCCACCTTAACTACAATAATTTAACCACCTCTTCATGTTTAAGATTCTTCCTTTTTGACTTTCATATTTCATATTTCATATTTCCTGTAATATTCATTACAGGAAAATTAAAGTACCTGTAAAAAATTACAGGTCCTAGATATACTTTCCACTTCTAGATTCCCTTCAACATACTCAAATTAATTTTGGGAGATATACAAGATATGTTTTGTGTGTGTGTGTGTGGTATGTGTGTTTTGTTTTCTTGGCCTCATTTTGTTCTACAATGACGGCAGTTACTACTTTGTAAAACATGACCAGTATGCACCCAGAACCAACTGGTATACCATGCTGGTTCATTCTGTGAGATTCCTCATTCCCATTCTGCCCCCCTCTTTTATCTCATTTATGTTTTGGTGGCCAATGTTGGGGCCCTCTACAAGTATTTCTGGTTTATATAAATTTGGGACTGAGCATCTTCTAATATACAGAACTTAATATACTCGATATAAGAGGATCACCCTCGATAGAACCCCTCGATAGATTACATTTTACCTCCACTACAACTTCTTCACCACCACCATCTCCCAATACCCGCCCTTTTTTCCCCTCCTTTTTCTTTTTTTCTTTTCTTCTGTATGACTCCTGAGCTTTTATTTTTTACTACTTTGCTTTAAAAATTTGCTTTTCACATTAGTGGTCCTTTTGTTTATTTCCTTTTGATTTTGGTTTTCAAATTCTGGTCTCTGGCCTCGGCAGAATCATCTAGGGTGAAATTTACCTAGGTTGTGGATGATTCTTGACGCAGCCCACTCATACAGCCACTCTGCACTAAGCAAAAACACTAGAAAGAAGAACTCACCACAAAAGAAACAATCAGGAACAGTGCTCTCTCCCACAGACTTACAAAATTTGGATTACAATGCGATGGCAGAAAGCCTATTCAGAAGCACAATTATAAAGCTACTGGTGGCTCTGGAAGGAAGCATAAAGGATTCAAGAGACTTGATGACTGCAGAATTTAGATCTAATTGGGGCCAAAATTAAAAATCAATTAAATGAGTTGCAATCCAAACTGGAGGTCCTAATGATGAAGGTTAATGAGGTAGAAGAAAAAAGTGAGTGACATAAAAGACAAGTTGATGACAAGGAAGGAAGCTGAGGAAAAAAGAGAAAAACAAAAGACCATGAGGAAAGGTTGAGGGAAATAAATGACAACCTCAGAAGGAAAAATCTACATTTAATTGGGGTTCCAGAGGGTGCCGAGATGGCCAGACGGCCAGAAAGCATATTTGAACAAATCATAGCTAAGAATTTCCCTAATTTGGGGAGGGAAACAGGCATTCAGATACAGGAGATAGAGAGATCCCCTGCTAAAATAAATAAAAACTGTTCAACACCTCGATATTTAATAGTGAAACTTGAAATTCCAAAGATAAAGAGAAAATCCTTAAAGGCAGCAAGAGACAAGAGATCCCTAACTGATATGGGGATATATATTAGATTAACAGCAGACCTCTCCACAGAGACCTGGCAGGCCAGAAATGGCTGGCAGGATATATGCAGGCTAATAAATGAGAAGAACCTGCAGCCAAGAATACTTTATCCAGCAAGGCTCTCATTCAGAATAGAAGGAGTTAAAGAACTTCAAGATAGGCAGAAACTGAAAGAATGTGTGACCACCAAACCAGCTCTGCAAGAAATATTAATGGGGGACACTTTAAAAGAAAGAGGACACCCAAATAATCCACAAAAACAGAGACTGAATAGGTATTATGATGACACAAAAATCATATCTTTCAAGAATAACTCTGAACGTGAATGGGCTGAATGATTCCATCAAAAGGCGCAGGGTTTCAGACTGGATAAAAAAGCAAAACCCATCTATTTGCTGTCTACAAGAGACTCATTTTAGACCTAAGGCCACGTACAGCCTGAAAATGAAAGGGTAGAGGACCATTTAAGATAGCAGGGGTAGCAATCCTCATATCAGATAAATTAAAGTTATCCCAAAGACTGTAGTAAGAGATGAAAAGGGACACTATATCATACTTAAAGGATCTATCCAACAAGAGGACCTAACAATCATGAATATTTATGGTCCTAATGTGGGAGCTGCCAAGTATATCAATCAATTAATAACCAAAGTAAAGACATAGATAATAATACACTAATACTGGGAGACTTCAACATGGCAATTTATGCAAATGACAGATCTTCTAAGCACAACATCTACAAAGAAATAAGAGCTTTAAGTGATACACTGGACCAGAAGGATCTCAGAGATATTTACAAAGTTTTCATCCAAACGCAACTGAATACACATTCTTCTCAAGTGCACATGGAACTTTCTCCAGAATAGATGACATACTGGGTCACAAATCAGGTCTCAACCAATACCAAAAGATTGGAATTGTCCCCTGAATATTTTCATACCATAATGCTTTGAAACTTGAACTCAATCAGAAGAAGAAATTCAGAAGAAATTCAAATGCATGGAGGTTAAAGAGATCCTGCTGGGCAGCCCGGGTGGCTCAGCAGTTTAGCACTGCCTTTGGCCCAGAGTGTGACCCTGGAGACCTGGGATTGAGTCCCACGTCGGGCTCCCTGCATGCAGCCTGGTTCTCCCTCTGCCTGTGTCTCTAACCTTTCTCTCTCTCTCTCTCTCTTTCTTTCATGAATAAATAACTAAAATCTTAAAAAAATTAAATAAAGAGCTACCTGGTAAATAATGAAAGGCTCAAACAGGAAATTAGAGAATTAAAAAAGATTCATGGAAACTAATGAGAATGAAGATAAAACTGTTCAAAATCTTTGGGATATGGCAAAAGCAGTCCTAAGAAGGAAATAAATCACAATAAAAGCATCCCTCAAAAAATTGGAAAAAACTCAAATACACAAGCTAACCTCACACCTAAAAGGAACTGGAGAAATCCGACACCCAGCAGAAGAGAGTTCATAAAGATTTGAGCAGAACAAAATGAAATAGAGACCAGAATAACTGTAGAACAGATCAACAAAAACCAGGAATTGGTTCTTTGAAACAATTAATAAGATAGATAACCATTGGCTGGCCTTATTAAAAACAAAAAAAGACTCAAATTATTAAAATTATAAATGAAAAAAAGGAGAGATCACAACCAATACCAAGGAAATACAAACCATTTTAAAAACATATTATGAGCAGCTATACACCAAGAAATTAGGCAATCTAGAAGAAATGGATGCATTTCTGGAAAACCACAAACTACCAAAACTGAAACAGGAAGAAATAGAAAACCCGAACAGGCCAATAACCAGGGAGGAAAATGAAGCAGTCATCAAAAACCTCCCAAGACACAAGAGTCCAGGGCCAGATGGCTTCCCAGGGGAATTCTATCAAACATTTAAAGAAGAAACAATACCTATTCTACTAGAGCTGTTCAATAGGATAGAAAGGGATGGAATACTTCCAGACTCTTTTATGAGACCAGCATCACCTTAATTCATAAAACAAAGAACACACCAAAAAGGAGAATTACAGACCAATATCCCTGATGAACACAGATGCAAAAATTCTCAACAAGATACTAGCCAATATGATCCAACAGTATATTAAGAAGATTATTCACCATGAACAAGTAGGATTTATCCCCAGGATGCAAGGCTGGTTCAACACTCATAAAGCAATCAACATGATAGATCATATCAACAAGAGTAAACACAAGAACCATATGATCCTCTCAATAGATGCAGAGAAAGCATTTGACAAAATACAGCTCTCATTCCTGATCAAAACTCTTCAGAGTGTAGGGATAGAGGGAACATTCCACAGCATCTTAAAAGCCATCTACGAAAAGCCCACAGCAAATATCATTCTTAATGGGGAAACACTGGGAGCCTTTCCTCTAAGATCAGGAACACGACAGGGATGTCCATTCTCACCACTGCTATTCAACATAGTAGTAGAAGTCCTAGCCTCAGCAATCAGGCAACAAAAAGAAATAAAAGGCATTCAAATTGGCAAAGAAGAAGTCAAACTCTCCCTCTTCCCAGATGACATGATACTGTAAATAGGAAACCCAAAAGACTCCACCCCAAGATTGCTAGAACTCATCCAATAATTCGGCAATGTGGTAGGATACAAAATCAATGCCCAGAAGTCAGTGGCATTTCCATACACTAACAATGAAACTGAAGGAAGAGAAATGAAGGAGTCAATTCCATTTAAAATTGCACCCCAAAGCATACGATACCTAGGAATAAACTTAACCAAAGAGGTAAAGGGTCTATACCCTAAAAACTACAGAGCACTTCTGAAAGAAAATGAGGAAGACACAAAGAGATGGAAAACTATTCCATGCTCATGGATTGGAATAATTGATATTGTGAAAATGTCAATGCTACCCAGGGCAATTTACACATTCAATGCAATCCCTATCAAAATACCATGGACTTTCTTCAGAGAGTTGGAACAAATCATCTTAAGATTTGTGTGGAGTCAGACAAGATCCCGAATAGCCAGGGAAACACTGAAAAAGAAAACCAGAATCAGGGGCATCACAGTGCCAGATTTCAAAAAGCTGTGAATCACAAAGCTGTGATTCAAGACAATATGGTACTGGCACAAAGAGAGACACATAGATCAATGGAACAGAATGGAGAACCCAGAAATTGGCCCTCAACTCTATGGTCAACTAATATTTGACAAAGCAGGAAAGACTATCCACTGGAAAAAGGAAAGTCTCTTCAATAAATGGTGCTCGGAATTTGGACAGCTACATGCAGAAGAATGAAACTAAACCATTCTCTTTCACCAGACACAAAGATCAACTCAAAATGGATGAAAGATCTAAATGTGAGACAAGATTCCATCAAAATCCTAGAGGAGAACACAGGCAACACCCTTTTTGAATTTGGCCACAGCAACTTCTTGCAAGATACATCTATGAAGGCAAGGGAAACAAAAGCAAAAATGAATTATCTGGACTTAAGATAAAAACTTCTACACAGCAAAAGAAACAGTCATCAAAACTAAAAGGCAACCTTCAGAATGGGAGAAGATATTTGCAAATGACGTTTCAGATAAAGGGCTAGTATCCAAGATCTATAAAGAACTTACTAAACTCAACAGCAAAGAAACAAACAATCCAATCATGAAACGGGCAAAAGACACAAACGGAAATTTCACCAAAGAAGACATACGCATGTCCAACAAACACATGAGAAAATACTCTGCGTCAGTTGCCATCAGGGAAATACAAACCAAAACCACAATGAGATACCATGTCACACGACTGAGAATGGTGAACATTAACAAGACAGGAAACCACAAATGTTGTAGAGGATGTGGAGAAAGGGGAACCCTCTTGCACTATTGGTGGGAATGTGAACTGGTACAGCCACTCTGGACAACTGTGTGGAGGTTCCTCAAAGAGTTAAAAATAGACCTGCCCTACGACCCAGCAATGCACTGCTGAGGATTTACCCTAGAGATACAAATGCAGTGAAAGGGCAGGACACCTGCACCCCAATGTTTATAGCAGCAATATCCACAATAGCTAAACTGTGGAAGGAGCCTTGGTGTCCATCGAAAGATCAATGGATAAAGAAGATGTGTTCTATATACACAATGGAATATTACTCAGCCATTAGAAATGACAAATACCCATCATTTGCTTCAATGTGGATGGAACTGGAGGGTATTATGCTGAGTGAAGTAAGTCAATCGGAGAAGGACAAATATTATATGGTCTCATTCATTTGGGGAATATAAAAAATAGTGAAAGGGAATAAAGGGGAAAGGAGAGAAAATGAGTGGGAAATATCAGATAGGGTGACAGAGCATGAGAGACTCCTAACTCTGGGAAATGAACAAGGGGTGGTAGAAAGGGAAGTGTGTGGGGGGTTGGGGTGACTGGGTGATGGGCACTGAGGGGAGCACTTGACGGGATGAGCACTGGGTGTTATACTATATTTGTCAAATCGAACTCCAATAAAAATTATACAAAAAAAGAAATAAATAAAATATTACTTTGTAAAAGAAAAAAAAATAAACAGACTTCCACCCCATTCTATCTTTACGTCTCATTTTCAACCTCCTAGTGGGAACCCTTGCTTCCCATTCCTTATTCTGAAGGGCTGAGAAACCCCTATCCCAGTAACAAATCTCCTTTGTTCCTTCTTTCCATGCTGTGTTTACATAGTCGTCATCATCTTTCTTGTCTTTACTTTCCTTACTCCATTGACTCTAATCTTCCAGGTCTTATCCATTGAGATGGATCTTATCCAAGTATATATTGGACACATGCAGGCTGCAAGCCTTGCACATGGTGTGATGTCAAATACTAGCTGTATAAACAGCTATAAACAATAGGCTATTGATATGAGGTATCTTCCCTTGACCAGGGAACTCACTGTAGGTGGATAACGGTGGAGACAGTGGTGTCACAGATGGAGAGAGAAAAAGAGCACTCATTAACTGAGCATCAAGAATAGTATCTTTCTTTGCATTTTTCCTTTTTAAAATTTCCTTACTCTTTTTACCTGGGCTACTAGGATGCTAAGCACCATAATGAAGGATTAACCAAACTTTTAGAATCATTTATTGTGCACCAACACTCCACCAGATGCTTTCGACCTGGGTTACTTCAAATGCGTCTCCAGACGGCATTAGGAGGGATAGATTCAACTCCCCCCCACTCCAACTCTGGTCACCCCACCCCTGCCTGGATCCCAAACATTAGCACCTCTAACAGCAGCCACTGCCTGTGCCTATGACCATATAAGATGAAAAAGAAAGAAACCCTCATTATTTTCTGATACATAATAATAATAAGATAGTAACTTGGATAAAATATTAGTTATATGTGATAATTATTTCCATGAATATCTAAGCAGTGGTTAAGAGAATAGAACCCAGAAACAAGCTGGCTGTGGAACATCAGGCAAGACATTTAAACTTTCCAAATCTCAGTTTGTTCAAATGTTATCTGGGGATGTCTATAATACGTATCTTGCCTACATGGTTATTGCGGAGATTGATTAATGCATATAAAACACTTAAGCAGCATGTGATACACAGTAAGGAGTCAAGAAATTCTCCTATTATTAATATTATCATCATTACTACTGTGTTCCAAGTCTTAACTCATTTAAATCTGATAAAAAACCTTGTGAGGTGTGAATTTCTCCCTAGTTTACAAGAAACATTCATTCCTAATAGCATTAATTGCAACTATAGTACTAATATAAACACAAATAACAGTGTCAGTGATGCTTCATAAATATGTTCATTTTATAGATGCATGCCAAGATTTTCAGGAGTGGCAGTAATTAGATTATAATATCAATGTAATGTAATTGTCAATATTCTAAAATCACCTCCATTTCAGAGGCGGCATGAGATAACACCATTATTCTTATAATGAAACCCATTATTAGGGTAGATGCTAAAATAACATTGGTAATAATAACAACATTAACATTATTAACATTAATAATAATAATAACAACAACATTAATAGCAACAACATTACTTAATGTGATATAATTATGCTATTTTCAGGAGGGGAAAAATACCACACCAGCATTATTAAGAATGGTAGTTACTGTAGTTTTTAAAAATATATAATAATGCAATTAACTGCATTAATGTTTTACCTCAGTTATCCTGATTCTGATCAGATAAAAAGGTTTTCTTAGCAGTATAGAATTAATTTAGTATTATTTTTATTAGTAAATTATTTAATTGTATACTTACTATAGCATTTGCAATAAATAATACAATTGTGGCATACATAATAACAATACAATTGTGGCATCCATTATAATAATGATTAATGATACAATCACTTTATAATAATGGATACGATAAAGGTGAAATAAATACTATAATCAATAATAACGTAAGCACAAATAATGGAGGACAATGATTATCCCCAATTAACGTATCCCCACTGAAAGGCAAAGCATAGCACAAGTCTTCCTGGTGGTGCTTCCTGGTTAACTAATATTATAACATTATAATAGTCATTTAACTACAGACAATATTATGGGTATGCTATAATTATGCCCCCTATACCACAGGGATAGTCAGTACCTGGGCCCAGGGGCATATACTGGTTCTTTAACGTTAACCTAGCTGCACATAGTAACATTACGGAACGTCCTATAACCATACCCACTTCCGAGACAGGGGGCGGCGAGGCCAGCATCCGGGCTAGTGAAATTATGCCTATTGCGCTAACGCTATGCAGATGCAGACCCTATGCAGGCAGTGGTCTGAACGGGGCCATTTCCCCTGTGCGGAGGGCCAGGGCCAGTTCCGCAATGGATGGCGCCCCCTTGAGCAACGTCTTGACCTCATCCCTGCAACAGGTACTTATGCTGCACGCGGGCATCCGTCTCCCCGCCCCCAGCCCAGGGACTGGCTTCCCGGCCCGCGTCCCCTCGGCCCACAGCCTTCCTCTGCAAACTCTCCCCAGGACGTGCTACCTTCTAGCGGTCGCTGAGGAGAGGTGCTCCACCAGGCCAGTATCGTGGACATTTCCTCCTCGAGGCCACATGAGCCGACCCGCACTCCAGGTGCCCCAGGGCTGCGGTCGCCCCCAGGCCAGAAGAGGAGCCAGAAAGGCGGGGGAACCAGGCGGAGCTACCGCTGGGGGCAGCCGAGGGGAGAAACTGCTTCCCCCTTCCTTTCTCGCCTTTGCTAGTCACCGATCTGGATGGGCCTGGCATTCACGGTGCGGACCATGTACACGTTACGAGTGGATGGGGATCAGATACTCTTGGGGTATGGGGTAAGGAAGGGATGTATTCAGGGTCTGGGAGATGCTCCTGGAGCTGATGTGAATGGGCGGAGGTTATCAAACCACCCTTCCCTTTGGCCAGTCCTGGAACCAGTAATTGCTCCCGAGACCCCCAAATGATTTAAACAGATACATGAAGGATGTTGGCAGCCAGTTTGCTGAGTAGGTATCTGAGGGAACGATGTACTAGACATAGGGCACAGCCATTGCAAAGGCCTGGAAGCTAGGAGAAGCTCTGCTGGTTTTATGAATTACCAGAAGGGCCCTAGCACAGACCAATTTGTGTTGACAAATAATAAAAATAAATATTGACCAACTAACAAGGAAGTCTCAACTTTATTTAGCCCTACTCTTCTTTTGTAGGATAGTTACAACTTTATCTGATAAATGTTTATTTAAATATATGATATTTTATATAAGACATATATTAGGATGAATCATTAAATTGTCAGTATTTAACCTTTTGATTTATAAAAACAGAAATTTCAAGTTATAGTCAACTTACAATTATAATTATAAATACATTTAGTTATAACTATTTTATTCTATAAATATACATTATGGTTACATAAATATAAGATAAATGTTATATAAAATTTGCAGATTTATAAACTACAAGTATGATATGCAGTCTGTACATTTATATGTAATTTATAAAATATAAATATATGCAATCTTTAATATTGCAACAGTTTTTATAATATAGCATGCACCATATATAAGTGTACACATATTACTCTATACTATCATATGTAATTAATATGAAAACACATATATCATGTTGAAATATTTCATAATGGCCCTTCACTGTCCTGAAATGAAATTTATAGGTAATATGACTTACCTCTGCTCCAAAATTAAAACAAATCAATTTAATATAACCTAAATTATATTAGGTTTAATATAAAGATGATGTAAAAGACAGTTTTTATTGAAATAATGTTGAAATATTGTCGCATGTAAATGATTGGGAAGTACAGTAGAAGAATAAGCTAGATATGTAGTTAATAGGAATAGTAGTATTAGTCCAAATAGTAATAGAAAAGACTTGCTGAGTATTGTCTGTGTGCCAGGCACTGATCTAAGCACTTGAAATGCACTGATATATTTAATCCTCACAGCCTCCTGATGGAGCCTGCAGAGGGTTTCCATTATTTAGTTAGCTCCACAGGAATGAGGGGTTTATGATAGTTGAATGATGTGCTAAACTTGGAAATGGAGAAGGAAATAAGTTATCTAAAGAAGATGAGTAAGCCCTAATCACTTACTTTGGAGTCTCCGTTTCCTAGTTGACACGGAATTTGATTTGCAATAGGGGCAGCCAAGTGTAGAATTGAAATTGAAGATGTGGGCTCTGCTTGTAACTTTTAGAACCTTGCTATTTGATGAGTAGCAGTTGTGTCTCTGCCATGAATCAGAACCCTCCCCATAATGGAGGAGAACTTCGACAGTATCAGAAGTCTCGTCCTGAAATCTGTGTGGCAGTTCATGGCATGGAAGCGACTAACTTTGGGCAGAAAATGCTTGTAGACTCAGATTTGCCTGCACTAGGGCTTTGCGTGTGAGAGTTGCAGTGTGCGCATCTATGGGGTTTGTGCACACTTCTAACCATGCTCTTTTAGACCTCAGTTGACTGGAACTCACATCACAAGAACCCTCAGTTCACTGGCTTTTATTCCCACCTCTACTCTCTGTTATAAGACAAACTTTTAGTCATCACAATAACTTTTCTTCAGGCTACCCATTTATGTGTGCAAGAACCTAAAAGTTGGAAGGAATAGTGGTTATGTCCAGACAGGGATTTGAGGTAAGGATGGGACTGTGTATGGTGGTTAAAGGGGACATTAGCTATATCATCAATACTTTATTTCTTTAATAAAACAAAGCTACTGAAAGCAAATAGGGAAAAAGTTAACATTATTAAATTTGGATGGTAAAAATCATGGGAATTTGCATTATTCTCTTTTGTTCTCTGTGGTTTTGAAATGAAGGGAAACAATCAAAAAGATTGCCAGGGGGAGATTTTCCAGTTTAGCACATATGCAGATTGTCTTCTTGACCAAAGACCTCAGCATCAGATAATCTGTTATTGGTGCTTGGTCAGAGCTTGTCTAGTGTAATGCCTCCATTTCTTCTCAGAGTAGAAACGGACTTTCTCAGATGTCATGTAAATCTTTTTAAAGAGGCAGAGGCAGAACCCAGGGTTTCTGAAATCTAGAGGTGGACTAAGAACCCAGGATTTGATCTCTTCACTCTATTATGCCCTTTTCTTATATTGCCCAAAGTTACTGTTTCAATAACTTTTCAGAAATGACGGGTGTAGGGTGATAACCCCAAGGGCCTGACAAATCCTCAGTCAATTCAGAAAGATTTCAGTCTCATCATGATTCTTTACTTACTAAAATAGAAAGTGGATTTGGATGTCTTAGAAAAGATTTTCAACAATCCAAAGGTTAACCTCCAGCTAATGTAAAAATTAATTAACCAAGAAGTTCACTCTACTAGCACTAAATTGTGCAAGATATCATGGAATGAGAATATAGAAAACCACATTCAGTAAGACCTACTAAGTGTCTGGTCCAGGAGGTGCTTGAGCGATGAAATGAAAAAGGGAAGAAATTCCATGAGCAGAGTGACATTGACTAATGTGCCAATCAGTATGGCAGGAAAACCAGGATGCCACTCCCAGCTTGACACCTAGGTAAAACAAACTCAGAGCATGACTAAAATTTGGTTGGGAAGGTGTGGAAGGTGGGAGAAATGGTATGAGGGTGTAGACAGGAAAGAGCTGAATGGGTAAGGGCCTGCTGTTCCCTTACAAGGAAGGCTAGGGTAGGACTAGAAGGAGGAGATCAGCCTGTCAACAGCCACGCATTTTGACAGGGTATAGCCTAATTTGGAAGAGCTTGGGTGGTAGAATTGGCGATTTTCGCTGACTTACCAAGGAATTATGAATTCTGGAGCAGGAATTTGGCATAGAGCTTGTTATTAATGTTACTAGTGATGCTAGCTAATGGAAAGGTGGCAGTCATTTGTTCTTGTCAACACATTTTGGACATTGGAGCCTGTCTCCTGACATTCCTTTATTTTAATAATAAATTTATTTCTTATTGGTGTTCAATTTGCCAACATACAGAATAACACCCAGTGCTCATCCCGTCAAGTGCCCCCCTCAGTGCCCGTCACCGATTCACCCCCACCACCCGCCCTCCTCCCCTTCCACCACCCCTAGTTCGTTTCCCAGAGTTAGGAGTCTTTATGTTCTGTCTCCCTTTCTGATATTTCCCACACATTTCTTCTCCCTTCCCTTATATTCCCTTTCACTATTATTTTATTCCCCAAATGAATGAGAACATATAATGTTTGTCCGTCTCCGATTGACTTATTTCACTCGGCATTATACCCTCCAGTTGCATCCACGTTGAAGCAAATGGTGGGTATTTGTCATTTCTAATGGCTGAGTAATATTCCATTGTATACATAAACCACATCTTCTTTATCCATTCATCTTTCGATGGACACCGAGGCTCCTTCCACAGTTTGGCTATTGTGGACATTGCTGCTAGAAACATCGGGGTGCAGGTGTCCCGGCGTTTCATTGCATCTGCATCTTTGGGGTAAATCCCCAAAAGTGCTATTGCTGGGTCTTGGGCAGGTCTATTTTAAACTCTTTGAGGAACCTCCACACAGTTTTCCAGAGTGGCTGCACCAGTTCACATTCCCACCAACAGTGTAAGAGGGTTCCCTTTTCTCCGCATCCTCTCCAACATTTGTGGTTTCCCGCCTTGTTAACTTCCCCCATTCTCACTGGTGTGAGGTGGTATCTCATTGTGGTTTTGATTTGTATTTCCCTGATGGCAAGTGATGCAGAGCATTTTCTCATGTGCATGTTGGCCTTGTCTATGTCTTCCTCTCTGAGATTTCTCTACATGTCTTTTGCCCATTTTATGATTGGATTGTTTGTTTCTTTGGTGTTGAATTTAATAAGTTCTTTATATATCTTGGAAACTAGCCCTTTATCTGATAGGTCATTTACAAATATCTTCTCCCATTCTGTAGGTTATCTTTTAGTTTTGTGGACTGTATCCTTTGCTGTGCAAAAGCTTTTTATCTTGATGAAGTCCCAATAGTTCATGTTTGCTTTTGTTTATTTTGCCTTCCTGGATGTATCTTGCAAGAAGTTACTGTGGCCGAGTTCAAAAAGGGTGTTGCCTGTGTTCTCCTCTAGGATTTTGATGGAATCTTGTCTCACATTTAGATCTTTCATCCATTTTGAGGTTATCTTTGTGTATGGGGCAAGAGAGTGGTCTAGTTTCATTCTTCTGCAGGTGGATGTCCAATTTTCCCAGTATATTTATTGCAGAGACTGTCTTTCTTCCAGTGGATAGTCTTTCCTCCTTTATCGAATATTAGTTGACCATAAAGTTGAGGGTCCACTTTTGGATTCTCTATTCTGTTCCATTGATCTATGTGTCTGTTTCTGTGCCAGTACCACACCGTCTTGATGACCACAGCTTTGTAGTACAACCTGAAATCTGGCATTGTGATGCCCCCAGATGTGGTTTTCTTTTTTAAAATTCCCCTGGCTATTCGGGGTCTTTTCTGATTCCACACAAATCTTAAAATAATTTGTTCTAACTCTCTGAAGACAGTCCATGGTATTTTCATAGGGATTGCATTAAATGTGTAAATTGCCCTGGTAACATTGACATTTTCACAATAATAATTCTGCCAATCCATAGCATGGAATATTTTTCCATCTCTTTGTGTCTTCCTCAATTTCTTTCAGAAGTGTTCTATAGTTTTGAGGGTATAGATCCTTTACCTCTTTGGTTAGGTTTATTCCTAGGTATCTTATGCTTTTGGGTGCAATTGTAAATGGGATTGACTCCTTAATTTCTCTCTCTTCAGTCTCATTGTTAGTGTATAGAAATGCCACTGACTTCTGGGCATTGATTTTTTATCCTCCCACGCTGCCAAAATGCTGTATGAGTTCTAGCAATCTTGGGGTGGAAGCTTTTGTGTTTTCTATGTAGAATATCCTGTCATCGACGAAGAGGAAGAGTTTGACTTCTTCTTTGCCAATTTGAATGCCTTTAATGTCTTTTTGTTGTCTGATTGCTGAGGCTAGGACTTCCAGTACTATGTTGAATAGCAGTGGTGAGAGTGGACATCCCTGTCTTGTTCCTGATCTTAGGGGAAAGGCTCCCAGTGCTTCCCCATTGAGAATTATATTTGCTGTGGGCTTTGCGATGATGGCTTTTAAGATGCTGAAGAATGTTCCCTCTATCCCTACACTCTGAAGAGTTTTGATCAGGAATGGATGCTGTATTTTGGCAAATGCTTTCTTTGCATCTCTGAGAGGATCATATGGTTCTTGGTTTTTCTCTTGCTGATTTGATGAATCACATTGAGTGTTTTACGAGTGTTGAACCAGCCTTGTGTCCCGGGGATAAATCCTACTTGGTCATGGTGAATAATTTTCTTAATGTATTGTTGGATCCTATTGGCTAATATCTTGTTGAGAATTTTTGCATCCATGTTCTTCAGGGATATTGGTCTGTAATTCTCCCTTTTGCTGGAGTCTTTGCCTGGTTTTGGAATTAAGGTGATGCTGGCCTCATAGAACGAATTTGGAAGTACTCCATCTCTTTCTATCTTTCCAAACAGCTTTAGTAGAATAGGTATGGTTTCTTCTTTAAATGTTTGATAGAATTCCCCTGGGAAGCCATCTGGCCCTGGACTTTTGTGTCTTGGGAGGCTTTTCATGACTGCTTCAATTTCCTCCCTGGTTATTGGCCTGTTCAGGTTTTCTCTTTCTTCCTGTTCCAGTTTTGGTAGTTTGTGGCTTTCCAGGAATGTGTCCATTTCTTCTAGATTGCCTAATTTATTGGCGTATAGCTGTTCATAAAATGTTTTTAAAATCGTTTGTATTTCCTTGGTGTTGGTAGTGATCTCTCTTTTCTCATTCTTGATTTTATTAATCTGAGTCTTCTCTCTCTTCTTTTCAATAAGGCTGGCTAATGGTTTATCTATCTTATTAATTCTTTCAAAGAACCAACTACTGGTTTTGTTGATCTGTTCCACAGTTCTGGTCCCGATTTCGTTGAGTTCTGCTCGAATCTTTATTAACTCTCCTCTTCTGCAGGGTGTAGGATCTATTTCCTGTTTTTTCTCTAGCTCCTTTAGGTGTAAGGTTAGCTTTTGTATTTGAGTTCTTTCCCGTTTTTGGATGGATGCTTCTATTGCGATGTATTTCCCCCTCAGGACTGCTTTTGCTGCATCCCAAAGATTCTGAACGGTTGTATCTTCATTCTCATAGTTTTCATGAATCTTTTTAATTCTTCCTTAATTTCCTGGTTAACTCTTTCATCTTTTAGCAGGATGGTTCTTAACCTCCACGTGTTTGAGGTCCTTCCAAACTTCTTGTTCTGATTTAGTTCTAATTTCAAGGCATTATGGTCTGAGAATATGCAGGGGACGATCCCAATCTTTTGGTATCGGTTGAGACCCGATTTGTGACCCAGTATGTGGTCTATTCTGGAGAAAGTTCCATGTGCACTTGGGAAGAATGTGTATTCAGTTGAGTTTGGATGTAAAGTTCTGTAGATATCTCTGAAATCCGTCTGGTCCAGTGTATCATTTAAAGTTCTCGTTTCTTTGGAGATGTTGTGTTTAGAAGACCCATCGAGTGTAGAAAGCGCTAGATTGAAGTCACCAAGTATAAGTGTATTATTATCTAAGTATGTCTTAACTTTGGTTATTAATTGATTTATATATTTGGCAGCTCCCACATTCGGGGCATATATATTGAGGATTGTTAAGTCCTCTTGTTGGTTAGATCCTTTAAGTATGATATAGTGTCCCTCTTCATCTCTCACTACAGTCTTCGGGGTAAATTTTAGTTTATCTGATATAAGGATGGGTACCCCTGCTTTCTTTTGAGGACCATTCGAATGGTAAATGGTTCTCCAACTCAGGCTGTAGATGTCCTTCTGTCTAAAATGAGTCTCTTGTTGACAGCAAATAGATGGGTCCTGCTTTTTTATCCTGTCTGAAACCCTGCGCCTTTTGATGGGGTCTTTAAGCCCGTTCACATTCAGAGTTACTATTGAAAGATAATGAGTTTAGTGTCATCATGATATCTATTCAGTCCTTGTTTTTGTGGAATGTTCCACTGGACTTGTTCTTAAAGGGGAATTTTAAGAGTCCCCCTTAAAATTTCTTGCAGAGCTGGTTTGGAGGTCACCTATTCTTTCAGTTCCTGCCTGTCTTGGAAGCTCTTTATCTCTCCTTCCATTCTGAATGAGAGCCTTGCTGGATAAAGTATTCTTGGTTGCATGTTCTTCTCATTTAGGACCCTGAATATATCCTGCCAGCCCTTTCTGGCCTGCCAGGTCTCTTTGGAGAGGTCTGCTGTTACCCTAATACTCCTCCCCATAAGTCAGGGATTTCTTGTCTTTTGCTGCTTTAAGGATCTTCTCTTTATCTTTGGAATTTGCCAACTTAACTATTAAATGTCGAGGTTTTGAATGGTTTTTATTTATTTTAGGGGGGCATCTCTCTATCTCCTGGATCTGAATGCCTGTTTCCCTTCCCAGATTAGGAAAGTTTTCAGGTATGATTTGTTCAAATACTTATTCTGGACCTCCATCCCTTTCGGCGCCCTCGGGAACCCCAATTAAACGTAGGTTTTTCTTCCTCAGGCTGTCGTTTATTTCCCTTAGTCTATCTTCATGGTCTTTTAATTGTTTGTCTCTTTTTTCCTCAGTTTCTCTCTTTGCTATCAACTTGTCTTCTATGTCACTCACTCGTTCTTCCACCTCATTAACCCTCGTCGTTAGGACTTCTAGTTTGGATTGCATCTCATTTAATTGATTTTTAAATTCTGCCTGATTGGATCTAAAATCTGCAGTCATGAAGTCTCTTGAGTCCTTTATGCTTTTTTCTAGAGCCACCAGTAGCTGTATACTAGTGCTTCTGAATTGGCTTTCTGACATTGAATTGTAATCCAGATTTTGTAACTCTGTGGGAGAGAGGACTGTTTCTGATTCTTTCTTTTGAGGTGAGGTTTTCCTTCTAGTCATTTTGCCAGTGCAGAGTGGCCAAAAACAAGTTGTATTGGGAAAAGGAGATAAGGAGAGGAGAGAAAAAAGGAAAGAAAAGAGAAAAAGAAAGAAGAAAAAAGGAAGAAAAAAGAAAAATAAAGAAGAAAAAGAGAAAGAAAAAGAAAGAAAGGGACAAAAGGGTGGGGGAAGCAAACAGAAATCAAAAAGCAAAACAAAACAAAACAAAACTCAGGGGAGTATCGTCTGATTCTGTATACTTAAATCCCTTGACTTCCCCTGGAACTTGTCCGTCTAGCTGGTATTCTGGGGGAGGGGCCTGTTGTGCTGATTTTCAGGTGTTAGCACTTGGGGGAGCTGCTCTGCCCCCTCCCTGGTGCAGGGCTCAGTGGGGGTTGTTTACCCTGTGAGGCCCCAGGAGGAACAACGCCAGTGGCGGCGGCCAGCCCTGGAGCCCTGGATTCAGCTCCCGCAGGAACTACAGAGCTCTCAGTCTGCAGGGGCCTGGATGCTCAGCTCCGTGCAGGAGCGTCCTTGCTGTCCTGGGCCCTCCTGGCCTCTGTCTGTCCCGGGGGGAGGCTGGATCCTGGGCTGTGTCCCCGGCGTCCTGTGCCGGGCCTGCGCTGTTGGATTCGCGCTCTGGCCGGGCAGCCCCCTCCGCAGAACCTCGGCCCGAGCCCTCTGAGCTGCTCCCGGGTCCAGCTGTGTGCGCTACAGCTATTTAGGGAGCTTGGTGCACTCTCCCCGGGTCGCAGGTGTCTGTTAGTGTCCCAGGGAGCCTGGGGGCATCCCCGCCCCTCCTGGGATCCTGCTCTAACTCCCTGCAAGCGCCTTTCCTCCCGAGAAGATTGGTGCAGCTCCTGCTTCTCCAGGACGGTGCTTTCCTGTCCTGGGGACACTCGCCCCGGCCTTAGCCCGGCTCCTCGCGGGGCCCCTCCCCCTTGGAGGCCTTTTGTTCTTTTATTCCCCCCCCATCTTCCTACCTTGATAGAAGTGTGAACTCTTCTCACTGTCGCATTCCAGCTGTTCTCTCTTTAAATCTCAGGCCGAATTGGTAGATATTCTGGATGATTTGAAGGTTATCTAGGTAATTTGGTGGGGCAGGTGACTTGGGGACCCTACTCTTCCGCCATCTTGCCCCTCCTCCCTCTCCTGACATTCCTATCAGAATTTGGACACATCACTGCTTTCTGTGGTGGGTAGCAGCAGGGGCAATCCTAAAGTCTTTGATAAATACAACTTTTGATTATTAGTGAATTTGGGGGAAAAAACCCACATGGTTTCATCCCATAAAGATTTAATGAGTGCCTACTATGTTCAATACATTGGACTACTATGTTCAATACATTGGTCCTAGCAATACAAAGTAAATGAGACGCCCATCTAACCGAGGAGATATGTAGACAAACACGTGGTGAGAGATGGATTCACATGGAGCAATGAAGTCTGTTTTCAGAGAAGTGGCATTTGAAGCTGCATCTTGGAGGATTAGGATCTCAATAGATAGGCACAGAGGCAAAGGGTATACTGGAGGAAGAGCAAAAGAAGTGAATGGCATGTTCAGGACAGGTGAGTATTGAGGTATTGGATGTGCAAAGAACTATGGGGAGGGGCAGAAAAGACAGGCGTCTAGAGTGAGCCAGGGGAGCTAGGCTTAGGGATTTGCACACCTGGAGCCACTGCAGGTTTTGAGCAGTGAAAGGATGGTCATATACTTCAGAAAGATCACTTTAGTAGCAGTTTCAAGAACAGATTGGAATGGGAAAGTTGGAAAATCATTTTAGAAGGGAATCACAATAGTCCAAACAAGATAGAAGGATCTGGACTTTCACATCTATGAGGATGGAGAGTAGGGGAAGAATTTCAATAATTTTTCAGAAGCAATGAGCTTTACTGTCTTTTTGGGAGGAGCAGGGGGAGGTCACTGGGACGGGAAAGGCAAGATTCAGGGATGTTTTCCAAAGAATTTGATGTGGATGGCTGTGAACATGGGAGGCGGAGCAGATTTGGCATGGAAGATAAACTTACTGCCAAGCATCCTGGATTTGAGGGGGCAGCAGAAAGCCTGCTAGAGGGATTGGCAGGGAGTTCTTATATCCTGTATCCCACAGGCTTATTTGCTGCCGCAGCCATCAAATTAACATCAGTGCATCTGAGAAGGGCTCCTGGCTAGTAATGAATTCCCAAGGAAGCTCTTATGAGGCCTCAGGTAATCAGGAGTGGAGGAGTTAGTTGTAGTGTTTCATGTGGCTTCACCTCCAGAACGTAATTGAGGCTCATTTGTCGGGTAAGATCTAAGGAATGATCTTGACAAAGCATAGCACAGATCCTGTAATGAAAGGGAAATGAAGATGGTTGCCAGCCCATTATTAAGCATAATAACTAGGTTGAAATGAGATGAAAGACTTCATTTAGGCAGAACTTCCCTATTGACAAATGGCAGGGGGTAAAAGTGTGAAAGGAAAGCATATAATCCAATTCATAAAAAGTATAGAAATGCTTTTTAAAACTTGAAGCGATAATCACTCATTGTATATATAGAGCTGGGGTGGGGGATGTTTTCTCTATTGATAGATACTGATGCACAGATGAAAGTTTTTAAAATATTTTTTTTTCTACTGACAGAACTTTATTTAAAAAATAATAAGACAACTCTGTCCATATTCCCAGGCTGGGGGCAAGGAGGCTTGCGTCCAGCAGAAAGGGCACAGGCCATTTACTTCTTGGAGACCTTGACTTCTTGTGCTTGGAGCTGCCCACTTGAGGCAGATAAGTGTTCACCATGATGAGTATAAATGAAAAGAAACTTGTTTTTAGGTCCATGTTTGGGGGAGCTGAGAAATAGAAAGCATTTAACTCCTGTGTTAAAATGTTAGAAATAAAAATAAGAGCACTGTGTTCAAAATTATAATACATAAATACAAATGTTAAGATAAACTCAACTCAGGGCACTTGGGTGGCTCAGTCGATTAAGGATCTGCCTTCAGCTTAGGTCATGATCCGAGGGTCCTGGGATCGAGCCTCCCATTAGGCTCCATGATCATGGAGGGGTCTGCTTCTCCCTCTGCTCCTCCCCTCACTCCTGCTCAACCTCTCCCCTCTAAAAGAAATAAATAAAATCTTAAAAAAAGATAAACACAACTCTATTCCTAGATTATGATTTTAGGGATTGGGTGATCATCCCTAGATATTTAATTTTAAATTGGTATGGGTCAGATAAAATCGATCCTAGTTTTAGATCTGATCTTCAGAGGTTAAATAAAATACACAAATTAAGAATTCATTACTCTATAAGTACTGTGTGTAATTTATAGATAAATAATTGGCATACATTATTTTGTGGTTATTATTCCCACAATGGTTATTATTTGGGGATACATTATCATTCAGCTAGAAAGGTCTACTGTACTGGATAGGCATGTGCTCTTTGGAATACATACAACAATTTCGATAGCATCAAGCAAATTTTAATATTTTAATGGCTCATGAGCTGGGATGGGAGTATAGGAGGCAATATGTAAAACACACAGCATGTAAGAACATAAGTTCTGGAGTCAAACTCACCTGTGTTGGGATCCACACTACTACCACAACTTGCATGACCTTGAGCAAGTCATTTGAACTGAGGTTTTTTTTTTTTTTTCTCCTCAGTAAAATAGGAATGATAAGAGTCCCTACATCCCAGAGTTAACAGGATAGTAAAATGAGAAAAATACATGCAAAGCACCTATCACAGTACCCAGCTGTTCTGTACTAAGGCTCAATGAATGCCAGTAGCTGCTGTTGCACCTTTATGTGCAGGGTCATCCACCTGCTGTGTGTAACCTGATTACCCAGGTTGAGGAAGAACTCAGCTGCATGCTCAACTTTTTGTCTCCCTCTGTCACCCACAGTGGTGCATCCCCAGGTGTGCTGTGATCCCTCCCCAACGACCAGTGGTTGGCAGATAGCAGTTTTTTTAGTTCTAGAGTTTAGGTGGGGAAATGTTAAGTGCTACACAAAAAACTTGGACAGCTCCCCCTCTAGTGGTGATTTGATGAATTGCCCCCAACAATTGCCCTGTTGATCACAAACAGGAGAGCTGGTTGTAAAAATGAAACGGATATAGTTGGCAGAAAGGAAAACAGCTGGTTTAACAAATGAATTTATTAATCACAAACACATAATAAGCTAGTAACAAATGTACATCTGAGGCTTAAGTTGTAATGAATGTCATTAAGATATCTGCAGCTTGTATATTTTCTTCTATGCTAATTAGCCATTTTACCTAAACAGATTTCTAATTCGGGGGAAAAAATCCAGAATTGGCAATTCTACACATAGTTACGTATCCTACCCCCAATAAAAATTACTGTACACAATACTTTTTTCTAAAATAATGTAATTATTGTTGATAACAGCATCTTATCCTCTTTTAGTAATTTATAAACTTTTCTCAGAGCTTTGTTTTCACAGCAGGTAGGTGTAGTATGTTTCCCTCTCCTGGTTGTATTGAGGAGAAAACCAAGGCTTTTCTATAAAGAGGCTAAATAAGTTTTCTTTTGTCACCCAAGGCACTTCTCATGGGATTGTATTAGATTTTACCCCTAGGAATCTCCTCTTGGCAAAATAAATTGCATGGACACTGGTATGTCCCTTATGTGCTCATAAACATCATCTCTTTTTTTTTTCTATTTGAATCTTCATGTTGGGACGCCTAAAAACACAGTTGTTTGGCAGATTGGAATGAAAATGATTAAAATAGAGACCTGGGTTTTTTAAAACAAATTTTAAATATTTATTTTTATTTATTTTAGAGAGAAAGCACGCTCAAGCTGGGGGGAGGGCCAGAGAGAGGCAGAGCAGCAGACTCCCCACTGAGCAGGGTGCCTGACCTGGGGCTCGATCCCAGGATCCTGAGATCATGACCTGAGCAGAAACCAAGACTTGGAGGCTTAAGTGACTGAGCCACCTATGCGCCCTGTGACCTAGGTTTTAAAGAAGTAGCTTTTTTTTTTGCTCCATTATAATTGTTTTGGATAGCTCAGATATTAAAGCATTTCTGCCAAAAAGACTAAACTGAGAGTAATAACTTTGTGAGCCTTACAGAAATGTAAATCAAGGTAGTAGAGATGAAAATCTAAAGAAATAGTTTCTTAATATTGTATAAATACAATAGCAAATCAAGTATTT
The DNA here is from genome assembly GCF_011100685.1 of Canis lupus familiaris. Taxonomy (NCBI): domain Eukaryota; kingdom Metazoa; phylum Chordata; class Mammalia; order Carnivora; family Canidae; genus Canis; species Canis lupus. The sequence goes on from NC_049260.1 coordinate 79,236,577, forward strand.
AATTGATTCTTAAATACTCAAGCTATTCATAAGACTTATGAGTGAACAGAAAATGGATAATTTAGAAATAGGAGGTATTTTCTAATGGAATGGCAGGAATATTTATAACCATATAGAGTTATTAAGAAGCAGAGAACAGGCAGCACTCACTTATACTTTTGTTGAGCTGATGCTGTAGCAAGTTTCAATCCATATGTAGAATTTCACTGTTTGGGAGGGAAAACTGTTTTTTTTTTCTTGTAGTGCCTCTATTTATACTTGGGGCTGGTCAATGAAACCCAGTTCTCAACTCACCTGTGGGAGAAGCTGGTCTGTCCAGAAACTGCTTTTCTCAGGAACCCTGTCAGGGCCAACTTAAACAGGTGTGACTGGAGTTGTAAACAGAATGGGCCTGAACACTCTGGATTATAGGCTTGTGCTGATGAGATCAAGCTTGCAGGTTGGCTTCCTCTGTGTGCTACTCAGTTCCACTAAGTCCCCAACCTGGCCATAGTCTGCACCTTTGTCAGCTGCATGACAGATCCCTATTTGCCAAATATGTATAGAGTGTCAACATGTGAGGGGCCCTGAAAATGAGGCATATTATTGCAAACTCATTCTCATGATAGAAACATGACTTGCACTAATGACTTCTGGTGGCACCATCTTTGATTCCTGCAATGACCTTGGCTAATTGAATTCTATGCGACCTTTCTCCTCTTCCTGCCTTTTTGTGACCCTCTCACACCTTTTGATGCTTCTCCTTTAACCTCATAGTTTCAGTTCCTTCATGCTGCCCTGCCACCTGACTTCCCAGGTCTCTTAATACAGTACATCCTTCTTAGTTGCTTCACCATTCCCAAATCTAAAAAATGGCTGTGCTATATCATATTCTATCCCCTCTTGCCCTGCTCTTGGCTTATTTCCCTAGGAATAGCAATCTAAGAGAAACAAGTCATACTATCATGTTGAGATCTAGTAGGGTCCAATACTCTCTTGATATAAGAATACAATGCCTTAACTCATAGGAATGGATTTCTACTCATGAAACATCAGTGTGGCAAAATATTTGGTGGCAGATGGGCCTTCATGGATCCTTGGTATCATACCCTTTGTCTACCTTTTTTAAAAGATTTTATTTATTTATTCATGGGAGACAGAGATTGAGAGAGGCAGAGACACAGGCAGAGGGAGAAGCAGGCTCCATGTAGGGAGCCTGACACGGGACTCAATCCCGGGCCCCCAGGATCAGGCCCTGGGCTAAAGGTGGCGCTAAACCACTGAGCTACCCGGGCTGCCCCCCTTTGTCTACTTTTGAGGAAGACTCCCTCTGGTTTCTTGAAATACCTTATATTGTAACTCTGTATTGTGAATACTAAAGGAAAAGAATAAAGGAGATAACATACAGAAATTGTTTTCCTCATTACTGCAGATCTGTTTTCTGCCTATTGACCACCTTTTAACTAAATACTTCCTTTTTACTAACTAAACAAGAGAACAGAGAAAAAGGAACTATGAATCTATTAAATCAAATACATTTTGCTCAAGTAGTAGTACTTAGAAGGAAATGAATTCTCAGTATACTCTCAAGGTCTGTATGATAAAGCTAATTGTGAATGCAGTTAAATGTCTTCAACTGCCTTTGAACATGATCATTGTGTCTCAGGAGCAGATATTTTGATTATCTTCAATACCAACTATGTCCTGTTACTAATGGGCCAAACCAGACTGTTAATACTGTAAAAGCGAGATTGTACAACAGATCATTTAAAGGAAGCAACTAAAGGGATTTAGGGAACCAATGGAGAAAAAAACATTCCAAAAGGGTTTTTTTAAAGTAAGTAATTATAGAGGTTGAAGCTACTTTGCTAAGCCAAATTTGTTAATTCAAAAACATTTGCTGTGCCTCGTAGGGTTAGGGGAATAAACTAGACTATTTAAGAGTCTTTTTAAATTATCCTCAGGTTTTTGTTTTTGTTAATGCCTGGGAACAGTGTCACAGGCAATCCATTGAAAGGAATAGTATCAAATTCATTAAAGATTATAAAGCAATAAATATTAAAATTACATTTAATCCAGAGAGGATTACCATAATTTACCATGACCCAGAAAGTTGAGCTAATACAGATTCCCCCCCTCTATTATTGACACTTAGGAGAGTGACACATGACAGGTAAACAACTAATACCAGGGAGTGAATAATAAAGCTCTGCAAGAACTTGCTAGTCTTAAGTACATATTTAGTCTAATCCAGTTGTGCCTTCTTGCTTCAACAGTGCAAAATGGTCATCAAAATCCATAGTGGTGAATCTGGTACCTTCTGAATCCTCAAAGAAAGTTCAAATGCCCTTCATATAAATTTAGAATGATTTATTTGGTTATTAATTTGTTTTTCAATGAATATATACATAAGAGGATTTGAAGCAGCTTATAACAAAAGCCCATATGTAGCATGGCAATAAAAAATGAAGTCAGAAAGAGAGATCAGAAGAAATCACAGAATTCAAAAACTTTCTTGGGCTGTAGACCCTTTTAGTGATCTATTAAATAGCTGTGGGACATCTCCCCAGAAAAGTATTACTATGCAAATAGGCACAGAAACCTTTAAGCCTATCCAGGCACCGTCCCCCTGTGTGACTTTGAACCCTGGTCAAGAACCCTTGAATAGAGGAAGCAGTATCTTGAGGTAAGGTAGTTATTGCATTGGGGGCACCTGAGAGGCCAAGTTGGTTAACCGTCCCAATTTTGGTTTAGGCTCAGTTCCTGATCTCAGGGTCATGAGATCAGCCCAGAGTTGGCTCTGGACTCAGCATGGAGTCTGCTTAAGGTTCTTTTTATCTCTCTCCCTCTACCTCTGCCCCTCCCCCTCCCACCCCCCTCCTATGTGCCTGTGCACAATCCCTCTCTGCCCCTCTCCCTTGCACCTGCACACACTCTCTCTAAAATAAATAAAACTTAAAAAGAAAAAGATAATGTTTGTCCTTCTCCGATTGACATTATATGGTCTCATTCATTTGGGGAATATAAAAAATAGTGAAAGGGAATAAAATATAATAATAAAATAGTGAAAGGGGAGGTGGGCGAGGGTGGGGGTGACTGGGTGGCAGGCACTGAGGGGGGCACTTGATGGGATGAGCACTGGGTGTTATTCTGTATGTTGGCAAATTGAACACCAATAAAAAATAAATTTATAAAAAAAGAAAAAGATATTATTGCACTTGAGTATTGTATTTATCCCTGAGCTTCCTGTCAACTGAGGTTAAGAGATAAACACACTGGGCTGAGGAGTTCTCAAAATCTACAAAAAGAAGCAGATCAGTTTACAAAATTATAAGTGAAACACATAATTTTAAAATGGCAGTGTTTATATGTTTATGAAAGGGTTTTTTTATAAAGAGTAATCAAGTAATATAAAGGGATGTTGCATAATTTGATTGAAATTCTTTGAAATTAAATAATTGGAGGTAGAATATCTATGGTAATTGTGCTGACTCGTATATTAAATTAGCCAATGTCATTTCCAACCATTCTGGGAAGGAGGGAATCTACTGTATATGTCTTTCTTTAATGGTAGATTTACCCACCTAATATTATTTGATTAAAACTGACATTAATATAATATATTCCCATGAGCAAACATCAGCTGAGCAGCAAGGGAGGCCTTAGGGTATAAGAAGAAATCAAACTGTGATTAAATATCTATTAATAGTTCATACCATGGAAAACAGGCATTTAGATAATAGCAAATAATCACTTTAGGTGTCTGCTGCTTCCAACTTTTCTTGAAGGCAAATAAATAACACAATCGTTCCTGTCACAATTATAAGCAGAGTCAGTATAGGGTAGGGGTTAAGAACACAGTCTGTAGAATCAGAGACTGGTTTTCTACCACTTCTTAGCTGTGTGACCTTGGACAAAGTCACTGAACTTCTTTGAGTCTCAGTTTTCTTGTCTGTAAAATGAAAATCATAAATGAATCTCAAGGCTGCTCCTAGGCTGTACAAGGGTCCCCCGGAAGTATTTCTTTTGTGGGACTCCTGTCCAAACACCTTGAGTCTCCTAAAATCTACGTCAGTGTCATCCTAGCTATCCAATCTCACACAATCCTGTGAAGGAAATACCACATGACTAGCAGGAGTAATCCACTTGCCAGACTAGTCTGCCAGAATTGGGACCTATTGGTGGGGCCCCAGGACAACCACATAAGCACCAGTGCTGGATGAAGCTCTTTGAAGGATCCAGTCAACTGCAAGTAGAAGGTCACTGTAGAGGACTGAAAATTCCACAGAGGCACAGAGCTAGAATAGGGATCCTATTGGCAGGTCTTGAAGGACGCTGGTCTATCTCAAAGGAGCAGTAGGAAGATTGGCAGGTCTAAGAGGGATGCTGGTCTATATCAAAGGAGCAGTAGGAAGATTAAAGTAATCTATGTAAAGCACTTGACATGCAAATTCCGTGAAGCCTGGCTCACAGTAAGTCCTCAGTAACATGTTGGCAATGATTATTGTGCTTATCATTAGTATTAATGATACTCACTGCATTTCATGCCCAATCTGGTTTTCTTTCAGTGGATGGCTGCATTGACTGGTCAGTGGATCTCAAGACATACATGGCTTTGGCAGGTGAACCAGTACGAGTGAAATGTGCCCTTTTCTACAGTTATATTCGCACCAACTATAGCATGGCCCAGAGCACTGGGCTCAGGCTTATGTGGTACAAAAATAAAGGTGATTTAGAAGAGCCCATCATCTTTTCAGAGGTCAGGATGAGCAAAGAAGAAGATTCAATATGGTTTCACTCAGCAGAGGCACAAGACAGTGGATTCTACACTTGTGTTTTAAGGTGAGTGCTACATGAAAATATTACTCAGTACCATAGCTAGTAGTTTTTTCATTGGGCCTGGAGTATATAGAGGTGCTGCTCATGTTATACAATGGACATTTTCTTGAAATATAGTTGCAGTGTATGTGGAGCTTCAGTAAATTAAATTCTAATTATTTACTGGAACTACAGAGTAGATTCTTACCAAATTTTCATAAAATGGGACTTCCATTTACTGTGTATATTCATATAATTTAGAAAAGTTTTTTTTAAAATTTTATTTATTTATGATAGTCACAGAGAGAGAGAGAGGCAGAGACATAGGCAGAGGGAGAAGCAGGCTCCATGCACGGGGAGCCCGACGTGGGATTCGATCCCGGGTCTCCAGGATCGCGCCCTGGGCCAAAGGCAGGCGCCAAACCGCTGCGCCACCCAGGGATCCCCAATTTAGAAAAGTTTTGAATTTGATCCATTTCTTCCTTGACTCCACCCCTGTTATATGAACAGTTGTTTTTTCATAGAGCCGGTTGGCTCAATGATCTTAATACCTGACTATGAAAATGGCCTAAAGTATCATTTAGGCCAAGGTGTCTCCTTTTTTCTTGATGGAAAATAGCTTCAGGTGCTGCTGGGAGATCTCTTAGCAAATGGACTGCTGTTGAAATTTTTCACATAATTTCCAATATGACCTTGAGTCCACTGTATCTAAATATTCAACATGGAGCCCTGTAAACACACCGTCATCATGAGTTCCTAGGTGCTTTGTGGGGAATATATCACAGGTACAATTCATTTTTGCAAGAAGCAATCTGCTTTATCTGTAGAGATTCCACAGTATGTCCTCCCTTCCCCTTGTGCCCTGGTGCTAGGATCTAGGATCTAGAATCTCAGATAGAGACTGCATTAGGTATTGAAGTAGATAGCTGAAATGACCTTTACATCATTTTCAATTCTACCATTTTGGGAGTCTCTGATCTTGCTCACCAGGGACCTACACTCTATTATTTGATTTTAACTTCTTGGAAATGCAGACCCTTCCTATTTTTGTCTCCTATGGACTTTGATGCCAAAGCTATGTCACCTCTTTATCAAAAACACTTTGAAACCCATGGTGAGGCCTCATTGTTCAAAAGGCCAGGAGAACAAGATGGTGTATAAATAATCTTCTTGAAGCTCTAAGCATCAAATGTGTTTTGTATCTGTGTGTTTTGAGGGAGGGGGGTGTTGGGGAAGCAACTGGTGAGCATAGTTTCTGTTTGTGGTGGGCAAAAACTCTAGGATATTGGCAGAAATAGCAATCATTCTCATCACATCCTTAGTGATATCAACATTTTCATGTACTTGGGCATCCCGTAGCACAATTGAGAAAAGGATGTTAATTCAACTTTAGTGATGGCCACTGTATTCTTTTGGGTGCTGCTACCCTTTTCCTGCTTACCTCCTCTCCACCCTCCATACTCATTCAATCCGGCCAATCTTTTTTTTAAAATTAATTTTTTATTGGTGTTAAATTTACGAACATACAGAATAACACCCAGTGCTCAACCTGTCAAGTGCCCCCCTCAGTGCCTATCACCCATTCACCCCCACCGCCCGCCCTCCTCCCTTTCCACCACCCCTAGTTCGTTTCCCAGAGTTAGGAGTCTTTATGTTCCGTCTCCCTTTCTGATATTTCCCACACATTTCTTCTCCCTTCCTTTATATTCCCTTTCAATATTATTTATATTCCCCAAATAAATGAGAACATACACTGTTTGTCCTTCTCCGATTGACTTACTTCACTCAGCATAATACCCTCCAGTTCCATCCACGACAAAGCAAAAGGTGGGTATTTGTCGTTTCTAATGGCTGAGTAATATTCCATTGTATACATAAACCGCACCTTCTTTATCCATTCCTCTTTTGATGGACACCGAGGCTCCTTCCACAGTTTGGCTATTGTGGACATTGCTGCTAGAAACATAGGGGTGCAGGTGTCCCGGCTTTTCATTGCATCTGAATCTTGGGGGAAATCCCCAACAGTGCAATTGCTGGGTCCTAGGGCAGGTCTATTTTTAACTCTTTGAGGAACCTCCACACAGTTTTGCACAGTGGCTGCACCAGTTCACATTCCCACCAACAGTGTAAGATGGTTCCCTTTTCTCTGCATCCTCTCCAACATTTGTGGTTTCCTGCCTTGTTAATTTTCCCCATTCTCACTGGTGTCAGGTGGGATCTCATTGTGGTTTTGATTTGTATTTCCCTGATGGCAAGTGATGCAGAGCATTTTCTCATATGCATGTTGGCCATGTCTATGTCTTCCTCTGTGAGATTTCTGTTCATGTCTTTTGCCCATTTCATGATTGGATTGTTTGTTTCTTTGGTGTTGAGTTTAAGAAGTTCTTTCTAGATCTTGGAAACTAGCCCTTTATCTGATAGGTCATTTGCAAATGTCTTCTCCCATTCTGTCGGTTGTCTTTTACTTTTGTTGACTGTATCCTTTGCTGTGCAAAAGCTTCTTATCTTGATGAAGTCCCAATAGTTCATTTTTGCTTTTGTTTCTTTTGTCTTCGTGGATGTATCTTGCAAGAAATTACTGTGGCCAAGTTCAAAAAGGGCGTTGCCTGTGTTTTCCTCTAGGATTTTGATGGAATCTTGTCTGACATTTAGATCTTTCATCCATTTTGAGTTTCTCTTTGTGTATGGTGCAAGAGAGTGGTCTAGTTTCATTCTTCTGCATGTGGATGTCCAATTTTCTCAGCACCATCTATTGAAGAGGCTGTCTTTCTTCCAATGTATAGTCTTTCCTCCTTTATCGAATATTAGTTGACCATAAAGTTCAGGGTCCACTTCTGGATTCTCTATTCTGTTCCATTGATCTATGTATCTGTTTTTGTGCCAGTACCACACTGTCTTGATGACCACAGCTTTGTAGTACAACCTGAAATCTGGCATTGTGATGCCCCCGTTATGGTTTTCTTTTGTAAAACTCCCTTGGCTATTCGGGGTCTTTTCTGATTCCACACAAATCTTAAAATAATTTGTTCTAAATCTCTGAAGAAAGTCCATGGTATTTTGATAGGGATTGCATTAAACGTGTAAATTGCCCTGGGTAACATTGACATTTTCACAATATTAATTCTGCCAATCCATGAGCATGGAATATTTTTCCATCTCTTTGTGTCTTCCTCAATTTCTTTCAGAAGTGTTCTATAGTTTTGAGGGTATAGATCCTTTACCTCTTTAGTTAGGTTTATTCCTAGGTATCTTACGCTTTTGGGTGCAATTGTAAATGGGATTGACTCCTTAAGTTCTCTTTCTTCAGTCTCATTTTTAGTGTAGAGAAATGCCATTGATTTCTGGGCATTGATTTTGTATCCTGCCACGCTACCAAATTGCTGTATGAGTTCTAGCAATCTTGGGGTGGAGGCTTTTGGGTTTTCTATGTAGAGTATCATGTTATCGGCGAAGAGGGAGAGTTTGACTTCTTCTTTGCCAGTTTGAATGCCTTTAATGTCTTTTTGTTGTCTCTTTGCTGAGGCTAGGACTTCCAGTACTATGTTGAATAGCAGTGGTGAGAGTGGACATCCCTGTCTTGTTCCTGATCTTAGGGGAAAGGCTCCCAGTGCTTCCCCAATGAGAATGATATTTGCTGTGGGCTTTTCATAGATGGCTTTTAAGATATTGAGGAATGTTCCCTCTATCCCTACACTCTGAAGAGTTTTGATCAGGAATGGATGCTGTATTTTGGCAAATGCTTTCTCTGCAGCTAATGAGAGGATCATAGGGTTCTTGGTTTTTCTCTTGCTGATATGATGAATCACATTGAGTGTTTTACGAGTGTTGAACCAGCCTTGTGGCCCATGAAGAAATCCTACTTGGTCATGGTGAATAATTTTCTTAATGTATTGTTGGATCCTATTGGCTAGTATCTTGTTGAGAATTTTTGCATCTATGTTCATCAGGGATACTGGTCTGTAATTCTCCTTTTTGGTGGAGTCTTTGGTTTTGGAATGAAGGTGATGCTGGCCTCATAGAACGAATTTGGAAGGACTCCATCACTTTCTATCTTTCCAAACAGCTTTAGTAGAATAGGTATGATTTCTTCTTTAAACGTTTGATAGAATTCCCCTGGAAAGCCATCTGGCCCTGGACTCTTGTGTCTTGGGAGGTTTTTGATGACTGCTTCAATTTCCTCCCTGGTTATTGGCCTGTTAAGGTTTTCTATTTCTTCCTGTTCCAGTTTTGGTAGTTTGTGGCTTTCCAGGAATGCATCCATTTCTTCTAGATTGCCTAATTTATTGGCATATAACTGTTGATAATATGTTTTTAAAATCGTTTGTATTGCCTTGGTGTTGGTAGTGATCTCTCCTTTCTCATTCTTGATTTTATTAATTTGAGTGTTCTCTCTCTTCTTTATAATAAGGTTAGCTAATGGTTTATCTATCTTATTAATTCTTTCAAAGAACCAACTCCTGGTTCTGTTGATCTGTTCCACAGTTCTTCTGGTCTTGATTTCGTTGAGTTTTGCTTGAATCTTAATTAACTCTCTTCTTCTGCTGGGTGTAGGGTCCATCTACTGTTTTTTTGTCTAGCTCCTTTATGTGTAAGGTTAGCTTTTGTACTTGAGTTCTTTCCAGTTTTTGAATGGATGATTGTATTGCGCTGTATTTCCCCCTCAGGACTGCTTTTGCTGCATCCCAAAGATTTTGAACGGTTGTATCTTCATTCTCATAGTTTCCACGAATCTTTTTAATTCTTCCTTAATTTCCTGGTTGACCCTTTCATCTTTTAGCAGGATGGTCCTTAACCCCCACGTGTTTAAGGTCCTTCCAAACTTCTTGTTGTGATTTAGTTCTAATTTCAAGGCATTATGGTCTGAGAATATGCAGGGGACGATCCCAATCTTTTGGTATTGGTTGAGACCCGATTTGTGACCCAGTATGTGGTCTATTCTGGAGAAAGTTCCATGTGCACTTGGGAAGAATGTGTATTCAGTTGAGTTTGGATGTAAAGTTCTGTAGATATCTGTGAAATCCATCTGGTCCAGTGTATCATTTAAAGCTCTTGTTTCTTTGGAGATGTTGTGCTTAGAAGACCTATCGAGGGTAGAAAGTGCTAGATTGAAGTCACCAAGTATAAGTGTATTATTATCTAAGTATTTCTTCACTTTGGTTATTAATTGGTTTAAATATTTGGCAGCTCCCACATTCGGGGCATACATATTGAGGATTGTTAAGTCCTCTTGTTGGATAGATCCTTTAAGTGATATAGGGTCCCTCTTCATCTCTCACTACAGTCTTTGGGGTAAATTTTAGTTTATCTGATATAAGGATGGCTACCCCTGCTTTCTTTTGAGGACCATTTGATTGGTAAATGGTTCTCCAACCTTTTATTTTCAGGCTGTAGGTGTCCTTATGTCTAAAATGGGTCTCTTGTAGGCAGCAAATAGATGGGTCCTGCTTTTTTATCCAGTCTGAAACCCTGCGCCTTTTGATGGGGTCATTAAGCCCGTTCACATTCAGAGTTACTATTGAGAGATATGAGTTTAGTGTCATCATGATACTTATTCAGTCCTTGTTTTTGTGGATTGTTCCACTGGACTTGTTCTTAAAGGGGAATTTTAAGAGTCCCCCTTAAAATTTCTTGCAGAGCTGGTTTGGAGGTCACATATTCTTTCAGTTCCTGCCTGTCTTGGAAGCTCTTTATCTCTCCTTCCATTTTGAATGAGAGCCTTGCTGGATAAAGTATTCTTGGTTGCATGTTCTTCTCATTTAGGACCCTGAATATATCCTGCCAGCCCTTTCTGGCCTGCCAGGTCTCTGTGGAGAGGTCTGCTGTTCCCCTAATATTCCTTCCCATAAAAGTCAGGGATTTCTTGTCTCTTGCTGCTTTAAGGATCTTCTCTTTATCTTTGGAATTTGCAAGCTTCACTATTAAATGTCGAGGTTTTGGATGGTTTTTATTGACTTTATGGGGGGATCTCTCTATTTCCTGGATCTGAATGCCTGTTTCTCTTCCCAGATTAGGAAATTTTTCAGCTATGATTTGTTCAAATACGTATTCTGGCCCTCTGTCCCTTTTGGCACCCTCGGGAACCCAATTAAACGTAGGTTTTTCTTCCTCAGGCTGCCGTTTATTTCCCTTAATCTGTCTTCATGGTCTTTTTAATTGTCTGTCTCTTTTTTCCTCAGTTTCCCTCTTTGCCATCAACTTGTCTTCAATGTCACTCACTCATTCTTCCACCTCGTTAACCCTCGTCTTTAGGACTTCTAGTTTGGATTGCATCTCATTTAATTGATTTTTAAATTCTGCCTGATTGGATCTAAATTCTGCAGTCATGAAGTCTCTTGAGTCCTTTATGCTTTTTTCTAGAGCCACCAGTAGCTGTATACTAGTGCTTCTGAATTGGCTTTCTGACATTGAATTGTAATCCAGATTTTGTAACTCTGTGGGAGAGAGGACTGTTTCTGATTCTTTCTTTTGAGGTGAGGGTTTCCTTCTAGTCATTTTTCTCAGTGCAGAGTGGCCAAAAACAAGTTGCATTGGGAAAAGGAGAAAAAGAGAGGAGAGAAAGAAGGAAAGAAAAGAGAAAAAGAAAAAAGAAAAAAATGAAGAAAAAGGAAAAAAGAGAAGAAAAAGAGAAAGCAAAAGAAAGGAAGAGAAAAAAAAGGGTGGGGGAAGCAATCAGAAATAAAAAAAAAACATGGGGGAGTATCTTCTGATTCTGTATACTTTAAGTCCCTTGACTTCCCCTGGATCTTGTCCGTCCAGCTGGTCTTCTGGGGGAGAGGCCTATTGTGCTGAATTTCAGGTGTTAGCACTTGGGGGAGCTGCTGTGCCCCTGCCTGGTGCAGGGCTCAGTGGGGGTTGTTTACCCCGTGAGGCCCCAGGAGGAACAACCACAGTGGCAGCGGCCAGCTATGGAAACCTTGATTCAGCCCCCGCAGTAACTCCGGAGGTCTCCGTCTGCAGGGCCTGGAGGCTCTGGGGCGGGGCCGCTGATCTGCTCAGCTCGGGGCAGGAGCTTCCTTGCTGTCCTGGGCCCTCCTGGCCTCTGCCTGTTGGGGGGGGCGGGGGGGAGCCTGATCCTGGGCTGTGTCCCGGCGCCCTGTGCTCCGGGGCCTGCGCTGTTGGATTCGTGCTCCCAGCCGCGAAGTCACCTCTCCGCGGAGCCACCACCCCAGCCTCTACGAGCTGCTCCCGGCCCCGCAGCCCCCTCCGCACGGAGACTCTTCCTCTGCCGGAGCCGCCGCAGCCGACCAGCTCCCGGGGCCGCGCAGCCCCCTCTGCGGAGCCTCCGCCCGAGCCCCTCCGAGCTGCTCCGGTCCCGCTGTGCGCACTGCAGCCCTTTAGGGAGCTCAGCGCACTCTCCTGTGTGGGCCGCAGGTGTCTGTTAGTGTCCCAGTGAGCCTGAGGGCATCCCCGCCCTCCTGGGGTCCTGCTCTAACTCCCTGCGAGCACCTTTCCTCCCGGGAAGGTTGGTGCAGCTCCTGCTTCTCCAGGACGGGGTTCTCCTGTCCTGGGGATACTCGCCCCGGCCTTAACTTGACTGCTTGGGGGGCCCCTCCCCCTTGGATGCCTTTTGTTTCTTTATTTCTTTTTCCCCGTCTTCCTACCTTGATAAAAGCGCGAACTCTTCTCACTGTAGCGTTTCAGCTGTTCTCTCTTTAAATCTCAAGCTGAATTCGTAGGTTTTCAGGATGATTTGAAAGTTATCTAGGTAATTTGGTGGGGACAGGTGATTTGGGGACCCTACTCTTCCACCATCTTGCCCCTCCTCTCCAATCCTACCAATCTAAAACAGATCTCTTTTCCTCCTTCTGATCCATCTGCTTTTTTGTTTTGTTTTTTTGTTTTCACAGATTTAAAATTTTATTTGTAAAGCATCAATTCACTGTATAGATGTTCTATACTGATAATGAATTATCAAATTAATTATTGCTTACTTTCCCTGTCCTGCTTATATCCCCAGACTTGCTACTCCTCTTTTCTAACCCATTATCGTACTTCAAGCAATGTTAATAATCCAGTGTGTATCCTTGCATACCTTCTCTCTATTCTTTGAAGGATATCTATCTATCTATCATCTATCTATCTATCTATCTATCTATCTATCTATCTAGATGTATATGGGGATTTTCTTCTCATTATTTTACAAAATAAGAGTTATATATTTCTCTGCAGTTTCTTTTCTCACTAAAAATACATAGTGGGAATCCTTCCAAGTCAATAGAGAGCTCACTCATCCTCTTAAGTATATGATCCGTGTTGCTTAATAGTCTATAATGCCACAATTTAGTCAATTATTTTCCCATTTATGTGCATGTATTTTGTTTCCAAGTACCCTTCTATTTGCTTGTATATAAATTTATACATTTCACAAGTTTTAGGCTTACATAATTATTACAAAGATATTACAGTAAGTTCCTACACTCATTTCCCCTATTATTAATACCTTACCTGATTATGGAACATTTGTTACAATTAATGAACTAATAGTGATACATTATTATTGACTAAAGTCCATGCTTATTCAGAGTTCCTTAGATTTTCCTTAATGTCTTTTTGCTATTCTAGGATCCTATTTGGGATCCCACATTACATTTATTTGTTAGGTCTCCTTAAGCTCCTTTTGGCTGTGGGAGTTTTTCCTACTTTACTATTTCTTATGACCTTGACAGTTTTTTTTAAAGATTCTATTTATTCATGAGACACACACACACACACACACACACACACACACACACAGAGAGAGAGAGAGAGAGAGAGAGAGAGAGATCCAGGCAGAGGGAGAAGCAGGCTCCACGTAGGGAGCCTGATGCGGACCTGATCCCGGGACCCCAGGATCAGGCCCTGAGCTGAAGGCAGCACCAAGCCACCTAGCCACTCGGGCCGCCCAGACCTTGACAGTTTGAATAGTACTGTTCAGATATTTTGTAGAATCCCTTAGTTGCAATTTATCTGTTACTTATTTCTTGGTTAGATGGAGGTAATGTGTTTTTTGGGGGAAGACCACAGATGTAAAATATTCTCATTATATCATATCAAGGGTACAAAGTATCAATATGCCTTATCACTTTTGATATTGACCTTGATCACCTGGCTTGAGGTAGTATTTGTCTTTCTCCCTAGTAAAGTTACTTTTTTCCCCCTCTTTTTTCATACTCTCCTCTTTGGAAGAAAGTAGTTATTCACAGCTCATAATTAAGGAGTGGGGAGTTATTTTCCACCTCATCAAGGACAGAGTAGCTACATAAAATTACTTATAATTCTTCTTTATGGAATATTTGTCTTTTTACTTCTATTTATTTAATCAGTATGAACTCATGGATATTTATATTATACATTAGGTAATAATACAATGCTACTTTATTTTTTGGCTTAAATTCTTCTACCTTTGTCCATTGGGAGTTCTTTCAGTTGGCATAGCTATCCCTTTGACATAATCTCATTATTGTGTGTGTATGTATGTGTGTGTTTGTATGTCTTTTGATCATTTCTTTATAAGAAATGCACTTTTTAAGTGCTAAAATTAGCACTATAGGATGCTCCAGACTTATCTTATATTTCCTGCTCTAGTCCTAGTCTTTCTGCAGCCATTTTTCCAAGGACCCTAATTCCTTTTAATGGAGAATTTAATTAGAAACAAAGATTTATGTCCTAAGTATGTTCATTGCTACTGTGGTGTGATTGCTTCTAGGCCTTCTCAGTTGACAGCCTATTTGCTTTTTAAACAAAGCACAAGTGGGATTTCCCAGTGCTTCTGAAACCCGTTCCTGTAGTTTCCTGTAGGTGGCCCTCTCCTTCAAGTATACATCAGATTGTCTATTTTAGATATCGTCTAAGTCAGTGGTTCTCAACTCACATGCAGATCGGTAGAAGAGAAAAAGGATGATATCTCATTGAGTAGAGGTTTGGTTCATGCAGTAGATCTTTTATTCATGCAATAGATCTTAAAGAGTGATTGGGACTGACGAGGTGAGTAAAACTTTTGAATATCTTACCTCATGTGTACCTTGGTGAAGAAAATAAAAGCTTTGGGAACCACTGTTCTGAAGGAAGCAACAGTCTTTTGTCAAATCAGAGATAGAGAAATCTCTTCCAGAATGACACAAGTGATCTAGCTAGCATCTGGATGTGTATAATAAATATGTTTTCAGGTCTAGTACTGGCCACTGAATCCAAATATGTGCCAAGTGAAAATTTCAGTCCATATAGGTAATTTTATGGCATTGCCAGGAGAGTGACTTTTACAGTGAAAAAGGCTCTAAATTTGACAATGTCTGCATCTACCTAACATCCCCAATTTGACACCACTTTAAGATAATTATGGATGATTTTTTTCCTCTGCAATATTGACCTCGTTAAAAATTGGTCTATTGATTTCAGTGTGTTCTAAAATACAGATATGACATATTTAGTAATATTATCCACCCATTTTAATCATAGCAAAAAATTACTGTTTGTGATCTTTCTGTAGCCAATCACTCATTTTTGTGTTTTTTCTTTGGCCAGTTTCAAGAGTGATTAGTTAAATTTCTCAGCATGTTAGCAAAGGATTATAGTAATAGAGAAATTTTGGAGAAGTGAGTCATATTTTGAGAGGCAGTGCCAGTCTAAGAATTACTGTCTCCCCCCCCACCTTGCGACTTGAATCTTTTCAGCGGAGGCACTAGTAGGATAAAAATGATGAGAGTAATCTTAATTTGACAAAAATCCCACATATCACTTTTCCAACAACTTGGAACAAGGGATGACTTAAGCTATGGATGAAGACAAATATATTGATATAATCCTGAATTTTATTCATAGGCAGTGAAATGATTAAGTATTATCAAACATCTGTAGAAACCTGAGTGTTTCGGGATCGCAATAGCCAAGTGAAGTGAACCAGTTATAGGTTCAAAAACCATTATGACTATTTACCTCTCCATCAAAGTAAACAGGACAGAGAACCCCCTTCTTAAATGGGAACATAATCCAACTATTTTTGGCCTTTAGTAATCATTGAAATAAATGCGGTTCTCAAAATCTATATGTCTCACAAACTTTTTCTAAAGGGTTTCTTAGTGTATTTATCTAGCCCAGAGGCATGACATTTACCTTGCTATTTATCTCATTTTAGTGATTACTATTCCAATAAAACAGCATCATCAGAAAAGTTGAGGCAGTACAGATATTTGAAATAAGAAATGTAGCATGTTGCTAAGTATTGAATCTGTATGAGTATATGAGCATTCATTATATTGTTTTTATTTTTGTGTATGTTTGAAATGTTCCATAGTGAAAAAAAATAAATAAATACAAATGTACAGTAATTTTGCCTGATTTTAATGGTCCTTAAATGATCCTGATATGTAAGTGCCTATGTAGTATATAGTAAACAAGTTCTGTATGTTAGTCAACAAATGTTCACTGAGCATGTACAATGGGATTTGCTTTATGTCATGTTGCAAGGAAATCTGTGTCCTTAGAAAAGAAAGTAATTGTCTCAGCCTACCTAAGACATTAAGAAATATGTTTTACCACCTTTCACCCTCCTACCCTACTCCCCATCACAATTACCAAGAGATTATCAGTGAGCATTTCTCATAATTTAATTCCAATATAACTATTGATCCTTGAAAAGTTAAGTGTCAATGTGTAGCTTGCTTAGGTACCAATTTTCAGGAGAGAAGATAGTTTCTAATAGGAAAAATGAGAATCTAGATCTTACAGAATTAACTGAACTCAGAAAAGTTCAAGACTGTATAACAGAGTCTTGAAAAAGTGACTATGCCTTCTATGGTCTGCATAAGCTAATATGTGATGCAACTAGTCATCTTTTCCCTGTTTTTGGATATAAGTGAGAGTCCCTGGTTTAACTTATTTTTTGTAGCAAGTATGCATAAAGGAACACATATATAATGTGAAAAGATTAATATTTCAATCTCTAAAACTTGATGATCTACTTATTCATAAAATTATAGGTAATGAGGATCCCTGGGTGGCGCAGCGGTTTAGCGCCTGCCTTTGGCCCAGGGCACGATCCTGGAGACCCGGGATCGAATCCCACATCGGGCTCCTGGTGCATGGAGCCTGCTTCTCCCTCTGCCTGTGTCTCTGGCCTCTCTCTCTCTCTCTCTCTCTCTATGACTATCATAAATAAAAAAAAAATTAAAAAAAAATTATAGGTAATGAAATAGCAAAGTAGTAGCATTTGTAATTTACTTTCATTTCATTAAAAGTTAATTAGATATGCTTCAATATTTAGAAGTATTTCCATACTGTTATATATTATCTATGTAATGCTCAGAAATATAAGCCACTTTATTGTACAATACCTATGTAATTTGAACCCCATTTAGTTTGTTTACTGGAGGGGAGCAGATGTTTATAGTATAGTCAACAGATTCTGTGCTTTCTAAGAACAGGTTATACTTGATAATCATAATATGATAATTGATTTCAAATAATCATTGATGTGCTAGTGAACACTGGTATTCATATATGTATATATTCATCCTTGTGTCATTATACAAACTTCAGGGACTTTCTGTTTTATGATAATTTTGCTCATATCAAGGTTTTAATTTGTTGCAGGAGTTGCAAATTTAGAATCTTTTCAGGGCCAAAAAGTAGGTAATGCCATGATTGTGACAGGCCATCTGAAACATTTTAGAGTGTTGAAGGGCTATAGCAATCTTCTCAGTAATCTCATTTTCATGTTTCTAGTCTTGCCACTACCTCTAGCTCACCTATACACAAATTCCAGTCATCTAGAGACCCTCCAGAGCTTCAGCTCATTGATCCCACAATTTTTTCACTGCCCTTTGCTCTTTTCCCACCTAGCATAGTTGAAGTTTCATGATCAGTCATTATAATCACTCCTATATATACCCTCTTGATTTCCTTGACCCATTCTCCCTTCATCTTACTTGTGAAAACCACAGTACTATTTAAACCAACTCTCCATCTATGCTTGTACCTGCATCCTTGCAGCTGATCTTGACTGAAGGGAAATATAACTTTGACTAGTCTCACTTTAAATTCATTATCATAAACCTCAATCAGGCCATTAATATTGACAAATAGTTTTACTGTGTATTCCTATTCTATTCAGTCTCTCATCCTCCTAGATGACTATTTACATTGCTCTCCTCCAATTTCAAACACCTCTTCCCCTTGCTTCCCATTTTACTGAAAAATATTGAAGCAAATAGGAGAGAATTTCCACTATATTCACCCAATGATTGGCATCTGTACCTGCATACTCTGCATACTCTTCAAGTCTTTTATCATTGATGGACTAGCTTTGCTGCTATGTAAGGCCAATCACTTCACTTGTCACTAGATTCTATCCATATTTGCCTACCCAAGGAAATCACCTGAGCATTTCTCCCATTTCTCTCCTATGTTGTGGAATTTTCTATTTCTACTGGATAATTTCTATCAGCATACACATAGGTTGATATTTATGCCATCTAAAAAATGTCTTCTCAGGTCCACTTCCCCTGCCAGCCACTGCCCATTTCCTCACTTCCATTTGCAGCAAAACTACTTTAAAAAACTGCTGTCTGTTCTCAGAGTCTTGAGCTCCTCTCCACTAATTCTCTGTTAGAATTTTTAGAAAATCTCAATTAGAATTTTGCTTTCACTACTGCACCAAAATTGCTCTTATTAAAGTCTCTAGTTCCTCAATGATGCTAAATCCAATGGTCAGGTCAATGTCACTCCTACTTTTACTTAATCAGTGCACTTGGCACAGTTGATCACACCCTTCTTTTTGATATATATTATTTACCTGACTTCAGAGAATCACACTATTCTAGTTTTCCTTCTACTCTATCAGTTACTCTTTCTTAAGTTCCTTTGCTGGTTCCTCATAGTCCCCCTTAATGTTAGGGGACCCTGGGGCTTGGTCCTTAGTTTTTTCCATCTCTGTCCATACTTACTCATTCCATGATTTGTTTATACAGTCTTAACAATTTTACATACCATCTGTACACTGATAGCTCCAACATGCATACCTTCCGGCCCAGATCTCTCTCCTAAAATACAGTCAGGTAGACTTTTCAGCATCTCTGTGTGATGTCAAAACTACTTAATGTTGCAGATTGCACTTCTGATCTCCCTCCTGTGTTACCACAGGCTCCTAGAAAACAAAGCCTGAGGCAAAAGCTAACATGTACTAGGGAATATAATCCCAGAGACACAAGAGTGAAGGAAAAGGGAAGTGAGGCAAAGGAAGAGGGAGATTATTTTGAGATAGTTGACCTAGGAAGAGAAATTGAGAATTTATCTCTCAGCTCCCACATCCCATTGATCAAGAGGTTATCCCATAGGGTTTTAACGCCCTCAAACTTTGGGGATTGCAGAGACTGTGCCCTCCATACCACTGCTACCACTCTGGTCCAAGCCACTATCTTCTATCTCTGTTGTTACAATGATTTCTAATCAGTTTCTCTGCTTTTCTATATGTCTCCCTCAATCTATTCTTTTTTTTTAAGATCTTATTTATTTATTCATGAGAGACACACAGAGCAGCAGAGGCATAGGCAGAAGGAGAAGCAGACTCCCTGTGGGGAGACTAATGCGGGACTCGATCCCAGGACCCCAGGATCATGACCTGAGCCAAAGGCAGACAGACGCTCAACCACTGAACCACCCAGGTGCTCTTCCCTTCAATCTATTCTTTTTAAAAAATATTTTATTTATTCATGGGAGAGAGAGAATATTTATTTATTCATGGAGAGAGAGAGAGAGAGAGAGAGAGAGAGAGGCAGAGACACAGGCAGAGGGAGAAGCAGTCTCCATGCAGGGAGCCTGACGTGGGACTCAATCCCAGGTCTCCAGGATCAGGCCCTGGGCTAAAGGTGGTGCTAAACTGCTGAGCCACCTGGCTCACCTGCTAAACTGCTGACGCTGCCCACCCCCCCCCCCCGATCTATTCTTAATACCAATAGTCACATATATTTTTGTTCTACACAGGACCTTCTGATGGGATCCTATTTCATTTGGAATTAAAGCCAAGATCTTACTAGAGCATACAAGGTCCTCTTACCTTACTGTTTCTCAAACAGGTATACTCTCGGGCATACTCCAGCTTTACGGTTTTTGCATTGATTCTTACCTCTGTCTAGAATGCTTTATTCTCCTATAGCTACATGATTAACTCCCTCATTTACTTCAGTTGTACAATTTCCTCTATTTCAATCTTATCAATGCATCTCCCTTGACTATTTTATTTATATATAATCTTCTCTTCCATTCTGTCCACATCCTCTGTACTGATACCTCCTACCTGCTCTTATTTTTTCCACATCAACTTTCATGATATATATAATTTACCCATCATATTTATTGTTTATTTTCTATATCCTTATGCTAGGATGAAAGCTCCTGAAGGACAGAGATCTCTATCTTTTATGCTCACTAATATAGCTCAAGAGCCTAGAACAGTGTACAGCACATAGTAAATGCTCAACAAATGATTATTGAATGAGTGAGCTATGTTTCAGTTAAAGTCAGGCAGCCACCTGACATCCAAATTAGTGTTACAATATAGGAATATAGGCCAAATCTTTCCATATCTTTTGAATTTTTTGAAGAAAAACCTGAAATCTGTATATTTTTATGAAATTTCCCAAATAATTTAATTTTCTGGGCTCCTGTCTCAAGAGTCCCTACTCAGATTTAACCAGTAGACTCACAGTTTACAAACTCTGAATTACTAGGTTTTGACTCCAACATTACCATAGGGAGTAATGGCATATGCGACCTGTGCCTTGATTTCCTCACCTGGAAAATGAAAATTTGTGTATTCAACTTAAGATATTTTGAACACTTGCAGTAGGTGTTTGGCATATAGCATTGAACAAGACAAGACATATTAAAGTTCCTACTTTCCTGGAACTTACCTTCAAGAGTGGGGGAAACATATAAATACATTCACAAAACTGTGTTGGGTAGTACTTACAGTGAGAATAAAAAAGGATAATGCTACAAGAGTGACCAGAAGGCCATTTTTGGTTAAGTGGTCAAGAAGGGCCTCCCAGAGGAAGGAACTTAAAAGTTGTGACCTGCATGGCACGAAGGAACAAGCCTTGTGAACATCAGTGGGAACAGTGTGCTCATGCACAGCAGAGTGAACAGTAAGTGCAAAGGTTATGAAACAGGAGCAGGCTTGTTATATTCAAGGAAACTAAAAAAGGCCAGTCTGGGTAGAGTACAGTGAACTGAGGGAAAATGGTATTGGATGAGGCTGGAGAGAGGCCAGGTCAGATCCTGTTGCATATTGTGGGCCGGAATAAGAACTTGATTTGTTTTAAAGATTTTATTTATTTATTCATGAGACACACACACAGAGAGAGGCAGAAAAATAGGTAGAGGAAGAAGGCTCCTCACGGGGATCCTGATATGGGATTTGATCCCAGGACCCCAGGATCATGCCCTGAGCCAAAGGCAGACGCTCAACCACTGAGCTACCCAGGTGCCCCAAGAAGTTGATTTTTATTAGTAATCAGAAGCAAATGGAGAATATTATAGATTGTTTATTTTAAGCTGGGGAATAATATGATCAGATTTACATTTTTAAAAGATCACTCTAGCTGCCTCAGTGAGAATGGATTGTAGGGAGACAAGCAAGAAAACCAAGTTAGAAAGCAGTTTTATCAGTTGAGAGGAGATATGTGATGGTAAGCTTGGATTGGGATGGTAGCTAAGGAGGATAAGTGAATGGAACCAAGATATGTACTGAAGGATGAGCTGACAGGATGTACTGATGCACTTGATATGAAAAATAAAATAGTTGAATAAAGGAGGACACCTATGTTTTTGACTTAAGCAACTGAGTAAATCATGGAGCTCTTAACTGAGAACACCTGAAGAGGAACAAGGATAATAGTGTCTACCTCAGAGAATGATGATGAGCAGTTAGCACCAAAGCTGACAGAGAGTAAGTGCTCAGCACATTATCTCTTATTTCTATTTTTACTACCAATACCACTATTATTACCAGTGCTGACTTTTTAGCCTTTATCATATGGCAAACACTGTAATAATCCTCAGTAACCCTGTGAAGTCAGTCTTGTTATTGAAGATGATAAAACTGGTGCTCAGAGATTTAAAGATACTGTTCAGTGATACATAGCTATTAAAAAGTGGAATTGAAACTTGGACTCAGGTATATGTAACTCATGCACATAATCAGGTTTTTTTTTTACTGTATTTTCTATTATCACCTATTTTTACTGTTCTTCATAGGCATATTTATATTACAACAAATGAGATATGCTTAATTCTTGCCTGTATAAAGTTCTGTGATTCTGTTTTCAGTTTCCAAGGTGTAAAATATCATCTGGTGATGAGCATGAGATTCTGTTGATTAAAGATGGACAACAGAGGACAGTGAAATAGAGATTCTTAGTTTATGATGTGAGGATCAAGTTAAAGCAGAAATTTACAGAGGTAAAACCAGATTACCTGTCTTACAGTTTGAAACCCTTGATCACTTATGTTTCTAAATATTATGCAGACATGCTTAAAAGTTATTTTCTACCAAAAAATAAGAGATGGAGGAACCTTGAGCATCTACTCTGTGAAAGGTACCAAAAAAGGCAAA
The DNA here is from genome assembly GCF_011100685.1 of Canis lupus familiaris. Taxonomy (NCBI): domain Eukaryota; kingdom Metazoa; phylum Chordata; class Mammalia; order Carnivora; family Canidae; genus Canis; species Canis lupus. Next base: position 79,258,961 of record NC_049260.1, read on the forward strand.
AATGAATGACAGGCCTCCTGCCTTCTAACAGATTAAAACAAGAATTAGGACATGTATACAAACTGCAGTCAAACAAGTAAAAAAACACTATTCCATGTGGTTCAGCATATAACTGTATCTAGGGAAACAGTATAGCAACTAAACAATTTTAAAAGTTTGAATATATAGGCATTTAGTCCTTTGAAAAACATCAGTGGGAAGCCAATTTATGCACAGCAACATTTATGATCAGCATTTTATATTACTTTATGTTCAATATCTCTTACAAAATACACTACCAGAAAACTCTCTTTCTTTAAAATAGATTTATTTTTTATTGGGGTTCAATTTACCAACATACAGAATAACACCCAGTGCTCATCCCGTCAAGTGCCACCCTCAGTGCCCGTCACCCATTCACCCCTACCCCCCGCCCTCCTCCCCTTCCATCACCCCTAGTTCGTTTCCCAGAGTTAGGAGTCTTTATGTTCTGTCTCCCTTTCTGATATTTCCCACACACTTCTTCTCTCTTCACTTCTATTCCCTTTCACTATTATTTATATTCCCCGAAAGAATGAGAACATATAATGTTTGTCATTCTCCGATTGACTTATTTCACTCAGCATAATACCCTCCAGTTCGATCCACGTTGAAGCAAATGGTGGGTATTTGTCGTTTCTAATGGCGGAGTAATATTCCATTGTATACATAAACCACATCTTCTTTATCCATTCCTCTTTTGATGGACACCGAAGCTCTTTCCACAGTTTGGCTATTGTGGACATTGCTGCTATAAACATCGGGGTGCAGGTGTCCCGGCTTTTCATTGCATCTGAATCTTGGGGGAAATCCCCAACAGTGCAATTGCTGGGTCCTAGGGCAGGTCTATTTTTAACTCTTTGAGGAACCTCCATACAGTTTTGCACAGTGGCTGCACCAGTTCACATTCCTACCAACAGTGTAAGACGGTTCCCTTTTCTCTGCATCCTCTCCAACATTTGTGGTTTCCTGCCTTGTTAATTTTCCCCATTCTCACTGGTGTCAGGTGGGATCTCATTGTGGTTTTGATTTGTATTTCCCTGATGGCAAGTGATGCAGAGCATCTTCTCATGCGCATGTTGGCCATGTCTATGTCTTCCTCTGTGAGATTTCTCTTCATATCTTTTGCCCATTTCATGATTGGATTGTTTGTTTCTTTGGTGTTGAGTTTAATAAGTTCTTTCTAGATCTTGGAAACTAGCCCTTTATCTGATACGTCATTTGCAAATATCTTCTCCCATTCTGTTGGTTGTCTTTTAGTTTTGTTGACTGTATCCTTTGCTGTGCAAAAGCTTCTTATCTTGAAGAAGTCCCAATAGTTCACTTTTGCTTTTGTTTCTTTTGCCTTCGTGGATGTATCTTGCAAGAAGTTACTGTGGTCAAGTTCAAAAAGGGCGTTCGTTGCCTGTGTTCTCCTCTAGGATTTTGATGGAATCTTGTCTGACATTTAGATCTTTCATCCATTTTGAGGTTATCTTTGTGTATGGTGCAAGAGAGTGGTCTAGTTTCATTCTTCTGCATGTGGATGTCCAATTTTCCCAGCACCATTTATTGAAGAGACTTTCTTCCAATGGATAGTCTTTCCTCCTTTATCGAATATTAGTTCACCATAAAGTTCAGGGTCCATTTCTGAGTTCTCTATTCTGTTCCATTGATCAATGTGTCTGTCTTTGTGCCAGTATGACACTGTCTTGATGACCACAGTTTTGTAGTACAACCTGAAATCTGGCATTGTGATGCCCCCAGATATGGTTTTCTTTTTTAAAATTCTCTTGGCTATTTGGGGTCTTTTCTGGTTCCACACAAATCTTAAAATAATTTGTTCTAACTCTCTGAAGAAAGTCCATGGTATTTTGATAGGGATTGCATTAAACGTGTACATTGCCCTGGGTAACATTGACATTTTCACAATATTATTTCTGCCAATCCATGAGCATGGAATATTTTTCCATCTCTTTGTGTCTTCCTCAATTTCTTTCAGAAGTGTTCTATAGTTTTGAGGGTATAGATCCTTTACCTCTTTAGTTAGGTTTATTCCTAGTTATCTTATGCTTTTGGGTGCAATTGTAAATGGGATTGACTCCTTAAGTTCTCTTTCTTCAGTCTCATTGTTAGTGTATAGAAATGCCACTGATTTCTGAGCATTGATTTTGTATCCTGCCACGCTACCAAATTGCTGTATGAGTTCTAGCAATCTTGGGGTGGAGGCTTTTAGGTTTTCTATGTAGAGTATCATGTTATCGGCGAAGAGGGAGAGTTTGACTTCTTCTTTGCCAATTTGACTGCCTTTAATGTCTTTTTGTTGTCTGATTGCTGAGGCTAGGACTTCCAGTACTATGTTGAATAGCAGTGGTGAGAGTGGACATCCCTGTCTTGTTCCTGATCTTAGGGGAAAGGCTCCCAGTGCTTCCGCATTGGTAATTATATTTGCTGTGGCCTTTTCGTAGATGGCTTTTAAGATGCTGAGGAATGTTCCCTCTATCCATACACTCTGAAGAGTTTTGATCAGGAATGGATGCTGTATTTTGGCAAATGCTTTCTCTGCAGCTAATGAGGGGATCATAGGGTTCTTGGTTTTTCTCTTGCTGATATGATGAATCACATTGAGTGTTTTACGGGTGTTGAACCAGCCTTGTGTCCCGGGGATAAATCCTACTTGGTCATGGTGAATAATTTTCTTAATGTGCTGTTGGATCCTATTGGCCTGTATCTTGTTGAGAATTTTTGCATCCATGTTCATCAGGGATATTGGTCTGTAATTCTCCTTTTTGGTGGAGTCTTTGGTTTTGGAATGAAGGTGATGCTGGCCTCATAGAACGAATTTGGAAGGACTCCATCACTTTCTATCTTTCCAAACAGCTTTAGTAGAATAGGTATGATTTCTTCTTTAAAAGTTTGATAGAATTCCCCTAGGAAGCCATCTGGCCCTGGACTCTTATGTCTTGGGAGGTTTTTGATGACTGCTTCAATTTCCTCCCTGGTTATTGGCCTGTTCAGGTTTTCTATTTCTTCCAGTTCCAGTTTTGTAGTTTGTGGCTTTCCAGAAATGCGTCCATTTCTTCTAGATTGCCTAATTTATTGGCATATAGCTGTTCATAATATGTTTTTAAAATCGTTTGTATTGCCTTGGTGTTGGTAGTGATCTCTCTTTTCTCATTTGATTTTATTAATTTGAGTCTCCTCTCTCTTCTTTTTAATAAGGTTAGCTAATGGTTTATCTATCTTATTCTTTCAAAGAACCAACTCCTGGTTCTGTTGATCTGTTCCACAGTTCTTCTGGTCTCGATTTCGTTGAGTTCTGCACGAATTTTAATTAACTCTCTTCTTCTGCCTGGTGTAGGATCTATCTGCTGTTTTTTCTCTAGCTCATTTATGTGTAAGGTTAGCTTTTGTATTTGAGTTCTTTCCAGTTTTTGAATGGATGCTTGTATTGCGATGTATTTCCCCCTCAGGACTGCTTTTGCTGCATCCCAAAGATTTTGGATGGTTGTATCTTCATTCTCATTCGTTTCCATGAATCTTTTTAATTCTTCCTTAGTTCCTTGGTTGACCCTTTCATCTTTTAGCAGGATGGTACTAAACCCCCACGTGTTTGAGGTCCTTCCAAATTTCTTGTTTTGATTTAGTTCTAATTTCAAGGCATTATGGTCTGAGAATATGCAGGGGACGATCCCAATCTTTTGGTATCGGTTGAGACCCGATTTGTGACCCAGTATGTGGTCTATTCTGGAGAAAGTTCCATGTGCACTTGAGAAGAATGTGTATTCAGTTGAGTTTGGATGTAAAGTTCTGTAGATATCTGTGAAATCCATCTGGTCCAGTGTATCATTTAAAGCTCTTGTTGGAGATGTTGTGCTTAGAAGACCTATCGGGTGTAGAAAGCACTAGATTGAAGTCACCATGTATAAATGTATAATTATATAAGTATGTCTTAACTTTCGTTATTAATTGATATATTTGGCAGCTCCCACATTCGGGGCATATATATTGAGGATTGTTACGTCCTCTTCTTGGATAGATCCTTTAAGTATGATATAGTGTCCCTCTTCATCTCTCATACAGTCTTCGGGATAAATTTTAGTTTATCTGATATAAGGATGGCTACCCCTGCTTTCTTTTGATGACCATTTGAATGGTAAATGGTTCTCCAACCTTTTATTTTCAGGCTGTAGGTGTCCTTATGTCTAAAATGGGTCTCTTGTAGGCAGCAAATAGATGGGTCCTGCTTTTTTATCCAGTCTGAAACCCTGCGCCTTTTGATGGGGTCATTAAGCCCGTTCACATTCAGAGTTACTATTGAAAGATATGAGTTTAGTGTCATCATGATACCTCTTCAGTCCTTGTTTTTGTGGATTGTTACTTTGGACTTCTTAAAGAGGAATTTTAAGAGTCCCCCTTCCAATTTCTTGCAGAGCTGATTCGGTGGTCACATATTTTTTTAGTTCCTGCTTGTCTTGGAAGCTCTTTATCTCTCCTTCCATTCTGAATGAGAGTCTTGCTGGATAAAGTATTCTTGGTTGCATGTTTTTCTCATTTAGGACCCTGAATATATCCTACCAGTCCTTTCTGGCCTTCCAGGTCTCTGTGGAGAGGTCTGCTGTTAATCTGATATTCCTCCCCATATGTTAGGGATTTCTTGTCTCTTGCTTCTTTAAGTATCTTCTCTTTATCTTTAGAATTTGCAAGTTTCAGTATTAAAAGTCGAGGTGTTTTACGGTTTTTATTGATTTTAGGGGGGATCTCTATTTCCTGGATCTGAATGCCTGTTTCCCTTCCCAGATTAGGAAAGTTTTCAGCTATGATTTGTTCAAATACATATCCTGGACCTCTGTCCCTTTTGGCACCTCAGGAACCCCAATTAAACGTAGATTTTTCTTCCTCAGGCTGTCACTTATTTCCCTGAATCCCATGGTCTTTTGTCTCTTGTTTCCTCCGTTTCCCTCTTTGCCATCAACTTGTCGTCTATGTCACTCACTTGTTCCTCCACCTTGTTAACCCTTGTCATTAAGACCTCTAGTTTGAAAAAAAAAAAGAAAAGGACCTCTCGTTTGGATTGCATCTCATTTAATTGATTTTTAATATCTGCCTGATTAGATCTAAATTCTGCAGTCATGAAGTCTCTTGAGTCCTTTGTGCTTTTTTCTAGAGCCACCGGTAGCTTTATAATAGTGCTTCTGCATTGGCTTTCTGACATTGAATTGTAATCCAAATTTTGTAACTCTGTGGGAGAGAGGACTGTTTCTGATTCTTTCTTTTGAGGTGAGGTTTTCCTTCTAGTCATTTTGCTCAGTGCAGAGTGGCGAAAAACAAGTTGTATTGGGAATAGGAGAAAAAGAGAGAAGAGAAAGAAAGAAAAAGAACAAAAGAAGAAAGAAAAAAAGAAAAGAGAAAAAAGGGTAGAAAGGAAATGGAAAAAAAGGGGGGGAAGCAAACTGAAATCAAAAAACAAAACACAAGGGGTAGTATCCTCTGATTCTATATAGTGTAAATCCCTCGACCTCCCCTGGAACTTTCCAGTGTTGCTTGGTCAATAATTTATTTTTCCCGTCAGTCTAGCTGGTCTTCTGGGGGAAGGGCCTGCTGTGCTGATTTTCAGGTGTGAACATTTGGGGGAGTTGCTCAGCCCTCTGCCTGGTTCAGGGCTCAGTGAAAGATGTTTAAGCTATTTATCTGGTGAGGCCACTGTGAGGCTCAGTGGGGGTTGTTTATCCCGTGAAGCCGCAAGAGGAACAGCAACAGTGGCTGCGGCAAGCTCTCCAGCCCTGGATTCAGCTCCTGCAGTAACTACGGAGCTCTCAGTCTGCAGGGTCCTGGATGCTCCGGGGGCACGGCCGCTGATCTGCTCAGCTTGGGGCAGGAGCGTCCTTGCTGTCCTGTGGCCTCCTGGCCTCTGCCTGTCCTGGGGGGAGTGCCGTATCTTTGGCTGTATCCCCGGCGCCCTGTGCCTCCGAGCCTCCGCTGTTGGATTCGCGCTCCGGACCGCGGAGCCGCTGCCTTAGCCACCTCCGAGCTGCTCCTGGGTCCAGCCGCGGGCTGCAGCCCTTTAGGGAGCTCAGCCACGGGATGTGGCGCGCTCTCCCCCCTGGCGCAGGTGCTCTGTTAGTGTCCAAGGGAGCCTGAGGGCATCCCTGTCCTCCTGGGATCCTGCTCTAACTCCCTGCGATCCCCTTTCTGTCCGGGAAGATTGGTGAAGGCTTCTCTAGTTGGGGCTTTCCTGTCCTGGGGACACTCGCCCCGGCCTTAGTCTGGCTCCTCGCGGGGCCCCGCCCCCTTGGATGCCTTTTGTTTATTTCTTTTTTCCTGTCTTCTTACCTTGATAGAAGCGTGAACTCTTCTCACTGTAGCATTCCAGCTGTTCTCTCTTTAAATCTCAGGCCGAATTCGTAGATTTTCAGGATGATTTGAAGGTTATCTAGGTAATTTGGTGGGGACAGGTGACTTGGGGACCCTACTCTTCAGCCATCTTGCCCCGCCCTCCTACTTTCCATTATTTTAGAGAAAGGTGTAGCCAAGTTTGACTTCCCAGAGTGTGGATAGGTTATTAGAAACAGGGAGGTCAGAAGTACCTTCCCTGGTCATTCCCTTTCACAACTTTGCTTGCCATTACCTCAAATGCAAGCCCAGAGAGCATCATTAGCAATTTTATAGAGATAAAAATCACTGGTTTTGACTAAGACATTGGCTCCTGTGAAAGTTTCATCCTCTTCCCTTGACAATTAGAGCTGGGTATTTTTTCCAGCACCATCATTTTTACAGCTGTCTTACTCTTTAGCTATCCACTAAGCATGCTAGCCCAAAGGCTCAAAGGCCAAGTCAGATCACCTTTGTTGGGTTTGTTGATATTTAGTGATAAAAATGAAATCAATTTTAATTTATTAAATTCTTTCCTCTTGACATATAGAGAAAAAACTTTTAAACTGTAACACATGAAATCATGAAAATATCATTTTTTCTAAATCCTACCAAACATAAACTCAAAATCCAAACGGACTGAAATCTTTTCTTGAAAAAAAATTATTATGAAAACAAATTGTAACATCAGAGATTTGTCTCTGGTGCCCCTCCTAGAACTACTCACCTTCCTTTCCAGTGGCCCTCCTAGCTTCCCCATTGCCTTCCCCTTTGGTTCTTTCAGTTGGGTCCTATCCTAAGTGGATCCTATGTACAGCTTGATGATTCTTTCCTCTCCCCTTCCTTCCCACATCCCCATAAATATGCCATATACCTAAGTATGCCACTGCCCAGAAGCCCCCATCTGTCTTCATTCTCAGGTGCCTTGTCTAAGGGACAAATGAGGGAACCCTCTTTGTTTCCCATCTTTTTGTCTCACAGATCAGTGTCTCTTCTCTTCTCTTGTCCCAAAGGAAGAGGTGGCCTTTACAAACCCACTGAAGCCAGCAAATTCACTTCCATTTCTTTCTTTCTTTTTTTTTTGGTATATCTATGAACATTTATTTTCACAACACAAAAGTATATAAAATAGAAGCTCTCCACCTACTGCCCCATCCTATTCCTTTTTTTCTGAAAAGAAAAAAAAAAGCTTTTCCAGACTTTTTCTGTACTTTTTGAAATGCCAATCTATAACACAAGGCATACATAAATCTATAATATGCATATCATACGTATGTACACTTAGAGAACTTTGGGGGTTTTGTTTCATACAAACAATTTTTTCATTGAATAGTATAATGGACATGCCTCCAAAACAGTATACAGTATCTATTCCCTTCTTTTACATATTTCTTGTGTTTTCAAGCTTTCTTCAGCTGTCTCTTCCATGGTTCAAGTTCTCCCATTATTTAAAACAACCTTGGGGGCACCTGGGTGGCTCAGTGGTTGAGGGTCTGCCTTTGGCTCAGGGCGTGATCCTGGGGTCCTGGGTTCGATTCCCACATCGGGCACCCCATGGACAGCCTGCTTCTCTGTGTGTCTCTCATGAATAATTAAATAAAATAAAAAAAGAACCTTGTATCTCTCAGCAATGTATCCTACCCCACGCCTTCCTTTCACAGCCAGGAGTCCTTGAAGATCTTCCTGTATGGACTGTACTTCTTTGCTTCCCACCTACTCCCTGGTTCTTGCAGTTTGGTTTCTGCCTCTTCCCTCCCCATATCTGCTCAAAAATATACCTTTTTCTCCTCCTTAGGGCCTCCTGCAGCCCTGGGCACTGCTGAGCATGCTCTCCTTATAACTCTCTTTACCCTGTTCTTACTACTCTCAAGGACCTTATAGCTTACATGGTCCCCAACAGGGGTGATTTTGCCCTCCAGTGGACATGTTATAGTATCTGGAGACGTTTCTGGTTGTAACAATGGAGGAGTAGGTGCTATTGCCATCTGGTGTGGAGGCTAGTGATTCTACCAAACATCCTAAATGCATAGAACAGTACCCTGAAACACATAAGTATCCAACCCAAAGTATCAAGAGTACCGAGGTTGTGAAACCCTGCCCTAGAGAAATTTAAACAAGCCCAAGGACATTTCTGACAAATATAGGCCCTTTAATAACTACCTAGGGATTTAGCCCCAAATCTTGAAAATAATTGTATCTGTTCCCAAATGAGACAACTCAAAGTCATGTCCAGATGTTGCAGAGACGTACCAGGCTCATGACAGCTTCAGGTTCTAGGTCCACAGGCCCCAGATAAAATCCAAGGCTCTTCCAGTTGTCTGTGTGGTACAGGTGGTGTGACCCCTTACCAACCTTCCACCTGTGGGCTAAACCATACATTTAGCCATGCTCAATACAGCGTATAGTCATAAGAGGGGAGATACAATCCTTCCCCTCCCCCTTTCTTGGTTTACCCCCTCCCTCCGGAAATTGATTTCCACTGGGATATATTCTGTTCCATATTTCTGAATTCACTGAGGGCTTTGTAGCCAGATTCTTCTCCCACTATTATCCTGGTTATGGGTTGAGGGAGAGAATCCCTCAGGATGGCAACATACTTTGGTCAGTGGTCTAAACCAGTAAACCCTCTGGGCACCATCAGTGCTGACTCACCTCCTTGGCAGCGGCATGAGTTCCCTGTTCAGATCTGACTGTACCCAGTTCTGTCAACTGGGTACTGGGAAGATTCTTCAATCATAGGGCTGAACAGCCTTAGCCATCCTTGCCTGCAGCTGATGCTGGTGTCCTCTGTACACAGCCCTGAGAGATTACCTTGGGGTGGCAAATCTCTGCTGGGCTGTAAGCCTGTGGTTAACCTCAGGCCTGTTTTGATTGTTTCTTGCGATACAACTTGATCAGAACACGAACAAGTTTCCTGTCCAGTTCCTGGAGACTCTTGGGATGCAGGAATCCCCACCTCCCATCACTCCCTGACATACCTCCCCAGCCAGTTCCGACATTTTCTTTGATGGTCTGTGGTTTGCAACTATTCTTTCCAATTTCTAACTTGGAAATAATCTGGTTTCCCAGAACAGGAACCCACTCAAGTTAGCTTACAGAAAAAGGGATCTGTACAGAGTGCATTTTCATATGGCACAATTGCAGGAAAAGTTGTTACACCACCACTCTGTCTCTCTGAGGTTGCAGGATCAACTCCTGCAAGCTTCTCTGTGCTTGTATACTCCCTGGGACTTCATACTGGCATCCTCTAAAAGACATCTGGCCTTTGTAAAGCACATGGTTATGCTCCCTCACATCCAGAGTCAGGTCTCAGCTGTGGCCTCAGTACCTATGATTCTGACCTTGGCCCCAACTCCAAAGGACCCACTGTATCCTTCCCCAGCATCAACCTATGGAATCTGCCTCTCTGTTCAGATTCTCTAGAGTGAGAACCTGTTTGGCCCAGGATAGGTCAAATGTCCACTCCTGCTCCAATCATATACAGCCTAGCCTTGTCATATACATGGCTGCTCAGGTCCAGCAGACACTAGCGTTGGGGAGGGAGACACATACTAAGAAGCTAAGGTGCTTCTGGGGTGTGGAATGCTAATGCTCTGGAACACAAAGGGGGTAATCAAAGTAAGTCTCTATGTTTTACTCCTGCCCTCAACCACCCAATCTATATACCCTCCCCAGCCGCCATGCCGTACCCCACCTCCCAACCCACTTTTCCACCTCTTTCATAACCCCCTTGCCCCATCTGCCCACCCTCCCTCACCCTTCCCCTCCCTCTGAAAATTGATTTCCCACTGGGATATATTTATGTTCTATTTCACATTTCTGAATTCACTGAGGGCTTTGCAGCCAAATTCCCCTCCCACAGCGGAAGCAGATTTCCCTCCGTGAAAAATTCACAGCTTTACACCAAGGACAGTCCCAATCCCCAGGCCTGCGAAATATGGGAAGTCTTCTCTGCTGATAGGGTTCAGAGTTTCGCCTGTCTCTTTGGGATTCTTGAGTTTCTGTTCCCTGGGACCCTGCATCAGACCACACACTAACATCAGAGGGCTTCCAGTGGGGAGATGTTGGAGACGGAGTTCCTCCTGCTGTGAACGTTGCTGCTGGTGGGGATGGTGTGGGTGTAGGTGGGAAGGGGGATGAAGGGCATGAGTAGGAGTATGTGAATGAGGCAGGGAGCTGGACAGGAAGGGGCGATGGTGTGACTCTGGACCCCCGCTTCATGGTCCCAGAGAAATAAAACATGGCTGTTTCTATTGACCTGAGATCTCCCTCCCTCTGCCCACCAGTGGTGTAATTTTTCTGCTCCTCAGCTCCAAAAATGTGTGTGGGGCCTCTACCCAGTTTCTTTGTGACCTCTGACCCTTCTGAGTCCTTCTGTCGTCTTCCTCTTCTTATAGTGTCAGCAGTTGTAGCAGAAGTAGCAGCAGCCCCCGCCTCCTCTTCCTCCTCACCTGCTCCTTCTGTCCCAGTCCCACTGGCAGTGGTCAGGCCTGGCTTCTCTGTGACCTGAACCCTCTGCTCCCACTCCTGCGGAGACCCCAGCTCCTGGAGAGAAGTGGGCAGGGTTGAGACCCATTCTGGGGGTAATAAGGGGGTGGGGCAGGTAGATGGGGCAGGGGACCAAGGTGAGGTAATCTTACAGCCCGGAGGAGCTTCCACCTCAGGAGGTCCCGTTCCTTCTGCATCTCTGCCAGGTTGGCTTGTGTCTGCCGCAGCTGAAAGGCTGCCTCTTGGCGCTCCATATCTTGCTGTGCTGTGAGCTCCTTTAGGTCTGAGGCCAAGGCCTGTGTGGCGGACTTATGCAGTTTGGCGAAGTCCTGGAGCCAGTGTACCCTGCGCCCCTGTAACTGGCCCTGCTTGTGGGCAAAGCGCACGCCCAGGGCCAGGCTGCTCCAGGCACAGGCGTTTTTAGCCTCGCTGGACACTGCGCTGTCCTCCAGGATGGTCCTGAGCTTGTTCTCCACCTCCTCCCAGGACAGGGATAGATTCTCGATGTAGAACTCGGGGCCTTTCGTGTGCCCGGCCATCTTCTCATTGATGAAAGCTACCACCTTGTCATGCTGGAAACCACCACTAGGGTCCTCAGGTTTCAAGGCCATGATGACTGAAGGCCTTAGGGGTTTGGCTGGCCCTGTGGGGTGAATCAACCAGTTGCCCCCGCCTCTTCCCTTTAGACCCTCCCCACTCGATCTCTTCCCTTCGGATGGGCCCACCCCGCCCCCCTCCGCCCCCCTCCGCCCCCCTCACAAAGACCCCTGACTGGCTTGCCCTGCCCTAGTACACTTCTCACCAGACCTCGCCTTTCTAGCTGTGGTTAGAGGAGGGGCAGACGTATGGCGCCCACCTACCATACCAGTACCAGAAGAGAAAGCGTACCTCTCCCTCGAGGTGCTCCGAAGAAAGGAAGTCTCCAGGCCAACCCTCGAGGCTTTTACCCTGGGAGTGTTCCAACTTCCAGAGACAGTGGGGGTGGGAAGGAATGCATGAGGAAGGTCCTCCATCTCCTCCCCAGGACATAAGGGAACTTGCTACAATTTTGAAAGTCCTCGACGTGGGTGAAGAAACAGGAGGGGTCAGGAAAGACAGAACTGAGAAGGTGAAACACTCGTAATCAAGTATAAAAAGTTTCATTCTCCACTCTCCCCCCGCACCATAATGGTTTGTCCCACAGCAGGGGCCCCTCCCCTCCTTCGGTGGAATGTTCTAGAATGGGGGGAAAAGCTCCCTCCCCACCAGGAAGATTCTGTATCTATCTCCTGTTCCAGACATTCCTGAACTAGAATACGAAGGTCAGCATATTTTGTAAAGGGCCAGGTACTAATTATTTGAAGCTCTGTAAGCAAAAGATCTCTATCCCAACTACTTGTAGCATAAAACATGCATTAAAAATACTTGAAGAAATAGGATTGGACAGCGCGGATGGCTCAGCGGTTTAGCGCCGCCTTCAGCCCAGGATGTGATCCTGGAGACCCGGAATTGAGTCCCACGTCGGGCTTCCTGCATGGAGCCTGCTTCTCCCTCTGCCTGTGTCTCTGTCTCTCTCATCAATAAATAAATAAATCTAAAAAAATTAATTAAAATTAAAAAAAAGAAATAAGATTGGCTATATTCCAGTAAAACTTTATGTATAAAAACAGGCACTGGCAGGATTTGGCCTGTAGTTTAACAACTCTTGGTTTAGAGTCAATTTCTTTCATATCCCAAAGATATCCAAAATCCAAATGTTCACCCTTCCCCCCAAGAAATGATTTTCCCCCTATATTCCTATGTTCGGTTTAGAAACTTCAAAATCGTCAACAGCACTTGCCTTTAATAACATAGCAAATTGATCCCCAAGTCTTGTTGCTACTGTCTCAGAAACTTCTTTTGATATCCAGTCCCATTTAAAGAATGCCTGCATTGCCTCCTAAATAATCTCCCTAACTTTAATCTCTTTCTAACTTCTGTTTCCTATGATCATGCTACTTTCAAGCTTAAAAGTATTTGATGGCTTCCTGTGACACACTCCTTGGCCTAATATTAGAATTTCCTTTAGTCTACCTTTCTAATTTAATTCTCTTTATTCTCTTTTCTGTGCTATTATTTATTCACGGAAGGGACTGGCCATGTAGATACACTCATTTTGGGTTTTAATTTATTTTTCCCTTTGAAAAAATCAGAAACTCATTATTTATTATTTGGGAATTATGTTTTGTTTTGTGAACTCACACTGAAGTAGATTAACATTTCTTCTCTAAGTGTCTTGCATCAGATAGAAAAAAATAATGTACCAGGCATCAAAATACTACTTAAGAAGATGGATAAATCCCAGAGGTTTAAATCCTATTGTTTTAGCTCTCTTTTTAAACTGTTGTTTTTTTCCATTTCAATGTATGTATTTTATTTATTAGTCTTAAATGGAAAGGGTTCATGTTTTGGCTTGTTCTGCAGTGACTTCCTCTTTTTATAATTTTATTTATTTATTCATGAGAGAGAGAGAGAGAGAGAGGCAGAGAGAGGGAGAAGCAGGTTCCATTCAGGGAACCTGACGTGGGACTCTATCCCTGGTCTCTAGGATCACGCCCTGGGCTGAAGGCGGCACTAAACCGCTGAGCCACCCAGGCTACCCCTGCAGTGACTTCTGAAAGATCATTCAGGAGATAAATGTAGAAATTGAAATGGCAAGGAAAAAGGGGAGATACTGGAGTCAGGGAGACACATTAAGGATATGTCACAATAATTCCATATGTAAACTAAGGCAGTGGAAGTTAGAGTGGAGAGAACAGTGTAGAGAGCTCTTTGGTTGATAGAATTCATAGAAATGTCAGGGGCAGGGATGAGAAAATGAGTAAGGTAATTCCCAGGTTTCTGATACAGGACACTAGTAGATAGTGATGCTATAGACTTAGATGGAGAATGAAAAAGAAGCTGTTTGTGAGGGAGTTCACCTGTAGACATATTGATATTGAGATACCTGTAGGGCATCCTAAGAGAGATACCCCCACAGGCAGTTAGATATATGAGTCTAGTACTAGGACAGACATTAGGGCTGGAGACATAATATTGAAAAGTGGAAGTTGGGTTCTAAGTTGTGGTTGAAATAACCCAGGGAGAAGATAGCAATAAGGACAGGGTGCTGAGGACAGTTCTCTTACAACTCTCCACTCTCACTGATAGCTTTATAGCTGACCGGATTGCTCCTTTGCCTTCTATGCTTCTGGCCTCAGAACATTTCTTACCCTTTTTTATTCCTTCTATAGCACTGTAAACCTGGACTTCAAGTTGTGATCACTTGTATATGTATGCTATGATTATTCCACTTCTGCTTATAAATTCTTTTAGAAGATTTTCATTTTTTAAGTTGTTATTTAAATTTCAATTCATGAACATACAGTGTAATATTAGTTTCAGGTATACAATATAGTGATTCCATACTTCCATACAACACCCAGTGCTCATCACAAATGCACTCCTTAATCTCCAGCACCTATTTAACTTGTCGCCCTACCTACCTCCCTTCTTGTAACCATTAGTTTGTTCCCTAAAGTTAAGAGTTCATTTCTTGGTGTCTCTCTCTCTCTCTCTCTCCCCTATGATTATTTGTTTTGTTTCTTAAATTCCATGTATGAGTGAAATTACATGGTATTTGTCTTTCTCTGTTTTTGCTTAGTAAAATAATTTCTAGCTCTATTCATGTCATTGGAAATGACAAGATTTCATTATTTTTATGGCTAATATTCCTGTGTGTGTGTGTATGTGTGTGCGTATCACAGATTATTTATACATTCATCAGTCCATGGACATTTGGGCTATTTCCCTAATTTGACTATTGTAGATAATGCTGCTATGAACATCAGGGTGCATGTATCCCTCTGAATTAGTATTTTTGTGGGTTTTTTTTGGGGGAAATATCTAGTGGTATAATTGCTGAATCATAGGGTGGTTCTATTTTTAACTTTTGGAGGAACCTCCATACTGTTTTCCAGTGTTGGCTGCACCAGTTTGCATTCCCACCAGTAGTGCTAGAGGGTTCCTTTTTCTCCACATCCTTGCCAACACCTTTTGTTTCTTGTGTTGATGATTTCAGCCATTCTGACAGGTGTGTAGTTTTGATCTGTATTTCCCTGATGATGAGTGATGTCTACTGCTTATTTTTTAAATTGGATTATTCATTTTTTGAGTTTGATAAGATCTTTATAGATTTTGGATAATAACCCTTTATCAGATATGTCATTTGCAAATATCTTCTCCCATTCCAAAGGTTATCTTTTAGTTTTGTTGATTGTTTCCTTTGCTGTGCAGGAACTTTTTATTTTGATGAAGTCCTAATAGTTTATTTTTGCTTTTGTTTCCCTTGCCTCAGGAGACCTATCTTGTAAGAAGTTGCTGTGGCCGATGTCAAAGTGGTTAGTGCTGTGTTCTCCTGTAGGATTTTAATGGTTTCCTGTTTCAGATTTAGGTCTTTAATTATTTTGAATTTAGTTTTGCATCTGGTGTAAGAAAGTGGGCAAGTTTCATTCTTTTGCATGGTGTCCAGTTTTCCCAATACCATTTATGGGAGAGACTGTCTTTTTTCCCATTGAATATTCTTTCCTCCTTTGTTGAAAATTAATTGACCATGAAGTTGTGGGTTCATTTCTGGGTTTTCTATTCTGTTCTCTTGATGTATGTATCTATTTTGTGCCAGTACCATACTGTTTTAATCCATACAGCGTTGAGTTTTCAAATTTATTTTTGCAAGAGACAGAGCTCGAGAGCACATGCACAGGAGTGGGGGGGAGGGGCAGAGGGTGAAGTGGACTCCATGCTGAGCAGGGAGCCCTTTGCAGGACTCTACTCCTGTATCCTAGGATCATGACCTGAGCCAAAGGCAGATGCTTAATTGATTGAGCCATCCAGGTGTCCCATCAATATAACTTTGTAATATAACTTGGAGTCTAGGATTGAGATGCCTCCAAGTTTGCTTTTCTTTTTTTCTTTTTTAAAAAAAGATTTTATTTATTTATTCATGAGAGACACACACAGAGAGAGAAGCAGAGACACAGACAGAGGGAGAAGCAGGCTCCACTCAGGGAGCCCGACGTGGGACTCCATCCCAAGTCTCCAGGATCAGGCCCCAGGCTGAAGGCAGTGCTAAACCGCTGAGCCACCCGGGCTGCCCCTGCTTTTCTTTTTCAGGGTTGCTTTGGCTATTTGGGGTCTTTTGTGGTTCCAAACATATTTTAGGATTGTTCTAGCTCTGTGAAAAATGCTGTTGGTATTTTGGTAGGGATTGCATTAAATGTGTAGATTGCTTTGGGTAATATAGACATTTTAACAATGCTTATTATTCCATCCATGAGAATGGAATGCTTTTCCATTTCTTTGTATCCTTTTCAATTTCTTTCATCAGCTTTTTATAGTTTTCAGAGTACCAGTCTTTCTTCTCTTTAGTTAAGTTTATTCTTAGATATCATGTGGATTTTGGTGTAATTGTAAATGGGATTGATTCCTTAATTTCTCTATCTGTTACTTCATTATTGGTGTAGAGAGATGCAACAGATTTCTGTATGTTGTTTGTATCCTGCGACTTTACTAAATTAGTGTATCAGTTCTAGTAATTTTTTGGAAGAATCTTTTGGGTTTTCTATATAGAGGATCATGTTATCTGCAAATGGTGAAAGTTTGACTTCTTTGCTGAATTGGATGCATTTAATTTCTTTTTGTTGTCTGACTACTGTGGCCAGAATTTGCAGTACTATCTTAAATAACAGTGGTAAGAGTGGACATCTTGTACCTGACCTTAGGGTAAAAGCTCTCAGTTTTTTTTCCCATTGAGGATATTAGCTGTGGGTTTTTTGTTTCTTTTTTTGCATATGGCCTTTATTTTGTTGATGTTTCCTGTAAACCTACTTTGCTGAGAGTTTTTATCATGAATGGATGTTGTACTTTGTCATAGGCTTTTTCTGCATCTATTGAGAGGATCATATGGTCCTTATTGTTTCTTTTGTTAATGTGGTATATCAGATTGATTTGCAAATATTAAACCACTCTTGCAGCCCAGGAATAAATGTCACTTGATCGTGGTGAATGATTCTTTTAATGAACTTTGGATTTGGTTTGCTAGTATTTTACTGAGAATTTTTGCATCCATGTTCATTAGAGATATTGATCTATAGTTATCTTTTATACTGAAATCTTTATCTGGTTTAGGTATCAGGGTAATGCTGGCCTCATAGTATAAATATGTAACTTTTCCTTCTTTTTCTATTTTTTGGAATAGTTTGAGAAGTATACATATTAACTCTTCTTGAAACGTTTGGAAGAATTCTCCTGTGAAGCCACCTGCCCCTGGCCTTTCATTTATTAAGAGATTTTTTTTTTATGACTGATTCAATTTCTTTGCTGTTTTTCAGTCTGTTCAAGTTTTCTATTTCTTTCATTTCAATTTTGGTAGTTTATGTTTCTAGGAATTTATCCATTTCTTTCAGTTTGTTTAATTTGTTGGCATATCATTTTTCACAATATTTTCTTATAATTGTATTTCTGTGCTGTTAGATATTATTTTTTTCTCTATCATTTGTGATTTTATTTGTTTGGGCCTTTTTTCTTTTCTTTTCTTTTTCTTTTTTTTTGACTTTATTTTTTTATTGAAGTTCAATTTGACAACATATAGTATAACACCCAGTGCTCATCCCATCATGTGCCCTCCTCAGTGTCTTTTCTTTTTTATGTCGTTCTAGATTTTTATCAGTTTTATTGATTTTTTTCTACAGGACCAGCTCCTTGTTTCATTGATCTGTTCCTTTTTTTAAAGTTTGTATATAATTTATTTCTGCTTTACTGTCATCTTTTTATTTTAATAAGATATATATTTATTATATAGTATTTTATTATAATTATTATGTGTTATAGTCTTTACTATTTCCTTCCTTCTGCTGGCTTTAGTTTTCATTTATTGTTCCTTTTCTAGCTCCTTCAGGTATAATGTTAGCGTGCATATTTGAGATTTTTCTTTCTTCTTGAAGTAGGTCTGTGTTGCTATAAACTTCCCTCTTCGGAATACTTTTGCTGCATCCCAAAGTTTTTGGACCATTGTGTTTTCATTTCCATTTCTTTCCATGTATTTTTTAAATTTCTCCTTTGATTTCCTGGTTGACCCCATTGTTTAGTAGTATGTTGTTTAACCTCCAGGAATTTTGGTCTTTCAAAATGTTTTTCTTGTGGTTAAGTTTCATAGCATTGTGGTCAGAAATTGTGCACAGCATGATATCAGTCTTTTTGTTGAGGCCTAACCTAATATGTGTGTATTCTGGATTAAGTCCCATGTGCACTTGAAAAGAATGTATATTCTGCTCTTTTATGATGGAATATTCTAAATATATCTGTTAAATGCATCTATTCCAGTGTGTCATTAAAAGCCATTGTTTTCTTGTAGGTTTTCTGTTTAATCTGTCCATTCATGTAAGTTGGGTGTCAAAGACCCTTACTATTATTGAATTATTATCGATTAGTTCCTTTTATGATTGTTATTAGTTGTTTTACATATTTGGGTGCTCTCATGTTGGGTGCATAAATATTTACAATAGTTAGATCTTCTTGTTGGATTGTGCCCTTTATTATGATATAGTGTGCTTCTTCATCTCTCTTTTTTAAAGATTTTATTTATTTATTCATGAGAGACACACACACACACAGAGAGAGAGAGAGAGAGAGGCAGAGACATAGGCAGAGGGAGAAGCAGGCTCCATGCAGGGAGCCCGTTGTGGGACTTGATCCCGGGACTCCAGGATCACTCCCTGGGCTGAAGGCAGATGCTTAATTGCTGAGCCACCCAGACATCCCCTTCATCTTTTCTTAAAGTCTTCATTTTAAAGTCTGGTTTTTCCAGTATAAGTTTTGCCACTCCAGCTTTCTTTTGATATCCACTTGTATGATAAATATTTCTTCATCCCTTTACTTTAAATCTGCAAGTATCATCAGAAAAGACCCCGAATAGCCAGGGGAATATTAAAAAAGAAAACCATAGCTG
Organism: Canis lupus familiaris; assembly: GCF_011100685.1. Classification (NCBI taxonomy): domain Eukaryota; kingdom Metazoa; phylum Chordata; class Mammalia; order Carnivora; family Canidae; genus Canis; species Canis lupus. The sequence continues at coordinate 79,277,820 of NC_049260.1, forward strand.
GGGGCATCACAATGCCAGATTTCACGTTGTACTACAAACCTGTGGTCATCAAGACAGTGTGGTACTGGTACAAAAACAGACACATATATCAATGGAACAGAATAGAGAATCCAGAAGTGGACCCTCAACTTTATGGTCAACTAATATTCAACAAAACAGGAAAGACTATCCACTGGACAAAAGACAGTGTCTTTAATAAATGGTGCTGGGAAATTGGACATCCACATGCAGAAGAATGAAACTAGACCATTCTCTTACACCATACACAAAGATAAACTCAAAATGGATGAAAGAGGGATCCCTGGGTGGTGCAGCGGTTTGGTGCCTGCCTTCGGCCCAGGGCGCAATCCTGGAGACCCGGGATCGAATCCCACGTCGGGCTCCCGGTGCATGGAGCCTGCTTCTCCCTCTGCCTCTGTCTCTGCCTCTCTCTCTCTCTCTCTCTGTGTGACTATCATAAATAAATAAAAAATTTAAAAAAAATGGATGAAAGATCTGGATGAGACAAGGTTCCATCAAAATCCTAGAGGAGAACACAGGCAACACTCTTTTTGAACTTGGCCACAGCAACTTTTTGCAAGATACATCCATGAAGGCAAGAGAAACAAAAGCAAAAATGAATTATTGGGACTTCATCAAGAGAAGAAGCTTCTGCACAACAAAAGAAACAGTCAACAAAACTAAAAGACAACCTGCAGAATGGGAGAAGATATTTGCAAATGACCTATCAGATAAAGGGCTAGTTTCCAAGATCTATAAAGAACTTATTAAACTCAACAGCAAAGAAGCCAACAATTCAATCATGAAGTGAGCAAAAGACATGAACAGAAATCTCACAGAGGAAGACATACACAAGGCCAACATGCACATGAGAAAATGCTCCGCATCACTGGCCATGAGGGAAATACAAATCAAAACCACAATGAGATACCACCTCCCACCAGTGAGAATGGTGAACATTAACAAGACAGGAAACAACAAATGTTGTAGAGGATGTGGAGAAAGGGGAACCCTCTTGTACTGTTGGTGAGAATGTGAACTGGGACAGCCACTCTGGAAAACTGTGTGGAGGTTCCTCAAAGAGTTAAAAATAGATCTGTCCTATGACCCAGCAATCGCACTGCTGGGGATTTACCCCAAAGATATAGATGCAGTGAATCACCAGAACACCTGCACCCTGATGTTTCTAGCAGCAATGTCCACAATAGCCAAACTGTGGAAGGAGCCTCAGTGTCCATCAAAAGATGAATGGATAAAGAAGATGTGGTCTATGTATACAATGGAATATTACTCAGCCATTAGAAACAATAAATACCCACCATATGCTTCGACGTGGATGGAACTGGAGGGTATTATGCTGAGTGAAATGAGTCAATAGGAAAAGCACAAATATTATATGGTCTCATATATTAGGGAATATAAAAATTAGTGAAAGGGAATAAATGGAAAGGAGAGAAAATGAGTGAAAATATCAGTGAGGGTGACAAAATATGAGACACCTAACTCTGGGAAACAAACAAGGGGTAGTGGAAAGGGAGGTGGGCGGGGGGTTGTGGTGACTGGGGATGGACAGAGTGGGGCACTTGGCGGGATGAGCATTGGGTGTTATGCTATATGTTGGCAAATTGAACTCCAATAAAAAATTTAAAAAATAAATCTGCAAGTATCATTAAGTCTAAAATGAGCCTCTTGTAGACAGCATATAGATGGGTCTTTTTTTTTTTTAACCCATTCTAATACTCTATGTCTTTTGATTGGAGAATTCAATCCATTTTCAGAGTCACTACTGATAGGTATGTATTTTGTACCATTTTATTATTTTGTTGTTTCTGGAGATTTTCTCTGCTCCTTTCATGTCTTTGTCACTTTTGGTCTTACCTTTCCACCCAAAGAGTCTCCTTTAATATTTCTTGCAGGAATGGTTTACTGTTCACATACTCCTTTAGTTTTTGTCTAGGAATCTCTTCATTTCTCCTTCTATTCTGAATGATAGCTTTGCTAGAAAGTACTCTTGATTGCAGATTTTTCCCATTCAGCAATTTGAATATATTATGCCACTCTCTTCTTGTTTGCCACATTTTTGTTCAGAAATCTCCTTTGTAAGTCAAGGATTTCTTTTGTCTTGCTGCTTTTAAGAATTTTTCTTGATCACTGTATTTCATAAATTTAATTCCAATGTGTCTTGGTGTTGGCTTGCTTTTGTTGATTTTGATGGGAGTTCTCTGTGCATCCCGAATGTGGATATCTGTTTCCTTCCCCAGGCTAGGGAAGTTTTCAGCTACTATTTCCTCAATACATTTTCTGCTCCTTTTTCTCTCTTCTTCTGGTACTCTTATGACACGAATGTTACTGTGTTTGATGGAGTCACTGAGTTGCCTAAGTCTATTCTCATGTTCCATAATTCTTCTTTCTCTCTTTTGTTTGACTTTCTTATTTTCCATTATTTTATCTTCTATATCACTGGTTTGTCCCTCTGCTTCTTCCATTCTACTGTTCATCGAGGCAAGCCTATTTCCAATCTCAGCTATTATATATTTCATCTCTAATAAGTCAATCGGAGAAAGACAACCATCATATGGTTTTACTCTTATATGGAATATAAGAGATATAAGAAAGGGACTATAAGGGAAAGGAGGGAAACTGAGTGGGGAAAAATTAGAGAGGAAGACAAACCAAAAAAGACTCCTAACTCTGGGAAACAAACAAAAGGTTGCAGAAGGGGAGGGGCTGGGGGAATAGGGTGAATGGGTGATGGGCATTAAGGAGGGCACTTGAAGGGATGAGCACTGGGTGTTACACGATATGTTGGCAAATTGAATTTAAATAAAAAAATAAATTCACCTCTGATTTTTGTTAACTCTTTTATCTCTGTGGTAATGGTCTCCCTGATGTCTTCCACTCTTTTCTCAAGTCCAGCAAGTATCCTTATAATTGTTGCTTTAAATTCTCCACCAGGCATGATACTTATAGCTGTTTTACTTAGATCTCTGTCTGTGGCTTTATCTTCTTGTTTCATTTGGGATGAATTTCTCTGTCATGGCATTTTGTCTAAGACTCTGTCTTCTCTGTGTTAGAAAAGCCAGTTATGTTTCCTGCATCTGAGAGTAATGGCTTTATGAAGAAGAGCTCATGTAATGCCCAGGGCCTGGCTCATCAGGGTGTGTTTCCCAATGTATACTGCCTGTGCTCTGCTATTGTATTCTGGCTGCTTTCCTTAAGACAAGAAATATGCAGAGGCTCTTCTTGCCTGTACTTGGCAGTGTTTGGTCCTTGGCCAGAATATGGTGACTTTTAACTAGATGTGCTCTGGTTTGCTTGTTAAATGAGGCCTGACACTACTTACACTAGAACTGAAGCCCTGCAGAACTCTCTGGGAAGGAGGTGTGGTGTGAGCTTGAGTTTCTGCTGGTCTTCTGGGAAAGGAGCCTGCTGCACCAGGACTGAGGCAAGCTTGACTGAGGAGAGCAGTTCCCTTGAGTGTAAGGCGGTGGGGTTGCTGTAAGCAAGTTAGATAGTTGGTGTTGGTGCTGTGCTGCTTTCTGCAGGTGGCTCTGTGTTTATGCTGAGAGGCTGGGGAGGGAAATGGCACCAGCCAGCTCCTTTGTCCCTAAAGAGGCATCTCCATGCACCCTGCCTCTCAGAGCTGTGCTCCAAAAAGAGCAAATATCTCCTTCACTGTGTCTCAGGCAATTTTCAGAGTATTGTTTCCACACTGCCCACCCCCAGGTTATTATCCTGCCTTCTCTCCAGGAGCTAAGCAGTGTCCTCTCAGATCTATCCTAGCCAAGCCCACTGACCTTTAAAACTACAGGCTTTAAGCCTTGCTGGTTGCAAGAACTCACAAAAATCAGCACCTCTTGTTTTTTCCAGCCAGTGGTTTTAGGGAAATGTTCTTGTGAGTTTCCCTGTGTGATCTACCTTCACCCTTTTCTGTGACCACAGCTCCCTCCTCCCTACAGCTGCTGCAATCTATTTCTCCCCTAAACCATGTATCTGCATTTTCTACCTTCTTCACTGTGGCTTCTTCTCTCTTTTTAGTTGTGGAGTTTGTCTTATAAATATTCCAGTTAATTTCTGGAGTATTCAAAATGATTTGATAGTTATCTAGTTGTGTTCATGGGGCAAGACATGAACACAACTAGGGGTCCTTCTACTCTGTCATCATCTCTTCTCCTGCTAGTAAGTCATTTCTTTTGGACAAATGATTGGAGAAGGGATAAAATGAAGACAGAGAAACCTGTTAGGATGCTAATTTGATCTTGCATGCAAAACAGGGTAACAGTCCTGTGGCAGGATTTAGGATAGATAGCAAATAAAGAAAGAATTTTGAAGCAGAATTAGCACAACTTCTTAACCAATTGTATATAGGGAATAAGTATGAGGAAGTGGGGTGGAAGATGATTTTGAGGCATCTGACTTGAGAAACTAGATGGTGTGGTTAGTGATGCCTCTAATCTTAATAGATATTATATGAGGAAGAATAGATTGTAGGGAAGAGATAATAACCTCAGTTTGGGACTGACAAGTGCCTTCATGACAATTGTATGGATATACTTGGCTAGATCTTAGGAGAGAGGACAGAACTGAAAAAATATTATAGACTTGGATGCCTTCAGCACTTAGTTTGTGGTTGAAATTTAGTGCTAGAACACAGTGCTGGAGATGAATGTTGAAGGGAGAAGAGAACACAAACAAAACAGAGTAAGGAATCATGAGGCCTGGGGGAAGATGGGAAACATTTTTGGAAATAGGGTGAAGAAGAAAAGACAGTAATATAGTAATAAGGAATGATCAGAGAAGTAGGCAATCATAAGAGAGGAATCTTAGTAGTAAGAAGAGATCAAGAAAGTTGAAGGAAAGTTTCAAGTTTAAAATAATGCACAGAGGTCAGATAGGACGAGGGTGAACAAGAGGTCATTGGATTTGTCTAATAAGATATCCTTAATGAGATTAGTGATAGAAATTCAATAGAATGATGGAGCAGAAGCCAAAGGATAGTGGGCCATAGAGTGATGTTAGAGCAGCATGCAGATATTTTGAATGTTGAAATGTCTTTCAAGATCTTTGACAGTGACAGGTATAGTGAGTAGGCAGGAATCAAAAAGCAAATCTTGGAGTCATAGGGTATGACAGCTTATTTGCTAAGACAGATAACATATAATTCCAACACAAAGACAAGGAGAATACTTTGGCATCTACTGTATGGGGAGGAAGATAACCATATATAAAGAAAACTGCTTTTGTAGAGTTTGAAATGTAACTCATGCAATAAAGCAAAACCTTTGTAAATACTAAAAGAATAATTACAAAACAACATATTGCCCAATATAAAAACATCAGTGTGATCTAAATAAGAAGCAGTGAAGAAGTAAGAAATAGGTATTAGTGAAATTGGTTGAGGAAGACTTTCTGGAGGAGGGTTTTTTGTTTTTAACAGAAACAACAGGGTTCTCTGTAGATTTCTGAAGAGCATTTTGGCTATGATATGATGTGAAGCAGATTGACTCTCTTTTTAAAAAGATTTTATTTATTTATTTACTTATTTATTTGAGAGAGAGAGAGAGAGAGAGAGAGCACAAGCAGGGGGAGTGGTAGAGGGAGAGGGAGAAGCAGACTCCCCACCAAGCAAGGGAGCCTGATGCAGGGCTTGATCCCAGGACCCTGGGATCATGACCAGAGCTGAAGGCAGGTACTTAACCAACAGAACCACCCAGGCACCTCACAGATTCACTCTCTTAAAATTGTCTTCAACCAAACAATAAAGCAGGGGTCACTCATACCATGGTGAGGATGATGGTCATGGCAGGGAATGTTTTGAATTTATCTTGATTATTCCCTTACCTTTACCACATCTCAGTCATTGGCAGACAGAGTTTTAACTAGCTATTTGTACCCATAGGTGGCAGATTGCAATTACTTTCTTTAAGAATGGTTACTTGAACTTGCTGCTGGAAAGATCCATAATTCTCCATTATCTATGAGGGGATTATCATATATATACAATTTTTTCTTGAGTAGGTTTCTGACTTAAATGCTCAACCCCAAATAAATTATGCTTTGTTTTGAATTCAGGATGTGTGATATTTTGATGATAAAATTATGTCTTAAGCAAGTCGATTTTAGAATATATATAATTTCTATTGTAATTTGGTTCATTGGCTGCTTTCTTTTTATTTATTTTTTTTGCTTTTTTTTTGCTTTCTTTTTAAATAACAACAAAACCCAAAATATATTCATTTAAATTACAGTTTGGGAGTCAGTAGATAGTGTATTAATAATGGTGATGATGTTAAAAATGGTTGATTTTTATTAATCACTTACCATGAGCCAGGTACTGTGCTAAATGTTTTAAATGAACTACCTCATTGTTGGAAGACAGTTCTCTGTTAGTCTCTTGGAGTTCTGCATGTTTTATGAGCAGAGGCACTCACTATCCCTTTTCCCAGATTACTTTTTCAGGCATATGTATATAGAGAGAACAATCACAAAAGCTGGAAAATAGTGTCTTTCACCAGAGCAAAGGGCAGCTTTGCTTACAGCCTTGGAAAATATAGATAGTGGCTCCCTTTGGAGCAAAGGGCAGACATGCTTATGACCCATTATAAAAGATTTGTGTTTTTTAAACTTGGGATTCTTCTCCTTTAATGCAACCCACTGCTTGTGCAGGTGTAATCTGGCCCTCTTTGTGTTGTCCTATAGGAATTGTTAGGGAAGTATCACAGATGCTGATACTTTGGCTGCTTTCATTGCTGTGAATAATTAACTGTCTACTGTTTCCAACCCAGTAGTCTCTTGTCTTCTACCAATACCCGTGAAAATGGTAGCCCAATTTTTTAGCTTGCAAGTATGGAAAAATCACAGATCCTCAGCTCTTACAATTCTTAACACTTGTGTAATATAATAACAGTTTATAGATAACCCTTCTTTAATTTCATTTTACATATGGAAAAATGAAGCTCAGTGACCTGTCCAGAGATCCATAGTTAGGATATAAGAGAGCTGGGATTTGAACCCAAAATTCTTTTTCTTCAGAGGCCATATTCTCAAGCAGTGAGCTACTCAGGTCCAGTTCAGTTCAAGTCTGTGAGTTAACCTTTTCTCTGAATGCATCATGAACCATAAAGAGATTATATTTGAATAATCCTGGGTTGGAGATAATCAGTGCCATGCCAAAGGCTGCGTGTTCATGTCAGCAGGAGAGAACAGTATTATCTGTTTATACCTTCAATAAATCCTTGTTTGTTTATTAATCAAGTTTCTGCCTAATGGAAAAAAATGTACATAAACTCCAACCTATTATAGTGACATTCTTATAGACTAGAGATATCATCTATGAATGATGACAATTTTTGTTAAAATAATAAAAAAGTAAAAAAAAACCCTAAACTATTTACAACTCTAGATAAGATTATTATTTTCTTGTAGACCAAAAAGGGCAAAAGTAAGATTTTTAAAAAGATCCTGTGTTTCCCCAACTGACCATAGCACAGATATTTTTGTTGTTGTTGTTTTTTTTTTTTTGAGGTCTCCCCCATGGAGCAAGTCCCTTTTTTAAAAATTTGAATTCGAAGATCATTAACATCCAGTGTTATATTACTTCCAAGTGTACAATATGGTGATTCAATAATTCTATATATTACTCAGTGCTCATCAATATAAGTATACTCTTAATTTCCTTCACCAATTTCATCCATCCTCCCACCCAACTTCCCAATTTCATCCATCCTCCCACCCAATTTACTTCACCAATTTCATCCATTCTCCCACCCAACTTCATCCATCCTCCCACCCAACTTCCCTCCAACCCACCCAAACTTCCCATTTGTTCTCTATAGTTAAGAGTATGTTTTTTGGTTTGTCTCTTTTTCCCCCTTTTTTTCATTTGTTTTATTTTTATTTTTATTGCAGCATTATTTACATGGCACAGATATTTTTTATGATTGTATTAAGTTTATATCTGCTTTACCATATATATCAGCATGGCACATAGCAGATGTTCAATAAATGTCATTTGAATGTATCTAAAAGGCTGTAGCTCTTCATAAAATGATAATATTAAGAAACTGATCAGGGCTTTGGGCCTCCTGCTCTTTTATTAAGGCTTTCATTTTTAGAGATGTTTGATTCACAGCAAAATTTGAGAGGAAGGTACAGAAGTTCCCCATATACCTCCTGCCCCCACACATGCATAGCCCATTATCAGCATCCACTGCCAGAATGAACATTTGCTATAATTGATTAACCAACATTGACACATCATTTTCACCTAAAGTCCATAGATTTCTTTTTTTTTAAAGTCCATAGATTTCATTGTGGTTTATTCCTGCTGTACATTCTATAGATTTGGACAAATTTATAATGGCACATATCCATCATTAGAGTATCATACAGAGTATTTTCACTGCCTTTAAAATCCTCTATGTTTCACCTATTACTCCTTCCTCCCAACCCTTGGCAACTACTGATATTTTTAGTGTCTCCATAATTTTGCCTTTTCAAAATATTATATAGTTGGATCCTACAGTATGTGGCTTTTTCAGTTGGCTTCCTTTACTTAGTAATATGCATTTAAGTTTCCTCCATATCTTTTCATGGCTTGGAAGCTTATTTATTTTTAGCATTTAATAATATTCCATTGTGTGGATATACCATAATTTATTTACATATTCATCTACTAAGGGATATCATGGTTGCTTCCAAATTTTGGCAATTATGAACAAAACTTCTATAAACATCTGTGTGTAGGCTTTTGTGTGGACATAATTTTTCCCCTCTTTTGGGTAGATACCAAAGAACACAAATGCTAGATTGTACGGTAAGGGTATATTTGGTTTTGTTAAAAAACTGCCAAACCATCTTCCAAGTGGCTGTACGATTTTGCATTCCCATTAGCAATGAATGAGAGTTCCTGTTTCACTACATCCTCACTAGCATTTGGTATTCTCAGTGTTCCGGATTTTGGCCATTCTTTTTTTTTTTTTTTTTAAAGATTTTTTAAAAATTTACTTATGAAAGACACACACAGAGAGAGAGAGAGAGAGAGAGAGAGAGAGAGAGAGGCAGAGACACAGGCAGAGGGAGAAACATGCAGGGAGAGACACATACAGGGAGCCTGACGTGAGACTCAATCCCAGGACCCCAGGATCAGGCCCTGGGCTGAAAGCAGCACTAAACCGCTAAGCCACCTGGGCTGCCCTGAATTTTGGCCATTCTAATAGGTGTGCAGTTTGTTTTCATTTGCTCATGTTTGTTTTCATTTGCATTTCCCTGGTAACATATGATATACATCTTTTCCAATGTCTATTTGCCATTTGCATGTCTTATCTTCTTTGATGAAATTTCTGTTAAGGTCTTTGACCTATTTTAATTTTTTTTTCATTTTCTTATTGTTGAATTTTAAGAATTCTTTATATATTTTGGGTAATAGTCCTTTATTAGATGTGTCATCTATTAATATTTTCTCTGTCTGTGTCTTGTTTTCTAATTCTCCTGACATTGACTTTTGTAGAGCAGAAGTTTTTAATTTTATTAACTTTAAGTTATTTTTTTTCATAGATCATGTCCATGATGTTTTAATTAAAAAGTCATTGCCATATCCAGGGTCATCTAGGTTTTCTCCTGTGTTATTTTCTAAAATTTTTATGGTTTTGCATTTTACATTTAGTTCTGTGATCCAATTTGAAATTAATTTTCATAATAGGTGTAAAGATCTGTGTCTAGATTAATTTTTTTTTGTTTGGATGCCCAGTTGTTCCAGTACCATTTGCCTATTTTTACTTTTTATTATTTTATTTTATTTTATTTTTAGAAGATTTATTTATTTATATGATAGGAGAGAGAGGGTAGAGGGAGAGTGAGAAGATAATCTCAAGTAGATTCCCTATTGAGTACAGAGCCCAACATGGGACTCTTTCTCAGGACTCTGAGATCATGACCTAAGTTGAAACCAAGAGGCAGATGCTTAACCAGTAAGCCATCCAGGCATCCCAGTACCATCCATTGAAAAGACATTCTTTGTTCCATTGTGTTGCCTTTGCTTCTTTGTCAAATATAAGTTGACTATATCTATGTAGGGCAGAAATAACCATAGCTCTAATTACAGAATTTCTCATAAGTTTTCACTATCAAATCTTTAATGTGGCAATATTTACCACTGGGAAAGAAGTTTGAAGTGTCTTATAGTTTAGAAGATGAGTACAGCTGTTCTATGTAGCTATGTAGCTACCTTATGGTCAGAGATGATCTCATTAGCATTTTGTTTTCTATCTTCCTGTCTGTTGAAATGGAAAACTGTTCTGTGTTGTTTTGATGTTGTTTCTTATTTCTAGGCAAGGTCCAAATGGAAAGGTAAACATTATTGAAATATAGAGAGCACAAATAAAGTTTTAAACACCCAGTTAAGCCATTTTGCTATTTCTCTGTTCCTACAGAAACTCGACATATTGCATGAAGGTGTCAATGTCCTTGACTGTTGCAGAGAATGAATCAGGCCTGTGCTACAATAGTAGGATACGCTATTTAGAAAAATCCGAAGTCACTAAAAGAAAGGAGATCTCCTGTCCAGACATGGATGACTTTAAAAAGTCCGATCAGGAGCCTGATGTTGTGTGGTACAAGGTAACTCAGCATGGTGTCAATTACTTTTCTTTGTTTCTTAATCTTAAGTCAATAGCTGGCTTGGGGATAGAAAAAGGGAGAAATTTTATTTCTAGTTTTTGGTATTAAATATTTCATTGAGAAAAATGAACAGATCCACATTTAAATAATTCAGAGCCATGATTTCTGTATATTACTGTTTTTTATTTTTTAAAGGTTTTTTAATTTATTTATTCATGAGACACACACACAGAGAAAGAGAGAGAGAGAGAGGCAGAGACACAGGCAGAGGGAGAAGCAGGCTCCATGCAGGGAGCCCGATGTGGTACTTGATCCCAGGACTCCAGGATCACACCCTGGGCCAAAGGCAGGATCTAAACTGCTGAGCCACCCAGGCATCCCATATTACTGGTTTTAATGGACTTCCATCAGCAGATGTCACAATCAATCCCATATTATCCAACTACAAAAATAATTAAAAACTCCCCCTCTCAAACTTACGAGAGCAAGTGGGAAGAAGAGTAAAGATTTCAATAACACATGAAAGAAAGTATTCAAGGGACATAGAAAAATTATTTACTGTTAGGAGCAAAGGCCCATTATTACAAGTACTACTTCCCAACAAAAGAGGAAGCTATAAATTACTACTCCTGGGCCTACAGTGGCAATGAGAAAGAGCAGTGTCACTGGAACCTGGCAGTAATGAAATGGGCCTGACAAAAGCTGTGGCCTTAAAAGAACATATGAACTGTGACAGATAAAGAAGGATTGAGTGGGAAAAATACCCTAACCCTTCTTAACTCCTGCCTTCTGGTTTCCTGCTAGCACCCATTAAAAACTTAAGCAGAAGTCAGAGGGCAAATCCAGGAGATAGAATCAGAAGTCTTCAGGTTCCCTGGGAATAGATTAGGTCAGACAGGGCAGAGATTAGATCTAGAAAAAGCAGAGAAGTAACCACACAACGTTCTAGCTGTGACATTCCCCCTGCTAGCCTGGGGCCCCATGGTTCTATAAGATAACTAACTGTACCCTCTGCCAACTCTAAGCGATGGTAGTTGACACATGCCTCCAGTCTCCGGGAGTCACTAATGGAGGAAGTGCCCCCGGGGGAGAGCACCACACATGGCGGGCTGAGCACGGTAAAGGGCTGGAGCACCCATCCATTGGGGCCTCGGGAGAAGTCGATTGGTTGGAGGGCGGCTCTGGACAGAGGGGGCTGTGCCCTACTGCCTTCAGGAGCCAAGACCCCCGGAGCACCATTCAAGCAGCACAGGCCCTGGATCCCAGGGTGCCAGCAGACACAGCCCAGGATCCTCCCCGCCCCCACCCCGGGACAGGCAGAGGTGGGGAGGGCCCAGGACAGTGAGGACTCCCCTGCTTCCAGGTGCCCCCGAGCTGTACAGATCAGCACCCCCCTCCCCCCTCCCCCTCCCCGGAGCATCCAGGCCAGTGTGGACTGGGAGACTGCAGGAGTTACTGCAGGGAGCTGACTCCAGAGCTGCAAATCTGGATGCCACCATTGTTGTTTTTCCTCCTTGTTTCACCCTATGCCTGGGAGAGGTGGGGCCACCAGGGAACAGGGGCCTCACAGGATAAACAGCTCCTAAGGAGCTTGGCACCTGGCAGGGGGTGGGGCAGCTACCCCAGGTGCACACACCTAGGAATCAGCACAGCAAGCCCTTCCCTCAGAAGACCAGTTGGAAGAACCAGGGAAGAGCAAGCTCTTGAACAAGCAGCACTGGAAAGCTCCAGGGGAAGTCGAGGGATTTACAGTATATTGAACTAGAGGGTACCCCTCCTTTTTTTTCTTCCTTGTTCCAGTACAACTCGCTTTTGTATCAGAAGGTAAATTTCCAATTTTTTCCTCTTTTCCCACCTTAACTACAATAATTCACCACCTCTTCATTTTTAAGATTCTTCCTTTTTGACTTTGATATTTCTACAGCTACAGGTCCTAGATATACTTTCCACTTCTAGATTCCATTCATCATACTCAACTTAATTGAGGGAGATATACAGATATTTTTGTTTTGTTTTGTGTTTTTTTGTTTTCTCGGCCTCATTTTGTTCTACAATGGTGGAAGTTAATACATTCTGAAACATGGCCAGTATGCACCCAGAACCAAGTGGTATACTGTGCTAGTTCATTCTGTGAGATTCCTCAGTCCCATTCTGCCCCCCTCTTTTATCTCATTTATGTTTTGGTGTTCAATGTTTGGGCCCTCTACAAGTACTTCTGGTTTATATAAATTGGGGACTGAGCATCTTCTAATATACAGAACTTAATATACTAAGAAACAAGAGGATCACCCTCTAGAACCCCTCGGGTAGACTACATTCTCCCTCTACTACAACTTCTTCACCACCACCATTTCCCAATAATCCCTTTTTTTTCCCCCTCTCCGTTTTTTTCTTTTTTCTTTTCTTTTCTTTTTTCTTTTCTTCTTCTTTGGGATTCCTGGCCTTTTATTTTTTACTACTTTGTTTTAAAATTTGTTTTTCACTTTAGTGGTCCTTTTGTTTATTTCGTTCTCATCTTGGTTTTAAATTTCTGGTCTCTGACCTCGGCAGAATCATCTACATGAAATATACTTAGGTTGTGGTTGATATTCTTGACGCAGCCCGCTCATATAGCCACTCTGCACTGAGCAAAAACACTAGAAAGAAGAACTTGCCACAAAAGAAACAATCAGAAACAGTACTCTCTGCCACAGAGTTACAGAATTTGGATTACAATGCGATGGAAAAGAGCCAATTCAGAAGCACAATTATAAAGCTAATGGTGACTCTGGAAAAAAAGCATAAAGGATTCAAGAGACTTGATGACTGCAGAATTTAGATCTAATCAGGGCAAAATTAAAAATCAATTAAATGAGTTGCAATCCAAACTGGAGGTCCTAACGACGAGGGTTAATGAGGTAGAAGAACAAAGTGAATGACGTAAAAGACAAGTTGAAGACAAGGAAGGAAGCTGAGGAAAAAAGATAAAAACAAAAGACAATGAGGAAAGGTTGAGAGAAATAAATGACAGCCTCAGAAAGAAAAATCTACGTATAATTGAGGTTCCAGAGGGTGCCGAGAGTGCCAGAGGGCCAGAAAGCATATTTGAACAAATCATAGCTGAGAATTTCCCTAATTTGGGGAGGGAAACAGGCATTCAGATCCAGGAGATGGTCCCACCTAAAATCAATAAAAACCGTTCAACAGCTCAACATTTAATAGTGAAACTTGCAGATTCCAAAGATAAAGTGAAAATCCTTAAAGGAGCAAGAGATAAGAGATCCCTAGCTTATATGGGGAGAAATATTAGATTAACAGCAGACCTCTCCACAGAGACCTGGCAGGCCAGAAGGGCTGGCAGTATATATTCAAGGTCCTAAATGAGAAGAACATGCAGCCAAGAATACTTTATCCGGCGAGGCTCTCACTCAGAATAGAAGGAGAGATAAAGAGCTTCAAGATAGGCAGAAACTGAAAGAATATGTGACCACCCAGCAGGCTCTACAAGAAATACTAAGGGGGACTCTGTAAAAGAAAGAGACATCCAAGGAAATAATCCACAAAAACAGAGACTGAATAGATATTATGATGACACTAAATTCTTATCTTTCAAGAGTAACTCTGAACGTGAATGGGCTAAAAGATCTGATCAAAAGACGCAGGGTTTCAGACTAGATAAACAAGCAAAACCATATACTTGCTGTCTACAAGAGACTCATTTCATTTATTTATTTATTTATTTATTTATTTATTTATTTATCTATTTATTTATTATTTTTATTTATTTATTCATGAGAGACACAGACACACACACACACACACAGAGAGAGGCAGAGACACAGGCAGAGGGAGAAGCAGGCTCCATGCAGGGAGCCTGACGTGGGACTCGATCACCCGTCTCCAGGATCACACCCAGGGATGAAGGCCACACTAAATCACTGAGCCACCAGGGCTGCCTAAGAAACTCATTTTAGACCTAAGGACACCTACCACCTGAAAATCAAAGGGTGAAGAACCATTTACCATTCAAATGGTCCTCAAAAGAAAGCAGGGGTAGCCATCCTTATATCAGATAAATTAAAGTTTATCCCTAAGACTGTAATAAGAGATGAAGAGGGACACTATGTCATACTGAAAGGATCTATCCAATAAGAGGACCTAACAATCATGAATATTTATGCTCCTAATGTGGGAGTTGCCAAGTATATAAATCAATTAATAACCAAAGTAAAGGCATACTTGGATAACATACTAATACTGGGAGACTTCAACATGGCACTTTCTGCAAATGACAGATATTCTAGGCACAACATCTCCAAAGAAACAAGCGCTTTATTTTTTTGTTTTGTTTTTTTTTATAATAAATTTATTTTTTATTGGTGTTCAATTTACCAACATACAGAATAACACCCAGGGCTCATCCCGTCAAGTGCACCCCTCAGTGCCCATCACCCATTAATCCCCACCCCCGCCCTCCTCCCCTTCTACCACCCCTAGTTCGTTTCCCAGAGTAAGGAGTCTTTATGTTCTGTCTCCCTTTCTGATATTTCCCACACACTTCTTCTCCCTTCCCTTATATTCCCTTTCACTATTATTTATATTCCCCAAATGAATGAGAACATACAATGTTTGTCCTTCTCCGATTGACTTACTTCACTCAGCATAATACCCTCTAGTTCCATCCACGTTGAAGCAAATGGTGGGTATTTGTCGTTTCTAATGGCTGAGTAATATTCCATTGTATACATAAACCACATCTTCTTTATCCATTCATCTTTCGATGGACACCGAAGCTCTTTCCACAGTTTGGCTATTGTGGACATTGCTGCTATAAACATCAGGGTGCAGGTGTCCTGGCGTTTCATTACATCTGTATCTTTGGGGTAAATCCCCAAAAGTGCAATTGCTGGGTCATAGGGAAGGTCTATTTTTAACTCTTTGAGGATCCTCCACACAGTTTTCCAGAGTGGCTGCACCAGTTCACATTCCCACCAACAGTGCAAGAGGGTTCCCTTTTCTCCGCATCCTCTCCAACATTTGTGGTTTCCTGCCTTGTTAATTTTCCCCATTCTCGCTGGTGTGAGGTGGGATCTCATTGTGGTTTTGATTTGTATTTCCCTGATGGCAAGTGATGCAGAACATTTTCTCATGTGCATGTTGGCCATGTCGATGTCTTCCTCTGTGAGATTTCTCTTCATGTCTTTTGCGCATTTCATGATTGGATTGTTTGTTTCTTTGCTGTTGAGTTTAAGAAGTTCTTTATAGATCTTGGAAACTAGCCCTTTATTTGATACGTCATTTGCACATATCTTCTCCCATTCTGTAGGTTGTCTTTTAGGTTTGTTGACTCTATCCTTTGCTGTGCAAAAGCCTCTTATCTTGATGAAGTCCCAAAGTTCATTTTTGCTTTTGTTTCTTTTGCCTTCGTGGATGTATCTTGCAAGAAGTTACTATGGCCGAGTTCAAAAAGGGTGTTGCCTGTGTTCTCCTCTAGGATTTTGATGGAATCTTGTCTCACATTTAGATCTTTTATCCATTTTGAGTTTCTCTTTGTGTATGGTGAAAGAGAGTGGTCTAGTTTCATTCTTCTGCAGGTGGATGTCCAGCACCATTTATTGAAGAGACTGTCTTTCTTCCAATGGATAGTCTTTCCTCCTTTATCGAATATTAGTTGACCATAAAGCTCAGGGTCCACTTCTGAGAAAGAAGGAAAGAAAAGAGAAAAAGAAAAAAGGAAGAAAAAAAGAAAAAAAGAGAAGAAAAAGAGAAAGAAAAAGAAAGGGAAAAAAAGGGTGGAGGAAGCAAACAGATATCAAAAAGCAAAAAAAGAAAAAAAAACACGGGGGAGTATCTTCTGTTTCTGTATACTTTAAGTCCCTTGACTTCCCCCTGGAACTTGTCCGTCTAGCTGGTCTTCTGGGGGAGGGGCCTGTTGTGCTGATTTTCAGGTGTTAGCGCTTAGGGGATCTGCTCTGCCCCCTGCCTTGTGCAGGGCTCAGTTGGGGTGGTTTACCCTGTGAGGCCCCAGGAGCAACAACCGCAGTGGCGGGCCAGCTCTGGAGCCCTGGATTCAGCTCCCACAGTAACTATGGAGTTCTCAGCCTGCAGGGCCTGGAGGCTCCGGGGCGGGGCCCCTGATCTGCTCAGCTTGGGGCAGGAGCGTCCTTGCTGTCCTGGGCCCTCCTGGCCTCTGCCTGTCCCGGGGGGAGGCCAGACCCTGGGCTGTGTCCCCGCGCCCAGTGCTCCCGGGCCTGCGCTGTTGGATTTGTGCTCCTAGCTGCACAGCCGCCTCTCCGCGGAGCCGCCGCCTGAGCCTCACGAGCTGCTCCCTGAGCCATGCAGCCCCCTCCGCACGGAGCCTCTTCCTCTGACGGAGCCGCCTCTGCGCTGCTCCCTGGCCACGCAGCCCCCTCTGCGGAGCCGCCGCCCGAGCCCCTCCTAGCAGCTCCCGGGTCAATGCGTGTGCGCTGCATCCCTTTAGGGAGCTCGGCGCACTCTCCCCGTGGCGCAGCTGCTCTGTTAGTGTCCCAGGGAGCCTGAGGGCATCCCCGCCCTCCTGGGGGCCTGCTCTAACTCCCTGCAAGCGCCTTTCCACCCGTGAAGATTGGTGAAGCTCCTGCTTCTCTGGGACGGGGCTCTCCTGTCCTGGGGACACTCGCCCCGGCCTCAGCCCGGCTCCTCGCGGGGCCCCACCCCGTTGGATGCCTTTTGTTTCTTTATTTCTTTTTTCCCAGTCTTCCTACCTTGATAGAAGCGCGAACTCTTCTCACTGTAGCATTCCAGCTGTTCTCTCTTTAAATCTCAGGCCAAATTCGTAGATTTTCAGGATGATTTGAAGGTTATCTAGGTAATTTGGTGGGTACAGGTGATTTGGGGACCCTACTCTTCTGCCATCTTTCCCCTCTCCGAAACAAGAACTTTAAATGATAACACTGGACCAGATGGATTTCGCAGATATTCACAGAACTTTACATCTAAACACAACTGAATACACATTCTTCTCACATGCGCATGGAACCTTTTCCAGAATAGACCACATACTGGGTCAAAAATCAGGTCCTAACCGATACCAAAAGATTGGGATTGTCATATTTTCAGACCATAATGCTTTGAAACTTGAACTCAATCTCAAGAAGAAATTTTTTAAAAACTCAAGCACGTGGAGTTTAAAGGATATCCTGCTAAAAGATGAAAGGGTCGACCAGGAAATTAGAGAAGAATTAAAAAAATTCATGGAAACTAATGAGAATGAAGATACAATCGTTCAAAATCTTTGGGATACAGCAAAAGCAGTCCTGAGAGGGAAATACATCAAATTACAAGCATCCCTCAGAAAATTGGAAAAAACTCAAATACACAAGGTAACTTTGCACCTAAAGGAACTGGACAAAGAACAGCAAATAAAACCTACACCAAGCAGAAGAAGAGAGTTAATAAAGATTCGAGCAAAACTCAATGAAATAGAGACCAGAATAACTGTGGAACAGATCAACAAAACCAGGAGTTTGTTCTTTGAAATAATTAATAACACAGATAAACCATTAGCCAGCCTTATTAAAAACAAAATAGAAAAGACTGCAATTAATAAAATTATGAACCATAAAAGGAGAGATCACAATGAATACCAAGGAAATACAAACAATTTTAAAAACATTATGAGCAGCTATACATCAATAAATTAGGCAATCTAGAAGAAATGTACACACTTCTGGAAAACCACAAACTATCAAAACTGGAACAGGAAGAAATGAAAACCTGAGCAGGCCAATAAACATGGAGGAACTTGAAGCCATCATTAAATACCTCCCAAGACACAAAGGTGCAGGGCCAGATGGCTTCCCAGGGGAAATTCTATCAAATGTTTAAAAAAGAAACAATACCTATTCTACTAAAGCTGTTCCAAAAGTTAGAAAGGCATGGAATATTTCCACACTCATTTTATGAGGCCAGAATCACCTTAATTCCAAAAGCAGACAAAGACCCCACCAAAAAGGAGAATTTAGACCAATATCCCTGATGAACACTGATGAAAAAATTCTCAAAAAGATACTAGCCAATAGGATCCAACAGTACATTAAGATTATTCACCATGAACAAGTGGGATTTGTCTCCCTCTTTGCAGATGACTTGATACTGTACATAGAAAATCCAAAAGACTCTATCCCAAGATGGCTAGAACACATACAGCAATTCGGCAGTGTGGAAGGATACAAAATCAATGTCCTGAAATCACTGGCATTTCTATACGTTAACAACAAAACTGAAGAAAGTGAAATTAAGGAGTCAATCCCATTTACAATTGCACCCCAAAGCATAAGATACCTAGGAATAAACCTTACCAAAGAGGTAAGGGTCTATACCTTAAAAACTACAGAACCCTTCTGACAGAAAATGAGGAAGACAAAAGAGATGGAAAAATATTCCATTCTTATGTATTGGAAGAATTAATATTGTGAAAATGTCAATGCTACCCATGGCACTTTACACATTCTGTGCAATACCTATCAAAATATCATGGACTTTCTTCAGAGAGTTGGAACAAATAATCTTAAGATTTGTGTGGAATCAGAAAAGACCCCGAATAGCCAGGGGGATATTGAAAAAGAAAACCAGAGGCCGGAGCATCACAATGCTGTATTTCAAGTTGTACTACAGACTGTGATCATTACTGCAGTATGATATGGCACAAAAACAGACACATAGATCATTGGAACAGAATAGAGAACCCAGAAATTGGCCCTGAACTCTAATGGTCAACTAATATTCAACAAAGCAGGAATGACTATCCACTGGAAGAAGACAGTTTCTTCAATAAATGGTGCTGGGAAAATTGGACATCCATATGCAGAATGAAACTAGACCATTCTGTTACACTATACACAAAGATAAGTTCAAAGTGGATGAAAGATCTAAATGTGAGACAAGATTCCATCAAAATCCTAGAGGAGAACCCTGGCAACACCCTTTTGGAACTTGGCCATAGCAACTTCTTGCAAGGTACATATATAAAGGCAAGGGAAAGAAGAGTAAAAATGAACTATTGGGACTTAAGATAAAAAGCTTCTGCACAGCAAAAGAAACAGTCAACAAAACTCAAAGACAACTTACAGAATGGGAGAAGATATTTGCAAATATATAACAGTTAAAGGGCTAGCATCCAAGATCTATAAAGAACTTATTAACTACAACAGCAAAGAAACAAACAATCCAATCATGAAATGGGAAAAAGACATGAACAGAAATTTTACCGAAGAAGACAGACATGGGCAACAAAGATGAGAAAATGCTCCACATCACTTGCAATCAGGAAAGTACAAATCAAAACCTCAATGAGATACCACCTCACACCAGTGAGAATGGTGAACATTAACAAGACAGGAAACAATGAATTTTGGACAGGATGTGGAGAATGGGAACCCTCTGGCACTGTTGGTGGGAGTGTGAACTGGTACAGTCACTCTGGAATACTGTGTGGAGGTTCCTCAAAGAGCTCAAAATAGAACTGCTCTATGACCCAGCAATTGCACTGCTGGGGATTTACCCCAGAGATACAAATGCAGTGAAACTGCAGGACTCCTGCACCCCAAAGTTTAGCAGCAATGTCCACAGTAGCCAAACTATTTGCTGATCTATTTGCTGCTTTTTCTCCAGCTCCTTTAGGTGCAAGGTTAGCTTTTGTATTTGAGTTCTTTCCAGTTTTTGGTGGATGCTTGTATTGCGATGTATTTCCCCCTCAGGACTGCTTTTGCTGTATCCCAAAGATTTTGAATGGTTGTATCTTCATTCTCATTAGTTTCCATGAATCTTTTTAATTGTTCTCTAATTTTCTGGTTGACCCTTTTATCTTTTAGCAGGATGGTCTTTAACCTCCACGTGTTTGAAATCCTTCCAAACTTCTTCTTGTGATTTAGTTCTAATTTCAAAGCATTATGGTCTGAAAATATGCAGGGGACGATCCCAATCTTTTGGTATTGGTTAAGACCTGATTTGTGACCCAGTATGTGGTCTATTCTGGAAAAAGTTCCATGTTCACTTGAGAAGAATGTGTATTCATTTGCGTTGGGATGTAAAGTTCTGTAAATATCTGTGAA
Organism: Canis lupus familiaris; assembly: GCF_011100685.1. Taxonomy (NCBI): domain Eukaryota; kingdom Metazoa; phylum Chordata; class Mammalia; order Carnivora; family Canidae; genus Canis; species Canis lupus. Next base: position 79,298,507 of record NC_049260.1, read on the forward strand.
ATCCATCTGGTCCAGTGTGTCTTTTAAAGCTCTTGTTTCTCTGAGATGTTGTGCTTAGAAGATCTGTCGATTGTAGAAAGTACTACATTCAAGTCACCAAGTATAAATGTATTACTATCTAAGTATGTCTTAACTTTGGTTATTAATTGATTGATATACTTGGCAGCTCCCACATTCGGGGCATATATATTGATGATTGTTAGGTCCTCTTATTGGATAGATCCTTTAAGTATAATATAGTGTCCCTCTTCATCTCTTACTACAGTCCTTGGGATAAACTTTAATTCATCTGATATAAGGATGGCTACCCTGCTTTCTTTTGAGGACAATTTGAATGGTCAATGGTTCTCCACCCTTTCATTTTCAGGCTGTAGGTGTCCTTATATCTAAAATGAGTCTCTTGTAGACATCAAATAGATGGGTCTTGCTTTTTTATCCAGTCTGAAACCCTGCACCTTTTTTTCAGGTCATTAAGCACATTCACATTCAGAGTTATTGAAAGATATGAATTTAGTGTCATCATGATACCTATTCAGTCCCTGTTTTTATCGATTGTTCCCTTGGACATTCTCTTTCTTTTACAGAGTCCCCCTTAGTATTTCTTGCAGAACCGGCTGGGTGGTCACATATTCTTTCAGTTTCTGCCTATCTTGGAAGCTCTTTATCTCTCCTTCTAGTCTGAATGAGAGCCTTGCTGGATAAAGTATTCTTGGCTGCATGTTCTTCTCATTTAGGACACTGAATATATTCTGCCAGCCCTTTCTGGCCTGCCAGGTCTCTGTGGAAAGGTCTGCTGTTATTCTAGTATTTCTCCCCATAAAAGTTAGAGATTTCTTGTCTCTTGCTGCTTTAAGGATCTTCTCTTTATCTTTGGAATTTGCAAGTTTCACTATTAAATGTCAGGTTTTCAGCGGTTTTTATTGATTTTAGGGGGGATCTCTCTATTTCCTGTATCTAAATGCCTGTTTCTCTTCCCAGGTTAGGAAAGTTTTCAGCTATGATTTGTTTAAATACATATTCTGGACCTCTGTCCCTTTCGGCACCCTTTGGAACTCCAGTTAAACATAGATTTTTCCTTCTTAGGCTGTCATTTATTTCCCTTAGCCTTTACTCATGGTCTTTTAATTGTTTTTATCTTTTTTCCTCAGCTTCTTTCTTTGCCATCAACTTTTCTTCTATGTCACTCTTTCATCTTCCTCATTAACCTTCATTGTTAGGACCTCTAGTTTGGATTGCATTTCATTTAATTGATTTTTAATTTCTGCCTGATTAGATCTAAATTCTGCAGTCATGAAGTCTATTGAATCCTTTATGCTTTTTTTAGAGCCACCAGTGGCTTTATAATTGTGCTTCTGAATTGGCTTTCTGACATCAAATTGTAAGCCAAATTTTGCAACTCTGTGGGAGAGAGGACTGTTTCTGATTCTTTTGCGGTGAGTTTTTCTTTCTAGTCATTTTGCTCAGCGCAGAGTGGTCAAAAACAAGTTATACTAGAAAAAGGAGAAAAAGAGAGAAGAGAAAAAATAAAAAAGAAGTGAAAAAAGAAAGAAAAAAAGGGGGTTGGGAAGCAAACAGAAAACAAAAAATAAGGGGGAGTATCCTCTGATTCTATATACTGTAAATCCCTCGACTTCCCTTGGAACTTTCCAGTGCTGCTTGGTGAATAACTTGCTTTTCCCCTGTCCTTGTAACTGGTCTTCTGGGGGAGGGGCCTGCTGTCCTGATTCTCAAGTGTGTGTACCTGGGGGAGCTGCTCAACCCCCTGCCTGGTGGAAGGCTCAGTGAGAGTTGTTTATCCTGTGAGGCCCCAGGAGGAACAACAACAGTGGCGGTGGCCAGCTCTCCAGCCCTGGGTCAGCTCCACAGTAACTGCCATAGCTCCCAGTCCGCAGGGGCCTGGATGCTCTGGGGGTGGGGGCCGCCGATCTGCACAGCTCGGGGCCGCTCAGTGGCAGGATCATCCTTGCTTTCCTGTGTCCTCCCGTCCTCTGCCTGTCGGGGGAGGAGCACCAGATCTTGGGCTGTGTCGCCCAGCACCCTGGGCTCTGGGGCCTGTGCCACTGCAATCACGCTCCCGGGCCACAGAGCCCCCTCTGCCCCAGCCGCCTCCGAGCTCCTCCCGGGCCCAGCCAGGCACGCACTGCAGCCCTTTAGGGAGCTTGGCCGTGGGGTATGGCACGCTCTCTCAGGGGCGCAGTTCCTCTGTTAGTGCCCCTGGGAGCCTGAGGGCGTCCCCGCCCCTCCTGGGGTCCTGCTCCAACTCCCTGCGAGCACCTTTCCGTCTGGGAAGATTGGTGAAGCTCCGTTTCTCCGGGACGGGGCTTTCCTGTCCTGGGTGTTTCCGCCCCGCGGCCTTAGCCTGGGTCCTCGTGGGGGCCCCTCCCCCTTGGATGCTTTTTTATTTGTTTATTATTATTTTTTCCGTCTTCCTACCTTGATAGAAGTTCAAAATCTTCTCACTATAGGCTTCCAGCTGTTCTATCTTTAAATCTCAGGCCAAATCCGTAGGTTTTCAGGATGATTTGAAAGTTATCTTGGTAATTTGGTGGGGACAGATGACTTGGGGACCCTACTCTTCCGCCATCTTGCCCCTCCTCCCCTGAGCCTAGTTTTAAACAGTATATAAAAGTTAGGCAGGTAAGACATGTAGGACAGAGAGATCAACATGTGAAGCACTCAGCTGTGTAATCACATGGAGTAAGCAAAAAAATTCTGAATAGTTGTATCATTGACAGTGGCAGTAAGTAGGCAGAGACCAGATGCTAAAGAGCCTACATATGGGCAGGGTTCAAATCCCAGGTCTGCAACTGTATAATCTAACTCACTCTATTACCTGTAATTCTGTTCTATGAATTAAATTAGGTAATAAATGAATATGCTTGAAACAGTGTCAGGCTCTGTAAACACTCAAAGGAGCTACTGACCAAATGGTTTCATGGAATCAATGGATTGCTTTAAATAGTGGCATCCTACAATCAGATGTGCATTTCTCAAAGATCATTTGAGTGGATATGAAAAAGATACTCAGCCTGTAGAAAGAGACGTTGCTTAAGAGGCTTTAATTTGTCTTGATATGTTTTTAATCCCTTGAATATTACTAAGGATATACAGGAAACCCCTCCTAAGCCTGGATTCTTATAAAAATTTAGTAAAGATCAACAGCAAACTCCTGTTAAGTTTGAGAAAAGCATACACATCAAAATAAGATTATAAAAATTGACAAAATGGATTATTTTGATAAATCAAGAAATTGTATAGTCAAAACTCAACTTATAAGACCTTTATTCCTAATTGCCAAAAACTAGAAGCATCCCAAATGCTCTTCAATAATAAATGGCTAAGGATGCCTGGGTGGCTCAGTTGATTAAACATCTGCCTTTGGCTCAGGTCACAATCCTGGGGTCCTGGGATTGAGCCCCATGTCAGGCTCTCTGCTCAGTGGGGAGTCTGCTTCTGCCTCTACCCTGCTCGTGTTCTCTCTCTCTCCCTCTCTCTCTCTCTGTCTCATAAATAAATAAAATTTTTAAAAACAGTGAATGGCATGGCTAAACAGTGATATATTTCTACAGTAGAATACTGGACTACTACTTACTAGTGAAAGAAATGAACTATTGATATATACCACAACAGAGACAAATCTCAAATGAATTATACTTAGTGAAAGGAGACAGGAACAGAAAGCTACATATCATACTATTCCATTTATATAACATTCCACAAAATAATAAGAACAGAAAACATGAGTTTTTACCAAGGACTGGGGCTAAGAAGAGGGAATTGATTACAAAGTGACATGGAGGAACTTGGGAATGATAGAAACATTCTATAATCTCAATTTTGTTGCATACATTTGCCAAAACACACCAAATTATACTGGTAAAAAGGATAAATTTTATGTTTGTACATTATACAAAATAATATGACTTTTTAAAAAAATCTTAAATTCCCAACTAGAGTCTTAGATAACTATTTTTTTAGCTTCTTTTGTAACATTTTCCTTTTTATAGTAGCAGAAAATATCAAGTAAGGACTTAGTCATTAAATTTTTATAAGATGTATGGGATATATGGCAGACATTATTACATCTATTTTATATGTGAGGAAACAGAGGTCCAGTGACATACAATTACTTATCCACATTAGTGGGGGAATGGTAACCAGAATCCACATCCCTTGATCAAAGACAGGTGCTTATATATTTCAAATCACCATTCCTCTCACATTAACCCATCATCTTTGTAATTTACCAATAGTAAAGAACCCCTCTTTGACTTCTAATACCATATCTAGGAATAAAAACAAGGATAAATGGGACTTAAATCTTGTGTAACTCACCAGTTTTAAGCCACACTAAACTGAAGCCTTCATGGGTTTCACAGCCCATCCCTTCTGTATAAAAACATCTTTGAAAATTCTAGTTAACAGATTAAAAGTTTAAGGATGAAATGCAATTTTATGGTTACAAAAGAAGGTACACAGTAATATCATTACCAAAGGGATTCAAAATCTCTAAGAATTTTGCCAAACTACTTTTTAGCAAAAAAGTGTTGGTCATTTGGGCTGTGGTAGTATAAAATCTCCAGTGACTTTCTTCTCCCATTATGAAAACTGTCGAATGTATAGCAAGATAAATCAATATAAAGCTCTTAACTTTGGAAGCTTAAATCATTGTTATGAGTGACGGGATTTAAAAATGGTCTTTCCTAAAATATTATTTTAGTAGATGAAATTACCTCCTTATAATTCATCTGGAACTTTTATTAAACATGGTATGACTCAGAGATCTAATTATTTTTCCAATTACTTTTGGAAAAAATTTTTTTGTATATTTTTTTCTTTGAGTTTGATTTGCCAACATATAGCATAACACCCAGTGCTCATCCCATCAAGTCCCCCCTCAGTGCCTGTCACCCAGTCACCCCATCCCCCCACCCACCTCCCTTTCCACTACCCCTTGTTTATTTCCCAGAGTTAGGAGTCTCTCATTTTCTGTACCCTCACTGATACTTTCACTCATTTTGTCTCCTTTCTCCTTTATTCCCTTTCACTATTTTTTATATTCCCCAAATGAATGAGACCATATAATGTTTGTCCTTCTCTGACTTACTTCACTCAGCATAATACCCTCCAGTTCCATCCACGTTGGAGCAAATGGTGGGTATTTGTAATTTCTAATGGCTGAGTAATATTCCATTGTATACATAGACCACATCTTCTTTATCCATTCATCTTTCGATGGACACTGAGGTTCCTTCCACAGTTTGGCTACTGTGGACATTGCTGCTATAAACGTTGGGGTACAGGTGTCCTGCAGTTTCACTGCATCTGTATCTTTGGGGTAAATCCCCAGCAGTGCAATTGCTGGGTCATAGGGTAGCTCTATTTTTAACTCTTTGAGGCACCTCCACACAGTTTTCCAGAGTGGCTGTCCCAGTTCACATTCCCACCAACAGTGCAAGAGGGATCCCCTTTCTCCACATCCTCTCCAACATTTGTTGTTTCCTGTCTTTCAACAGATCTTTCTATTGAACATCCTGGGCTCCCAACCTAGTAAATACTGGCAAGGGACACGTGCCACTCAAGAAAGCTGGCAGGGAGGGAAGGAAGCTGGACTTTAAGGATTGACATTATTTTGACTGAACAAGGATGTCCTACAACAAACTGCTCTGAGGGCTCAGCCAGCCCATGAACTGGAGCTGTTTGTTGAACTTAGGTACCTCCAGCAAGGCTGGCCCTCAGCAAAACCGTCAAGTTGATCAAGTTTATGTTAATGATCTCAGAGAACCAGTATTAGGGGCCTGCTCATATTTGAGGCTTTGATGGTTTTTCCTTGTCTCAGATAAACAACCATTTTTAGACGTGATTTACATGTCTCAAATTTCTTTGCCTAACAGGCTGTCAAAATTAAATGGGTGTGGAGCAATGTGATATGGCCTGCTCAGAAGAAAAGAGGTCATAGGAAGATTGAGGACAGGAGAGAAACAATGACTGTAGTAAGCCTGGAAGCTGTAGTTTAAGGGAGAGATGCTGCAAATAGTGGAGTAAAAAACCTGGTAGACTTCTGAGGTTTGATATAGGTATTCAGTTATGTGAAGGCTAGCCAGTGAGATAATTATGTAGAGGATGGTTTGGTGGGGGCAGGATGGTTGTCTATAAGCCTCTTCTGAACAAAGTATAGTTCCTCTACCCACCTGCTAGGATTAGTGTTGGAGTAGCCTCGTAAGAGCTATACATTTTCAGTGGGTTAAAGTATTATGTTCCTGGGCATGGTTAACCAATTAGTTGAGATTGGTTTTCACCTGATTAGTCCATTAGCACCAGTTTTCACCAAAGTGAGTTGGAGGTTTGAGGAGACATAATCCAAGAATGTGAAAGTTTTGGAATGGAAAGTATTCACTGTGCTGGATGACCACCATATATAGTGCTGCTCAATCAGAGTGTAATGAATAAACTCTGCAAGCCTCTGGGCTCTGGCTGCTTACATGGTAGTATATGTTATCCTCATATGCAGAGTAAAAATCTGATACCTAAAGAACTTAAACAAATTTGCCCAAGATCACAGAACTTGGGTGAACCCCAGATTTTGACCTTGAGCTGTCTTGCTCTGACAACAGTTTGCCTTTTCATCTATACTACATTGTCTCTCCAGAAGGGTGGAGATAGCCTGACAATAACATTTTACTATGCCACAGTTTTTTATAAAATCCACAAAATCCTATTGGGTACGGGACACCTGGGTGACTCAGCGGTTGAGTGTCTCTGCCTTTGGCGCAGGATGTGATCCCAAGGTCCAGGATCGAGTCCTGCATTGTTCTCCTTGTGGGGAGCCTGCTTCTCCCTCTGCCTATGTCTCTGCTTCTCTCTGTGTGTCTCACATGAATAAATAAATAAAATCTTTAAAAAACCCTATTGGGTACAAATAATTTTTTATAAGGCTACATGGCAACTTGGAAAGCAGTTGATCTAGCCCAAAGAATGTGTTAAGATTACAGGCTGTTCTTCATCAGAAGTTATTTTCTAACTCCTATTTACATTTTACTTCCCAGGGAAAAAAGAAATCAAAGCAGTGTGCAGGGAAAATGAAAAAGGTTAGAGCTAATTGCATATGGACTCGCCCCAAATATGACATTAGAAAACAATGTCATTTGTCTTTGAATACAATGAGTGTGTGGGCTCATTTGCCCACCCCCACCACTACTATGTGAAAGTGAAGCAGCTCAGTTTTCATTTTCCTTTCCTCTCAAAATGCCCAGAGGGACCATATTTTTGTTTAATAACCTTCAGAATGATTCTTTAGAAATCTGAGGCTATCAGAGTTTGAAGCAATGCGAAAATAATTGTGGATTATTATTGTATAATGATAGTGGCAGCTGGACTATTTTTTTTCTTTTTGTTCAGACTTTCTTCTTCGTTTTCCCAGAAACCTTATATCCCAAGGTTTAACTCAGAAGCCAATCTCATATAGGTGATAACCTTGCCAGACATGCTATGTAATATAATTTCAGACAGCCCCTTAACTGTTCTTTGGAAAGACCCTAGGGAGTGAAACAGCCTTATATCTAGATCCTCTAGATAGTATTACTTTTATTTATTCTCTGACAATGTGTGTAGGTAGTTGTATTGGACATAAAGCAAGCATATCTCTTAAATATCATACCTGTGAACTTAAGTGCCAGTTTTTGTGTTTTGTTGCCAAAACCCCTGCTTATCACAAAAGAAAAAATCTGTTACAGTAAGAAACTACTAAATGAATACTCATTTTTTTCAAGTCATTTTACGCACACGTGTGTGCATGCATGTACACAAGTCTGCAGAGCTGTGAGAGTCAGCTCTGATTCTACCTTTGTGCGAATGTTTAGGATATATGTGTGGTGAGCAGGAGTGGGGGTGGGGAGGAGTAGTAGAGATGTTGGGAAAAGAGAAAAGTTCTCTTAACAATTATTTACATCATTGTCCTCACAATTGCCTTGACTGACAGATTCAGAGTTTAGATGATAAAGTATTTTTTCTCTGATTATTCAACACCACCTCACGCTGTCCCCTACACCTTCTCTTGATGTTTGTATAGCTTTTGGCCACCACTTTGGCTGAACATTTGAGATGAGTGGTAGACAAACTGGAACCATATCTAAAAAGTAGTCTGAGAAAATTCACAAAAGGCAAAGCCACTTGGCTGAATATTCCTACATACTTGGTTATTGCTGTGTCCTTGTCACTCTCTGAAAAAGTGTTAATCAATCTTTTCTAGAGAAGTCCAATCCGAGGGGTGAGACTCTCTCATATTCCCATCAGGAGTATAGAAAAATTGTCTTCCAAACCCAAATAATATAATCTGGTCATATATCACTGAATTCAGAAAATAAGTGGGTAACTGCTGTATTTCATTACTAGAACAAAATGTGTACTTATTTTACCTAGCTATATTTCTAGAGAACTGATTAAGCCTAATTTTCTAGACCCTTTGCCCTCATCCCCACCCACCCAAATGGATCTCTTGATTATGAAGAGGGAGACTCCGGAATATTAGCATTAGTTTTCAACTATAAGAAATGATTAATAAAACCATTGTAAACTACATTGACAACATAAAATCCTACATGAATTTTTAATAATGCCTAAGGCTCCCTTGTAGTATACTATGTTGCTAAATGAACACTATTCTCTTAGGACTCTTTGAAAATATCCCTGTCAAATAGAAAACAAAAACAAAAACAGGGCTTTATAATGGTATTTAGCAATTTTTAAGATTCCACTCTACCTCTTTTGCCCTTTGGGGAGTTTGTATGCTTTTCCATTTTTTTTTTTTTTTTTTGCAAAATATCTCTATAAACACTTTCTACACTTGGGATCAGGCCTCTAAAGTAGGTCTTAGGCTAATAGTTGTGATATTTTCATTGTACACACTAAGATGCATTTGTGATTTTTTTTTCTGATCATTGACTTAACTTTAGATATATATTATGAAAGTTAAAGAGGAGTACAAACAATGTGAAAGTACTAACTTGCCAGTACCAAGACTTGATGAGAAGTTTAATTTTTTGCTTGTAAATATTTTCTATGCAGGAATGCAAGCCAAAAATGTGGAGAAGTATAATAATACAGAAAGGAAACACTCTTCTAATCCAAGAAGTTCAAGAAGAAGATGGAGGAAATTATACTTGTGAACTTAAGTTTGAAGGAAAACTTGTAAGACGAACAACTGAATTGAAAGTTACAGGTAAGAATTGGTTCCACCAAATTATGGCAAATGAAATTTTAAGTATAATTTGGTATGGGAAGAAGTTGTTTCCAAAACAAAGAATGAACTTGCAGTGAATTTAGAATTGGCTGCAAATCAATGGTTGGAAAGCTTACTTTTAATACGCTGTACTGATAAACTATATGTAGAATATGGGCAATTGATTTAGGGAACATGAGCCTAATTGCTGCATATCTGTTCTCTGCCTTTATGAAAGGTTCTTTACTCTTCAAGATATCATTGACTGTTACTAAGCATCTCAGAAAAGATATTCTGGAACCACTTCAGAATGTTGACTTAACCCATATGTAGAATATCCTTGTAGGTAATGCCTGCCTGCTTCAGACTGAGATTCAGTCAGGCTTTTGGAATGACATCCTTTTGGACTGCATCCAGAATATCATTTATACAAAATTGCTCATAAATGACTGATGTTATTGTGTGCCTCTAGTGATTCTTAAATGGAGCAACTCCAAACAAATAGTGTGTATGTGTGTATTTTAAATCTGAAGCAAAAGTAAAGTATAAACTAGTAATTCTACTCACACCAAATGGAAGAGAGAAACTCAGGATATTCTTATCTTGTGGAGAATGTTAGAAAGTAATTTTTAGGGACATATGACAGAACCTAATACCATGAAAGGTATCCCTGATGATGAGTGTGATGCACCCTAAAAAACTTCATGACAAAAGTCTACTTGCTATTGTTCCTAAGCAAACCTTGCCTAATTTTTTCTTCTTTATATATATGTTAGATTGTGTGTGTGTGTGTGTGTGTGTGTGTGTGTAAGTGTTCACACACGTTTGTATTGTGGCTAAAACCTGAGCCATAGTAAAATTTGACATTACCCAGACAATTGTAATATTGATTGCATTAATTAATTAATTTATGGCTGATGCTCTTGGGCATTACCTTTTTAACTATGTAATGTTCACATCAGCTAGTTGGTTAATTATAACATATTCACACTAATGTTAGGAATACAGATCCATTTACTAATAATAACACTTGTTGAGTAAGTTCATTGCTGTAACTCATATTTAATTAAGTTTTTGATCCTTGAGAGTCAGAAGTTTGCTCTGTTTTTTTTCAAAATTCTGAATGTTAACACAAGTAATACAAAATATTTTATTAGAGGGGCACTTGGGTGGAACAGTTAGTTAAAAGTCCAACTCTTGGTTTTGGGTCAGGTCATGACCTCAGATTTGTAAGATTGAGCCCTATATCAGGCTCTGAACTCAGCATGGAATCTGCTTAAGTTTGTCTCCCCCTTTCCCTCTGCCCTTCCCCCACTGCACATTTTCTCTCCCTTTCTCTCTCTGTCAGATAAATAAATATATATGTTTTAAAGATTTTTATTTATTTATTTATTTATTTATTTATTTATTTATTTATTTATTTGAGAGAGGGAGGAAGAGAGAGAGAGAGAGAGAGAGAGAGAGAGAGAGAGAACACTAGCAAGGGGAGTGGAAGAGGGAGAAGCAGGCTTCCTGCTCAGCAAGGAGCCCAACATGGGACTTAATTCCAGGACTCTGTGATCATGACCTGAGCCAAAGGCAGACACTTAAATGACTGAGCCACTTAGATGCCCCATAAGTAAATATTTAAAAAATATTTAATTAGAAACTAATATACATATGCTTTAGTTCATTTTATATCCTAATATATGACAGTTCTACTTAGTCTGAATTTGTAGAGTAACTTCTGTGGAGGTTTGAATTATCCTTTTGATTAGAATTGCATATCCTTTCCTCTATGAGGTTTCATAATAACTACCCTAAAGTGACAAACCCAAATAGGAAAGATCTGCCTTTGGTTGATTTCTAGTTTCATCAATGTGAAGTAGACTTCCTGTATCATTCAAGGATAAGAATCAACCAGGCCATTATACATCATTAATAAGTGATCTGACCATGCACAAATCCTTGCATCATCATTTTGACTACAGTCACACAATCTGTATCGTTGTTTGCGGAACACTTCCATTGGGAATTATTTACGAAAATCTGTAGCATTATAGTATTGGGTTTGGGTCTTAAATTGGATCAGAGTAGAGTTTACACTAAACCTCTTTTATGCTTCCATCTAATGGGTTATGGTGACAACACATTTACTTTTTTAGTTTCTTTTTAGATTCTGAAAAAACAGAGCTAGAACTACTTCTTTTGGGTATTTTATAAGGTGTTAATTCACTTGCCCTAAACTTTTAGTATAGTTAAACTATGGATTTAAAATTTCACTTCAACTCTACCTCCCAGAGGTTTTCAAACTTTAATGCACATCAGAATCATGTGGAGGGACCCAGGTGGGATAAAGATGAGGTTCTTTAAATACAGGTTCCGTCTCCCTCCTCCAGATTCTAGTTCAATACATTAGTAAGAATGGGAACTTGCTTTTTTGTCCAGGTAATTCTGTTGTATGTCTTCCAAGGATTATGCTTTGAGAAACAATAGCTGAGAGATTAATGCTAAAGAAGTCACTCACGGGTTTGATTTTCTTGTGAGCATGTTAGTTCACATACACACACACCAAACTCATTTTCATAGGCCCACAATTGTTTTACCTAACTTCCTAAGAGCTGTCATGAAAATATGACTCCTTGGTCACCAAGGGAAATCTGTCAAGAGAATATGGGGATGAAGCAGCCTCACCTACTGAAACAGTAATTTTTCATTTATCGTTTGAGGAAAAATATACTGAGTATGTATCACATGCTGGAGAAAAAAATAAGTAGTTAATAATAGTTAACAATTGTCCTTGGGTCAGTTGTCATCATTCATATAAGAAGATATCAAGTTTATGTATTTATTAACATACTTCAAATATTATGCTTGATGTAGAAACAAAATGGCCTCCTGGTACAGAGATTTAAGATGTTGCTCTGTGAAAATTTATTTTTAATTTTTATATAAGTTATATTGTGCTTTGTATGTTTGGAATTACAAAGCAAACAGCTTGTCCTCTTGTGATTCAAAATATAAGGCTGAGATTATTTAAAAAGTAACCCACTCTTGGGAATCCCTGGGTGGCTCAGTGGTTTGGCGTCTGCCTTCCGCCCAGGGAGTGATCCTGGAGAATCCCAGATTGAGTCCCATGGCAGGATCCCTGCATGGAGCCTCCTTCTCCCTCTGCCTGTGTCTCTGCCTCTCTCTGTGTGTCTTTCATGAATAAAAAAATCTTTAAAAAATTTTTTTAAAAAAGTAACCCACTCATACTTGTTTTCAGCTTAGCAATACACAGGCATGGAATAGGTATTTCAACATAAAATTAATAGGATTGGTTAATTACAAAATTATGTAGATAGAAGTTCTTTAAAATTGTATATTGCAAGTATGCAAACCTTAAAAGATAATCAAAATTTTAAGAGGTTACTTTCTGACCATTCTTTTTAAATTTATATATTTGAGAAATATTTTTCAGTAAAACAAGCAGTTTTTTTAAGTGTGTAGGTGCTACTTGCTTTAAATAGATCAGCTATAAAAAGATCCAGATATTCAAAACTGATGAATTAGAAGGTAACCATTGGTCTTATGAAATTATTTTTTTCCATATAAAAGAATTTGTCATAGGATTTCTTTAAATAGCCAGGTTTCCTACTGCATTAAAATAGAATTTGAATTAAATGCAACTTTTCTGGAATACTTTTAATATATAAATTATTGCAGATTTGTATAATATTATTGTGGACATTTCTTTTTATTCTTTCGGAGGGTTCAGATGAATAGGGAAGTGTTTAACAACAAATAGACATGTACATTAGTGTGTTTAGGTCATTTGTCAAAGACGCCAACAACTAACAGTTTTATTTCCCATAGCATATTGTAGGTGGCTCTTTGTTATTTTAGAGAAATTCTCCCTTTATTCTCACATTGAATTTTGTGCAGAGGGCTAGTTGAAGTGGTAAGAAGAAAAGGGAGTGTTGATTATATGATAGTGAGAATATAGAACAGGTGATAACGGAAGAAGAGGAGTGGGAGAGTAGAAAAGATAATGTAATAGGGTCTCTGGGAATTAGAGGAGACTGTCTGCCTTGAGAAGGTCAAAGGCAGTCAAATTATAGGGGCTTCCCAAAATGAATACAAGCAGGAAGCTGGCACTAATTAATTGTATTGGAAGATAATTCACCATTCACCTAGCAAATCATTCACAAATGCATGATTTTATTCAGCTTTTTAGAAATGTACTTGGCTACTTAGAAAAAACACTAACCTGTTCTTTGGTGAATATGCAAATAATATCCATCCTTCTGATCATTGTAAACAGCTCTAGAGTTCCAGATTTGGGACTCTTCACATGTTAGGTTAATCTCTTAATCTGTTTGTGTCTAAATGCCATGGCTAGAAAGAGAAGTTTATTCTATGGATATGTTTCAAGGATTTGCTGCTAGGTTATTATTAAGCAATAGTAGCAACACAATCTGGACACACAAAGCTTGGTAAAATTACAGAGTGGAAATTGGGATCGGTTTTTGGTGAAGATGCTCAAATGCATGCCTTCAGTAAGTGCTTTTAATTTCACTTTGCCAAGTTATAACTAACTGTACTGCATTGTTGTACGTGTCATTGAGACTGCATAGCTTATTAGAACAACCTTCCTCTGATGTATGGCTGCTATTTACACACAGAGGAAGCAATTCCACATTAGGCTTGAAATCAGGCTTTTCCTGGCCCTGGCTCTTTGTTTCTTTATGCCTCTACTGTTAATACTTAGACATTGGGGTGAAAGTGGGATTAGGAAAAATAGTGGAATGTGGAAATATGGTGGCAAATTGAAGGAAGAAACAGAATTGAGATTCTGACTGAATAATGGTAATATAACAGAACTATGTAATAATCATAATAGGGGCACTCAGAGAGCTAATATCTATTGAGAGCTTTCTGTGTGGCAGACATTGTGCTTTGTGTTTTTCATTCATTTTCTCATTTAATCCTCAGAACAATCGTATGAGGGTAAATGCTGTTATTGTCCCCATTTTATTGAGAAAGAAAATTTAGGTGAAGTTATGTGCCTTAGGTCACATATTTTGTAATTGGCAGAGCATGGATACCAATCTAGGTCTTTCTGACTCTCAAATATAACTTTTTACCCACTAATAAGCACAAACCATATAATTTCATTCACCAAATATATATTACATACATTGAAAAAATATGTCAAAATATTGATTATAATGCTCATTATTCCACTATCATGTCCTTTCTGGACATTAACTATTTGGTCTTCAATAATTTCCTATAGGAATTTGGATACCATTAAAAAGGATACACTTAATATTTTGGAACCTAGTCCTTATAGCTCTCAGTGGGCACCTTAGATCAGATTAGTAGAAATGGGACACAGAATTAAATCTGAGCTTAGGATGATGGCAAGAGAGAAACAAAAAAAAGCGTGGTGTCAAAAAAAGCAAGAATGTGCAGAAGATGGAATTTGCCAAGCTTCATATTTTGGTACCAAATGGCCCTATTAATATGGAAATCCATATTGAGAAAAAAATGGATTAGTGAGGTTCACTGTAGTTATCATAATTATTTCAAGCTAGTTGAAGTGAAGTGATGGAGAACAGTCTAGCTAAACAATGTTGATTCCATTGGTAAAGAGCAGTCACACATAAATCGGTGCCTATTCTGTGCAACAAGGAACATAGGATGCAAGTTTCTTAATGTGGTTCTGAAAGCAGACAGGTAGAGACAGAATTATGTTCTCTTTGGAATCTGTGAAAATTTTAATTTTTTTTTCAGTATAACAAATAGTGTTTCAAACAGTGTTTCCAAAATTTGTTCTGTGGAGCTCCAAATCTAAGAGATGTTAGTAGTTATTTCTGAAAGAGAGAAAGGAGAAGAGAGGAGAGGGACAGAGAGGTTTTGTGGCAATGTGTTTATCTGCTAGGTCAAAGTTAAACAGATTTCTTTTTTTGCAAGGCATTTCAGCACATCTTAGTGCATATCATATTCTAATATGTATTAAGGGATGAAATATAGTTTAGGACATTTCCTAAACTTGTGTGATCACATAACATAACCTTCCCCTGTCCCAGAGTAAACTGTGGCTCAGAGAGTTTAAACCATTTTTCCTGGGGTGGCAGATGGTGAATGGCTTGGCCACGACTAGAACCTGCATCTTCTGATTCCTAATATAATGCTTTTTCTATCATATCCCATTGTTACTCTGTCTATAGTCCCTTATTCCTGGCTTCTGGGCCAGAAAAAGAGGAAATGCATCCACAGGAGGACTCCAAATTGGCGACTTCAGAGCTCAGGTCTAAAGATCCCTGAAATAACCTATTATATAAAACGTTCATTTGCCAATCCATCATTTTGGCTTAAAGAAGAAATAGCTGAGATTCTGTTACTTCTATAAAAGGAAAAGCATTTACTGCTGATGGTTGAATCCAAGCCAGCAAAAGGGCAATGCCCTAATCAATAGTCAGATGCTTCTGGAAGCTAGGCAAGTCATGTACCTGAATGGGTGCGCGAAGCAACACAGAGAGGCAAGTTGGAGAGTATTAGAATCCCTGACTCAGCCCTAGCTTGTTATCATGTAAAATTAAGGATCCAATCCTACTAGGCTCTCTAATTTTTGAAGAGATCATAGGAGTCTGGATTTTTATGTAGAAATCTCTGGTTTGTTCATCACTGTAGTGGACTAAATAAATAAAACATGCCTATATGCTAAATTCAGTTTGGGGGCTGCCTTTCTGTGGCCTTTGCTTTAAAGAGTTTGGTTCAGTAGTGCTTTTCAACAAGTGAGTGACTGTGTGGCTGGCTCAAACTTGGCTCCACTATTTTCATCTCCAGCAGTGAGTGGGAAAAAAAATACAAGTGGCCTGGAGAACAGCACTCAAAAGCCATCCTAATCACACCATCCAGCTGACTGGTCAATTCTAGCAGAGAGTGAAGGGCACAATTTATGGATGCAGTACTACAGGAGGGGTATTGACAAATTGATCACCTTACAGAGAAGAGCAATTTAAGTGATGAAGCAAGTTCATTTCAAATGTTACAGATAAATGAAAAGCCCTGGGGATGAAGCACCCACCTTGCAGCTGCCCCGAAGTAGTGCAGTGTGAAGCACTGAGGGGAACAAGTCATTAGCATATGTTCTCTCTCCTTCGTGTTCTGAGCATCCAGTTAGCATGATCTGAATGTCTGTGTCCTGATTATCATGTGAGAATGTATCTCATTTATACCTTCCATATGACTTAATGAGGAAAGCCCTCAGCAGTCAGTAGCTCTTGGCCACATTAAGGAAACTTTCACATGACTGACTGTGCATTTCATAATTGACTGTTCTTTTGTACAGTCGCAGGTACAAAAATCTCATGACCAAAACCAGCTTGTAGCAGCTCCTTTGCCTTTCCTCTGAGGACTCCCTTTCCCTGCCTGGGTGACCCTGGCCTTTCCTAGCCTGCCCAGCCCACTGAGAATGACATCTTTGTCCCTTTTCTGATTCTTTCAAATGTCCTGATGTCCTGTCTTTTCGGTAGCCCATCTCCTCAGATTCTTATTTTCTGCTGGAGCTCATCTAGTACCTCAATACGATGAAGAATTCCTGACCAATAATGGCCCCCAATGCTTCCCTTTACAGCTAACATATTTGCAATTTAATAGATATTTCAATTCTGTAAATCATAGGCATGACTAATGGTGGGAATTTCTGGCAGCTTTGCAGTGCCTTTCCCAGAGTGTCACAATTCATACCCTGCAGGTGGCTGTTTTCTCCCTCTGGAAACAAGGTCAACTCTACTCATGACCTTGGGTGACTAGGAGGAAAAAAAATCCTGCTTAGAATTAGGTGGAAGGAGGGAGGGCCTTGAGTATCAGTTTAAGGAGTGTTTTTTTACCCCTTCCTCTTCTGCCACTATTGTATTGTACTTCCTTTTTACCCCCTATTGCTCTCCCCACTGCTTCAACCTATGACATAGGGCTATCTGTTAATGACAGACAAGCTCAAAGAGATCTCCAGTCTCTGTCCTAGGGAAATGTTTGCATGTTTCTATGCCTTATAGGGAGATGAACAAATACTATTCACTGTCCCATCAGCAGAAAGCTGGTCTTTCTTCTCCGCAAATTTCCCTGGACTGTGAGAACATTCATTCCTGTGGGTTTGTTTCATAAGTAGGTGTGCAGGAGACCTGCTTGGAGAGATGAGGGTGAGCAAGTTAGAGCACATGGCAGCAGGATATGGTAAACGTGCCCAATTTCAGGTCAGTTCCGCTCAAGTGGCTCTCTTCCATCACCTGAGGTGATCGTTGACTCCTTGGCTGACTCTTCTGACTTGAATTAGGGGTGAGGGAAGGGGTTCTTGGGAAGGAATTGTGGTGTGACTCCTAGGTGTAAAGACCTCTGAGATTCCTGGGCACAGATTTTTCTGAGGTCCACTATGTTCATTTGTGAAAGTCTCAGTCAGCTACCTTATTCTTCTCCATCCTGAAAGCAGTGGTTTGAGCAAGCTAAGAACATTTTATCGAGCCACCCTTCTAGAGGATGAAAACTAGGAGCTTGGTATGGTGAGAGATTAGCCATGAACCAGATCTAACAGAATGGAGCAGATGCTCAGAGGACAACCATTTATTGGGTCAGGTATTGTAGTGTACCATCAGACAAAGTTCACAACAACCTTGGAAGTTTGGAGATATTTCTTCTATTTATAAGGGTAGAAAGGGAGGCTCAGAGGGGATAAGTTATTTGTCACATAGATAGTAAGTGGTGGAGTTAGGATTCAAACTAACATTTGTTCCAAAACCTTGCTCTTAAAAGCAACCAGCTACAAACCACCTGCATGGCTCCTGTACACAATAATGCTCAAGAAATGTCGCTGAGAAAAATTACTTAATTTCCCTGAATTTCAACTTCTACATTGGTAAATTGGGGCTAAAATGTTCCTTTCCTTCCTGCTTACTTGCCTGCTTCACGTTCTTTCATTCCTCTTTGCCAAGCCACATTTGTACTTCGGTACTTCTTCCATGAAGCCTTCACAGATTAATCTCATTTATGGTCACCTGTTTCTTTCTTCTAAATTCCCTTGGCAATTTTGCAAAAGTTTTCACCACACTGACACTAATTTATAATTAATTATCTTGAAGTACTTGGTGTAGGTTTTGTCTCACCAAATAGATTAATGCCCTCCGCATTCTATTGTTTCCCATACAAAGGTTTACGCTAACATTTAGATACAACATATAATTATGGAGCTAGGAGCTAGGCACTATGTTTTCACATATGTTTCTCATTTAAGCATCTCAAAATCCTGTGAGGTATTGTCATTTTAGCCCCACTTTACTGTTGAAGTTGAAGTTCAGATAAATAATTTTTCTCAGTGTTCTACTGTAACTAAATGATAGCACTGCAATGAAGGTTCAAGAGGTGGTAATGGTTTTCTCAAAGCCTGAGCCCCTTCCGCTAGCAAATGCTTATAGAACTATACGTTGTTCATAGTACTATACTCTGATTTGACTATAACAAATTTTGTTATGTGGAGAAGGATAAGACCTTTTGCTGAGAAAAATGGAGGAAGCTCTTTCTAAGAAATTTGAGCTGAACCAAGCATTTAATTCTTAAAGAAGACCCGTGGAAAACTGAAAACTTGATTGGCCCCCTTGGACTTTGCTTCAGAGTCAGAAAAACATGATTCAAATCCTTAGTATGATAGTAGCTGTGTGACTTTAAAAAAATTTATTCTTCTGAACTTCAGTTTTTTTCCCATGCAAAATGGGGAGGTGTTACTGTGTTCAGTGGAGAAAATATACAAAAAGCACTTAGAATGGTATCTGGGAGATATTAGGTATTCAAAAATGATATTAATTATTGTGATTAGCATCATTTTTATCATTATTATTAAGACTGGAAAGCTTGCAAAGATGACCTCACAGCCATTTTACCACAAGAAAGCAGTCTAACAAATGGTTTAAGACAAATTGCTATTTTTAATAGGGTGCTTTATTTACAGGTGATGAAGTTTTTTTTTAAAAGTAGGAAGTTAACCAGGGTCTATGACAAACTCAAGCAAAAGGCTACAAACATAGGTATTAGAGGCCAAACTGTTTCATTCAAGGATATGCAATCATGTGGAGTAATTCGTCAATTAAGGTGATCAGAGCAAATATTGTTGTCCGTATAAATGAGCTTTTGCAGCCAGTGAGACATCTGAATGATGTGTGAACCAAGAGCAAAGGCTGCTGAGACAAAGCTGAGGTGAAAATGAGTCCTGAGGACAAGAATGTTAAGGAGAGTGGCCTTTTCCTGTCCAGCAATTCCTTGTGTCATTATGATTCATCACTGGTGGTTTATAAAGACAGTTAATTGTCTCCTTTGGCTGTCAAATAGGAAAATAATTCATCAGTTCAAGTCTATAAATCATTTCTTGGTACTGAGTGTACTTTATATAGCTGGAAATCTCTTCATGATTTGGCACTGTGTTCCAGTGGGGATCCTGAGGGGCAACTGGGAAGCACCAGATACAGCAGCCTAAGTGATGAGTTGCATATACATAGGTCGGCAGCCAGGGAAAGTTGATTCCTTTCTGGGGCATGTTGCTTTGATTTTGTCTGACTGGTTAGGA
Organism: Canis lupus familiaris; assembly: GCF_011100685.1. Classification (NCBI taxonomy): domain Eukaryota; kingdom Metazoa; phylum Chordata; class Mammalia; order Carnivora; family Canidae; genus Canis; species Canis lupus. Next base: position 79,318,303 of record NC_049260.1, read on the forward strand.
AAAACACCCTACCCTCCTTATGTGCCTGGCATATAGTAGTCACTTAATATATTTGTTGAATGAGTGAATTTAAGTGTTTTGTGTATTTTGAATCCTTTGCATCAGAGCTCACCTACAGTGTCTGATGACTCTCTCCAGTGTACTCTGGGAAAATGAGATTAAAGAGGCAGTAATAATTATGCTCAGAGGATATGGGGTCAGGATACCCTGACTTGTTTGCCCAATTTGTATGCTCAGGACATCACAGCTTCACTATAAACTCTGGCATGAAAGTTACATGAGAAACCATTGGACTTCTATTTTTTCCTGATCAAAGCCTTTTAAAATAATAATTTAATCACCTAAACCCCCTTGCTCCTAAGATCAAACACCTGGTAGTATCTATATCTTCATTTTTTTTAGAGAGAGAGGGGGAGGAACAGAGGTAGAAGGAGAATCTTAAGCAGGCTCCACACCCAGTACAGAGCTGATCCAAAATCTAGAGTCAGATGCTTAACTGACTGAGCCACCAGGTGCCCCTATATCCTCATATTTTTTACTAGTAAATTTGTCTTCATGATACTAATTAGTGTACCTCCTAACATATGAAGTAAAAGGTGAAAAGAACATTTTAGGATAAGTGAACAATTTATTTAATTTTTTGATTATCAACCTTGGATCCACAATTAGTATATTTGATATTATCTTCCTATTCATCAAATACTCATTGTGCTGGGTGACTAGAGGTGAACTCTATTCTAGAGGTTACAAGAGTTAATAAGTTAACTTTTATTTTAAGAGACATGGTTGAGCTTATTAGTTGTAGTGAGGGGTAGGGAAAACAGAGATTAAACACATGGATAAGTATATAATTAATAAATGCAGTAAGTGATAAAAAGAAAAACAACAGACTGAAAAGTAGGTAAATCCTTACTTTATCTTGGATCATTGGGGAAAAGTCTGCTTGAAGCAAAATAACAGTCACACTGGATCCTGAAGGTTAAGAAAAAGCCATCTAGGTGAAGAGTGTACAAAAAATATTTCAGAGAAAATAGATTTTTGGCCATGAGGTGCCAAAGATCCTTGCAAGCTTAGGGAACAGAAAGAGCAATGTGGCTAGATTATAGGAAGTAGTGGGGAGAGTGAGGCAAAATGAGATTTGGAAGGTAGACAAGAGCCAGATAACACAGTACCTTAGAAGGTTTTGGTCTTTATCCTAAGAGCAGGAGGACATCATTGATCAATTTTCAATAGGAAACTGTCACATTCCTTCTGACTTACATGAAAAAAAAGTCTTCCCCTGGATGGTCCAGGGAGAACAGATGGAAGGAGGCAGAGAGACAAGTTAGGAGGTTATTGTTATATCTCAAAGAAAGATGATGGTGGCTTGAACTAGAGTAGTAGTAATAGAGATAGAAATATGTGGGCAGATTCAAGAGATATTTTAGAGATAGAAATGATTGGACTTTTTCATGATGATTCCTAGATTTTTGGTTTTAGTAACAGAGTAGATAGTAGTGCTATTTACTAAAATGGGGAAGACTAAGGGAGGCAAGATTTTGTGGCAAGATCAGATTCTGTTTGGGCTATGTTTTATTTGAGATACCCATTAGACATCCTAGAGGAGATGCAGAGTAGGCAGTTGGATATATGAGCCTGGCATTCAGAGAGAAGTCTGGAATATAAATACAAATTTTGGAGCTGTCTGCATGCTATGTGGGGTAGGATACAATGAAGTATTAAATTCTGTGGGGCAACTGATATTACTATAGGAGATAAATGCAAACTGCAGCTTCTAGGCCTTTTAAAAAATATTTTATTTGTTTATTCATGAGAGACTCAGAGAGAGAGGCAGAGGCAGAGGCAGAGGGAAAAGCAGGCTCCATGCAGGAAGCCTGATGTGGGACTTGATCCCGGGATTGCGGCATCATGCCCTGAGCCAATGACAGACACTCAACCACTGAGCCACCCAGGCATCCCTCCTAGGCCTTATATTACATATTTTCTCTAGAGGACTATGACAGTGTAAGAAAGCTACTTGTCATGGTTTTCCCAAGCCTCATCAAATTGTTAAATATCATGCATGATGTTTGTACCTATATTTTTGCTGATATGTGGAGATGACATCCCACATTTAACTGACATTTGAATCTCTCAGTGCTAGAGGAATATAACTAATGACATACTAAATAGTCACTATTTATTATATATGTTATGCACCAAATATTAATCACTTTAAATACATTTATTTCTAATCATTACCATAGCTCTAAAAAGAACAGGACTCAATTAATGGATAAAGAAACTCAAATTCAAGAAGTTACATGACTTTCCTAAGGCCACCCAACAGGTATGCTCAGTCTTTCCCTATTCCAGTCCCATACTTTGGGAAAAGTGACTCTAAATTTCTTTTCGAAGTTCTTCCATTTTCCTAAGCCTTTAAAACCAAAGAAAAAGGAAGAGAAAATTGAGATATGCAAACTTTCTGCTAGATCTCTTCAAATTTGAATAAAAGCCTGCTAAGTTGGATTGTTGCAAGGGCCCTTTTATTTGATTTCTGGTGCACACATACAACCTGCTGTTCAGGTACCCATTGCTTTCTGGTTATCATTCCTTCCACCCAAGGTTATTGAGATAAAACTTATGTATGAGCTCGCTGGTTATTCTGAAGCCGACTGCCTACCTAGACTAGCAGCTGCCTTCATACCCACTGGATACCTTGTTCTAAAATCTTAGTTTGAAGACTACTCCCAACAGGAGGATGAGTCCCTGAGAGCAGTACAATGAAAGGAGCATAGAGCCTGGTACATAATCAATTCACTGTAAATGATAACTACTATAAGTATAATTTTATCATCTCATTGCATGATAACTTAAAAGCATGTGGAATAGGTGTTAACCGTTTTACTCATGAGGAAATCAAGACTCAGCAAGCTTAAGTAACTTGCCCAAGGTCACACAGCAAATAAGAGATTGAGTTGGTATTTGAAAGCTATTCTCTGTGATTCCTCAACTTATAATTCATGCATTCTCAAGTTTAATGACCAAGTGAATCCAGGGGACTGTTAGAGAACACAGGAGGGTAGAGTTATATAGGCAAAGTAGACTTGATTATTGGAGGGCCTTGAATGTCAGGGAGAATAGCCCATATTCTTGGAATATTTGGGAAGATGTACCATGGAAAGTTAGGAGTGTTCCTCACTGATAAATAAGGTCCAGCTTCTCACCATTGGGTACCTGTTTCCCAACTGAAATCCCTCACAAACGTACATAAACTCTGCTCCTTCACCTATGCCTATTAGAGCCCAGAAGGCTTTCCTTACCTTGTGCTGTCTGGTTTGCACCCCTGTCCTTGTAGTTCCTCATTTTAACTCAATTCAAGTTAAGATTTTTTTCTGAATCTCTTGTCTCTGCAAAGGCACTATCTATGCTAGTTGCTGCTGCATTGATTGTTGGGGGCATGCAGGTGTGCCTCATTGAACCAACTGGCCTGTGTAAGTCTAGGAATGGGGAAAGCTAGGAAGAAAGATGCTGGAGAGATAGCCAATGTCATTTTCTTAGCACTTCTTCAAGAGACATGTATTTACCCTGTCCTGTAACCAAATATTCTCCAGTTCCCAGAGCCTTTTTAAAATTTAATCAATGAATTTCTACTCACTTGGGATTCTAGCTACATAGACTTCGGATTTACCCAATAGCATTTGCAAACAAGACGTAGCTCCAAGAGTCGGTGAGAACTTGAAAGGGACTTTGAAGAGCATACAATCTTATAACCTCATTCTGTAGATGAGGTAGCAGAACTCGGAGAGGTTAATTTATGTGCCCCAAAGATAGTTTGGGAATAACTAAGCTGGGGCTTTTCTTGGTACAGTGCTGCTTTCCACCAATTTCTACCACTCCACACTGCCTTTCTAACTGAGTCCCATGTCTGGCCTTAGAAGCATTTTTATGCCAAATTTAATCGATGTCTTCATTATAATTGAAATATTTAAGTCAAATTAATGTAAAGCCTTCAGAGAGTTCTGCTGATCTGGTTGATAAAAGTCATTCAAGCAAAACTGTGGAAGTATATGGGATTTTTGACATTTTCCAGAAACCATTACCTTATATTCTTCAATAACTCTCAGAATTTATGATAAAAGAAGACAATTTTAAACTAACCTTGGCAGACTCCATATTTGTCTCCTTTTGGTTGGTTCATAAGTCAGTTTTCTAATCCAGAGGTTTTTTTCCGATCCTCAAAACATGCATCCTTCTTCAGAGATGATATGTACTGCAAAATCACCTCATGAACTACTTTGTGAGCATTAAAATCTATTAGCAGGGACAGACCAGGAAGCAGAGCTGAGGAATTACTCTAGCAGCCTCCCCTCCTCAAGGTAATTATGGCAGAGTGGAAATAGTATTGGATTTAGTAAGAAAGATTTGGTTTAAATTCATTTCTTTGCCACAAACTCAGAGTGACCCTAGGCAAGTTACTGAACTTTGCTGAGCCTCTGTTTCTACATATGTTTGCATACCTTTGTCTTACAGGGTTGTTGGGAGAATTTGAGATAACAGAGTAAATGACAGCTATTTCTGTTATTGCTATTGTCATTATGATTATGAGTTACCACTCTTATGACCAGTCCTACTAATAATAGTACTACCAGTGCTGCCACTATTACTATCACTAATCTACTTACTAAATTGCAAAGGAGGAAAAAAATCCCCATATATATGTGAGCAGGTGAAATCAGCTCAAGAACAGAAAAGATTTGAGACACGGTAAGACAATGATGGAATAAAACAGTTTGTAATAATGTATCGGAGCTAGAGAGTTCAAACAACCTATGAAATAAAAACAATACCTTAGTTGAGTAATGGAAAATATAACTTTATAAATCCATTTGTTAAAAAATAATCCTCTCACTAAACTAGCCTGTAAGTTCCAACAGTTAGTGCAACAATGGGCTAAATATCTTGATAAAAGTCTGTGAGGCGTGCTATGGAAGCCCAGAGATGAGATCTTCTAGAGATTGGGCAGAGGTGGGGAACTCTGGGCAGAGTGGGTGGGAATGGGAGGCCGAAGAAGAGAGAGAGATCTCTCTTTTGGAGAGACCTGGATTATTTTCGATTTGATGTATACTCATTTGTCCTACCTATCCACTAGACATCAAATTTTCAAAGACAAAAGAAAAACAACTTTTTTACCCCTTCCTCATCTCCATCCTGCCCTTAGGAAAATAAGCAAACTGGCTGTATATTCCTTGCCTGTGAATCGAGAGGGAATTCCTAATGTACGGAGAGATTTCTCAGTCTCTGGGAGACCATCAGTGTTCTTATCCCTTTGCAAGGTACAATAAGCTCCTATAAAGTGCTGTGTAAATGAAATGAGTAAATTAAATCTTGCTTTAAATAAATTTAGTAGTTTTCTTTTTTTTTTTAAGATTTTATTTATTTATTCATGAGAGACACACAGAGAGAGAGGCAGAGACACAGGCAGAGGGAGAAGCAGGCTCCATGCAGGGAGCCTGATGTGGGACTCGATCCTGGGACTCCAGGATCATGCCCTGGGCCAAAGGGGCAGGCGCCAAACTGCTGAGCCACCCAGGGATCCCCAATTTAGTAGTTTTCTATTTAATACTGTAAATTAAAATAGCATTTTCTAATATTTTTCCATATACTCCCATTTAATTCCTCAACTTTGCTTAAGGCAGCACTTGTTTTTTTGTTGTTGTTGTTTACAAATGTTTTATTTAAATCACTTCAAAATAGATTTTTCTTACATACATTTATTTTTAAATCAACTTTATTACCTGAAAAGTTTCAGTTAATCTCCTTTACCCCTGCTCCCAGGCAGCCATCTATCTACTTTTTGTCACTAGAGATACTGGGGGAAAGCCATCCCCCTACCTCTTTTAACTTTAGATTAAAATTTTGATATCCTAACCCTAAGGCTATATATGAGTAATTACATAAACTAAGGAAAAGTGCTGACTGCATCATGCTTGCTTTAGTATGCTTCCTGGGGTCATGGTAGTGGTAGTATTCTTAAGAGGGGATTCTAGGAAAGATAATCTGTGGGGGGCACAAAATAATGGGACTTTATTTATAGGAAGTCAATTTATCATTCCCGTAGAAATTACATTATCATTTGTGTATTGGTACTCTCTTTTATTTTTTGCTAAAAATGTCATTTTTAACCTTCATAGGTCAAGGGTAGTTTATCTGAATGGTTTCAGGACTTGCCATACAGACCAGGGTTTATATTCTTGTCCCACACTCTTGCCAGCTATATGAACCTAGACAAGGCACATGGCTTCTCTGTAAAGTGTGGATAATAATATATTCCTCTAGGATTATTTTGAGGATTAAAAGGAGATAATGTAGAATAAATTCTGCCTAGCACAGAATGGCCATTAAAAAATGCAGGTCTTTATAATCCCAAATCATAGACCACTTAACAAGTATTTACTGAATATGTAATGTTCCTGATAATGTGCTAAGGAGGCCCTCAGAGGATTCAGAGGAAGTGTAAGTTATAAGTTTATGGAATGATGAAACTGGATGAGGTCTTAATCTAAACCTCTCCTTTTACTAGAGATCAAGAGAATCTATAGAGGGGCAAAGTGACTTATTGGAGGTCATTGTCCATTTAATCAACAAATATTTACTGAATATCTACTATACTCTAAATATTGTTCTAGGGAATAAAGATTTAACAGTAGCTAAAAAAACCCAACTACCTTCATGGAGTGTGTATTCTAGTTGGAGAAGATAAGAAGATAGACAAGATAAATGAGCATTGTGTGTGCATGTGAACATGAGACAGAGAAAGGGGGGGGAGATGTGCTATGGGGAAAAATAGGAAGTTTTGACTATACTTTACAGAATGGTCAGAGAAGGCCTAAGTGATAAAGTGGTATTTGAATAGAGACCTGACAGAAGTGAGGGAGTTAGCCATGCTGACATCTCAGAGACCATTTTTCTGGTCGGAGGGTGGGGGGTGGGTAGCAAATGCCAAGGCACTGGGTGGAAGCCTTTAGATTTCAAGGAACAACAAGGAGACTGAAGCAGAGTGAGCAGTGGAGGGGGAATTAGGAGATGAGGTCAGGGAGGTGATGGTGGCACGGTCAGGTAATGTAGGGCTTTGTAAGTGATTGTAAAGATTTGGGCATTTACTCTTTGATGAAAAGCCATTGGAGGATTTTAAACAGAGGCTTGACATGGTTCAGTATATTTTACAAGGCCATTCTGGATCCTGGGTGGGACACAGAGTAAAGGGGCGAAGACTGGAACAAAGAGCCCATTTAAGAGGCGATTGCTGTAGTACAAAGGGAAGGTGATGATGGCTTGAGCTACAATGTTAGCAACAAAGGTAATTTAATGTGATAGAATTGTGGTTATGTTTTCAAGGTGGAGCCAACAGTTTTTTTTTGATATATTGAATGCAAAGAATGAGAGAAAGAGACAAGTTACAAATAATTCCAGATTTCTTGGCCTGTGTGACTAAAAAATTAGAGTTTCTGATTATCAAGATGGGGAAGATTAAGAATCACGAGTTTGGTTTTGTACATGTTACATCTGAAATGTCTCTTTGACAGATATCCAAGTGGAGATATTAGATGAGCAGTTGAGTATGTGAGTTTAAGGGAGAAGTCCACCATGGAGAAAAACATTTGGGAGTGGGCAGTATATAAATAAGAAGCAAGTCCATGAGATCATTGAGGAATGTAGATAGAAAAAGAGATCCTCAAATCTGTTTCTTTCACTGTGCTACAATGCATCTCCAGGTGCTTGTCCTTGAGAGTAGTCCTTCATTCCTTTATGTACTTAAGAGCTTGTTGTGTGCTAGGCATTCTCTTAGGTGCTAAAATCCTAAAATAAATAAACATTGATCTCTGCTTTTAAGGCATCCATGGTCTAACAGAGAAATGAGCTATATTAACAATGACAATACAGCATGTTTAATGCTATAGTAGAATCATGTACAAAATATGGAAACCCAGAATTCATCTTGGATGGAAGTGGGGATGGTGGAAGAAGTCTTTGCAAAGGAAGTGACTTTTGATAATGAAATTTCAGTGATGAATAAAAGTCCACTAGACAAAAGCAAAAGTTATCTAGAAATGCTTCAGAGAACTGAAACATCTCAGCATTGTTTTGAAATATAGGTTATGATTTTTCAAGTGGACACGCTGGAGAAGGGCTGGAAAGATGGGCAAGGGCCAGATGATTCAGGGTTAATGGATGCTGTGCTAAATCCTGGAGCTCAGATTTTATCTTGTAGATGGTTGATTGCCATAGAAAGATTTTTAAGTGGGGAAATTTTTTTTTTTATTATTACAGGATTTGTTGGTAGCAAATTGGGAAGGGGGAAAAGAAAGGGTGTCAAGTGAATAACTTCCTCGTTTTCTCCTTAGGTGATTTAGTTGATGGTTATGCCAAAGTCCTAGATCATTGAAGTTACAGTATTGAATATGTCAGAAAGTTACAGATCTCTTGCTCAAATTTGATTAAAGTTGAGTACCCTTACACTAGAGAAGTGAATACTGCATAACCAGATGCCTTACTAACACTTGATGGAGTTGGATTTTCCTGTAAGGGAACCATCCAAGTTCATTGAACTTTACTGTTCTATTAGGAACATTTCTGTTTTTGCTAAGGCAAAAGTGGGTCAAGTACTGGGACACATGGCTCTGAAGGGCCATCAGATGAGATCTACAGCTGGGCCCTTAGCCTCTAATAAAGACAGTTTTTGCCTATTTAAAACATCCTCTAGGCTTGATCAAAATAAAAACCATTTTGAAATGTAATGAATTATTTTATTTTGTGCTGAATTGCTATTTGTCAAAGCCTCTTACATGGAACAGGATGTTTGAGAACTGAGTTCACTGGGACCTTTGTGTGATATTTTATGCTTTAAAAAAAAAGAAATGAGAGTCTTACAGAACAGATATATTAGATGTATATTTTTTCCAATAACAAAACACCTGCCTACTACCTTTAAATATTTATTTACTCTTCATTAACTATCTGACAGAAAGTCAAGGGAAGCAAGAATGAAACTTTAGCATGGAGGTCTGTGTCCAACTGAATCATAATATGTTTCAAGCTTACATGATGGATTTGTGGCATTTATGAATGATCACAAAGTGATCAGGGGTAGAAGTCAGAATTCTCAAACATAGGTCTTTTATTTTGTTAAGAAGCACTGGTGAAATCACTTAACTTCATTAAGGAAACAGAATACCCATTACTTTTTATTTATTTTAAAATATGTAATACTTATACACAGTCAAAATAATCCAAACTACAAATATGTGTACACTAAAAAGAATCCGCCTTCTACCTCTAACCTCTTACCTAGATACACTCATGTTTTCCAGTTTCTTGGATATCTTTCCATAAATATTCTATTACATGTAATAGTGGTTCTCAAAGTATAGCCCAAGGACTCCTAGAAACTCCATGACCCTTTCATAAGATCCATGCAAGTTCAAAACTATTTTCATAATAATACTGATAAAATCACGAGTTATATTAACACATACCTAGCAATTACACTTCTGGAAATTTTGTACTTATACATACTGACACCAACAGTGACTGAGAATATGTGATTCCCAAATCCTTGTCAACACAATTTTTCCCCATTTTGCTTTTTGCCCAGAAGATAGGAGAAACATTTTATGTCATTGTATGTTTATTTATCTTATGATTGTTGTTAAACATATTTTAATATATTTTAAAACCATTACATTTTACTTTTATGTAAACCATATAGTTTCACTTCTTTAAAGAGAACCTTGGCACCTTGGTTTAGGTAATCTTTAGATTTCTAAATATAATTATTAGACAAAGTAATGTAAACCTTCAGTTTTCCCCTTTTGACTGAACTTAGTACCTCAAACTCTACCAACTCTTCGGCTCTGACATTCAGCCTCAACAGTAACAGATACAATTGAGCCATGTAAGAAGTTCACTTAGAATGTTTATGTTATAGTGATTGAACTGTTTATAATAAAACTAAAACTAGAGAGTTGAGCAAAAGCAATGTGCAACAATAGATCATAATGTAATAAAAAATATGTTTTTGGATATAGGTGATGTGCTATTTCCTTTACCTGTCCTTTGTGGAAAACAATGTGGCACATTATTCCTGGATCTGTCATCATTTCCCACAGTTCAGTGGACAAATTCCTCAAGATCTTGCACTTTCTGTTAGCCAGAGCTCTGCTTTCCTAGAGCCAAAGGAAAGGGAAATTTTTGTAGACTTGTATCAGAAACCTTGAGCTTACTAATAACTGGAGTAATTTCAGAAATGAGACTATTGCATGAAATAATAGGACTGCATTAGAATGACTATGTTTTTTAATATGATGAGTCTTCTCACCCAACACAGATGCGAAGATTTTCTAACAAAGATCACAGCCACATAATTGACACATCTGTTTTGAGTCATCTGGTGCAATTTAATCTGCATGGGAAAGCACAACAAAGGAAACTACAAGGAAGAGTCATAGCAACATAAAAGGTGATCAGGGGAAAGCATTGCTTTTTCAATGTCTATCTGCTGGGCTTATTTCTCAAAACATCTTGGGGAGCCTCCCACTGTTCATTTTTAACAAAAGTAAGTCAAATGAAAAAGTAGATGGCTTACCTTTACTTCTTGCTTCATTCTTAGTTGGGTATAATGACTGGGAAAATGTTATTTTTTATATATATAATGATAGTGGAGAAGAGTGAATTGATTGAGCAACAAATGTACAGATTCTACTAAGTGCTCATTATGTACACAACCCTATCTATGTTAGATGCTGTTTAAGACATGACACCTGTTTTCAGGGGGAAAAAAATCACATAGCAGAAAATCATCATTGAGCTCATATCAGGTGCTTTGCTAGATCTTTTACACATGTTATCTCATGTAATGCTCCAAATAACTTTGTGAATAGGTACTATAATTTGTACTTAATGGATATGCAGATTAAGGCTTAGAGAAGCAGTTTGCCAAAGGAGACATAATTAATAAATGGCAGATTCAGGATTCAAATTTAGGTCTGTTTGGCTCCAAAGTTTGGGCTCTTTCCATTAATCGTGTTATCTCAGGTTATGGAGATACATCTAATACAATTGAAATAATTAGAAAACATTCTATGGTAAAGTTAAACACCCTGTGGTTGAATTATCTCTGTGTGTGTGTGTGTGTGTGTGTGTGTGTGTGTGTGTTGAAGTGTTTCAGTGTGAAGCAGAATAATTAGCAGAAGATATTCACAAGGTAGATGGGCTAGAGTAGACAGTTATGTGATTGGTGGAGAATTAGGGGGAGGGCATTCAAGGCAAAGGCTACAAAATGAGCACACTATAGAAGAAGGAACAAGCCATATGTGTTTGTGGGATTAATCAATCTAACTTAAACATGAGGAGTTGTAGGAAGTGAAGGTGGATAGGAAGGGTGGAGATAAATTATGGAGGACCTTACAAGCTAAGGCATATAGATTAGGCTTTTTGGACTAGGCAGTAGGGAACCATGGAATGTCTAGTTAGATTCTTCTGGCAGGTGATTTTGGTGGCAGAGTGACTAGGTTATTGAATTGGTCTGGTGTGAGGTAGGTGAGTGTCTTTTCACATGAAAGCACTTGAAATAGATTTCTAAAGACTTAATTTCTCTATGCTTTACATTATTTGCTTTAGGTCAAAATGATTAACTCTTGATAAGTGGGTAGGTAAAGTGACTCCATAGGTTGGGTTATATGTGAATTAGTGACATCTAAATAACTAGGACTAAATCTAGGGAAGCGTTTTTCAAACTATGGACTATGACCCATTATTAGGTTATAAATGAGTGTTGAAGATTGTGATTGGTGTATTTTTTAACTGAAATAGGAAATAGAATAAAATTGCAGATGATAAAAGAAAGCATTTTGTGAAATTTTATACCAATTATGTGTGTGTGCACACATGTGCATTAAATCATGGCATAAAATATATTTATTACTGTGGCTTGTGGGAGAAAAAAGTTTGAAACTCTGATCTAGAAAATAACACTGAATTAGATCTTTTTTTCATCCATGTAAATTATTATTGTCAAAGTCTACATGGTTGATTTGAACATTAATTGACAACCCCCTTCACCACTCTTTTGTTCAGGACCTCTTTACCTCTTGCCCAGTCTGTTTCTTACCACCTAAACTGATCTTTATGCCTTCAGTCTCACACTACCAATCCATCGTATACCCAGCTGCCAGATCAATCTTTCTTAAGCACTGCTTGCATTATATCATTCCCCTTCCAAAAGAAAAAAAGTGGCCATTCATTCATTTATTTAATATTCATTCAGCACTTGCTGGCTGATCACCTAGGAAATGAAGACCAAACTCCAGGTTTAATAAGACATGCAACGCCTTTCATATTCTTGCTCCAGACTATCCTTCCAACTTTATTTATAACTATAGCACAACAGAGACCCCAGGGATTATCTTAACTGTACTACTTGTTTTTTGAACAGAAGACATGTGTTTTTCCCCCCATAACTTTTGTTCATGCTGTTCCCCATTTACTTGTCCTTCTCATTCTTTAAGGTCCATGACAAATATTATCTCTTCTTTCAGGCCTTTTATAATCCTGAATTTGCTGTGCATACTTAGTTTCTCCTCTGGATCCACACAATATATTTTGCCACTCATGTGAGATTTATCACATTTTGTCTTGCATTATATAAATTGGGTTAATTCCCTTTTCTAGATTAAAAAAAAAAAAACTCTTGAAAGCGAGAGTCACTTCTTTTTCACCTCTACAGTGGAAGCAGTGTCTTGTATATGGTAGATGATCAGGAAACAACAGCTCCTGAATAAATAAAAGTACTGAAGTCATGGAGCACCAGGGTGGCTCCGTTGGTTAAGTGTCCAACTCTTCATTTCAGCTCAGGTCATGTTTTCAGGATTGTGAGAAGTGAGCCCTGTGTCAGGCTCCACACTGGATATGGAGTATGCTTTGGATTCTTTCTCTGCCCTCTCCACCTCTGGTTTGCACACATGTGCTCTCTCTCTCTCTCTCTCTCTCAAGAAAAACCTGAATTCGGGATGCCTAGGTGGCCCACCGGTTGAGTGGTTGAACATCTGCCTTTGGCTCAGGGCGTGATCCTGGAGTCCTGATCGAGTCTCACATCGGGCTCCCCACAGGGAGCCTGCTTCTCCCTCTACCTATGTCTCTGCCTCTCTCTCTCTCTGTGTCTCTCATGAATAAATAAAATCTTTTTTTTAAATTTTTATTTATTTATGATAGTCAGAGAGAGAGAGAGAGAGAGAGGCAGAGGGAGAAGCAGGCTCCATGCACCGGGAGCCCAATGTGGGATTCGATCCGGGGTCTCCAGGTTCGTGCCCTGGGCCAAAGGCAGGCGCCAAACCGCTGCGCCACCCAGGGACCCCAATAAAATCTTTTAAAGAAAAAGAAAAATGTGAATTCATGCCACAGTTTAGTATCGTTCTTTTTTATTTAAGCACAATGACATTGTACAGTTCAGCAAAGTATTTTCCCAATATTTTTCTCAGTGTTACTAACTGCTTGAGAGAGAATAGACCAAAAGAAAGAGCACTGCTTCAGGAATCAGAAGACCTTAACACTAGTTTTGGCTCTGTTACTAGAAATTCTGTCACCTTTAACATACCATTTGATATCTCTGGTTCTTTTGGCTTAAAGTATTGATCCTATAAAAATAAGAGACTACTCTAGTTAACTTGAGGTCTTTTCTAACATTTAATCCTAGGTTATTACTATATGAATTTCATTCACCCAGCAAATATTTATTAGGTTCTTACTGGGGATACAGCATTAAACAAAACTATATACTTCCATGGACTTGTTATTATGACATCGGAGACAAACAATAAGCAAATAGAATGTGATATAGTAAGACAGTAATAAATGCTAAAATAAAAATAAAATAGGGCGAAAGGAGGAAGAATAACAGGAAAGGTCTCTCTGGAGAGGCAACGTTTGATCAGAATTCTATAAGAAAATGAGAGATCTGGGGAGGTAAAGCATATCAGACCAATGCTGCTACTCTGAAATTCCTGAGATCAGAACGTGCTTTGCTCCTTGGAAAAAAAGAATGAATGCCAGTATGGCTGGGCCATAGAGAGCAAGAGGCTGAATAGTAGAACATGAGGTCAGAGAGTGCTATGGACTTAATGTTTATGCCCCCTCCCATTTATATGTTAACACTTAATGCCAATATGATGGTATTTGGAGGGCCTTTGGTCATTTGGGTGGAGCCCTCATGAATGGGATTAGCATCCTTATAAGAGAAGCCAAAGAACTTCCTAGTCCTTTCTGCCATGTGAGGACACAGTGAAAAGATGGTTGCCTATGTACTAGGAAGTGGGACTTCACGAGACACTGAATCTGCTAGTGCCTTTTTCTTGGAATTTCTGGCCTCCAGAACTGTGAGAAATAAATTTCTGTTATTTATGTCATTCAGTCTTTGGTATTTTGTTATAGCAGCACAGATGGGAGAAAATAGAGAAGTAGTCAAGGACTAGATCATATGGAGTCTTTTCAGTAGCATAGGGATTTAGAATGTTATTCTAAGCATAACGGAAAGCCATCAGAAAACTTTAAGTAGAGGTGTGACATGATCTGCCTTACACTTTAAAATGATCACACTGACTGCCCTTAGAAAATGGATGGTAAAAGTGGAGTCAGGAAGACTGATTAGGAAGCTATTATAATAGTTTCTTCAAGAGATGATAGTTGAGGCTGGTGACAAGCCATGCAGTGTTGTGTCAAGAGGGTGTCAGACTTCCTGAGGAAGCTAAGCAGCCATACCAGCCCAGAGCAGGGAGGAGGAAGGGTACCAAAGCCTGTGAGAGGGCACTGGAGTATGAGGTTGGAAAGAGGATCCACGGATTCACCATAAGCCAGGAAGCATCTATCTCTGAATTGTCCCTAACTGCAGCGAAGTTTAACCATGACAGCACAGGAGTGAAATACTTAAACTTGTCCAGAGAAGACTCAACATCTTGTTCAGTGTGAAGTTCCTCACCACTCCCACAGACAGAACTGGTGTTCCACACGTTCTGGAGCATACAGTCCTATGTGGCTCTCAGAAATACCCATGTAGAGATCCTTTCTTCAAAATGCTAAACACATCACTGTCCAGTTTTATGAATGCCTTCTCAGCTAGCAGTTATACTCTGTACCCATTTTCCACACACAAAATCCCCAGGACTTCCCAAATCAGTGTATTTAATTGCAGCCTTTTCCCCACGCTTACAGGAGTTAGATTTCTGGCAGAAAGGATGATGACTAGAACATGAGGATCTGAGGAACCCCCAGACACTGGTAACCTTTAAAGGAGTCATCTTAGTGAAATGAAAGGAGCATATACAGATAATGAGAGGATATTCTTACAGCACCTTCAGAACCAACCCCTGCTTGATCCTTCATATATGGTGATCTCCGGTGTCAATCCATTGTACATCCCAGACCTCATGTGGGAGCACTTTAAACCTTTCCAAGCTATCCATTACCACCCCAGTAATGCTAGTTAATCTTTCATTTTTAAAGTTTAATTAATGGTGGGATGATTAAGAGTTGACTCGTTTGCTCACACTAAATGACATGGCTT
Organism: Canis lupus familiaris; assembly: GCF_011100685.1. Lineage (NCBI taxonomy): Eukaryota > Metazoa > Chordata > Mammalia > Carnivora > Canidae > Canis > Canis lupus. The sequence continues at coordinate 79,333,895 of NC_049260.1, forward strand.
CTCTTACATTTGGCCAAGAATTGTTTGCTCAAAGAACTATGTAAATTAGGTGATTCTTCAATTAATAGATTGCTCCTCTCATTTACTTGGACACACATTCTGAAAATCTACAGCAAGAACTCTTACATGCCCAGCATGACAGTAACACCACCATCAGCTTTATGATGTATAACATGGGAGTGCTGGCTTTTGTCCCCCTTCTAAGATTGACAGGATCAGGAAAGCTTGTAACCCCTGTGAGGGAAGTGCCCCAGGAAATGTCAGTTGCCCTTACTATAAACTTGGATACTTGCTTTTTGATAAATTGCTTGTTTCATATGTTACTGATAATAAAACACTAATGTGTACATTTATAAATAAATCAAATATTGGTGTAAAATAAAAAGAAAGATGATAGTTGATTAGAATCACTGATGGCAGTGGAAACAGAGAGAAGTAGATAGATTTGGGATATAATCTGTAGGGAAAATGGACAGAACTTGTTAATAGATTAAATATGGGGGATGAAGAAAAGATGGTATTACAGGGTGACTCTTAGATTCCTTGCTTAATTAACTGGGTGGGATGGTAATATCATTTACTAAAGCAGAGAAAACTGGGAGTGGGGGAAAACAGGTTGGAGGGTTCAGGCTGGAAATTGAATAAATAGTTAAGTTTGTGATATGATAAATTGAAAATATCTTTTAGACATTTAAATGCAGAAGTAAAATATGTAATTGGATATATGTCATGAATATGGGGAGAATTCAGTACTGGAGATGTAATTTCAAGGGCCATCACTATATAAATAGCACCTAGAAAGTCGTCTTAGCTAGAGAAGAAAAAATATGTATACATATTCATAAACATACACCTGAGGTATAAAGAACTTCAGCATTTCCAGACTGCATAGAAGAGTCGGCAAAAGAGAGTGAGAAAGAGTGGCCAAAGAGTATGGGTGTTGCAGAAGCTGAGAGAAGGTACTGTTTTGAGTTTAATGGAATGATCATCTCTGGCAAATGCTGCTGAGACTGAGTAAGTTGAGGACTAGGAATAAATCATTATTATGGCAACAAACATAATGACCTCATTGGACACCTTAACAAAAAATATTTTTAATGTGATGATAGGGACAAAATCCTAACAATTCGAATGACTTGAAGACAGACTGAGAAATGAGAAAAGGGAGAAAATGAGTGTAAACAACCCTTTTGAGAAATTTTGCTATGCAGGAGAAATAAAGAAACAGCTGAAGGAGGATATGGACATCAAAGAGACTTCTTGTTTTTGTTTGCTGGAAGATAAGATACAATGCAGATAAAGTCCCTATCTTATGTAAGAACTAGGTACAGTTCCTACCATTGTCATGTACATATTAGATCTATTTTTTTAAAGATTTTATTTATCTATTCATTAGAGACAGACAGAGAGAGAGAGAGAGAGAGAGAGAGAGAGAGAGAGACAGAGACACAGGCCGAGGGAGAAGCAGGCTCCAATGCAAGGAGCCCGACATGGGACTCGATCCAGGGACTCCGGGATCATGCCCTGGGCCAAAGGCAGGCGCCAAACCTCTGAGCCACCCAGGGATCCCCTAGATCTATTTTTTAAAATACACTCTATGCCTTAAGCATGACTAGTCACAGCTTTCATTTAAAAATTATCTCTTTCCCTTTATTTTTATTTTCCCCTTTCCTTCCTCCCTTCTTCCCTTCCTCCTTCCTCTTCTCTCTCTTTCTTTCTCTCTTTCAATAAAAAAAAAAAAGTCAAAATTCCCACTTGGCATTTCTTCACTGCTCTTTCAAATGCTTTGTATTCCCTCCTAAATGGAAATTCTTCCCAAATCTATTTTGAAGGTACTGCATTTATGAGAAAACACAAAGTGCAAGCTACTATTGCTGGATAATTAATTGCTCCTTTATTATGGCTGATATTCCACACTGGGGTAAATAATTTTATTTATAACGTTTAGAGATAATTTATAAAGGCTTAGGATACAAAATTAAATGGAAGACCTGCAAGGGACATCTGCTTGGGGCAGAGGAATGTTATTTTTTCATACTATCATTGTATTTACTAAGATTGATAGGGAAATAACTTTTTAAATCCAACTTTTAAAAATTTTGAATATTTTTCCTTTTCTTGCTTGAGCAGTTAGATGACATTCCTTATGATGACACAGGTTTAATACTTTTTTTAAAAGATTTTATTTATTTATTCATGAGAGACAGAGACATAGGCAGAGGGAGAAACAGGCTCCCCGTGGGGAGCCCCATGTGAGACTCAATCCCAGGACCTTGGGATCATGACCTGAGCTGGGATCATGATATGAGCCGAAGGCACACATTCAACCACTGAGCCACCCAGATGCCCCCGCAGGTTCAATTCTTAATCCTTCAAAAATGTAAATACCTGGTGTAGAGTTGTAAAGTTTCAAGCATGGTATAGTGAACTCCCATATACCTTTTAACAGAATGAATTTTTTTACACAGATGCACATTTTATTGCCTTATTTACTTTTTAATTCTTGACATGTCTAACATCTCTATCTATATAGCTGGAGATATATCTCTATATTATAGATATCTAATTTATAATATAGATATATATTATCATATATAATTATAACATTATGTATGTATATATTTCTTCTGGACAGTTTGAGAATTGGAGATATCATGCCCCCTTAATCATATATATTCCAGTGTATATTTGTTAAGAACAAGAGTATTCTCTTACATACACCAAGGTACAGTTTTCAAAGTCAGGAAATTTAACACTGATACATTACTTTTGTCTAATTAGCAGTCTATATTCAAATTTGGGTATTTGCCTTAATCATGTTGTTTTTTTTTTTTTCCCCTAATACAGAACCAAATTCAGGAGCACATGTTGCGTTTAGTCATATCTATTTAGTTATCTTTAATCTGGAACAATTTTTAAGACTTTATGTTCCTTGAGTTTGGAAATTTCTAAATTATAGACCAATTAAGTATACAGTTCAGTGAATTTTGTCCATTGGATACAGCCGTGTTATCCACACTCCTGTCAAGATTTAGACCATTTCAATCAACCTAGAAATTTCTCCCGTGTCCCTTCCAAGTAAATCTCTCTCTTCTTTGTTGGAGTACTTAATGTTCTAAGTTTATTTTATTTTATTTTATTTATTTTATTTTACCAGAGATTATTTTTGTCAATTCTAGAACTTCCTCTAAATAGAAGCACTAGTTAATGTTTTATATTTGAGAGATTTGTCCATGTTATTAGGTGTATCAGCATTCATTCTCCTTTACTACTGAGGATCCATTCTTCTGTTGATGGATGTTTGTGTTGTTTCTATTTTTTTTAAGATTTTATTTATTTATTCATGAGAGACACAGAGAGAGAGAGAGAGAGAGAGAGAGAGAGGCAGAGATATAGGCAGAGAGAGAAGCAAGCTCTATGCAGGGAGCCCAATGTGGGACTTGATCCTGGGTCTCTAGTATCACATCCTGGGCGGAAGGTAGGCACTAAACCACTGAGCCATCCAGCGATCCCCGCGTTGTTTCTATTTTTGAGCAACTATGAATAAAGCTGTGAGCATTCTTGTACAAATTTTTCATGGAGATTTTCATTCTTCTTTGGTAAATACCTAGTAGTAGGATTTCTGGTTCAAAGAATAGATGCAAGGGCTCTGTGGTTTGGTGCTGCCTTCGGCCCGGGGCCTGATCCTGAAGACCCGGGATCAAGTCCCACGTCGGGCTCCCTGCGTGGAGCCTGCTCCTCCCTCTGCCTGTGTCTGTGCCTGTCTCTCTCTCCCACTCTCCCTAAAAAAACAAAAACACACACACAAAAAAAACAAACCAAAACAAAACGAAAAACAAAGTCATATTTGAACTTTAAAATAAACTGTCAAATATTTTGCCAAAATAATTGTATCATTTTATTTCTCACCAGCATTGTGTGAGAATTTCAATAACTCTATATCCTTCCCTCATTTGGTATTCTCTGTCTTTGTCATTCTTTCATTCTTTTTTATTCGAGTGGGTAAGAGGTGGAATCTTATAATGGTTTTAATTTATATTTCCCCAGTGACTAATCATAGATCTTCTCTTGTAAATGTATTTTTAATTTTTGGACCTGAATTTATATGACAGATCTAGGGCTATTCAGATTTTTCATATCATTTTCAGCTTTGGTAACTGTGTTTTTTAATTTGTCTATTTTATCTAAGTTTTTGAGCTGGCATAAAGTTGCTTATAATATAGCCTTATCCTTTTTATATCTGTAATGCTATCCTCTTTTTCTTTCTGGTATTAGTAATTAAAAAATTTTTTTCATAGGTCTCTCTAGAAGTTTATCAATTTTAGTTATCTTTTCAGATAGTCAACTTTTGTGCTTTATTGTTTTTCTACCTTCAATATGTTTATTTCTGCTATTCTCTTTATTATGTCCTTTCTTCTACTTACTTTAGGTTTAATTTTCTTGTATTTTTCTAGCTTCCTAAGGTACAAATTTAGAAAGTTGATTTTAAACATTTTTTAGCATAAGCATTTAAATAACATTTCCTCTAATAAATGTTAGCCAAGTCCCACAAATTTTTTACATACTGTATTTTTATCATTATTCTGTCCAAAAATATTTTTCTGTTATTATTGTGATTTCTTCTTTGGTTAATACCATGGAAATGTATAATTTTCAAATATTAGGGCTTTTTAAGATATCATATTGTTATCATTTCTAATTTAATTTTATGTTCAAAGAATATATTTTTAATATTTCAAAATTTCAAATCTATTGGGATGTATTTTATGATATATATCTATTTACTTCCCTTTATATATATGTTTATTTTACTCTCTTTACATTTAACATACTTACTGATATTCCTAAGTCTATGCATTAATTTGATATATATTTTCTATTTGTCCCATCTGGTTTTTGTTCTGTTCCTCCTTTCATGCCTTCTTCTGTGTGGGGGATTTAGTCAAGTATTTTTTAGTAGGACATTTTAATTTATTTTTTGGCCATTCAATTATATTTCTTTACATTTGTTTTAGGTATTTCTTTAGGGATTATAGCATATGTCTTTATTTTATTCCAGTACACTTAGTTAATTTTCTACTTCTTATAAAACATGAGAACTTTCAAATAGTATATTTTTATTTTTCTACTCTCATCCTTCGTGCATGATTATATATATGTTTATATATATATTTAAGTATATATGCATAAAATTTATATTTGTATGTATACTTTATAGACATTGTGACCCAATGCAACATTATAATATTTAAAATGTAAAAAATAAGAATTAGGAGGCAACTCCAAGTAAAATATACAGGCAGCATCAAAAAGGGACAGTTCATAAACTGAGAGCTAGATGGAAAATAGAAAAGCTGTGAAAAACAGGCACAAGAGAACTAAAGATTGATAGTCTTCTGAGACCGTGTTGTGTTAAGGAAAACTCTAAGAATATCGCTGTAACACAGCATAGCAATTGCATTTCTTAATGATAATGCACATAAAAAATCATTAAATATTAAGTATTAATCAGCAAATATAGTTTCCAAAGGCAAGTAAGTATAAAATTATATTTCAGATAGCTTTCAATTCCAAGGCTTTATCTAGAAAATTCACATACATGAATATATGTATTGCTTGATGATTCAGGATGATTCACTAGTACAATGTGTGCATGTTTGTATATGCATATTTAGAGACAATATGTGTGTGTGATAAGTTCATTTGTGTGACACTGCTCATAAGGAAATTGAGCAATAGGGTTACCAATTAAAGTGTCTCTTCTATTAGTGGTGGTGGTTGGGAGTAAGTGACCTCTTTTATACATCATTTGAACATTCTCTTTACAAAATGACCATCTGAACCTTAGTATTCCCTTACTACCTGGGCAGAGTGTGAAACAAATGCATTATTTCAGATTAGGACAAGATAACTTGACCCTACTTGCAAAGAACAGGCAAGAATATGACACTAGAAAATGAAATCCACAATTCAGTTGAAGCAATGAGATGCATCCAATTCTCTTTTATTGTAAGTGTATATCATCTCATTTAGTATCTAGAGACTTTAAGGAGTCAGTTAAAGATAACTATGAATTCTATGCTATAGAGGTAGTGTCAACGGCTCAAAGTAGTTCCATTATGGAAAAAGACCTTAATTTCCAACTTTAAGTGATATTATCAGATAACTTATGTCTTTTCATTGTTCCTTGACACAAACTAGTCTCTTTGTTCTTTGATGGGAAATCTGTTTGGATACAGAGAACTACATTTCCTGAAATTGTATAGCATTACATACGAGGAAGGCTCAGGAATTAATATGAAATATTTGAATTTTTAAAAGTATGTTCAGGACCTTAAGAATTGTACAGATATTCTCAGAATTTTATATATACATAGTAAATAGTTAAGATAAAAGGCAACTTAGGACTTTTGTTTTCCCCCTGTATGCCAAATATATTTTTCCTAGGTTCAAACCACAGTTTATTACCAATTGAATGAACAAAAGTATAAAATAATGGAAAATTAAGATTGTGAGAGACCAATGTGCCCATTAAACTACTTGACTTTGGAATACATGCTCATACAAATATTTTCATATTGTCCGAATCATGCAGCAGGCATTCTAAAAGTTTAGCATAAAGTTGTTCAAGTCCCCATTCTGACCTATTACCTAATCAATTCTGGGAACAGAATAGCTCAATTCTTCTCTTTTTGCTGCCTCTCAGACTAGCCTATGGTGAATTGCCTTAAGTCAAACCTTCCCTGGAAGAGGGTTTCAGAAACCTTGCCTGGAACTTCTAAAAGTTACATAAGTTATATGTGAGATTTTAACAAATAAAATAGTTAAGTGGTGCCATAGGCATTCCTGATCAATGAACTTGGAACCCAGGAGATTAGAAATGATTTGGGGGCTCAGAATAATTTTAGCAGCACATTGGGACTTGGTTCTTTTCATCTTGTAGCCCCATTTCTTCTGGAAGAAAGCAGAGAAAAATTACAGTGATCTAATGATTGATCTTGGTAAAAGTATTTGCATATAGTCAGGTAGCTAAGCTCCTGGAGGGGTGCATCTCACTGTTACACTTTTTTTTTCATAATTTTTTTATTTTTCCATGTTATGCAAGGGACAACTAGAGGTACTTACCAGTGGCATTACATTATACTTGGCTATTCTTTTTAAAAATTGACATTTAATAAATTCTTAGAATTATCTCCCTCAAAAGCCTCAATAATCTTTCTTTTGTGATGATTTTTACAGATTTTGTTCAGAACTTGTGAAGGCAGCTGATTTAGTCTGCAGTTTAATAACATAAATGCTATATTGTACATCAAAGTTTAGGTAAATGCATGCAGGGTGTTAAAGAATAGGGGAGTAGAGGGATGGGGAGATCCAAACATTCACATTTTCAATGCTATGCTTTTCATTAAAGAAAGATTGCTTTAGGAATAAAAGGGAAAGGAGAGAAAATGAGTGGGAAATATCAGAGAAGGAGACAGAACATGAGAGACTCCTAACTCTGGGAAACAAAGGGTAGTGGACAGGGAGGTGGATGGAGGGTTGGGGTGACTGGGTGAAGGGCACTGAGTGGGCACTTGATGGGATGAGCACTGGGTGTTATCCTATATGTTGGCAAATTGAAATCCAATAAAGAGTAATTAAAAAAAGAAAGATTGCTTTAGAAAATCCTTTGGCAATGCATAACCCTTTGTTCTTAAGGCTTCAACAAGGATTATGCAACGATTCATTTACAGATGGGGATTTGGGCTCAAGTAAATTCTAATCAAAACCTATGTAGGACATTGTTCCTTTCTTTATTTAAAATGCCCTGTTAGCTAGTTTTCTAAATACATTGAATTATAATCTTGTATGAACTACATCTCTTTGAAAGGTTTCAGAATCCAAATTAGATCTTAGGTGAAGAATAAAGTAAATGCCACAACAAATGTATTTAACTATAACAAAGTGGACTGTTACCTCTGATGCTGTGTCTCCCCTAGTGGCTTTTTCTATTACCAGGATCTACATAATTTGCTCTTATTTATTTGAAAAAAATCACTAATATTGGTTATATTTGAGAATGAACTTATTTTCTAGTGGATCTTGATATTTCCAAAGATGATGATTAGTTTGACACACTCTAGGCTTTGAAAAAGGTTCTCTGTTTTCTATATATCCATATGAATATTTATTTATGTTGATGAGAACAGAGAAGACCAAAGAGCCTCAGACTGTTTCAGGTCACACTGCAAGTTATAGGCAGGTGTATTTTTGTCAGTCTGCTATTGTCTTCTAACCGATTAGGTCATTTACCATTTTCTCCTTTCTATTATTTTATATATCCCACCTTATTTCCCAAAAGTTAGGATCCAGCTTATGAAATACATAAAATATGCAGAAATGGGGAAAAAGGGAATTAAGGGTAAGTGAAGATGAAGCCAGGATAAGGTCAGTAAGCAAATTGAAGCCATACACTGTTGTATGATTTAATTGTAGGTGCAGAAGAACGTTTTTTAATATAGCCTGATGCAACTGGGGTCAGGATAGGGTGAACAGGTGAGGATGGGGTACAAAAGTATCTAATGTTTGTAACATTTCAGTGGCTGTCTTAGTCTAGTTCTCTAGGGAAGAGTATCAGTTCCTTGAAGAGAAGGAGAAAATGGGAAGCAGAAAGACTGCATTTTTTAAATTGTCAAATGAATCTACTTGTTGGAACACAAAGAATTTAGTATAAGACAGACAATCATAATAAAATTTTCTTGCCTCCCCTTGAATTCCCTTAGAGGTATTTAGCTTTTCTATTAAGATGCTTTGACTTGTTGAAAGTGGCCAATGACCAAAATGACTATTGAAATTTGAACCAAAAGTATGTGTGCTTCCATTTACTTCTAGAAATAGAAGGTCTCAATGATAAATGTTAGTCCAGAGTATTCCTTATTCTATGCAGCTTTGGCAAGCCAAAGAGCCTGGCCATTAAACAGAAAATGACTGGACCTCAGGTGCTGAGCCCTTCTACTCTGCCAGAATATGGTGATGTTTTCTTAGCCCTGCAGTTGGCCTTAAAGTCAGGCAAAAGCAATTTTGAACATTTTTCCAGATACCTTTGAAACCTCAGGGCCTTTGCACTTGATATTTCCTTAGCCGGGAGTGCTCTTCCACCTTATACCTATGTGGGCAGCTCCCTTACATTTTCAAGACTTTACTTATACGTCATCTTTCAGTGAGGTTTTATTTGACCACCCTATTTAAAACCACATCCTCCTTCAGTACAACCTTACTTAATTTTTGTGGGGAGGACTTAGCACCTTCTAATATAGGACATAGTTTACTATCTTGTTTTATTTATTGTCTGCCTTTTTCTCACTAGAATATAAGAACCATGTGGGCATGTAATTTTATTCACTTTTAAAAAATTGAGGTGAAATTCATTTAACATAAAATTGACCATTTTTAAATGCACAATTCAGTGACCATTAGAACAGTCACAATTTGGTGCAACCATTACATCTATCTAGTTCTAAAACATTTTTTCTATTCTCTCAAAAGGAAATTCCATAGCCATTAAGCACTTTCCATCCCCCCATCTTCCCCTAGTCCCTAGCAACTACTAATTTGCTTTCTGTTGTACATCCATTTTTGACTGTATGCTATTTTATGAGGCTGGTGAGAAACATAATGCTCAAAATAACAAAGGTCCAATAACAAAGGTATTAAAAAATATAGCTAGTGATGGGCCATCATAGAAAAATCAGCTTATTAATCAAAGAAAAAAGGCATGAAACAAATGATGGCCAGGACTGTGTACTCATTAGTTATCTGGCTTTAACCAGAAATATGAAACAAAGATATTTAGGCAATTTGGTTATAATAAAGACATTGCAAATGGTTACTGATGAAACCAGGCAGAAAAAAAGAGAATCCGGAAATTAGAGTATTTAAATATGTAAGCTTTCTACCATAAGGGAGAAGAGAATTGGTTACTGTATGTTACAAATCCTGTAAACTGAGAACTTGAACTTGATGAAGACAAAATCAAAGCAACGCATAAGGAGGAAACAATCATAAGAGAGAAAGTCAACTTCATCTGTATTCAGAACGTTTGGGTATGTTGTTAGGAGGCAGGGGCTAATGGGAGTGACAACGGGTAAAAACCAAAGGAGTCGTTTAATGCCAAATTAAACTCATTTTTGTATTAATTGCCTAATGGCACAATTCATCTTCTACTGTTAAGTGACTCTTGAATCTCCAGGAATCAGAAGCACTAGAAACATTGGGGGAAAGTGGTCATTGACTTAAACATTCAATTTTAATCCATAACTCAGGGGTGTAGATATCCAGTATTTTTTTTTCTTTTAGGTAAAAAATACCTTGTCTATAAAGCCAAATCTGAGATAGCTGGATTAAAAATCACTAGAGGCTCTAATCTGGGCTTCACTAGTAATTAGCTTGGTGACTTTAGGCTAGTTATTTACCCTTTTTCACCTGATTATCTCATTTTACCTTGCCTATCTCATAGTGATTTTTCAAAGTAAAACTAGGCTGTTTGTTAAAAAAATTCTTTGAAATAGAACTCAGCAACTTACAATTTTAATATTTACAAATATCTGTTTGTTGACTTGGGAAAATAAAAAAAAATCCTTCTGGGGCTTAAATATTTAGTAAGGATTTAATTGCTAGCATTAAATTCCTCTATAAAGGGCAGTCACTAGTAGGTCAAACTGGTTTTTTGATGTGGTTTTTAAATATGAAAAAGGTGGTGATTATGTTTATCCATTTTCACAGGGTTTTCACTCTTTCTACTCTGAGCTTCTGAAGTAGTTTTTCTTAGAGCCTTCAGCAGCTTCTTGTATCCCTTCAGCTCAGGGCACAGTATTTTCTCTGTATGTCTTATGATTTCAGAGAGACCACGGCATTTTTGAAGAATTGTAATTAATTGCAATCCACATGTGGGGGAAGCATCTTATTATAAGAGGCTAGTCTGGAGAGGTAAACATATCCAAGTTATGGAGTATCTTTTATGATATGAGCCAGGTTAAGAAGTTTAGATATTTATTATTAAGGCATTCACAAGCCACTTAAGGGTTTTAGGCATGGTGTGAGATCATCAGGTTTGCATTTTAGAAAAATCGCTCTACCTGACTTCTGGACTAAATGTGGGAAAGACTGGAATGAAGAGACCAGTTAAGAGAAGAAAGATGATGATAATATCTAAACTAAGGTGTTGATTGTGGGAAAGGAGAGGATAAATGGATTTGAGTGATATTAGGGAAGTAGAATCAATAGGACCTCATAAGTGATTGGATGTGAGAGGTCAGGGAGAAAAAAAATAGGTAAGGATAACATCCAGGTTTCTGGTACCATTCATTTAAATTAAAAACCAAACAACCAACAAATAAATAGCCAATCCACCTTGTAACCATATTTATTTGGAAAACTTTAGCTATTAGGTTTCCTTTCCTTTTCTTTCTTTCCTGTTATTGGAGACTCAGTATGATACAAAGAGTAGAAACACAGGTTGTTGAGTCAGACAGACCGGAGTTCAAACCCTGATTTCACTTTTTACTCATTGTGAAATGGAAATTTTAGGAAATTTGCCTAACCTTTCTGTGCCTCCCTTGGCTTCTTCATCTATAATATGATAATATCCTTAATACCTATCTCATAGGGTTTTGATGAGGGAAAAATGGTTAATCTACACAAAATATTTAGAACAGGCCTGACATTTAATAAGTACTTAGGGAATGTTAGAAATTTTTATTGTTGTTAGTGTTATTATTATAATTATTATTACTGTTAGTTTTAGACCAATTCCACAAATACTACCTAAAGCTATGTTTCTTATTTTCAGCACCAGTCATGTGCCCACATGTAGAATATGAATGAGCCTCAATGATGTCTTACATCTGCATAAGGACTTTGAGGATAAGATTTGGTGAGAAAGGGGACAAAAAGGGTGAAAACTATATTTTCAGTCCCCTATTTAAAATAAAAAATCATGTTTGTTGGCCATTCAACTGAGGGATTTGGGTTTGTCTTCAACAGCATTCTTTACTGAGCAAAAACTAAGGTTTCTCGGAAGTAGCCTTTCCTTTTTTCTTTTTTCCCCTAAGAACTAAAAGTATTACTATAACTTCAGTGGCAGAAATGAAACTGAAAACAAGACTGAACTTATTCTGTGAGGTAGCTGCTATTTTCCCATTTCACAGGTGAGGAAACTAGAGTTTAGTAAAGTTAAACAACTTGCTTAGAGTCACACAGGTCGTATTACAGTTGGGATTCAACTGAAACAGTAAGCATTTTATGAATTACTATGTGATGAGCACTTTTAGGTACTATAGGGGAGGGATATAAGTCTCTGACCTCTGGGAGTTTTATATTAGAGAACCACACAAGATTGTGTAGAAGCAGGGACCAAGCTATGTGGTACAGCTAGTAAGCACTATAGAGTTAAAGAGAAGGAAGACATCTGTGGCATTTGTTAAGTCAGAGAAGGCTTTTTAGAAGAGATGGAACCTGACATAGCTCTCAAAGGAAAATGTAAGAAATATATTGTTTTAAGTTGGAAGTAGTTGAGAGAGGGTTATTCCAAGCAGAAATGAGACTAGAGTGAAGACACAGAAAGAATATAGTGTGTGTTGAAAGGATTCATGGCTTGTTCGTGGAAGGGAGAAACAAAGTGAGGTATAGTATGACAGGGTAAGCTAAGCAGATAGAAAGTCTTGAATGCCAACCTCAGGGGTTTCTCTCTGCTTTAGAGTTATTTATTGAATAAGCAAATTTCTCTTTGTCCCACTGTTGTTATCCATCAAGCAGAACATGAGATACATTGGCTTTCCCAAGTGCTGCTATATATTATGTTTGTAAGGAGAAATGTGACATGATGAGTCGAGATGTCCAAAGGCAATCATAACCTTTAATGCAATATGAAACTCAACTCAAGCTGGTAGGATTTTTATGCTCACCAGCAACCCAGTGATACATTATTTAATATCTTAAATTATATCTTTTTTCTCCTTTCTCTAACAGGCCTGTTTCTTTCAATGTTCTGCCAGTTCTAGTGACTCCAGCTGTTGCTGTCACACTTAATACGGCCTCCGCAGAGCTTAGATACTGTGCCGCTGCACCAGCTTTCCCACAGCCCAGAAAAGGAGCTTTGAGATGAGCTGTTCTTTCTATATCTATTGATGTTTAGGTTTCAACCTGACAAAGATCCCAGATTGACCTGCAACTTACTCTGCTATCAGTGAGAGAGTAAGAATCTGTAAGCTTAGCTCCCTCTAATACCACAGCAAGGTCACTCACAAAGCTGGTAGCTTGTCGAATTGCATGAAATGATCCAAGATAGCACAAAACTCCCAATGTATTAAATGTCGGTGCCCTCATTTACAAAGTCAGGCATCCGAATTGTGCCTGGTATGAAGCATTAGGCAGTGGTTCTAGGAAATTGAGCTCAAGGGCGTGAACATCATAACTTTGGAATTATTGGCATTGACATGGTTGTTTTCACCCATTGTGATGGGAATGTGTTCATGAAAGAAGCAAGATGATTCTGAAAAGTGCCATGCAATTATGAACCATTGGGGGATTAAAAAAGAGTGCTCTCATGCTTGCTTTCTTGCTACTGATTTTTTATTCCCTATTTTGCTTTATGGTAGTCTATATGTCAGTCAAATAAAATATAATCAGTAGTTTACTATTTGTGATTTTACTGCTGCTTATACAAAAATATGAAGATGTTCTAAAATGTGTAAAATGCCAGGATATTATAAATGAGGTGCACATGTAGTGGAAATAACACTGTGTATACTAATACATACACAAGCACATAGGAGCTTGATCTTGTGAGACTCAGAACTCTTGGATGACAGTTTATTATTAAATAAACAGCTTACTAAAGATGTTATGGAAAAGAATGCAAGCAAAAAAGGCACAGCTTGCATTTCCATTAATGAAATACTAGAATGGCTTATGTTCTCAAAAATGGAAAGTTGATCTGAAATGTAGGAAGATACAGACAGATATGTGTGTATACATATATAATATGTCTGTATGTGTGTGTGTACAGATATAGATATGAATAAAAATATATACATATTGTATGTGTGAGTGTATATGACTGACACACAAGATGGCTGGGGGCCATGGGAAGAAGCAGTTAAAATCAGGCTCTGGCCTGTCATCCTGACTTGTAAGACCATGCTCCCCACCTGTGTACCATCTCTGGCTTTGCACAGAAAAGTCCTTGGTCTCTGGAAAGTCTTTCCCTCCATGTCTGCCTGGGAAATCTTGATCTATTCCTCAAGGTCCAGCTCAGATACAGCCTTATCCATAAAACCTCCTCACGTTTACCCGCCAATCTCATGTTCCCCAACCCCAGGAGATGTGATATCTCCTGTAGCTATGGGATGGGGATGGGACATCAGCATTGGGGTGTTGGAGACATTAGGATGGGAGGAAGTTGACAAAAATTATTAGAAGTTTACACTCAGAACTTGTGCTTTGTAGTCATAACCATCACCCCTAGTGATTCTCATTATTGGGCAAGTTTGGGAAATGCTACACTGTCTTTTCCTCTCAATTAATACAAGAGAAAACTAAGGATCAGAGAGGGAGAATTAAGTTGCTTGAGATCACACAGTCATTTAGTGACAGAACCAAGACTAGCATGCAGATAGCTCACTATCCTTATAGTCCAGTTATATACTGCTTTATATTATATTGCCACAGCAGGATCAGGTACAGAATTTGTAGGGCCTAGTGAAAAATGAAAATGCAGGTCCCCTTGTTAAAAATTATTCAGCATTTCAAGACAGCAAAATCAGAGCATTAAACCAAACACAGGGCCCTTCTCCATACAGAGCCCTGTGCAACTGCATAGATCACAGACCCATGAAGCTGGCTTTGTCCACAGAGAATGTTGACTTTATCTTGTATGTGGTAGGTCTTTCTATAAATACTTATTTGATTAACACCTCTCATTTGCCAGGAATCTATGAGAGTGGGATGGTAGGCAAATATGTTTTGATGTAAACATAAGAGAGAAGAAAAATAAATCTGGACATAAGGTTACCAACATTTGCGTTGGGATATCCACACAAGTTTCATGCATCAGCTGAGGTTGCTACAAGAGCTGTCCAGTATAAGAAATTCTTAAGTAACCAACACAGAAACTCATACTAGTAATAACATGAATTTCAAACCTTTGGGAACCACGATTGGAGGAGATTTTGCAGCCATATCAGTCCACAGGGCTGGGAACAAAAGTAAAAAAAATCTACTGGACAACTCTGTATTTAACGAAGAATGATTTGGGGTACAAAAATAAATCTTTTGAGTTTATTAAATAAAATATACCTGAGGAATTGTGTAGTGGAGCTCCCTTGGTAAAGCTTAGACTTAAAGAATAATCAAAGCTTTTCTGAGATGTCTGTAATTACTGATCCTTATGCCACCATCTGACCTCTGAACATCACAACTGCTATGGAATATTGTCTGGGTGATCCATATTATCTCTTTTGGCCACAGATTCTTAATTTATATTTGTATTAATTTTCTATTGCTACATAACAAGCAACCACAAACTTAATGGCTTTTAAGCCACCGATTTTTTCTCCCAGTTTCTGTAAGTCAGAAGTCCAAACACAGTATAACTCGTTTCTCTGATCAGAGTGTCACAAGGCTAAAATCAAGTTGATGTGTGGGCTGTATTATCATCTGAACCTTGGGGTCCTCTTCCAAGCTTATTCATGTTGGCTAAATTATATTCCTTGTGGTTATAGGATAGAAGTCTCTATTTTCATTTTTACTGTCACCTGGGGGGGGTCATTCCCAGTTTCTAAAGGCTGTCCTCATATCCTAGTTTCATAGCCCTCTGAATAGGCAGTTTCTAAAATAATTATTTGCTTTCTTTCAGACCATCAGGAGAGCCTCTACTAATGCTTAGAATTTCTCTGACTTTCCCAGTATTTTAAGGTTTCACCTAATTAGGTCAGGCTTAACCAGGATCACCTCCCATTTTGTTAACAAAGTCAACTGATTAGGGACCTTAATCTCATCTGCAAAATTCCTTCATCTTTGTAACATATCATAAGCTAATCATGAAAGTGGTATCCTATCATATTCACAAAGGGGGTGACAACACAAGGTGTGTATACCAGGGCTCAGGATTCTTAAAGGCCATCTTAGAATTCTGCCTACCATAATATCCATGAATGAACTTTGGAGGCATGTCTAAAAATCATATAAAATGTCATGCAAAAATTTGTATGATTGTGCATTTTTCCTGGGAAACATTTACCAGCTTTCAACAAGGGAGGTCCATGACCCAAATGTCATTAAGAACAACTGGTTTGCCAGATAATATGCATTGGCAAGAAGTGACCTAGGTATTTATTTTTGAAAGAATTGTACTCATGTCTCTTCACAGAACCAAATAATTCAAATGTGGTGTTTTTCTTTTTAAAGATTATTTTTGAGACAGATTGAGAAAGACCATGGTTGGGGGGAGGGACAGAGGGAGAGGGAGAAGCAGGCTCCCTGCTGAGCATGGAGGAGCCTGACTCCATACTCAATCCTATGATCCCGAGATTATGAACTGAGCTGTAGGCAGACACTTAACTGACTTAGCCACCCAGGTGCCCCTCAAGTGTAGTGTTTATTAAGATGAGATAGGAGACGGCTCAATTTTCATTTAAAACGTAATTTTTGTGCAGTTTTGTTTTAAACCAATAACTAATGGACATTTCAAACAGATTTTGTTACTGTGTTTGTATTTAAATTTACTATTGAGGAAGCATCTGCTGCTCTCTTTATCATATTTGCCTACCTGTGTCTCCACTCTCCTGCAACTGGCTGGCTGTAACTTTTTGGGCAATGGGAAGAAGTTAAGTCTGGTGTGTTTTACTGTTCCTGTTAGATATTAGCTATGACAGACAATCATCAGTGCTAAATTAATTACGTTTCCTTTCCTATCATTTATCGAATTATTTCACATGAAGCTTAGAACCTTCAGGCTAAGTTGTAAACAACTTGAGGACAGGTATCAAGTCCTGTGCTATATATTTTGTCTACCATGATTTTGAGCAGGGAATAAGCCCGTAATAAATATTCAGTGAATTCACTTCAATTCAGCAAATAATATTGAGGAGGTATTGTGTATAGGAACTGTAACAAAGGAAAAACAAAATTATGTACCTCAGGTTTACGATCTAGGGAATATATGATAATCACAACCCAAAGATTGTAATATGATACAAGGTTGGAACATTGCCAAGTGGAAGACATAAGCAATGTGTCAGGCCAGATCACATGTCACATCTGATTGTGGGTAGATGAGTATGGGTGCTAGGCAAAGTACTGAGTCAGAGAACAGCAAACAGGAGGTGAAAATTGCAATGTGTAATTAGAAATGGAATACAGAGAGAAGAAATCTTTCAAGTATAAGAAGGGGTAAGGAAATAAGAAAACTGTGCTTCAAGTAAATGGATATATTTTACATGCTCATGGTGGCCCATATTTCTCCTGCTTTTCTGATTGGATTCTTTTATCTCTTCTCTACTTGCTCAAATGGAAATATCCTTTGTGGTCCAATTTTAAATGTCAGCATCTCCATGTAACTTTTCTGCTCAGTCAGGCCAGAAAGAATCTTTTCCTCTTCCAAAATGCCATAGTATGTTATCTACATTTTTCTCAGGTCATTTTCTGCTCTTTAGCATAGTTTTTATATGCACATTGTATCTACTCTATCACCACTAATAAAAAAATCCCTTTAATTTATATTGCAATTTCTGTTTGAAAAACAATGTCACATACATTTTTCTATTGTTTCCTTGGTTGCAGATGAAAAACTAATCCTCAGAAAGCCCCAGACTTTACTGTTAGCAAGTAATAAAGCCAGGATATGATTCTAAGTTTCAGAATTCACACCTAGTGTGTCTTTTTTATTTTTTTCACCACATCATTCTTTGTGTGCATGTGTACATAAAAATAGCTATGAAGGTGACAAAAATGATTTTTGCTGATATTTAAAATGTTGCTATCCCTGACCACTTTACTTCAGATGTCTAGTGAAAATGTCATTTAACTCATGTGACAGATCCATCTTTATAAATCATCTTCCTCATAAACAAATTATGGGAAAGGGTGAGTCTAACCCAGTTTAACATCCCTACATTTCTTTTAAATTGATCTTTAATACATATTCTCAATATCCCTATAATGATATAATTTAAATACTCTAAATTTTACCCATTTTAAGTATGCAATGACTAAATGATGTGGAGTATCTTTTTTTATGTGGTTATTGACCATTTGTATATCTTTTTGGAGAAATGTCTATTCAGATCTTTGCCCATTTTTTATTGGATTGTCATTTTATTCTCTGAATTTTAACAGATTGTTATAGATTATGGATAAATGTTCTTTATCAGATATACGATTTGCAAGTTATTTTCTCCGGGTCTGTGACTTGTCTTCATTTTGTCAGTGGTGACCTTTGAGGCAGAACTTTTTTATTTATTATTGAATTAGGATTGACATAAAATGTTATATTATTTTCAGGTGTGCAACATATTGATTGATCAATTCTATATATTACTCAGTGTTTGCCATTATAAAGGCAGTTCCCATCTGTCACCACAGAACATTATTACAGCGCTGTTGACTATAAAATATTTTGAAAATTTCTTTATTTTAGAGAAAGAGAAAGAGTACAAGTGAGGGGAGGGGCAGAGGGAGAGAATCTTCAGGTAGAGTCCCCACTGAGTGCAAAGCCGGACATGGAGCTTCATCTCACTACCCATGAGATTATGACCTGAGCCGAAACCAAGAGTTGGATGCTTAACTGACTGAGCCACCCAGGCTCCCTGACTATAAAACTTTTGATGAAATCCAATTGGCTTATTTTTTATTTTGTCTCTAGTGCTTTTGGTCATATCTAAGAAATCTTTGCCTAACTCAAAATTATGAAGATTTACTCCAGTGTTTTCCTCTAAGAGTTTTATAGTTTTAGATACTTTACCTTCAAGTCTAGGGTCCATTTTGAGTATACATTTGTGTATGGTATAAGGTGGAAGTCTAATCTTTTTGCATTGGCCCAGTACAGTCTTTTTTTTTTTAAATTACACTTTCCCCACTTCAATGCCTTTCACTTTTGTTAGAAGTTTATTAACCATAAATATGAGTTTGTTTTTGTTTCATTGATTCTATTCTATATATCTATCCTTAAGAAAATGTAAGTCATCTGATTTTTCTGATTGTTCTGACTGTTCTAGGTCCTTTGCCTTTCCATACAAATTTTTTTATTTTTATTTTTTAAAGATTTTACTTATTTATTCATGAGAGACACATAGAGAGAGGCAGAAACACAGGCAGAGGGAGAAGCAGGATCCCTCTGGGGACCCCATTGCGGGCCTCAATCCCAGAACCCCAGGACCATAACCTGAGCTGACAGCAGATGCTTAACCACTGAGCCACCCAGGCATCTCTCTATATAAATTTTAGAATTAATTTAGTAGTTTCTGTTCAAATAAAGCCTACTGATATTTTGATAGAAATTATGTTGAATTTATAGATAAAGTGGAGGATAACTGTGGTCTTAACATTGAATCCTCAATCTATGGACATCAATACCTCTCTATTTATTTAGGTCTTCTTTATACACTTTTCTTTTTTTAAGAGTTTATTTATTTATTCATGATAGACATAGAGAGAGAGAAGCAGAGACACAGGCAGAGGGAGAGGCAGGCTCCGTGCCAGGAGTGTGACGCGGAACTCGATCCCGGGTCTCCAGGATCGCGCCCCGGGCCAAAGGCAGGCGCTAAACCGCTGAGCCACCCAGGGATCCCTTTATACACTTTTCTTAAATGAGTACATAAATGAAATACTTTTTTTCTGTAAAATAGCAAGGTGTCCAATTTTGTCCTAGCAAAGTCTGTGTAAATAAGAAAAGACAATTCTGGATGGTAGGCTAATACAAATTATATTCTCGCATTTTTTGAGAACTTAACCAAAGTTGAGTGATTATTTTATTGTATTCATTGACTCATTCATTCGTTCATTCATTCATTCATGGTGCAAGGGAAATGAAAAGAAGGTTGGGTGGAAAATTTCTAGGCTGTCCAGAGGTCTAAGGAAGGTTTGACAAGGCCATCAGTGAGTCCTCAATCCAAAATCAGCTAACAAAGTGTTTTCTGTATCCCATGAATGGGCCTGCCTTTGTATCCCTGTCATGCCCAGTCAGTGCTTGGGAGAAGCCTATGGGACACACATAGTCTCAACACCAGTGTGGTGATGGATTTCAGCACATAGTAGCTAGGGTCCTTGGTCAATTACATTTCCTATAGTTGTAGGTCTGTGAGGTGCATTCTCATGGCCATTACAATACATGACCAAGCAATACTATTCTTCCTTTCCAAGAGCTTCAAAAGAAGGATCTGGTCACTCTGCCCATGAGCCAGTTTTCCTTGATGTTCAGTCTTATGGTATCCCTAATGCTATGCAATATAAATTCTCCGACATCCATGCTGACACTGCATTCATGTGCTTGACTGAGTCATGGTTCTTTCTGAAGAAGTAGCAGGAAAATGTGACTGGATCTTAGCAACATTGATTACTTAAGGTCTAGAAGTAGGGTCCTGCTAATGAATTGTCTGGATAAATTATGTATGAGATTCATTTTTTAAATCTGTGTGCTTCTTGCTGTTTTACCAGGAAAGCGAACTAAATAGGAAGTCTTACAGGGGCTGGTGGGAGGGCTTCTTTTCAGAGGATGTAGACTTTGTAACCATTGAGATGAATGTCATGGAAAGAGTTTGTTTAAAGAAATAGATGAGAAGCCTGACCTTAGTTAGAAACAGCATGTAGATAGAATAGAGAGGCTACTGAAAAGATGTATTCCCTATAGTGGGCACTTTGGTGGCAGATCATCTTCTTTTTTTATTTAAAGATTTTATTAATTTATTCATAAAAGACACAGAGAAAGAGACAGAGATATAAGCAGAGGGAGAAGCAGACTCCCTGCAGGGAGCCTGATGCAGAACTCAATCCCAGGACCCCAGGATCATGTCCTGAGTCGAAGGCAGACACTCAACCACTGAGCCACACAGCTGCCCTAGCAGATCATATTCTTTATTTATGTGGGGATTGTACATTTAAATGTGCAGACTTTGGGAAAGTATACTTTCTCGTCTATGTTTTTAATTATTCATATCTCTAAAAATGAATCTTCTGTTGTAGGTGACTTACCAATGAATCCTGTACTATCATGTAATTATAAGCTTCTATCCATTATGATATCTTTTCAGACTCCAGCAAAGGCAAGGGATAAGTTGTAAAGTGGAACGTTCTTAAATTAAGACAATGAAAAAATAAGGTATCAATATTACAATTATGAAAGAAGTACTGTCTGGGGGCACAGGATTTAATTTAATATAAATATTAGTTTATCTGCTCCCTTTGTCAAAATTTTTTTCTGACTCTAAGAGGAAGTTGTAATAGTCCTCAGATTGCCCTATACTCTCAAAAAAAAGTCATTACCATTTCAAAAAAATCAACCTTTTTTGGAAGAAAGTTTGTGGAACCTCACCATTTTAAAGTAGAATTATGCTTTACTTTGTATGATTTCAGCTGTTCTGATTACATTTTAGTTGAGTAGCTTAATTTTCATGGCTCTAACCCATCCTAATATACTTATTCAGTAAAATTTTACCAACTTGTATAAGAGAAGATATTTTAACTTGTTATGGTTTTGCCATGAGAGTGAGTGTAATAAGTATACTAATTTCTTCTGTTCCTTCTTGGTTTATATCTGCTTTCTTACGTCTGGCTTTCCCATGAATGTGAAAAGCAGCAAAACCCTATAGAATTCAGTTGAAGGTTGAGACAGCTAATTATTATTGAATTATTGGGGTGGTGTTTATCAAAGCTCTGTTCCTGGCAGGTCACTGCTGCCATAGAAAAGGCTATTTTTCTTTGTTGATTGACTATAGATTTAATCTTTAGAAAATATTTGGGTACAGATTCTCATTCAAATCTCATTAATCAATAGAACTGATATATTGTTAAAATGACTCAGTCTAGAATTGTTGGCTTATGCTCATTTACTCCTTCAACTGTTGACTTGTGATTATAATATGCTAATTATGCATAGCATTAGATACAGTTTATATATCATGACTACTAGGAGGAACCTTAGAGATCATCTGATCCACCTTCCCCATATTTTACCAGGTGGGAAACTGTGTGGCTCAAGTAACAAGCAAGTAAGTGGGAACAAACTCTCTTTGGCCTGAATTTATATCTCCAGACACCTATTCTGGTGCTTATCCTATCTGTTCATTTTTTGGTAGCTACATGGAAATTGAAAGTGAACATTGTCTGAAGTAGGCAACTGTTTAACCTTACATTGAAAATTAAGAGAGCAGGGGTGCCTGGGTTGGCTCAGTTGGTTAAGAGTCCAACTCTTGATTTCAGCTCAGGTCATAATCTCAGGGTCCTGAGATTGAGCCCTGAGTTGGGCTCGGTGATCAGCAGGGAGTATTCTTGATATTCTCTCCCTCTCCCTCTGCCCCTTCCTTTGCTCATGCTCTCTCTAAAATAAATAAATAAATCTTTAAAAAAAGAAAATTAAGAGAGCAAGTGGCTATAAATAGAGTAGGATGAAATTTCTCAAATTCATTGTGAAAAATTGAAATCTATTTCATAGGAATTATTTCAGGTTGTTGATCATAGCTTCATGACACCTAATTTGGAACTGAGCCTCTGGCCCTGCCCTGTCCTGTACTTCATATGTGGGTTTTAAGTACTTGAAATGCAGCTACTCCAAATTGAAATAGATGAACTGTGAATGTAAACTGTACAATGAATTTGAAATACTAGTACAAAAGTGATATTAATATTGTGATATTATCACATTAATCATTAATATTGTGATATTATATATATTGAAATTATAATATTTGGATATATTGCGTTAAATACGTTTATTATTAAGATTAATATTACACATTTCTTTTTACTTTTTTCCTTTTATTTTTTAAATGTGGCTACTAGAAGATTTTACATTACATATGTAGTTCATATTCTGTTGGGCAACACTTATCAGATTGGTGCTACTCAAAGTATGGTTCATGGACTACCAGTGTTGGCATTTCCTAAGAGTTTGATATAAATGTAGAGTTTTATGTCTCACACCAAACCTATGCAATCTGAATCTGCATTTCAACAAGATTCTTAGGGTGATTTCTGTGCATTAAAGCTTGATAAATACTAATCTGGCACATGCATTCCTTATTCAGATACTTCCTAGTTCTCCATGTAGAACTTGATGGATCCCTTCTGCCATAACATGTGGCAGTTAGGGCCAGGCAATCCAAGACATGCTGGCCCTAACCTTTGATATATTTTTAAGCTATGTTTATGTGCTAACATCTTACACTCTCAAAGAATCCTACCCTCCTTTCACACAAACATGATTCTTACTAATAAATCAGCCAGCAGTTATGAAGGCAGGAATTCCAAAAGGCCAAAGATAAAAAGTGAAAATGCTGTTGATAATCAGATCTGTTTCCTTCTCAGGTATCTTTTCTACTGCTACATCTGGACAGCTAAATGTCTATTTTATATTTACCTCTGGTATACTATTGGAATCACAATACAAGGCATCCAAAATGAAATTTATTATCTTTTTTTTTAAATTTTTATTTATTTATGATAGTCACACACACAGAGAGAGAGAGAGAGAGAGAGAGGCAGAGACATAGGCAGAGGGAGAAGCAGGCTCCATGCACCAGGAGCCCGACGTGGGATTCGATCCCGGGTCTCCAGGATCACGCCCTGGGCCAAAGGCAGGCGCTAAACCGCTGCGCCACCCAGGGATCCCGAAATTTATTATCTTATTTGTAAAGTATGCTTCCTTCTACATTTCTGGTCCTGTTAAATTTCACCACCATCTACCTATATACCTAAGTGAGACCTGAAAGTTATAATTAGTAGTCCTTCTTTCACTGCTCCCTCTAAACCTGAAATCCAAATGTCTACTTAAAACGGTCATTTTGGGGATCCCTGGGTGGCACAGCGGTTTAGCGCCTGCCTTTGGCCCAGGACGCGATCCTGGAGACCAGGGATCGAATCCCATGTCGGGCTCCCGGTGCATGGAGCCTGCTTTTCCCTCTGCCTGTGTCTCTGCCTCTCTCTCTCTCTGTGTGACTATCATAAATAAATAAAAAATAAAAAAAAAAGAATGGTCATTTTGTCTGTCTTGAATTTGTTCCTTTTATTCCATTTGTCTTGAATTTGTTCCTTTTATTCCATTTCATTTGTCCTAATTCAGATTTTTAAAAATCTTGTCTGAATTATTATACTAGTGTCTTTCCTAATCTTCTGCCTCTAGTCCCTCTCCTTTCTAAGCCATCTTCTTCATTGAAGCCATAAACATCTTTCTCACATACAAATCTGATAATGCTTGAAACCCTTTCCTGATACCCCAATAGCTCTATCTCCTTGTAAAATGGAATTAATAATAGTACCTATGTCAAAGGCTTGCTGTGATAATTACATAAGTTAATATATATATAAAGGGTTTAAGAATAGTGCCTGGCACAGAGTAATCATTATGTAGGTTCTAGCTTATATTATAATTATTATTCAAGGCCTTTTACAACATATGACCTCAACCTGCTTTTCTAATGAAACCAGTGTTCTATCCATTTCTTAGAACATCCAAAACATTTTGTGGTTTGTGTGTTCCCTCATACTGGTTGCTATGCCTGGAATATATTTACTTTATTTTTATGCCTAGAAAAATCCTACTTCCCATTTTTTTTTCCTTGAGTTGGTTTCTGGCTTTCAAGCCTTCTTTTTTTTTTTCAAGCCTTCTTTTTTATGGCAAAAATTTACCTATACCTCATGCTTATATGTTGAAATATATCTGTGAACTGAGATTATCTAATGCTGGAAGCTTATATATTCCATCTGATAAATATATGATGTTATCCAAATGGCATATGTGGCAACATTTCAGATTTCATTCCCATGAACATTCAAACCAAAGTAACCAAAGCTTTCCCAGACGGTGAATTGAATAGCTAATTTTTGTAAACACAACAGCAGGTGGTTTCCTAATTTATCCAAACTCTGAGGAAAAAGAGTCATTTGTGATTTTCATAATGACACTAATGGATTGAAAAAAAATTTAGCCATCCTGTTTATATATAAAGTTTTAAAGCACTCACTTGATGTTTTTCTCCTGTTTCATTTGACATAATTAATTCCAGTTAGAATTACAGGCATAACTTGCTTTACAAAATATATCTATTCTAAAAGAGATATAGTTCAATGGAATTACTTATAATAAAATATCTTAATGTCATTAAGGAAATTTGAAATTTAAAGAAATCCGATAGTGACTCCTACCATGATATCACCTCCTAACTTAAAGTGAACTCTGACAACATGCATCAGCATCCCTTGCAGGTGTCTATCAAACTTCTCAATTCCTTAGTGGTACCTCAGACCGATAAAGTAGAATTTCTGAAGGCAGGTCCAGAAATCTTCATTTTAATAAGCCATCCCCCAAGTAATATACATGCATATAAATGTTTGAAAACCACTGAGCTCAATCTGCATTTGCTGCTTATCCCCCCACAGGAAACTTGTACTAGAATTTATTTGGATTGCTATGGTGATTCTTTGTATATGCATTGCTCCTTTTGCCTACCTGTCTTTGCTTGTGCTGGTTCTGCCTTTGATTCTTTATCTTGCCATTGTCTCTTTTTTTTCATCTTTTACTGTTTTATTTGCTTTTTAAATGTTCTCTACTTAAAGGTGCTTTCTCTGGATTCTGCTGCTGGGAGCAGTCTGTCTCCTACTAAGAACACTTTGTGTGTACCACTCATGAAATCTTGCATGTACTGATTTGAGCTCCTGGTATATGAATTAGTATTAGTCTTTTCTAGGATGAACCTCAGTGTCTTTTTCACCACTCAAATATGTGCACACACGTACACTGTCCTTCATATGGCAAAAACATGCAACAAAACTTGAGAAATAGTTTATTAGAGAAAAAGTGAGTACTATTTTATATGAAAGCTTTCTTAAAGTGAAACATTGGCATAATTAGGCAGGCTAATTGGATGCAAGGGTGAGTCCTTGAAATAAAGGTATGACTTGGTATGGTTTGGTAAAATGAAATCTAAAGATACAAACTTCTAGATACAAACTTCTAGACCTGTGCCTGCCCAGCCTACCCTTCTTCTCAAACCCTCTGTTCTTTTGCCTCCTCTATTCTGCAGGATTCTGTGTTACTTCTCTCAGTTTGGTGATCTTATATGGATGTCTCTGCAAAGAATTTGGTCCTTGATGCCCTTTTTCCTGATCCTGGACTCATTCTTACCCATATTAGCTTTACCATAGCTATTTAGTGGGCAGGACCAAATCCCTTCCTTTAATAGATATATGTATGCAAATAAAGAGATGCATCTGCCACTTGATGACTAAGGTAACTCAGAGCTAACTGGTGCTACAATAAGCACAGAGCTGTGTTACAAAGAGCTCCTCTTAGTGGGTATCTCTGAAATAAAAAAAAAAAGGTAGTTGCTACTCCTGATGTCTTTCTTCAGCAGTCACATTGGTTTAGTTCCTAGCTCCTAGCCTAATTATTTCAAGCTTAGAAAAAAAAGCCATGGCATTGAACCAGGACAGAGATTTTAAATGAATGTCTGATGTATCCAAGCATGTGCGAGCACAGACATACATATAAAACCCATTTATACTGGATATAAAAACTTAGATGAAAATCTTTCCAGTCGACTACCTCAAATAGTTGAATCCATTTTTAATAAATGTTGTGCTGTTTTGGGAAAACCACTTTTGAGTTGGGGCCAGAAAGGATAGAATGTGGTGAAAAGGCTGAAAATAGAGGAATCACTGGAAATCACAAACTAAATAATGTTGCCCTACTTTATCAAAACTTTTACATTGAGAATTCTGGTCTCACTATATAATAGCAGAAACCATGGGTGGGAGAAAATGTCCCGCATTTTTTAAGATTTAATTTATTTATTCATGAGACACACACACACACACACACACACACACACACACACACACAGAGGCAGAGATATAGGCAGAGGGAGAAGCAGGCTCCTTGTGGGGAGCCTGATGCGGGACTCGATCCCAGGACCCCAGGATCACACCCTGAGTCGAAGGCAGATCCTCAGCCACTGAGCCACAGAGGTGTCCCATGTCCTTCATTTTTCACTGGAAACATCTTTTTGCTCTAACACAAAAGAATGTTTGTCAATGAAAATTCACACCCAATTGAGTACAGTTATTGGTTGAGATTAAATATCTCTCATTTAGAGGTTTCATGGCTGTTATGAAGAAAATTTCTACAGCCCTTCCGAAACTTGAAACTGCCTGATTGAAACTGATGGAAACCAACTGAGTTATAGTACTGGTGAAAAGCCACACATTTCCCACTTTGAAAATACAAGTGATCACAGAGCCATTTAGCTCAAAAGAAAATGATCGTCATCTTAGCAGGTTTGTTGAGCCTTACGGAACAGATCAGATAAAGTTGTAAAACGATAGCATCACTCACACACTGCAGAGTTATAATTGAGATACCCAGTTACTGAGATGCTCTTGTCCTGAAAAGGGCTCTAATTTGGCCTGATTTTTCTTCTCTGCTTTGGATCCTTTCAAGGAATCATATATCCATATATCCGTATATATATATATATATATATATATATATATATATATATATCCATATATATATATATATCTTTATTGATTGCCTATTACATACAAAATAATTTTGTAGTCTTTTAAGTCTATGCTATTCCTTATAACTTTCACATACTTTGGAT
Organism: Canis lupus familiaris; assembly: GCF_011100685.1. Classification (NCBI taxonomy): domain Eukaryota; kingdom Metazoa; phylum Chordata; class Mammalia; order Carnivora; family Canidae; genus Canis; species Canis lupus. The sequence goes on from NC_049260.1 coordinate 79,361,743, forward strand.
TCTGTGATACTATATTTTCCTGGTTCTGCTTTTTAGTCACAAATGTGGTGTTCTCTTTCTCTGTTTACCTCTAACATGTAGCCTCGTTCCCCAAGGCTTTATTCTTGGTTTGTTTCTCTTCTTCTACACCCTCTCTGGGTAACATCCCATTCTCAGCATGACTCCTAAAGTCTGCATCTCTAACTCTGGTTTCTCTCCTGAATTCAAGATAAACACTTGCAGCTGCCTTATTGGCAAAGCTGTCATGGTTACTCTGTTGATACCCTCTTTATAATCCCAATAACACATATTATCTTCTACCTAATCCTTACTTTTTATGTAATTTTTTTCCTTATCATCATACATCAAATGTTTTCACAGCTTGTTAATTCTACCTTTCCTGTGTGTTTTCTCCTTTCAATTCTTATTTCCAACACCTTAGTTTAGTAAGTAATTACAAACTAGCAGGCTATAGGCCAGATGTATTTGTTTAAACAGCCAAATTTTTTTTTAAATGTAACTGCCTCTGTGTTCATCAAGCGAAGTGTACCTTTAATCCTCTTTATCTAGTTCACCCATGCCCCCACCCACCTCCCTTCTGGCAATTCCCAATTTGTTCTTTGTATTCAAGAGTCTGTTTTTTGTTTGTCTCTTTTTTCCTTTGTTCATTTATTCTCTTTCTTAAGTTCAACATATGAGTAAAATCATATGGTATTTGTCATTCTCTGACTTATTTCACTTAGCATTATACACTCTAAGTCCATCCATATTGTTGTGACAAAATTTCATTCCTTTTCATGGTGAAGTAATATTTCATAGTACATATATACCCCATTTTCTTTATCCATTCATCTTTCAGTGAACACTTCGGTTACTTCCATATCTTGGCTGTTGTAAATAAATAATGCTGTGATAAACATAAGGATGTGTATGTCTTTTTTGAATTAGTATTTTCATTTTCATTGGGTACATTCTCAGTGGTGGACTTCCTGGATCATATGGTAGTTTCACTTTTAATTTTTTGAGAGACCTCTTACTGTTTTCCACAGTGGTTGCATCAATTTGCGTTCCCATCAACAGTGCATGAGGATACCTTTTTTCCTACACCCTCCCCAACACTTGTTATTTCTCTCTTTTTTTTTTATTTTAGCCAATTCACAGGTGTAAAGTGATATCTCATTGTGATTTTAATTTGCACTTCCTTGATGATTAGCGATGCTGAGAATCTTTTCATGTGTCTATTGACCATCCGGATGTGTTATTTGGAAAAATGTCTATTCAGTTATTCTGCCAATTTTTTATTTGGATTATTTGTGTGTGTGTGTGTGTGTGTGTGTGTGTGTGTGTATTGAGTTCTATAATTTCTTTATATATTTTGGATATTAGCCCCTTAATGGATATATAATTTGCAAATATCTTCTCCCATTCAGTAGATTGCCTTTTTGTTTTGTCAATGATTTACTTCACTGTGCAGAAGCTTTTTATTTTGGTATAGTCCCAATAGTTTAATTTTGCTTTTGTTTCCCTTGCCAGAGGAGGCATATCTAGAAAAATGTTTCTACAGCCAATGTCAAAGCAATTACTCCCTATATTTTCTTCTAGGAATTTTATGGCTTCAGGTATCACATTTATGCCTTTAATCCATTTTGAGTTTATTTTTGTGTATGGTGTAAGAGGTCCAGTTTCATTCATTCACATGTAGCTGTCCAGCTACCATTTGCCAGCACCATTTGTTGGAAATACTTTTTCCCATTGCATATTGTTGTCTTATTTTTCATAGATTAATTGACCATAAAGCATGAGTTTATTTCTGGACTCTGTTCTTTTCCATTGATGTAGTTGTCTATTTTTGTGCCAGTACCACACTGTTTTGATTGCTACAGTTTTGTAGTATATCTTGAAATCTGGAATTGTGATACCTTCAGCTTTGTTCTTTAATTTCAAGATTGTTTTGGCTACTCCAGGTCTTTTGTGCTTCCATACAAATATTAGGGATATTCTAATTCTCTGAAAAATGCTATTAGTATTTTTTTTTATTTTTTTTATTTTTTTTTTTTATTTTTTTTTTTCTCTGGAAAACTGTGTGGAGGTTCCTCAAACAGTTAAAAATATACCTGCCCTACGACCCAGCAATTGCACTGTTGGGGATTTTCCCCAAAGAGACAAATGCAATGAAACGCCGGGACACCTGCACCCCGATGTTTCTAGCAGCAATGGCCACGATAGCCAAACTGTGGAAGAAGCCTCGGTGTCCAACGAAAGATGAATGGATAAAGAAGATGTGGTTTATGTATACAATGGAATATTACTCAGCTATTAGAAATGACAAATACCCACCATTTGCTTCAACGTGGATGGAACTGGAGGGTATTATGCTGAGTGAAGTAAGTCAGTCGGAGAAGGACAAACATTATATGTTCTCATTCATTTGGGGAATATAAATAATAGTGAAAGGGAAAATAAGGGAAGGGAGAAGAAATGTGTGGGAAATATCAGAAAGGGAGACAGAACGTAAAGACTGCTAACTCTGGGAAACGAACTAGGGGTGGTAGAAGGGGAGGAGGGCGGGGGGTGGGAGTGAATGGGTGACGGGCACTGGGTGTTATTCTGTATGTTAGTAAATTGAACACCAATAAAAAAAAAAATGAAAAATGCTATTAGTATTTTGATAGAAGTTGAATTAAATCTATAGAATGCTTTGGGTAATATGGACATTTTAAATTTTTTTTTATTTATTTATGATAGTCACACACAGAGAGAGAGAGAGGCAAAGACATAGGCAGAGGGAAAAGCAGGCTCCATGCACCGGGAGCCTGATGTGGGATTCGATCCCGGGTTTCCAGGATCGCGTCCTGGGCCAAAGGCAGGTGCCAAACCGCTGCGCCACCCAGGGATCCCTGGACATTTTAACAATAATGGTCCATGAGCATGAAATATCTTTCCATTTGTTTGTATCATATTTAATTTCTTTCATCAATTCTATAGGTTTTTGAGTATAGATCTTTCACCTCCTTGATTAAGTTTATTCCTAGGTATTTTTTTTTCCTTTTTGGCGCAATTATAAATGCAACTTTTTAAATTTCTCTTTTTGCTACTTTATTATTAGTATATAGAAGTGCAATAGATTTCTTCTTTATATTTATTTTCTATCCTGTGACTTTACTGAATGTGTTTATCAGTTCTAGCAGTTTTCCGGTAGATTCCTTACGGTTTGCTATATGTAATATGTCATCTACAAATAGTGAAAGTTTTTTCTTCCTTGCCAAGATGGATGAATTTTACTTCTTTTTCTTGTCTGATTGCTGTGACTAGGACTTCCGTACTAGGTAGAATAAAATCAGGAAGAGTGGACATCCTTGTCTTGTTTCTGATCTTAGAGGATTAGCTTTCTGTTTGTCACCACTGAGTATGATATTAGCTATGGATTTTTCATATATGGCCTTTATTATGTTGAAGTATGTTCTTTTTAAACCTACTTTTTTGAGAACTTTTATCATGAATAGATGTTGTACTATGTCAAATGCTTTTTATGCATCTATTGAAATGATCATGAGGTTTTTATCTTCTTTTGTTAATGTGATTTATCATGTTGATTGATTTTTGAATATTAAAACACCCTTGCATCCTAGGACTAAAGCTCATTTAATAATGGTGAATGTTTTTTTTAATGTATTGTTGGATTCAGCTTTTTAATATTTTTTGAGGATTTTACATTTATGTTCATCAGAGATATTGTATTGGTCTGCAGTTTTCTTTCTTTATAGTATCTTTATCTGGTTTTGGTATCAGGTAGTACTGGCATCATAGAATGGATTTGGAAGTTTTCCTTCTATTTCTTTAGAAAAGTTTAAGAAGAACAAGTATTTTAACCCTTCGTTAAACATTTGGTAGAATTCACCTGTGAAGCCTTGTCATCCTGGAAGTTTGTTTTTTGGGAGTTTTTTTCTTTTTTTAATTTCTGATTCAATTTCATTGATTTGCTCAAATTTTCTATTTCTTTTTTCTATTTCTTCCTGATTCTGTTTTGGAAGACTATTTGTTTTTAGGAATTTATCCATTTTTTTCTAGGTTGTTGTATTTGTTTGTATATAAGTTTTGTAATGTTCTTTTATAATCCTTTTTATTTCTAGGGTGTCTATTGTTATTTCTCCTCTTTCGTTTCTCAGTTTACTTATTTGATTCTTCTTTCTTCTTTTTTGATTAGTCTGGCTAAGAGATTATCAACTTTGTTGATCTTTTCAAAGAACCAGCTCCTGGTTTCATTGATCTTTTCTATTGTTGTTTTAGTCTCCATTTCATTTATTTCTGTTGAATCTTACTTATTTTCTTCCTTATACTGGATTTGAGTTTTGTTTATTCCTCTTTTGCTAGCTCCTTTAGGTATAAGGTTAGGTTGCTTATTTGTGATTTTTCTTGCTTCTTGAGGCAGGCTTGTATTTTTTACATTATTTATTTGTTTTTATAATTCCAGTATAATTAATACACAGTGTTATATTAGTTTCAGGTATACAATTTAGTGATTCAACAATTCTATAAATTACTCAGTGCTCATCATAATAATTGTACTTGTAATCCCCTTCACCTTTCACCCATTCCCCCACTCACCTTCCCTCTGGTAACCACCAGTTTTTTCTCTATTTTTAAGTGTCTGTTTTATTATTTGTATCTTTTTTTTCTTTCTCTGTTTTGTTTCTTAAATTCCACAATGAGAAAAATCATATGGTATTTGTCTTTCTCTGACTGGCTTATTGTGCTTAGCATTATACTTTCTAGATCCATCCATGTTGTTGCAGATGGCAAGATTTCATTCTTTTTATGGCTAATATTTCAGTGTGTGTGTGTGTGTGTGTGTGTGTGTGTGTGTGTATCACATCTTCTTTATCCAAGGAGGTCCACACTAAAACACATAATAATTAAAACAGCTGAAGTAGTGATAAAGAGAGAATTTTAAAAGCAGCAAGAAAAAAAAAAAACATTTCTAACAATAGAAACCTCACCTCCTTGGGTTCATTTTTTGAGGAGCTTTCTATGCCTCCTAGATCTGGATGTCTGCTGGTTTCCCAAGATTAGAAAATTTGTAGTTATTATTTCTTCAAATAACTCTTCTGCCTCCTTTTTTCTCTCTCTTCTCTTCTGGGAAGTTTATAATGCAAATATTATTATACTCGACAATGTTGCTGAGTTTCCTTAACCTATTCTCAATTATCATTTTTTTTCCTTTTGCTGTTCAGCTTAGTAGCTTTCCATTACTCTGTCTTCTAGTTCACTAATCTGTTCTGCCTCTTCTTAACTACTATTGACTCCTTGTGTATTTGTTAAAATTTCAGTTATTGAGTTCTTCATTTGACTCATTCATTTCTATATTTTCTGTCTCTGTGGAAAGTCTCACTGAGATCCTCCATTCTTTTCTCAAGTCCAGTGTGTATCTTCATGACAATTACTTTGAACTCTTTATTAGATATATTGTTTATCTCCATTTCATTTATCCCTTTTTATAGCTTTGTCCTCTTCTTTCATTTAGGACATATTCCCCTATTTCCTGATTTTTGTTTCTCTGTGTTTGTTTCTATGTATTAGGGAAGTCATTATGTCTCCTGATCTGTAAAGTAATGACCTTATGAAGAAGAGGTCCTTTTGTGCCCTGTAGTGCAATGTCCCCTGTTCATCAGAACGAAGAACTTCAAGGAATATCTCCTATGTGTGCTGGGTGTGCCCTATTATTGTAGCTGAGCCTTATTTGCCTTCCATCCAGTTTGCTTCATAGGCCACTTTGCCTGTTGTGAACAGGTTTTGATTCCTGTGCTATTATGCTATTAAGGGCCCAGTCTGAGGCCTCCTTGGGTTTGTAGTTTGGTGGTGTCAGCAGTCAGATCAGATGTCTGCTCTTAAGCCATTTTCTGGGGCAACAGCTATACTGAAGTGTAGGGCACTCTCCTTGTGTTGTCCCCTGAGGCTTTAGTTGATGGGTATGGGTGGGACCGGCAGACAAACCAGATACCTGTCTCTAGTACATGTGTTGGAGCTGCAATAGCACTGACTTGCAAGGTGCTTTCACTGCCTTGTTGCTGAGAGGCTTTGTTGATGAGTGGGGCTGGCAGACCAGATCCCTGTCCCCAGATTTTCTGCTGGGGCTGCAGATGCACTGGTTGGCAGGGCATTCTTTCTGCACTGCCAGTTATAAGGTTCAGCGTCTGGGGAAGCTTTTAAACTTGTGGGTGTGGTTATCCTTTCCTCTTTCCAGGGCAGGAGTCACACTGGAGTGGTGTCAGTCCCTTCCGGGGCTATTTCAAGAATGAGATGAGGCTAGAACTGCTTTGAAGGGACTTCTGCTGAGTGGTGGGTTGGATAGGGCATATCACAAGAGAATACAGGGCAGGGCATGTGATGGTAACAAATTAGGTGGAGAGAGTTCATGGTCATTCCCACAGGGTCCAACTATCTAGACTGTGGAGTTGGGGAGAGAATGGTACCGACCAGCTCTTTTGTTCTCAGAGAAGTCACCTAAGCTCCATGCCCCTCTAGCACACATTTTGAGATTAGTAAATAAATCTCCTTCATCTATATCCCTGGTACTTTTTCAAACTGCTGCTTCTGTGTTGCATCTAGGGGTATTGCTATGCTATCTTTTCAAGGGCAGGTACTCCATTTCCTATTGCCCTCCAGCTCACCCAGAGCTGAATCTCCTAATTTTAAAGTACTTTCGAGTTAAGCCCCACTGGTTTAAAAAACTCATGCAGTTAAGCCCCTCTGATTTTCAAAGGCAAGTGCTATGGGGATTTGTCTTCCCAGTGCAGGTCCTCCTGCCTGGGGTGCCTGGGGTACCTGGGGTGCCTGGGGTGGGGTCTGCTTCTCTCCCTTTTCCATACTCATGACGTTCATCCCATTTATGGTTAGTATTACTGGGAGTTTGGTTTCCAATCACATCTCCACCCTTCCTGCTATTTTCAGTGTATCCTCCTTTCTATGACCAACTGTGAAAAGTCTCTTTCTCCAGTGTTTGGTTGTTTTCTGGGTTGGTTGAATTGGTGTGGCTGTTATCTAGGTATGTCCATGGGACAAGGTGAGCTTAGGATTCTCCTATTGTACCATCTTCCCCACCAAAACATGGACTGTAAAAGAAACTAAGCTATTTTGGAAAAAGATGTAGGAAAATTAATCAGGCTTTCTTATCACATTCTTCTTTATTCTGTATTATAAGTCAACATATTGAGCTTATTGCATGCTGTAGGCCCAGAAGCCCAGTTCTGATGTTCTCATTGTCTTTACTCTCTACTACCATAGGATAAACTATAATGGAGTGCTTGCCTTTGTTCATATTAGTGCTAGAATTGTAGCCAGAGGTACTCAGGTACTTTGCTAGAATTGTAGCCAGAAGTACTCAGGTACCTTGCTGATGAAGAGATCATTCTGCAAACAGCTTGGAGAGAGAAAGACTATGCCTTATGTCTTTATCAGTCACAGCACCTAGAATAGTACAACAAACAGAGGCTATTCCTAAACTCTTTTTGATGGATTTCCTCTAGCTGAATCTAAAGATTCAATGTTGTTCATTGGAGCCCAGACTTCTGTCTAGGCACAGATACTGATTATACTTCTTCTGCCTATAACTCTTACACCATGCCCTCCTCCCCAAAGCTTGTGGTACTCTGTCATTTTTTAAGGTGCTTGCAGTTACATCATCATAGAGTTGCAGACAGGCTGGTGCTCTTCTGAAGCCAAGGGGAGCCAAATTGCAACTGGCCTACTCTAACTGGGCTCAGCAATACTGCATTTGAAAAGAGGCTTCTGAAGGATGACCTTTTCCATTGTTTTTTTCCCCTCTTCTTCAGCATCTTTCACTGCCTCCAACTCCTGCTTACAACTAATTATCTGAAGCAGTTTAACTACATGTTCATTTAAACTAGCAGCACAGCAAACTGTTTGACATGATACCCCCAATGGGAGGTTGAACTAGTATTTAGCTCATCACTGCCAGGACAGGTTCTAGTTGTTTGACTAGCAGAAGGCTAATATTGTTTTTGATGGTTTCTGTGGGACGTTCTACTCTGGCATCTGCCATGTAGATTCCTTATTGGAAAATCTAGAAGTTCTTCAAAACATATAGAGAATCATTTATCAATAAAGCCTCCAAATTAATAGATGGTCTCATATTTTAGCTGTTGAAACTCTCACCACATGTATTTTCAGAATCCTTTAATTCATTGTGTATGGAGCATTTGGAAAGAAACTAAAGGTGGGGAGATGGTGAGGAAGAGTTGGGGACATAATATGGTAAGTATGTGTATAAGGATAAGAGGAAAACATTTTAAAGAAAAACATCAAAGTGAAAGGTCATTAAATCAAAAGCCCTAATTTTTATTTATTTTTAAAAGATTTTATTTATTTGAGAGGGAGAGAGAGTGAGTGTGAGAGAACACCAGTGGGGTTGGGAGGGAGGCAGAGGGAGAAGCAGACTCCCCAATGAGCAGGGAGCCCCATGTGGGGCTCAATCCCAGGACTCCAGGATTATTATCCAAGTGGAAGGCAGATGCTTAATTGCCCAAGACATCTAGGGACCTATTTTTTTATTTCTTAAAAACTCTATTTACATATATATTTATTTTTAAATTCTAGTATAGTTACCATATAATGTTATATTAGTTTGTGGTATACAATATAGTGATGCAGGGCAGCCCCAGTAGCTCAGTGGTTTAGCGCTGCCTTCAGCCCAGGGTGTGATCCTGGAGTCTCGGGATTGAGTCCCACGTCAGGCTCCCTGCATGGAGCCTGTTTCTCCCATTGCTTGTGTCTCTGCCTCTCTCTCTCTGTCTGTCTCATGAATAAATAAATAAAATATTTAAAAAAAACAATATAGTGATGCATCAGTTCCATATATCGCCAAGTGCTCATCACTACAACTGTACTCCTTAATCCCTATCACCTATTTAACCCATCCCCTCCCCACCTCCCTTCTGATAACTATCAGTTTGTTTTCTATAATTAAGGGTCTATTTCACGATTTCTCTTTTTTCTGTGCTTGTTTTGCTTCTTAAATTCCACATGTGAGTGAAATTATATGATATTTGTCTTCATGACTGACTTATTTAACTTAGCATTATGCCCTCTATCTCCATCCATGCTTTTGTGATAGCCAGATTTTATTCTTTTTGTTGATAAATAATATTCCATTGCATATATACCACATCTTCTTTATCCATTCATCTATTGATAGACACTTAAGCTACAATAGCCATAGTTTGGCAATTGTAAATAATATTGCTATAAACATAGGGGTGCATGTACCCCAAAATATAAAGATACTAAAAGCCCTAATTTTTAAAATTATAATCCAGTGTTATTCTTAGGCTAAAGAGAAGCCTGACACAGGGCCTATATGCCATCTCAGAAACCACTTGCCTGTTCAGAATTTCAAAGTTGAGCCTGGTTAGGTAGGCTTCTAATTAGAACAAAGAGAGACTAAGGTACATAGCAACCAGATGCAAAACTGGTGGAGAATACACCTATAGCAAAAGTGTGGTTGCTTAATTACCTCAGATTTTAAACTAGAGTGTACAAAAACCATTTTCAATGGCAATGTAGAAGCAACCAACTCTGGGTTCAGTCAATAAAGATGTACATTGTCTGTACAGACATATAAACAATTATTAAGTCCAGCTAAACATTGGTGTGTATTTTATTATAATCATGTGACAATAATTCTAAACAATGACAATAACAAAAACTCCTCATTGCCAGAGTACACTCCCCCTAACACTCACTCCCTCTCTAACCTCACCCCAACATACATACAACTAGAGTGGGGGGAAGAGGTACACCACTACACCTTATATTACAGAGCCTCAGGCTTAATCCTTGGATTTCTCTTTCTTTTCTGTTTATACTTATTCTTTTAAGTAATTTCTATATCCTGAATACTCTCAAATTAATATCTTTGTATTGGTCCAACTGCCAGCTCCACATCTGTAAATGGAAATTTAATAAATACCTCAAATATAACATTTCCAAAACTGAATTCCTGGTGTCTCCCTAAAACCTACAGCCTTCCCAATCTCAGTTGACAGAAACTTCATCCTTCCAGTTAGCCAGATCAGAAATCTTTGAGCCATCCTTGACTCATTCTCCTTTAATAGCACAACAGATCCATCAGAAGGTTATCTTGTCTCTAACTTCAAAATGTTTCTAGTATCTAAGGACTCTTCACTGCTTTCACTGTTGATCTGAACCACCATTATCTCTTGCCTGATTTACTGCAAAAGCCTCCTCCTTGATCTCCCTGCTTTACTAAGAATAAAAACAGGTCCCTATAAGGGCTGATAAGACCATATGCATCTAGTATACTGACACCTCTGTGATTTAATCTCCTATTTCATTCCCTTCACTCAGCCAGACTGGCTGCTTTGCTATTCCTTGAATACATGGAGCACACCTCAGCCTGCTGGGGTGTTTCCCCTGCCTGTTGTTAGGTTCTCCCACCTTGTTATATGCATGTTTCGCTTCCTTATCTCATTCAGGTCTGATCCAATGTCACCTTCTCAAGGAGACCTGCATGTTTAGTATGCATCTTGCCCCTGCTCCATTCCCACCTCCCTACACTCTCCATCCACCTTACCTGATCTAGGTTTTCCTTTTATACATAGCATTTATTACTTTCTAACATTCTATGAAATTTACTTACTAGTTTTGCTTATTGTTTATTGTCTATCTTCTGTCACTAGAATGTAAGCATGGATTTTTGTCTCTTTTATTCACTCACATATTCCCAGTGGCTGATATAATTGCTGCATGACATAAAATGACTTTTATTTAACTACATCTATCTCATTTCTTATCAAAGTAACTGATTGGAGGTAGAGAAATTAGGCATGTGGCATGTCTACACATTGTAACCAGATACTTCAATGTAGACTTCCTTATACTCTGAAGAATTTGTAGATGTTCGTGTATTTTCTTTAGATTATAACCCCATTCTTACCAGAAATTTGTAAGTGCTTGTACATGCTTGCGATCCCTTATTCTTTCCCAACCTAGATGAAGACTATATTGTAAGAATTCCCCTGCTTCAGCAAATGTCAGTTACTCTAATTCCCTCTTAAACACTGGCACATTCACTCTTTGTGTGCTTTGTTTTATCATTTACTGAGGATTGTTTTTTGAAAGTAATTACACAGGATTTTTAAGAATTTGCATGATTATTTACCTACCCTGTCATTTATCCAGATATTTCCAATGAAAGCAAAGGAAGACAAAAGAGGAAAGTCACCTCTAAAATTACTTGAACTAACCTTTAATTAACTGGCATTTTAAGTTAAGCTTTAGTCTCCAACTGACTTGTAAATAAGATACTACTTTACTGCTTTGTGTGTAAACCAACAACTTTATCACATAACTTTATGAGATCTCCCACCAACCATGTAACAAATGTTAAGAATTATTATTTCCATCTTGCAGCAAAGAACATATTTCAGTAATTCGGTAATTTCTTAGAGAGGCCTATATTTTATCACAAACATTTTTAATTATATGATCTTTTTCTTTTCCATCATCACCTGTGATTTTTCTGTATACATTTTCTTTACAACTTCTCACAAGAAAATTCTGCTGATGCTTTTAGCCACATCCAATATAATTGTCCTTAAAGGCTTTTATTGAGAAGAGGGAAAGATCACCGACCCAGCTTCATAGGGCAGAGTAGAATAGCCTGAGAAATTTAACCTTAGAGGAGACTCAGTCCATTCTGTTTTAACCATCAGTGAACCAGACAAGCCAGCTATATTTATGAAACTGAACCAATGGCTAAAACAGACAGGATATAACTTTCTGGGACAAAATGTGAAAATATCAATTCTTTAATAAAGTTAAACTTGTTTCTCATTTATTTAATCTCAATTAAGGCACAGCAGATCATTTATTGATTTATTTAAAAAGAAACAAGTAGAAGCATGTTGCAATTAAATTGAACTTTTCTGTCAGGAGATCCTGGCAATTTGGTTTGACACTGTATTGCTTTGTGGGATACATTTTGAAAATTCTGGCTCCATGGTAAGGAAGATTTCATTTCTGTCTTTCAAAGGTCTCATGTATCATGTTTTATCTTAAAAGAAAAATAGGAAGGTACAGCAATTGGCTATGTACTGAAGCCTAGGCAATAGATCTGACATAGATATTCTGCTAAAAAAAATGAGGAATCCTCTAAAACAGAAAGGTTGGTTGGGTAGCTAAGTTGAAAGGTCATTAGTTGTTGGGAGACCTATTTATCTTCAGAAAATCATTAGGTAGTAAATTTCTGACTTAACATCAAACAAGGCAAGGCTAGCTTTATATGTAGGTAATGTGTTCTTTGGAGTCTTTTTTTATGTCTTTAAAATGGGAAATCGCTAATTAGAAAACTGTATTGCAAATACTTATAAAATATAGAATTGATTTGAAAAGATTTACCCTATTACCACTATTCTTAAACAATTTCTATTAGCATTTTGGTATCTTTCATTTTACTCTTTTTAAAAACTTATTCATAAAGCTTACATACTTGTAATCACACTGTCCTTACAATTTTGTATGCTGCTTTTTAAAATTTAATATTATAAGCATTTCCAAAACTGTTGTAAAATTCTCATAATCACGATTTTAATGGCAATATAATGGGCCATTGAATAAATGTACCATAATGGGCATTTGAATTCTTTCCAATTTGGGCCATTGTAAATAACTATTTGGTGGGTGTATGTCATTATGCATGTCATTATGCATGTCATTATTACTCCACAATTGGGTATTTTTTTCTCTAGTGAGGACACCTATAAATCAAGACATTAAGTCAAAGGCTATTTTTTTTAATAAAGTGATACTACAGTTTAATTTTGTTTCTGCAAAAGATGTGTGTGTGTGTGTGTGTGTGTGTGTGCATATGTGTGTGTGTGTTTGAAAAGATACATATATTCTTAAAATTTAGCAATGGTTATTTCTGCTGATGGGTTCATAAATAAATAACTACTTTTCTTTCTGTTTTGCTTTTAGTTATTGTCAATTTTTTCTGCAATGACTGTGTTACTTTGTAAATTAAGAAATATAATAAAACAAAAGTAAAGTGTAATGACTTAAAGCATAGGCTCTAGACACAGACTGCCTAGGTTTGATTTTCTGCTGAGCAACTTAATAGCTCTTTGATCTTAGGCAAGTAGCTTAAACTCCCTGTGCCTCAACTTTCTTGTCTATAAATTGGGATAATAATGGTACATAGCTCATAAAGTTGTTGACCTCATATCTGTATTTTGAGGATTGAGTTAATCCATGTAAAGTGCAGAGAACAATGTCTACCATATAATAATCACCCCATAAATGTCAGCTGTTATCATTATTTGGGACTGGAACAGAAACTCAAGCCTCCCACTCCTCACACCGATCACCTACTCTGAAGTTCTAAAGTCAGCAAATTAATCTAGTAGAGTCCACTCATAGGAAAAGTACACTTGAATTTACTAGAGAGTTGCACTGATTAGGAAGGGTGATATCTGAAGCCCAGATTCTTCTACTGTCCCGTATGTATACACTGTCCTCTTTGCTCTCCAGAAGGTTTATTGAAAGAGAAAGCAGATTATCCTGAGAGCCTTGGATGCTTGGACAAGGGAGAAATGTGAAGCAGGCTTTCAAAGACAATCTTCATATACCTTACAATTTTATCTATGAATGGCACTGAGCTTAAATAGAATGCAGTGAAATATAAATCTGAAAATTAGTGTATACGTTTTGGTACAAATGTGTATAATTCTCAAAGGTGGCTTTCTTCTAGAGGTAGAATTGATTGTCTTGCTTCATCAAATATTGCAAAACTGAATATCTTGTTTACTGACCCATATACCAAAGATTTATAAGATACAACCTCTCAGTGAATATAAAAATGAGAACTGGTTTTCATTTATTTTACAATATCAAGATGAGTAGAGACATGTAATTCTGGGGAATAATTTATAAATTCTTAGATGGATATAAGAAGTCAATGTCTTTTATCAAACTCCATTTAAAAATCACATACCAGACACTCAGTAATCTACTTTCTACTCTTTAATTTTCCAAAAACAATATAAACAAAGAATTATACTAGAGAAGCTCACAGTGTGAATAATCACGGGAGAGATGAGTTGATGTAAGGATAATTGCTATTTTATTTATTAGTTAAGTGCAGGATTTTCATAGACATAACTTATAATGCATTTCTATGTCACATAGTGAGATCTTTTTAACATGAAGCCCTCTGAGACCTGATAATCTTTCTGATACTTACATACTTCGAAGAAAAGTAAATATCCATCTCAATCTAGAAGAGATTTTAAAATTTTTCTTTTGTATATTGTTTTATTGGAATTGGATTTGCCAACATATAGTGTAACACCCAGTGGTCATCCCATCAGGTGCCCCCCTCAGGGCCCATAACCCAGTTACCCCAAATACCCGCCAACTACCCTTTCCACCACCCCTTGTGCGTTTCCTAGAGTTAGGTGTCTCTCATGTTCTGTCACGCTCACTGACATTTCTGACTAATTTCTCTCCTTTCCCCTTTATTCACTTTCACTATTTTTAAATTCCCCAAATGAATGAGACAATATAATGTTTGTCCTTCTCCGAATGATTTACTGCACTCAGCATAATACTTTCCAGTTCCATCTACATTGAAGCAAATGGTGGGAATTTGTCATTTCTAATGGCTGAGTAATATTCCATTGTATACATATATCATATCTTCTTTATCCATTCATCTTTCGATGGACACTGAGGCTCCTTCCACAGTTTGGCTATTGTGGACATTGCTGCTATAAACATTGGGGTGCAGGTGTCCTGCCGTTTCACTGCATCTGCATCTTTGGGGTAAATCCCCAAAAGTGCAATTGCTGGGTCGTAGGGCAGATATATTTTGAACTCTTTGAGGAACCTCCACACAGTTTTCCAGAGTGGCTGCACCAGTTCACATTCCCACCAACAGGTCAAGAGAGTTCCCCTCTCTCCACATCCTCTCCAACATTTGTTGTACCTGTCTTGTTAATTTTCATCATTCTCACTGGGGTGACGTGGTATCTCATTGTGGTTTTGATTTGTATTTCCTTGATGGCAAGTGATGCAGAGCATTTTCTCATGTGCTTGTTGGCCATGTCTATGTCTTCTTCTGTGAAATTTCTGTTCATGTCTTTTGCCCACTTCATCATTGGATAGTTTCTTTGCTGTTGAGTTTAATAAATTCTTTATAGATCTTGGATACTAGCCCTTTATCTGATAGGACATTTGCAAATATCTTCTCCCATTCTGTAGGTTGTCTTTTAATTTTGTTGACTGTTTCTTCTGCTGTGCAGAAGTTTTTATCTTCATTAAGTCCCAATAGATCATTTTTGCTTTTGTCTCCCTTGCCTTCATAGATGTATCTTGTAAGAAGTTGCTGTGGCCAAGATCAAAAAGGGTGTTGCCTGTGTTCTCCTCTAGGATTTTGAAGGATTCTTGTCTTTTGAGTTTATCTTTGTGTATGGTGTAAGAGAATGATCTAGTTTCATTCTTCTGCATGTGGATGTCCAATTTTCCCAGCACCATTTATTGAAGAGACTGTCCTTTTTCCAGTGGATAGTCTTTCCGGATTTGCCGAATATTAGTTGACCATAGAGTTGAGGGCCCATTTCTGGGTTCTCTATTCTGTTCCACTGATCTGTGTGTCTGTTTTTATGCCAGTACCACACCGTCTTGATGATCACAGCTTTGTAGTACAACCTGAAATCTAGCATTGTGATGCCCCCGGCTCTGGTTTTCCTTTTCAATATTCCCCTGGCTCTTCAGGGTCTTTTCTGATTCCACACAAATCTTAAGATGATTTTTTTCCAACTCTCTGAAGAAAGTCCATGGTACTTTGATAGGGATTGCACTGAATGTATAAATTGCCCTGGGAACCATTGACATTTTCACAATATTAATTATTCCAATCCATGACCATGGAATATTTTTCCATCTTTTTGTGTCTTCCTCAACTTCTTTCAGAAGTAATCTGTAGTTCTAAGGGTATACATCCTTTGCCTCTTTGGTTAGGTTATTCCTAGGTATCTTATGGTTTTGGGTGCAATTGAAAATGGAATTGGCACCTTAATTTCTCTTTCTTCAGGTTCATTGTAAGTGTATAGAAATGCCACTGACCTCTGGGCATTGATTTTGTATCCTGCCACACTGCTGAATTGCTGTATGAATTCTAGCAATCTTGGGATAGAGTCTTTTGGTTTTCTAGGTACAGTATCATGTCATCTGCGAAGAGGAAGAGTTTGACTTCTTCTATGCTGATTTGAATGCCTTTTATTTCTTTTTGTTGTCCTATTGCTGAGGCTAGGACTTCTAGTACTATGTTGAATAGCAGTGGTGAGAGAGGACATCCCTGTTATGTTCCGGCTTTTAGGTGAAATGCTTTTAGTTTTTCCCCACTGAGAATGATATTTGCTGTGGGCTTTTCATACATGCCTTTCAAGATGCTGAGGAATGTTCCCTCTATCCCTACACTCTGAAGAGTTTTGATAAGGAACGGATGCTGTACTTTGTCAAATCCTTTCTCTGCATCTATTGAGAGGATCTTATGGTTCTTATTTTTTCTCTCGTTCATGTGATCCATCACGTTGATTGTTTTACAAGTGTTGAACCCACCTTGCATTGTGGGGATAAATTCCACTTGTACATGGTGAATAATCTTCTTAATGTACTGTTGGATCCTATTGGCTAGTATCTTGTTGAGAATTTTTTATCTGTGTTCATCAGGGAAATTGGTCTATAATACTCCTTTTTGGTGGGGTCTTTGTCTGCTTTTGGAATTAAACTGATGCTGGCCTCAGGGAACGAGTTTGGAAGTATTCCATCCTTTCTATTTTTCAGAACAGCTTTAGTAGAATAGGTATTCTTTCTTCTTTAAACGTTTGATAGAATTCCCCTGGGAAGCATCTGGCCCTGGAATTTTGCATCTTGGAAGGTTTTTGATGACTGCTTCAATTTCATCCATGGTTATGGGTCTGTTCAGGTTTTCTTTTTCTTCCTTTTCCAGTTTTGGTTGTTTGTGCATTTCCAGAAATGCATCCATATCTTCTAGATTACCTATTTTTTTTGTTTTTGTTTTGCTTTTTTTAAATAAATTTATTATTTATTGGTGTTCAATTTACCAACATACAGAATAACACCCAGTGCTCATCCCGTAAATTGCCCCACTCGGTGCCCGTCACCCATTCACCCCCACACCCTGCCCTCCTCCCCTTCCATCACCCATAGTTCATTTCCCAGAGTTAGCAGTCTTTACGTTCTGTCTCCCTTTCTGATATTTCCTACCCATTTCTTCTCCTTTCCTTTCTATTCCCTTTCACTATTATTTATATTCCCCAAATGAATGAGACCATATAATGTTTGTCCTCCGATTGACTTATTTCACTCAGCATAATACCCTCCAGTTCCATCCACGTTGAAGCAAATGGTGGGTATTTGTCGTTTCTAATGGCTGAGTAATATTCCATTGTATACATAAACCACATCTTGTTTATCCATTCATCTTTCGATGGACACCGAGGCTCCTTCCACAATTGGCTATTGTGGACATTGCTGCTATAAACATTGGGGTGCAGGTGTCCCGGCGTTTCATTGTATCTGTATCTTTGGGGTAAATCACCAACAGTTCAATGCTGGGTTGTAGGGCAGGTCTATTTTTAACTCTTTGAGGAACCTCCACACAGTTTTCCAGAGTGGCTGCACCAGTTCACATTCCTACCAACGGTGCAAGAGGGTTCCCTTTTTTCTGCATCCTCTCCAACATTTGTGGTTTCCTGCCTTGTTAACTTTCCCCATTCTCACTGGTGTCAGGTGGGATCTCATTGTGGTTTTGATGTGTATTTCCCTGATGGCAAGTGATGCAGAGCATTTTCTCATGTGCATGTTGGCCATGTCAATTTCTTCCTCTGTGAGATTTCTGTTCATGTCTTTTGCCCATTTCATGATTGGATTGTTTGTTTCTTTGGTGTTGAGTTTAATAAGTTCTTTATAGATCTTGGAAACTAACACTTTTTCTGATACGTCATTTGCAAATATCTTCTCCCATTCTCTAGGTTGTCTTTTAGTTTCGTTGACTGTATTCTTTGCTGAGCAAAAGCTTCTTATCTTGATGAAGTCCCAATAGTTCATTTTTGCTTTTGTTTCTTTTGCTTTCGTGGATGTATCTTGCAAGAAGTTACTGTGGCTGAGTTCAAAAAGGATGTTGCCTGTGTTCTCCTCTAGGATTTTGATGGAATCTTGTCTCACATTTAGATCTTTCATCCATTTTGAGTTTCTCTTTGTGTATGGTGCAAGAGAGTGGTCTAGTTTCATTCTTTTGCATGTGGATGTTCAATTTTGCCAGCACCATTTATTGCAGAGACTGTCTTTCTTCCAATGGATAGTCTTTCCTCCTTTATCGAATATTAGTTGACCATAAAGTTCAGGGTCCACTTCTGGGTTCTCTATTCTGTTCCATTGATCTATGTGTCTGTTTTTGTGCCAGTAGCACACTGTCTTGATGACCACAGCTTTGTAGTACAACCTGAAATCTGGCATTGTGATACCCCTAGATATGGTTTTCTTTTTTTAAATTCCCTGGCTATTCGGGGTCTTTTCTGATTCCACACAAATCTTAAAATAATTTGTTCTAACTCTCTGAAGAAAGTCCATGGTGTTTTGATAGGGATTGCATTAAACTTGTGAATTGCCCTGGGTAACATTGACATTTTCACAATATTAATTCTGCCAATCCATGAGCATGGAATATTTTTCCATCTCTTTGTGTCTTCCTCAATTTCTTTCAGAAGTGTTCTATAGTTTTTAGGTATAGATCCTTTACCTCATTGGTTAGGTTTATTCCTAGGTATCTTAGGCTTTTCGGTGCAATTATAAATGGGATTGACTCATTCATTTCTCTTTCTTCAGTATCCTTGTTAGTGTATAGAAAGGCCATTGATTTCTGGGCTTTGATTTTGTATCCTGCCACTCTACCAAACTGCTGTATGAGTTCTAGCAATCTTGGGGTGGAGGCTTTTGGGTTTTCTGTATAGAGTATCCTGTCATCAGCGAAGAGGGAGAGTTTGACTTCCTCTTTGCCAATTTGAATGCCTTTAATGTCTTTTTGTTGTCTGATTGCTGAGGCTAGGACTTCCAGTACTATGTTGAATAGCAGTGGTGAGAGTGGACATCCCTGTCTTATTCGTGATCTTAGGGGAAAGGCTCCCAGTGCTTCCCCATTGAGAATGATATTTGCTGTGGGCTTTTCGTAGATGGCTTTTAAGATGTTGAAGAATATTCCATCTATCCCTAAGCTCTGAAGAGTTTTGATCAGGAATGGATGCTGTATTTTGTCAAATGCTTTCTCTGCATCTAATGAGAGGATCATATGGTTCTTGTTTTTTCTCTTGCTGATATGATGAATCACATTGAGTGTTTTACGAGTGTTGAACCAGCCTTGTGTCCCAGGGATTAATCCTACTTTGTCATGGTGAATAATTTTTTTAATGTATTGTTGGATCCTACTGGCTAGTATCTTGTTGAGAATTTTTGCATCCATGTTCATCAGGGATATTGGTCTGTAATTTTCCTTTTTGGTGGGTTCTTTGTCTGGTTTTGGAATTAAGGTGATGCTGGCCTCATAGAACGAATTTGGAAGTACTCCATCTCTTTCTATCTCTACAAACATCTTTTGTAGAATAGGTATGGTTTCTTCTTTAAACGTTTGATAGAATTTCCCTGGGAAGCCATCTGGCCCTGGACTCTTGTGTCTTGCGAGGTTTTTGATGACTGCTTCAATTTCCTCCATGGTTATTGGCCTGTTAAGGTTTTCTATTTCTTCCTATTCCAGTTTTGGTAGTTTGTGGCTTTCCAGGAATGTGTCCATTTCTTCTAGATTGCCTAATTTACTGGTGTATAGCTGTTGATAATATGTTTTTAAAATCGTTTGTATTTCCTTGGTGTTTGTAAAGATCTCTTCTTTCTCATTCATGATTTTATTAATTTGAGTCTTCTCTTTCTTCTTTTTAATAAAGCTGGCTAATGGTTTATCTATCTTTTTAATTCTTTCAAACACCAACTCCTGGTTCTGTTGATCTGTTCCACAGTTCTTCTGGTCTCGATTTCATTGATTTCTGCTCAAATCTTTATTAACTCTCTTTCTGCTGGTTGTAGGATCTATTTCCTGTTTTTTTCTCTAGCTCCTTTAGGTGTAAGGTTAGCTTTTGTATTTCAGTTCTTTCCAGTTTTTGAATGGATGCTTGTATTGCGATGTGTTTCACCCTCAGGACTGCTTTTGCTGCATCCCTGTGATTTTGAACGGTTGTATCTTCATTCTCATGAATTTCCATGAATCTTTTTAATTCTTCCTTAATTTCCTGGTTAACTCTTTCATCTTTTAGCAGGATGGTCCTTAACCTCCACGTGTTTGAGGTCCTTCCAAATTTCTTGTTTTGATTTAGTTCTAATTTCAAGGCATTATGGTCTGAGAATATGCAGGGGACGATCCCAATCTTTTGGTATCGGTTCAGACCTGATTTGTGACCCAGTATGTGGTCTATTCTGGAGAAAGTTCCATGTGCACTTGAGAAGAATGTGTATTCAGTTG
The DNA here is from genome assembly GCF_011100685.1 of Canis lupus familiaris. Lineage (NCBI taxonomy): Eukaryota > Metazoa > Chordata > Mammalia > Carnivora > Canidae > Canis > Canis lupus. The sequence goes on from NC_049260.1 coordinate 79,382,345, forward strand.
AGTTTGGATGTAAAGTTCTGTAGATATCTGTGAAATCCATCTGGTCCAGTGTATCATTTAAAGCTCTCGTTTCTTTGGAGATGGTGTGCTTAGAATACCTATCGAGTATAGAAGGAGCTAGATTAAAGTCACCAAGTATAAGTGTATTATCATCTAAGTATTTCTTCACTTTGGTTATTAATTGATTCATATATTTGGCAGCTCCCACATTCGGGGCATATATATTGAGGATTGTTAAGGCCTCTTGTTGGATAGATCCTTAAGTATGATATAGCGTCCCTCTTAATCTCTCACTACAGTCTTCGACGTAAATGTTAGTTTATCTGATATAAGTATGACTACCCCTGCTTTTCTTTGAGGACTATTTGAATGGTAAATGGTTCTCCAACCTTTATTTTCAGGCTGGAGGTGTCCTTCTGTCTCAAATGAGTCTCTTGTAGACAGCAAATAGATGGGTCCTGTTTTTTATCCAGTCTGAAACCCTGCACCTTTTGATGGGGTCATTAAGTCCTTTCACGTTCAGAGTTACTATTGAGAGATATGAGTTTAGTGTCATCTTGATATCTATTCAGTTCCTGTTTTTGTGGATTGTTCCAATGAACTTCTTCTTAAACGGGAATTTTAAGAGTCCCCCTTAAAAATCTTGCAGAGCTGGTTTGGAGGTCACATATTCTTTCAGTTCCTGCCTGTCTTGGAAGCTCTTCATCTCTCCTTCCATTTTGAATGAGAGGCTTGCTGGATAAAGTATTCTTGGTTGCATGTTCTTCTCATTTAGGACCCTGAATATATCCTGCCAGCCCTTTCTGGCCTGCCAGCTCTCTGTGGAGAGGTCTGCTGTCACCCTAATACTCCTCCCCATAAAATCAGAGATTTCTTGTCTCTGGCTGCTTTAAGGATCTTCTCTTTATGTTTGGAATTTGCAAGCTTATCTATTAAATGTTGAGGTGTTGAATGGTTTTTACTGATTTTAGGGGGGGATCTCTCTATTTTCTGGATCTGAATGCCTGTTTCCTTTCCCAGATTAGGAAAGTTTTCAGCTATGATTTGTTCAAATACATATTCTGGACCTCTGTCCCTTTCGGCGCCCTCGGGAACCCCAATTAAACGTAGGTTTTTCTTCCTCAGGCTGTCGTTTATTTCCCTTTATCTATCTTCATGTTCTTTTAATTGTTTGTCTCTTTTTCCCTCAGTTTCCCTCTTTGCCATCAACTTGTCTTCTATGTCACTCACTCGTTCTTCCACCTCGTTAACCCTCGTCATTAGGACTTCTAGTTTGGATTGCATCTCATTCAATTGATTTTTAATTTCTGCCTGATTAGATCCAAATTCTGTAGTCATGAAGTCTCTTGAGTCCTTTATGCTTTTTTCTAGAGCCACCAGTAGCTGTATACTAGTGCTTCTGAATTGGCTTTCTGACACTGAATTGTAATCCAGATTTTGTACCTCTTTGGGAGAGAGGACTGTTTCTGATTCTTTCTTTTGAGGTGAGGTTTTCCTTCTAGTCATTTTGCTCAGTGCAGAGTGGCAAAAACAAGTTGTATTGGGAAAAGGAGAAAAAGAGAGAAGAGAAAGAAGGAAAGAAAAGAGAAAAAGAAAAAAGAAAAAAGAAAGAAAAAACGAGAAGAAAAAGAGAAAGAGAAAGAAAGGAAAAAAGGGGGTGGGGGAAACAAATCAAAAAGCAAAAACAAAACAAAAGAAAAACAAAAACACGGGGGAGTATCTTCTGATTCTGTATACTTTAAGTCCCTTGACTTCCCCTGGAACTTGTCCTTCTAGCTGGTCTTCTGGGGATGGGGCCTCTTGTGCTGATTTTCAGGTGTTAGCACTTGGGGGAGCTGCTCTGCCCCCTGCCTGGTGCAGGGCTCAGTGGGGGTTGTTTACCCTGTGAGGCCCCAGGAGGAACAACCACAGTGGCGGCGGCCAGCCCTGGAGCCCTGGATTCAGCTCCCACAGTGCCTCCGGAGCTGTCAGTGTGCAGGGGCCTGGATGCTCCAGGGGCGGGGCCGCTGACCTGCTCAGCTCCGGGCAGGAGCGTCCTTGCTGTCCTGGGCCCTCCTGGCCTCTGCCTGTCCCAGGGGGAGGCCGGATCCTGGGCTGTGTCCCCGGCGCCCTGTGCTCTCGGGTCTGCGCTGTTGGATTCGCGTTCCCGGTGGCCAGCTCCCTCTGTGGAGCCGCCGCCGGAGTCCCTCCGAGCTGCTCCCAGGCCACGCAGCCCCCTCTCTGCGGAGCGGCCAGCCGAGCCCCTCCGATCTGCTCTGGTTCCCGCCGTGCGCGCTGCAGCCCTTAGGGAGCTCGGCGCACTCTCCTGGGCGCGCAGTTGCTCTGTTACGGTCCCGGGGAGCCTGAGGACATCCCCGCCCTCCTGGGGTCCTGCCCCAACTCCCTGGGAGCCCCTTTCCACCCGTGAAGATTGGTGCAGCTCCTGCTTCTCTGGGACGGAGCTTTTGTTTCCTGGGGACACTCGCCCCGGCCTCAGCCCGGCTCCTTGCGGGGCCCCTCCCCCCTGGATGCCTTTTGTTTCTTTATTTCTTTTTCCCCGTCTTCCTACCTTGATAGAAGCACGAACTCTTCTCACTGTAGCATTCCAGCTGTTCTCTCTTTAAATCTCAGGCTGAATTCGTAGATTTTCAGGATAATTTGAAGGTTTTCTAGGTAATTTGGTGGCGACAGGTGATTTGGAGACCCTACTCTTCCGCCATCTTGCCCAGCCTCCTCTAGACTGCCTAATTTACTGGCGTATAACTGCTCATAGTATGTTTTTAAAATCGTTTGTATTTCTTTGGTATTGGTTGTAATCTCTCCTTTTTCACTCATGACTTTATTAATTAGAGTGTTTTCTCTTTTGTTTTTAATAAAGCTGTGTAATGGTTTATCTATCTTATTAATTTTTTCAAAGAAACAACTCCTAGTTTTGTGATCTGTTCCACAGTTCTTCTGGTCTCTATTTCATTGAGTTCTGCTCAAATCTTTATGAGCTCTCTTATTCTTCTTGGTGTAGGTTTTATTTGCTGTTCTTTCTCCAGTTCCTTTAGGTGTGAGGTTAGCTTGTGTATTTGCGTTTTTCCAATTTTTTGAGGGATGCTTGTATTGTGATGTATTTCCCTCTTAGGACTGCTTTTGCTGCCCCAAAGATTTTGAACAATTGTATCTTCATTCTCCTTAGTTTCCATGAATCTTTGTAATTCTTCTCTAATTTCCTGTTTGAGCCTTTCATTTTTTAGCAGGACGCTCTTTAACCTCCACATGTTTGAGTTTCTTCCACTTTTCTTCTTCTGATTGAGTTCTAGTTTCAAAGCATTATGGTGTGAAAATATGCAGGGGACAATCCCAATCTTTTGGTATCCATTGAGACCTGATTTGTGACCCAGTATGTGGTCTATTCTGGAGACAGTTCCATGTTCACTTGAGAAGAATGTGTATTCAGCTGCATTTGGGTGAAAATTCAGTAAATATCTGTGAAATCCTTCTGTTCCAGGGTATCATTTAAAGCTCTTGTTTCTTTGGAGATGTTGTGCTTAGAAGATCTGTCAAAGTATGTCTTAACTTGGGCTATTAGTTGATTGATATACTTGGCAGCTCCCACATTAGGGGCATAAATATTCATGATTGTTAGGTCTTCTTGTTGGATAGATCCTTTAAGTATGATATAGTGTCCCTCTTCATCTCTTACTACAGTCTTTGGGATAAACTCTAATTTACCTGATATGAGGATGGCTACCTCTACTTTCTTTTGAGGACCATTTGAATGGTAAATGGTTCTCCAACCTTTCATTTTCAGGCTGGAGGTGTCCTTAGTTCTAAAATGAGTCTCTTGTAGACAGCAGATAGATGGGTCTTGCTTTTTTATCCAGTCTGAAACCCTGCGCCTTTTGATGGGGTCATTAAGCCCATTCACATTCAGAGTTACTATTGAAAGATATGAATTTAGTGTCATCATAATTCCTATTCAGTCCCTGTTTTTGTGGATTGTTTCCTTGGACCTCCTCTTTCTTTTACAGTCTCCCTTAATATTTCTTGCAGAGCTGGTTTGGTGGTCACATATTCTTTCAGTTCCTGCCTATCTTGGAAGCTCTTTATCTCCTTCTTTTATGAATGAGAGCCTTGCTAGATAAAGTATTTTGGCTTCAGGTTCTTCTCATTTAGGACCCTGACTATATCCTGCCAGCATTTCTGGCCTGCCAAGTCTCTGTGGAGAGGCCTGCTGTTAATCTAATATTTCTCCCCATATAAGTTAGGGATCTCTTGTCTCTTGCTGCTTTAAGGATCTTCTCTTTATCTTTGGAATTTGCAAGTTTCAGTATTAAATGTCGAGGTGTTGAACGGTTTTTATTGATTTTAGGGGGGGATCGCTCTATTTCGTGAATCTGAATACCTGTTTCCCTCCCCAAGGTAGGGAAGTTTTTAGCTATGGTTTGTTCAAATATGGTTTCTGGCCCTCTGGCCCTCTCAGTGCTCTCTGGACCCCCAATTATACGTAGATTTTTTCCTCCTGAGGCTGTCATTTATTTATCTTAACGTTTCCTCATGGTCTTTTAATTGTTTTTCTCTTTTTTCCTCAGCTTCCTTCCTTGCCATCAACTTGTCTTCTATGTCACTCACTTTTTTTTCTATCTCATTAACCCTCATTGTTAGGACCTCCAGTTTGGATTACATCTCAATTAATTGATTTTTAATTTTGGCCCGATTAGATCTAAGTTCTGCAGTCATAAAGTCTCTTGAATCCTTTATGCTTTTTTTCCAGAGCCACCAGTAGCTTTATACTTGTGTTTCTGAATTAGCTTTCTGATATTAAATTATAATCCAAATTCTGTAACTCTGTGGTAGAGAGTACTGTTTCTGATTCTTTCTTTTGTGGTGTGACTTCCTTCAAGTCCTTTTTCTCATTGCAAAGTGGCTAAAAACAAGTTGTACTTGGTAGAAACGCAAACTCTTTTCTCTGTAGCATGCCAGCTCTTCTCTCTTTAAGTCTCAGGTCGAATTTGTCGGTTTTCAGGATGATTTGAAAGTTATCTAAGTAATTTGGTGGGATAGGTGACTTGGGGACCCTACTCCTCCACCATCTTGCCCATTTCCCTGATTTTTTTTTTAATTTGAACGAGTTTATAGCATAGTGAAATGGACTTCAAGTCAGTATTTTCCAATTAGAATCATCTTGCTCTAAAAATGATCGTGGATGGCATTTTAGGCGATTCACTAAACACTGTGTTATTCCTTATTCCTCCAGTTTCTTGTTCCTCCATCTCTTTTTCATGCCCTCACATATATCACAGAATGTATCCTCAGGAGGTTATTAGAAATTTAATTTGCCTACTCCCTTAACCCTCAATCAAGTCCATGGTAGTCATATCCTAAGCACAGGAATAGATTTAGGCTGTTTGTCCATATTTCTATTCTAGGGAGCAATATGAAAATCACACAAGCAGTATAATAAGGCACTGGAAGCTAAGGGCATAACTGTTGTCTCTTTTGTGCCAGGCTCTAGATAGGAGGTTATTATCTGGACCATTAAGGCAAGGAGTGTACCTAATAACTATAATATCTCTGAAGCCTACTTTCATATTTTCTTAAACTCTGTGTCACTTAAGTATGAAGCATTATAAAGTTAAAACACACACACACACACACACACATACATGCTCACACAGCTTTATTATAAGCAGAAGCCACTGAATATAAAGCCAAAAGTCTTTTGAACAAGCTGCCTCTCACTTAGGCCTAATAAACTCTGATTGTTTTAGAAAATGCAGTTTAATAATCCCCATAACCCAGGTGTCAATGATTCCACGTCCCAGGAAAATAAAATGAAACATAATGAATTGAGTTGAATAATATTGAGAACTCTGAACATACAATGCAGTGTATGAACTCCAGGTATTTCACTTTTGATTTCTATGAGCAGTGATGTATTTTTTTTTGTTATAGAAATAAAAGGAAAACTACCGGAGTACTCAGATATCCACTTCTCTGTACTAGTAAAACCCACAAAGAAACAAAAGCTCTGCTCTAAAATCTATCAGAAAAAATGTGCCTTCATTTTCATTGTCACCAGAGGGGCTTCTGCCAAATAAGGAAGTAGATGTTGTACTGGCTGAGGCTTTAATTTGTGGCTGCAGGAAAATAGAATCTGACTTAAAAATCCTGAAGAATATCAGGCCTTTATCATGCTGGTTTGGGGGGATAGAACTAATGTCAGTGTCACAAGCTAACCTGGCTTTGACTAAGCACAGGAGTAGACCTGGCTTTGACTGAATGGGGCTGTTGTATTTCCAAGATGTAGCCTGGCTTCTGGGTATAAGCAGCTCAAGTGTAGGGGAGGCCTGTTCTAGTTTAAAAGTAATTTTTTTAAAGAAAGGGCTTCATTGTATAATAATTTAGCTTCAAAAAGGATAGTAAATGTAGCTATTTTTGTCCAGGTAGCATTATTGAACGGGACAATTTTAAACAGCCTTTTTCACTTTTAACATAGATAATACATAGGTTGTTCTTGGTGAGAAAGACTGCTGGCTGCCATCTCCAGAAGGGATGTGAATATAGCATACACACGTGCTTATATTTTTCCCTCTAACTCTTCATAGCACCCCCCTCGAGTACCTCTCTCCCACAAGGATCTGAAAGGGGTTTATCTTGTGTCCAATTCTGGCTCCTGACTCTTATATTAAGTTTTAACTTTTAGCCAATTGGACATACACCGTAGAGTTTAGAGTATAGTGGTTTCTGGGGCCAGACAGACTTGGATACAAATCATGATTGGGTCACTTACTAGTTATGTGATCCTAGGCAAGGCACTTAACTTTTCTGAGCCTCATTTTCCACAAACATGTAGTTGAACTAATAATAGCAATTATTTCATAGGTTTTCTCTGAAGATTAAGCAAGGTAATAAAGAATTTTTCACAATATTTGGTAGACATTCAAAAATGGTAGTTGCTCCTTTTATTATCTTGTTGTGTTATTTTAACTCATATTTCAACATTATCATCAGCTACAGCAACAATAACATCAGTATCACCATTGTCATCATCATCATCACCCTTGGCCAACATTGCCTGTAGGGGCTGCCTGGTCAAACAGAAATCAGGAGGCCCAAGTTTCTCAGTAATGACACCTTTGACATTTTGGGCTGTATAATTCTTGGTTGGAGTAAGAGGAAGCTGTCCTATACATTATAGGATATTTAGTAGCATCCCTGCCTTTTACCCACTGGATACCAATATCACACACCCCACCTTAAAGCTGTGCATACAAAACTGTCTCAGACATGCCAAGTGTCCTCTGGGTGGGGCAGGGGCAACATTGCAGCCAGATGAGAAACACTAAGCATTCTTTGGTTTAAAAATTGCAATGAAAACTATCTGCCATTCTACCATTCATAAACATGTTACTCTTCATTAGTTTGACTCTGGTTTCATCTGGCAACTTTAGGCTTCATCTTGGAATCCCCTTTTGGTTTCTTGAGGTTCCTTGTTTTTGACCTTCATTTTGGAACTACAACTCTGTGACGGACAGTTCTAATCTTTAATGTATCTCTGGACTAACAACTTATTGGTCCTTGCTTTGGACTTTCAGCCTTTATCTGCCAATTCCTAGTGCTAGACTAGTAGCCTCCCACCAGAGGCTTTCCTTTTAAATTTTCGTATAAAAGGCAACTGAAATGACAGTTCTGGAACCAGACATCTTAGGTTAGAATCCTAGCTCTGCCAATTACTCAGTTATCTTAAACTTAATGTCTCCATTTTCTTCCATTTATAAAATAAGAATACTAATAAGAATACTGCTTCATAGGCTTGTTGTGGGATTAGGTGGATTAAAACATACTTAGAGCACTGCCTGGCACAATGGCAAACACCATATAAGTATAAACTATTATTATTACTACTCTCGTAAAGACTCCCATGTGAGAAGTGTTAGCATAAGCAAGAGTTAACTAACATCTAGGCCCCATCTCAGTGTTCCATAAAGGCTGCCACATTGGCCATATGTATATGCTTGCCAATGAAGGGCAGGGCTTTTTTTCCCCATCCTAATTCTGCTTCTACTGTTGAGAGGGTTGTTTTAATAAATCTGGGGCACCCTCCCACACATCATGAAGTCACCTAGCCAAGTCCCCAGGGAATAAGTTGCTACTTATAACAGGAGAAGACTCTTTGGCCTAAGAAGTTGCTTCATTCTTTCATATTTTCCTATCAGAGCCTCACCTTAATTTCTTCCTCTGTGACTGTGAAGACATCATCAACAAGTTCCCTTATAATACGCCACGTGTTTAAGCCAATGCTGGATTTGACACCATCTGCTATGGTTTCTGGAGGATAGGGATTGGAAGTCAGTTCCCCTTTCAGCTTGGACTGGTAGCAGTCATCTGCATTCAAGGGTTCAGCAGCATATACCTTCACACTAGGTCTGAGAGCCTGGAAAGAGGAATATTAGACACCTTACAACTAGACACATCATTTTGCCTGCATATCTATAGTAAAATAGGCTATACAGGTAATTCAATTCTGTTCAAGAGCCTTTCCTTTGATAAATGTAATAAAAATTAGACCTCCAGCATTTTAAATTGTATGCCTAATACTGCCCATTAGATGTTGCTTAGGTCACATCTGGTTCTACTGGTAACTAGAGAAAGGAGTAGCTTCTGAGTTGGATAGTGAGTTGTTGAGGTGTAATTCAGAGAAAGGACTGTAATTGCTTTTTGCTCTGTAAAGTTGTAACAGATTAAGAACAGGGCACAGAAGAGCCTTCTATTTCAAGTGCCAAGGATTGATGAGAAGGAATAGCAATTTGGGGGGGATATTGAGCCAAATATCCACAGTGTACTACAATATAAAATAAAATTTTCTATGCCTGAAAAAAAAGGCTGCCAAATTTTTCATGCCACGGTGCATATTGAAAGTGATAAATATTTGTTCATCAAACTAGAGCAAATGAAGGAGGCTCTGACTACCTGAGGGCTGAGGAGATCAATATCTCAGCCATGTGTAACCCATTTTGTGATACTTAGTGGTTCACAGCATTCTGGTTTGAAAGCTTTGTACCAAGCTCATCTAAATTAAAGGATAAACATTCCACATAGTGACCTAATTAGAAATTCTAATTTCCGATTTTGTTACTTAGACCCCAGTGCCTTCTAGGTCTAATAAGCCTTGCAGTGTCTACAGTGGTTCTATGGTTTTCCTCTTTGAACAAGATAAAATAAAACAAAGCAATGTCTGTGGAATATCATGTGGTTTTAAACACTTTTTCCCCCTGTAAATCCTCAATCTAGCAGATCCCACAAGTATAGAATTATGGGAATTTAACTCAATAATGTTTGAGAACAGGAGCTTTTCAATCAAATTTCACATGATAACCCACTCTATTTTATAATTTTCTTTGGGAAAGGATGGGGCAAAAATAACTCAGGATATAAAAAGGACTATTTTCTCTGATTTTCTGTTTGAGTACTGTGGCTTTGATTTTATGGCATGATAGTACTGTTTTTCATTTGTGACCTCTCCAAGCACTGATTTTTAAGCAACTCATTAGCATATGCTTCTTCTGCATGATTCATTCAAGCAATTGATTCCTTGGTTACTTCAACACACTAGAATAATATACTATCTTCCTCCCATAGACATTCTAAATTGTGGTTTAAATACATTGAGCCAGAAAAAAAATGTTTAAGTCGACTTCCTGAAAAATATCCTACACAAAAGAATGGTACAATGAACCTTCTAAGGTAAAGCAAGGCTTTGGTGAAAGTAGCCATCCCTTCCAAGTAAGGTCTGACTTAAACAGCACACTGTCAGCTCTACTAGAATCTGGGGCACTGAACACATTGCATTTTCCCATTGCCACTGTCAGTACCCTGGTTTGTGCCTTTGTTAGCTCATGTCTTGACATTGATATTAGCCACATAATTGGACTGCTTACTTTTCCTCTTCCAAGACCTCCCATAATAACTTCCTAAAACATAACTTTGATAGTATCATTTCACTTCCCCCAATCCCTCAATAATAGCTCCCTATTGCTTGATGAATAAATGTGTAGGAATCATAAAAATTCTAGAATGTCAGCATTGGAAGGAATCCTGGGTTATAACTCAGTGGTTGCCAATCTCTGGTCTCTGAACCAGTGCCAGCAGTTTGCACCAATCCTCAGTGGAATGAAAAAAATAAAGTGAAGTAACCACTCCTTAAAATGAAATGTATCCATCTCGAAAATTCTTTGAAGTTACCTTGAATTTTTTTTCTGGTAAAACTCTACATCTTAGCAAGACTTATCTTGCTAATTTTTATTTATTTATTTTAAATTTAATTAGCCAACATATAGCACATCATTAGTTTCAGATGTAATGTTCAATAATTTATCAGTTGCGTATCATCACAATATATGCCCTACTTAATTTTTGTTTTGAAATATTCTTTATTTAATGAAATGATGGTACTAATAGATGGTAGGTTTTTATTTGTTTGTTGTTTTTAATGTTTATACTTGGCAAAATGATGTCAGCAACCCTTTGTTGCTTTGTGCCTGCCCCTTTAAAAACTTTTACTGATCCGTGCAATCTATAAGTCTGGGAACCACTCATTTCATAAATGAGAAAATTGAAGAAAGAAGGATTAAATGACTTATTTAAGGCCATACTGATAGTGGCAATTCTGGACTGCAAAACCAGACATTAGCCTCAACTCTTTATCATGACATTGAAAGCCCTTTGTATTTAAATCCCAGTATGCCTTTGCAGATTTTTCCAGGCTGCCCTCAAAAAAACCCTGTGTTTTAACCACTCGTGATTATGTGCCATTCTTAAAATGTGTGGCTTGCATTCTTTAACTAACTTAACTATCCTCCCCAGATCCCACCCATTTCAACTACTGCCTCTGTTACAAAAATATAATGTGAAAAGGCATCCTTCCCTTTTCTGTGCTCCCATAAATTTCTACCATTTATCAACATATCATATCTTGCCCAGGCTGTCATCAGCTATACCTCCCAAAATGTTCTCCATTTCAGTAAATGGCATCACCATCTACCCAATTGCTCAAGCTGGAAACTTAGAAGTCATCCCTTACCACTGTCTGTACCAAAGTCTAATTAATCATGAAGCCCTGTCATCTTTATCTCCAAAGTTCATCTTGTATTTGTCTGCATTAATTCTTTTTTTTTTGCTTTAATTCTTTAACTGGACTACTGCACAGATCATTCTGTGTTTCCTTGTTCTACCTGCAATCCACTCTTTACTTCACAACCAATTTTATAAAGGCTTGTACCTTTCCTTGTAAATTCCTTCAGTGGTTTTCCATAGCCTCCAAGATAAAATCTAGAAAGTTCAACATGTTATGTAAGATATGTAGTTTCATTGTGTACTTCTCCAGTCATCTTTTGCTACTCCTGTTTGCACATTTTCCTTCAGCCTTATAGAACTTTCAACTCCTTGAATGCATTTTTCTCACTCTTTCACTCTTGTTGGCAGAACCTCTCACCTCTGTGGACTCTCACATATACTATTTATACTGCCTAGAACACTTCCTTTAGGAAACCTTCCTGGATTCCCTAAGTACCTTTCCCTTTCCATAACACTTAGCACATTGTATTATAATTGCTTGTTTAATTGATTTCCTTTCTACTTAGATTATATGAACCAAGGAGTCAGGGATCATATGTATTATACTCACCATTGTATTCTAGCTCTTGGCTCTAGCATGCAGTAGGCACTCAATAAAGGCATGCTGTATGAATGAAAGTTTAATACTGTACTTCTTCTTACACAATTGAGACTTGTATTCCAGTTTTATTTCCTTTATTTGACTATAATTTTCTGAAAGTTATAGAAATCTTTTATGTTGTAATACCATTTTATAGTACCATCCATACTATAGACTGTTCCTAAATATTTGACATGATTAAGCTAGTTTTTCTTAAGGGGCCAAGGATAAGAATTGCAGTGCATGTTTACAGTTTAAACTGTAGCACAACCCTCTACAATGTATGGATTCTAGGATCATACTGAGTGCTTATAACCTTGCATTTTGGGTACTTGCACACACCCCTATAAAATATTCCTACCTTACCAGGTTGAAATTAGGAGGTACCCTATAGTTTCATAAAAGTAAAATATAACTGTCAAATAGGGATTATGCTGCATTTTAGGTAATAAAAATTGTAAAAATCTTTAAGTGACCTATGATGCCTAGGCCTTTGTGTGTGTGTGTGTGTGTGTGTGTGTGTGTGTGTGTTTTAGGGATTGAACTCAAAGTGAAGTTTACAGGAAGCTGTAGTAAGAGTGATACCTTCACACTGAAACCAATATTTTACTTAAACCATTCAAAAGCCAATCCAGTTTTTTGTGGGTGATTTTATTTATTGAAAAGACATTTTTGAACTTCCAGTTTATTGATTCATTTTTCAACATCCAGAACATATGGAGATGTCATCAGTCACAGATACTTCATATTGCACAAATTGGACTCTAATCAGCCTGTTTGTATTCATCATAATACCTGAATTCTTCAACAAAATAATCCATAAGGCAGGAAGCTTTTCTTTTATTTTTTGTTTTCAACAGACTCAACCTAAGTGGATTATTTTCTTTGTAAAAGGTGAACAAAGCATCAGCACTGGTGATTATTTTTTATAGGTTTTGCCTCAAGCCTGGCTCATTCCTCTTGTGTACAAGGGTTTTTCCTGCTCAGACCATTTGGATTTATTTAATTTAGAACAAACTGAAACCAAATGATGAGAATACTGTTTAACTTTTCTGTAACCTATCTGAATGATAACCCAGTGTACATGGTGGAGGATGGTGCCAAAAGACATATTAGGCTCAATAGTGGGAATTGTGACAAGCTTCTGTGCCCATGCTTAAAGAAATCTTCCCTGATCTAGTGTAAGTTAGTGCTCACATCTCTCCCATGTATAATCCTATATCAAACCAAACAGTTCTTGACAATGGATGGACAATGTAGGTGAAGGAAAGGGAGGAGGAATCAAGGATACCTTCACCAGTATAATCCCAGCATTATTGCCTTGCTTATGCTAGGCTCTAAATAAATATTTATTGAAGGAATAAATAGCTTGGAATTAAACACATTTGGCACTGTTAGCCACAATATACAGAGTATAAAATTAATGCTTGTTTAGATTAATAGGTGGCCATATGTATAGTTGAGAAGACCATAGTTTTGGAACTCAGGAAGGCCTGGGTTTAAATCCTGACTTCACCATTCAAGCTGTATGGCCTTGCAAGAGTTACTTACCATTGCTTTCTCTGCCTATAAAATATAAATCAGCTCATACCAACTTCAAAGATAGTAGGGGGCAATTATATAAAACAATACATTTAATGTATTTGGAATGGTACATGGCAGAAAGTATTTCATAGAGGTAGCTATTATTGTTATTGTTAGCATGTAATAGTATTTAATACCATTAGGTGTCTGGAAAATAGTAAATATTCAGTAATTGTTAGCTCTAAGTATTATAATTATCGTTTTAATAGTTTTATTTAAATAACAAACTATTTGTTGTTTAACTATTTGTTATTTAAATAATAGTTTTGTCCATTTATTTTCAATGGAATGCTTATGGGAACAAAAATTGCCCTTTTGAGCATAGATTATTAGTCATAATCGCAGTAATTGTTATCTCTTAAGCAGGAAGGAGTAGGCATGGGATATCTTTGCATTTATAACAATAAGAGCGTTGATTATTGCTCTTATAATTTATGTAAATTGTTCAGAAATGAACAAATTCAATGATTTGTTTGTTCTAACCCTGAAAATTAGCAAAAAATATCAGGACAGGATAAAGTAGGATTTGGCCATAATAGCTACATGGCTTTTGCTTTCTTTTATGAAATCATATTTCAAATTCATTCGAGGATATGCTGGCTTTCATGCACCTGGCATAAGTGCTCCAGTTTCTGAAAATGTGCATGTATTTAGATGTGTGCACATTATATATGTATATGTAGGATACACATGTATGCATAGTATACCCATATGTTTATATATTTATTTTACATATATATGTATATAAATAATATTAAAATGTTTCCTACCTAGGACTGCCATGGAAAATAATTGAAGGAAGTTCCATTCAGATGCTTAGGCAAATGGTAATTGTTCTTGGTAACCACAGATTGAGCCAATGGAAATTTGTAGGCTTTAGAAAGATTACTATTCTCCAGGTTTATTTTCTAATTTGATCTTATAAATTTTTTTGATGTTTCTTTTAGCATTTTTCCAGCTTTATTGAAATATGATTGGAAAATAAAAATTGTATATACTTAGGTTGCAATTTGTGGTGTTTAAAATTATACAACATGTGATACAATATACATATACTTTGTGAAATGATTAGTACAGTTAATTAAGATATACATTACCTCACATAGTTACTGCTTGTTTTTCCAAGCCACAATGAGAAATCACCTCACACCTGTTATTATGGCTACTATCAAAAAGACAAAAGGTAACAAGTGTTGGCAAAGATGTGGAGAAAAGAGAAGCTTTGTGCAGTGTTGATAGGAATGTAAATTGGTACAAGCATTATGGAAAAAAGAATGGAATTTCCTCAAAAACTTAGAAATAGAACTGCTATATGACCTGTTTTTTAGTTTTTTAAATTTCCACACAATCCATTTTTCTTTCACTATCTCATTTATTTTATGATGCTATGCTATAGTGGTTATCTAGGAGAAAACAAACTTTACATTATTAACAAATTTGGTCTGACTTTTTAAATCATGAAAACAAGTTTTTTTCTAATATTATGGCTAGCAAATCAATAAAAATCCAGAATCTTCATTGAACACCTACTATATGTCTTGTCTATGTGTCCTTACTATGTGTTAGGGGAGAAAGTATGAAACTCTGTCTCTTTCCTGAAAGAACCTCAAATCTAGCTAGGGATATATATATCCCTATTATAATACTATAATTTCCACACACATATATATACATGTGTATATACAAGGCAGAATATTGCTATAGTGATAAATTAAAGTGAATATTGAGCCTCAGAGGAGCAAACACTGTTATGAGCTCCCATGGTCTAAAAAGGTTTTGGGGGGCAGTCCAGGTGGCTCAGCGGTTTAGCACCGCCTTCAGCCCAGGGCGCGATCCTGGAGACCCAGGATCGAGTCCTGTGTCAGGCTCCCTGCATGGAGCCTGCTTCTCCTCTGCCTGTGTCTCTGCCTCTCTCTCTTTCTGTGTCTCTCATGAATAAATAAATAAAATATTTTTAAAAAGGTTTTTGGGAATATCATAGTGTAGGTTCCATAGGAACAGATTCTGAGACAAGGAGTTGTACGCATAAAGTTTATTTGGGAGTGATCTTGGGAAACAATACATAAAAGGAAATAAAAAAGGTAAAAGTTAAGAATTGGGCAGAGGGGAATTTGGCCCATAATGTAGTTGCTATATGGCCACAGCAGATCTTACAAAGAGACCTGGAACTGAGCTGAGCCTTCAGTGTTATCACAAATTGAAACAAAGGGGCTGGTGTTTTGAATCTTTGTATCACTCAGTCTTTGGCTATGGACTACTTCCTACAAGCCGGTTACAATTCTACTCTTGTAGATAGGTCTAGCTTTGACAGTCAGTAGTCTGATACTCCTAGCAGTTGGGAAATGGATACATTGGCCCTAAAGAGTACCAGAGTACCTACTACAAGGCATTATAACCTCAACTGGAGGTTTGAAGGTTGGATAGGATTTAAATAAATGTAGAAGACAATTGACAGATATGTACTATCAGGTAGAGAATGGTGTGGGAATAGACAAATCATATAATGGAGAGAGCAAATAATCAGGTTTTGACTCAATTTTGGTTGAATTCCTACTTTGTAAAGGCACTATGCTATGATGGGAATCTTTATGATGTAGCATCTCATGTAATCATTATTATAACCCTTTGAGGTTATTTCCATTTCATACAGAGGAAAGATGGATCTCAGCATGGTTATGAATTGCCCAAAGTCATTCATGAATTAAGTGGTAGAGCTAGCACTGAAACCTAAGCCTTCTGTCTCCAATGACTTTTCTGTCTCTTATACCATGTTTATGTGATTGAAAACTAAGAAATATGCCTGAAAATGATAGCAGTAGTTTATAGAGAGTCTGTCTATAGTAGACATTCTGGTTCTTGGTCCCATACTTTATTGTATCAATCTCTAGTTGTCTCAAGAGTATAATATACTACTACTGCTAATACTAATACTAATACTAATAATTTATTCATTATTATTAGTAATATTGTTAGTACTGGCTATTGTTTGCCAAGACTATGTTATACTTTCCTTCTCTCTGTGGATTAATGCATTTATTCCTCACAACAAACCGGAGGAAGGTAGTATTGTCTGTATTTTATGGATAAGGTAACTGAAACTCAGATAGTGTAATAAACTTGTTCAATGTGACATGGTTAGAATATGACACAGCTGAGATTAGAATGTGGCAGAGATGAGATTAGAATCTACATCTCTTTGACTCCCAACATCTGTGATTTTAAGCACTATATACTTTAAGTCTCTCTCTCTCTCTCTCTCTCTCATATCTTCTATAGTCCTTTTTACATTACTGGGCACATGGTTGATGCTTAGCGATTACTTATCACCTTAACAACCTGTGATACATGGCTTTGGCTCTCTACTTCAGTGTCAACAATTTTCACAAAGGTGGCTAACAGGAATATTATGTGAAACAAGAGAGTAAACTGCTGAGCCCAAAAGAATGAGTCTTCACTTGATTTCTTCCAGGCTTTAGGTTCTATAGACTATGTCTACATTCTTGGATTGACTTTATTCATCATTTCATGCTCATCATTCACCCATCCTTTATTATAATAAATATATCTTGAGTCTTGTGTGCCAGACACTGTTTTAGATGGTAAAAAGTAAGGCAAAGTCCCTATCCTCATTAAGTTTATATTCTAGAACAATTAAATATATGATATGTTCAGATGGTGATCAGTATTCTAGAGAAAAAAATAGCTTAGTAAGGAGGATTGGGGGTGGGGTAGGATTGGAGAAGAGATTGATATTTTAGGTAAGGTGGACAGGAGGGTTTTTTTGATAAGACTTGAGCAGAGACATGAAGGAAGAGAAGTGAGCCACGCAAGTCTGCTGAAGAAGAATGTTATAGACAGAGAGAACAGCAAATGTCAAGTCCTGGAAACAAGGACATTCCTGGCATGTTAGTGGAACAGCAAAATACAATTAATGAGATGTCATAATATTTTGCTAAGTGACTCACCAGTGATATGAAAGATTTAAAAGTTCTGTCCCAAGTTGGCTATGTATATATACTACTAGAGTAGATTTGGCATGATATGAAAGAATTCAAGAACAGGACCAATGGGAAGATTAGTGTTTGGAACCAACTCATCAAAAAGAAATACTGAGCCCAGAAATCAGTGGCATTTCTATACACTAACAATGAGACTGAAGAAAGAGAAATTAAGGAGTCAATCCCATTGACAATTGCACCCAAAAGCATAAGATACCTAGGAATAAACCTAACCAAAGATGTAAAGGATCTATATCCTCAAAACTATAGAACACTTCTGAAAGAAATTGAGGAAGACACAAAGAGATGGAAAAATATTCCATGCTCATGGATTGGCAGAATTAATATTGTGAAAATGTCAATGTTACCCAGGGCAATATACACGTTTAATGCAATCCCTATCAAAATACCATGGACTTTCTTCAGAGAGTTAGAACAAATTATTTTAAGATTTGTGTGGAATCAGAAAAGACCCCGAATAGCCAGGGGAATTTTAAAAAAGAAAACCATATCTGGGGGCATCACAATGCCAGATTTCAGGTTGTACTACAAAGCTGTGGTCATCAAGACAGTGTGGTACTGGCACAAAAACAGACACATAGATCAATGGAACAGAATAGAGAACCCAGAAGTGGACCCTGAACTTTATGGTCAACTAATATTCAATAAAAGAGGAAAGACTATCCATTGGAAGAAAGACAGTCTCTTCAATAGATGGTGCTGGGAAAATTGGACATCCACATGCAGAAGAATGAAACTGGACCACTCTCTTTCACCATACACAAAGATAAACTCAAAATGGATGAAAGATCTAAATGTGAGACAAGATTCCATCAAAATCCTAGAGAACACAGGCAACACCCTTTTTGAACTCGGCCACAGTAACTTCTTGCAAGATACATCCACGAAGGCAAAAGAAACAAAAGCAAAAATGAACTACTGGGACTTCATCAAGATAAGAAGCTTTTGCACAGCAAAGGATACAGTCAACAAAACTAAAAGACAACCTACAGAATGGGAGAAGATATTTGCAAATGACATATCAGATAAAGGGCTAGTTTCCAAGATCTATAAAGAACTTATTAAACTCAACACCAAAGAAACAAACAATCCAATCATGAAATGCGCAAAAGACATGAAGAGAAATCTCACAGAGGAAGACATAGACATGGCCAACATGCATATGAGAAAATGCTCTGCATCACTTGCCATCAGGGAAATACAAGTCAAAACCACAATGAGATACCACCTCACACCAGTGAGAATGGGGCAAATTAACAAGGCAGGAATCAACAAATGTTGGAGAGGATGCGGAGAAAAGGGAACCCTCTTACACTGTTGGTGGGAATGTGAACTGGTGCAGCCACTCTGGAAAACTGTGTGGAGGTTCCTCAAAGAGTTAAAAATAGACCTGCCCTACGACCCAGCATTGAACTGTTGGGGATTTACCCCAAAGATACAAATGCAATGAAACGCCGGGACACCTGCACCCGGATGTTTATAGCAGCAATGGCCACAATAGCCAAACTGTGGAAGGAGCCTCGGTGTCCATCGAAAGATGAGTGGATAAAGAAGATGTGGTTTATGTATACAATGGAATATTACTCAGCTATTAGGAATGACAAATACCCACCATTTGCTTCAACGTGGATGGAACTGGAGGGTATTATGCTGAGTGAAGTAAGTCAGTCGGAGAAGGACAAACATTATATGTTCTCATTCATTTGGGGAATATAAATAATAGTGAAAGGGAATATAAGGGAAGGGAGAAGAAATGTGTGGGAAATATCAGAAAGGGAGACAGAACGTAAAGACTGCTAACTCTGGGAAACGAACTAGGGGTGGTAGAAGGGGAGGAGGGCGGGGGGTGGAAGTGAATGGGTGATGAGCACTGGGGGTTATTCTGTATGTTAGTAAATTGAACACCAATTAAAAAAATATAAAAAAAAAGAAATAGTGAGATGGGCTGTTTAGCGACCGTTTTTAGCAGTTCCATGCATCATTTTTATAAGGAACAGTGGAACAGCCATCTGAGGAGTAAATTTCCCCCATCCCCTTTAGGAAGTAGTTACAAATTAGAAAATCAGTCATGAAATAATGTGACTTCTGATGATATGAAAATTATTTGGGGGGTGGTAGAAAGCAGGAAGGTGGTTGTATTCAGTAAACAGGTGAGAAGTTTAGAAAAAAATAAAAGAGGTTGAACTGAGCAATTTCAGAATGGAATTATCTTCATTTTCTTTTCTTTTTTTAAATGATTTATTTATTTATTCATGAGAGACACACACAGAGAGAGGCAGAGACACAGGCAGAGGGAGAAGCAGGCTCCCCACAGGGAGCCTTATGCGGGACTCCATCCCTGATCCCAGTATCATGTCCTGAGCCGAAGGCAGACGCCCAACCACTGAGCCACCCAGGCGTCCCTTCATTTTATTTTCAAACTAAACAAAGTGTTTTGACATAAGGGGAAGTGACTCTAAAATGCCAGCTTTATTGACATGTTCTGAGTCATTTGCAAGAGTGACATGATTCTAGAGACAAGTGTGAACTTGATGTTAAGGTGGATAAGCCTGAAACTAGATTTGTAGAGAGTATTGAGTGGTACATTCATTCAGTTATTTATTTATGTATATACTGATGTCCTGTCTGTTCCAAAATGGAGTTGAAGCAGGCTACAGAGCTATGTCTATAACAAGATGAAAAGTAAGAGAGGAAATTAAGAGGAAATAATAATTGTAAGGGGAAAAAGATATAATGGAATTATGGTGAAACTGCCTAAACTGCATGCCACCAGATTCTGTACAATTACTTAGAGGGAGGCCATACACATAAAGCTCTGAGATTTCTTGAAACAATTGAAAGAGCCTAGTAAATAATCAGTTCTTGAATGTGTATTTCTTATAAAATTAAGATTAAATAGAAGTTCAGGAGAGGTAAGAGAGAATTTTTTTTCCTCTGTGGCAAACAGATCCTAAGGTGACTCTCAGTGATTTCCCACATCCAAATGCTCATGCTCCTGTGTAATCCTTTCCTGTTGAGAATGGGCATACCTTTGTTCCTAATCAACAGAATATAGCCATGGTTCTGAGTTGACACTCTGATATCACATTGTTATATTATATTCTGTCTTAGCAGACTGGAGTAGGAGACTATCTTCATTGCTTGCTAGAAGGACATAAGTAGCCATGTTGTGAAAGGGCCTATGGAAGGGTCCACAGGGCAGGAACAGCTTGCGACTTCTCAGAGAACACTTAACTGTAGTTCTATGTAGAATCAGGATAAATAGGCTATGTGACTATTGAATGTCCCTGAAAGATCTTTGTGTGTGTGTTTGTGTATATATATATATATATATATATATATATATATATATATATATATATATAGTTCAACCTGCTTTGAGATACTTTAGTGTAGCAGTCTAAATAATCTGGAATAAGATCTGTCACCTTCCACATAGGACTCTTGTATGGTATCCATCTACTCATTTGCACTTTGAACATTTCAGTCTTTTACTGAATATGTAATTACTTTACTGACTGCTAAATAATAATGTCATTTGCTCAATTCCTTTATCACTAGACACATAATCATCTGTTTAAAAACAATTATGCAAGATTCTCACTGATCTTCTGAATGTCTTTAAAGCTTTTCAACTTATAATTAACATATACACTTGTCTTCTTTGCTTTAGCAAATGTGAAACAGAAGGGTTTCCCCATGGTAGCATTTTCATCATTCTCCAGTAATCCTAGAAAAAATCCTAACATACAGGATGGGTGCTTTTTTGCCTTAACTCAGTGTGATAAAACCCCTAGCTTCTGTTCAAGAGTTCCATTTAATTTAAAAGGGAGAGGGCTTGCTTTTATTCCAAATTAATATGTTTTATCATTCAGGAGACTGATGGAATTATAGAATTCTCTCAATTAAAGTAGATGATAAAGTTTTAAGACATATTTTACAACTTTTCACTGTTATAGGCCACATGGGAGTCTAGCTTTTTTTTTCCCCTTCATAACCTGTAGGGTTAGGAACTCCACTTTCCAGTAAACAATAGGCTTTATCCTCAATAATAGGAACTGTACAGTGTCATCAGTGAAAGAAGTATTCTCAGGTCTGTTACTTCACTAAAATATTCCTTATGTCTTCCAGCCTCAAATATCCAGGAAATATCTTGTGAAAGCAGGTAGGTTATCAGTAACAAACAAAAACAACAAAACATTTTTTTAGAGGAGTGAATGGGTGACGGGCACTGGGTGTTATTCTGTATGTTAGTAAATTGAACACCAATAAAAAAAAAATAAATAAAAAGAAAAAAAAAAAAAAAAAAAAAAAAAAAAAAAAAAAAAAAAAAAAAAAAAAAAAAAAAAAAAAAAAAGATAATAATCAACTTGATTTATGGTACTGAACTGGTTATTTATTTTGTTCAAGTTGAGTTATAGCCTTAAAAGTCAGGACTAAATCAACATAGAGATTTGTAGTATTTTATTTCTCACCAGGCTAATGGCTTTGCATTCAAATGCCATTAAATTCATAGAGAATGAAAAAATGTTCCTCTACCCTCTCAAGTTCAGTGTCTGAGGTCTGCAAATTAAACTGACAAAAGACCGATTTATAGGAGAAAAGGTTTATTTTACATGCACATGGAAATTTCACAGAAAAGAAGTGAAAACCCAAAGAAATGGTTAGGCTTGAGAGCTTATGTACCACTTTAACAATGGGTAGTACATTGTGGAGAAGTGACAAGAAAAAGGAAAAGGGATTTGGGCTTTTAGGGGCAGTACATTGTGGGAAGGTAAATATATAAGGAAGCTAATGGAAGATATTTGTTATTTTTACTAAGATTTATTTATGCAAGCTCATCTTGATACTGTCTTTCCATCTCCTGTGATTAGTGTCCTTCTCTCCTGGTATGGGGGGGGGTGGAAGAAGGACATTTTCACAATGGAAATGTATACTTTTCTTTTAGGCAAAAAGGGAGAGGTCAGAGAGTTCTGTGTCTTCTGTTTTTTAGTTGCGTTCAGCTCAAAATAATCCTTATGGCAGGTCTGAGAATGGCATATTCTGATCACTTTCACTAGTAAACAACTCTTGATTAATCAATATCCAGAGTATTGTGAATTTCAATTAACCAGAACTTTTCCATCAGTAAATCATTAGAAATCAAACTGATATCAGAGATAGTTTGCAAATGACATATCAGATAAAGGGCTAGTTTCCAAGATCTATAAAGAACTTATTAAACTCAACACCAAAGAAACAAACAATCCAATCATGAAATGGGCAAAAGACATGAACAGAAATCTCACAGAGGAAGACATAGACATGGCCAACATGCATATGAGAAAATGCTCTGCATCACTTGCCATCAGGGAAATACAAATCAAAACTACAATGAGATACCACCTCACACCAGTGAGAATGGGGAAAATTAACAAGGCAGGAAACAACAAATGTTGGAGAGGATGCGGAGAAAAGGGAACCCTCCTACACTGTTGGTGGGAATGTGAACTGGTGCAGCCACTCTGGAAAACTGTGTGGAGGTTCCTCAAACAGTTAAAAATAGACCTGCCCTACGACCCAGCAATTGCACTGCTGGGGATTTACCCCAAAGATACAGATGCAGTGAAACGCCGGGACACCTGCACCCCGATGTTTCTAGCAGCAATGGCCACGATAGCCAAACTGTGGAAGGAGCCTCAGTGTCCAACGAAAGATGAATGGATAAAGAAGATGTGGTTTATGTATACAATGGAATATTACTCAGCTATTAGAAATGACAAATACCCACCATTTGCTTCAACGTGGATGGAACTGGAGGGTATTATGCTGAGTGAAGTAAGTCAGTCGGAGAAGGACAAACATTATATGTTCTCATTCATTTGGGGAATATAAATAATAGTGAAAGGGAAAATAAGGGAAGGGAGAAGAAATGTGTGGGAAATATCAGAAAGGGAGACAGAACGTAAAGACTGCTAACTCTGGGAAACGAACTAGGGGTGGTAGAAGGGGAGGAGGGCGGGGGGTGGGAGTGAATGGGTGACGGGCACTGGGTGTTATTCTGTATGTTAGTAAATTGAACACCAATAAAAAAAAAACAAAAAAAAAACAAAAAAAAAACAGAGATAGTGTTAAGAAAATCAACAACCTTTCACATGGTTTCAACTCCATGCATATTAAGAATAATCAACATTTTTCCTGTCTCCATCTTCAACCCTTCCCAATTACTAGTGATTCCTCTGCTCATAATCCTGAGACCCTCTGAAAAGAAGGTAATCAATACAATAATGATATTAACAATAATACTACTTGGCATTTACTGTGTTTAGTTCTTATAAGAATCCTTCACTGTTATTATTTCATTTTTATAGTTAGGAAAAATGAAGCTCAGAAAAATTAACTAATTTGTCCAAGTCATGTGGGTAGATAGTAAGGCAGAATTGGGATCAAAGGCCAGTTTTTCTGGCTCCTCGTCTATTGTACTTTTCATTAAGTTTTCTTATCTATAAAGTGTGATCTATAAAGATAATAAGTTTTGAGAATAGAATAATCTCATTTGTAACCCAAGCCTGTGACCCTAGATATATCATTTTGAGGATGTCTTTTATACTTGCTGAAGTTTAGTTTTCTCATTTGGAGTTCTTAGCTGTATCAACCTCATAAGGTTAGTTACTGTGAACATTAAATAAGACAATCCATGTAAAGTCTTTAGTGCAATGTCTTATCGATAATAAGTGCTCAATGTCAAAAATCCACTGTTATTATTACCAATAATAACATTATAAGTTGTAATAAGTTTATTTTTTTAATTTATTTTTTATTGGTGTTCAATTTACTAACATACAGAATAACCCCCAGTGCCCGTCACCCATTCACTCTCACCCCCGGCCCTCCTCCCCTTCTATCACCCCTAGTTCGTTTCCCAGAGTTAGCAGTCTTTACGTTCTGTCTCCCTTTCTGATATTTTCCACACATTTCTGGTGCAGCCACTCTGGAAAACTGTGTGGAGGTTCCTCAAAGAGTTAAAAATAGACCTGCCCTCAGACCCAGCAATTGCACTGTTGGGGATTTACCCCAAAGATACAGATGCAGTGAAACGCCGGGACACCTGCACCCCGATGTTTATAGCAGCAATGGCCACGATAGCCAAACTGTGGAAGGAGCCTCGGTGTCCAACGAAAGATGAATGGATAAAGAAGATGTGGTTTATGTATACAATGGAATATTACTCAGCTATTAGAAATGACAAATACCCACCATTTGCTTCAACGTGGATGGAACTGGAGGGTATTATGCTGAGTGAAGTAAGTCAGTCGGAGAAGGACAAACATTATATGTTCTCATTCATTTGGGGAATATAAATAATAAGTTTATTAGTATAATCATCATCATAATTGTTTCAGCATGATTGTTAATTATTTCCATAGGCCCAACCCAATTTATAGGCCAAATAGGCATACATGATCAGAAATGCCTTGAGGGACAACAAAAGACCTCCTTGAGGTTAAATGTCTTTCCACAGACCTGGCATACAATTCCATCATTAACATTAACTTTTAAGGGCTTTTTGAATATGCATGCACACACGTTGGCATGCTATTAACCCACTCTGAGTGGAGAACATGGCCTCAGGGAAATGAAAATTGAAAATTGAGTCAGTCAGGGTTTTTTGTTTTTGAATCGGTTTTTGTACAGGTAGGGATAAGGAAAAACATCATTACCATTATATGTAGACTGCCAGGCACCATTTTGATCCCCACAGCAAACTTAGTAGACACTATTATTCTCCTTCTCACTTTATACATAAGACAACTAAAAGACAATGGTGTTAGTTGACTTGCCCACAGTAAGTCACTAGCACCAACTCGGATTCAAACCCAAATTGGCTTGACTGCAGTGTCACTGCTCATAAGGAGAGTTGTAAGCTGCTGGCACATAATCTCAGTGAAGAAACTCAGCAGCCAGAGGTAGCCAAGACTGACCTCTGCTATTCAGTATTAATCATTTATTGTAAATGACTAAAGGCTTTTTCTGGAAATATACCATGTCTGGCTGTTAAAAAAGTGACATCATTTGGATGATGACTATTACTTTGACTTTTCAATGAAAAGAAAAAAGCACTTATACATTTCTTTTGAAAAGTCAAAATAAACGAATGCTTATAGAGTAAGATTTTATTAGCAAATAACTTTGTTTTCCAATTTTATACCTTTAACACCAGAGAGAATTTACAGAAGAGTGTAATAGAATTCAATCGGCAAACATAATTATTTAGCTTAGATGATTTGAAGAATCTAAATCTGAATATTAGTAAGTCTCCAATATATGACTTTGCAGTTGGAATAATAATTTTCTTTACAGGAATTACTTCCCAAAAGTCAGATGGTATCCATGCATTATTCCTCACTTTTTGTTTGCCCTCTTATTTATGATGCTACCCTTGGGCAATCAACTTTTCATCTAATGAACACATAGCTGGAGCTTGAACTTGTCTCCCTTATTCTTGGATTCTAGCCTATGTGACTTCTCTCTTAACTCTACTACTTTTCCAAGACATGCCAAGTCTCCCTATGAAAACAAATTACTGAAGAACTTCCTATTGTTTCCTCTCTGTTGAACATGCCAATCTCAGGACACCCTCAGTAACCCATTCCTAATTGCTCAGAGTGTTTGTGTTGATCATACTCCATCACTGTATTTTCTCAATGCAAATTTAGGTCTTATTTTAAAGATTTTTAGTTTATTTATTCATGAGAGACACAGAGAGAGGCAGAGACAGGCACAGGGAGAGGCAGGCTCCCTGAGGGGATCCTGATGTGGGATTGGATGCCAGGACCCTGGGATCACAACTTGAGCCAAAGGCAGACATTCAACCACTGAGCCACCCAGGTGTCCCAAATTTAAGTCTTATTGCAGGTCTTGAGTGTTCTCTGTGACACTGGCTATTGAACGATGAGCTGATGATTTTTATTGTTTATATTTGTCAAATATTTATTCATTTCAGAAGTGGTAAACTAACCAGATACAGGCCCACATATCTATTTCGTTTGACCTCTAGTGTTTTTTTTTTCTCAAAATTTACTTTAGTTGCCAATATTTAAACATATAAGAATCAATAAAGATCTGTATTTCCAGTTTGTCTTCAATTCTTTTATGGCCATCATGGCTAGAGTTCAGTAGCAGCCACCTCCTTTTAAAAGAGTATTCTTCAGGTTGTACAATCTATTGTCTCTTCCTTATTGTTCTTACACCTTTGGCCTATTCATTTATATTTCCAGGCTGGCTCCTGTAGCATGTACA
Organism: Canis lupus familiaris; assembly: GCF_011100685.1. NCBI lineage: Eukaryota > Metazoa > Chordata > Mammalia > Carnivora > Canidae > Canis > Canis lupus. The sequence continues at coordinate 79,408,910 of NC_049260.1, forward strand.
TTTAGAAACCCTGATTATTTTGTAGTAAATACATGTTTACTCTAGGAAAATTAGAAGATAAAAATAAGCAACAAAATATCATAGCCATTTGCAGATCCACCATCCGTAGCCAGCCACAATTAATATTTGGTCCACATTCTTCCAGTCAATTCTCTCAGATAAGTAGGTAGGTATAGTAATGATTATACACCAATATATATTGTTTTTCTTTATTTCAGTGCAATGAAGACAGACTACTCATGGAATGAAAGTTCAAGTTAGTTTTCTAGTAAATTGAGATATGGGCTAAAACATATTTTGCTTCAGTGTTTGACATGGAAAATATGTTCAATATGCCGTTGTATTTTTTTTTGTCTAATAAACTAGTAATTAGGGTTGAAATGGTCTAATATGGACTAGGATATTTAAAAGTTTTTATGATTTTCATTCAGTCATATCTGAGATGGTTATTCAGGAAATGGATATGGCTGAGGAATGCATAATAGTTTGTTATTAAATTTAGGCTGTACCCTAAATCTTGAAGCTTCACATAAATTTCTTCTTTTTCATGTCTCCTGTGCTGAAGTTTTCTCTATAACATCACTGTTAAGATTTTCTAAAGGTATATCTGAATGCTTCCAACAACAAGTCCAACCTGTCCAACAAGTCACAACCTGACTTTTTGCTTAGCTATTAAAAAGGCTTTCTTTTAATAAGTTTAAATTTGTGCCCCTACAACTTTTACCCATTAGATTTAGTTCTGCTCTTTGGGGGACAGAGAGAATAAATTTATTTCCTTTTCTATACATCAATTCTTTTAATATCTAAAGAGAATGCTCTCATATTCTTTCCTCAGTCAAACCTCAGCTCTTTAATGGATCTTAATATTGATAGTATGGTTTTCAGGCCCTTTATCATATTGAGGGACTCCTCTGAAGGTGCTATATTATATGCTAACATTCCAGATATTAGCACCCATAAGAGAAAAAATATATAGTATAAAAACTAAATCCAATTTTAATAACAAATTAGTTTCCTTGAGATTTAATTGGAGCCAGTATTTGTTGCTCTTGTTAGAGTTCGTAGTGCTGAAACATTCAAACAATTGCATAAACCTTTTCATTGCATTCTACCTGTTGTGCATAGTTTTGGTACAATCTTTACCTTTAAATACTTCACCATATTTTAAGGATCTCATTAATTCACTATCAAGTTAACTATTTAACATTTTTAATTTAATTTATAGTGGTGAGATTCGTAACAACTCATCTTACTATATCAATCAGTATCATAATGTTTAGTGAGAGAAGGTCTAAGAAGTCATTCAGGGAATACTGCCTAAAAACTCCATCCTGATAGGGTCAGAGTCCCAAAGGGCAATTAGGTTTGTTCCAAATGGCCTAAAGAAAAACTGGTACTTGCTATATTTCTCATCTTTTACAAAAGCCAAAAGAAAGTCAAAAGTCATCATTCATTATGTAGAAGAGGAAAAACTTTCTCTACCCCCTTATATTAAGTCACTGGGACTTGCAAATTAAACTGACAAAAGATTTACAGGAAAAGAGGCATACACATTTTGTTGATATTTTATATTAGTTGGGGCTTCACAGAAAAGAAGCAAAAACCCAGACCGGAAGGCTTATATACCATTTCATAAAGGGAGATAAATTATGGAGAAGTGATTAGAGGAAAAAGTTTTGTGTCCCTAGAGTCAGTAAGAGAGAAGAAAAGGTGACTAGGAAGGTTGTATAGTAAGGTTTATTACATAGACTCAATTTGCTCTGGTGATAAGAATCATTCTCTTCTTCTTGGTATGGAAGAGCAGGGTATACCCTTTACAAAGGGTATAAATTTCCCTTTTATAAGGAAGGGGGAAGGCAGAGAGCTCATCCTTTGTCTGCTGTTTCTCAGTTGCCTCAGCTGAAAATAATCAATATGCTAAAGTAGCATATATTCGGGTGGTATATCTTGATCCCCTTCAAATACTCAAAATTGGCATTTTGGGAATTAGTCAACCTGTTGAAAGGAAATATGTAAGCTATTTATTGCCACATTGTTTGCTTTTGAGATAACTGACATCTGCCCTCTTTTTAAATAATTTTTTTTTTAATTTTTTTTTTATTTATTTATGATAGGCACACAGTGAGAGAGAGAGAGGCAGAGACACAGGCAGAGGGAGAAGCAGGCTCCATGCACCGGGAGCCTGACGTGGGATTCGATCCCGGGTCTCCAGGATCGCGCCCTGGGCCAAAGGCAGGCGCCAAACCGCTGCGCCACCCAGGGATCCCTCTGCCCTCTTTTATGAGATGTTAGAAGCTAGCTTAGTTTGTAGAAGTTTATCACCCATGATTTGAATTATAATGTTAATAATCTGTTCTTTATAATATAACATTTGGTTACATAATGGCTTTTATCTTTCCTTCATGTGCACAAGTCTTGTCTTGCCAATTGTTTCATAATCTTTTTGAAACCAAGAGTCATAACCTTTACTTTTGTGGTTTCCCCCCCTCCACAACATCTAGTACAGTAAGCACTTAATAATTACTTATTAACTGGACAAGATCTGTATGTGGGCTGTGTAGCTTGGCTCTGTTTTGACATTCCAGTTTATGCCATTAACCCCACCCAGCTTTCTAGGAAGATTTCAGTCACATGGGGACTAGGCAAGGAAGTTTAGATGACTTACAAACCAGGCCTCAATGCTAGGGTAAAAAAACCTAAAAGTTCTAATGCTGCTACTCAGATGTCAGATTGCCCAAGCTCATTCAGACAGTATACTAATTGAGGCTGGCTGGTCCTGGCAAGTTTAAGGCTCTACATGTAGCCTTAACTTGCTCTTTGAAGATCATTGATAAAGAGTATTCACACATTAGGCCAAGCACTCCCCCAAGTCATGTTTTACATGTTTACTTTGAGAGATTTGCTCTTACTCCTGGCAAGATTGTTCCCTCTCCCTCCTTTAGGAAATATGAAATTTGTCTCCAGTCACGAAAATTTTATATTAACCTATTTTTCAATCTTTACTGAAGAAAATCCTTTTTTCTGCTGCTCTGGCTTTGATCAGCTGAAAAATGGCAGCCACCTTACTCTGGTACTTTTAAGTTTGCTACTCAGCATTTCTCAAATTACCTGAGATTTTTTTCTTCATGGTAGAAGATAAATTCTTAGACTCTTTTATCAGAAATTATCACTACATTAAAAAAGAGCCCCTGACAAATTAACAAGGCAGGAAACAACAAATGTTGGAGAGGATGCAGAGAAAAGGGAACCCTCTTACACTGTTGGTGGGAATGTGAACTGGTGCAGCCACTCTGGAAAACTGTGTGGAGGTTCCTCAAAGAGTTAAAAATATACTTGTCCTACGACCCAGCAATTGCACTGTTGGGGATTTACCCTAAAGATACAAATGCAATGAAACGCCGGGACACCTGCACCCCGATGTTTATAGCAGCAATGGCCACGATAGCCAAACTGTGGAAGGAGCCTCGGTGTCCATCGAAAGATGAGTGGATAAAGAAGATGTGGTTTATGTATACAATGGAATATTACTCAGCTATTAGAAATGACAAATACCCACCATTTGCTTCAACGTGGATGGAACTGGAGGGTATTATGCTGAGTGAAGTAAGTCAGTCGGAGAAGGACAAACATTATATGTTCTCATTCATTTGGGGAATATAAATAATAGTGAAAGGGAATATAAGGGAAGGGAGAAGAAATGTGTGGGAAATATCAGAAAGGGAGACAGAACGTAAAGACTGCTAACTCTGGGAAACGAACTAGGGGTGGTAGAAGGGGAGGAGGGCGGGGGGTGGGAGTGAATGGGTGACGGGCACTGGGGGTTATTCTGTATGTTAGTAAATTGAACACCAATAAAAAATAAATTTAAAAAAAGAGCCCCTGAGATGTTCCTAATCTACATATTAAAAATATAAGCATTTTAGCCATTTTCTCAAAGTCATATCAGCATAATAGAAGTAGATACATACAAAGGAAACTAGTTATTGATCAAAGAGATTGTCTTAGTTCTAAATGTTCTGTTTTAGAACATCAAACTATAGAGAACTTTTAGTAGAATTGCAGTAGTTTTATCTTGTTGAACAACCTATATGTTGATCGTTAAACAGTGAACAGCAATGCCAGATCAACTATGCCATTAGTTGTTTGATACATAAACATATTAAAATTTTGAATATTTTCATTAAGAAATGAATATATGTATAGATAAAATGTTCAAGCAGTATAACATTGCAAGTAAAAAACGTATTCTGTCTTCTGCCCTCTATTATCAGTCTTGTTTCTGAGAGGCAATCACTCTTAAGAAATTTTTGTCTAAATGTTCCCCAAATTTCTATAATTATACAAGCTTAGATGTATCTTATATCTGTATATCCTTTACTTTCTTTTTACACAGATGGGGGTAAATGTGACATATAATTTTATACCTTGTGTGTCCTTATCTTCACAATATGTCTTTGAGATGATTTCATTTCAGCACATATTGATATGATCATCATGTTAAATTACTGTATAATAGTTTACTATATAGATATTTCATAATTTATTTTAACAAGACCCCATCCCCACCTAGGACATTCAAGTGGTGTGTGTGTGTGTGTGTGTGTGTGTGTGGTGTGTGTGTGTGTGTATCTGTGTGTGAAAGAGAGAGAGAGAGAAAATACTGAAAAATATTTCTCAATACATGAATTTGTTAAACATACTGGAATGACCGATTGTTCATGTAATCTTTTTCTTGATATCTGACAGTTATGCCAGTTGGGAAAAATGTATTAATTCAATTTTATAGGTATTTATGAAGGCTTACTCTGTATCCAGTACTATGCTAGACACTATTGCATATAAAAAATGTATAGGACAAATTCCTGTTCACACATATTTTCCTTTGTAATCAAGACCAGGTTTACCCACATAAAAATAAAAGATTATTAGATTGGGTACACAGGAAATGAAATGCCAGTTAGATGTTCAATATAAACAGGGAGGCCTCCAGACTAGCACCAGGTTGTGTGTGTAGGCCAACTGAAATGACTTTCTCCATCAGAAGAATTCCACACTGGGAACATATATTGCTTTTCTGGGACACCTGAGGTGTGACCTAAGCTCACATTTGAAGACTAGGGACAAATTTTGAAGACCACGAAGTTTTCCTTACAGAGAAACAACTTGATAAGAAGTAAGGAAATCTGACAAAAGCAAACTGTATATTAAAATAATATTTATCTATATTGAAACTAGTTTGCTCTCAGAAAAAAACTGAAAAGCAGTCTTTCCAAAGTACACAGATATAAGCTTATCTACACCATATAGATGCAGTGGCATGGCCACTCTAATTTATTTCCAAAAAAACCCACTATTTTTTTCAACTGTAAACTGCTGTTTGGAAAAAAAAACAGTCTGCATTTCAGAGAAGCAAGGGAGAGTAAATAAGAGAGGGGAGGCTGATGTTGATTAGACTACTGATCTTTGAGGTTTTAGGTATAAGGGAGATTCTCGAGGTTTAAAATATTGTATATGGAAATTGAGAGGGCAAAGATTTGAGAGAAGGCAGAATCACCATTTTCATTTTATAAAGAATGCTGTATTTTAATTATGTCTTTTTCTTGTATTTTAAAACTTGGAATTTGGGGACTCTTGACAGATGGAAGAGATACAGATTAGAATTCAATATTTTGGTGGGTTATAGGCTTCTTTTTGCTAATACAATCATGTAAGGAAAGTGATATGGTGGTAGAATGTGATAAAATGCATTTGGAGGAAAGCATTCTATGCTGCTCGATATCCAAAATTTTGGAACATGTGTTATGATAACAGAATGAATGAACAACTTTGACAGAATACATTTAGTTAAAATGAAAACAGGGAATGGGAAAAAATGCTTTTAAAAGATTTTTTATCTGTACTATAAAACATTTAATGAAATATATTTTTTAATCCAAGTAAATATTTCAGTCTCAGCCATTACCTCTTATTCCTTGTAAAATGTTCATCAACTAGGAACATATAACTTAACATTTAATAAAGTACAAAAAATAAACCAGCTTTTCAGAAATACTATTCTGCCCGATTTTCTTTTCTATTCAACAAATATTCCTTGAGTGGCTACTATATACAAAACAGCACAGTAGGCCTTTTGGGAGTACAAACTCAAAAGGCAGCCCACTCATTATAGTCAGGAGATTTGCCCCCTAATCCCAGTTCTGCCACATACTATTTATGTGATTTAGCGATTCACTTCTTGTGTTATGGCTGGATTTGATGATCTCTGTGATTCCTTCCAACCACAGTATGGTCCATTTCAGTGAGTAAGACAATTAGTATCCCCAAGAGGTTTACAGTGCGTGTGTGTGCGTGTGTGTGTGTGTGTGTGTGGCATGAAGCTGTTACAGAAAAAAAAACAATGAGAAAAAGCAGAAAGATATCAATAATTTAAAAAAGAGAGCTACAAACAAAACAACATAGTTTCAAAGGAAGGAGCTGTCATAGCAATGGATGATATCATTAATAGCTTCACAGGGGAAGTGGCCTTGAAGGATTAAGCTTTGATAGGCAAGAATAAAGGTCTTGGAAACTACCCAGCTTCTTTTGTGGACCTTCTCCATCCTGGATATTACTCAGGATTTGTCATTGACAAAGTAAAGATGACAGAAAATCAACCTTTGAAGTTTTTTTTTTTAATTTTTGAAGTAGTTATTAGGTATATATTGGATTAGTAGACAATAAAGCTTAAAAGGGAGATGGTGGACTAGTGCATGGAGTGGGGGTCATAGGAACGGTATTCCCCTGCAAATGTTAATTACAGGGGAATTATATTTGTATGGTGCTTAATCTGCAAAACGTTTTGATATCACCAATCTCTAGGATGTGAGAGTATGACAGAGCTATTAAGAAAATTGTTTTGGACTCAAGCAAACCTGGATTTATATCTCAGTTCTGCCATTTACAAGTGGCATAATCTTGAAAGTCACTTGGCTTATTGTGCCTGTTTTCTTATTTGTGAAATGTTAATAACAACTACATCATTAGATGACTATAAGTTTTATATAATATTGGGTATATAAAGCATTTAACAATATAATTGACATAAGACATACTTCAAAAATGGTAGCTACAAGGTAATATGTCAGATACTGTTCTCTCTTTCAGTGGAAAGTTAAAACTGAGGCTCTGAGATTCTGTGTCATTTATTAGAATCTAGTATTTTTTTCTATTATACCAGTGATTCCTAGCCTGAAATTTCTGCCCACACCCTCTCCCCAGGGGGAATCTATGAAGGTAATAATGAGAATTTATAAGTCATTTTCAATATTTGGAAAGAGCCTAACAAAGCATTCATTTACTTGTGATAAATTACACAATTTGACTAAAATGTCAAGTTTCTTTGCTTTTGCCTGAAATTATATCAACTCATTTTGGTAATACTGGCTATCTCATGCTGATAGCCAGTGGGAAACTGGCAGTTTCCAATGGGAAACTGATTGACAGCTATATATGTCTTTGATGAATAGAAATGGGAAAAGTGAGTTTTATCATAAATGCAGTTGATCTAGGAGATGTTTCTTAAAGCTTGGGAGAACATGGAGGAAAAATAAAACATTCCCTTGTTGCTTAAACTATTGAGAAGCAATGTACTATATTCACTGGCTCAGGAAAAATGGGGAATAAGGAGAGTAGACAGATAGGAAGTTGTGGTCAGAGAGAACTTCGGAGTTTGATAGATCAAAGGTAATTTTAAAAATAATACATGTGCTTGAAATGAGGATATGACTTGTGGTTTCTTCCTGTGAGAAAAGATGAGGAAACTGAGGCCCAAAGAGGGGCAAGGAGTTGGCCAAGTTGGCAGAAGCAGCTTATGGCAGAGCCAATATTTCAATCCAGTCTGATGACTCCCTGTTCCATAGCTCTCTCCATTCCAAAGTAAAGAAATATAATTATGCTGTCTTAAGTTCATAATGTCCACAATGGTATTTCCCTAGGCCTGATTTTAATATTGACCTGTTCTAGTCAAAGAGAGAAAACACTAGTTAGAAGATGAATGAAAGTGCAATTACAAACTTACAGACAGCTAACATAAAAATGTCTCTTTTGTATTGATTGGCTTCTTTATTGACTTGGCAGTATGGCTCACCATATTCTTTTCTAAAGCTGTACTGAAAATCCTTCAGTTCCACTTCATCCTTCAGAGTTAAAATAAATATGACAGGCACAGAGAGAAAAGAGGACGAATAATCATAACAGTTATAATTTACTTATTACAAATCAGGGGTCAGAGACTTTACTCATGCATCTCTATTTGTTGAGTTCCTACTGTGCATAGAAGTCTATTTACATGGATTACTTCAATACCACCTTATTGGTAGTTATTATCCTTAATTTACAAATGAGGAAGTAAACATAGAGTTGATGAGTGATATACTCAAGGTTACACAGCCAGGGATATTAGATTTGGAAGTTGAACCAAGATCTATCTGACTTTTACATGCATGCTTTTCTGTTATTCCTTCCTGGTTTGATTCCTAACTATGCTACCTTACCACAGAAATTGTTTCTTCATTGTCTCAACTCCCACTTCCTCTTATGTCCATTATTCCTTTATATCATAGTGCTGAACACGTAAAGTTCAGGGAACCAAAGATAGAAACACAAATGCATTCATGTTAACCAAATTGTGTGTAGCCTTGCTTGCACACTAAACAAAGGGAATAAAATGTAGAACTATATGATTTGGGGGAGAGAAGATAGGAAACATTTTATGTTAATAGATACAGTTTACTGATTACTTATTTTATGTCAACCAGTACACCTGTATGCATTTAATATGTTTAATATGTTTAATTCTTATAGCAACCAAATAAAATACATATTGTTATCATCGTCATCCCTATTGTGTAGATAGGGAAAGGAAGGCAAGGTTAACTAACTTGCCAAAAAAACCCAGACTCATACAGAAATTTGGCAGTGTGGCAGGATACAAAATCAATGCCCAGAAGTCAGTGGCATTTCTATACACTAACAATGAGACTGAAGAAAGAGAAATGAAGGAGTCAATCTCATTTACAATTGCACCCAAAAGCATAAGATACCTAAGAATAAACCTAACCAAAGAGGTAAAGGATCTATACCCTAAAAACTATAGAACACTTCTGAAAGAAATTGAGGAAGACACAAAGAGATGGAAACATATTCCATGCTCATGGATTGGAAGAATTAATATTGTGACAATGTCAATGCTACCCAGGGCAATCTACACATTTAATGCAATCCCTATCAAAATACCATGGACATTCTTCAGAGAGTTGGAACAAATCATCTTAAGATTTGTGTGGAACCAGAAAAGACCCCGAATAGCCAGGGGAATATTAAAAAAGAAAACCAGAGCTGGGGGCATCACAATGCCAGATTTCAAGTTGTACTACAAAGCTGTGGTCATCAAGACAGGGTGGTACTGGCATAAAAACAGACACATAGATCAATGGAACAGAATAGAGAATCCAGAAGTGGACCCTCAACTTTATGGTCAACTAAATTCGACAAAGCAGGAAAGACTATCCACTGCAAAAAAGACAGTCTCTTCAATAAATGGTGCTGGGAAAATTGGACATCCACATGCAGAAGAATGAAACTGGACCATTCTCTTACACCATACACAAAGATAAACTCAAAATGGATGAAAGATCTAAATGTGAGACAAGATTCTATCAAAATCCTAGAGGAGAACACAGGCAACACCCTTTTTGAACTCGGCCACAGCAACTTCTTGCAAGATACATCCATGAAGGCAAGAGAAACAAAAGCAAAAATGAACTATTGGGACTTCATCAAGATAAGAAACTTTTGCACAGCAAAAGAAACAGTCAACAAAACTAAAAGACAACCTACAGAATGGGAGAAGATATTTGCAAATGACCTATCAGATAAAGGGCTAGTATACAAGATCTATAAAGAACTTATTTTTTAATAATAAATTTATTTTTTATTGGTGTTCAATTTGCCAACATACAGCATAACACCCAATGCTCATCCCATCAAGTGCCCCCCTCAGTGCCCTTCAACCAGTCACCCCCACCCCCTGCCCACCTCCATTTCTACCACCCCTTGTTCGTTTCCCAGAGTTAGGAGTCTCTCATTTTCTGTCTCCCTCTCTGATATTTCCCATTCATTTTCTCTCCTTTCCCCTTTATTCCCTTTCACTATTTTTTATATTCCCCAAATGAATGAGACCATATAATATTTGTCCTTCGATTGACTTATTTCACTCAGCATAATACCCTCCATTTCCATCCACGTCGAAGCAAATGGTGGGTATTTGTCATTTCCAGTGGCTCAGTAATATTCCATTGTATACATAAACCACATCTTCTTTATCCATTCATCTTTCGAAGGACACCGAGGGTGCTTCCACAGTTTGGCTATTGTGGACATTGCTGCTATAAACATCGGGGTGCAGGTGTCCCGGCGTTTCATTGCATCTGTATCTTTGGGGTAAATGCCCAGCAGGGCAATTGCTGGGTCATAGGGCAGATCTATTTTTAACTCTTTGAGGAACCTCCACACAGTTTTCTAGAGTGGCTGCATCAGTTAACATTCCCACCAACAGTGCAAGAGTGTTCCCCTTTCTCCACATCCTCTCCAACATTTGTTGCTTCCTGCCTTAATTGTCCCCATTCACTGGTGTGAGGTGGTATCTCATTGTGGTTTTGATTTGTATTTCCCTGATGGCAAGTGATGCGGAGCATTTTCTCATGTGCTTGTTGGCCATCTTTATGTCTTCCTCTGTGAGATTTCTGTTCATGTCTTTTGCCCATTTCATGATTGGATTGTTTGTTTCTTTGCTGTTGACTCAGCCATTAGAAATGACAAATACGGGATCCCTGGGTGGCGCAGCGGTTTGGCACCTGCCTTTGGCCCAGGGCGCGATCCTGGAGACGCGGGATCGAATCCCACCTCGGGCTCCCGGTTCATGGAGCCTGCTTCTCCCTCTGCCTGTGTCTCTGCCTATCTCTCTCTCTCTCTCTCTCTCTCTCTCTCTCTCTTTCTCTCTCTGTGACTATCATAAATAAAAAAAATATTAAAAAGAAAGAAATGACAAATACACTCAGTGTCCATCGAAATAAATAAATAAATATAAATATAAATATACATATATATACATATATATATGTTTCCAAAAAATTAAATAAAAGGAATACTTATTTAAATAATTAGGAAAAAACAGATAATAAGGAACAAAACTTATTTAAGGGAGATTTAAACCCAGGCAGCCAGTTTCCAGTGTTCGAGCTTATAATAATCAGGATAGTACTTTCAACATAGTACGTAGTACCATAATTAAATGATTGTTTAAAATAATCTAGGGGTGCCTGGGTGTCTCAGTTGGGTAAGGGTCTGCCTTCTGCTCAGGTCATGATCCCAGGGTCCTGCGATCGAGTCACATGTTGGGCTCCCTGCTCAGCAGGGAGTCTGCTTCTCCCTCTTCCTCGGCCCTGCTTGTGCTCTCTCTCACCCTCTCTCTCAAATAAATAAATAAAATCTTTTAAAAAATAAAAAAATGTAGAAGTGAGTAGATAAAAATGTAAACTGAAGCTGTAGCAATGAGAGCTGAAAGAAGTGTATGAATGCCATAGTTATTTTAGAGAAAGAAGTAACTGGCAAGTGTCAGATTTGAGTGAAAAAGAGAATGAATGGATCATTGATAGGGCTTATTATTTTTTAATCTAAAGAGATAAAAAATTTGGAGAACAAGTGCTTAATTTGTTTTTTGACATTCTGAGCCTGAATTGATAGTAAAATATGCAAGTAGAAAGATCCATTAAGCAGATGAAATATGGAATTGAATCTCAAGTGTGAAGACAGAACCACACTGGAGGCAGAAGACCATATGAAGAAAGATGATAGTGGAAGCCAAGAGAATTAATTGATGAGAACCTATAAGGAGCAAAGGCTTACAATATGTAGACATTGCCTACTTTACCTTTCCTCATGATGTTAGCATTGCAATAAGATTTAACCTCCGATTTAACTTGTTCCCAGTTAAGAAGTTTCCTTACTTTCTCAGACTCCTCTCCACAAACATAAACCACAATAGAATGTAGTCCCATTCAGGAAGGAAAGCTGTTAACACATTAGGCCTTTAAAGGAAGAAAAATTCCTATGGACCTCTGTTGTGCTCTAAATTATGTTTACTATACATTTTATAAAATTATGGACAGATATTGAATTAGTTTTAAATCCTTGAATGTTTTCAAAAACAGAATTACAAGTGGAATATATATATAAAACTGCAACACTGATAATTTAAAAGTCATGTTAACTAACCAAATTTTATTGAAATAAAGTCACTGCATGAAATATGACTACATATTAACTGATAAGTACAGGTTCTTTTGAGTTGTACGTGGCTGGGTTACTACGTGCTGTGGGATGCTTCAATTACCTACCACTTTTTGTTAATTGGATTATTAAGTGCACCATGATGTCCTTTGGTTCTCATTTGACATGAAGGCATTATTTGTATATATTTATATGTATATACTTATATAGAGTACTAATTGGTGCCAATATAATTATTAAAAAATATATAAAAGTTGTCATTTAAGCCATGTGGAATACTCAGTTATGAGATAATCACCTAGAAAATTCAAAATATGTTTTATTAATTTATTTTTGTTGAAATATATATACACACACAAACTCATGGATATTCTCATAGAAGAGTTCTATACCCAAAATATAGTTTGAGAAATGATCATTTGAAGGTAAGAGATAACATATACAATCTTACCATAGCATAATACATTACAACATTTTCCTAGTACTACTAAATTTGATCCTGCCTATATGATCATAATAATGACAGTAAGATTTAGGAGACATGAGTTCTCAATTTGGTTCTGCCACTATGCTATTATGGGACCTTATTGAAAGTGCTTTACCTCTCTACCTCAGTTTTCTGAGGCAATTTATGAAGGTAGATCATGACTCCAAATGCATTACAAAGAGTATTTGTTTTGTTGCTATTTTGGACTTGTGATCAGAAGTTGTGTACCTAGGTGTCATGCTTGTCACCTGCATATCGTTCATCATACTGTATACATTTTCTATAGAAATGTAACTAACTTAATGGCTATGAGTAGACAGTTCTGTTTTGTTTATGTAGTCATAGTAATCAGGAGGACTCCCTTACTATGAAACATAAAACTGCACTGTAAGTGAAACATGTAGTTACAGTGTGTAATTATTTCATCATAACATTTAATTTAATAAAGATCTGTTTGCAAATTAGGAAATAAAGAACTTGGCATTCACAGGACATTTAAAAAAATAAAACCTTTTCAACTTCTAAAGAATTTAGCTTAATTTAAAAACCAAAAAGTGATTGGCTTATATTATGCTTTGAGTTTTTACTAAATGGGTAATTGATGAAAATAAGCTATTCTATAAAAGCTTAAATAGTAACTCTGGCCATGTCAGCTGCCACAGTTTTGCCTGCCTAAACAAAGCATTTAGAATGTACATACTCATACTGAAAAATACCACAAGAAGTTTTGTATCAAAACATCAAGGTTCTTTTCACTGATAATGACTCAATACCATTAAAAGAAAATAATTTGTTGTGACCACAGATTTTCTGGAAACATTGTAAGAACCATTGGCAACTTTATGCATATTAGTTGAGAGGTCTTTTTAATTTCCAGCGTAAATTCTTCAAATTATAAGAACAAGTCAGTTTGATCACTGAAAAAGAAAAAGAGAGAGAGCAATAACTAACTCAATGAAGAGGCCAATTCAGTAATGGTCTAATTTACCACTGAAAATAGTGGAAGGCTTACATCTCTCAATGTCTCAGCCAATGACTATTTTGCTCTTGAAATCACCCTCTAATTAGGACAGAGTCTGAAGTTTCTTGTGTCTAGATTTATCAGAGGTTTTTGTGTAGAGTATCTCTCTTACCAACAATTTAGCTTTATTTAATACATCATGATTGTATCTTGTTATCATTTTGTCTTGACTTGCTTTGTGTCTTATTATATAAAAGGGGTACTAATCTTTGGTATTAGTTCCTTATTAAAGTCAACTGAAATTTGCAACTTGAGTTGTAAGCTTGTATTTATGATTATAAATAATTTACTGCAAAGAAATTCCTTTTTTTTGAGCTAGATTTTATGTTTTTTTGTATATTTTTTATATATTTTTTGATTTGCCAACATAGAGTATAACACCCAGTGCTCATCCTGTCAAATGCCCTCCTCAGTGACCATCACCCAGTGACTCCATACCCCTTCCACCTCCCCTTCCACTATCCCTTGTTAGTTTCCCAGAGTTAGGAGTCTCTCATCTTTTGTCACCCTCTCTGATTTTTCCCACTCATTTTCTCTCCTTTCCCCTATAACCCCTTTCACTATTTTTATATTCCCGTACGAGTGAAACCATATGATGATTGTCCTTCTCCAATTGACTGACTTCACTCAGCATAATACCCTCTAGTTCCATCCATGTCAAAGCAAATGATGGCTATTCATCATTTCAAATGACTGAGTAATATTCCATTGTGTACATAGACCACATCTTCTTTATCCATTCATCTTTCAATGGACACTTAGGCTCCTTCCATAGTTTGGCTATTGTAGACATTGCTGCTATAAACATTGGGGTGCAGGAGTCTTGCCATTTCACTGCATTAGGATCTTTGGGGTACATCCCCAGCAATGCAATGGCTGAATTGTAGAGTAGTTCTATTTTGAACTCTTTGAGGAAGCTCCACACAGTTTTCCAGAGTGGCTGCACCAGTTCACATTCCCACCAACAGTGCAAGAGGAATGGTTCCCCCTTCTCCACATCCTCTACAACATTTGTTGTTTCCTGTCTCATTAATTTTCACCATTCTCACTGGTTTGAGATGGTATCTCACTGTGGTTTTGATTTGTATTTCCCTGATGGCAAGTGATGCAGAACATTTTCTCATGGACTGGTTGGCCATGTCTATGTCTTCTTTGGTGAAATTTCTGTTCATGCCTTTTGCCCATTTCATGATTGGATTGTTTGTTTCTTTGTTGTTGAGTTTAATAAGTTCTTTATAGATCTTGGATACCAGCCCTTTATCTGATATGGCATTTTCAAATATCTTCTCCCATTCTGTGGGTTGTCTTTTAGTTTTGTGGACTGTTTATTTTGCTGTGCAGAAGCTTCTTATCTTGATTAAGTCCCAATAGATCATTTTTGCTTTTGTTTCTCTTGCCTTTATAGATGTATCTTGCAAGAAGTTGCAGTGGCCAAGTTCAAAAAGGGTGTTGCCTGTGTTCTCCTCTAGGATTTTGATGGAATCTTGTGTCCCATTTAGATCTTTCATCCATTTTGAGTTTATTTTTGTGTATGGTGTAAGAGAATGGTCTAGTTTGATTCTTCTGCACGTGGCTGTCCAGTTTTCCCAGCACCATTTATCGACAAGACTGTCCTTTTTCCAGTGGATAGTCTATCCAATCCTGATCAAAACTCTTCAGAGCCTAGGGATAAAGGGAACATTCCTCAACATCCTAAAAGCCATCTATGAAAAGCCCACAGCAAATATCATTCTTAATGGGGAAACACTGAAAGCCTTTCACCTAAGATCAGGACCATGACAGGGATGTCCACTCTCACCACTGCTATTCAACATAGTACTAGAAGGTCTAGCCTCAGCAATCAGACAACAAAAAGAAATAAAAGACATTCAAATTGGCAAAGAAGAAGTCCAACTCTCCATATTCACAGATGGCATGATACTCTACATAGAAAACCCAAAAGACTCCACCCCAAGATTACTAGAACTCATAAAGCAATTCGGCAATGTGGCAGGATACAAAATCAATGCCCAGATGTCAGTGGCATTTCTATACACTAACAATGAGACTAAAAAAAAAGGAAAATTAAGGAGTCAGTCCCATTTACAATCGTATCCAAAAGCATAAGATACCTAGGAATAAACCTAACCAAAGAGGTAAAGGATTTATACCCTAACAACTAGAGAACACTTCTGAAAGAAATTGAGGAAGACACAGAGATGGAAAAATATTCCTCGCTCATAGAGTGGAATAATCAATATTGTGAAAATGTCTATGCTACTCAGGGCAATTTACATATTCAATGCAATCCCTATCAAAATCCCATGGACATTCTTCAGAGAGTTGGAACAAACCATCTTAAGATTTGTGTGGAATCAGAAAAGACCCCGAATAGCCAGGGGGCTATTGAAAAAGAAAACCATAGCTGGGGGCATCACAATGCCAGATTTCAAGTTGTGCTACAAAGCTGTGATCATCAGGGCAGTGTGGTTGTGGCAGAAAAACAGACACATAGATCAATGGAACAGAATACAGAACCCAGAAATGGGCCCTCAACTCTATGGTCAACTAATATTTGACAAAGCAGGAAAGACTATCCACTGGAAAAAGAATTTCTTCAAAGAAATTCTTAGCATGATATATTATCAGCATAGATTATTATGTTTTAATTTTAATGTGTTTTTAAAATATGAACATGGTAATGATGTTCCTCCTGCTTAGTTTTGGTAGGAGATAATTTTGTGGCTTCCTACTCCATTCCTAGTTTGGATTCTAAGATATACCACTCATTGATAGTACTATTTTTTATTACAATTTATAGAATATTTTATTCATAATTTTAAATTTATTTGACATAAAGTGGATCAACAGATTGAGTCTATTTATCTTTGGAATTAAAGTATAATTTTAGTGTCAATCACCAGTTGTCACTTATTGATTCAGTTTGCAGAGAACTCTTTTTAATTTTTTTTCAATCCTGTCATTTATTGGTTTCCTCACTTTATTCTATAGCCAGTATCTGGGCATAGGCATTAAATTGCCATTTTACCTTAAAGACAAACCATTTGAGTTTCTCTCTCTCAGGGAGAGGGACAAGCAGGCTTGGTGCTAAGTGCAGAGCCTGACCCAATCCCACAACCCTGAGATTATGACCAAGGCTGAAATCAAGAGTTGGACACTCAACCGACTGAGCCACCCAGGATCCCCTGAGTTGCTCTTTTAATTACCAGATGTTACTGTTGAGGTGACTGAAACTGGAACATGTATAGTTGTTAGGCAAGTACAGTTCAGGAGCTGTGAATGTGTTAGAGGAGTTTCCTCTGGGAATTCTGCTCAATATTTTTGGGGTAGGAACCTAGAAATTGGTCAGCAATGGGTTAAATAAATATTCCATTAGACAGTCAATGTTTTCCCTTTTGGGGAATTTCTATTCTTCTAGGGAAAATATAGAGGGTGCTTTACCTTGCTCTGTCTAGAACAGCAGCTAGGATCTCCAACATTGTTCTTTTTAAAATGATTTCCAAGGTGATGAATGAATATTTTATTAGTAGAGCCTACCTTTAGGTAGGGTGCCTATATAATTTATATCCAAACTAGAAAACTTTTGAGAATGAAAAAGGTTACTACTAATAATTATGCTGGGACAACAGACAATTGCATTATATGGTCTATTCAACTGGGGACAATATGGAGACTTGTCTCAACCCTGTCACCCCACCCTTCCTTGTCCCTCTACCCACCCTCCTCCTAGCCTATGGAAATGTTCTGTGAGACACAGATAGCTCAGAGTCTCTTCAATCATATTGATTAATGTTCTTCTTTCAAGGGTCCCTTAAAAATAATAATCTCTTACTCATATGTCTTTCAGTCAAAAAATGTATTTCATAATGTTTCCACATTCCCTTCCTCTTTTTGTGCCCCTCTAACCATCAGACTTTCAGAGAAAAAGGAAGATGACACCATGGTCTTCCTAAATTGCAAATCTTTTTTAAAGGATTTTATTTATTTATTTATTTATTTATTTATTTATTTATTAGCAAGAAAGAGAGAGAGAGAGAGGTAGTGAGAGAGTGAGAGAGAGCAGGGAGGACAAATGGGGAGAAGAGCAAGAAGCAGGCTTTCCTCAGAGCAGGGAGCCCAATGTGGGGCTCAATCACAGGACCCTGGGACCATGACCTGAATCGAAGACAGATGCTTAACTGACTGAGCCACTCAGGCACCTCTAATCACAACACTCCACTACATAAAATACTTCAGTGGGTCTCCACCACCAAGATCATTGTGATATGGCCCTTGCCTCAAATCCCACCATTTTCTACATCCTTCCTTTCACCAATCATGAATTTCTCCCCATTAACAAGTTGACATTCCTACAATACAGAAACATCTATATTGTTGAATCCCAGATGTAAGGAGTATGCCTATACATCAGAAATTGTGCCATCATCTAGCAGAGTACCCGATGTATAATTGGTTTAATACATGTTAAAGGAATAAATGAAAGTTAAATGCCCTATGAAAACTTATATTTGGGGGAATTTATTTAAAATATGAATATTACAGCAATCATCATCCTTTTGATCTGCTTAGTTAAGAGTTTTCTATGATTTTTTTAGGTTCTGTCAGAGACATTACTTTATAAAATAGTATTCCCCACTATCTTGTAGTCCCTTAACATGCTTAGAGAAAGCTAATTTATTAGTAATAGGAAGCCAAATCCCAAGACCTTACTTAACCAAATTTCATTCTTTGCTATTCTGTGTGAGGGAAATATGTTCACAGATAGTTAGACTATCCATGGTATGAGTTTTGCCTCTGGTATATCCAGAGTAAAAAGCTAACTTTGTAAATATGCACTCCAGATGGCTTCCTTCAGGTAAGTATGGTAAGAGACCCAATGGCAAAAAAAAATTAATTTTTAAAATCAATAAATAAAGAAAACATATGATAAAATAAAGAGCTGGAATCACTATCACCAATCTCACAATAATGCTTTATTAAATTATAGCATAGAAAACACTATTACAGACATTTTCTTCATTTAATCCTTGGACTCGAGTGGTGGGGGAGCTTTGTAAAGTAGGTAAGGTGAGGTAATTATTATCTATTTTTTACACATGAGGAAACTAGCTTGTGATATTAAGTTCATTAATTTCAGCCAATGTAGTAGGCTGCAATTATTTATGAAACTCCAGAGTGAATAATAATAATTATGTCATAGAGTACTCCAAGAAATTAATGATATCCAAGGAGTCTTAGTCCTTTAGTATAACTTTGATTCATTTAAAATATGCTATTCTATAAAACCAGGCCATTAGACTTAAAGATGACTGACTGTGTCTAAAGATTAGAATGATAAAGGTTAGCTAGGTTCTGTTGGCTACTTACTCTGAATACTTAAGATGCATAATCAGAAGCCACTGAAGTTTTATTTTCTTGCCTATTTGGGGCTTCTCATTAGCAACAGTTCACAGAGCTAGTTTGAAACATTCATTGGAAGCAGAGGTTGTACAGAAAAAATCTTGTGTTACTCTTTCCTCTTAGGAAACAAAATAAATAAACAAAAAAAACCAAATACATACATTTGTACATACATACATAAAAGGTGTCCTCTGATCTTGACCTCAGTTGATGAGAAATAAGTAGAGCTCTGGACTTGGCATAATCACCTGGCACTTCACCAGTACTTGAATTACTGAATTGTCACCAAAATGTATGTCAAGTATTTTGCACATTTAAGACTTTGTGCAGCATGCCACATATCCCAGGAGAAGATGAGGAACTTTGACAGTGACATATTTTTAAAGGTACAAATGGCATATTTTTGACTTATGAGCCTTATTCTCAGTAGTCCTAATAATACATTTATCCCTCTTAGTGAAAGGGCCTCATAAATCAGCCATGGCAATGTGCAATGTTCTCAAATTCATGTATGGAGATATATGTATATTTTTAGTATTCCCATCATTGTGCTGAAGGGTTGATGAGTGAGTGTGTGTGTGTTTCCTCCAGACTTTGACTTCAATGAAACCATGTAGAATCTTAAATAGGCCCTTTATTCAAGTTAACAAATCTTAGTGCATTTCTGTTGGCTATTTTCTTTATGTCCTTGGTTCTTTTTGGCATCCATTTTAAAATTGGGATACTTATTGAAAAATAATTAGAATTAAGGTATAATTAAAAGGAATTTTCTAAGAATCTGGTGATCTCATTAAAATGTCAGGATTTAATAAATCCTAAATATTTATTGAGTTGATTCAATAAACATTGTTGACTGTGAATATATAGACTATGTTTGACAACAGTACAAATTGAGACAATGACAACATATATATTTGTTGTTATTGTATATAAATATATATTATTGTATATAAATATATATCATATATTATACATAAAATAAATATAAAATTGAGACAATAACACATATATACACATATATGTAATATATACATACAAATTCACTCAACACTAGACTCTAGTGCCAGACACTTAGACATATTACATATTATTTAACTTTTGCAACTATGCTCTGAGAGCATTATTAATGTATCTATTTCATAGATAAGGAAACTGAGGCTGAGATAATTAAAATAATCTGTCCTTGATCAAAAGGTCTTTAACAAGTTGTTTAATAGTGTTGTGCTTTCCAATAAAATGGGTGTAAGCAAGTTTACAGTAACTTTTGATCAAATGAGATGATACTCGTAAAATGGTTTTTGCATGCTTTGAACCACCATGAGAGGTTTATTACCTAATTTTACTAGCTTTGCTGGGTTGCTTAATGAGCAGATAAAGCATGTGCTTATGGCATTAACAAGGCAGAGAAATCTGTAAATCTTGATGAATACTTTTTCAAAAAGATTTTATCTATTTATTTATTTATTTTTTAAATTTTAATTTATTTATGATAGTCACAGAGAGAGAGAGAGAGAGAGGCAGAGACACAGGCAGAGGGAGAAGCAGGCTCCATGCACCAGGAGCCCGATGTGGGATTCGATCCTGGGTCTCCAGGATGGCGCCCTGGGCCAAAGGCAGGCGCCAAACCGCTGCGCCACCCAGGGATCCCTTATTTATTTATTTATTTAACAGAGAGCACAAGTGGGGAGGGAGCAGCAGGCAGAGGGAGAGGGAAAAGAAGACTCCCCACTGAGCAGGAAGCCCTGTGGTGATACTGATGACTGAGGAGGGGAGGGTTGACTCTGGGATCATGACCTGAGCCTTAAACAGATGCTTAACTGACTGAGCCACCCAGGCACTCTTTGATGAATATTTTTGAAGCATAGAATTAACCATGAGAAAAAAAAAATCTTTTTGCACTTGCTAAAACATATTTTGTAATTTAGAATTGTGTTTACTTCAAATTACCTGTATTTGGAGATCTGATCTTTTCAGAGCTCTAAATATTGTGATCTAGCTCCTTCTTGATTTCTTGGTACTGGGAAAATATTTTAATCATCCAAACTCTCATCATTCCAAAATGCACAAAGAACTGAACTATCCTCTATTCCTTCTCAAATTCTTAAGAGTATCAGCCTTCTTTGCTAGTCCAATGGCATTATTTTAGTTCAGGCCCTCATTATGTCTTATAACTAGTCTCCCTTCTGTAGTCTTCCTCTTCCTTTAATCTATTTAATTACTATTTATAGACTTACTTTATTAAAACTCTACTTCTTCAATTCAGGAACGTATAAAGAATCCCTATTGCTTACCATATCAAGGCCAAATTCCTCTGCATTGTTTTCATGATCTTCCAAATGTTGACCCTTAAGCACAAATCTGGTCTTTAGTTTCACTCTGTCCCTAACATTCTATTCTGGTTAAGCTATTTTCTCATTGTGTTCTATACAAGTTATGTTAATTCTTGCCTCCAAGATTTTGCTCTTGTTATTGCCCTGACACACAATGTTCTTACTCCTCTTCTCCATCTATCTAAATTCTTACCACCCTCCAAAATTCAGTTCAATCTCTGAATCCTCTATGAAGTCTTCTCTATAATTTTAATTGATGCTCAGTTCTACATTTTCTAATTACCCTATTATGATTATAGCACACATTTTAATATTTAATTGTTCTCTAATTATTTGATATATGTTAATTTTGTCTCTATACCCAGACTGTAACTTCTAGAGTCTAGCAGAGTACATACAGTAAGTACCTAATAATGCAGTAAATTTTCTTGTTTATAAGCTATGCAGTATAGAGACTCTATGAATTTAATGTTACCTACTTTGACTATATGAAATTAGGATTACTGTATATAGTGATATGTATTTTCTATGCCATTCACAAATGTATGGGTTTTCTTTAACCACTCCTATCTTGGTACTAGAAGAAACTAGAAACCACTTCTCTAGTCAGTCATCCTACTCCGGGACTGAAAGTATTCTTATATACATCTTCATGTAATCATCATAAAGAAAAAGTTATATTTTTTGAAAATGAGATATTCTTAAACTCATTTTTATTAAGGACAGAAAGCTATTTATTTAGTTTAAACTTTTATTTAAATTCCAGTTAACATATAGTGCAGTGTTGGTTTCAGGAGTAGAATTTAGTGATTCATAACTTACATACAACACCTGGTACTCATCACAAGTGCCCTTCTTAATACTCATCACTCATTTAGCCCATTCCCTGCCCACATCCCCTCCATCAACCCTCAGTTTGTTTCCTGTAGTTTAGAGTCTCTTATAGTCTGTCTCCCTCTCTCTTAAGCTCATTTGTAAAAAATTATTTATTTTTTAAATCCAGTATAGTTAACATACAGTGTTATATTAGTTTCAGGTGTACAATATAGTGATTCAATAATCATACATTACTCAGTACTCCTCATGATCAGTGTGCTCTTAATCCCCTTCACATATTTCACTCATTCTCCCTCACTCCTCTCTGGCAACCATCAGTTTGTTCTCTGTATTCAAGAGTCTGTTTTTTGTCTCTTTTTTCTTGTGTGTTTGTTTTGTTTCTTAAATTCCACATATAAGTGAAATCATATGGTATTTGTTTTTCTCTGACTGACTTATTTCACTTAACTTTTACCCTCTAGATCCATCCGTGTTGTCCCAAATGGCTAGATTTCATTCTTTTTTATGGCTGACATACATATATATGTATGTATATATACACATATACCACTTATGTAGTAATCTCATCAGCTATAGAAATATATTCTAGATATATTTCCTTTGGCAAAGGAAATAAAAGCAAAATTAAACTATTAAGATTATACTGAAATAAAAAGCTTTTTGCACAGCTTAGGTTCATTTAGAACAGGAAAGTAGAGGCTGAAAAGAAGATTTAAATGAGGAAGTGATAAAAATTAATAAATGAGGAAGAGATGCATAAGTTGGTTTGTGACAGACAAGTAGGATATTCATAATAAAGAAATGTGAGAGGCAAAGGAATTCTTGACACATAGATCATTGGATGAGAAACATGGTGTATCTTCAGTGACATATAAATAGTAAAGATGGCTAGAACTTAGGATTGGTTCAAGACAAGTAAGGGTATGGTAATAGAGATGCAGTTGGAAAAAAAAACTTGAGGGCAGCCCTGGTGGCCCAGCGGTTTAGCACCACCTTCAACCCAGGGCATGATCCTGGAGACTGGGGATCGAATCCCGCGTCAGGCTCCCTGCATGGAGCCTGCTTCTCCCTCTCCCTCTGCCTGTGTCTCTGCCTCTCTCTCTGTGTTTCTCATGAATAAATAAATAAAATCTTTTTAAAAAAGGAAAAAACACTTGAACATATTTCCAAAGTTGAATAAATCATGTTTAATGCCACCTTCCCAACAGAGTCCTTATATCTTCCTTCTCAGTGGTAATAATGTGGGAAACAAGAGCAGAAGAAAATGTAAATAAAATTAAATGTCCTTTTATTATAAACTATAACCCATTGACAAATACTTGGGGCAGGCCTACTCCTCCAGGAAGTTCAAAGGCTCCTCCAGGAAGTTCAAACTGTCTTAATGTTAATGCCTTGCTAGAGGGAGAAATAGCCTTGGTTTGACAATAGCAAGACCCGTGAGTATCCTGTTAGTTTTCTTTAGCATATGAAAATCCTTTTGGACTTCCCTTACCTTTACTTCCCCCAACCCCAAAATATATAATCAGTTGCTTCTGACTATCCTGGGACAGCAAGCAGCAGCAGTTCTTTTTGCCCACTAGTCCTATCCCTGTGTTTTTTTTTTTTTTCTATCCCTGTGTTTTAAAAAAACTTTTATGCACCAAAGATGCCGCAAGATTTCTTTCTTGGCCATTGGCTCCAGACCTCAACAACACTAGTCAAAAAACACCTCAACTGTACCACCACCCACCCAATTTCTTAAGATTCCAATAACAGAAATTCAGCTGTCATCCTAGACTCCTCTTCCTTTTCCCTTCCCTTCCTGCACAGCAAAGCCCTAAATTCTGCTGAAAGTGCATTCAGATTAACCTGGAAAATTGTTAGAAATGCAAATTATGAGGTCCAAACTCTGATGGCTGAGTCAGAAACCCTGGAGTTTGGGCCTAACTCTCTGGGTTTTAACAGATCTTCTAGGGTATTCTTATGCACATGAAAGCTTAAGGGCCACTGCTGCAGGCAATGAGGAATCTTTGAGATGCTTGAAGCAGGCAAGTGACCCAGTAGGATATGCATTTTAGAAGGTCATTCTGATATTTATTCAGAAGATAGAATAGAAGGGTGTAAAACTGAAGGTAAACAGGACCAGTTAGTGTAACATTTAAAAAATCCAAAATGAGGAGGAGGGGCAAGATGGCGGAAGAGTTGGGTCCCCAAATCGCCTGTCCCCACCAAATTGCCTATATAAACTTCAAATCATCCTGAAAATCTAGGAATTTGGTCTGAGATTTAAAGAGAGAACAGCTGGAATGTTACAGTGAGAAGAGTTCACGCTTCTATCAAGGTAGGAAGACGCGGGGGGGAATTAAAGAAACAAAAGGCATGCAAGGGGGAGGGGCCCCGCGTGGAGCCAAGCTAAGGCTGGGGCGAGTGCCCCCAGGACAGGAAAGCCCCTTCCCAGAGAAACAGGAGCTTCACCAATCTTCCCAGGCAGAAAGGCCTCCCAGGGAGTTAGAGCAGGATCCCCGGAGGGCGGGGATGCCCTCAGGCTCCCTAGGATACTAACAGAGCAACTGCCCACCAGAGAGAGTGCGCCGAGCTCCCTGAAGGGTTGCAGTGCGCACACGCTTTGACCCGGGAGCACCTCGGAGGGGCTCGGGAGGCAGCTCTGCAAGGAGGGGGCTGCGTGGCTCCGGGAGCAGGTCAGTGGGGCTCGGGCGGCGGCTCTGCGGAGGGGGCTGTGCCACCAGGAGTGTGAATCCAACAGCGCAGGCCCGGGAGCACTGGCCGCCGGGGACACAGCCCAAGATCTGGCCACCCCCCAGGACAGGCAGAGGCCAGGAGGGCCCAGGACAGCAAGGACACTCCAGCCCCGAGCTGAGCAGATCAGCGGCCCTGCCCCGGAGCATACAGGCCCTGCAGACAGAGAGCTCCGAAGTTACTGCTGGAGCTGAATCCAGGGCTGCAGGGCTGGCCGCCGCCACTGCGGTTGTTCCTTCTGGGGCCTCACAGGGTAAACAACCCCCACTGAGCCCTGCACCAGGCAGGAGGCTGAGCAGCACCCCCAAGTGCTAACACCTGAAAATCAGCACAACAGGCCCCTCCCCCAGAAGACCAGCTAGACGGACAAGTTCCAGAGGAAGTCAAGGGACTTAAAGTATACAGAATCAAAAGATACTCCCCCGTGTTTTCTTTTTCTTTTTTTTTTTTTTGCTTTTTGATTTCTGTTTTCTTCCCCCACCCATTTTTTCCTTTCTCTTTTTCTTCTCTTTTTTCTTTTTTCTTCCTTTTTTCTTTTTTCCTTTTCTCTTTTCTTTCCTTCTTTCTCTCCTCTCTTTTTCTCCTTTTCCCAATACAACTTGTTTTTGCCCACTCTGCACTGAGCAAAATGACTAGAAGGAAAACCTCACCTCAAAAGAAAGAATCAGAAACAGTCCTCTCTCCCACAGAGTTACAAAATCTGGATTACAATTCAATGTCAGAAAGCCAATTCAGAAGCACTATTATAAAGCTACTAGTGGCTCTAGAAAAGAGCATAAAGGACTCAAGAGACTTCATGACTGCAGATTTTAGATTTAATCAGGCAGAAATTAAAAATCAATTGGATGAGATGGAATCCAAACTAGAGGCCCTAATGACGAGGGTTAACGAGGTGGAAGAACGAGTGAGTGA
Source organism: Canis lupus familiaris (assembly GCF_011100685.1). Taxonomy (NCBI): domain Eukaryota; kingdom Metazoa; phylum Chordata; class Mammalia; order Carnivora; family Canidae; genus Canis; species Canis lupus. The sequence continues at coordinate 79,434,960 of NC_049260.1, forward strand.
CATAGAAGACAAGTTGTTGGCAAAGAGGGAAACTGAGGAAAAAAGAGACAAACAATTAAAAGAACATGAAGATAGATTAAGGGAAATAAAAGACCACCTGAGAAGAAAAACCTACGTTTAATTGGGGTTCCCGAGGGCCCCGAAAGGGACAGAGGTCCAGAATATGTATTTGAACAAATCATAGCTGAAAACTTTCCTAATCTGGGAAGGGAAACAGGCATTCAGATCCAGGAAATAGAGAGATCCCCCCCTAAAATCAATAAAAACCACTCAACACCTCGACATTTAATAGTGAAGCTTGCAAATTCCAAAGATAAAGAGAAGATCCTTAAAGCAGCAAGAGACAAGAAATCCCTGACTTTTATGGGGAGGAGTATTAGGGTATCAGCAGACCTCTGCACAGAGACCTGACAGGCCAGAAAGGGCTGGCAGGATATATTCAGGGTCCTAAATGAGAAGAACATGCAACCAAGAATACTTTATCCAGCAAGGCTCTCATTCAGAATGGAAGGAGAGATAAAGAGGTTCCAAGACAGTCAGGAACTGAAAGAATATGTGACCTCCAAACCAGCTCTGCAAGAAATTTTAAGGCGGACTCTTAAAATTCCCCTTTAAGAAGAAGTCCAGTAGAACAATCCACAAAACAAGGACTGAATAGATATTGTGATGACACAAAACTCATATCTTTCATTAGTAACTCTGAACGTGAACGTGCTTAATGACCCCATCAAAAGGCGCATGGTATCAGACTGGTTAAAAAAGCAGGACCCATCTATTTGCTGTCTACAAGAGGCTCATTTTCGACAGAAGGACACGTCCAGCCTGAAAATAAAGGTTGGAGAACCATTTACCATTCAAATGGTCCTCAAAAGAGAGCACTGGTAGCCATCCTTATATCAGATAAACTAACATTTACCCCGAAGACCGTAGTGAGAGATGAAGAGGGACGCTATATCATACTTAAAGGATCTATCCAACAAGAGGACTTAACAATCCTCAATATATATGCCCCGAATGTGGGAGCTGCCAGATATATGAATCAATTAATAACCAAAGTGAAGAAATACTTAGATAATAATACACTTATACTTGGTGACTTCAATCTAGCATTTTCTACACTCGGTAGGTCTTCTAAACACAACATTTCCAAAAAAAATGAGAGCTTTAAATGATACACTGGACCAGATGGATTTCACAGATATCTACAGAACTTTACATCCAAACGCAACTGAATACACATTCTTCTCAAGTGCACATGGAACTTTCTCCAGAAGAGACCATATACTGGGTCACAAATCGGGTCTGAACCGATACCAAAACATTGGGATCATCCCCTGCATATTCTCAGACCACAATGCCTTGAAATTAGAACTAAATCACAGCAAGAAGTTTGGACGGACTTCAAACACGTGGAAGTTAAGGACCATCCTGCTAAAAGATGAAAAGGTCAACCAGGAAATTAAGGAAGAATTAAAAAGATTCATGGAAACTAATGAGAATAAAGATACAACCGTTCAAAATCTTGGGTATGCAGTAAAAGCAGTCCTGAGGGGGAAATATATCGCAATACAAGCATCCATTCAAAAACTGGAAAGAACTCAAATTCCAAAGCTAACCTAACACATAAAGGAGCTAGAGAAAAAACAGCAAATAGATCCTACATTCAGCAGAAGAAGAGAGTTAATAAAGATTCAAGCAGAACTCAACGAAATTGTTGTACTACAAAGCTGTGGTCATCAAGACAGTGTGATACTGGCACAAAAACAGACACATAGATCAATGGAACAGAATAGAGAACCCAGAAGTGGACCCTGAACTTTATGGTCAACTGATATTCAATAAAGGAGGAAAGACTATCCATTGGAAAAAAAAGACAGTCTCTTCAATAAATGGTGCTGAGTAAATTGGATATCCACATGCAGAAGAATGAAACTAGCCCGCTCTCTTTCACCATACACAAAGAGAAACTCAAAATGGATGAAAGATCTAAATGTGAGACAAGATTCCATCAAAATCCTAGAGGAGAACACAGGCAACACCCTTTTTGAACTCGGCCACAGTAACTTCTTGCAAGATACATCCAGGAAGGCAAAAGAAACAAAAGCAAAAATGAACTATTGGGACTTCATCAAGATAAGAAGCTTTTGCACAGCAAAAGAAACAGTCAACAAAACTAAAAGACAACCTACGGAATGGGAGAAGATATTTGCAAATGACGTATCAGATAAAGGGCTAGTTTCCAAGACCTATAAAAACTTGTTAAACTCAACACCAAAGAAACAAACAATCCAATCATGAAATGGGCAAAAGACATGAAGAGAAATCTCACAGAGGAAGACATAGACATGGCCAACATGCATATGAGAAAATGCTCCGTATCACTTGCCATCAGGGAATTACAAATCAAAACCACAATGAGATACCACCTCACACCAGTGAGAATGGGGAAAATTAACAAGGTAGGAAACCACAAATGTTGGAGAGGATGCGGAGGAAAGGGAACCCTCTTGCACTGTTGGTGGGAATGTGAAATGGTGCAGTCACTCTGGAAAACCGTGTGGAGGTTCCTCAAAGATTTAAAAATAGACCTGCCTTACGACCCAGCAATTGCACTGTTGGGGATTTACCCCAAAGATACAGATGCAATGAAACGCTGGGTCACCTGTACCCCGATGTTTCTAGCAGCAATGTCCACAATAGCTAAACCGTGGAAGGAGCCTCAGTGTCCATTGAAAGATGAATGGATAAAGAAGATGTGGTTTATGTATACAATGGAATATTACTCAGCCATTAGAAATGACAAATACCCACCATTTGCTTCAACGTGGTTGGAACTGGAGGCTATTATGCTGAGTGATGTAAGTCAATCGGAGAAGGACAAACATTATATGTTCTCATTCATTTGGGGAATATAAATAATAGTGAAAGGGAATGTAAGGGAAGGGAGAAGAAATATGTGGGAAATTTCAGAAAGGAAGACAGAACATAAAGACTCCTAACTCTGGGAAACGAACTAGGGGTGGTGGAAGGGGAGGAGGGCGGGGGGTGGGGGTGAATGGGTGACGGGCACTGATGGGGGCACTTGACGGGATGAGCACTGGGTGTTATTCTGTATGTTGGCAAATTGAACGCCAATAAAAAATAAATTTATTTAAAATAAGTAAATATATAAATTTTAAAAAATAAAATAAAAAAATAAAAAATCCAAAATGAAATAGAGGAAAAGATAGATTTTAAAGAGTTAGTATTGATTTATTTATGTCACCATTTGAATGTACAGGATAAATCAGAGGGAGTAGAGTAATGGCTCTGGCACACTAAGTAAAAATGGTAGTCAGGATTTCGAGGAAATAGTGTTTGCTATTTTGTTCTTTTTCTTTTTTTGATACATTGAGTTGAGGCGACTTTAGGGTACTAGGTGTCAATGTTTAGTTAAAAAGTTGGACACTTGATTATGAACTTTCAGAGAGATAGGAGAGGGTTCATGGCCTACAGATAAATATTTTGGAGTCAGCAGTGTACTAGGTGGTAGTGTTCATTGTCCAAATGGTTTAAATAACCCAGAAAAACATTTAGAGTGAGAAGAAGACCAAAAATGAAGTTTTGGAGAATAACAATATTTAAAGGAGGTCTTCAAAGAAGACTGGGGATGTCTAGGAGGAGTAAGAGAGCCAGAACAAGAGAATAGTATTTCAATGAGAGCAACAGTATCAAATACCATATAAAGGTCAAGTAAGATAAAAACTAATTAATTATATTTTTCATTTATGGAGTCACTGATGTACTTAGTAATAGCAGTTTTAGAAAGTTTTTAGAGCAGAAGACAGGTGCGCATTGAGGAGTTAATTAGAAAAGATTAAGTGGAAATTTTAAATGTAACTTGTTTATGATAGGAAGGAAGGAGAGAGAAAGTGACAGCTAGATTATGTATATATATATCCTATATATATATATATAGGATATATATATATATCAGTATGGTTTTCTTTATTAAGTGAAATAATTGTATATATTTACAATCTGAAAGGAAAAAACAATAAGGAAAGCCTGAAGATAAAGTAGGGAGAGGGGGAACTTGATGGAATAAGGTCTAAGAGGATATGTGAGGAGATAAAGTCCAGGGCACAGGAGAGGTATTAACTTAGAATACTGTGCTGTTATTATCTGTAAACGTATTTGCCTGTTCCACCTAAATTGAGAATTTTCCAAGTGAATGGACAATCTTTTTCATCCCTAGTATACAAGACCTAATAAATATTTGTTAAATGAATTAAAACCTGTTCTTTTGATACTTCCTCTCTCTCCCACTTTGTTAGTTTCCCCACAATTTTCCATCTTCACCTCTCTTCTTTTTTTCCAATATTCAGTCTTCTGATGAGATCTCATCCATGTCCAAAAGTTCCTCTTTCTGAGACAGGAGAGGCTAAGTTGTGACTATATCTTTTATACTCAGAAAAATACTAAATAATTATACTGGCCCTGGCTTCCTTTTTGCCTTCTCTTTGAGCTGTGGTAAGTAGAACTGGATTGGCTTTGAGGGTTGTATTCCAATATGCTATAGATACTTGACACATATACCATTTTATTTCTTAGTATTCCTTTCCAAATCCTCCAACCTTGGGAACTTTCCATTTTCATCCCCCATTCCTTCTTTCAGTAGAAAGTATCCTTTGTTACATGCCTTCTTATTCTGGGAAGGGCTTCAGAGAAGCTTTTTGATGGTGGTTTTAAAATGCTTCAGAGTAACTTGCCTGTTCCAATAGACTTTATTTTGACTTTGTTGACTTGTCATTTGCTGAAAGATATAAGTAGCTTCACAGTAAAAGAGGGAGTATTATACATAGGTTAAAGCAGGATAATTATTTTTGTCCTCAGAGAAAAATCTGATCTAAAGATATATTTGATTTTTTCATGTATGTAATTAGGAATGACCATTTGAGATAGAAGCAGAGATGCCCATGAGCCCAATTTCCAAAGTAGTAATTTACTATATTTATTTCAAAGTAAGACTCTGTGGCTAATTTTAGTAAATGCCTTGGAACCCAACCAATGTGCTTTAGAAAGATTTGGATGTTTAGTTTTTAACCCTTCCATGTTTGCTTTTAAAAGTTCTAGGGGGATCCCTGGGTGGCTCAGCGGTTTAGCGCCTGCCTTTGGCCCAGGGTGCGATCCTGGAGTCCAGTGATCAATTCCCGCGTCGGGCTCCCGGCATGGAGCCTGTTTCTGTCTCTGCCTCTCTCTATCATGAATAAATAAATAAATCTTTAAAAAAAAGTTCTAATAGTTGTCTGTGAATGAAATACATTATATATATAAGAAAAAAAGCTGTTTCCTTTTCAGTGCCTTGCTGCAGCAACTGGAAGGTAAATTAGAATGCCAGCTTGTTATAAAGAGCACATTAATCTTTCTCTAGGGCAAGACTGGTCTTCTTTCTTCTCCATAGTGCCTAACACAGTGCAGGGGAAACAGTGGAAACTCAAGCCATACTTGTTGACTTGAAAGCTTACACATAGAACATCTTGACCTCTACCTCCTCCTTGAGAATATCCCCGGTAATGCTATATTTAGACAATGGGTTCTTGTCTAAATCTGGAGACAAGGTTTTATCTGTGGAACAGATGCTCATTGTAGTTCATAATGCATACTGAATAAAAATTCAGAAAAGAGATGAGTTAATTTAAAAATAAGTGGGAAGTATCAGAAAGGGACACAGAACATGAGAGACTCCTAACTCTGGGAAACAAACTAGGGGTGGTGGAAGGGGAGGTGGGTGGGGGGTGGGGGTGACTGGGTGACGGGCACTGAGTGGGGTACTTGATGGGATGAGCACTGGGTGTTATTCCATATGTTGACAAATTGAACACCAATAAAAAATAAATTTATAAAAAAAGAGATGAGTTAATTTGTATAATTTTCAGAAATCCCCTCAAAAGGCCCACAAGAATAGGAGGCTGGTAAACCTCCTTCTAACTCATTTTCTTTCTTTCATTGGTACTATCAATGATCTGGTTTCTAATTTTTTGAACCATTTTTTATTCCTCTTTTTTAAAAAAATTCTATAAATATTAGAAGACATTCTGGTACTATATACTATTGCCACTTTATGGTTACTTTTTGTATTTGTTCTTATAAGCAGAATAAAGATAAAAAATCCATTTAAATATTGCCCATACCTACCAGGCAGTCTTTTCCCTTACCATCCGTATCCTTTTTAGACATCTCTTAATCCTCCAAAAGTACTATACTTCTCTCACAGGACTGATCACCCTATATTGTAATTGTCTGTTATTTTTATCTGTTTCACCTATATTGACTAGATCACAGGCAGGAAGTATCTTTATACCTGGTATGAATTCAAGTGTATAGTACAAATTTAATATATATTTGCTGGATAAGTGAATATACGATGCTCCAGTATAGCCAGATTTGGTAGAACACTGTAAAAACCTCAATTAATCAGACCCTATTTTAATTATCTTATTATGTATTTATGAGCACCTATTATGTGTCAAGCACTGTTAGGCACTGTGGATATAATGGTAAATTAAAATAAGGATGATCCCTACTCTTATAGAACTAATAATCCAGTGGAGGAGGCAGATATATAGTCATATAAATGCATGTAAAATTACAATTGTGATGTGTCATTAATGAGAGGTACCTAGTGCTATAAGATCTAATAACAGGGGCAGCCTGGGTGGCTCAGCGGTTTAGCGCCACCTTAGGGCCTGATCCTAGAAACCTGGGATCCAGTCCCATGTTGGGCTCCCTGCATGGAGCCTGCTTCTCCCTCTGCCTGAATTTTTGCCTCTCTCTCTCTCTCTCTCTCTGTCTGTCTCTCATGAATAAGTAAATAAAATCTTTTTAAAAAAGAGCTAATAACAGGGCAGGATGAGAGGTTTTCCTAATCTAGGAGAAAGTGATACTTGAATTGATATCTGAAAGATCATTTGGCATTACCTGGGTAAAACGCAAAAGAAAATGTTCCAGAAAATACAAACAGTACTCTGTGAAGCTTGATCAGAGGCACCAACAGGAAGAGATGAGGTTAGAGAAGTAATCAGGTGCTAAATTATTTAGCATCTTATAGGCCAATTTAAGGAGCTTTTGTTTTTATCCTGAAAGCAACAGGGAACTTACCCATTCTCTAGTTGTGTTCTAACCACCACTCCTTTCCACCAGTCCAAATCTTATTATTCAGGTGTAGTTCAAATCTTATGTCCTCCGATATTACTCCATGATTACTTCTGTCTAGATGCAGTAACCTTTCCATTTTTATAGCACTGATTTCTACTATTCATATACTCATTCTAATGGCTCAAATATTGTCCTACCTTGTATTTTTATAATAGTTCCACGCATGGCTTTTGGTTTAAGTGATTGTAATAATTGTCTTCTGAATCCCTCCTAAATATTCATAGCCCAATACTTTATTTATACTGAATTTCCAACATATATTAAGCCATGAAACCAGATACAAACCCATATTTGGAATAGATGAAGGTAAATACTTTGATATTAATGCTCTTCCTGATCATATACAAGCAGTAATTTGGAAAAATTAAAAGAAAATCTCATTGACCATTTTATTGGTTGTATCATGGCAATTATTTCACTAAGTTGGTTTGTCTTTTTTTTTTTAGCTCACTTGTCTTTTCACTACATTTATCAATCAGTACTTTACTCATTCAATAAGAATATATTAAATGTATATTATGGAGCAGCCAATGTGCAGATGGGAACTGAAGACTAAAATATGAATATAACATGGTCTTGAGCATTATGAAGCTCAGGAAGATGATGTCCATAGCTATTAACAATAAGCATATTTTAATTTCCAAAAAAGACTAGTCTGGATTGGTTGACAGTCATAGTCCTTAAGCAGCTTGCAAATGATGCATTTCATTTTCATAGAAAATGCAGCCTCAACATAAGATTAGGAATACAAAGTCTGGATATTGTAGAATGCATTCAGCATTAAATTAATGCAACAAAAATTTCTCTGTGATTATTCGTTATTGTTATTGAACATCTAGGTATTGTTGTTTTAAATGTATATTTTTTATTGAAGTTCGATTTGCCAACATATAGTATAACACCCAGTGCTCATCCCGTCAAACATAAAGGTACTGTATAGGTAATGTGAAAAGCAGAGTTTTGCAAGAAGAACAACTCATCCACATTTTTCAGTATGGCCAGGTAAATTTGCTTCCAATTGTGAGGCAATCCAGAACCAGGCCTCCCTGAGATTTAGGATTTCCGTTGTGATGCAACTAACAAGTAATGGATAAGTCCACAGCTAGAACAATTAGCAACTTATCATGAATTTTTTTAAAGAATTGTTTTGGTCAAGTACATAGAATTCCAGTTATTCACCCTAAGTCCTGGAATTGTCTAAAACCTAGTTAAAACTTTTCTTCTTGGAAAGGACACAATAAGCTGATTCTGCTAATCAGATGTATTTTTAAGTATCCTAAAGGTAAGTAAGTAGCAGAGTTTAGGTGCTTGAAAAAAATCTATGCTTTCTGAACTGACATTTGAAAAAAATTCTCCTAAAATTAAACAATGTTATATAATTGTTTAATGTATTAACATTTAATTAATTGAGTACTTAATTCACTGAGGCATTCACATCAGAGACTCTTGCTCTAAGATCTCATAAAGAAGCAGTCAACAAAACTTGCAAAAATGAAAATAAAACTTAAAAATAACCTAATATCCATTGAGAATCTTTTTTGACATCTTTAGTTATTTCATCCAAAGCAATACAATCTCTAGGAATTGTCATCAAATTCTAAGAATTTTTCAAAAGGGACATACCACTCTGCTATGATATATACTCATTTTGAAATATTAATGATTGTGAGCCAGAGTGTCTATAAACATACTTCTCAACTTTGAATACTAGTTAGACTTTCAGCAAGATAAGGGTAACAAGGAAATTTAACTTTCCTGGTCTGTTTTCAAGGCAGGTATGAAGATGTTAAAAAAGACAGGAGTGGCTGGGTTATAAGAATGATTTATTATAGCTATTCCCTGAATTAACTTATCTTAGATCTCTTTTTGTTCATATAATTTGTTTCCATCATAACAACTATACTTTTATATGATAAAAGTAAGATGAAACAAAACCACTGAGAATATCTACATTGTCTTTGTTGCTGGAAGACAGACGATGACCTGAGTCATGGGCTGCTTTGGCTTTGATTAAAATTAAAATCTTGTATGGATTACAGTTCTGAACATATGTCTCAAACTCCATGTGCCCACATTATGGTGCATTCAAAATATTTTATGCTAACAGATTACAATAGGTAACAATATGCCTTTGTTTCCTACAAAAGAATAAGTCAGTAAATTGTTTTACTTAATAGTAAAAAGACCAGCTCAAAATGCAAATATATCCCAATAGCTCTAAATCCCACTGTAATTCTTCCTAATTTAAGGCATTTATGAACTCATAACAGAGGCTCAAGCTGTTCATATTTCTAGCTTATTTTATTTATCTTTCTCTTATTACCTGTTCCACTCAAAGCTTTGCAAATATTGAAAATCCTGCACATGTTAAAGGAGAGACTTCATCCATTAAAGTATACTGCAACACAGTAGGAAGAATGGAAGCATTGTGTGAACTGCATGACTTATGTGAGTTTATTTTTCTTTCCCTGGTTTGTTATAACAGCCAACTTTACCTAGTCATATAATGATTAGAAGGTTCTAAATTCTTCAGTTGAACTCTGTATTTCAAAGTACCTGCTCAACTAGGTGAGGACAATGCCCCCCATCTTTTTTTACAGTAGGGGATTTGGTGAAATGGTTAGAGGTTAATGTAACATCTAGCTTTCTAAATGCCTTCAAAGAACAAGTACAAATGCACAGTTTATTAAAGAGAGTCAACAGTGCCATTTTCCTGAAGCTTACTCACCAAACAAATGACATTTTGAAATATTATTTTTAAAAAAATAAAAGACCAACCCAACCATTATATAAAATAAAAATAAAAAACTCTTGTGTTAACATCTTGAATCTAGTCTCAGGGAAGCTGTTTTATGAGATTTACTTGTGCAATTTGGTTGCAGGTGCTTATAGTTTATAGAGAAGCTCATGGAAATAGAATCTGAATAAAGAACCATAATGAAAACAACAGCATTAGATAATTCACATTCATCATGTGTTTGTCATGTTGATTTAATGCTAATGTCTTGAGGAATATTTGGGACTCATGTCTGTGACCTTCAGATGTCTGGGGAATGGTTCAGGATCAAATTCCCAGAAGGATCTTATGTGATAAAGTTTGGGCTACCCCTCAGCCTGCATTATTTGAGACTTTCCCCATGCTCTGGCCTTAACCAATTTCTGTACACCTTTAAAAGGCTATAAAGTTTTTGCAATCCTACTGCTGTCTTTGTTCTTTCCTTTGTTAATGGAATAATTTGCTGACTAAGCTTTCTTTAGGAAACAAAAATACATTGCTGCTTAATTTAGCATTTGCATGCGATGTTTTAGATGGTACACGTCCTACAGATAGGTACATAGTCATATGCTTCTCTCTCCCAATGTGACTCACACAGTGATAGTTATAAAATCAATGTTCAGCAAAGATTTATTCATTGATCGATCCTTGTATCTCTCACTCGATTAGTCTTAGACATTAGATTCAGAAGATAAGAGAGGAGGGAATTTTAAATCCTGCCTCATGGTTCCTCCAAACACAGATATGAACCACCTCATGATGAAGAACCAGAAAAAAAAAAAAAAGATCAGACTGTAAACTTCATCCTTATCTATCAGAGCGTGAGACTTGTTGAGGTGATTTTCCCTGTTGATGTTAACCATGTCCTCATTTCTCAGGGCCAGCCTTACAGATCAACTAAATCAGAATAATGCTTTGACATGTCTTTACCTCTTTTCTCACCACCATGGAATAGAATGCTTATTATTTGTTGTTTTTGTTGTAGATAATTTCTAATATGTAATTTGTTATCCCATATGTAATTTATTATCCCTGTACAATTGTGCTTTTTTTCTTCCCTGAATTTTTCTATCTCTTTTTGTTTTTATTTCTTTTCTCTTCAGGGACAGGGGAGGGGAAAAATCCGAGAAAGGGAGCAGATTCGGTGGTTAGTAGGGATGACATGATCTCCTGATTCTCTATTTTTTATATTTATATTCAAATGGTTCAACAATTATACAATCCAGGATCAGTTTCTAGCTCTGATGATGTCTTATCTGACTAGGGTTTCTAACCCAAACTGATAAAAAATTCCATGAACAAACATATATTCCCCATATAAGCAAATTTTTTTGTATATGTTTCAAAAACATTCTAAGCCAGTAGTGAATATACTTTGTTCTCATGCATAGTGATATACAGACACAGGTACAGATATATTTGCTTTTGATAAGTGATGTGAGGTTCACATAAGTGTAATTACAATGTGTTGTATTGAGGTTAGTATTCGTAGATGTGTATACTTAGATTTTTGAAATTTCACAGTGGTGAAACACTGAACCTTCAAATACTCTTCTTTTTTTTAACCCTTGGTTTCTCATTGATTTGATTTAGTAACATAAGATTAATGGTGATATAAATTTGGATTGCTATTGAAAAAGAAATAATTCAGGCAACTAAGATTAAAAATCTCACATTAATATCCCATAATTATATGAGAACTTAAGGGATTTTCAAGCATAAAATAAGATAGGGCCTCTTTATCACATAGACTAGCATTTACTTGGAACTTGGTCTGAAAGTTAGGAGTGATGTAGGCTAAGTTTTAGATATACCTCTACCACTTACTTGCTATATGAGCTTGGACAAATTATTTTTTCTCTAGGCCTTTATGCTACTATCTGTAAAATACAATGTTACCACAGATTATTCTAAATCCCAGACTGATGATGAATTTTTATTATGACTGGTACTTGGTTTATTTGCCAAATCTCTCTCTCTTTTGAAATGCTTAAGTATGTTCGCAAGCATATAGTTTGAAATGTCAAGCAAGACATTAATCTTTACTTTTATTAACTTTTTCATAAGTATATTTTGAGTACCTCTTCTAAATCAGTAAATTAATTTCTGTGTATAATTAAATCATTTAAAGCATATGTAAAGTTCAAGATGAATTACCATTGGCCTTGAAGACGCTATAAATTAGATATTCTTTAAAAATTCTATATATTTAGGGGTGCCTGGGTGGCTCAGTTGGTTGAGTCCAGCTCTTGATTTGGGGCATGATATCAGGGTTGTGAGATTCAGCCCCACATCAGGCTCCATGCTCAGAGGTGAGTCTGCTTGAGATTCTTTCTCTCTTCCTCTACCCCTTCCACTGCTCACACACTTGCTCTCTTCATGAAAGACACACAGAGAGAGACAGAGACAGGCTGAAGGAGAAGCAGGATTCCCACAGGGAGCCTGCTGTGGGACTCAATCCCAGGACCCTGGCATTATGACCTGAGCCAAAGGCAGATGCTCAACCACTAAGCCACCCAGGTACCCCAATAAATAAATCTTTTTATTTTTATTTTTTATCGAACTTTGATTTGCCAACATAGTATAACACCCAGTGCTCATCCCATCAAGTGCCCTCCTCAGTGTCTGTCACCCAGTTACCCCATCCCCCCACTGCCTCCCCTTCCACTGCCCTTTGTTTGTTTCCCAGAGAATGGGTGATGGGCACTGGGTGTTATTCTGTATGTTAGTAAATTGAACACCAATAAAAAATAAATTAAAAAAAAAGGAGTCTCTCATGTTTTGTCACTATCTCTAATTTTTCCCACTCATTTTCCCTCCTTTCCCTTATAATCCCTTTTACTATTTCTTATATTCCCCATATGAGTGAAACCATATGATAATTGTCCTTCTCCAATTGACTTACTTCACTCAGCATAACACCCTCCAGTTCCATCCCATCAAAGCAAATGGTGGGTATTTGTCCTTTCTAGTGGCTGAGTAATATTGCATTGTACATATACACCACATCTTCGTTATCCGTTCATCTGTTGAAGGACATCAAGACTCCTTCCATGGTTTGACTATTGTGGACATTGCTGCTATAAACACCCAATAAATAAATCTTTAAAAAATCAAAATTCTATGTAATTAACAATTATTTTTTGAGACTCTGCTATGTTTAAGACATTTTTTCAAGAGCAAGTGATATAAGAATGATGAAAAAGGTCCCTGCTCTTATAGAGATTATATTTTTTGGGTAAGAGACATAAAATGGATAAAAAACAAACACAAAATATCAGCTAGTGGAAAGTGCCATTCAGAGAAAACATATGTGATGTGGTAGAGAGTGATAGGGTGAGGTGTATCATATGTAAGAAAAGGCCAAGATCTGAATGCCACAAAGGAGCCAGCCACAAGAAGATGAGTGAAGAAAATATTACAGACTGATAGTATGCAAAAGCCCAGAGCAAAAATAAGCTTAGCATGTTTGAGGAATTTAAAGGAGATTAGACACTTGAATATTTAGAATTTAAACATAGAAGAAGTTAGTAAAGAGAAAGATTGGTCAGTGGACTATGAGGGAAGCCAAAAGAGAGCACTTCAAGTGTGAGAGGAGTTGTAAACTATGTCAAATATATCTGAGAAGATAATTTAGGGTAAGAACTAAGAGATGGCTATCAAGAGTTGCAGTATGGAGATCACTGAGTGGTGGTAAAGGAAGCCCAATTAGTGTTGACTGAGGAAAGAATGTGGAGTTATGAAATGAAGCCAGTTATTCTACACAACTATCTCAAGAAGTTTTGCTATAAAGGAGTGGAGATAGGAAGCTGTAGCTAAAGGGGCATATTAAGTCAAGGGAGGGTTTTTGTTTTATTTGTATGAAGATCAGAGATACTAGAGTTTGATGTTTGTTGGTGGAAATAAACCAATAGCGAAATATTTTTGCCAGAGGAGAGAAAGGGTATAATTGTAAAAGCAAAGTTTACAAAGAGGTAAAAAGTGTAGTATCCATTGCACAAAGGAGATGTTGGCCTTTAAAGTAGGAGAAGCTAACAGCCTGGGTGGCTCAGCGGTTTAGCGTCGCCTTCGGCCTGAGACCCAGGATAGAGTCCCACATCGGGCTCCCTGCATGGAGCCTGCTTCTCCCTCTGCCTGTGTCTGTGCCTCTCTCTCTCTGTGTCTCTCATGGATAAATAAATAAAATCTTAAAAAAAATATAAAAAAAATAAATGAAGTAGGAGAAGCTTTTTATCCAAAGCCATAGGAATGAAGGAAGATTCTGAGCATTCATATTTGGGAATTTCTGTTTGATTGCTCCCATTTTCTTAATGAAGTACTGCTACAAGGTCATCAACCTAGGATCCAGAGGTGCAGATGATCAGGTATATAAGGTTTGAGGTGAAAAGAGAAGGAATGGAATAATAATTATGGAACATGGAAAAAGAACCTGCTAAGGAAAAGAGAAGACTAATTACTCTGATTTTGGGCAAGTCACTTATGCTCTCTTAGCTTTAGGTTCTTTTTTTTTTTTCCTAAAATATAAGTATCAGATGCCATTATATAGAGTTGAAAATGAAACCTAAATGTGTAATGTGTCAAAGCTCAATATTTTTACAGACTTTTTAAACATCAGAGAAATATTTTAGGAATTAATATTTATTATGGTGAAGAAAATATATTTGAAGTTCAAGTAAAATTATTCAATGTAATACTTTTAATCCAAAATAGAATATATAATATGATCCTATTTTTGTAAAAGTATATTTCTTTCTCCATCTTTCTATTTGTATGTAGGTGGCTGGAATGATGTTTAATAAATGTTGATAAAAATGTTATAAATGGTAAGGTTTTGTGTAGTAGTATTTGTTAAAATATTATTTGTGTTTTTCCATATTTTATTCACTTTTGTCATATAGTTTCTATAAAATAGTGAATTCATTGTTGTTTTAAAACATTGCTTTAATGTGGATAGCATGGTTTCTTGCTGCAGTAGATAGAATAGCAACCCCCTTCTCCCCGCAAAAGATGTCCAAATCCTAATCCCTAGAGCATGTTAATATGTTTGGTTACATATTAATGGGGGAGTTAAGGTTGCAGATGGAATTAAGGTTGCTAATCAGCTGACCTTGAGATGGGGAAATTATATTGGACTATCCAGGTGGGCCCGTTGTAATCACAAGTGTCCTTATATAAGGAAGAAAAAGCAGAAGAGAACCAAAAAGATGGCAGCATGAGAGAGACACAGCCCAATATTGCTGGCTTTCAAGGTGGATCAATGGGAATATGAGCCAAAGCATGCAGGTGTCTTTAAGAAGCTGGGAAAGGCAAGGTAATAGATCATCCCTGAGAACCTCCAAAAAGAATGCAACCCTACATCTTATTTTAGCTCATCAAAATCTGTGTTGGAATTCTGATCTACAGAACTATAAGATAATAAATTTGCATTGCTTTAAGCCTCTAAATTGGTGGTAATTTGTAACAGTAGCCACAGAAAACTAATATACTTGCTTTCACCCATTCTTTTCTAATCTATTCTTTATACAGCAATCAGAGTGAACTTTATAGACCAGCATTATCTAGTAGAGTAGCTACAGGCCAAATGTGGCAAATGAGCACTTAGAATGTGGCTGGTCTGAAATGAGGTATACTGTATGGGAAAAATTGCACTGGATTTTGAAGACATAGTATAAAAATATGAAATATCTCATTAATGATTTCCTACATTTAATGTGTTTTATTTTACTTTTTTAATGTGGCTACTAGAAAATTTTAAATTACTTTCATGAGCCACATTATATGTCTATTAGCACTGATAAAAAGTTAATAGGATACTCTAATATCCCCTTTTACTAATTTTTCACTATTTAGAATATATGTCAAATTAGTATTTAGAATGTAAAATAGTATTTAGAATATATATCAAATTCTTCAACTTAAACTTATAAGATCCTGCAAATTTGGCATCTGGTACCCGTCTAGGTTTATCTTTTGCCTCTTCTACTCTTCCATTCTAATGGGCCAGGCCTCTTTTTGGGCCCTTTGCACATGTTGTTTGGTGGGCCCGGAAAATTCTTCATCTTGCTCTTCATCTGACTGAAAGCTTCTCATCTTTCCACTTCAGCTCAGGTCCACTTAGAGAAACTTTCTTTGGCTTCCCAGCATAAAATAAGTCTACTGTGTTCACTATTCATAGCACCCGGAAATTTTTCATAAAGGCTGTTTTTATAAGTTGTAATGATAAATTTATCTGCTTATTTTAAAAATTCTCTTCAAAAATGATAAGCTCATTATACATTTTTAACCACTGTATACTTAAAGCCAGGCAAGGTGTAGATGTTCAGTAAATATTTATTAAATGAATGTAGAATGATCACATGAGGTAATGTCTATGCAAGCACTTTGTCAACTGTAATGTACTACATACATATAACAGCCTTACAGTAGTAATAGTAATAGGAAGAGATGGAGGAAGAGGGGAAGGAAGAGAAAGAAGAGAAGAAATTGAATAGTTTTAAAGTCAAATTTTAAATAGATTTTCTTGTAATCTTAGGTTTTATCTTCAAACCATTGTGAATAAACAGCACAGTAGGCAGATATAGTACATTGCCTTTTAAAAACACTTGTATTTTCAAAGACATTTCTCCTTAAAGGAAGTTTTTAAAGAAGTTCTTTTTAAGTTTCTTCTTTCTTCTTCTTCAATTCTTCTTTCTTCTTATACAAATTTCACAAAACTATTTGCCAATGACTCATTCCAACCTACCTTCTCTAAGGCATACATTTCTATTTCCACAGTGGATAGCACCATGGAATGGAGCAGGAGTGGTGGAGAAAATAAAAAACAACACTGGAGATATTTTAGTAAAACTTTTCATATAGTAGCAAATCAGAACACAAATGGATAAGTTAAAAAAACATTTCTACCATCCATTGGTTTCTAATGTTTAGTCTCTCCCTCTCCTCTTATCCCAGTACCCATTGGTCATTTCAACAATTAAATATGTCACTTGGTATTCTTGGGTAAATACACTGAGGGAGTGGGAGAGACTTTACAAGCCATTGTGATGAGCAGTAGGGCGTGAGTCACAATTTTTTTTTTATCTAAAATAGGAAATTGAATACTGGAGAAGATAAAGTTTTTAGGAGATTCAAGAGGCCCCAAATATATCCACAGGCATCCCGCAATTACAGTATTAGGGCCTTGTGCAATTCATCATATTTAGGAGAGTATGAGCAGTGGTAACAAATATTTGCACAGTCTGTCAATTCACTATTAGCACTCTAAGTGAAGTTGTCCAGAGATGTATGTCTACTTGAGACGGTTTTTGCAACACCAAATGAAATAATATGTCCCTCGGTGTAATGTTCTGCAGTATTGCTATAAAAAAGTACAACTGCTCTTTGCTTCCTTTCTTTTTTTTTTTCACTGACAAAATGAGTTTAAGCTTAGCCTTTTTAAAATGACCTTAAAGTAAATTTTACTACTTTTGTACCTTTTCAACAATACTGCATTACTTTCTATCTTCTTAAAGTTAACCTTTGACTGACTTAAAGTTAACCTTCTCATTAGCATTTTAATAGCCCAAAAAGTCTACCTTGTACTTAGTAGCACATTACAATCTGCATTTAAATGGAAATGTTGTAAAAGAGCAACATAAAAAATTGCTTATGTTCGAAAAGTTGTTTTTCTGGATTTTGTTTTTGTGTTTTCCTATGGCATAACCTCTCTATATTTTAGACAATGATTAAGGATGCTCTTTTTGAAGTCATTGAATTAATTCTGAAGAAAGCGTTATCAGTACCAATCTCCTGCCATTAATAAGAGCATCCTAATTTGATATTTGAAAAATAATACTGAGAGTCTGATGCTTTTAAAATCAAGATTAATCTACTCATTTCAGATTCAAAAAGCAAAGGCAAACTAAGACCTTTAGGCTTGTATTTGTTAGATATAAATAGATAGGGATAATCAGACTTAAGACAGTTTTAAAGAATGGGAATGTGTAATTATTACAAGATATGACTCAATAAGGCATAACCAGAAAAGTTCTATTATATGATACTTGGCATTGTTTGCCTCAGATAAATCTCTTTTGCCACCACCTTCTTCTCTACCCATACACACATATCAATTAAAACTTTATTACAACACCCTAAGTGCTCCCATCTCTGCCTCTGTACTTTTTTTCAATCACAGTATGTCAAATAAGACTGCCTGAGTTCAAACTCTTTTCACCACATACTAGCCATATGGTCTTGGCATGTCACCCAATCTTTCTGTAATTCCATATCTGTATCTTCATAGTGAAGATATTTCTGTCTTCACACAGAATTGCTGTGAAGATAGAAAGTAATGCAGATAAAGTATTTTGACATAATGCTCACAATTAATGTAAGCTATTGTTTGTATTGCTTTATACTGTTAATACTATGACTACTATTTTTCTACCATCAGCCCTCTAAATACCCTACATTTATTAAACCAGCTCCTTAAAGCACCGTCCTTTTCATAGCCCTCCTGTATTAAAAAGAATAGATAAGGGCTCTTCTCTCATCCCACCTTTGCCTCAGTCTCATTTGCTTCTCATTGTGAAGAGAAAGAGACTAACAAGGTTAAAGAAGCAGATCTTTGGCTAATGTAATCCCAGCCCAAAAGGTAACATTAAAAACAATGCAGAGCATCAAAACTGGTTCTTTAATAACTCCATTTCTTTCAGCTTCCTGACATGACACCAAGACCGCAGTATTTCTTCATAATTTGTCCCCTATGTCTTGCCAACCTAGTTCATTATTTTTAAAGATTTTATTTATTTATTCATGAGAGACACAGAGAGGCAGAGACACAGGCAGAGGGAGAAACAGGCTCCATGCAGGAAGCCCGATGTGGAACTCCATCCCGGAACTCCGGGATCATGCCCTGAGCTAAAGGCAGATGCTCAACTGCTGAGCCACCCAGGCGTCCCAAGTTTTGTAAATTATAACACTTTGTCCTTTCTTCAGAAGTTAGTTCATTTCATTCAGGATCAACAAGAAGTATCTGTGTAAGGAAATTGAGAGGGAGTGGGGAAGATTTTATAAAACACAAAATTTTGAAGCACTGCCTTTTCTACCAAACAGGAAATTAGATTTGTATGAAATCTCTACAAGATTATTAGGAACCCTGCAAGAAGTAGTATTCATTTGGTTAGCATTCATCACATGGACTGCAATTATTTGGTTTTACATTTTTTCCTATCACCACCATAATATGAGTTCCTTCAAGGCAAGGTCAATTCCTCAGTAATGCTATGTTCTTTAGTCTTTGTCCTGTAAGGGATACTCCGAAGACGTTTATTGAATGAGTACGTGAATAGATGAAAGGATGAGACCTGGATTTTAACCTCAAGAGGTTTATAGTCTAGTAGAAAAGACCACCTGCATACATAAATAGCAGTAATCATCACCTCACCCTACCTTTTTAGTACCTTCTTTGTCTACCCTCCCACTTGTTCAGTCCACAGGTCACCAAGAACATGACCTGTACTCTTATACCTCTCTTCCAGAGTTTCTTCTTCCTAGAATACCCTTCCCCTCATTTTCTGCTTAGTAAAGTGCTGTTCATTTGTCAAGGTATCACTCTAGTAGTATCTTCTCAGTTAAGTCGTTTCTGAGTCTCCTCCCCAAGCAGAATGAATACCTCTCTCCTCTGCCCACTTGTGGCCCTTTCCATTTATCTCTCAGCACAGTTATTTATCTATCATCTCTTCAGCTTTTAAGATTTATTTATTTATTTATTTATTTATTTATTTATTTATTTATAAGAGACACAGAGAGAAAGGCAGAGACATAGGCAGAGGGAGAAGCAGGCTCCCTGAGGTGAGCCTGATGTCGGACTCGATCACAGGATCCCGGATCATGACCTAAGCCAAAGGCAGATGCTCAACCACTAAGCCACCCAGGTGTCTCTCATCTCTTCAACTTTAATGTAAACTCCAAAAGAAGTGGAACTTTATCTTACTGATTTATGTAACTTTATGGCCAAGGACAATGTCCCATATATAGTTAGTGTTCGACACATGGTTGAGTGAAAAAAATGAATGAATCAATGACTCAAAGAATGATTATTACAAATACCCTAAAAAAGGTAAAATAAGAACTTTGGCAGCCACTGGGTGGCTCAGTCGGTTAAGCATCTGCCTTTGGCTCAGGTCATGATCCCAAGGTCCTGGAATCAAGTCCCCCATCAGGCTACCTGCTTAGTGGGAAGTCTGCTTCTTCCACTCCTCCCTACTTGTGCTCTCTCTCACTATATCTGTCACTACCTGTATCTCTCTCTCAAATAAATAAGTAAAATCTTAAAAAAGAAAAAACTTCGGTTAATAATAATCTATCAATGGGCACCTGGGTGGCTCAGTAGGTTAAACTGAGTCTGACTTCAACTCAGGTCATCATGTCAGGGTTCTGGGATAGAGCCTCTTGTTTGTCTCTGTGCTCAGTAGGTAGTCTGCTTCTCCCTCTCCCCTGCCCCTCCCCCCACTCATTCATTCTTTCATTCTCTCTCTCTCTCTTCCTCACTCTCTCAAATAAATGGATAAAATCTTTAAAAAAATAATAATCTATCAGTATTGGCTCATCAGTTATAATAAATGTACCATATTGATACAAAGTATTAATAACAAACTATATATGAAGGGAGAACTGAAGGAGTATATACAAATTCTACTCTCAACTCAATTTTTCCCAAAAACTACTCTAAAAATAAATCATATTTACACAAAAAAATCTAGTGAAAAATAAATTCTCAAGGAAAAAAATAAAATATTTTACCTAAAGTCTCCTAATATTATGTGTGTAGAACTGGAATTTATTTAACTTTACGTCGTAAATTTGAACTCAAGTATCATATGAATAGTATCTGCCCATGGTCTTTAGCATCATATAACACTGGCCTTTGTAAATAGCAACGTGAGTTATGGAATGAAGACTAAAAATGCCAAATCTCCCTTTGAAGAAATGAACACAAGTGCAGCTAGATACCATTCTTCTTTTAGATTTTATATAATTAACATTTGGGGACCCAACTGTACATATGCAGAGAAGTTGATTAAGGGTTTTGCAAATGTAATAATAATCATTATTCATATACAAACATTTGATTTAAGACTGTTCAAATGTGCCATGAGGTAAAATATAATAATGTTCCAGGTATCCTGCATGCAAAAAATTCATCATGTACATTTCTAGATATATCCAGTTATATAGTGGAGATTCTTTCATTAGGCAATAGAAATTTAAAAATAATATGGAACTTGTCCAGAGTTTTTTATGTGCCTATGTTTTTAAAATGGGGTTTATTGCATTTGAATATGCAATGTAAGCCATAAAGCAAATATGCCCCCTTGAGGGAAAAAACACATAGCAATTTCCATTATAACAATTTAATTTGTAAGTGGACATTTATAATGTGTGTTTGCCGAACTAGGGGTGGTGGAAGGGGAGGAGAGTGGGGGATGGGGGTGAATGGGTGACGGGCACTGAGGGGGGCTCTTGACGGGATGAGCACTGGGTGTTATTCTGTATGTTGGTAAATTGAACACCAATAAAAAATAAATTTATTTAAAAAAGAAAAAAATAATGTGTGTTTGCTCAGGGATATTATTTTCTTAAAATCCATCCTGAAACAAGTGGTCCAGTAGCCACATCTTGAAAGAGAATGAGATGGTTATAATTGACCATTTGATATAATCAAAAGCAAAAATAAATTTGAATGATGTTAAAAATATGAATAATTATTAAATTTTGTAGTTTGGTGCCAAGTGCCAAGTTCAAATTCTCCTCTTCATGGTTAAATTTCTCCCCACCTCAGTCCCAGTCCTTCTTTACTTTGTCAGTTCCCATACCTTGTGTCTGTCCTCATTGACTGCCATCACCATTGCCTGTTCTTATGGTAGATTCTGTAAGCATTCATCATAGATGTGTGTAGAAGCAAAATTAACCACAGGTGATGTTATACTACCTAAAGCATAATATCAACACTTATGATTTATTAAGTGATATTCTGATTAATTGCATATTTTGTTTTATACTTCTGTCAGAATAATAGCTGACTAATCTTCATGGAATTTCTATGTAGTAATACTCAAATTTGCAATTATATTAAACACAGTTGAATTTTGATCTGGTATTTGTTCACACTTTCCATCATTATTGGATGGTAGATATAGGAGGTGGAGAAAATTGGTTCGAATCTATTCCAATCCCAAAATGCACATGGGGACTTATTCTTTAAAATAATACATGGGGATGCCTGGGTGGCTCAACAGTTGAGCGTCTGCCTTTGGCTCAGGGCGTGATCCTGGAGTTCAGGGATCAAGTCCCACATTGGGCTTCCTGCATGGAGTCTGTTTCTCCCTCTCCCTATGTCTCTGCGTCTCTCTTTGTGTCTCTCATGAATAAATAAATAAAATCTTTTTAAAAAAACACATGGTAACTTGCTCACTTGTCATTTACCTTATTATTACAGAAGTCAAGAGCAGAAAATATCTTAATTACTCTTGCTCTCCAGTTATTTGGTAATGTGATAAAGTGAGGAACTTTGAAAGTGGCTGGATCATAACTGACAAAAGCTCATGAAAGATTATATGCTTCATCATCCCCAGTAGCACCTCTGGATGGTTTTGCTGACATTAGCAGATTCTTTAATCTCTATAGCTATTGCATTGGAAGTAAAAATACAGAATCCCCAGAGAAGTATATCGCCTAGGTACAACCACAAAAATAAATTGATTCTATATGTGAGTGCTTTAAAAATTTGGAGTAACACATGGCAAATTCCATTATAACAATTGGTAAATGGACATCAATGTGTGATTGCTCAGGGATATTGTTTTGTTAAAATTCATCCTGAAACAAGTGGTCCATTAGCCAAATCTTTAAAATCTATTTTATCATAAAGGAAAATTCCACTGTCATAATTACTTGTTTTCATGGGGTTTGGCTGGTATTAACAATCCATTATTATTTTAGAAATGTGATAGTGATAACCATTTGTTATTACTGGTTTTTATTTAGATTTTCCTGATTTTCTAAGAGTGTGATGGGCTTATGATAGAAATATCAATCAATGTAATAAGCATTTTACAGTCATCATATACAGTTACTCTGAGTATTTGCTTTCATTCTATATGTATCAAGGATTCCACATCTATTTCCATAAGCCTTCTTTTTTTAAGATTTAATTTATTTATTCTTGAGAGACATGAAGAGAGAGAGAGGTAGAGACACAGGCAGAGGGAGAAGCAGACTCCGTGCAAGGGAGCCTGATGTGGGACTTGATCCTGGGACTCCAGGATCATGCCCTGGGTGGAAAGCAGGCACTAAACTGCTGAGTCACTCAGGGAACCCTTTCCATAAGCCTTCTTAAAAGCCAGAACTCTACTGAACTGAGAGTGGGAATGTTGTTCATTGTTTTCCAGAAATAGACTTGAATGCTACTATATTTTGGGCAGAGGATCACAAACACATCCGCATGAGAAGGCAACAGATGTAAAGAAAAAAGTGCTATATTTATTTCAAACCCAGAGAGCAATGCAAGTATCATAAAAAATTTGTGCCAATGATTATATATATTCTTTTGCTGACAGCTTGGTCTACAAAGCTGCTAGAGTGCCGCATCAGCAAGTTTAACCCAGAGGCAACTCCAAACCGATGGATAATATGTAATTCAGTAAATGAAATCAAGTAGGAGTTTTAAAATCAGTTACATCTCCTTTCATCAGACATTTCTTCATCTCGTCACTTTTTTATGGACTATACATTGGAATTAATAGGAAATATCATCTGCAGGGTTATTTTTTAAATTTGTCCCTTGTTGTAAAGCAAGACCATTTGTGAAAGGAATTGTTACAAATGCGTATTTGTTACTGATAAGTGATACTATATGTGACCCAGTGCTTCAGTCTCCTTCATATTAAAAAAAGTAGGTTTGATTTGAAAAAAAAATTAACCCAGGTTCTTTGCTTTATTTTAAGTATAAAAAATAAAAGGAAAATTGAATCTGGAAGATTTTTGGAGTCATGTGATTAATTTATTCTCAAACCTATCTTCACACTATAAACTAACTACAAGCACTTTTTGAAAATGTAATCTTGGACTCCACTCAGAGATTTTAATTCAGGAGATCTGAAATGTGACCTGAGAACCTACATTATAAGCAGGCCTGCTGGGTACTTTTAATTTAATTGGTCCATTGGTCCATGTAGTATATTAGAACTACTGATTTAGTCTAACTCTTTATCCAATGTAGAGTCCTCTACAAAATCCTTAACATGTGTCATCATTCAGTGACAGAAGGCAATCCATTCCATTGTTGGTTGATTCTAATGGGAGAAAGTTCTGTTAAACCCAAGCCCTAGAAACTTTTCCCTAATAGCGTGTTCCCAGCAACCTCATAATGAATACTCCACAGTCAGACATGTAGTTGGCCCATCAAGGACACCTTGTCTTGCTTAGATAATTCTGTCTGAAGGACTAAGGACTGTGTGTATCAACAAACTAAATTACAATGCAAGGTACATTTATATTGATAAAGCAAAAATATCCATAGGTCTATGCCCCCTAGTTAGTAGCTAAGCTTTATTTTAATGTTTTCTCAGCAATGATTTACAATAAGAACTTAAATCTTGGCTGAGTATCTAAGATCAAGATTTCTCACATTGACGACAACACCAACTCAATCAGTATCGGGAAGTTTGAGAATTTTGACTGAAAAGCCCCACTAACCTCCTCAGAGCTACCAAGGTTACAACTGGATTTAACTCCAGCCTCAGACTCCTCCTGGAAAGAAAGAGCCCCATCTACTTGTCCTGAACTTCTTTAAGAAAAAAAGACAAGCCTGGGAAGCCTGTGCCAAGATAATCATACTATGGGGAATAAGAATAGTACACAATTGGGGTAGGAAGTGGAATGATAAAGAGGATTTACATTGAAACTAAGCTGAGGTGGGGGTGGAGGGAACCTGCACTGCACAGAAGCTAAATAGTGAACAAAGGGACTGAGTGTGTAACTGACAAGCCTTTTCTTCTCACTATGTCTTCCTTCTCAGTATGCTTATCTCTTGCCTACCTCAGTTCTCAGCTCTGTCATGCTTCATGATCCTATAAGCACCACCCAGGAGTATCCCAAGGGTCCTCTTCCAAGTAGTCAGCTGAGATTGAGGGACAGATTGTTTACTCCGGGTCCAGCTGACCCACCAGGGTACGGTCAGACTAAAAGGAAATCTAGGGCAGCTATGAGTCTGTCCTGATAATAAAACATGGTCCACAGTTCCAGAATGAAGCCAACCTAGAAAAGGAAGTCTAAATCTCACCTTGGAGAAGAGAGGTGGTCACAAACCAGACCCTAACTGAGAACAACACTGACTAACCACGAGTGGTGTGAGCTGAATAAAGATTACCTGGGTGAGAGCTCACAAATTTCTTTTTACTGAATGCAACTAGAAAGGTAGATGTCACCTCCATGTAAATGACTTGATGACTTAAGGCAAAGATAGGCAGGGGAAGAGAAAGGGACAGTAATAAAGAAGATCAGAGTGGAGAGGAGTTAGGAAAAGGGAAATTGAAGAGATAGGAAAAAGAGAGGGTTATAATTAAGGATGATGGGGGCATTTCCCCCAGGAATTTTAAGTAATACAGCCACTTTTTTTTTTTCTGAAGCCAATTTCTATGGCTAGAATCCAGCCAGTTCGAAATAAAATGACAGTAACTTTCTTTTTTGATTCAAGGAAACAACCCCTGGTATCTTCTTCCTTTCATTTGCTGATTTGTGTGCACAGGCCCATCATAAGGAAAAGGGGAGCTGACTGTGTACTGACCATGCCTCCTCCAATCTTCAATGAGCCTCACAAGGTCTTTTTAAGACTGAAGTGAAGTTTTTATTTTTTTCCCTTTTTTGCCCCCAGCTTTATGGAGGCATGATTGACAAAAATGGTATATGTTTAGGATGTACAACATAATTTTTAAAGATGCATTTTTTATGTTGGAGAATGAGAAAGCAGAGTGAATGTCTGTCTGCTTATTCTGACACCACCAAGAACTTTCCATATTTAATTTAGCTAATTTCAATAAAAAATGCTAAGAACCACAATAGAGATGAAAACAGTAACATAAACCTGACTAAATACAAGCCCCATTGTACGTGATTAAAATAAAGATTAGCTGTTAACTAGGGGGCCCCTGTAGAATGGGGCAGGAAATTAAAGTAATTAAATAGGCCCCCTCTCCCAGTTATTCTCTATAAAAGCGTTTATTTATTTCTGCCATAGCACATATCAAGAGCTGTAATTATCTTATTTATTCTCCCTGTTTTTTTTTTGTTTGTTTGTTTGTTTACTACCTGTCTCCCTTCTAGTAGAATGCCAGATTCATGAGGGCAGGGATGATTGACTGTTTTCTTGCCTATTATATATATTCCAAGGGCCTAGAAGACTACCTGCATATAGCAAACACAAATTAAACATGTATTTAGTGGGTAATGGTTTATCTATCTTATTAATTCAAAGAACCAACTCCTAGTTTTGTTGATCTGTTCTACAGTTCTTCTGATCTTTATTTCATTGAAGATTGCTCAAAACTTTATTATCTCTCTTCCTCTGCTTGGTGTAGGTTTCATCTGCTCTTCTTGTCTCCAGTTTCTTTAGGCACGAGGTTAGCTTGTGTATTTGGGTATTTCCCTCTTAGGGAAATGTATTTCCCTCTTAGGACTACTTTTGCTATATCCCAAAACCTTTGAATGGCTGTATCTTCATTCTTATTAGTTTCCATGAATCTTTGTAATTATTCTCTAATTTCCTGGTTGACATTTTCATCTTTTAGCAGCATGCTCTTTAACCTCCACGTGCTTGAGTTTCCTCCAAATTTCTTCTTGTGATTGAGTTTTAGTTTCAAAGCACTGTGGTATGGAAATATGCAGGGGACAATCCCAATCTTTTGGTATTGGTTGAGACCTGATTTGTGACCCAGTATGTGGTCTATTCTGGAGAAAGTTCCATGTGCACTTGAGAAGAATGTGTATTCAGTTGTGTTCAGATGGAAGTTCTGTATATATCTGTGAAATCCATCTGGTTCAGTGTATCATTTTAAGCCCTTGTTTCTTTGGAGATGTTGTGCTTAGAAGATCTGTCATTTGCAGAAAGTGCCATGTTGAAGTCTCCCACTTTTAGTATATTATTATCTAGTATGTCTTTACTTTGGTTATTGATTGATATACTTGGCAGCTCCCACATTAGGGGCATAAATATTCATGATTGTCAGGTCTTCTTGTTGGATAGACCCTTTAAGTATGATATAGTGTCCCTCTTCATCTCTTACTACAGTCTTCGGGATAAACCTTAATTTATCTGATATGAGTATTGCTACCCCTGCTTTCTTTTGAGGACCATTTGAATGGTAAATGGTTCTCCAACCTTTCATTTTCAGGCTGAAGGTGTCCTTAGGTCTAAAACGAGTCTCTTGTAGATGGCAAATAGATGAGTCTTGCTTTTTTCTCCAGTCTGAAACCTTGCATCTTTTGATGGGATCATTTAGCCCATTCACGTTCAGAGTTACTACTGAAAGATATGAATTTAGTGTCATCATGATACCTATTCAGTCCCTGTTTTTGTTGATTGTTCCCTTGGACTTCCTCTTTCTTTTACAGAGTCCCCCTTAGTATTTCTTGCAGAGCCAGCTTGGTGGTCACATATTCTTTCAGTTTCTGCCTATCTTGGAAGCTCTTTATCTCTCCTTCTATTCTGAATGAGAGCCTTGCTGGATAAAGTATTCTTGGCTGCATGTTCTTCTCATTTAGAACCCTGAATATATCCTGCCAGCCCTTTCTGGCTTGCCAGGTCTCTGTGGAGAGGTCTGCTGTGAATCTAATCTTTCTCCCCATATAAGTTAGGAATCTCTGGTCTCTCACTGCTTTAAGGATTTTCTCTTTATCTTTGAAATTTGCAAGTTTCATTATTAAATGTCGAGGTGTTGAATTTTTTTTTATTTGGGGGGAGAACCTCTCTATCTCCTGGATCTGAATGCCTGTTTCCTTCCCCAAATTAGAGAAGTTCTCAGCTATGATTTGTTCAAATATGCTTTCTGGCCCTCTGGCCCTCTCAGTGCCCTCTGAACCCCCAATTACATGTAGATTTTGCCTTCTGAGGCTGTCATTTATTTCCCTTAACCTATCCTCATGATCTTTTGTTTTTCTCTTTTTTCCTCAGCTTCCTTCCTTGTCATCAACTTGTCTTCTATGTCACTCACTCTTTCTTCCACCTCATTAACCCTCATGATTAGGACCTCCAGTTTGGATTGCATCTAATTTAATTGATTTTTAATTTCAGCCTGATTAGATCTAAATTATGCAGTCATGAAGTCTCTTCAACCCTTTATTCTTTTTTCCAGAGCCACTAGTAGCTTTATAATTGTGCTTCTGAATTGGCTTTCTGACATTGAACTGTAATCCAAATTCTGTAACTCTGTGGTAGAGAATACTGTTTCTGTTTCTTTATTTTGTGGTGAGTTCTTCCATTTTGCTCAGTGTAAAGTGACTGTATGAGTGGGCTGAATCATGAATATCAACCATGCCCTAAGTAAATTTCAGCCTAGATGATTCTGATGAGGTCAGAGACCAGAAATTAAAAACAAGGATCAGAACAAAATAAAAGGATCTTAAAGTGAAAAAAAAAATTTAAAACAAAGTAGTAAAAAATAAAAGGCCAACATTTCCAAAGAAGAAAATAAAGGAGAAAAAAGGAAGAGAAAAAAAAGTAAAAAGAGAAAAAAGAAAAAAGGGAGGAGACTTGGAGATGGTGTTGGTGACGAAGTTGTAGTGGAGGGAGAATGTAGTCTACCTGAGGGGTCCTAGAGGGTGATCCTCTTGGTTCTGAGTGTATTAAGTTCCATATGTTAGAAGATACTCAGTCCCAAATTTATATAAACCAGAAATACTTGTAGAGATCCCCAACATTGACCACCGAAACATAAATGAGATAAAAGAGGGGGGCAGAATGGGAATGAAGAGAGAATATAATCTCACAGAATGAACTAGCACAGTATACCACTTGGTTCTGGGTGCATGCTGGTCATGTTTTAGAAGGTATTAACTCCTGCCACTGCAGAACAAAATGAGGCAGAAAAAACAAAAAAAAAAGTATATCATATATCTCCCAAAAGTAAATTGAGTATGTTGAAGGGAATCTAGAAGTGGATAATATATCTAAGACATGTAATAGTAGAAATATGAAAGCCAATAAGGGAGAAACTTAAAAATGAAGAGCTGGTAAAATATTGTAGTTAAGGTGGGAAAAGAGAAAAAAATATTGGAAATTTTTAGTCTGATATAAAAACGAGTTGTTCTGGAAAAAAGGGGGGATAAGGAAGGGTACCCTCTAGTTCTATATAGTATAAATCCCTGGACTTCCTCTGGAGCTTTCCAGCACTGCTTGTTCAAGAACTTGCTCTTCCCCTATCCTTCCAGCTGGTCTTCTGGGGGAGGGGCCTGCTGTGCTGATTTTCAGGTGTATGTACCTGGGGGAGATGTCTCTCACCCCTGCCGGGTGCCAGGCTCAGTGGGAGCTGTTTACCCAATGAGGCCTCTGTTCCCTGGTGGCCCCGCCCCTCCCAGGCAGAAGGTGAAACAAAGACGAACAACAACACTGGCAGATGTGGGACCCGATCCCAGAACTCTGGGATCATGTCCTGAGCCTAAGGCAGATGCCCAACCGCTGAGCCACCCAGGCATCTCAGGCAACTTTTTTTTTTGTTGGTAATTTGTGATTATATATATATATATATATATATATATATATATATATATATATGCTTCTTTATAGTCTCCTCCCCTCATTTGTGGTATCCATGAGTACTGGGACTGTGTCTCTTTTTGCTCAACACTGTATTTCCAGCACCTTATACAATCTTTGGTGCAGGATTGACAATTAAACACTTGCTGATTGTATGAGTAAGAAAAGAGATGGATAAAGCAGTTAATATTATTCCTTCCCCCATTCCTCAATGTGCAGACATGCCATCCTGGTTCTTGGTGTTTTTAGAAAAGTCTTGATAACCTCAATTACACTTTAATGATTTGAAATGAAGTTTACAAGAATAATTTATTTTGAAAGGAAGAAATATAAGGAAGGGATACCCTTTTGTTTTCATTTCTTATGCACAAAGTAGTGGGTCCAAAGCTGGATTTTCTTTATATATATACTATACTTATAGCAACACCAATATACCATGTTATTTTTTGTCACAAGCAGCAAATTCCCAATTGGGTGCCACAGAGCCCTTTGGAAATTTGGCTGGCTGGGCCTTGTAAGGCATTTTAATTGGATCATGTTGTATTGGTTACTGTCCCTGGGCTGGGTTCTATTCTTCTTCATGCTGGGTTGGGGAGGGGCAGGGCTTGTACAGGCTCCTTGTCAGGCGTCCTGCTGCTAGCACTAGCTGTTTCCCTCTCTCCTGATTCTTGCATCCTCCCACCTGTTCTGAGACTCTCTAACACCCCATGACTTGGAGCAGCTGTTGTCTCTGCCTCTGAGTCAGGCATGTGTCCATTAGGGGTTTATATAACTAGGCCCTGGGAGGGATTTTTCCCAAGTGGAGCCACCTCAAGTATTTTATTTACTTTAGGATATATCACTTCTGCTTGCTTACCCTTCCTAGTAAGTGTCATGTCTCTAAACTTTCTGGAGTCATGTTTTAAATGCAGCATCTGCATGTACCACATTTATGGTTTGCTGATTTGCAGATCCTGGCACCACTCCTTCTCTTATACCAGACATTCAGTAAGTATTGTTTAATCAAATTGGATCAAACTTGAAGGCTTATTGGTGTCATTAGAAGAGGTAGAATCCAAAATGACTGTCTTCCTAGGAAGAAAGTATCTTCATATCTTTAACATTTTGAGAACTACATTTGTGAGGATGACATGTTTAGGTGAGATTTTTTTTTTCAAAGATTTTATTTATTTATTTATTTATTTATTTATTTATTTATTTATTTCAGAGAGAAAGAGAGAGCATGAGTAAGGAGGAGAAAGAGGGGGCTCCATCCCAAGACCCTGGGATTATTACTGAGTTGAAGTCAGATGCTTAACTGACTGAGCCACCCAGGCACACCATTTAGGTGAGATTTAGATTATAGTTTAAGACTAATGACTAACTGCTGACCTCTATCAGTAACAGGAAGGGTTATTTAGTAAATCTGTTACTGAGTTTCTAATTCAGTCACTATTGAAAGTATCTAAAATAATATATATACAAAGTCATTATAAGTAGTTGTAGATTTGGAATATTCCAATAAGGATTCTGGTTTAAAATATTGCAATGTATGCCTTTAGTATACATATATTCAAAGAAGTAAATTAAAAAATTGAAAAGAAAATAAGAATCATAAACAAATTTTAGTTAATGTTACAACAGAAAGTGAAATTGAATCATATAGCAACATCTAGGTTTCTCTCTTTTCAAAAAGGAGTATTGGAGTATCAAAATGAAGGGGATAATAATATCTGAACCAAAAAACTGTAAAATGTTTGATACACTAAATAAATTGAACTGTCAAGGATTTTCGAAGGCTTAAAGTTTCCTACATATAGGTACTAGTGGTCTAAAATTTATCTGAGTTTTAAAAACTCCCTGGGTCCAGACTCCAGGGATACAAACAAATAAATATGGTAGCTTTGCCTTTCTCTGTTGAAACTAAATTTCACTAACTTTCAGCTTTGTTTTCATTTCTGAATCATCACTTTGCTAACTTAGATTTACTTTGTCTAAATGCCATTTGCTTTGATAATCTCAGAAGCGATTTCCCACAAAGAGTTCCTGACAGCAGTAGTCAGCTCTGTCTGAGACTTTTTCTGAATTTCTAGGTGTCATTTGACTCCACCTTCACCTTGATCTGCTGCTCCTTTCATTCACCTCTGCAAAGAAAAGGAGCTTCACTCATTTTATTTTTATATTTGGCAAATGATAGCAACCAATAGTATTTATAATTTTGACATACATAATTGAGAATGAAAGCAGACATGATTTTCCAAGATTTAATTACTAAATCTGTGGTACATTTGTATAGTCTTGTGATTTGGACATTTCATGGATGTAGTGTTCCTCTTATAGAACTAGCCATTCAGGCTTAGCCTTCATTTACTTTCTTACTCCCAAGATCACTGTGATTTATGTAAAATTAGTGTAAAAAGGTCGGTTGTCTTGAGAATTCAGATCTGGTTGAGAGACTTGGAAATTAGGTAGAATGTGCTTGGTTCCCCCCCCCCCCCCCCATAAATCTGAAAAGCCTGTGATTTTCCTATCCCTGGAGGCAATCTGCTAGATTAGAGACATGTTCTGTCCCAAAGACAGAAGCTCAAGAATACCTAGAAATATCTTGATCTGAAACAGAAGCCATACTAGGCTTCATGAAGAAGGCTTTGGAATATAAAAATCAGATTAGACTAAAAATCTCAGAATCTGGATCCCTGGGGGGCTCAGCAGTTTAGTGTCTGCCTTTGGCCCAGGGCGTGATCCTGGAGTCCCGGGATCAAGTCCCGCATCAGGTTCCCTGTATGGAGCCTGCTTCTCCCTCTGCCTCTCCCTCTGCCTGTGTCTCTACCTCTCTCTCTCTTTCTCTCAGTGTCATAAATAAATAAATAAATAAATAAATAAATAAATAAATAAATAAAATCTAAAAAAAAAATTCCCAGAATCTTACCCTATATCTTACTTTTTATCACAGAAGTTGTTCACCATTTGGCACATGATCTAGTGGCACATTCTAAATAAAAATGGGATGACATGAATTAGCATGTTGACCAAAAACTGTGAAAATGAGCTTTAATTTATAAATGAGTTGTAGCTGAACCTCAACATGGACAGAATGCTGAACATTCAGGAGAAAAACATATGGAATTTCTGTTATTTATCTCTAGGGACACCATGAATATATCCAATCAATCTGTCAGGTAAAAGATACTATAGGCATCACTCATTGTCAAGAGATTTGATTTAGAGACTAGACCTACAGAATCTGGTGACACAAAACAATGCTTTTCAAAATTTAATATGCTTCACAATAAGCTGCTATGCTTGATAAAATGCAAAATTTTAGTCCCTTACCAAAGAAAGTGTAATTCACTGGATTTGGTGTTGGCTCAAGAATCTGCCTTTAAACAAACAAAGCAAGTTGACCATCAGCTATCTTTAATGGGTAAGTCAACTATGCCCTTGTAGCATGAAAGCATCCATAGACAAAATGTAAAGAAATAGGAGTGAATGTGTTCCAGTAAAACTTTATTTACAAGGCAAAAAGCCTAAAGCTGGATTTCATCCATGGGCCACAAGAAGTAAGCATAGTTTTCAGGTCCTGAGCCCTGGCCTAAAGGATTAACTCTTCCTAGAAACATAGAACTTCTAGTCTCAGAATTTTATTTTGGAGCTGGTTTGAAGTTTATATCTAAGGAGCACCTATTGGTCAATTATGGTAATGAAGCACATTTCCATTTACTATTGTAAATATGAAATAAGGTGGAGAACAAATTTCCTTAAGTTGTGTACACAAAATAAAGAATACTCATGACCAGGGATACCTGGGTGGCTCAGTGGTTGAGCATCTGCCTTCAGCTCAGGGCGTGATCTCGGAGCCCGGGGATTGAGTCCCACATTGGGCTCCCTGAGAGGAGCCTGCTTCTCCCTTTGCCTATGTCCCTGCCTCTCTTTCTGTGTCTCTCATGAATAAATAAAATCTTTTAAAAAAAGAATACTCATGACCATTTTCTCCAGAAAATCATCCTGGATTAATTAAGCCCAGTCTTCAGTTAGCCAAAACATTCTCTTGCTTATGTTTTCTGTATGACTCACATTGATAATTTTGAACCCTTCTATGACAATAGTACGGGGCAACAGGATTAAGACCATTTTGATAGAGCAAGGATGGAACACAGCTGGCATTTGTGCTGCCATTTCCATTTCTGATACCATGGCAGACACTGCCAAACATTTATGGTACTCTTTCCTTCTGAGTATATATATAACCACAACATCTCAAAAATCTTAGTGATTTGTTATCAACTGACAGAGTTGTCATGTGAGATTAAACTTACATGTTATCCCTTAATAAATTAGCCTTGCTATGTGGTGTTTTTGTTATTTGTGGTTATTCTATTTGGGAGTACATAATATTACTTCTACTATACCTTTTCTTTTTATTCTGCTATATCTTAAAGTAATTATAAGCCTTGCCCAAAAGAATTCCATAGTATATTTTGAATAGTTGTCATTGTTTTCCTCTTAGATAATAAGTATTTTAAATTCATGGGCTCTGCCTAGTTTATCATGTTATATCCTGAAATCACTCCAGAAACACACTTGAAAAGTTAATACAGAATCATTTCTCATTAGAATGTCAATGTTAATATTATATAATTAGTATACTAAAAACTTCTGCTAATAGTTATTAATTAAAGTATATTTGAAACTATAAAAACTGATATTGGGGCAGCCTGGGTGGCTCAATGGTTTAGTGCCATCTTCAGTCCAGGGTGTGATCCTGGAGACCCGGAATTGAGTCCCATGTCAGGCTCCCTGCATGGAGCCTGCTTCTCCCTCTGCCTGTGTCTCTGCCTCTCTCTCTCTCATGAGTAAATAAGTAAAATCTTTAAAAAAATCTGATATTGGCAATTTGGAACTGAAGATACTTATAGTCTGGTTTTAGGTCAGATATTTGTAAACTATAGCATAGTCTTTACACTTGATCTTAGCCAAACTCCAAGAAGTGATAAACTATAGAATATTCTTTGAAATAGCACTTTTGATCAATTTGGGTTAATACTATTAAAGGATTTATTGGCTTCATAATCAAAGTCCTTGCTTACCAAATACAATATAGTGTATAGCATTAAATAGACTCACTTGCATAGCATAGTACTGACTCAGCAAGCTTGTTATATTATATGCTGGCTATTGTAATAGAACTTGTTTAGTAAAATTCGAAGAAAATTACCATTTAACAAAAACAAAACAGTTTTCACGGGATTTTCAATTTTATCCTGGCATGTAAAACTCATGTGTAATATGAGTATATCTGACTATTTACTGAGTGGTGGTCAGTATTTTACTGTTGGTAGGATTGGTTACAAAGAAGTGTTGAACAGAAACTCAAGTTGAATAGGATTAAAAACTAAGTGCAGAGGACTAATGCAGTCCTACTAGGTAGCTTGTCCTAAAATTTCTAGGATATGACAGCCTGGTAAATGGGGCTTTTCTAGTGGTATGTGATCTGAGAAGTCATCTCCATCAGACCCTAAGCTTTTTACCTAGCAAATTTGATAGAGGCTCAACTGTCAAAATAAACTAGATGGATACTAGCATCCCTTTATATTTAATACATGTGTATCAGCACCAAAATGTCTCTCACAGACAAAACTTATGTTTTTCAAGCTTTTTCTACAGTCCCATGTTAGGCCCTGGGATTCATTATCTGACTTCTGATATTTCCAAAGCTCCATGACAGGATCTGACTTTTTATTTTTAACCAACTTGTTTCTCTTAAAACATGGAAAATCTCTTCTCTCTGCTTAAAAAACAAAACAAAACAAAACTATCAACAGCCTTAGGCAAAGAGAAGGCATTTGTTAGAGTCTCTAGGAAGAGCCATTTGCAGAAAAAACACATTTCCCATCTTTATAGTTCTTTTTTCCCCCATCATTATAGTTCTGATGTCTGTCTTTGAGACAGATAAGAACCTATCTTCTCTAGGTATTCTCTAGTCTTCGCATTTACTGAAAATACACAGGAAGTAGGGAGAGTTTATAAGTGAAGGTAGGAAAATGAAAGACTGGGAACTCATGTGCATATTACAGGGAGATAAGAGACAGTGCAAAAGAAATGTTAGTGCAGAGAGGCTCTATAAAGGAATCTGAGGTTAAGAAATCTGTGTTCAGTGTTTTGAGTATATTGTAGGAAATCAGATCCAGATGGTTTTTGGACATGCTCTGGCCAAAATTTGACCAAGCTTGTAAATTGCTTATTGACAAGCTCAATTTACCAGACCAAGAACCCTCATGCTCCAAGGTTTAGGTGGGCAGAACTAGCCCCCAGCAAATTTGGGCAAAAAATTACGTGTTCTCAGTCTGCATTTTCTATACTTTTCTCAGCCATGAATGTTCCCACCGTAACTATCATGTCTGGTGCTCAGTAGCCTTCCCAGTTACTCAGCCTCTCCCTCTGGAAGAGCTCATTTACTTTAAAGTGTTAATGATGACTGACAGGGTTCAATTTGTTTCCTTTCCCAGGGGAATGCATTTAGAGTCTAAGAAATTATCTATTTGAGCAATTTTGAATATTCAGTTATATGGGAGAGGTATTGGTAATATAGCCTACTTTCTTACTGTCCCTGAAATCATAGCATCTATAGGTAATTGAGCACTCATAAAATCTGCCCTGTGGCTGGCTATGGAAATACAGGTAGGGAAGTTGGGAAAAGTTTTCCTAGTATTTGATTAAGCACTATCACTAAGCTACTTTTTTCTTTTGCATTTGTTTGACACTTTGAATTTAGTTTTCTGGAAAAGAAACTCTGATAAAAATACTAGAGACTCCTTAAAGACTTATCCCAAGATTTACTAGAAAAACAATGTATATTTTCTTCTATTTTTCAAGGTTATTTGGAGAGTGGAATGGAGGAACATTCAGAGTTCAGGACAAACCCACCAATTATAAAATGTCAGCCAGGTCTTTTGGAAGCTACTTGCCACATCCAGAAAGCCCATTGCTAAAAATCAAAGGACCAATTTGTTGGTTTTAATGCAGATTAATTTCTCATCAAGTTATTTTATCTATCCAAACAATTATCTGACAGTAGACGTAATTGATTTTTGTGTATGTGTGTTGATGACAGATAAGAAACTAATACTTGTAATGTTATAAACCATGCCTGAGCAGAAATCATTATATCAACTTGAATTTTAATATACAAAACTATTCTTGTTTTTTAATAAATGGTTTGCTCCTTGATATAGAATATGCTTTTATTATCCTTTTTATTACTTCCACATAGTTCAGGGTTTAATATTCTAGTCTAGCCATGTTTAGTTATAAAACCGATACACATGCTTATCACTGAGTACAATATAGTGACTATCAATGTATTTTTTTCCTACAATGACTATATTTATATCTAGTGAGAATTGAAAATCATCAACTATTTATTTGGCTGGTCCCATTTCTCTTAGCTTATTAAAACTACTGCTCATGTGTTTGGGATCCCTAGTTTATTTTATTGCAGCTGAATAAACCAACCTAAATTAATTAAATGCTTCTATTTGTTGCTACATTTACAAAATTAGGAAATTGGATAGGATGAATATAAGGTACCATAGATATGTCATCTAATATCCCTTTAAGCATTAAACATCTATAAATATATGTTTATCTTTGGTTCCCTAACAATAATACCTTACATCTAATAATACTTTCTAATTTACTTACAAGAGCCTAATTGATTCTTGCAATTGCATATTTACATAATTTACTGAGTTTCTGCTAAATGTCTGCAGTGTAGCCTCTGAGAATATAAAGCTGATGGAGATAGTCCAGAGATTATTATCCCCATTTTAGAGAGAAATAACTGGAGACTCAGAGAAATGTAGTTGATTTACCAAAGATTACAGTTGTGTAGCTGGGACAGAATCGCAAGTATTTTGACTTAATCTTTTGATACTTTCATTCTACCTCTTGTATACAAGTACATGGAAGAGCATAAAATGTTAAAGTTATGGATATGGCACCAAAAGCATCATCCATAAAAGAAAAAAATGGACTTTTTCAAAACTTAAATTTGCTACATAAAAAACACTGCTAAAATAAGGAAAAGAAAAGTCACAGAGTGGGAGCAAGTATTTGCAAATCATATATGTAATAAACTATTTGAATCCAAAATATATGAAGAATGCTCAGAACTCAATAATGAGGAAAACAAAAATAGGTTGAATGGACACTTAACCAAAGAAGATCTACAAATAACAAATAGACACAGGAAAATATATTAAACATTATTACTTATCAGGGTATTATAAACTTAAATCACACTATGCAACCATTACATGCCTATTAATATAGCTAATATTAAAAAAGTACTGACAATACCAAGTGCTGAGAGGGATGTGGAGCAATTGGAAATTTCATATAGTCCTGATAGGAATGGAAGATGGTTCAGCCATGGTGGAAAATGGCAGGTTCTTATGAAGTTAAATGTATGCTTACCATATGATCCAGCAATCTTAAAAGGATAATGTGTTTGCACAAAAAATCTGTACAATGAGTATTTATAGTACTATTCATAATTCATAATTACCCCAAACTGGAAACAGCCCACATGGACTTCAGCAAGTTTTGTATCCTGTTTACGGTGGTAGAAAAACAGTCTATGCATGTGTTAAAACTCATGGAACTCTACATGCAAAAATGTTAAAAAGATAATTATTATACATTAATTCTTATAGCCAAGATTTAAAAAATAAGTGAGGTTTGGAAGATAGCTGTGCTCACCACTATACCACAAACAATTCAGGACTTCAAATTATATTATAAGGCTGTAGTAATCAAAATAGTATGGTAATGGCACAAAAAATAGACACTTGTATCCATGGAGCAGTATAAAAAAACCCAGAAATGAACCCAGAATTCTATTATCAATTACTTTTTGAGAAAGCAGGAAAGAATATCCAAGGTGAAAAAGACAGTCTCTTCAATAAATGGTGTTGGGGAAACTGGACAACCACATGCAAAAGAATGAAACTTGTCCATTTTCATATACCATACGTAAAAATAAATGCAAAATGGAGTAAAGACCTAAATGTGAGACCAGAAACCATAAGAATCCTAGAGGAGAACACAGGCAGTAAAGTATTTGACATCAGCCATAGCAACTTCTTTCTATATATGTCTCCTGTGGCAAGGGAAACAAACGCAAAAATAAACAATTGGGACTATATCAAAA
Organism: Canis lupus familiaris; assembly: GCF_011100685.1. Classification (NCBI taxonomy): domain Eukaryota; kingdom Metazoa; phylum Chordata; class Mammalia; order Carnivora; family Canidae; genus Canis; species Canis lupus. The sequence goes on from NC_049260.1 coordinate 79,473,915, forward strand.
CAAAGTGCTTCTGCACAGAGAAGGAGATAATCAACAAAACTTAAAGGCCACCTACAGAATAGGAGAAGATATTTGCGAATGATATATCTGATAAAAGTTTTTTATCCAAATTATATAAAGAACTTATAAAACATAACACTCAAAAAAATAAAACTTAACACTCAAAAATGAACAATCCAATTAAAAAATGGACAGAAGACATGAATACACGTTTTTCCAAAGAAGACATCCACATGGCCAACAGACACACGAAAAGATGCTCAACATTACACATCATCAGGGAAACAAATCAAAACTACAATGAGATATCACCTCACAGCATTCAGAATGGCTAAAATTAACACAAGAAACAAGAGTTGTTGGCAAGGATCCCAAGAAAGGGGAACCCTCTTACATTGTTTGTGGGAATGCAAACTGGTGCAGCGATTCTGGGAAACAGTATGCAGGTTCCTCAAAAAGTTAAAAATAGAACTACCTTATGATCCAGCAATTGTACTACTAGGTATTACCCAAAGGATTCAAAAATACCTATTTGAAGGGATACTGACATTTATAGGAGCATTATCCACAATAGACAAATTAAGGAAAGAGCCCAAATATCCATCAACTAATGAATGGGTAAAGAAATTCCAACAAAGGGTTTTAATGTAGATTTTTTTTTTTGCACCCAGGCTGTTGATTGCTAAATGTAATAGTCTGATCATGACGCTGAATAAATGTGTCTTTTTTTAAATGTGCTGTGTAAAGTTAGTCTACTCTGAAGCCATCTTGGTAAACTACCCCAACAGTGTGAAGTTAGAATTCCTTCAGGGTGATGCCAGGTTCCACTCGAAATTTATTTGCAACCTGCTTGGGCACAGAAGCCATTGTCTCCACAAACCTTGGTGTGGTTGAACTGACTGTTAATGTGTTGTGACCTGGAGTTCACCGTTAAAAGGGTCACCCAAGCAAAGTCCTGGAGTTTATTTGGTTATTATGATTGTTGGCACATCCTATGCAATATATCTAAATTGAATTATGGTATCAGATAAAATTATAGATGGGATTAAAGCTTGTGTATCGTCCATTATCATGTGTAATCAATAAATGATTTAATATTCTCTTGAAAAAAAAAAGAAACGGCATATAATGGAATGTTACCCAGCCATCAAAGAGAATGAAATCTTGCCATTTCTAACGATGTGGATGGAGCTAAAGAGTCTTATGCTAAGCAAAGTAAGTCAGTCAGAGGAAGACAAATACCATAAGATTTCACTCATGTATGGAATTTAAGAAACAAAACAAAGGAGCAAAAGGAAAAATAACAAGAGAAAGAGAAAAAGCAAGAAACAGACTCTTATAGACAACAAACTGATAGTTACTAGAGGGGAGGGGTTGGGAGATGGGTGAAACAGGTGATGAAGATTAAAAAGTACATTCGTCTTAATGAATGCTGTGTAATGTATAGAATTGCTGAATCACTGTATTGTCCACCTGAAACTAATATTACACTGTACGTTAACTAAGTGGAATTTAAAACCTTAAAAAAAGTAACAACAAAAAAGAAAATGTAAAAAAAAATAAGTGAAGTTTGAATTCAGCACTAACACTTCTTTTATCTTATTAGCAACACTCCTCTAGGCATCCAGTCTCTCCTCAGTTCTTTCAGCTTTCATATGTTCTGAAGAACCAATTCACACAAAAATTCAAATGATACTAATATATATATGTGTTTCTTCTGGTAGGGTCATTTTCATTTGAGCAGATCACAGAAGTCTTGTGTTCAGTATTGCATCTCAGTGAGTTGGAGTCTAAGGATTGGCCAGTGTGTAAAGGAGCCCCTGTAGAGAGAATAGAGCTAAAACAGCCTTCTATGCGTTTCTGAAACTGAAGTATATTTGTTTAGCTTTTCAAATTTTATTTTGTAGATTGTGTAAGAGTATGACACAGTCTAGTTGGTGCTATAGATTAATATATAGAGATATATATCACCCCTTCCCAATATTGAATATACTCAGATCAGGAAAGGAAATCATAATTGAAATGAAAAACAGCACCTTGAAATCGCCACTTCTTAAATAATTTAATTGATAAGTTTCTTACATCAAAATTCTGAAACTAGGGCAGCATTATTATACACACATTATTTTTATTGTCACTTTCTGAGAGCTGAGTAACTATGCATGTAAATTGCTTTTTAAAAGCTGTCTAACAGATTCCTTTTGTACAGTACAAAATGTTTAAAGCAAAAATTCATTATTGATTTTTTTAAAGATTTATTTGATAAAGAGAGAGAGAACAGGAATTGGGGAGAGAGGGAGAGAGAGAGAAAGAGAGAGGGAGAGAGACTCTCAAGCCGACTCCATCCTGAGCATGGATCTCCACATGGGGCTCCATCTCATGACCCATGAGATCACAACCTGAGCCAAAATCACTGGTCAGATGCTTAACTTATCAAGCCACCCAGGCACCACTCATTTATTTTTTAAAGCTAATTTACATGTTAGGCTTTCCTAGAATGAGGTCAATGTGTGCAAGAATTGAGAGGTTTCAAACACTGCAGAATTTATTACAAACTTCATTTTTTATTTGTATTGATATCAAAAATAGTTAAACCAGACTTTCAAGCCATACTACAAATAGTATAGTGAGTGTTTGTACATTAATCATATAAAATCATGTATATTAGATCTCAGTAAAAGTAATAAAGGACTTCAAAATATATTAGTGTTGCAGCTCTTTCCAAAATGACCCTATCAACACTCTGACTTAATTGGAATATTTTACCTATATTTATTTTCATTTTCATGTCAGGTTTGAAAAATATTTCAAGCTACACATCACAAGTGCATAAGACATATGATCTTAATTGTACTTTTTTTTGCCTCTGTCAAAATCAGGTGAAATGTAAACACAAGAATTACTAAAACTATGATAGGATGTTTACCCTATCTAGAGGCAGGTGCCAGGAATGCCCAATCTTGGGTTATATCCACCAAATCCCAGTATCACTGATCAACTCTATTTAAAAGCACTCCAATCAGAATCTTCCTTGAGAAGAACAGCAATAAAAAAAAATGTTGTAGTGAGTTAAAAAAATAGTTGAGAGGCTGAATGTTTAGTTACATCCATTAACCTTTAACTTGGATGATGTGGATAGAGGAAGACAGTTTTGTTTTAAGCATGACACTTGAATAAATTAATGGTTTGATTAAAATGTAGTATTAGAGATTAAAAGTATAATATGGATAATACAGTATCAGAGAAGATAGTAAAGCCACCAGGGAAATTATTTAAACCTGAGAAAGAGAACACATCAAAACTAATAGCCAGGGGAGGGGGCAGGATGACGGAAGAGAAGGGTCCCCAAGGCATGTGTGCCCACCAAATTACCTAGATAACTTTCAAATCATCCTGAAAACCTACGAATTCAGTCTGAGATTTAAAGAGAGAACAGCCGGAATGCTACAGTGAGATGAGTTTGCACTTCTATCAAGGTACAAAGACGGAAAAAAAATAATAGAGAAATAAAAAAGCATCCAAGGGGGAGGAGCCCCGTGAGGAGCCTAGCTAAGGCGTCCGGCGAGTGCCCCCAGTATAGGAAAGCCCCGTCCTGGAGAAGCAGGAGCTTCACAAACCTTCCCTGACGGAAAGGCCTCAGGCCTCGCAGGGAGGTGGAGCAGGATCCCAGGAGGGGTGTGGTGCCCTCAGGCTCCCAGGGGCACTAACAGAGGAACTGCATCCCAGGGGAGAGTGTGCAACACCCAGCGGCAGAGCTCCCTAAAGGGCTGCAGCCTGCACACGGCTGGGCCCTGGAGCAGCTCGGAGGCGGCTCAGGCAGCAGCTCTGCGTGGAGGGGGCTGCGCGGCCCTGGAGCCCAGGGCGCTGGGAACACGGCCCAAGATCCGGCGCTCCACCCGGACAGGCAGAGGCCCGGAGGGCCCAGGACAGCGAGGACACTACTGCCGCTGGGTGGCCCAGAGATGTGCAGATCAGCAGCCCGCCCAGAACATCCAGGCCCCTGCAGACTGAGAGCTCCATTAGTTACTATGAGAGCGGACTCCAGGACTGGAGAGCTGGCTGCCGCCACTGTTGTTGTTCCTCCTGGGGCCTCACAGGATAAACAACGGCCACTGAGCCTCATAGTGGCCTCACAGGATAAACACGATAAACAACTCCCACTGAGCTGTGCACCAGGCAGGGGGCTGAGCAGCTCCCCCAGGTGCTCACACCTGAGAATCAGCACAGCAGGCCCCTCCCCCAGAAGACCAGCTAGAAGGATAGGGGAAAAGCAAGTTACTGACCAAGCATCACTGGAAAGTTCCAGGGGAAGTCGAGGGATTTACAGTATATAGAATCAGAGGATACTCCCCCTTGTTTTTTGTTTTCTTTTGCTTCCCCCCCTTTTTTTCTCTTCTTTCTTTTTCTTTTTTTCCTTTATTTTTTCTCTTCTCTCTTTTTCTCCTTTTCCCAGTAAAACTTGCTTTGGCTACTCTGCACTGAGCAAAATGACTAGAAGGAAAAACTCACCTCAAAAGAAAGAATCAGAAACAGTCCTCTCTCCCACGGAGTTACAAAATTTGGATTACAATTCGATGTCAGAAAGCCAATTCAGAAGCACTATTTTAAAGCTACTGGTGGATCTAGAAAAAAACATAAAGGGTTTAAGAGACTTCATGACTGCAGAATTTAGATCTAATCAGACACAAATTAAAAATCAATTAAATGAGATGCAATCCAAAATGGAGGTCCTAATGATGGGAGATAACGAGGCAGAAGAACGAGTCAGGGACATAAAAGACAAGTTGATGGCAAAGAGGGAAACTGAGGAAAAAAGAGAAAAGCAATTAAAAGATCATGACAATAGGTTAAGGGAAATAAATGACAGCCTCAGAAGGAAAAAAATCTATGTTTAATTGGGGTTCCCGAGGGCGCTGAAAGGGACAGAGGTCCAGAATATGTATTTGAACAAATCATAGCTGAGAACTTCCCTAACTTGGGAAGGGAAACAGGCATTCAGATCCAGGAAATAGAGAGACCCCCCCCTAAAATCAATAAAAACTGCTCAACACATCAACATTTAATAGTGAAGCTTACAAATTCCAAAGATAAAGAGAAGATCCTTAAAGCAGCAAGAGACAAGAAATCTCTAACTTTTATGGGAAGAAATATTAGATTCACAGCAGACTTCTCCACAGAGACCTGGCAGGCCAGAAAGGGCTGGCAGTATATATTCAGGGTCCTAAATGAGAAGAACATGCAGCCAAGAATACTTTATCCAGCAAGACTCTCATTCAGAATAGAAGGAGAGATAAAGAGCTTCCAAAATAGGAAGAAACTGAAAGAATATGTGACCACCAAGCCGGCTCTGCAAGAAATACTAAGGGGGACTCTGTAAAAGAAAGAGAAAGTCTAAGGGAACAATCGACAAAAACAGGGACTGAATAAGTATCATGATGACACTAAGTTCATATCTTTCAATAGTAACTCTGAATGTGAATGGGCTTAAAGACCCCATCCAAAGGCACAGGGTTTCAGACTGGAGAAAAAAGCAAGACCCATCTATTTGCTGTTTACAGGAGACTGATTTTAGACATAAGGACACCTACAGCCTGAAAATAAAAGGTTGGAGAACCATGTACCATTCAAATGGTCCTCAAAAGAAAGCAGGGGTAGCCATCCTTATATCAGATAAACTAAAGTTTATCCCGAAGGCTGTAGTAAGAGATGAAGAGGGAAACTATACCATACTTAAAGGATCTATACAACAAGAGGACCTAACAATCATGAATATTTATGCCCCGAATGTGGGAGCTGCCAAGTATATCAATCAATTAATAACCAAAGTTAAGACGTACTTAGATAATAATACACTTATACTTGGTGACTTCAATCTAGTGCTTTCGACAATCGACAGGTCTTCTAACCACAACATCTCCAAAGAAACAACAGCTTTAAATGATACACTGGACCAGATGGATTTCACAGATATTTACAGAACTTTACATCCCAACGCAACTGAATATACATTCTTCTCAAGTGCACATGGAACTTTCTCCAGAATACACCACATACTGGGTCACAAATTAGGTCTTAACCAATACCAAAGGATTGGGATCGTCCCCTGCATATTTTCAGACCATAATGCTTTGAAATTAGAACTAAATCACAAGAAGAAGTTTGGAAGGATTTCAAACACGTGGAGGTAAAGGACCATCCTGCTAAAAGATAAAAGGGTCAACCAGGAAATTAGAGAAAAATTAAAAAGATTAATGAAAACTAATGACAATGAAGATACAACCATTCAAAATCTTTGGGATACAGGAAAAGCAGTCCTGAGGGGGAAATACATCGCAATACAAGCATCCATCCAAAAACTGGAAAGAACTCAAATACAAAAGCTAACCTTGCACCTAAAGAGGCTGGAGAAAAAAACAGCAAATAGATCCTACACTCAGCAGAAGAAGAGAGTTAATAAAGACTCGAGCAGAACTCAATGAAATAGAGACCAGAAGAACTGTGGAACAGATTAACAAAACCAGGAGTTGGTTCTTTGAAAGAATTAATAAGATAGATAAACCAAGAGCCAGCCTTATTAAAAGAAGAGAGAAAATACTCAAACTAATAAAATCATGAATGAGAAAGGAGCCATCACCAACAATACCAAGGAAATACAAACGATCTTAAAAAACTTATTGTGAGAAGCCTTATGCCAATAAATTAGGCAACCTAGAAGAAATGGACGCATTTCTGGAAAACCACAAACTACCGAACCTGGAACAGGAAGAAATAGAAAACTGGAACAAGCCAATAACTAGGGAGGAAATGGAAACAGTCATCAAAAACCAACCAAGACACAAAAGTCCAGGGCCAGATGGCTTCCCAGGGGAATTCTATCAAACGTTTAAAGAAGAAACCATACCTATTCTACTAAAGGTGTAGAAAGCTAAAGCTTTTCCATACCTATTCTACTAAACCATACCTATTCTACTAAAGCTTTTCCATTCAGAAAAGATAGAAAGAGGTGGAATACTTCCAAACTCGTTCTATGAGGCCAGCATCACCTTAATTCCAAAACCAGACAAAGACCTCACCACAAAGGAGAATTATAGACCAATATCCCTGATGAACATGGATGCAAAAATTCTCAACAAGATACTAGCCAATACAATGGAACAATACATTAAGAAATTATTCACCCTGACCAAGTGGGATTTATCCCCGGGTTGTAAGGCTGGTTCAACACTCGTAAAGCAATCAATGTGATAGGTCATATCAGCAAGGGAAAACACAAGAACCATATGATCCTCTCAATACGTACAGATAAAGCATTTGACAAAATACAGCATCCATTCCTGATCAAAACTCTTCAGAGTATAGGAATAGAGGGAATATTCCTCAGCATCTTAAAAGCCATCTAAAAAAGCCCACAGCAAATATCATTCTCATGGGGAAACACTGGGAACCTTTCCCCTAAGATCAGGAACAAGACAGGGATGTCCACTCTCACCACTGCATTCAATATAGTACTAGATTTCCTAGCCTCAGCAGTCAGACAGCAAACAGAAATAAAAGGCATTCAAATTGGCAAAGAAGAAGTAAAACTCTCCCTCTTCGCAAATGACATGATACTGTACCTAGAAAACCTAAAAGACTCCACCCCAGGATTGCTATAACTCATACAACAATTTAATAGAGTGGTAGGATACAAAATCAATGCTCAGAAGTCAGTGGCATTTCTATACACTAACAGTGAGACTGAAGAAAGAGAACTTAAGGAGTCAATCCCATTTACAATTGCACCCAAAAGCATAAGATACCTAGGAATAAACCTAACCAAAGAGGTAAAGGATCTATACCCTAAAAACTATAGAACATTTCTGAAAGAAATTGAGGAAGACACAAAGAGATGGAAAAATATTCCATGGTCATGGATTGGAAGAATTAATACTGTGACAGTGTCAATGCTACCCAGGGCAATTTACACGTTCTGTGCAATCCCTATCAAAATACCGTGGACTTTCATCAGAGAGTTGGAACAAATCATCTTAAGATTTGTGTGGAATCAAAGAAGACCCCGAATAGCCAAGGGAATATTAAAAAAGAAAACCATATCTGGGGGCATCACAATGCCAGATTTCAGGTTGTACTACAAAGCTGTGGTCATCAAGACAGAGTGGTACTGGCACAAAAACAGACACCTAGAACAATGGAAGAGAATAGAGAATCCAGAAGTGGACCCTCAACTTTATGGTGAACTAATATTCAACAAAACAGGAAAGACTATCCACTGGAAAAAAGACAGTCTCTTCAATAAATGGTGCTGGGAAAATTGGACATCCATATGCAGAAGAATGAACCTGGATCATTCTCTTTCACCATACACAAAGATAACCTCAAAATGGATGAAAGATCTAAATGTCAGACAAGTTTCCATCAAAATCCTAGAGGAGAACACAGGCAACACCCTTTTTGAACTCGGCCACAGTAACTTCTTGCAAGATACATACATGAAGGCAAGAGAAACAAAAGCAAAAATGAACTGTTGGGACTTCATCAAGATAAGAAGCTTTTGCACAGCAAAAGAAACAGTCAACAAAACTAAAAGACAACCTACAGAATGGGAGAAGATATTTGCAAATGTCCTATCAGATAAAGGGCTAGTATCCAAGATTTATAAAGAACTTATTAAAGTCAACAGAAAGGAAACAAACAATGCAATCATGAAATGGGCAAAAGACATGAACAGAAATCTCACAGAGGAAGACATAGACATGGCCAACATGCACATGAGAAAATGCTCTGCATCACTTGCCATCAGGGAAATACAAATCAAAACCACAATGAGATACCACCTCACATCAGTGAGAATGGGGAAAATTAACAAGGCAGGAAACCACAAATGTTGGAGAGGATGTGGAGAAAGGGGAACCCTCCTGTACTCTTGGTGGGAATGTGAACTGGTGCAGCCACTCTGGAAAACTGTGTGGAGGTTCCTGAAAGAGTTAAAAATAGATCTGCCCTACGAGTCAGCAATTGCACTTCTGGGGATTTACCTCAAAGATACAGATGCAATGAAATGCCGGGACATATGCACCCCGATGTTTATAGCAGCAATGTCCACAATAGCCACACTGTGAAAGAAGCTTCGGTGTCCATCAAAAGATGAATGGATAAAGAAGATGTGGTTTATGTATACAATGGAATATTACTCAGCCATTAGAAACGACAAATACCCACCATTTGCTTCGACGTGGATGGAACTGGAGGGTATTATGCTGAGTGAAATAAGTCAATCCGAGAAGGACAAACATTATATGGTCTCATTCTTTTGGGGAATATAAAAAATAGTGAAAGGGAATAAAGGGGAAAGGAGAAAAAATGAGTGGGAAATATCAGAGAGGGAGACAGAACATGACTCCTAACTCTGGGAAACGATCAAGGAGTGGTGGAAAAGAGGTAGGCAGAGGTTGGGGGTGTCTGGGTGATGGGCATTGAGTGGGGCACTCGATGGGATGAGCACCTGGTGTTTTGCTTTATGTTGGCAAATTGAACTCTAATTTTTTAAAAAATGCAGCCAGTGTTATCCAAAGTGATGTCAGTCTTGGTGGCAGACATCTGGGCTTATGCAGAGCTGGGGGGCTAATAGCTTGCTCATATGTAATTGAAATAAAATAGAGATAGGTGGGAAGGCTGGACTAAATAGTGAAAAGAAAGGTCCTGGAGCTCTTGGGTGGCTCAGTCGGTTAAGCATCCAACTCTTGATTTCAGCTCAGGTCATGATCTCAGGGTTGTGAGGCTGAGAGGCTCATGTCAGGCTCCACACTCAATAGGGAGTCTGCTCTTCTCCCTCTCCTTCTCTCCCTGCCCCTCCCCCTACTCATTTGTCTGCACTCTCTCCCTCTCTCTCAAATAAATAAATCTTTAAATAAAAAAATAAAAAATAAATTAAAAAAAACAAAACTAATAGCAGAACAAGACTAAATATTTGCATCTCATCAAAATAAAATGGCTGTGATTCAGTGTTTAAATATCATCAGCTTTTTGTTCTTTCAGGTATTCTACTCCCTACCCCTTAATTTTAAGCATCGTCCACCTTCCTCCAAACACTCCAACTAGGGAAATGTCTAAGAGTAAATGAAATTTGAGCAATGGCCCAGAGTTGGATGACTTGAGAAATACTGATTTGGTTAATAAACACCAGATAAGGGGTATATGCCAAGGATTAAGGAGAAGCTTTAGCTAGAAATGAAGGAAAGATTGAAATGACATAAATCACAATATCCTGAAGCAGCCAGCTCCATCTAAGGAGGAAAGGAATATTGAATTGGAATTAGAGAAAAGAGGTAGAAGACAAAACTTAGTAACCCAAACAGGTAAATATTGAAAACTCTGGGGTGACTATAGGAGGTGAGTTAGGGATTGTGTATCTGTGTGCATCAGAGAAAAGTGCTGTGCTGGAAAAAAATGAATTATGTAACCATAGAATCCCTTTTTGTGCTCATTCTTTATACTAAGCTGATATCACTGCAGCTTTTGTCCCTGTCAGATGGGCTGGTTTGTGGTGAACTGCAACAAAAGTGGCTTTACTTAAAATGAAGTCCTTTACCACATCAGAGTGGTGCAATTGTAGGATATTGGCATCCTCTTCTCCATTAGTCCTAAAAAACCCAAACAGAAATCGAATAACTGGTAATAAGGAAGTTATGCAGGTCCAGGTTTATGAAGAAAATGAGAAGCCACATAGTGCTCTCTCTTTTGTCAGTTAGTGACCCACCTTTCTGTCTGTTGCCATTTGTAAGCTTGAACTCTACCTCTTCTGTCATCTTTACTTGACTATTGGTCCAGTTCCTGTATGTTTATGACTTCACTTCCTTTGTGCTACATCTACTTTACTTCAGATTCTGATTAGATCCTGTGTTTCTGAGCCACAAGTCGTAATTGTTGATTGCATGAATGTTTGGTTTTGGAATTTTTACTTTGACTGTACTGTGATCTCTATTAATACCAGTACAGTTGCTCAGCCAAAAGTGCCCAAGACCCTTCCCCCAGCAATAAAACTTTTGTTGAATAAGAAAAATGGGGAAGAAGGATAGAAGGGAAATGATATGAAGGAGACATTGGGGTAGCTCTGAGGTCTACTTAGCATTTTATATTTTATTTCATAGGGAAGAAGAACCATCGTCTCTTATAAAATATTTCTTGGTCGGAGATAAACATTACTGCATAGGATGGATAATTGTCCAGGTGTAAAGTAGTGTTATGTGGGTCTGGAAAGGAGCCAAGCCCAATGAAAACAGAAAATATCAATGAAAACAGGATAGGAAGTTGAAATTTAAGATTAACATGCATAATGGAAAATATCTGGTGACCTTATCCAAACTACTAAATTAAACCTAGTTTAAAAGATAATCTGTGGTCTTTAGGAACAGGAGTTCTCAGGTATGTTTCCATTTTAATAATTATTTGTAATTGCAGAAACAAGGAGAGGACTGCCTATGTGAATATTTTTCACAGCAAAATTGAAACATACAGACTCGTGTAGAAAAAAGTCATGGAGATTTACCTTTCCAAATAAATTCATATACTAAACCAAAAAACATCCCCCAAAATGACAGCACATGAATGGTTGTCCCCTTGGAAAAGGAATTCAATTTTGAATTATCTATACTATAGACCTTGAAAGTCTTTCGTCACTTCGTCCAATGAAAAATGGAGGTTTTTGACTTAGTGACAGATGATCCACCCAAGAGTGTTTTCTTTCTTCTATTGCTGCTTCAATTGTATATTTAATGAATTAGCTATGATTGATGATAGCATTTTAAGCCCTTGCTAGTTTTTCTGGTAAAAAGATAGCATATTTTAACTATATTAATAGTTTTAGGCTTAAGTGCAGCACAATATATTTTTATAATCTTTCAATAGTGAAGCCACAATTCACACAAATGGATTAATTCTGCCTTTAGCCCACACAACTCTGACAAAAAGATGTCATTTAAAGTAATGTTGCTCACCATTCAAAGATGCAAAAGCTGAAGGCTACATTGCTTTGATATGAAATAATTTTGTAGTTTTGAATGCTTGGCAAAATCTGTATGTCACTAACACCAACTTAAGTAGTTTGTAAAACTGAGGCCGAACGTACTCCTATGGTAAAATATCACTAACAGTGGTATAGTTTTAAAATTAAAGATCTAAAGAAACAGTTTCGTTCAGAAGCACCAATTTCCCTAAAAACTGGTTATGGAATATTTCATCAGATTAAAAGTTTATTAATATAATTGTGCATAATGTGAAGTATTGGTAATTACAGTAGACTGTAGGGCTAGTGTTTTACCTTAGGCACTCTTGTATTCCTTAGGCAGTCTTATTGGGAGTCTGGTATATTTCAGATTTAAATTGAGTACTGCAAATCTTTTTAGGAAATAATATCAATTGAATATTATTTTCTACTTGATCTATTTGTCAGCGAAGAATAGTTTATACTCTTACTTAATAAATATGACTGTGGAGGAGAAAATACAAGGTTTTGCCCATATTGTATCCTTTAGTATAACTACTATGTTGCAGTATTGTATGGCTCTTAGTGCTATTTGAATGTCAATAGCTAAAGTCAGTAAATGGAGAAGAAAGATAATTTGGGAAATTACCTGATAAGAGATGGGATTATCTGTCTATAGGGCTGGATAATAAAGTATTCACTTAAGCCTCTGAAGAGAATTCTCAGTATTTCCAATATTGAATAAACCGAGTCCTCCTAAAACATGCCGGTTTATATGTATCATGGTCACAAGATTCAAGCCATTTTCTCATACCAACAGACTTAAACTAAGATATACTGAGATATACTTAGTTTATGAATGTCAAACTAAGACACAACAAGTTCCTAGAGACATGTACACATGACCCTGACTGATGTATGTGCTGAAAGCTGGATCTTAATTACAGGTCTTGGCCTCCATTCTATTCTAGATCTGAGGGGTGTGTGTGTGTGTGTGTGTGTGTGTGTGTGTGTGTGTGTGTGTGAAGTTGATTGTATAAGCGTGTGAAGTTATCCATATTTTTAGAGTGGGGTAGGAGGAGACAGAAAAAGAGGGAGAATCTTAAGCAAGTTCCATAGCTAGCACAGAGCCTGATGTGAGGCTCAATCTCAGGACCCTGAGATCATGACCTAAGCCAAAATCAAGAGTCAGATGTTTAAACCAACTGAACCACTCAGGTGCCCCCAACTTAATCATACTTTTGATAAGTGTTTCTGTAGAGGCTTTGGTTGGTGCCTTATCAAGTATAAGGAGATAATAGGGCACCCAGAAGTGAGTTCCTTTGCGTGTGGTATATATAGTAGTACCTTGGTTGATCCCTGCTGAGTTGGACATTTTAAGTATACTTTTAATACTATTACTGCTTTCCACACAAAGTATTTGACCTATAGCATTCATAAATAAGAACTACAAAAATAGGCTCATTATTATGAATTGGGTTCTTGAATACCTGGGGTTTAACAGTGTGCAGTCTTCTGACAATAGACCCAGGTAAACAAAATCATAAGGCACAAACTTTGCTTAATCTCTTCAGTATTGCCCTCTGTTGCTATCCACAAATGTTAACTCCCTATTATTCCCAAACTTGACAGCATATTTAAAAGCCATCTTTGACCTTTAATGACCCCAAATGGTATGAACTAGTTATGATTATAGTTCTCAGCTCTGACAAAAGCACACCTAGAGCTATGCCTACATTTCCATTATCAACACCCCTGCCTTTGTAGTATTTCCCCATCTGAGCTCCCTAATAATGTACAGCAAAAGTTCTATGCCCAGACTGTTTTGGTGGCATAGGGTCATATGCTGGGTTCTTTCTCTTTAAAAAAGGACAATGAATATTCACTTCAAAGGGTAGATCACTTCATATATATAAGCACTTCATATGTAGTGTTTTCATTGAATTGACAATTTAAACCTATTTGGATGTTTTCTAATTCAATCTAACAGCCTATCAGTAACCAATTAAATCCATTAAACCAGTAATAAGTTTAGACTTTACTTGTGTAAAGGCTAGCCTCAGATCCTTGGTTGTCCTTATGGAAAACTTTATAAATAATACAGTGAAGAACTCTGAGAGAAAGAAGTAACATTATTTGTATTGAAGTTTTCAGTGTGTATTTCAAGGAAATTTCCAAAAATGGAAGTTTGTGAAGAAAATCAACTTTAATAATATGTATAATTTGCAATAATAATCCCTTATATTTGTAAAATTTTGTACTTACAGAACACTTTCATACACATTTATGAATTTGATTTTCACAAGCTTATGAGGACAGTAGGATAGACATTGCTATTCCCATTTTACAGATGAGGAAATTTAACAAACTGTCAAGGACACACAGACATAAATTATGGAGGCCACAGCTCAATCCTAAATCTGTTTTTTTTTTTTGTACTTTTTTGTTAGAATTACAGTAGTCACTGTTGTTTTTTTTTTAAGATTTATTTATTTATTTATGATATACATAGAGAGAGAGAGAGAGGCAGAGACACAGGAGGAGGGAGAAGCAGGCTCCATGCCGGGAGCCTGACGTGGGACTCGATCCCGGGACTCCAGGATCACGCCCTGGGCCAAAGGCAGGCGCTAAACCGCTGAGCCACCCAGGGATCCCCGTTTTTTTTTTTTAATTAGATGGATTAATTAGTGACATTACTCATTTGTATTCTGTGTCCTTTCACAGTGTGTTCTCTTGCCCAGAATGTCTTCCCTTTTCTCCTAGGCCTAGCTCAAATCCTACCTCCTTCAAGAAACCTCTGGTTATTCATGGATCTCTTCCTTCTCAGAACTTCTACAGAACCTCTAGTTTATGCTGTAAAATCCAGCATTTAATTTTTACTGTCTTATATTTTGTTCAAATTGAAGTAAGGGAATGAAACAGAAATTGTACTCTTTGTATAAATGGCTTTTATATTTTTTAGCTTAACCAAATAAAGTTGCTTTATTTATGGTTTATGACTGTATGAAGTATGATGATAAATGCTGGTTATTTGAAGTTTTTATTGCTAAATTGTATATATTTACAAATTTAATGCAATATTTTTAAAAGTTTTTATTTACATTATAGGTAGTTAACATACAATATGATATTAGTTTCAGGTATACAACACAGTGATTCAACACTTTCATATAGTACTGGGTGCTCATCACAAGTGCACTTCTTAATCCCCATCACTTATTTAACTCCTCCCACCCACTTTCCCTCTGGTAGCCATCAGTTTGTCCTTTATTTTTTTTTAATTTTATTTATTATTTATGATAGTCACACACAGAGAGAGAGAGAGAGAGAGGCAGAGACACAGGCAGAGGGAGAAGCAGGCTCCATGCACTGGGAGCCCGACGTGGGATTCGATCCCGGGTCTCCAGGATCGTGCCCTGGGCCAAAGGCAGGCGCCAAACCGCTGCGCCACCCAGGGATCCCAGTTTGTCCTTTATAGTTAAGAGGCTGTTCCTTGGTTTGCTTCCCTCTTTTTTTCCTCCCTTTGCTCATTTGTTTCTTAAATTCCACATGTGAGTAAAATCAGATGGTATTTGTCTTTCTCTGACTTATTTTGCTGAGCATAATACCCTCTAGCTCCATCCATGTCATTCTAAATGACAATATTTCATTCTTTTTTAATGGCTGAGTAATAATCTCAGCATATCTTCTGTATCCATTCCATTGTATATATACACCATATTTCTGTATCCAAGTCAATGAACACTTAGACTGTTTCCATAATTTGGCTATTATAGATAATGCTGCCATAAACATTGGGGTACAAGTATACATTTGAATTGTATTTTTGTATTTTTGGGGTAAATACCCAGTAGAGCAATTACTGGTTTGTAGGGTATTTACATTTTTAACTTTTTGAGGAACTTCCATACTGTTTTCCAGAGTGGTAGTACGAGTTTGCATTCCCACCAACAGTGCAAAAGTGTTCCCCTTTCTCCATATCCTTGCCAACACCTGTTGTTTCTTGTGTTGTTCATTTTAACCATTCTGATATTAAGAGGCAACCTATGGAATGGAGGAAGATATTTGTGAATGACATACGTGATAAAAAGTATCCAAAATATATAAAGAACTTATAAAAGTCAACATGCAAGAAACAAATAATCCAATTAAAAATGTGCAGAAGACATAGACATTTTTCCAAAGAAGACATACAAATGGCCAACAGACACATGAAAAAAATGTTCTACATCGCTGATCATCAGGAAAATACAAATCAAAATTACAAGATATCTTTGTATAAATGGCTTTTAAACATCTATATCCCTTCTTCTCTCTCCTTTCTCCCATGGGCTTATCTGATGGTCCATACTCAGAATTATCACTTCACAAGGAGATTTTCAGATGTACCTTTCTTTAAGTTTTCTTACGTGCCATATGGAGATAATAATTACTATTTTACAGGACCGTGACAGTTGAATGAGAATGAATACAAAAGTGCCTTCATTATTTCTGGCACCTGGTAAGGCACTCAGTAGTGTATGATGCAGATATTAAAGTGTTAAAAAGAGTAATAAAAAGAAAAGGCAGTGTTTTAAAACTTTTTAAGCCTTTTTAGTGATTCCCCTTGGCTTTAGGCATGCCTGCATTTCCACTGTTTCCTCTGAACATCTGTGCTTTGATTACATAAACATTCTTGTTTCTCAGATTAGTCTATCCATAATAACATCTGTGAAAAGATGAGGTGTGTGTGTAAGCATAATATCTATAAAGAGAGGTTAAAACCACATATTGTCTGCAGGCACCCATGTCACACAGTCCAATTTAATGCTGCCTTTGTGTGTATATTCAATGAAAGACACAAAAATAATTTGGTGAATTACCTATTAACTACATGCAACAGAGGGATGGGTAGAGTTTTCCCCCATTTATTATCATGAATTTATAGAGATTGTCTCCTGATTCCCTGTGAAAAGTCCTCCAGTATATAATTACTAATCCAGATATAGTCATGTGGCTTAAAAAAAAAAACACTTAAAAATACTTTTAGATGCTTCCTGGAGTGGCGTTTTTCAATTGTACCTTTTGATGTAGGAAATACTTAAAAGTTCCTTCATCTCTGGCAAAATCTCCAGTGTTGAGTTTTTCCTGTTTTGCTAAATAACACCTTTGAAATAATTTTAGGTCTTCTTGTGATGCTCTAAATTTGATGTGTACATTAAAATAAAGGTTGGAAAAAACAGTTCATATACAAAAGAAGAAAGCCCTGCAATTTTGGCCAATTTAGAACCAAATCGAAACTTTTTCTGATTTTTGAGGCTATTGATTTTTTAAACTTACTTATTAAATTATAAGATGAAAAACAGAATACAGTTAGCAGAAGTCATAGATTTTGGTCTCGGGGATCCCTGGGTGGCTCAGTGGTTTGGGTCTCAAGAAAGTCTCAGAGGTGATGTGCATCTCCCTGACCAAACTAGTGAATAAAGTTGCACAACTAACTGATGGTTTAGGAACACTGCTTATGGAAGCCCCAATAAATTTCTGTGCAGAGAACGTTCCAGCAATTATCATTCCCTATAACAAATGTTATTTTGACTTTTTGTGTGCTAAGACAATCATAAAAGCTTCCTTGTGGGGAAGACCTAGCTTTGTTGATGTTTCTGAAATAGTTTTTCTACTTTTATTGAATTTTGTTTCCGTTGCTCCTGGGAGATCAGGAACTGTTTCATTTTACACTTATATCTAATAGATATTAAAAGAACTATTTATTGTTTTGTAGATTCTCAGTATTATAAATAATGATGTTAATTCTCAAAAATTTTTCCAGATTCAACTCTGTGCTGTGTGTAACTTGTATGTTCTAATTGTTCATTCCACTGAAGAATAAAAAATGAGAATCCTGAAAGATTTGGTGTTGAGTTTTAGACTTTAATAACCTTAGCACAACAATTGAATATTTTATTACCATTTTGAAAGTATTTTAAAAAACCTTATAAAACAAGGATTTGAAGTGACTTGACAAGGATAGTAAGATGAGGCATAATGCACATTAACTGCAAAAACATAAGTTGAACATTGTAGAAAGCACTTAAAAGGATGATATCTACATATATATGTACACACAGGAAATCACAGAAACAATAAAATGGAATACTACAAAATATTTTATGGGACCAGGAAGCAGAAGAGAATTAACAAAGAGACACAAATGAGATGCGACAAGTAAAAAGCAAACTGCAAGATGGTAGAATTTTTTTTAATAAAATAATTTTTTATTGGTGTTCAATTTACCAACATACAGAATAACACCCAGGGCTCATCCCGTCAAGTGTCCCCCTCAGTGCCCGTCACCAACTCACCCCCACCACCCCGCACTCCTCCCCTTCCACCACCCCTAGTTCGTTTCCCAGAGTTAGGAGTCTTTATGTTCTGTCTCCCTTTCTGATATTTCCCACACATTTCTTCTCCCTTCCCTTATATTCCCTTTCACTATTATTTATATTCCCCAAAAGAATGAGAACGTACACTGTTTGTCCTTCTCCGATGGACTTACTTCACTTAGCATAATACCCTCCAGTTCCATCCACGTTGAAGCAAAAGGTGGGTATTTGTCATTTCTAATGGATGAGTAATATTCCATTGTATACATAAACCACATCTTCTTTATCCATTCATCTTTCGTTGGACACCGAGGCTACTTCCACAGTTTGGCTATTGTGGACATTGCTGCTATAAACATCCGGGTGCAGGTGTCCCGGTGTTTCATTGCATCAGAATCTTGGGGTAAATCCCCAGCAGTGCAATTGCTGGGTCGTAGGGCAGGTCTATTTTTAACTCTTTGAGGAACCTCCACACAGTTTTCCAGAGGGGCTGCACCAGTTCACATTCCCACCAACAGTGTAAGAGGGTTCCCTTTTCTCCGCATCCTCTCCAACATTTATGGTTTCCTGCCTTGTTAATTTTCCCCCTTCTGACTGGTGTGAGGTGGTATCTCATTGTGGTTTTGATTTGTATTTCCCTGATGGCAAGTGATGCAGAGCATTTTCTCATATGCATGTTGGCCATGTCTATGTCTTCCTCTGTGAGATTTCTCTTCATGTCTTTTGCGCATTTCATGATTGGATTGTTTGTTTCTTTGCTGTTGAGTTTAATAAGTTCTTTATAGATCTTGGAAACTAGCCCTTTATCTGATACGTCATTTGCAAATATCTTCTCCCATTCTGTAGGTTGTCTTTTAGTTTTGTTGACTGTATCCTTTGCTGTGCAAAAGCTTCTTATCTTGATGAAGCCCCAATAGTTCATTTTCACTTTTGTTTCTTTTGCCTTCGTGGATGTATCTTGCAAGCAGTTACTGTGGCCAAGTTCAGAAAGGGTGTTGCCTGTGTTCTCCTCTAAGATTTTGATGGAATCTTGTCTCACATTTAGATCTTTCATCCATTTTGAGTTTATCTTTCTGTATGGTGAAAGAGAGTGGTCTAGTTTCATTCTTCTGCATGTGGATGTCCAATTTTCCCAGCACCATTTATTGAAGAGACTGTCTTTCTTCCAATGGATAGTCTTTCCTCCTTTATCGAATATTAGTTGGCCATAAAGTTCAGGGTCCACTTCTGGGTTCTCTATTCTGTTCCATTGATCTATGTGTCTGTTTTTGTGCCAGGACCACACTGTATTGATGACCACAGCTTTGTAGTACAACCTGAAATCTGGCATTGTGATGCCCCCAGCTATGGTTTTCTTTTTTAAAATTCCCCTGGCTATTCGGGGTCTTCTCTGATTCCACACAAATCTTAAAATAATTTGTTCTAACTCTCTGAAGAAAGTCCATAGTATTTTGATAGGGATTGCATTAAACGTGTATATTGCCCTGGGTAACACTGACATTTTCAGAATATTAATTCTGCCAATCCATGAGCATGGAATAATTTTCCATCTATTTGTGTCTTCCTCAATTTCTTTCAGAAGTATTCTATAGTTTTTAGGGTATAGATCCTTTACCTCTTTGGTTAGGTTTATTCCTAGGTATCTTATGCTTTTGGGTGCAATTGTCAATGGGATTGACTCCTTAATTTCTCTCTCTTCCGTCTCATTGTTAGTGTATAGAAATGCCTGTGATTTCTGGGCATCGATTTTGTATCCTGCCACGCTACCAAATTGCTGTATGAGTTCTAGCAATCTTGGGGTGGAGGCTTTTGGGTTTTCTATGTAGAGTATCATGTCATTGGCGAAGAGGGAGAGTTTGACTTCTTCTTTGCCAATTTGAATGCCTTTAATGTCTTTTTGTTGTCTGATTGCTGAGGCTAGGACTTCTAGTACTATGTTGAATAGCAGTGGTGAGAGTGGACATCCCTGTCTTGTTCCTGATCTTAGGGGAAAGGCTCCCAGTGCTTCCACATTGAGAATGATATTTGCTGTGGGTTTTTCCTAGATGGCTTTTAAGATGTCGAGGAAAGTTCCCTCTATCCCTACACTCTGAAGAGTTTTGATCAGGAATGGATGCTGTATTTTGTCAAATGCTTTCTCTGCATCTAATGAGAGGATCATATGGTTCTTGGTTTTTCTCTTGCTGATATGATGAATCACATTGATTGTTTTATGAGTGTTGAACCAGCCTTGTGTCCCGGGGATAAATCCTACTTGGTCGTGGTGAAAAATTTTCTTAATGTGCTGTTGGATCCTATTGGCTAGTACCTTGTTGAGAATTTTTGCATCCATGTTCATCAGGGATATTGGTGTGTAATTCTACTTTTTGGTGGGGTCTTTGTCTGGTTTTGGAATTAAGGTGATGCTGGCCTCATAGAACGAATTTGGAAGTACTCCATCTTTTTCTATCTTTCCAAATAGCTTTAGTAGAATAGGTATGATTTCTTCTTTAAACGTTTGATAGAAAAAAAAAATAAACGTTTGATAGAATTCCCCTAGGAAGCCATCTGGCCCTGGACTCTTGTGTCTTGGGAGATTTTTGATGACTGCTTCAATTTCCTCCCTGGTTATTGGCCTGTTCAGGTTTTCTATTTCTTCCTGTATCAGTTTTGGTAGTTTGTGGCTTTCCAGGAATGCGTCCATTTTTTCTAGGTTGCCTAATTTATTGGCGTATAGCTGTTCATAATATGTTTTTAAAATGGTTTTTATTTCCTTGGTGTTGGTAGTGATCTCTCCTTTCCCATTCATGATTTTATTAATTTGAGTCTCCCCTCTCTTCTTTTAAATAAGGTTGGCTAATGGTTTATCTATCTTATTAATTCTTTCAAAGAACCAACTCCTGGTTCTGTTGATCTGTTCCACAGTTTTCCTGGTCTCGATTTCGTTGAGTTTTGCTCGAATTTTAATTAACTCTCTTCGTCTGCTGGGCGTGGGGTTAATCTGCTGTTTTTTCTCTAGCTGCTTTAGGTGTAAGGTTAGCTTTTGTATTTGAGTTCTTTCCAGTTTTTGAATGGATGCTTGTATTGCAATGTATTTCCCCCTTAGGACTGCTTTTGCAGCATCCCAAAGATTTTGAACGATTGTATCTTTATTCTCATTAGTTTCCATGAATCTTTTTAATTCTTCCTTAATTTCCTGGTTGACCCTTTCATCTTTTAGCAGGATGGACCTTAACCTCCACGTGTTTGAGGTCCTTCTAAACTTCTTGTTGTGATTTAGTTCTAATTTCAAGGCATTATGGTCTGAGAATATGCAGGGGACGATCCCAATCTTCTGGTATTGGTTCATACCCGATTTGTGACCCAGTATGTGGCCTATTGTGGAGAAAGTTCCATGTGCACTTGAGAAGAATGTGGATTCAGTTGAGTTTGGATGTAAAGTTCTGTAGATATCTGTGAAATCCATCTGGTCCAGTGTATCATTTAAAGCTCTCGTTTCTTTGGAGATGTTGTGCTTAGAAGACCTATCGAGGGTAGAAAGAGCTAGATTGAAGTCACCAAGTATAAGTGTATTATTATCGAAGTATTTCTTCAAGTTGGTTATTAATTGGTTTAAATATTTGGCAGCTCCCACATTCGGGGCATATATATTGAGGATTGTTAAGTCCTTTTGTTGGATAGATCCTTGAAGTATGAGATAGTGTCCCTCTTCATTTCTCACTACAGTGTTTGGGGTAAATGTTAGTTTATCTGATATAAGGATGGCTACACCTGCTTTCTTTTGAGGACCATTTGAATGGTACATGGTTCTACAACCTTTTATTTTCAGGTTGTAGATGTCCTTCTGTCTAAAATGAGTCTCTTGCAGACAGCAAATAGATGGGTCCTGCTTTTTTATCCAGTCTGAAACCCTGCGCCTTTTGATGGGGTCATTAAGCCCGTTCACGTTCAAAGTTACTATTGAGAGATATGAGTTTAGTGTCATCATGATATCTATTCAGTCCTTGTTTTTGTGGATTGTTGCACTGAACTTCTTCTTAAAGTGGAATTTTAAGAGTCCCCCTTAAAATTTCTTCCAGAGCTGGTTTGGAGGTCACATATTCTTTCAGTTCCTGCCTGTCTTGGAAGCTCTTTATCTCTCCTTCCATTTTGAATGAGAGCCTTGCTGGATAAAGTATTCTTGGTTGCATGTTCTTCTCATTTAGGACCCTGAATATATCCTGCCAGCCCTTTCTGGCCTGCCAGGTCTCTGTGGAGAGGTCTGCTGTTACCCTAATACTCCTCCCCATAAAATCAGGGATTTCTTGTCTCTTGCTGCTTTAAGGATCTTCTCTTTATCTTTGGAATTTGCAAGCTTCACTATTAAATGTCGAGGTGTTGAACGATTTTTATTGATTTGGGGGTGGGGGATCTCTCTATTTCCTGGATCTAAATGCCTGTTTCCTTTCCCAGATTAGGAAAGTTTTCAGCTAGGATTTGTTCAAATACATATTCTGGCCCTCTGTCCCTTTCGGCGCCCTCGGGAACCCCAATTAAACGTAGGTTTTTCTTCCTCAGGCCGTCGTTTATTTCCCTTAATCTGTCTTCATGGTCTTTTAACTGTCTGTCTCTTTTTTCCTCAGTTTCCCTGTTTGCCATCAACTTGTCTTCTATGTCCCTCACTCGTTCTTCCACCTCGTCAACCCTCGTCGTTAGGACTTCTAGTTTGGATTGCATGTCATTCAATTGATTTTTAATTTCTGCCTGATTGGATCTAAATTCTGCAGTCATGAAGTCTCTTGAGTCCTTTATGCTTTTTTCTAGAGCCACCAGTAGCTGAATACTAGTGCTTCTGAATTGGCTCTGACATTGAATTGTAATCCAGATTTTGTAACTCTGTGGGAGAGAGGACTGTTTCTGATTCTTTCTTTTGAGGTGAGGTTTTCCTTCTAGTCATTTTTCTCAGTGCAGAGTGGCCAAAAACAAGTTGTATTGGGAAAAGGAGAAAAAGAGAGAGAGAGAAGGAAAGAAAGGAGAAAAAGAAAAAAGAAAAAAGGAAGAAAAAAGGAAAAAAGAGAAGAAAAAGAGAAAGAAAAAGAAAGGTGGAAAAAAAGGGTGTGGGAAGAAATCAGAAATAAAAAAAAAAAACACAGGGGAGTATCTTCTGATTCTGTGTACTTTAAGTCCCTTGACTTTCCCTGGAACTTGTCCGTCTAGCTGGTTTTCTGGGGGAGGGGCCTGTTGTGTTGATTTTCAGGTGTTAGCACTTGGGAGAGCTGCTCTGCCCCCTGCCTGGTGCAGGGCTCAGTGGGGGTTGTTTACCCTGTGAGGCCGCAGGACGAACAACCCCAGTGGTGGAGGACAGCTCTGGAGCCCTGGATTCAGCTCCCGCAGTAACTCCGGAGCTCTGCAGTGCCTGGAGGCCCCGGGGGCGGGGCCGCTGATCTGCTCAGCTCGCGGCAGGAGCGTCCTTGCTGTCCTGGGCCCTCCCGGCCTCTGCCTGTCCGGGCGGAGGCCGGATCCTGGGCTGTGTCCCGGCGCCCTGTCCTCCTGGACCTGCGCTGTTGGATTCGCGCTCCCGGCCGCGCAGCCCCCTCTGCGGAGCCGCAGCCCGAGTCCCTCCGAGCTGCTCCCGGCCGCACAGCCCCCTCCCCACGGAGCCTCTTCCTCCGCCCGAGCCCCCCCGAGCTGCTTCCGCCCCGCAGCCCTCTCCGCGCAGCCGCCGCCCGAGCCCCTCGGAGCTGCTCCGGGTCCCGCCGTGCGCGCTGCAGCCCTTAGGGAGCTCAGGGCACTCTCCCCGGGGCGCAGGTGTCTGTTACTGTCCCAGGGAGCCCGAGGGCATCCCCGCCCCTCCTGGGCTCCTGCTCCACCTCCCTGCGAGCCCCTTTCCGCCCGGGAAGGTTGGTGCAGCTCCTACGTCTCCGGGACGGGGCTCTCCTGTCCTGGGGACTCTCGCCCCAGCCTCAGCCTGGCTCCTCGCGGGCCCCTCCCCCTTGGATGCCTTTTGTTCCTTTATTTCTTTTTCCCCCCATCTTCCTACCTTGATAGAAGCAGGAACTCTTCTCACTGTAGCATTGCAGCTGTTCTCTCTAAATTTCAGGTCGAATTCGTAGGTTTTCAGGATGATTTGAAAGTTATCTAGGTAATTTGTTGGGGACAGGTGACTTGCTTACCTTACTCTCCGCCATCTTGCCCCCTCCCTCCCTCGGAATCCAATCATCACTCTTGATTAAAAACAAGTAAACAATAACTTGACAAACTAGCAGTAGAAGGAAACTTTGTTAAGTTGATAATGGTTAGCATACACCAAAAGCAAATATTTTATATAAAATATTATAGTCATTTCTTCCAATGTTAGAAATATGTTAAATTTGCTCTGATCATTTTTGCTTTTTAATCTTGTAA
This sequence comes from Canis lupus familiaris, assembly GCF_011100685.1. Lineage (NCBI taxonomy): Eukaryota > Metazoa > Chordata > Mammalia > Carnivora > Canidae > Canis > Canis lupus. Next base: position 79,498,617 of record NC_049260.1, read on the forward strand.
TGGAGTGTCTAACTAATGCAATAAGACAGGGAAGAATAATATACATAAATATTATAATGGAAAGACATAGGTATAGTTATTTGCAAACAAGAAATTGTCTTAGAACTCAAGAAAAAATTACTAGCATCAGTAAAGATTTCAGCATGAGGTTTGGATACAAAAGTAGTAGAGCAAAATCAATGCTTTCCCATATATTATCAATAGTATATTAAAGAATAATACAGTAAAAAGAACCTATTCTCAACAAAAAGAAGAATTACAAAATTCCTAACAACAACATAAGATTCATATGTGGGAAATTATAAAGCTCTAGGAAAAAAATAAGTGATCTAGTAAATGCAGATATTCCCTTCTTAAATGGAAAGCCACTGTTTTTGAGATATAAATCTTCTCAAGTTAATTAGAACTGTAATGCAACTCTAATCATTATATATGAAATGTAACAAGCTGATTCTATAGGTCACATGATAGAAAAATCAGTACAGTTTTAACTTTTTAAAACTAAAGCATGCTCCTTCACATCTTGAATAACACAGAACAATGAAACATAATAGAACACTAATGACTGAAGAAGTTGAAGCACCAGGAGGCAGAGTACTTTCTTGGCAAATGCTCTTAACTTAGCAGCTAATCCATATTACTTTAAAACAGTTATAGAGCAAATGTATGTAATATTTTAATTATTTTAATATGGCTAACATCGTGAAACCAAAGGCGACAAAGATAACCAATAACAAGCCTACAGTTCTTACTCATAAGCACAGATGCAGACATTTAAAATAAAATACAGGGAAATAGAATTAGTACACCACAATGAAATAATGTGTAGTCCATAAATGCAAAAGTGGTTTAAGATTATGACAAATACTAATGCTTTTCATAGGCTAAAAGAGACGAAGAAGCGCCTGACTATCTAGAGATGACCTGTCCATCATTGATTGTTATGTTCATTCAACAATTTGTAGAGCCAGGCATTATTCTCAGTTCTGGGATAAAATCAAACACTCATCTGTACCATCAAGAAACACATTGTAGGGAGGAAAACAGTCAGATAAATAAATACTAGTGCTAAAGTATCGAAGAAGTATTTAGACAGGGGAAATACTAGAAAGAGAATGAATAGATGGTCAAATTTCTGTCTGAAATCAATAGAAAATAATATTCACATTGGGAAACACTAGAAGTCATTTTATTCCACTTGAGAGCAATACAGCTACTCACTCCATGATTGAAACTGTACTCAACAAGTTGAAACCAATGCATTAGAATAGTTGAAAACAAATGAGTCCTGTGCACTGGGAAGGAAAATTATAATATACAGTGATAATTACTGAAGACAATCAGTTGAAAAAAATACTAGAAGAGAAGTATGCAGTAGTAAGATGGCAAGTTACAGAAAATATAGAGCACTTTAAGAAATCTATTAGCAATAGCTACATAATGGAAAAATATATCTTCATACTAGCAAAAGGTACTATAATATGCCTTGATACAGGGGATCCCTGGGTGGCGCAGCGGTTTGGCGCCTGCCTTTGGCCCAGGGCGCGATCCTGGAGACCTGGGATCGAATCCCACGTCGGGCTCCCGGTGCATGGAGCCTGCTTCTCCCTCTGCCTATGTCTCTGCGCCTCTCTCTCTCTCTGTGTGACTATCAAAAAATAAAAAAAAAAAAGGTTGTCTTTAAAAAAAAAAATATGCCTTGATACAAATGACAGAAAATGCACAGGACCCACAACAAGGAAATGATACAACTCTGAGGATTAAAAAAATCCTAACCATCTTTCTAGAAAGAAATATTCAACATTATAAAGAAGCAATTTCTCTCTAAATAATTTATAAACTCAATGGAATTCTAGTGAAAATAGTAATGTAATTTTGAGGGAAGAATTTAGAAACTGTTCTTTTTAAAAAGTTTTACCTTTATTTTTGGCAGAGTTATACATATTCACTTGAAGTATGACAAGTACTATTAGCTTATAACAGCCACCTTCAGGGCAGCCCGGGAGGCTCAACATTTAGCGCTGCCTTCAGCCCGCGGCATGGTCCTGGAGACCCGAGATCGAGTCCCACAGCGGGCTACCTGTGTGGATCCTGTTTTTCCCTCTGCCTGTGTCTCTGTGTCTCTCATGAATAAATAAAAATTAAAAATCTTAAAAAAAGGTTGATATCTACTTTTCAGGAGGAACACTGAAATATTCAATACACCCTACCTTCATTGGAAAGTAAAATTGAGAAATAGCCAAAGTATGTTTTAAGGATCCTTTCAACCCATTCTCCATACTTGTTTTTTATGAACTCTCATCTATCTAGTGTCTTATGTCTTCCTACTGACATAAGAGCACACACAGAATCTTCCACATCTTAGACAAAGGTAAACACTTGGTAAATATTAGCTAATGGTGTGGGTTAAAGTACCTTTGACTTTAGCCACTTTCCCTCATTTTCAAAACTGGCTACATGAGGAGTTCTAGGTTCATAGTTCCAAAATAATTTAGGCTGTGTATGCTCTGTGCCAAATGAGTCATCTGAGTTCTGTTCATGCTTTCTGATCATTTGCAGTGAATCCATTCTAAGCCACTTGTTAAGTTTTATTTAATCAGTAAAGCAAATTGGATGATCTAGCCAAAATTTGTATCCTATTGATTTTGTACGTCCAAATAATCTAATCAAACTGACTTTTTGCAGTCCATGTATCACTTAACAATTGACCTGTAAATAGCCAATCTACCAGAAATAAAGATACAGCTTTATGCAGAGTCATAATAATAAGTCCCATTTTCCTTTTAGATTCTCTCAGTTCCCTTTGTCTACGGCAAGGAAAGAACACTCATACATTCTGTGTTGTGCATTTCATGATCTCCCTCCCCCCACAATATATATCTGCTGCTCCTCCAGTAATTTATCTAAACTGAGATTACAGTGCCAAGTCAGCAGAGGAGAAACAAATACTTAAAAAGTAAGAGTTATTTAGGATACCATAACATAATATTAAAATACTGTATATTTATTATTTTTTTCTGGCATATAGATTGGAATGCATCTAGGCAACCTGTGATCCCTGTTGTTTTCAGTTAGATTTCAACCACCTTAGCCTCCTCCAGCAGCTTTAAAAAATTACCTGTTGTATTTTGAAATTACGCAGATTCATATGTACCTATAAGAAATAATACAGAGATCCCATGTGCTCTATATCCAGTGTACTCCAGTTGAGACCTCTTGTAAAACTATAGTACAGTATCACAGAAGGGATATTGACATTGATACAGTCCACCAATTTTATTTAGATTTCCCAATTTTATTTGTACTTTTTTGTTCTGTGCAATTTTATTATACTTGTGAGTTTGTGGAACCACCACAGTTAAGATACTGAATAATTCCATTACCATATGCTTCTCCTTTTAAGTACGTCAGCCTTCTTCTTGTTCCCTATTTCAAAAATTTTATTTCAAAAATGTTACATCAATTGAATCATATAATATGTCACCCTCTGGGGTGGCTCTTTTTTCTCTCAGAATAATTTGGAGATCCATCCAAGTTGATGCATGTATCACAAATTCATTCTTTTTATTACTGAATGGTATTCTATGTTACAGATGTACCAGTTTGTTTAACTACTCATCCATCGAAGGACACTTGGGCTCTTTCTGTTTTGGGCTGTTATGAATAAAGCTGCTATAAACATCTGTGTACAAGTTTTTATGTGAAATAAGTTTTTTTTAAAGATTTTATTTATTTATTCATGAGAGACACAGAGAGAGAGGCAGAGACATAAGCAGAGGGAGAAGCAGGCTCCCTGCGGGGAACCCAATGCGGGACTTGATCCCAGTTTTTATTACTATGGTATAAATGCCTGAAACTGAAATTGCTAGGCTATATTATAGTAGAATATTTATTTTTATAAGAAACTAATATGTATATGTAATTTTTATTCTCTTAATCTACTTAGACTGTATACTTTCTGTGTTTGGGTTCTGAAATATTTATCTATTTTTGTTTTTATTTTTTAATTTAAATTCAATTAGCCAACATATAGAACATCACTAGTTTCAGATGTAGAGTTCAGTAATTCATCAGTTGCATATAACACACAGTGCTCATCACGTCAAGTGCCCTCCTTAATGCCCATCACTAAGTTTCTCCATCCCCCCACCCATCTTCCCTCCAGCAATCCTGTTTCTTTCCCATACTTAAGAGTCTCTCATGGTTTGTCTCCCTCTCTGGTTTCTTCCCATTTCATCTTTTCCTCTCTTCCCCTATGATCCTTTGCACTGTTTATTTTATTCCTCATATGAAAGAAATCATATGATAATTGTCCTTCTCTGACTGACTTATTTTGCTCCTCCAGTTCCATCCAGGTCTATGTAAATAATAAGATTTCATCTTTCTGATGGCTGAGTAATGTACCCAAGATCTATAAAGAACTTGTCAAGCTTAATACCCCCAAAAAACAAATAATGCTGTCAAGAAATGGGCAGAAGACATGAAATATTTATTTTAAATATATATTATTTTTCCAAACTTTTTGGTTCCCCCTTAAAGATCAGCTTCTTTTCCCTTTATATAATCATCCATACCTCTGTGTTTGTCTTCTAGCAGCAGTGCAATATTCAAGATTTTGTCTTTCTGGCTTGGGTATTTGAGCAAGACATAAAGGATAGTAATACAGCATGTCTTGAAGAGAGGAAAAAGGCTGCTATAATAATAGAAAATCTATTTAATCTATTTAAATCTATTTGACAACCCTTCATGTGGAAACTAGAGAAAATCCTACATAAATAGAATGAGTGTTTGGGACATGTATACATGGGCATATGTTTTCTTTTTAAAAAAATAAAACTATTTCAAATGTCCCCTAAGTTTCTTTTTCTAATTGTCTTGGCTATTCTAGCTAGGATCATGATCCAAATCAAAGTATCCAAATTCACAAATATAGGTAATAAGAAATATACACTCATTAAATTACCATAGAGAAAATTTGGTTGGCAAAACAATTATACTAATCTAAGTGTGAATATCTCCAATTTACTAATATGATTCTTTACTTCAGTTATATTGGCTATACTAACTTAAAATTCCATCTATCAGATTGGTTGAATCATATTTTTTCAGCACCTATTTTGACAAAATGGTTAACAGGCAAAGTTCTGTCTTCAGTACCCACAAATCCACCAGACTCAGTTCCTTGTGTTTCTTCTGCCACAGTACATGGGAAGCAGGTAATATTTCTCTATATGAGGCTTTCCAGGTGACCACAAACATGTTTTAAGAACAGTCATTTTCATTTAAGAAAGTACACAAAAACATCTCCAATCTGAAGAATCTTACCATTTCCTTCTAAACAAAGGATGCTGATGCTCTAATGTCATTTTCCTCCCATCCTACATAACTCCCTTTGTTCCTTACATCTTTTCTCTTCCCCTTCTTCCCTCCCTCTCTTCATTGTTTCCTTCCAGGCATATTTTTACATTGCATCTCTCAAGTGTGGTATATTAATCACATAAGTGCATAAATAATAACATGCTGTTCATATGGGAATTTTTCCAAGCAGTGGAGGCTAGCAAGCTATATAATGAGCTTGTTCTATCTCTTCCTCTTTCCTTACCCTGAAATGAAATGACAGTATCTGTGACTAGAATATTATAATGCTAAACAGACCAAAACATCTGATATTATTTAGTTACTGATGGGCAAGAAGAATTTCCCTCATCGCTTCCTTCTTCATTAAAAAAAAAAAAATGCCTTCTTTTAGAAGACCATCTGTATTCAGCACATCATGAGCTTTTATACAGATGTGTGCTAAAATTCTGTCACTTATCAACACAGACCAAATACCAGGCACTGATTCATCCATTTATCCAGAATAATGCCATGTTGTACATTCAAGGGCAATGCAGTTAAAATAGGTCATTTCAGTTTTTCACTTGAGAGAATATCAAAGGAACACAAGCATTTGAATCAGACAGACATGGCTTTAAATCTATGTTCTGTTTTTGCTAGTTTCCGTATGTATATTTATTTCCTTTATTATATAGAGGTTGAAATGTGCGGGGTTTATAAGATTACAAGAAATAATATATGCAAAGTGCCCACTCAGGACTGTGCCTGGCACATACTCAGCACTCTGACTATTGTTGGATGCTTCTGACCTTCAAGGAAAATTTCCAGGGCCTCAAGTTTTCCAAATGGACCCACTCCATACTTTATAGAATTTTTTTCTGTAGTGTCAGATGTCCTTAATGCCTTTTAGCAGAACAGAGTCCCCTTCAACTTCACTGAATAGAAGGAGATTATTAGAGACGGAGGCAAGGAGAAACTAGTGTTAATGATTTTTTCCTCATAGACACTTTTCTTTAAGACTTTTAATTAGCAAAATCTATCTGAATGAGAATTTCTATTTTACTAAATGTTACCCTAGTGTCTTAAAAGGGTTAATGCCACTTCCAAATTGAATATGTTAGGCCCTAAAAAAAATCTGAGCACAAATCCATACATATCTGTGTGAATTAATTTCAGCCTGCTTTTCTTTACCCTTGAAGGTTCAGGTTGTCTAAATATAAAGCATTTTAAAAATGTATAAAGCATTTAGATTCTCTTAAGCAATTTATATTTAAGAAAATTACTGAATCTTTCTTCATAAATAATTCCTTTCATTATGGAGAACAATACTATACTGTCATGAATCCATTATAATAGGAATGAAGTAAGCAATAATGGTATAGCATAGTAGCAAGAAAGGAGACTAAAGATAACTGAAGGCAAGTGTGTGGATGCTTAAAGCAAGACACAGAAGGAAACAATATCTAGGCGTATGTGTATTGAATGTGTAAAAATGTGTGTGAATATGTGTAAGTGTGTGTGTGTAATTTATAAAGGGCAGCCCCATAAGAAGTAAATATCCTGTTAGGGATGTTGCTCCTTTGGTTCTTAAACAAACAGGAAATTGGAAAACATCCACCTTTAGCTGTACTCATGGTTTGCATAGCCCTCCCTCCCTGCTACCCCAAACAGATCTTTCATGGAGTATTATTGATTCCTCCTGCCTGGGGATAGTCCCCGAATTATCTCATTACTGGGCTGCTTAGTCCTATCAAAAATTGGATTATTAAGGAGCTGTGTAAAGCCTTGTTTCCTAATAATAAAAGCACAATGGCCATCTTGTTGGAGATTAATATCTCACTTGGGGTTATGTAATAGTTTCTTTATTCCATTCCAGTTGCAGCCCCCTTCTTAATTTTTCAAAATGCCACTGAAGCCCATTTCATGAAATTGCAAAGTAATCTGACAGTGATGAATCACTTTTAGAAAGAGAAAATTTGCTGAAGCTATGGATTTGCATTCCCTGTGTCATTTTAGTTAAAATGAGAAATTCTTGAAATTTATACATAAACAGCACTGCATTTTGGCCTTATTTATTCAAGTAGGCTCTTGAAATCAGAGCCTGGTTTTAATTATACTTTGCCATTGTGTGAAGAAAGAAAAATTGTCTTTTTGAATTTAGCTATTTGTTATAAGTTTAGGACTTTCAAGGAATAGTTTGTTAAAATACTCCTGAAAAAGTTAAGGTCAGAATGATTGTTCTCAGAGGCAAATCTATGAATTCTCTTTCTACCTGGCAATTCATCAAATCAGGTCCTCTGAGGGAGACAGCCCAGTTGTTTTAGCATCAATGCATTCCCTCACTTTTTTCCCACCCTCCTCTTTTCCAAGACCTGCATCAAAATTAAGAGGTTGAATTCTTGTGCCTACATGGCCTTTTGCTCAACTCAGTCAATCCACACTACTCATCTTTGGTTCAGATCCCTAGAGCACTCTCCTAATATGCCATCTGTGGCCTGATTCCCATTTTCTCTTCCCTCTAGTAGGTGTTAGAAAGGCAGACTCAGTATTGTGTCTCATGAAATCTCTACTTTGTATTCATGGAGTAATTCACTTGGCTGAATGGTTTCCTCTGTAAAATGTAATTATTTGACTTAACAATAGATAAGAAAATTTGATATGTTTGGGATAGCAGAGAGGATCACTAGCTTTTTCCTTTTTAAAGATTATTTATTAATTTATTCATAAGAGACACAGAGAGAGAGGCAGAGACATAGGCAGAGGGAGAAGCAGGGTTCCTGCAGGGGGCCTGCTGTGGGACTTGATCCCAGGACCCCAGAATCATGACCTAAGCCAAAGACAGATGCTCAACCACTGAGCCACCCAGGTGCCTTTTTGTTTAGCAACAATATATTTACCCTGTATGGAATAGGCAAGTCCATGGATTTTTTTTCACCATTGTTGAACTAAGCTATAATGTTTTCCCTTTACCTAGATTAGCATCTATTGAACACTTGATGTACCATCCATTCAATGGACAGTAAGAAGTGAGAAAGTGGGTGCAGGCAAAGAATGTTGAATATATGTGCCCTGCTGGGACACCTGGGTGACTCAGTTGGTTGAGTGTCCGAGTCCTGGTTTTGGCTCAGGTCATGATCTCATGGGTCCTGGGATCGAGCCCTGTGTCAGGCCCCCTTTAGGCTCAATGCTCAGCATGAAGTTAGCTTGGATTTCTCTCTCTCCCCCTCCCTCCACTTGTGTGCTGTCTCTCTCTCTTTTTCTCTCTCTCTCAAATAAATAACAAGTCTTTAAAAAATGTGTGCCCTGCTCATAAACATAAATAAACTTTTGGCTTCCTTTAAAGGAACTGGGTTATTGATTTGATAATCCTTCCAGAACCCGAAGAGGTACTAGCTAGTTCCAACTCAGTGTTCTAATTCTGTTTTTGCTAATAAACAGGTATTTGACTGTAGGAAGCGTCATTTTACCTCTTTGGGTAACCATTTATATAAAAATAGGGGATTGACTACATACTTAATATCTCTCTTTCTTACACACATACAAATGCACACACACACATGCGTGCACATGTGACCACCCTAGAATGCATGCAAAGTATGTGGTCAGTAGGGAGAATAATGAGTCAAAGAAAATTCCTTCTAGGACATAAGTCTTAAATTTTATTTTGTCCCTTAAGTGTACAGAGAAATGACCATATTGAGAAGATTTGCCTCAACTACAGTTTTCTGTCTTCCTCTCCCTCTGCCTCTTCCCCTGTGCTCTCTGTCTCCCTCCCTCACCCCCTCTCAAATAAATATTCTTTATAAGAATAAAATCTATAAATAACTTTCAACATGATCTTAGTATTTGTCCTCTGACTTTAGTTCTGCATGCATGTCTCACCCATTATATATTAAGCATTTCTAGCTTCTGCTTGAGACCATTTATAGCATTCTGCCAAAACTCTTTTACATCTCCAAATTTGACTGTATAATCCTTGAAGGCAAGGGCTGTAAAATCTTCTGTTTCTTTACAGTGTCCAGCACAATGTCAGCCACATAACAGTTATCAGTAAATACCTTCTTATATAGGTATCTTCATTTCAAGTATGGCACCAATTTTTGGGCATTCCTATTTGAATTTTGTAAAGATTATAAATTGGATTAACAGAATAAGACTGTGGTAATAATCAAAATCATATGAGCTACAATTTATCAAGGGCTTACCATCTATTTTATGTATATTATCTCATTTAATCCTTACAAAAATCTTGTAAGAAAAATTCTGTTATTCTCACTTACTTATGGAGAAACTGAGGCACAAAGTGGTTACATCATTTTATAAGCTCATATTGATAATAAGTAGTGAAGCTGGGATTTTTTTATCCATGTCTGGTTAGTAAATCTTTAACTACTATTGTATTGACTTCTTGACATTAAAAAAAACCCTTTACCAGATACTGTGAGCTGTCACTTATCTAATTCCATAGTCTTCATTTCTCCTCCCATCTAGAAAGAAAACAACATAGCATTCACTTCTTTTTCAAGCTTCAGTCCTGAGAGACATCTGTGTTTTCCCTTTTTGAAATTGATTGTATAAACGGCTTTTTTTCTGAGCAAGTAAACTTAGCATCAAAAATCTCTTTGAATGGAAAGACACATTCTAATTTTATACCATCGCGTCACGGAAGTGAGTAATTATGGAATTTGAGAGCTGTCTCTTACTTCTGAAATAGATTATTAGTTGTAGACTATTGTTGATTTATTTTCCTCTGTTATTACTTAAAGATAGACTTGCTTTTATGTTAAAGGTGTTAAATGTGCAAAGATATTAATATTCTAAAAATTCAACCTTTTTTAGAGATGGACATTATATTTGTAGGCAACTAATCAATCCATCTTGATAAGAACTACTGTACCTACTGGAATTTTTTTTATAAACTTATTTTTTATTGGTGTTCAATTTGCCAACATACAGATAACACCCAGTGCTCATCCCATCAAGTGCCCCCCTCAGTGCCCGTCACCCAGTCACCCCCACCCCTCACCCACTTCCCCTTCCACCACCCCTAGTTCGTTTCCCAGAGTTAGGAGTCTCTCATGTTCTGTCTCCCTTTCTGATATTTCTCACTCATTTTTTCTCCTTTCCCCCTTATTCACTTTCACTATTTTTTATATTCTCCAAATGAATGAGACCATATAATGTTTGTCCTTCTCCGATTGGCTTATTTCACTCAGCATAATACCCTCCAGTTCCATCCACGTTGAAGCAAATGGTGGGTATTTGTCGTTTCTAATGGCTGAGTAATATTCCATTGTATACATAAACCACATCTTCTTTATCCATTCATCTTTCGATGGACACCGAGGCTCCTTCCACAGTTTGGCTATTATGGACATTGCTGCTATAAACATCCGGGTGCACCCTACTGGAATTTTAAGCTAATTCTGGATAGCCAGCGGTGAACACCCCTGTATATATTTGCAAATTTAAGGAGTAAGGAAATAAACCAAACTCCTACTTAGTAGATTGCAAGCTCAGCAAGGAAAGTGCGGTCAACATTTCAGAGTGGGAAGATTGACCTCCCTTTTCTGTGGAAGGGGCTTTCTCACTTTGTTCAAGGACAATGGGCTTTTAAGAAAGTACATCTCTGACTCAGTTTAGTTTTCAAGCTGCTTATGACTGCTTTTCTATGTTCTCTAGCTTTTCTATCTTTTAAGAACATAAGATCCCTTGAGCATTCTGAATGGCATACTTTATCCCTGACATTATTGATGCTGCACATATATCTTCCTAGGCCATCCAAATCGGCATATTCCAAGGATTTGCAAGGGATAGAGGTAGCACCACTATAAGCCAGAATTGATGGTCTAAGTCAACCAGCCAAGTGAAGACTTTGTCTCCTGAATCAGAAGTCAGAATTCTGTAAGTCCCCAGCCATGAGTATGGTCCTTAGGAAGTTGACCTTTTGGAGGTTGGACTCCTTGGTGACATTACAGTTTGCCTGATATCAAATAATTTAGGCCTTTTATTCAGCTGCTTTTCATTGTCAAGACATATTCAATAAAAATATTTTTGGAAAATACATGCTTTTAACATAAATGAATAATATATTGACTCAAGTTGGTTGAAAATCACAAGTTTAAACTGCTCTATCTTCTGTAGCTCATAATTTTTGGCATTGGAATTATGTTTTAAGGTGGAAGAACAATCTGCATGAATGCTTTGATTGGTCATGGAATATTAATTGGCTGCAGACATAGTGTTTAGAGCTCCAAGTTAAGGATGACAAGAATGATAGCTTTCATTTATATGCAAAACTCCAACTGTCCATTATAGGCAGATAATTGGATCCTGCTTCATTTGTCACTCTTTCTTTACTTTTTAATAGATGAAAAAGAAAGGATTATGAAAGATCGAACCTTTCTGGATAATGAAAGATCGAACCTTTCTGATACATGTTTTGTTAAATCACCTTGAACCAAACAGAGTACCTCAGTCATATTGCTTCTCAAAAGCGCACTTATTTTCTTTCAATTTTTTGAGTATATTTGACACACACTGTTATATTAGTTTCAGGTGTACAACATAGTGATTCAATATATCTATAATGTTATATTATGCTCACCACAAATGTAGCTACCATCTGTCACCATACAATGCTATTACAACACCATTGATTGTATTCCATATGCTGCACCTTTTATTATCGTGATTTATTCATTCCAAAACTGGAAGCCTATATTTCCCACTTACACATTTTGCCCATCTCCCCACCCCCTTCCCTCTGGCAACCATCAAATTGTTCCCTGTATTTATAGCTCTGTTTCTGCTTTTTGTTTGTTTATTCTTTTTTTTGTTTTTTTTTTTAGATTTCACATATGAGTGAAAATATATGATAATTATCTTTCTCAGTCTTACTTATTTCACTTAGCAGAATGCCCTCTACATCCATCCATGTTGTTGCAAATAGCAAGATAGCAAGAGCTCATCCTTTTTTTTTTTTTTTTCTTTTTTTCCAACCACTTTCAATTTCTGGTCCTTATTTTCTTTTCTTTTTTTTAAATTTATTTTTTATTGGTGTTCAATTTACCAACATACAGAATAACCCCCAGTGCCCGTCACCCATTCACTCCCCCTCGCCCTCCTCCCCTTCTACCACCCCTAGTTCGTTTCCCAGAGTTAGCAGTCTTTACGTTCTGTCTCCCTTTCTGATATTTCCCACACATTTCTTCTCCCTTCCCTTATATTCCCTTTCACTATTATTTATATTCCCCAAATGAATGAGAACATATAATGTTTGTCCTTCTCTGACTGACTTACTTCACTCAGCATAATACCCTCCAGTTCCATCCATGTTGAAGCAAATGGTGGGTATTTGTCATTTCTAATAGCTGAGTAAATGTGGAAGGAGCCTCGGTGTCCATCGAAAGATGAATGGATAAAGAAGACCTCATCCTTTTTATGGATGCATGATACTCCAGTGTGTGTGTGTGTGTGTGTGTGTGTGTGTGTGTGTGTGTGACATCTTCTTTATTCATTCATCTATTAATAGCAACTTAGATTGCTTCCATATCTTGGCTATTGTAAATAATGCTGCACTAAACATAGGGGGTATATGTTTCTTTTTGAATGAATGTTTTTGTTTTCTTGGGGAAAAGACCCAGTAGTGGAATTATTTGATCATATGGTATTTCTATTTTTAATTTTTTTTGAAGAACTTTCATCCTATTTTCTACAGTGGTTGTGCCAATTTACATTCTTACCAATAGTGCAATAGAAAAGCATGCATATTTTATTTTCATCAGATTAGGAAGGGTATGAGCTGTGTCTTAGTCTGTTTGGGCTGCTATAACTAAAATACCATATATTTGGTAGCTTCTAAACAACAGACATTTATTTCTTATAATACTAGGAGTTTGAGAGGTCTAAGATTAAGGCACTGGAAGTTTTGGTGTCTGGAAAGGATGAGGAAGCATTGGCAGATGTCTTCTTACTGTAATCTCACATGGTAGAAGGGGCAAGGGAACTCTCTGATGACTACTTTATAAGGGCACTCATCCCATTAATGAGGGTTCCACTGTCATAACCTAAGTATGTCCTAAATGCCCCACCTCCTAATATTATCACATTGGACATTAGGTTTCAACATATGAATTTTAAGAGGACACAAACATTCAGACCATAGCAAGCTGGTATAAAGTGAATATTTATTCATTGAAAAATATCATACACAGGATATTGTCTCTGAGATTTTTAACACATTAATAGTATATAAACTAGCCTTATATGAGCTATTTTTTGATGACCAAAGAGAAATACAATCTGGTTTAATATCCTAGTGAAATGAAGTATTGATGTTCATTGCTTTCAACATGCCACTCAATTGCTTGGACAAGTTATTCAGGGAAGACTTGGCTTTATATGAAGCCAGAGACTATCTGCATAAGGATATTTTTATCAGGGACTCTGAAAGAGCATCATATTCCAACATAATTCCCTTTGGGGTAGGATTAGATTCTACTCCATATAATGAAAACCCTACTTAATAGTTTTTTTCAAACACATAAGCACTTATTCTCTCAAGCAATAAGAAGCAGAAGTTAGTCCAGGGTGATATGGAAGCTGCAAGAAGTCATCAGGGATCTAGGCTTCAACTCTCTTTCTGCTCCTCTATATTTTACATAGAACTTCTACTCCCAAATTACAAGATGGCTGCTGGAGCTCCAGACATCAAAACTATATTCCATGGAGCAGAGTAATTAGAGGTACGAGGTAAATGTCACCTGAGAAACAAAAACCAGGAGAAAACTGAACATAAGTCAAGGGACATTGTGATAAGAAAAAGTAGAAATAAAACTTGCCTTAGCATCAGAATCAACTATAGGATTGTAAAGGACTTCTTAAAAATATAGATTCACACTCAGACCTACTGGATTGTGTTCTATAGTAGAAGGACCCAGGAATCAGATTTTCAATTAGCCCTCTACATAATCCTGATAATCAGGTAATGTCTTACCTGGAATGACACTAGTAGCAGTAAAAAGCAAACCAAAAGATATATAATGGTTCAACCATAGTAGAAATTTATTTTTTTGCTCGAAGTCCTAAAAAAGTATTTTTAAAGGACCTAGGCTCCTTTATTCTTGAGATTTTTACCATTTTAGCATTTAACTTCCAGGGTCTCCATTATCATTTGTATAAAGCTGGTAGAAGAGAAAACAGTATGAAAAACTATGTGGGACATTTTTATGAACCAGGCCTGGAAGTGATTTGTATCACTTCCATTTACATTGCACTGACTAGAACTCAGACTCATGGTCACACCTAACTGCAACGGAGGTTGGCACATGTAGTTTAGGTACATGTTCAGAAAGAAGCAAAGAAAGAGACATCTGGGTGGCTCAGCAGTTGAGCGTCTGCCTTTGGCTCAACACGTGATCCTGGGATCTGAGGATCAAGTCACGCATTGGCGGGCCCCATGCGAGGAGCCTTTTTTTTTTCTGCCCCTTTCTCTGTGTCATTCATTCGAATGAATGAATGAATGAATGAAGAAAGAAAGAAAGAAAGAAAGAAAGAAAGAAAGAAAGAAAAGAAAAGACAGATTTTGCAGAATAGGTAGCAGTCTTTGTGACAGGAGAACCTGAGGACAGAGCTGGCTTTATGGTCATGTTTCCTATATAGTCATACAGGGCCCCATGCTTAGAAGGGCCCCACACTTTGTTTAATGGTCTGCTGTTACTATCTTGAAATTCTTAGTATCTTTTGAATGAAAGGATATGTGGGACCCATGTATTCATTTTGCACTGGACTCTACAAATTATTTAGCAGGTCCAGTTTGAGTAAGAATGACCCAGAGCATAAGGCAAAGTCATAAAAATATGGACTCTTGGGGAACTTTGGGCATTCAGCAGGCACTGTACTTCAGAAGTATTGATTAATGAGCCAGTTATCTTGACCACCAGAGAGCACTCTCTCAGGGTGCTGTCCTGTTCTGCATTTTTTATCAGTGACTTAGATGACATATAAATTATACTTATCATATTTGCAGATGAGAGGAAGTTGGGAGGGACAGTTAATTCTTTGGAAGACATAATTCTTATTCAAAAAGATCTCAGTAGTTTGGAATGATGGGTTGAAACTAACCAGATGACATTTAATCAGAAAAAAATGTAAAGTTTTTCATTCAGGTCCAAAAATCCAACTGCAAAAGTACAGTCTTGGGATTTTATTTGGCTAAGAGCACAAGAAGAGTGACTAGTTTGCCAAAAATGCTAATTCAGTCTCAGTCTGTATCACAGGAAGGTAGGGTCCAGAACAATAGAAGTATTGGTTCCATTGCACTTTACAATGGAACATCTGTAATTGTGTGTTCAGTTATTGTGCCATATTTAAGAGGCCTATTGACAGACTAGATTGTGCCCAAAAAAGGATGTCTAGAATGGTAAAAGGTTTTGAAATACGTATCACCTAAAAAACAATGGACAATTGAAGGAACTGGGAGTACTTAGCTTGGAAAGGGGATGATTTTCAGAAGGGTAAGAGGTGAAAAAGATCAAGAAATCTGTCTACAAACATTTTAGGCATTGGCATATAGAAGACGTTTTGGTTTATTTTGTGTTATTCCAAAGAGCCGAAATAGGACCAAGAGAAAATTCATGCAAAAGAAACAAATTTTAACAAATGTAAGGAATGAATTCTTAGTATTTATTAAAAATTGAAGTGATTTGGGCAGCCTGGGTGGCTCAGCGGTTTAACGCCGCCTTCAACCCAGGGCGTGATCCTGGAGACCTGTATGGAGCCTGCTTCTCCCTCTGTCTGTGTCTCTGCCTTTCTCTCTGTGTGTGTGTGTGTGTGTGTGTGTGTGTGTGTCTCATGAATAAATAAATAAAATATTTTTTAAAAATTGAAGTGATCAACCTTGTGAGGTAGCAAGCCTATTGCAAAAAAAGTTATCAAGCCAAGCCTGAATGCTAGGGACTCTTTAGAGGGGATTCATGTGTTAGGAGGACTAGAAGCTTTATAATTATGATTTTGTAGGACTAAATGCATGTTGAAATTATGCAAATTGATCAGAAATCTGTTAATCTTCTCCTTAACAAGGACTCTGGAACTAGACTGCCTAAATTTAGAACTCAGCTCTGTTTCTTACTTGCTGTGTAGCCTCAGACAGGTCACCTAATTTCTCAATGCCTCATTTATTTATCTGTAAAATGAAGATAATAATAGGTACACCATACACAGAGTTGTTGTAAGTACTAAATGAATTAATATCTACTAAGTCATTAGAACAGTTTCTGACTTACAATAAGTGCCATGTAAGTGTTATATATTATGTTCTCTGGAAGTAGTTGATGATTCTCCTCCCTTTTTTCAGTAAATGTAGCCTTTCATTGCGGTTAGATAAATTCGCACTAGACATAAACTAGAATGCCATGGTGGCAAAGCTTTTTAAAACACTGAACAAGCAACCAAAATGGTCTTATAGGTTTCTTGCTCAGGGGCCTCTAAGAGTGACATAAGATAGCTATATTTCTTGGATGCATTGTTCGAAGTTGTAACTTTAGGATGACGTTTTCCACATTATAGGTTGTATTTTTAGAGTATTTTTTAACTTCATAGGTTTTTTATATCTCTTACTTAATTCTCATACTACTACATATGACAGTTATCCACATTTTGAAGATGTGGAAACTAACCAACATAAAAGTTAACTGAATTTCCCAAGGTAAAACAGTAAATTATTAGTGGAATCAGGATTAGAACTCAGGTGTCTTAGATTTTAACCCAGGGCTCAAACATGGAGTCTGAGCTGCCTTTTTTCTGTCCATTCTAAGGAAGACATTTCATTAAGCTGATGAAGTGACTTCTATTATTCTGCTAATAATTTGTCTATCTGCATTGCAGCAAAATTTACAGCTTAATTTACATCCAACAAGCTTAATTTCCTTTTGGTTTTGCAGGGGCTAGGGAAGTCAATAAAATCACTGACTTAAGCTCAGTGTATTATCCAGATATATACTATTGAAACACACTTGCCAGCTCATCCATTTCCTTATACATTATTATATATATTTTTAAGCTTGTAGAGGAAAATGCAATCCCCTTATCAAGGCAGAAACTGGCCATGTGACTTTTAGATATGATCTCTATACACAAGTAGTATGATGTCTCAAGGTATTGAAAAATTGAATTTTTGAAGTGAAACTTGCTTTGGTGATTCTGATATTCTGTCTCTACCCTACTCCCACCTCTTCCCCACCCTTTCAACCTTCTATTCTTTGTCATACCTGTTCTGAGTCATAACTTACATTGGATTCCCTCCCTAGGGGTAGATACAGCTCAATGTTCTATTTAATTGGCAAAATAATAATTGCTATCATTTATTGATAACTCTGAGCCAGTTCTCTACTTCACACTTTAGAAACATGATCTTATTTAATCCTCATAACTATCTGAAAGAGTGGGTACTATTACCATCCACAGTTACATGTTAAGGAAATGGAATCCTAGTGGGTTAAGAAACATGATCAAGGTCAAACATTAAGTAGCAAAGCCAGATTCAAATTCAGGTATTCTTAACCCAGAGCCTATGGTCTCAACAGCAATATTATGGGGTTTTGTGACCTAGATAGGGAGTGGCAGACGTTTTTGAGAGTTGGAAGAGGCTTTTCATAACATATAAGCAGGCATCTGCTCTGAATTAGGGTGACATCAGCCCAATGCTGATGAGCATCACAGACATTTCCAAAATCTGGATACACATAAGACAGGCAAAATGAGAAGCTTTTGCTATCCCCCAAACTAAGACTCCTCCCTCAAGAGCTGGGTAGTGCCTTTTTCTTCTTTTGGGCTCTTTGAGACTAAATGGCTATATGCTGTGAGTCCCAACTGTCAAGGTTAAAGCATTGATGGGGTATCAGCCCATAGACAAAGATCCTAGAGCCATAGGTTTTGGTCAGATAAATAACTAGTCAGACTAAAATCAGAGCAGTAGACAGTCACCTCATGCAAGATCTATCTGCAGTGTTTTTACTAGTTTATAACCCTAGGTAATCACCCCCACAGAAGAGAGTTTCCTGAAAAGCCTTTTGTTCTCTCATAAATGACCCAACCAACTTCGTGACTAAAGACAGTATTAGAGAAAGTGTGTGTTTGCTTTGGAAGCATCCAATGGCACCAGTTCAATGTGGCATAAGGCCAGAGCAGCCTTGAGCACCAGGGTTTCCATCTGTACTGGAATGTTCTGTAGGGAAGCATTAAACCAGATCAAGGGATTTGGGGGTGAAGAAGGAGATATGCAGACCCTCAGGTGAACTAGACCACACTTGGAAGCAGCTACATTTAAACCATTAGAGAGAAAACTGTAGCGACTACCCCATCAAAGCATTAGCCTGCCTTACTGTTTTCAAAGTCTGCTTACTCAGAGATGCACATTCTCCTTAGGAGCCTTGGGTCCAATCTCTTGACGAAAGTACATCAGGAGATTAACTTAATTAATTAACTAACTAAGCTGAGGAAATGTTTATCCTATCAGAATATATGGAGCCATCTTTAAAATTTTACAGAGGGAAGATTTATTAGATTGATTTAAAAAGGCAAGGCATTCTGTCTTAGGAGATGTGGATTCTACTTTGAAATTTCTGAGATTTTTATATTTCAGGTTCTGGAGACAACAATCCTTGTTCTACTAGCCTCCCAGTTGAACTTAATGAGATAATAATTAAAAGGAGATAGTGCTTTGTAAATTCGATTGATTTTTCTCTTTTCTTTGGTTCTTCTGCGTTTGGTAATTGCATCTTGAAATCACCTAGCTTATATTTTCTCCTTGGAACTGTGAACAATAGTAATTGGCTTCATTTGAAAATCAATTTCAACATTATAGGTCATCAACTTATATTTGATTAATTAATTTAGTGCTCAAATTTACAAAGACAGGAACAAGCTTCGGAATCTCCCAGAAGGCTGCCATCATGTGGGAAATTAATCAAGATTTCCTAGTGTTAGGTTCTGACTTCAGTGATGAAAATAAAGCAAAATGACTTTACTTTCAGATATTATTCTAGTAGGATTGAGTTCATTTGAAATGCTATTACATATTTATCCTGGACAAATTTTGGGGAAAATATCTTGGCTTTAAAGTCAGATAGACGGGGATCCCTGGGTGGCTCAGCAGTTTAGTGCCTGCCTTCAGCCCAAGGCGTGATCCTGGACACCCAGGATCGAGTTCCATGTCGGGCTCCCTGCATGGAGCCTGCTTCTCCCTTTGCCTCTCTCTCTCTCTCTCTCTCTCTCTCTCTCTCTCTCTCTCTGTGTGTGTCTCTCATGAATAAATAAAATAAAATCTTTAAAAAAATAAAGTCAGATAGACATAGATCTGGTTAACAGTTCTGCCATTTTTGCTAGCTGGGTGACTTGGTCAAGTTACCCAATGTCTCTGAACCTTAATTTCCTCAACAATAAAACAGGAACGATAGCAGTATTCACCTTATAGGAATGTTGTGAGGATTAAATGAGACTAGGAGACTATAGAATAGGAGTCAGGGAACGGGAGTTTAAATCTTGGTTCTGGCTTGTTGTAGCTGTGTATCGTTAGGTGAGTAATTTAACTTCCCTGAACCTGTTTCCTCATCTGCAAAGTAAAAACAACATTGCAATTTAAAGATTTTTGATGACCATATGTTCGACTTTCTCTCATAGAAACAAATGGGTTACTCATAATGAAATACTATCTGGAAATTCAAAGGTGACATTAAGGAGGGTAAAACGATAATATCTTGTGATTGATACCAGCTCTATTTTCCACTTTAGACCTCAAAACTAAGTTGTTTTTTTTTTTTTATGTTAGGATGGCTCACTACTTAGGACAATTTCTTCATGAGTTCTAAATATCACATCATGTTCAATGTGCATCAAAAGGTTACTGTGAATTAGAAAATTATTCTCATCATGAAACTTTTGATTCTAAAGCAGTTGCTAATTTAACATCCATAGTTGTAGTTTTCACTGGGGGCGATTAGCACATCCAAACAGTTAACATTGCTTAAGTGATATTTTGTTTTTACTTCTTACTTTGCATTACAAAATGTGTTAATAGGCCATGGATGCCTAATGAGTTCAATAGTGATAAATAAATGTCATTAAGCTGAAAAGAAAAATATCAATATCAGCCCAATCTTGGGATCCCTTGGTGACTCAGCAGTTTGGCACCTGCCTTCAGCCCAGGGCCTGATCCCAGATTCCCTGGATCGAGTCCCACATCAGGCTCCTTGCATGGAGCCTGCTTCTCCTCCCTCTGCCTGTGATTCTCTCTTTCTGTGTCTCTCATGAATAAATAAATAACATCTTTAAAAAATAAGCACATGCAATGTATGCTATTGTTCCATATGACAACCAATATGTCACATTCCACTTTACATTACATTTGTATTTTATTTGATTACCTTTTGTGACATTTTAGAAGGTAGATTAAGGGCCCCCTAAAGATGTTCACATTTTGATCTTTTAGGAGTATGTTAGGTTATATAGCAAAGGCAAATTCCAAATGGAATTGTGGTAGCTAATTACCTAACTTTAAAATAGGGCAATTATCCTGAATTATACAGGCAAACCCAAAGCAACCACAAGGGGTCATTAAAAGTGGAAGAGTGAGGGAGAAAAGAAGGTTGAAGAGATGTGAAAATGACTCAACCTGCCATTTCTGACTTTGAAGACGGATGGTCTAGCACCAATGAATGTAGGCAGCCTTTAGAAGCTGGAAATGGAGAGGTTAAATTCTCCCCCTGGGAACTCAGAAAAGGACTCAGCCCTGTCAACACCCTAATTCTAGTCCAGTAAGACCCACATTAAACTTCTAAACTCTCAAACTATAAGATACTAATAAATGTGTTGATTTAAGCCACTAAGTTTGTGATAACTTGTAACAACAATAAAAATGAAAAGAGGTATTCACCACTTTCTGTCATTTACTACCAACATCTGTCTATGTCTATCTCTTGTACTAGAATAACTCTTTTGACTTGACTCAGTATATTCTTCAAATTTGTACTTGTTCAAATTTGTACATCCTAACCCCAGCACAGAAGCACACATTGTTTAGTAAAGTACATTTCTGTAATAGAAGAACTTATAAATGTTTGTTAACTGATTGAAAGAATAATTAACACCAAATAATCTAAGGTTGGATTTTCATCCCACTCATTGACCTATAGAATTGTGTAGATACAACCCAAGGTATTCAATCAATTCATTCCAAAACTACATTAACTAAATATCTATTTTCTTTTGGTGGTGCTTATATGGAAACAAGATGTATTTTGGATAAAAAAAGAAACAGTCTTTTTTTTTTTAAAGAAACAGTCTTAAGTCAAAAACCAAGGAGGAGAGGTGATAAGATGGAATAGAGGCTATGAGTTCAGACTCAAGAGTCAAGTAGACTTTTGTTGAATCTTGGTCTTTTTGTATTTATAAAAGCAATATGATTTTAGGCAAATCACTTAATCTCACTGAGCCTCGATTTTTTTATCTACCAAATGTTGATAATATAAGGAACTACCTTATACATTTTTGTAAAGATTTAATGAAGGGAATGAATGTAAAAGCTTGGCATGGAATGCATAGATAATCAGTTTCATTCATGATGCAGTAGCAAGAATATTGAACAGTAATTCAGGAAAGGGGGTTTTAGTCTTCTGCTTTGTCACTAATTTGCAGTAAGAGGTTCAGCAAACCCCTTCCATTTCTACATTTAAGTTACTTCATCTGTCAAAATAGCTACATGAATTAGACAATAAGAGCTTGTCTACCTCTGAAATTAACCATTCTTGAGTTATCTTATTATATTAGTAGGTATCACTATCTGGGCCAAATTTCTAGGATCAAACAGATCAGTAACCACAGAACCAAATGAGGATTTTCATGCAAGGTAAAAATTGATCTATCTCATAAAGATGTGGTATGTACACACACATATACACATACACAATGGAATATTATTCAGCCAT
This sequence comes from Canis lupus familiaris, assembly GCF_011100685.1. Lineage (NCBI taxonomy): Eukaryota > Metazoa > Chordata > Mammalia > Carnivora > Canidae > Canis > Canis lupus. Next base: position 79,520,936 of record NC_049260.1, read on the forward strand.
GAGAAGGAAGGAAATCCTGACATTTGTGACAACACAAATGGACCCTGAAGACATTATGTTAAGTGAAATAAGTCAGAGAAAGACAAATATTGTATGATCTCACTTAAACATAGAATATTAAAAAGCCAAACTCATAGAAACAGAGTAGAATGGTGGTTATCAGAGGCTGGAGAGCAGGGGAAATGGGTAGATATTGGTATAAAATTCCATTTAGAAATAGTAATTATGTGATATGATGTACGTTAGTTAACACTGTGGTCATAATAATATTACAGTATATAAGTATGTCAAATTAAAGTTGTACACCTAAACTTAAACAATGTTATATGTCAAATATATCTCAATAAAGCTGGAAAGAAAACTTTAAAATTGGTCTATTTTCTATGTTCACCTCTCATATTTATTTTAGGGCTAACTACTACCTATGTTCTGTGTGGAACCAAGAAGTATACCCTCTTGTATAATTTCTTGGATAATAACCATATTTGGAATGTGTTGGACATATACAATATAAGGGTCCAGGGAGTACTACTTTAGAGAGAGGAGGCAAAATCCTACTTGAGAGGGAAAAGGCAAGAGTGAAGAAAAAGCATGCTCTGTGAAGGAAAAAAAATCATACCTTCAAATCTCTGTTTAAGTTTCCATTTGCCCCAAGGTTGTTTTCTTTTCAAGTTTGAAAGAGTTGTTTTATGTCTGGGCAGATTTGTGCTGAATAAACATTCTTTTCTCCAGAGAAGGGCCCTGTGTCAAATGGCATTGAAAAGAAATTGCTCTGCCTTTATGCTCAAGTTTTTCCAAAGTTCATGCATTGCTCAAAACTCAAATATTAGTGGAAGTAATATGGAATATGGATGAAAGGGCACCTCAGGGCAACTTCACAGCAGCCCTGGCTATTCACCACCCTGAAGGCACATCCACTGAATTGCAAAGCAGGATATAGGCCCTGAGCCAGATGCCCAGAGTGATTACTAGAAGAGCCCTAAGCTGTGCAGGGGCAATGGCCAAGTAGGTTACCCAGAATTTCCCTGGAAACTTAGCATCTGACTGTTAAAGGATCACTTATTCATTTGAAGAATTTAAAACTTTAATTTCTATGTTAAATAAGTCAAGTATTTGCAGTGGTTTTAAATGATATTAATTATATTTAATATTTTTAATGCAACCAGAATGTGTTTTTTAAAGAAAGCAATAAAATCCTATAAACATTACCTCCTATCTTTTTGACTCTGTGGTTCTCCATAATTTTCTTTCAAATACATACATGAGGAACATGAGCTATCACCATCAGCAATAGTGAATTACTTAAGGAAATTATTCCTTAAGTAGGGAGGGGTAGGGAGGTATGGGAGATGCATATTAAAATACCTGAAAGTTGGGATCCCTGGGTGGCGCAGCGGTTTAGCGCCTGCCTTTGGCCCAGGGCGCGATCCTGGAGACCCGGGATCGAATCCCACATCGGGCTCCCAGTGCATGGAGCCTGCCTGCTTCTCCCTCTGCCTGTGTCTCTGCCTCTCTCTCTCTCTCTGATGTGACTATCATAAATAAATAAAAATTTAAAAAAAAAAATAAAATAAAATACCTGAAAGTTGAACCACCAATGGTTTGAAAACAAATACCCAAATGAATCTGGGAATCACTGGCTTTATTTTTTACCTGAATCCATCACAGCCTTTCTATTAGAGCTGAAACACATAGAGAATACATATTCTCCCTGGATGTTAATAAAGAATATGTGTCAGTCTACTCACTTCTGTTTTAAATAAAGCAGGGAATTTTAGAATTTTGGGAGAGAAAATATTTATAAAAATTAACTGGCTTTAATGCTTAGTTGGTGGAGGTAAGAACAGGCTGAAATTAAAACCAGACTTGATTTTTAATGGACATTAATGCATTTTTAAAATTTAAAATGTGCTTGGGTTCTCTTTCCTAAGGTCATTAAGAAGTCAAGGAGTCAATCATAATAATGGTCATAGGATCTTCAGGAAAATAACTTTGTCTTCATCAGCTTCTACTGAAGGCCACCCTGTTTGTTGGCCAATAACAATGTGAAGACAAGAGTTTGGGGAAGAATCCTGGGGCTGAATATGCATCTGCTGTTTAGACCCATACTAAAGAATAAAGCCTATTATTTCACATTTAGAGACAATCCTTCAAAAGTACTTAGCCTTAAGAGAGGAGGTTCAGATATCATAAGTTTATACTAAAGTTTAAATTGCAGAGACTACTTTGCAGCAAGTTTTGATTAGAGACACAATTCCTGGTGCATAAAAGGCAGGAGAAGAAACTTCTTCAAAGTAGGGCACCTGCATCCTAATATTTATAGTGACAATGTCCACAATAGCCAAACTATGGAAAGAGCCCAGATGTTCATTGACAGATGAATGTATAAGGAAGATATGAGAATACACACACACACACACACACAACGGAATATTACTCAGATATTAAAAAATTAAATCTTGCCATTTGCAATAATGTGGACGGAACCAGAGGGTATTATGCTAAGCAAAATAAGTCACTCAGAGAAAAACAATTATCATATTATTTCACTCATATGTGGAATTTAAGAAACAAAACAGAGGATCATAGGGAAAGAGAGGGAAAAATAAAACAAGATGAAATTAGAGAAGGAGACAAATAAGAGTCTCAACCTTAGGAAACAAACTGAGGATTGCTGGAGGGGGTGGATGGGGTAACTGGGTGATGGACATTAAGGAGGGTATGTGATGTAATAAGCACTGGGTGTTACATATAACTGATGAATCACTGAACTGTACCCCTGAAACTAGTAATACACTATATGTTAATTAATTGAATGTAAATAAAATTCTTGAAAGACCAAAGTAGGGTATGCAAAAAAGTGAAGCTTCACACACGTTATATCCAACACTGGTCCTATTTGAGCTAAGGTTTGGAGGACTAAAAATGAAATAAAATAATCATGTTTATTGTGTTTTTCCTGTATCATCATCTAAATTAGGGGACTTTCAGCCTAGTAATCTGATTTTTTTAAAGATTTTATTTTTTTATTCCTGAGAGACACACAGAGAGAAAGGCAGAGACACAGGCAGAGAGAGAAGCAGGCTCCATGCAGGGAGCCCGATGTGGGACTCCATCCCGGGTCTCCGGGATCAGGCCTTGGGCTGAAGGCGGCGCTAAACCGCTGAGCCACCCAGGCTGCCCTCAGCCTAGTAACCTTAGAAATAAAATACTTAAATGTGACTTTAGATCCATTAAGTGGCCAATAAAATGTGTTTGTCATAATTGAGAATTAGGAAGTCTATGTAGTTAATTCAGAAAGAGGTATTTCTTTCCAAAGATTAATAGTGCTTATCATGTTTCCAGAGATCAGCAATTTCTGGATTCATTCTGTGTTCAATTTATGAAATCTCGAAACTAGTAGACTACTTTAACGAGGCTTAGCTAATCTCCCTTCATGATTACAGGAAACCTTTAAAGATTTAAACCTTTAACAATATCCCTGATTCTCCCTATATCTAATTTACTTAGTGAGGGCCTCAATTTTGTTTCCCATATGAAGACTACTCCCAAGTCTTTTTTCGCAAGATCCTTAATTCCCGAGAATGCCAGGCAACCTAAGTTTCCTGCAAGGCAGTGTTCTTAATCATGGGAGATTTTTCTCCCCAGGCATATTTGCCAATGTCTGGAGACATTTTTGGTTGTTACAACTTGGAGAATATGCTACTGCTTGTAGTGAGTAAAAGGCCAGGGACACTGCTAAACATCCTATAATGCACAAGAGAGTGACAAGCAACAGAGAACTTTCTGGTAATGAAAATTAATAGTGCTGATGTTGAGAAATCCTGCTTTAAGGAATTCTTTTCCTCAAGGTGTATATGCAGTCTTGGCTAAGGCTGCAGCTCAAAACTTACCTATTCAGACTTGACACCACAGAAATACAAAGAATTATAAAACAATATTATGAAAAATTATATGCCAACAAATAGGACAACCTAGAAAAAACAAGTAAATTCCTAGAAACATACTATCTTCCAAAACTGAATCAATAAGATATAGAAAATCTGAAATGTCTAATTATTATTAATGAAATTACATCAGTAATCAAAAAAATTCCCAACAAACAAAAGTCTGGGACCAGATGGCTTCACAGGTGAATTCCACTAAACATTAAAGAAGAGTTAATACCTTTTCTTCAACTACTCCAAAACATAGAAGAAGAAGCACATTTTCCAAATTCATCCATAGCCCAGCATTACCCTGATATCAAAACCAGACAAAGGCACTATGAAGAAATAAAACTACAGGCCTATAGATCTCTGAACATACAGGCAAAAATTCTCAACAAAATATTAGCAAATCAAATTAAACATATATTAAATGGGTTATTCACCATGATGCAGTGATAGTTATTCTAGGCATGCAAGAGTGGTTCAATATTCACAAATTGGTCAGTGTCATTCATCACATTAACAAGAGGGAGGAGAAAAACCATATGATCATCTCAAGAGTTGCAGAAAAAGCATTTGATAAAGTACAACATTCACTTATGATGAAAACTCTCAATAAGGGGGTTTAGAGGTCAACATGACAGAGATTATATATGAAAAACCTATAGCTAATATCATATTCAGTGGTGAAAACCTGAAAGCATTTCCCCTAAGATCAGGAACAACAGAAGTATGTTTGCTCTTACCGCTTTTATTCAGCACAGTACTGGAAGTCCTAGCTGCAGCAATCAGACAAGAAAAAGAAATAAAGACATCCAGATTGGTAAGGAAAAAGTAAAACTGTCACTTTTTGCAGATGACAAGATCCTATATATAGAAAACCCTAAAAATTCCTTAGAGAACTGTTAGAACTAATAAATGAATTTAATAAAGTTGCAGGATACAAAATAATGTACAGAAATCTGTTGCATTTCTATAAACTACTAACAAAATAGCAGAAAGAGAAATTATGAAAACAATCACATTAACACTTGCACCAAAAATAATTAAATGCTTAGGAATAAACTTAACCAAGGGGGTGAAAGACTTGTGCTCCGCAAACTATAAGACACTGATGAAAGAAATTAAACTTGACACAAATCAATGGAAAGATATACCATTCTTATGGATTGGGAGAATTAATATTGTTAAAATGTCCACATTACCCAAAGTAATCTACAGATTCAATGCAATCCTTATCAAAATACCAAAATCATTTTCCACAGAACCAAAAAAAAAAAAATCCTAAAATTTGTGTGGAACCACAAAAGACCCTGGATAGTCAAAGCAACCTTGAGAAAGAATAACAAGGCTAGAAGTTCCATAATCCAAGATTTAAAGATATACTACAAAGCTAGAGTAGTCCAAGCAGTATAATATTTGCACAAAAATATAAACATAGATCAATGGAACAGAATGGAGAGCCCAGAAGTATACCATCACATATATGACCAATTCATCTATGACAGAGGCAAGAATGCAATATGATGAAAAGACAGTCTATTCAATAAATGATTTTGGGAAAACTGGACAGTTACATGGAAAAGAATAAAACTGGACTACTTTCTTATACTATACACAAAAATACACATAAATTGGATTAAAGAACTAAATGTAAAACTTGAAATCATATAACACTCCTAAAAGAAAGGCAGTAATCTCTTAGACATCAGCCCTAGCAAAATATTTATGGGTGTGTCTCCTCAGGCAATGGAAACAAACAAACAGACAAACAAAGCAAAAGCTTATTTCACAGCAAAAGAAATCATCAACAAAACAAAACAAAAAAACACCCTAATGAGTGGGAGAACGTATTTGCAAATGATATAGCCAATAAGAAGTTAATATACAAAATATATAAAGAACTTCTAGAATTCAACACCAAAACAACAACAACAACAAACAGACTATATGATTAAAAAATGGGCAGAGGATGTGAATAGACGTTTTTCCAAAGACATACAGATGGCCAAGAGACAAATGACAAGATGCTAATCATCAAGGAACTGGAAATCAAAACCGCAGTATCACCTCACATTAGTCAGAATGACTAGTATTGAAAAAGCAAGAGATAACAAATATTGATGAGAGTGCAGAGAAAAGGTAACCCTTTACACCATTGGTGGGAATGTAAATTAGTGAAACCCTGGAAAACAATATGAAGTTTTCTCAAAAAATTAAAAATAGAAATACCATATGATCTAATAATTCCACTACTGGATATTTACTCAAATAAAACAAAAATATTAATTTGAAAAGATATATGCATCCCTATGTTTATTAAAGCATTGTGTATAATAGCAATGATATGGATGCAATCCAAGTATCCATTGATAGGTGAATGGATAAAGAAGATATGTTAGATATATAATTATATATTCCATATATTATATATTATATTAATATCAAAGTATAATTATATATATTCCATTATTACTCAGGAATACAAAAGAATGAGATGTTGCCATTTGTGACAACATGGATGAAACTAGAAGGTATTATACTAAATGAAACAAGTCAAAGAAAGACATGCCATCTGATTTCACTTATATATGGACTCTAAAAAACCAAAACAAACAACCTCTTAAATACAGGGAACAAACTGGTGATTGCCAGAGGACAGGGGCTGGGGGATGGATGAAATAGATAAAGGAAATTAAAAAAAAAAAAAAGGGGGATCCCTGGGTGGCGCAGCGGTTTAGCGTCTGCCTTTGGTCCAGGGCGTGATCCTGGAGGCCCGGGATCGAATCCCACGTCGGGCTTCCGGTGCATGGAGCCTGCTTCTCCATCTGCCTCTCTCTCTCTCTCTGTGTGTGTGACTATCATAAGTAAATAAAAATTTAAAAAAATATTAAAAAAAAAACTTGTCCATTTAACCTCTCTTTCCCGAAATTTTGAATCTAGATCAAAATGACACAAGAACAAAGAACAAGACACAACACAATGATGCAAAACAAAAAGAGACATAAAACTAGTTGGAGAAAATTCAATTTAATGATGGGATCAAGAAGAAATTGTTGTGTAGTCCTTTTTGCCTGTGTAACGAGACCAGGCCTGGTTCCTTTTCTAGCCCTAAACTTTGTTCCTCAGGCATCCTGTCCATCCTTGAGATATCCTTCTGATAAATTGTCTTTTTGCTTAAATTTGCAAAAATTTGTTTCTGTTCCTTGTAATCAAAAACCCATGGGAAGCACCTGTTTTTAGAGAAAGAATATCATAAGAAAGTTAATTTTGAGATTGTGCTTATTTGTTCCATAGTGTCAGGCACTATCTTAATTGCTGAGTTATATGAAATATGATACTTGTCTTCCAGGAGCTTAAATATCTAGTGAGGGAGACTAGACAGACCCATGTAAAGTGAGGTTTAATATGTAGTCAAAATAGTGTATGCTATGAACCAAATGAGTGGTTCAAAGAAATAGTATGCTTTAGGATTTCATTTTTAGTCAAACCAGAGAGAGTAAAGGTTAGTTTGGGCTTTTATTCAGGGCGATTTTCTGGAGAATGTAAGACTGGCTTTTAGAAGTTAGATAGGACTTGCGATGGCAAAAAAAAAAAAAAAAGGTAAAGTTTTTATAGAAGTATTGTGGGCATGGTGAAATCAGACAAAACTCACTTCAGATCTCTACTAGTCCAAAGCTGCTTGCTTTATTTGTAAAATATAAAATGCCTTAGAACTATACTTGCCACACAATAGATGCCAAATTAATGATAACTATGGTAACTATTATTATTTGTTTTCAAGCTTAGGGAAAGTGTCTAAGCCAAGATGCAGAGTTGGAAATTAATGAGATGTGTTAAGGGACAAATGAGGTCAAATAACTTGACCCTTGCATTGATAAAGTAGAAGAGTGGGTAAAAAGGCAGGAAGGTTTTTTTAAACGTTATATTGTGGCATTCTTTATATCTAGCTGACAGTTTCAGATTTTATCCTCTTGTAAATATAGGAAACACTGGTAGATTTTCAATGGTTAAATGTTGTGGTGAAAATAGTGACTATGGAATGTGATTTAAATGTTGGTGTATTGAATGGATTTGGAGAAATCCATTTAATTAACCTTAACATACACATTCCATTATGGCTCCATTCATAGAAACTAATGAGTCACTCTATGATCCTAGTGTGTTCATACAGTTAGTGTCCTTTGCATATAGCTCTCCTACTCCCTCCCAATAGGTTTTTAGGCAAGTCTAATTAAACAGACAAATTAACAATGAAAGAAGACAATGAAGCTTGTAACAGTATGTAATACTTAGGCAATATAGTCAAATAAACTGATTTACTCAATCAAACAACTAATTCTACTGATTTTTTATACTATGTTCACCAAAACTGACCAATCATTTCAGTCAAATCAATTGGTTTGTATGGGTGGACACAACCTTTACCTATAATAGAGAAGAGAGAGCTAGTTCTTCTCAGGAAAGTTAGTGTCAAACACAGAAAGCCTAGCTTTAGAAAGAAGCAGGCAGAATTAGTAATAGTTTCAGTTGCACATTAAGACTACTGTCATCGTATACTCAGTAGATCAATTATATTTAAGGATAATTAAACATAAGCAGCTACAGAGGGAAATGCAGGAGAGGCATTGTGGACTGAAACATTAGTACCAAATTGTATTGCTTGCTCTCATTCTTTCAATCAAAACAAGCTTGAGCAGTGAATTTAAAGATAACGTAAACCCCAATATTAGTCCCTATAGAAGTCCAGGATAAGTTTTTAAATAAAATTATAAATCTTCACTCTGTTGTTTAGGAGTCCAGTATTGACAGTTATCCCCCTTCATTTCTCAAACAGTAACTGTGAATTTAAGCAATGTCCACAATAGCCAAACTGTGGAAGGAGCCTCGGTGTCCATCGAAAGATGAATGGATAAAGAAGATGTGGTCTATGTATACAATGGAATATTACTCAGCCATTAGAAATGACAAACACCCACCATTTGCTTCTACGTGGATGGAACTGGAGGGTATTATGCTGAGCGAAATAAGTCAATCCGAGAAGGATAAACATTATATGGTCTCATTCATTTGGGGAATATAAAAAAATAGTGAAAGGGAATAAAGGGGAAAGGAGAAAAAATGAGTGGGAAATATCAGAAAGGGAGACAGAACATGAGAGACTCCTAACTCTGGGAAACGAACTAGGGGTGGTGGAAGGGGAGGTGGGCGGGGGGGGGGAGGTGGGGATGACTGGGTGACGGGCACTGAGGGGGGCACTTGATGGGATGAGCACTGGGTTTTATTCTATATGTTGGCAAATTGAGCACCAATAAAAAAATAAATTTAAAAAAAAAGTAACTGAATTTCAGATGAGATTTTTTTTGCCAGCTTTCTTTTTTTCTTTTATAAATTTATTTTTTATTGGTGTTCAATTTGCCAACATATAGAATAACACCCAGTGCTCATCTCATCAAGTGCCCCCCTCAGTGCCCGTCACCCAGTCACCCCCACCCCCCGCCCACCTCCTTTTCTACTACCCCTAGTCCATTTCCCAGAGTTAGGAGTCTCTCAGATGAGATTTTTAAAGAGAAGAAAGAAATGAATGTGTCTGCCCATGGAGGAATGTTCTCTAGCTAATCTGCAAATGCTATAATTATGCTGGGTGCTGATAGATTTGTCTCTGGGCTGGTGGTCAGGATCCAGATGAACTGCAGTTGCTGTTCTGTCATTACCAATGTCCTGCACTTCTTGGCAATTCCCAGGCCTAGACATGATATTGGAATTTAATGAGGCTCCACACCCATGTATCCCATTGGGATGTGTTAGCGTTTAAGTGTAAATTCATCCCATTTCATTCATGGGAGTAGAAAAAAATGTATATGTGTGGAATGACATATAGGAATCATGTCTCTGTTGGCTGTTTGCCACAAAGCCACTCCTATTGCCCTAGGAACCTTAGGTTAGTGTGTAGTCAAAGAGGCTAAAACCATTCACTATTGAGCATTTGTACCTGTCTTTTGCCTACAACTTTTGTGTCTTCTTGCAGTTCTGCAAATGGGGGCTTTTGGTCACAAAGGGGCACCAAATGAGACACTGTAAGCTTCATTTAGCTTCATCTCTAAATTGGCCATAACTGTAACTATCTTCCTTACTTTCCAAGGTCATTGTGTAGATCACATGAGCTAATATTTCTGAAAGCACTTTGAAAATTATGAACCGCCTATAAATGTAGGACAATTAAAATTATCATTTCTATTAATAAATGTCACTTCAGTAATTGACATATGATAATGAAGTCAGGATAAATATATCTGTAGTCCATGGCAGGAGATAAGGATGAGAAACAACGAAGTCCCCACAAATTCATATCCTGATAAGAATTGGACAAGTTATTCATCTTTGAGCATAAAATATATTACTTACATTGCTTCCCACCTATCACATTCTAAGTAATTCATTTGGAGGCAATATAGAGCTGAAAATAAGAGTAAGAAGAGTTTCCAGCAGGCTAATTGTCTATAATCTGGATGTTTAAAGCAAATTGAGAATAATTCTACAAATAAATAAAAATTATTTTAATAAATAAAATGTGGGTGACTGGATTTTATTTAATTTTAATTTTATTCATGTTTTGTCTATGCATATTGTTCAAAGGGTAGAAAAAGTGTACAGAGAAAATTAAAATTTTCTCTGCCCAACTATGCTGTCCTTATCCCCTCCATTCTTTAGCCACTCATTTCCTCTCTTCAGAGGATATAACTGTTATCAGTTTTACATGTATCCATTCAGAAATATTCCATACTTAAACATTTTTGTATGTGTATATACATTGATTGCATACATACACATATAGTTTTCTTTTTACACAAAAGAAAGTATGCTGTGCACACTGCTGAACAGTATATCGTGGAGATCTTTGTATAACAGATATACAGATTTACCCAATTATCTTAAATAGCTGCATTTTGGTATATCATTATATGGAGGTACCATATTATTTAACTACTGCTGTCCTACTGATGGATATTTTGATTGTTTGCAGTATTTTGCTATTACAAACAGTAACAACATCAAACACCTGTTATGACTGGGATTTTAAATTCAGATATTTAAGTTTTGCTTAAAGTATATACTTTATGTTTCAAATAATATTTTAATATCAGATTATTAAGGGTAACTGAAATATTTAGGAAATGAAAACTATAGATACTGTATTTGTATGTTTGTCCACATTATGCCCAAATCTGTTCATAACAGCAAGTGCATTCCTTAATCCTCATCATTTGCTTTACCCATTCCCACACTCACCGTCCTTCTGGTAGCCATCAGTTTGTTTTCTATAATTAAGAGTCTGTTTCTTAGTTTACTTTTCTCTCTCTTTTCCCCTTTGTTCATTTGTTTTGTTTCTTAAGTTCCACATATGAGTGAAATCATATGGAATTTGTCTTTCTCTGACTGACTTATTTTGCATGTCATAATATTCTCTAGCATCCTCTATGTCATTGAAAATGGCAAGATTTCACTCTTCTAATGGGTAATATTTCACTCTGTATGTGTATCCATTCATCAGTTGATAGACACTTAGGCTGTTTCCATAATTTGGCTATTGTAGATAATGCTGGAGTAAACAGTGGGGTATATGTAACCCTTTGAATTAGTATTTTTGTATCCTTTGAGTAAATACCTAGTAGTGCAATTTCGGGAACATATGGTAGTTCTTTTGCTTTTTAAGTTTATTTGTTTAAGTAATCTCTCCATCCAGCCCCAGCGTGGGGCTCCAACACACAACCCCAAAATCAAAAGTCTCATGCTCCTCTGAGCAGTTGCCTGTGGTTGTTCTATTTTTAAACTCCGTACTGTTTTCCAGTGACTGCACCAGTTTGCATTCTCATCAACAGTGCAGGAGGGTTTCCATTTCTCCACATCCTCACCAGCACCTGTGGTTTCTTGTATTCTTCATTTTAGCCATTCTGATTTGTGAGGTGATATCTCATTATAGTTTTGATTTGTATTTGCCTGATGATGAGTGGTGTTGATAATCTTTTAAAATGTCTGTTGGCCACCTTTATGTGTTCTTTGGAAAAATGTCTATTCATGTCTTCTGTCCATTTTTAATTGGATTATTCATTTATGAGGTGTTGAGGTTTTTTTTAAGATTTTATTTATTTATTCATGAGAGACACAGAGAGAAGAGGCAGAGACAGGCAGAGGGAGAAGCAGCCTCCCTGAAGGGAACCAGATGCAGGACTTGAACCCAGAACCCCGGGATCATAACCTGAGCCAAAAGCAGATACTCAACTAATGAGTCACCCAAGTACTCCAGGGGGTGTTGAATTTTATAACTTCTTTATATATTTTAGATAGTAAACTTTTATCAGATATGTCATTTACAAATCTATTTTCCCATTCTATAGGTTGCGTTTTAGTTTTCTTTATTATTTCCTTTTTAAAAAAGATTTTATTTATTTATGAAAGAGAGAGAGAGAGAGAGAGAGAGAGAGGCAGAGACACAGGCAGTGGGAGAAGCAGGTTCCATGCAAGGAGCCCGATGTGGGACTCGATCCCAGGACTCCAGGATCATGCCCTGGGCTGAAGGCAAGGCGCTAAACCGCTGAGCCATCCAGGGATCCCCTTCCTGATTATTACCTTTGCTGTGCAGAAGCCTTTTTTATTTTGATGAAGTCCCAATAGTTTATTTTTGTTTTTGTTTCCCTTGCCTCAGGAGACATATCTAGTAAGAAGTTGCCATGGCTGATGTCACAAAGGTTACTACCTGTGTTCTCCTTTAGAATTTTGATGGTTTCCTGTCTCATATTTAGGTTTTTCATCCATTTTGATTTAATTTTTGTGTACAGGATAAGAAAATGGTCCAGTTTCATTCTTTTGCATGTTGTTCAGTTTTCCCAACCATGTGTTGAAGAGACTATCTTTTTCCTTGTGTATTCTTTCCTGCTTTGTTGAAGATTAATTCATCATATAGACGTGGGTTTATTTCTGGGTTTTCTGTCCTGTTCTGTTGATCTGTGTCTCTATTTTTGTGCCAAGTTAGAAAAATACATTTGATTCTACAAGGACAAGATGTATTGTAGTCCGTAAGTAAAAATTTGTTGGAAAAATAAGAAAAATTCACTAAAATTTTATCATTTCAAGCATTTTGGACATCAGAAAGATAAGGTTGATTTAACATAAAGCTCTTTTCTAAGTGCATTTGTTTGTTATCAACAACTATTTTGGGCATCCAAGCAAATTTATATATTTCTCTACTCTTACTTGTTATCTGATCAACTTTTATTTCTTTGTCTCTTCTTTTTTTATTGGAGTTCAATTTGCCAATGTATAGCGTATCACCCAGTGCTCATCCTGTCAAGTGCCCCCTTCTGTGCCTGTCACCCAGTCACCCCAACCTCCCACCCACCTACCTTTCCACTACCGCTTGTTCGTTTCCCAGAGTTAGGTGTCTCTCATGCTCTGTCTCCCAAACTGATATTTTCACTCATTTTCTCTACTTTCCCCTTTACTCCCTTCCACTAGTTTTGTACTCCCCAAATGAATGAGATCATATAACGTTTCTCCTTCTCTGATTGACTCAGCATAATACCTTCCAGTTCCATCCACGTTGAAGCAAATGGTGGGTATTTGACATTTCTAATGGAAGAGTAATATTCCATTGTATACATAAACCACATCTTCTTTATCCATTCATCTTTTGATGGACACCAAGGTTCCTTTCACAGTTTGGCTATTGTGGACATTGCTGCTATAAACATTGGGGGGTAGGTGTCTCAGTTTTTCACTGCATCTGTGTCTTTGGGGTAAATCCCCAACAATGCAATTGCTGGGTCATAGGGCAGATCTATTTTTAACTCTTGAGGAACCTCCACACAGTTTTCCTGAGTGGCTGTACCAGTTCACATTCCCACCAACAGTGCAAGAGGGTTCCCCTTTCTCCACATCCTCCTTCCTGTCTTGTAAAATTTCACCATTCTCACTGGTTTGAGGTGGTATCTCATTGCGGTTTTGATTTGTATTTCCCTGATGGCAAGTGATGCGGACCATTTTCTCATGTGCTTGTTGGCCATGTCTATGTCTTTGTTGAAATTTCTGTTCATGTCTTTTGCCCATTTCATGTTTGGATTGTTTGTTTCTTTGGTGTTGAGTTTAATAAGTTCTTTATAGATCTTGGATATTAACCCTTTATCTGATATGTCATTTGCAAATATCTTCTCCCATTCTGTAGGTTGTCTTTTAGTTGTGTTGACTGTTTCTTTTGCTGTGCAGAAGCTTTTAATCTTGATTAGGTCCCAGTAGTTAATTTTTGCTTTTCTTTCCCTTGCCTTCAGAGATGTATCTTGCCAGAAGTTGCTGTGGCCAAGTTCAAAAAGGGTGTTGCCTGTGTTCTTCTCTAGGATTTTGATGGATTCTTGTCTCACATTTAGATCTTTCATCCATTTTGAGGATATCTTTGTGTATGGTGTAAGAGAATGGTCTAGTTTCATTCTTCTGCCCATGGCTGTCCAATTTTCCCAGCACCATTTATTGAAGAGACTGTCCTTTTTCCAGTGGATTGTCTTTCCTGCTTTGCCAATATTAGTTGACCATAAAGTAAAGGGCCCATTTCTGGATTCTTTATTCTGTTCCATTGATCTATGTGTCGATTTTTGGGCCAGTACCACTCTGTGTTGATGATCACAGCTTTGTATTACAATCTGAAATCTGGCATTGTGATGCCCCCAGCTGTGGTTTTCTCTTTTACTATCCCCCTGGTTATTTGGGGTCTTTTCTGATTCCACACAAATCTTAAGATGATTTGTTCCAACTCTCTGGAGAAAGTCCATAGTATTTTGGGAGGGATTGCATCAAATGTGCAAATTGCCCTGGGTAGCATTGACATTTTCACAGTATTAATTCTTCCAATCCATGAGCATTGGATATTTCTCCATCTCTTTGTGTCTTCCTCAATTTCTTTCAGAAGGATTCTGTAGTTTTTAGGGAATAGATCCTTTACCTCTTTGGTGAGGTTTATTCCTAGGTATCTTATGCTTTTGGGTGCAATTGTAAATGGGATTGACTCCTTAATTTCTCTTTAAGTCTCATTGTTAGCTAATAGAAATGCCACCAGGGGATCCCAGGGTGGCTCAGTGGTTTAGCGCCTGCCTTTAGCCCAGGGAGTGATGCTGGAATCCCGGGATCGAGTCCCACATCAGGCTCCCTGCATGGAGCCTGCTTCTCCCTCTGCCTGTGTCTCTGCCTCTCTGTCTCTGTGTCTCTCTCTGTGTCTCTCATGAATAAGTAAATAAAATCTAAAAAAAAAAAAGAGGCATCCCTGGGTGGCGCAGCGGTTTGGAGCCTGCCTTTGGCCCAGGGCGCGAACCTGGAGACCCGGGATCGAATCCCACATCGGGCTCCCTGTGCATGGAGCCTGCTTCTCCCTCTGCCTGTGTCTCTGCCTCTCTCTATTTATCTCTCTGTGACTATCATAAATAAGTAAAAATTAAAAAAAAAGAAATGCCACTGATTTCTGGGCATTGATTTTGTATTCTGCCACACTGTCAATTTCTGTATGAGTTCTAGTGATCTTGGGGTGGAGTCTTTTGGGTTTTCTAGGTACAGTATCATGTCATCTGTGAAGAGAGAGAGTTGGACTTCTTCCTTGCCAGTTTGAATGCCTTTTATTTCCTTTTGTTCTCTGATTGCTGAGGCTAGGACATCTAGTACTATGTTGAATAGCAGTGGTGAGAGTGGACATCCCTGTCTTGTTACTGATCTTAGGGGAAAGGCTCCCAGTGTTTCCCCATTGAGAATGATATTTGCTGTGGGCTTTTCGTAGATGGCTTTTAAGATGCTAGAGGAATGTTCCCTCTATCCCTGCACTCTGAAGAGTTTTGATCAGGAATGGATGCTGTATTTTGTCAAACACTTTCTCTGCATCTATTGAGAGGATCATAGGTTCTTGTGATATGATCTATCACATTGATTGCTTTATGAGTGTTGAACCAGCCTTGAGTCCCGGGGAAAATCCCACTTGGCCATGGTGAATAATCTTCTTAATGTACTGCAGGATCCTATTGGCTAGTATCTTGTTGAGAATTTTTGCATCTGTGTTCATCAGGGATATTGGTCTAGAATTTTCCTTTTTGGCGGGGTCTTTGGTTTTGGAATTAAGGTGATGCTGGCCTCATAGAACGAGTTTGGAAGTATTCCACCTCTTTCTAATTTTCCGAACAGCTTTAGTAGAATACATATTGTTTCTTCTTTAAACGTTTGATAGAATTCTCCTGGGAAGCCAACTGGACCTGGACTTTTGTGTCTTGGGAAGTTTTTGATGACTGCTTCAATTTCCTCCCTCGTTATTGGCCTGTTCAGGTTTTCTCTTTCTTCCTGTTACACTTTTGGTAGTTTGTGGTTTTCCAGAAATGTGTCCATTTCTTCTAGAATGCATAATTTATTTTCACATAGATGCTCATAATATATATTTAAAATCGGTTGTATTTCCTTGGTATTGTTGGTGATCTCTCCTTTTTCATTCATGATTTTATTAATTTGAGTCTTTTCTCTCTTTTTTAAAATAAGGCTGGCTAATGGTTTATCTATCTTATTAATTCTTTCAAAGAACCAACTCCTGGTTTTGTTGATCTGTCCCACAGTTCTTCTAGTCTCTATTTCATGAAGTTCTGCTCGAGTCTTTATTAACTCTCTTCTTCTGCTGAGTGTAGATTTTATTTGCTGTTTTTTCTCCAGTTCCTTTAGGTGTTCTTTTGTCTCTTCTAAAAAGCCTAATAATTATGAGATAAGCTACTGTCATGTCAGCACGGAATTCCTATGCCAGTCAGTTAATGATGGCTTAATAATGACCTCTTATATGCCCAGCTTTATTCCATGTCTCCTGTGAATTACAAAGACATATAAAACATTTCCTATTAATAGGTAAGAATCTTATTAGACAGTTGGAGCAAGGCATAAATATGGGAACAGTTAAAAGGAATTCAGGCCATAAATAATAGCTCAATACAAGGTTTGTCATAAACTATTTTGTATCTGTGCACCAAGTGATCTCATTTCCTTTTTCTGGGTGCCTCTCAAATTTTCCTTTTTTAAAATTTCCCCAAACTCCACCAGTAATGACTCTTCATCCTTCCCTGTCCACACCCTGCACTACTGCATTATTATTGCATCCTCTTAGCTGTTTTGTTCTCCTCTAAACTATCCTATATAGGAAGCCAATCATCTTTAGATAGCACTTCCCTTGAGTCTTTTGTTGCTGTTGTTCCAATAATCTACAGTGGTCTTGTAGTCTACTACATCATGTCCAAATTCCTCTGCATGTTTCTTAGGATCCTCCAGAATTGAGCTCCATCTTATTTTCATTTCTAATCCCTCTATGTCATGAGCAACTTGCTCTTTACCCTACCCCACCCAGCTCCTTTTTATTAGATCATTTTCTTCTAGTAATATTATGCTTTATGTTCTACCTCTCTTCCTTGGTTTGTGTTCATCTTTCCTTCATTTATTCTTTCTTACTCTCTTTCAAAATCTCTTCCATTCTTATGGAATGGAAGGTCTATGTGGAGACCCATTTCCTTCATAAAACTTTCCCCAACTCTTCCAGCCAATATTGGTTTCTGCTTTCTCCATGTATTTGCCATATATAGTCTCATGACTCAAATGCTACAATTTTTCACTAGATTGTAGTCTTTGTTCTATTATCTCTTTAGTTTGCTGTGCTAGTTCTGTGTTCACAGTCTTAGATTGTAAATTGAGGGTAAATATAAAGACCTTATTTCCTTCTCCCTTAGCACTTATCACAGCATTTGGTGGGGAAAAAAAAGATGCTCAATCAATATTCTTAATCATTATCCTAATGAAGGTACAAGTGTTTTATTATATTGTTTCAGAGGCTGAGTGGAGAATGGGGCATGATTCAGAGGTGTAGAAGGTTCAATCCACCAGAAATGTCTATTAGGGTTGTATTTTATTAATATTATTTAGCACCACAAAGTACATATGGAGACTTAATGCTTATCTGATTATACTTTTAAAATCTGTATTTCTTTGTACTTACAGCCTTATAAAAATCAGTCAAAATAGTCCATTTGTTTGATCTTGCTTGAAAGTGTAGATGTTGAAATGGTCTATTTACAGTGACCCAATGGTGCTTTAAATGTGCTGGGAAATGGATATTGTATGGATAGAGTAACAATTCAAGTAAAAACACTGTCTAATAAATGTTTACACACCATCAAGTCTACAAACACTAAATATCATTCACAATAGGATCTTTCTTATCCTGCAATTTATCTCAATTTTTCCATTACCTTCTTTAATTTTCTCTTCTAGCTTTACTCACAGACAAGCCTCCCAAGCCATTGTTCCCCATGGAGAATCAGCCAAGTGTTATAGATGTCCAGCTGGGTAAGTGCCCTTCTGGGAATAATAGATCCTAAACTCCTTCTCTGTTAATAGATGGGGAAGATTGCATGAACCAGGAAAGGTTTATTGCCACTGTTATTGCATGCAAATCAATTTTTGTCTGCTCATTTTTAACCCTGAAGTTCAGTACATTAGCAGTTTAAGGAAATAAGTTTGTATTGCATCAAGGAATTGTAATACTAATTGTTTACACTAGGTATTAAGTGTGCTATAGGACAGAGCCTTTTAAATCTGTGATTGATAGATTCAGAGATGTTATGCATTGGTGATTGGTACAAAAGACATTTCATGCTTGTCAGCCAAAATTTTTATTTAGACAACATTAACTCCTGGAAAACAACACTTTTAAAAAGAAAAGATCCCATTAGTACAACCTTTAAAATGATTTGATAATATTATTTCCAGTGGCACAATCCAGAGTTCTTTAAAACTTGTTTTTAGTTTGAGATCCTGAATATTTATGAATCATATAATGTTGGTAAAAGTAACAAGATGATTTGTTGGTGCTGTTTGTTTACAGACTCAAATAAGGGTACAAGGTGTTGAGCCTTACTTTTGAGTCCCCTACCAGTAATAATACTTGTATTTCAAGAACTATAAGCTTGCGACTCAGAAGCCTGTTAGCATCTCTTTCACACCATGGCCTTTACTTTAAACCATGTACTTTAACATTTGTGAGCTTTTATCTACCTTGGGTTTCATTCTGTTCTTCAATTCTCAGAATTTCTTTAATTCTAAACAAGACAAGTGAATAATATGTTGGAAATGTATTGGGTTGATTTGGGGTATATGATTTATTGAAACCTATGATCATAGTGGTAACTACCAATTATATAGCTAGGGAAAATGAATTGGCCCCAATATTTCACCCACTTTGGAAGGTGTTTTATTCAACATTTGATCATTCCAATACAATTTGGATTGTTAGAAGTTTATTTCTATCTTAAGAATGGGTGGGAGTTATATTCCTAAGAACTTGTTCATCTTTCCAAAAAGAAATACAGCACATTGTAGTTAATACAGCCTACCAGTATGAATACCAAAATTAAGTATTTCAAAACAAACAAAAAAAGAAAGGAAACATGTTAAGAATAGATTGTGGAAATAATGACTATTTTGTAGCTAATGTTGACATATTAGACTATGTTTCTTCCCCCACCACTTGTATTATTTTGCAAAGTCATTACATTTTGTTATAGACAAATCTAGATGCCCTGACACTTATCCTCAGTAATTTTTGCTGACAACTTTCCATCAATACCAGGATAAAAATACCTCAAGTTGTACTTTGTGGTTGGCCAGGGGTTACATGAACCATAAGATGATCTTATACCATTAGTTTTCATGAAGATTTAAGTGGGTAAATCATTTTTATATGAAAACTTATATATTAAGAAGTAGAAAGCAAAATTTACACAACTATCTCACATTTTGTGTTTGTGGTCCATGAGTGAGTACTTCTTCATTCATCTCTGCTATTAGTCAAGCTTTAACCAAAATGTTAGAGGAGTACTATTCTAAAGCAAGGAGAAAGATCACTACAGGGAGTACATTTCACTCAGATTTACTGGGTGCAGAGTTTGTATGTCATATTTAGGACATTACTAAGATGTGTGCTTGGTATGAATATGTATTTCAACACAGGTATATATGCCAAAATAACCCACCACCAACACCACCCTATAAAATTACTAAAGTGATTTACTAAATTATTGGTAATTATTTACTAAATAAAATAATTACTAACATAATCTACATTAGGTGCAAGGCTGAGCTTTTTAGTTTTTAGTTTGTGACACAGTTTGGAGACAACTTTATTAACAGAAAGATTGAGACCTACTCATTTTTCATTCCAGAAGGAGTTTCTCTGAAATGCTAAAGAAACCATGTAATTCAAATAAAGGAAAACAAAATCAGTTAAACCAGATCTTTGGCACTTGAAAGAACATGTAATGGTTAATTAGGTGATTTTAATTCTTCCACATATTTATTTAACACCATTTATTCACAACTGGGAGTCATTTTGTAACTTACTGTGATGCTTCAATAATAAGGTGATGTTAGGAGCACTGTAAATGTCAGAGAGCTTCTCAGTATCAGTGGGAGTTCTGTATTCAGAACATTTAGAAACCCCAAGTGCAAAAAGGAGAGAAATATAATTGGGTGATTGGACATCCCTGTCTATTTCTGGAAAACTTTCAAAATTCAGTAAGATCATGAAAACTTCTGGAAATTATTTTTCTTAATTTTTTTGAGTTCATTGAACAAATTCAGCTTTAGACATCCTCAAATTAGAACAAATTAGAACTACCAAAGAATACAACAATCCAATTCCAATGGCTAAGCACATTAACAAGTTCAGGTTTCCCAAATCTCAGTACCTAAAATTTGAGGCAATATTCTATTAGATTAAAGTTGGCCACAGATTTTTTTCCTTCTCTTACCATTTAAACATAGTTTATCATCCCCCTCTCCTTGAATCCAAGATGGCCTTAGGAAATGATTGATCAATAGCATATTATAGAAATGATATTCTGGGATTTTGGAGGCCTGGTCAAAAGAAACCTTGCAGCTTCTCTTCAGGACTCCTGGTCTTCTCTGAAACTTCCATGCTATGAGAAGCTCAAGGCACATGGAGAGGCCCTAGAGGATGGAGCACCATTTGAAAAAATAAAGAGTTCAATGAACACCAAGCTGATAAGTGGAGAAGCCATGTTGGAATTGGATCCTTTATCCCCAGCTGCCCTGGCTTATGCTGTGTAGTTCAGGCACAAACCGTTAATGTAAAATGTTATATTTCTAACCCAAAAAAAGTTATGAGCAAAATAAAATTGTCATTAGCCACTAAGTTACGTAGATGTTAAACAACAATAGATACCTAAAAAAAAAAAACACATCAATTTCCTCTAAAACATTGTAACTTCCATTTTCCCCACGGAATAGAATCCTATGCAAGCATTTTGTGCAAAATGAAAAATATTGTGGGAAATGCTTGAATACTAACTTCAGGATAGTTTCAGAAAACATGGTCTGGAAAAATTATTTATGTGTTTGTTTGAGGGTTATACTTAGTTCACAGTTCTGCATATTTCTAAAGGCAATCCAGTAAGTGAAATTTTTCAGTAGAAATGAATATTTTTTGTGCATGGGTTGGCATTAGTGCAGATATTTTGTTGTGTCTCTAGAGGAAAATAAACATCTTGGCTTTCTCTTTTCTATAGTGTAATTCATTAGTCATCCACAATGTTATAGAAATTTACAAAGTTTTTGCTGACATTGTGATGACTGGTTGTTGTTAGATTGTGTTCACATTGTAATGCTGAAAGAAGATTAATCTTAACCAAATAACCATACATTTTGAAATGATAAACACATTGTTAACAAAATAATAAGAAAACTACTGCTCTCACAAAGCAAGCCTATTCAGCTAAAGTTGCCTTTGGTAATATATGAAATATAAAGACAAAAACAATGTACAAAACACACAAAAATTCTTATGTGGTCTTATTACCTTCCATTTATTTTCTTACTGTGAAGATAAATTTAGATTGAATTTTATTAAAAAAAAACTTTTACTATACCTGCGCTGAGCTCTTTATTTTGGCAGTTGAAAATAAATACATTTTCATTTTTTAAGACAAAATAACACTGGATTACAGTATATTAATTCATATTACACTTTAATACCAAAGTATTGAAACATAGCAATATGTGTCCTAATTGAAATGCTAGGTAGACCCTTATTTGGATACTTTTTAAAAAATAGAACCCAAAGGCATGTTTTATAAATTGTAACAGGCACCTAGAAGCTTTAAAAAAGCCATGAATAAATGTGGAAGGAAAGATTTTAAATTTGACATCTAATTTCAATTGAGGATAAATTTGGAAATGTAACCTGTTCTCATTGATGATGATAATGTTTTTGGAAATTTTCTAAGACTTAAAAATCAGTCTTATGCAGAAAATAAATATAAACACTGTTTACTTTCTCCTTTTGTGTCAAAGAGTCAAGATGAATGTTTGGGGGCCTAAAGCATATCCAAAATCTCAGGCTAGTGGAATAGTCCAAGCTAATTGAATACCTCAGATGCTTCAAAAAGCCAGATAGTCATTTCTAGATGAATCTGATCCATTATGAAAGATTCTCTTTATTTCTCTTCTATTCTCATTCAGAATGTATTTTATTTTTACAAGCTATTCAAATTCATATTTCATGACCGTGTTATGTGCTACTGGCTCAAACTTTCTCTGTGTGTAAAGGAGTGTTAACCTTCATCAGAAATTGATTTCACCAGCATATCAGTTTCTACTGAAAATTATATTAGGTCTCCTAAGAGACCACTGCAAAAGATTCTACCAAACAATAAAGCAAAATATAATATTTAATGCAATACTCAGGACTACAAGGCAAAAATAGGTAATGAATTGGAGCCTTAAAATAGGAAATGAACTGTTCAACAAAATATATCTTTTTAAAACTTCATTTATATAGAAACAGTTTTTGTGTTATTAACAGATGCCAAACACTGTGTTAGATCCTGGGGATATAGAGGTAAATAAAATGAGGTCCTTGGCCTTAAGATATTCTCAGTATACCGGGGAAGACAGATGTGTAAGCAGAATTACAGTGCAATATGATAACTATGAAAAGGGAGAGTGGCTATTTTTTGTGAGAAGACCTCATAAATTAACAGTTCTGCACTCTGCTGACTTTTACACAATATAATGATATAATTCTGTAACCTTACTCAAGTACTAAATTTATGTGAAAATAATTAAAAATTACAAAAGGTATAACCTTTTGAAATAATAAATTATCCACCATTTGCTTCAATATGGCAATACTAAAAATGGAAATTTTTTAAAAATGTTATTCATTTATTTGAGAGACACAGTGAAAGAGAGAAAGAGAGGAAGAGTAGGGGGAGGGGCAGAAATAGAGGGAGAAGCAGACTTCTGGCTGAGCTGGGAGCCCAATGTGGGGCTGGATCCCAGGACCCTGGGATCATGACCCGAGCTAAAGACAGACACTTAACCTACCATGAGCCACCTAGGTGCCCCTAAACATGGAAATTTATTATAACCTTGTGTCTCTTCAGTTTAGCAAAATGAGTCAACTCTTTCTAAAGTTGTCACAGAATAAATAATCCAAAACTAGTCATGAACCAATTGAGTGAAAATGTCAACCTACGGGCACCTGGGTGGCTCAGTGGTTGAGCATTTGCCTTCAGCCCACGGCGTGATCCCAGGATCCTGGGGTCGAGTCCCCGCATCCGGCTCCCTGTAAGGAGCCTGCTTCTCCCTCTGCCTATGTCTCTGCCTCTCTCTGTGTGCCTCTCATGAATAAATTTTTAAAAAAATCTTTCTAAAAAAATGTCACGCTAGAATTACTATCACTATAAATAGTAATACGTGATAATTTCATTAGCTTGAATCACAATTTGGTATTGCATTGTGGATATCCTGGTGGTAGCAAGGGATTTCTTTGAATTTTTTGTGTTTTTGTATACTCCTCCTACCCTTTAGCTTCAAATAACTCCTTGAAAACTTTATTTACTCTAGAGTAAGTGAAGACTTTGCAAAGGAAGTTCATTTAGCATTCTTCGCACATGTAGTTGAAGCTGGTTCATGACAGCATTTACTCTCCCTTGTAGACATTCTAGGGTTAATGAGCTGTTTCCTAAAGATATATTTTATGTAGGATAACATGCATGGACTCAGCATGGGCCACCCAAACTGTCTTATCCAAAATGTACAACACGTGCATTATTTACAACTTTGGAAAATCTATGCCAAGCGTTTCCCTACAACTTGGCTGCCACATTAGCAGTTGAGACTGAAACTGGTTTACTTATATTGTCTTAGTTTCTATAACTTAATTGTACTTGTTCTGAGACACTTAAGAGTAAAAAGAAAAAAAAGGAGTAAAAAGAAAAAAGTTAATAGTTTACTAAAGATTTGTCTGTAACGTGATAAGTTGATTATGAACATTTTAGGAATAACATGATGGTTGACCAGACCTCTATACATATATTGCTGTTTGGGGGCATTGCCAAAGTTCATGTCCCATTGAGATTTAATATAAGCTTGAAAGTATTTCATTATACTTTGTTAATGCCAATATCATGATTTTACACATATGGAAACAAAGTGTTTTGAAAATTCACTATGTACTAGGCACTGCAGTATGCATTTATATATACACTGTTTTATTTATTCTTCATAAGAATCCAAAGTAGTAATAGGTATTGTTGACATATTTTGCAAATTAGGAAATTCAGCTTCCAGCAGATAAAATAACTTTCTTGAGGCTACATATTTAATAAGTGGCAGAAATTAAATTTTGATCTGATTCGTTTGATTCCAAAGTTGTGTTATTTTTATTATGGCATTTCAAATATGGTAAGATTATCTAGGGCTCAGGGGAGGGGGTGAAGGATGAGGTAACTAGGTGATGGACTTTAAGGAGGACACATGATCTAAGGAGCACTGTTATATAAGACTGATGAATCACTGAACTCTACCTCTGAAACAAATAATACAGTATAAGTTCATTAATTGAATTTAAATAAATGTTTAAAAATAAAGTAAAATAAAAATAAATAAATAAAATAGGATCACTGTATAAAACAAAAGATTATCTAGGCCTCGTATTAGATCTTCAAAAAAGGTATCACTCTAATATAGACATTTTAATAAAATAACTATATTATATATTTAACTATATTATTAAATATTATACATTATATATTATTAAATATATATTTAACTATAACGAATAGTTATTTAATAATACTCTACAACTAATAATAGTTATTATAATAATATTTAGTATTACTATTATATCTTCTAGTAATAGTTGTTATAATAATATTTAGTTTTATTTAATCATAGGTCTACTACTTCTAATAATAATATTAGTAGTATGATAATAATACTTATAATATCATTTAATAATAGCTCCCATACTACTATTACTACTACTACTACTATTATTGTTAGTAGTAGTAGTAAAACTATCATTTATTGATTGTTTGACAGATGCTAGACACTGTACTAAATATTTTAATGGGTTATCTCATTTAATATTCCCAATAACTCTGAGATAGATGAAACTATTTGTCCCATTTTTAAAAAGCATTAATAAGATATTGTTCATATACTATACAACTGACCTACTTAAATGATACATTTCAGTGGTTTCTAATACATTCATAGAGTCATGCAACCATCACCACAATAAATTTCAGAACATTGCATCATCCCCTAAAGAAACTCCATACACATTAGTAGTTACTTCCCAGTACTCCACCTCCACTCACACCTACAGCTCCAGGCAACCATTAACCAGTTTTCTATGTTTATAGGTTTGCCTATTCTGGACATTTCATATAAATGAAATCGCACAACATGTGTTCTTTTGTGATTGGCTTCTCACACTTACAATATTGTTCTCAAGATTAAAATATATAGCTTGTCTCAGTACTTCCCTTTTTATTGCCAAATAATATTCTATCGTATGGATATACCACATTTTACTTATCCATTCATCAGTTGAAAGACATTTTGGTTGTTTCCACTATTCAGCTATTATAAATAATGCTGCTGGGCAGCCCCAGTGGCTCAGTGGTTTAGGGCCGCCTTCAGTTCAGGGCATGATCCTGGAGTCCCACTCAGGCTCCCTGCATGGAGCCTGCTTCTCCCTCTGCCTGTGTCTCTGCCTCTGTCTCTCTCTCTCTCTTTCTCTCTGTGTGTGTCTCTCATGAATATATAAATAAAATCTTTTAAAAAATGCTGCTATACACAGTGTATAAATTTTCACGTGAACATATGTTACCATTTTGGGGTATATACCTAGAGTAGAATTGTTGGGTTATATGGTCACTCCGTATTTAACCTTTGGAGAGCTGCCAGATTTTTTGCTGAAGCAACTGCACCATTTTACATTCCCAGCAGAAATGCACAAGCATTCCAATCTCTTCACATCCTCACCAATACTTGTTATTTTCTACTTTTTTAAAATAGTATTTATCTCAATGAGTTTATGTAGTGGCATCTCATTATGCTTTTGATTTGCACTTCCCTAATGGGTAATTATACTAAACATCTTATTGTGTGCTTATTTGCCATTTGTATATCTTCTTTGGATAAATATCTATGGCCCATTTTTTAAATGAGGCAATTGGGCTCAGAGAAGTTTATAAGTAGTGAGGCCTAAGCTGGCACTCTTAAACTTACCCATAATACTCATTAATGTTAATACTATTGTTTACTTTGTCTTCTTGTTGGGGGTTTACTTCTGTTCCCTTTATTAAAAATAGATTTTTGGACAGAAAGTGAATGATTCTATATGAAGAGTTAAAATCATATTCAGTGTGAGTTGGTTCAGTGTGAAGGTAAAAATGAGCAAGAGAGCATTATTTTAATTTTTTTTTACTTTTGTAACTCAGGCAAAAACACTTTTTCAAATGGCAAACTAATTCAAAAGCTGCAGATATACCTGAAAACTAGCTATGAAGTGCAAGGCCATACAGAAAAGTTTCTTGAGGGATGTACACTTAAATGGTCAGAAAGTTGCATGTACCCCAGCATCTGAACAGATATTAAGAAATTCACGTGTCATTCAAGGATGGGAAGGATAGATTAGAAATAAAAAGCAGATTATGGAACTCTTGGCTTTTGGAATTTATTAGGAACATATGTCAAATGAGGACATTATTCTCCAACAGTATGCTCTGTTTGTATTCATATCAACACCGTCACCTTTATAGTACTTTTCAGCAGTTCTGTCTTCTAATCCATTTTAGTCAGTGGATAAAGGATGCTTTTTAAATATCTGAAGAGGGAAAAATAAAGCTACACATCCTGACTATGGTTAAACATTCAACATGAACTGAGGGAAAGACAGAGTAATTTAGACACCCCTTCCAACTCAAATGGATTATATTATTTTATACAAATAAAAATGAATTTTATATTACATGTGTACTTATAGAAAATTGAGAGAAATGTCATCTGGCTAGTTCATACATAAACCACTTTTAGTGTTTTCATAACTGAAGTGGAAGGGTAGTTTTGCATCACTTAGCTAATGCCCTTAATTATTCTCTATGCTTTATTATAGATATGGCTTAAACTTTGGAAGACCTTTTGCTTCTTTAGAAATAATTCTTTCCACAAATTACTGAGAGATATCAGGAGTGGTATGTAAATATCTGGTCTTGTTAATAGGCATATATATTGCTATGATTTAGAGAACACCGAAAACTTACCCCTTCCTTTACAACCTTTATTCTAAATATATCTGTATTATCGTGATTGCAACAGTAGATCAGGATTAACACAAAATGAGGGTCAGGCAAGAGATCTAGAGGAAAATCTCGGAGATTTGTAAAACAGAGCTGATACTGTAGAGACAAGGTAGCAACCTGAAGCTTAGGAGCTTAGAGCTAGCAGAAGTATCAGCAAGGTGGTAAGCAAAAGGGTCAGGTCAGAGAACACACAAATCTTGGGTTTCTAGTAAGATGGGAAAGTCAAAGGCTGAGAGTACATCAGAAATCAGACAACGAATGGATAATGAAAGATCAAAGGCAGTGACATTAGACCTGTAAGAGTTTATGCTTGACTTTCATAAGTGTATTGCCACTGTGGGCAAAGTCCTCAAAAAAGAAAATTGGAAAGAACTGTGGCTTTGGGTGATGGAGAGGACACATTTGGCAATTAGGAGCAGTTTAAGACTTCTTGTGTGAGAAAGGAACCTCCCTAAAAATGTAGAGGGCAAATGTGGCCTAAGACCAGTTCTGATAGAAATACTATAGTGTTTGCCAATAACTAAATTTTGAAAATTGAATTAATAGTGTATACGTTATATCCAAAAATATACCTTGGTTATGTTTACAAATATAGCATAAAACCAGGAAATTCTTTATATTGAAATTTTGCATATTCTTTAGATACTTGTTTTCAAGAACAGGCACTCTGGACCACTGAGGGTCTACTTCTGATAGTTTAATTTCCTTAGCTACAAATATGTTGAGAGTTAAAATACAATGATTTTAACATAGCATAATTAAGGTGTTTGATAAGTTTTTAACTTGGTGAGCTGACAACCATTTTATATCTCAAAGTTGATTGTGGTGATAAGTCAGCAAAGGAAAAAAAGAATGTGAATGTGTGGTGTGAGACCTTCCTAATAAGGAGAGGGAATTTTGGTCAATACTCAGTTTGAAAGCCTCCTTTCAATTATGGGAAAATGAAAGTACTTTGGAGAAGAGAATTGCAGAAAAACAAGGGTTAATTTTAATGGCGATATACTGTATTTATGCAATATACTTCTCCAAGGACTCAAAGCTTTTATTTCAGGTACCATTTAATTAATTTCTTTAAACTTCTATAAAATAGGATGAGCTGTTATTAACTATTGACATGTGTGGGATTAAAGAAAGTTCTTTGTAACACCCATAGGCAGTTTAAATGAACATACTAGTGAGGAATCTGCTGTATCAGTAATAAATAATTATCAGCCTAACCTTTATTAGCTCAGAATTACTGTTGACTCTGCTTTTATATATGTAGGAATGTGCAACAGGAATGGTCTATATACTCACCTCTAGCTGTGTAGCTGCTTCTTTTCTCAGCCTAGTAATTAGCTTATTAATTTAGTAACAGATGTTCTCAATACTGGCCACTTAGTATATTAAACTCGTAGCTCTTAAACTCTGCAGATTGGTACACTGTGCTTGCCTTCACTCCCTAGTTCTACTTGTTGATTCTAGGGATTTTAGTTTTTGCATTCTTCTGATGTACAAAGAATTCTTAAAGAGGATATGCAAAAGAACAAATAAGGGGGATCCCTGGGTGGCACAGCGGTTTGGCTCCTGCCTTTGGCCCAGGGCGCGATCCTGGAGACCCGGGATCGAATCCCACGTTGGGCTCCCGGTGCATGGAGCCTGCCTCTCACTCTGCCTGTGTCTCTGCCTCTCTCTCTGTGTCATGAATAAATAAATGTAATCTTAAAAAAAAAAGAACAAATAAGGTAGCAATAGTAGTGGGTACAGGTCAACATTTTCAGTAGGAAAGAGACAGAGAGAGAGAGAGAGAAAGAGAGAGACCATTCCTTCATATAATGTGTAAAAATAGCTCAATAAAAATGGAACTTCTAATTTGTGAAAGGCAAGTTCATGGTTCTATCATTCCACTAGATTATTGGTTTCTTTAAACCGTCTACTTCCCTTCCATTATGACTGTATACATCAATGAATACATCTATTAGTCATTTTCCATTTGTCTTCTTCAAATGGAATGTTTTCTTGTATTTAATCTATTGTTACCAGCGTTCCATCTCCACTTCAGTGGTCTTTATTCCAGCAGAAGGAATCTTGGTGCAACTTATTTTATTCTATAAATCTGGAAACCAGTGTCACATCTGAAGTCACTAAAGAAATAAACCAAGACTGGGGCTCATTGGGTTAAGCATCTGACTCTTGATTTCTGCTCCAGTCATGATCTCTGGGACCTGGGATCTCTGGGATTGAGACCCATATCAGGCTCCATGCTCATTGTGGAATCTCCTGGAAATTCTCTCCCTCTCCCTCTGACTCTCTCCTGCTAGTACTGTCTCTCTCTCTCTCTCTCTCTCTCTCTCAAATAAATAAATAAGGAGTGCCTGAGTGGCTCAGCCACTTAAGCATCTGACTCTTGATTTTGGTTCAGGTCATGATCTCAGCATTGTGGGATCAAGCCCCACTTCAGGCTCTGTGCTCAGTGCAGAGTCTGCTTGTCCCACTCCCTCTGCTCCTACTCCTGCTCACCTCTCTTTCATAAATAAATAAAATCCTAAAGAAATAAATCTTAAAAAAGAAAAGACCAAAACTATTCAACATGAAATGCCTCAATTTTCTTCCATTCTATTTCAAAATGTGTTTTCATTTTTATCCTTTCTTTTTCGCTTTTCTCTATTCTAGGAAGAAGAGGTACCATTATCTCTTTCCAAATTTAAATTGTCTACTCTTACTTTTGATTTCATCCATTCTCATATGTTTTGCTAACCTTGAATTATCACTCCTTACAACTACATTTTCAAATTTTGTCCTATAGCAAATACACTAAATTTACCCCCCATTCTAACTGAATATACATAATAAAAAATACTTTTCTTACCCTGCTTCCTCTTCAAAATACACTATCCCATTTCTCTTTTTTCCTACTCACACCTAATTTCTTGAAAAAGTTTATATAGGCCATTTGTTACACTATGCCTCCTTTAGTTCCCTTTTCTTACTGAATCTGTCAATCTTACCTTTCTGTTAAAGCTCATCTCAGTTATTTAATTAAATGTCTTCTTATAATTACATAATTCTACATCTTCCACATCTTCCTTAGTGCCTCTTCCTTCTCAAGACCATTTTACACCGTCTGGCACCACTGAACAAAGTATTTGATACACCTTACCTGGCACACAATTCAATGTGCAATGGACACCGCCTCATTCTTAAAAATATTGTGTTTGCTCTACTAGTTCTCAACCTAATTATCTTCTTTCTTCTCAATATCTGCTTCTGATTTCTGTCCCTAACTGCTTCCTTAATTGGTTGTAGTGAGGAAGAAGAGGATGGTAGAAATTTGAACCATAAAGAAAAAATTTAAATGTTTACACTATTAAATCATGAGAATTAAGATTTGCCTAATGTGTAGGCCTTTCTTAAAGAAGGTAGAAGTGTATGCTTTCATTTATTTTGTAAAGAGGAATGCCTATTCTTATTTAATGAAAGTTTTAAGAAGGGCCTCTTATTCTTCACTATGACTATTGATAGGAGTCATCCTATCACTAAGATATTTATTGAAAACCAACAGTATGTAAGATCCTGTGGAGATACGCAAATGACTAAAATGCAGACATGGCACTCTGGAGATTGGAATTTAGCTGAGGTGATTGAGATAAATAATATAAGAAGTAACATCAGTAAGATGATAGAATAGGAAGCACCAGACCTTATCCCTCTACAGAAACATTTACTTCACAACAATAAACAGTCAAAAAAAAAAACCTTTATGAGAATTCCAAAAATCGGATAAGAATTCATAGTACCATAAGCAAGCTCAAAGCAAAGAATGGTTGCACTGAAGGGGTAAGAAAAACTGTTGCATTATAACCATGTCAGCTCCTCCTCCAAGCTGGAAGAGCTTGAAAATGGTAGGAAAAGCCCACCTTGCAACTTCTCACTTGGAAAGGAAAGAGAAGAGTGGAATATACATCTAAGATTCTGGATTTTGGGGGAACTGTGCAATGGATTGGTTTCTGTGTCTCCTGACTTAGAGTACTAATAGGGAACCAGCATGTATGAGATGTCCAAGGACCCACAAAAAACAAAAGAGCTCAGCATCTTGAGGCAGTACAGAAGAATCTGGAGTATTGCAGACAGACACTGGAGGGAGCAAATACTACAAGCCCCTCAAAAGAAACCAGAAAACCTCTCTAATTGGAAAATTATGGAGAAGATGTGGCTGCAGAGAATGTTTAAGAGGACCCCAGAGTCTCTAGCCAGGCTGACTAATGAAGGTATTTTACTGTATGAAGCCTTTCTGTAAAGAGTGGGAGAGGTGGCTGTGTTTTAAAATGCATGGTTAATAGCACAAATTTTCAAGGCACACAAACAAATAGGGGGGAGACCATTGAAGGAACAAATAAATCTCTCAAAACCAAACCTATGGAGACGGAGATATGTGAACTACCCGAGAAAAATTAAAGATAGCAATCATGTAGATGTTCAGTGAGTGCAGGAAAACTATGCATAACAAAGTGAAAATATTTACAAAGGGGTAGAGAATTTAAAAACAAACAAGTTTTTGGAGCTGAAGAACACAGTAACTGAATTGAAAAATTTGTTACAGAAGTTCCACAGCAGATTTGACCAAGCAGAAGAAAGAATCAGTGAACTCAAGACCATCATTTGAAATTATCCAGTCAAAGGAGCAAAAGAAAAAAAAATAAAAGTGAAGAAATTAAGAGACATAGGGGCCACCAATAGGCAGGCCAATATACAGATCATAGGAGTCTCAGAAGAGGAAGAAAGAGAAAAAGGGACAGAGAGTTACTTTGAATAATGAGAGAAAAATCCCCAAATCTGGGGAAGGTGGTGGATATCCAGATTCAGAAAGCCCCAAAGATTACAATTAGGATGAATACAAAGAAGTCCATACCATGATAAACTATAAGTAAATTGTCAAAAGTCAAAAATAGAGAATGAATTTCGAATGCAGCAAGAGAAAAATGATTCATTATATACAAGGAAGCCCCCACAAGACTATAAATGAAATTCTCAGCAGAAATTCTGCAGGCCAGAAGAAAATGGAATGATATATTTAAAGTGCTTAAAGCAAAACAAACAAACACACACAAAAACCCTGCCAACCAAAGATACTAGGTTCAGCAAAACTGTCCTTCAAAAATAAAGGAAAAATAAACTTTCCCAGATAGACAAAAGCTGAATGAGATAATTACCATCAGACCTACCTTATAAAAAATGCTAAGTTTTTCAAATTAAAATGAAAGGATACTAGGCAGCAACAGGAAAACCTCTGAAAGTATAAAGTTCACTTATAAAAGTTAATAAATAGATGAATACATAATACTATAATATTGAAATGGTTGTGCATAAATAATTTAGATTTTGGTATAGAAATTAAAAGACAAAAGTAGAAAAAATAAATGTAACTATGAAATAAGTAATGTATCACAATATAAAAAGATTTAATTAGCGGCATCAATAACACAATGTTACAGAGTTGGGGGAATAAAAATAGTTTTTGTATGCAATTGTAGTTAAGTTATTATCAGCTAATATAGATTGTGATAACTACAAGATGTTTTATGTCATCCCTATTGTAACCACAAAGAAAATACCTGTAGTAGATACACAAAAATTAGAGAGGAATCAAAGCATGTCATGACAAAAGAAAATTAACAAAACACAAAGGAAGACAGCAGCAAAAGAAAGGAGAAGAAAAGCTATAAGACAGATAGAAAATAATTAACAAAATGACAATAGTTAAGTATACACCATCAGTAATTACTTTAATTCAAAATGTATTAAAGTCTCTAATCAAAAAAATGCTGTGGCTTAATAGATAAGAACCAAAAACAAACCAAATCCAAAACCTGAGAGATAAGTACACACTGTTTAGGACACTCATTTTTGGTATAAGGACACACAGGGGTGGAAGGCAAAAAGATGGAGAAAAATGTCCATGCACATGTTAACTAGAAGAGAGCAGGGGTGGCCTTACATATGTCAGACAAAATGGACTTCAAGTAAAAAAAAATCTGTCACAAGAGATAAAGAAACACATCACATAATGATAAAAAGCTCAAATAACTAGGAATATATAACAACTATAAATATAATTGCACCAAACATCAGGACACCCATATATATAAAGCAATCATTGACAGAACTAGAAGGAGAAATAAATAGCAACACAATTAGTAGTGGGCTTTAATACCCTACTTTCAATAATGGATAGAACATCCAGACAGAAGATCAACATGGAAATAAAAAACTTCAACAACACTATAGACCAATATATCTAACAGACATATACAGTACATTCCACACAACATTAGCATAATATACATCCTTCTGAAGCACACACACACACGGAACATTTACCAGGATAAATCACATGTTAAGTCATAAAACAAGTGTTAACAAATGTAAAGATATTGAAAGTATACCAAGTATCATTTCTGACCACAATGGAATGAAACCAGAAACAAATAGCAGAAGGAAAACTGGAAATTTCACAGATATGTGGACATCAAATAACATAGTCTTGAACAACCAGTGGATCAAAGAAGAAATCAAAAGGGCAAATTGAAAATATCTTGAGAAAACCAAAAGTTAAAATACAGCATACTAAAACTTACAGGATGCATCAAAAGCAGAACTGAGGAAGTTTATGGTAATAAATACCTACACTAAAAAGAAAAAAATACTTCAAATACAGAAACCTACCTGTACAGGTTAAAGAACTAGAGAAAGAATAAACTAAGGCCAAGTTAGCAGGGAAAAAAGGAAATTACAGAGATTAGACAAGAAATCAATGAAATAGAGAATAGAAAAATGATAGAAAAAATCAACAAAACTAGCAGTTTTTTATCAGCAAAATTGACAAACTTTATGTAGACTAAAAAAAAAACACATAGTATTCTCAAATGAGTAAAGTCAGAAATGAAAGAGAAAATATTACAGCTGATTCCACAGAAATAAAAAAGAATTATAAGAGACCACTATGAACTATTATACACTAACAAACTGGATAACCTAAAAAGAATTGGTACACTCCTGGAAACATGCAACTTATCAAGACTGAATTATAAAGAAACAGAAAATCTTAACAGACCTCTAACTAGTAAGGAAATTAAAGCAATAACCAAAAATCTTCCAACAAAGAAAAGCCCAGGAGTAAATGATCTTACTGGAGAATTCTATAAAAAATGTAAAAAAAAATTAATGTTGATCTTTCAAACTCTTCCAAACATTTGAACAGGAAAGAATACCTCCAAACTTATTTTATGAGGCCAACCTATCCTGATAACAAAGCTAGGCAAGGGGTGCCTGGGTGGCTCAGTGGTTGAGCATCTGCCTTTGGCTCAGGGTGTGATCCTGGGGTCCAGGGATCAAGTCCTGCCTCAGGCTCCCTATAAGGAGCCTGATTCTCCCACTGCCTGTATCTCTGCCTCTCTGTGTGTGTCTCTCTTGAATAAATAAATAAAATCTTTTTAAAAAGCTAGACAAGGATGCTACAAGAAAACAAATTTGTAGGCCTATATCCATGATGGGTATAGATATAAGACTCTTCAACAGATTACTAGCAAACCAAATTCAACAACACATTAAAAGAATCATACACCATGACCAAGTGTGATTTATCCCTAGGGTGAGAGGATGGTTTAATATATAGAAATCAATCAATGTGATAAACCACATTAACAGAATAAAAGATAAACAGCATGTGATCATCTCAGTAGATGCAGGAAAGATAATTACAATATTCACTCAACTTTTCATAATAAAAACACTGAACAAACTAGGACTAGAAGAAAATTACCTTTGGCATGCCTGAGTGGCTCAGTCAGTTAAGTGGCTGCCCTTCAGTTCAGGCCATGATCTCAGGGTCCTGGAATTGAGTCCCTCATCAGGTTCCCTGCTCAGGGGGAATCTGCTTCTCCCTCTTTCTCTGCCTCCCCCAGCTTGTTCTCTCTCTCTCTCTCTCTCTTTCTCTCTCTCTCTCTCCCTCTTTCAAATAAATATATAAATAACCTTAAAAGAGAAGAATAAAATTACCTCAACATAATAATGGCCGTGGCCATATATAAAAGCCTACGGCTAACACTGCACTCAACAATGAAAAAGAGAAAGTTTCCCTCTCAGTTCAGGAACAGGGCTAGGATAACAACTTTTGTCATTTCTATTCAATATAGTAATGAAAATCCTAGCCAGATAAATTACTTAAGAACAAGAAATTAAAGACATCCTATTCAGAAAGGAAGAAATTTATTTGTTTATTGATGACATTATCTTATATACAGAAAATCCTAAGGGTTTCACAAAGCAAAAACCTGTTAACTAGTAAATGAATTCATCAAAGTTGCAGTATACAAATCAACATACAAAAATCAGTTGCATTTTATTAACTTGCAATGAGCCATCCAAAAAGGAAATTAAGAAATGATCCCATTTACAATAGCACTAAAAAGAATAAAATATTTAAGAATAAATTTGATTGAGGAGTTGAAAGACTTGCATACTGAAAACTATAAAATATTTTTGAAAAAATTAAAGAAGACACAAATAAATTGAAAGATATCCTATGTTCATGGATCAGAAGACTTAATATTGTTAAAATGTCCCCCCTTCCTAAAGAAATCTACATACAGATTCAATAAAATTCCTATCGAAATTCGAATAGCACTTTTTCCTCAGAAATATTTTAAAAACAGTTTTATTCTTTAAAATATTTTATTTATTTATTTTTAGAGGAAGGTAGAGAATCAGAGGGAGTGGGAGTGGGTCAAGCAGATTCTATGCTGAGCAAAGAGCCCAATGCAAGGCTCAATCCCATAACCCTAATATGACCAGAGCCAAGAGTCTGAATCTCTACCAACTGAACCACCATTACCCCAAAAAGCAGTTTTAATATTCATACAGAACTACAGAATACGGGATCCCTGGGTGGCGCAGTGGTTTGGCACCTGCCTTTGGCCCAGGGCGCAATCCTGGAGACCCGGGATCGAATCCCACGTCGGGCTCCCAGTGCATGGAGCCTGCTTCTCCCTCTCCCTCTGCCTGTGTCTCTGCCTCTCTCTCTCTGTGTGTGTGACTGTCATAAATAAATAAAAGTTTTTTTAAAAAAAGAAAGAACTACAGAGTACCCTGAATAGCCAAAATAATCTTGAGGTAGAAGAACAAAGTAGTTACTTCATACTTCCTGACTTTAAAACATATTACAAAGATAATCAATCAAAATAGCATTGTAGTGGCATGAGAATATATGTGTAGACCAATGGAAAAGAGATCCAGAAATAAACTTTTCCAAAAGGTGCTAATTCCTCTCAATAGGGAAAAGATCGTCTCTTCAACAAATGTGTTGGAAAAACTGGATACCCATATGCAAAAAAAGTGAAATCAGACTCTTTCTCTATGCCACACACTAAAATCAACTCAAAATTGATTAAAATATTAAGTGTAAGGCCAAAAACTCCTACCAAAAACATGCGGGGAAAGCATCATGACATTGGTCTTGGCAATAATTTCTTAGATGTGATACTGAAGGACAGACAATAAAAGTAAATAAATAGACAGGTGGGACATGCCAACCTAAAATATTTCTGGACAGCAGAGGAAAAAAATAATAGAGTAAAGAGGAAAATTACAGAATGGGTAAAGTATTTGCAAACCATATTTCTGGTAAGGGATTAATGTAAAAAATGGATAAGGAACTCTTACAATTCAATAACAAAAAGTCCAAAAATCTGATCTTTTAAATTGGCAAAATCGAATAGATATTTCTCCAAAGAAGACATATCAGTAGTCAATAGGTTTATGAAAAGGTTTATGAAATAGGTTTATGAAAATGCACTAATCATCAAGTGAATGCAAATAAAAACCCCATTGGGATAACACCTCACACCTGTTACAATGTACATTATTAAAACAAAAACAAACAAAAAGAAACCAGAAAATAAGTGCTGTTGAGAATGTAGACAAATTGTAACCATTATACACAGTTAATGGAAGTGTAAAATGGTGTAGCTGCTATGAGAAACAATATGAATGTTCCTGAAAAAAATTAAAGATAGAGTTGCCACTTGATCCAGTAATCTCACTTCTCTGTATTTGTTCAAAATAATTGTAATCAGTATCTCTAAAAAAATATTTGCACTCCTTTGTTCATTGCAGCATTATTCACAGTAGCCAAAGTATGGAAACAGTCTAAAAGTCCATTGATGGATATAAGTGGATAAAGAAAATGTGGTGTATATACAATAGAATATTATTCAGCCTTTAAGAGAATGACATAAGGGAGTTAAGATGGTGGAGTAGTAGGGGGACCTTGGGCTTGTCTTGTCATTTGAAGACAGCTAGATTGAACTCGGATTATTTTGAATACCTAGGAAATCAATCTGATTAAAAGAACAATCTGAACAATTAGAGGGAGACACCATGGCAGGTAAGAAATGAGAAGACGTGAATTGGGGGAGAGGAAAGCTGTGGTGCCTCAGAGGGGATTGAACCCTTTCTGCAAAGAAAGCAGAGAGAAAGAGAAAGGGGGAGAGAGAGAGCAACGAGTATGGTTCACACAAGAGGAAAACACTTCCCCAGAAGCACTGACTGAAGAGTCAAGTGGAACTGACTATTGCAAGTTTTTGCAAGTAGAAGAGCTCAAATTCTGAGGTATTGGAAGTCAGTGGCATCCACCACAGCTGAGTTGGGCTTGTGTGGCAATGGTCCTGGGGAGAAGGGCAGAGGCCTGGGAACAGACAGCATGATATAGGGATTCCCTGAGTTACTCTAGGCAAGAACATTCTCTTTCCCGGAGTACATTTGGAAGAGGTATATTACTTCTTCAAGGTACTCAAGGACAAAAGACCCAATTGGTGCCATTGAGTGGGTGTTTATTGGCAGATAACAGAGGTGTCCACAGAGGGCAGATAACTGGGTCACTGCATTTTACTGTGCTTCACCATAAACTCCAAGGACATGCATGGCCATGGGACTCATTTTTGGGGACTAAATGGCACCAGAGAGTTTGGCAAGGCTCTTCTGTGGAAGAAAGGAGCAGTCCATTTCCTGTGGGGTCCTTTAAAGATTTGGAATTTTGAATCCTGCTTTGTGCCAGAGATAAAACACTGTAGAACTGTGGCACTGGGAGTGCAGACAGCCCAGGCATAAACAGAATGGGGGCACCAATCTGATGGAAGCCTGGGATACAAGAGGAGAGGGTTAATTGTTTACTTTTCTCTGAGGTCTTTCTGAGCAGCAGTGGATGCAAGCTTCCTTCTCCAAGGATGAGAGAGTGGGGGGATGTCGTTTCCCCACCCACCCACCAGTGTAGTGAGATCAGTGAGCAACACGGCACCCCCAATAGAGGCTGGAGCTGCTTACACCAACCCCCACCCTGCCCTCACCATGTCTTGCAGGTTCATCTTTTACTAGGACAGGTCTGAGAGCCAGTCCAGTTGACCTCTACCCCAGAAGACCAGCACAGGCCTCTGACACACACCAAGTCTACTGATCATAGTTTTTTTTTCCATTTCCCTTTCTCTTTTTGTGGATTAGTCTTCTTCTTATTTTTTTCCTTTGGAATTGGACATATAATTTTTTGTTTGTCTGGTTTTTTTTTTGTTGTTGTTCTTTTTCCTTTTTTTCCTTTTTTAGACCAGGATTTTTTTTTAACAAAGCTTATTTTAACAAACAAACTAAAGCATACCTACTTAAATGTCCAAACACTCCTTTCTGCAAGCAAGAAGGAATTCTGCAGAGGACTGACCTGTAGGAAAGAACAGCCAGAACACCACAGCAGAGTGCATGCAGTATACACCAGAAACACTTCCTGAAGTGCCAGGCACTGGACAGTTTATGACCCCTTCTTACTATAGCATTACTCTTAGGAGCAGGAAACATAAGAAGCTTTCATAACACACAAAAGACAGAAGCCTACAGAAAATGACAAGACTCAGGAGTTATCTCAAAAGACAAATCAAGTAGAAATCAAAGACAGGGATGTACTCAAAACAGTATAAGCAGTATAGCTGAACAAGAATTCAGAACAGTCATAAGAATACTAGGTAAGCTTGAAAGAAGGATAGAATACACTAGAGAAACCCTTGCTGCAGAGATAAACGACCTAAAAACTAGTCAGCCAACATTTTAAAAAAGTTCTAAATGAGATGCAAAACTGACTGGATGTAATCATAACAGGGATGGAAGGCTCAGAGGATTGAACAGGTAATAAAGAAGATAGAATTATGGAAAAATCAAGCTGAAATGAAGAGGAAAAGAAAACTGTTAGATAATAAATATAGACTTGGGGAACTCAGCAACTCCACAGAGAGCAATAATATGTGTATCATAGGAGTCTAATAGGAAGAAGAGTGGGGGGAAAAGGTCAGAAGGTTTATTTGAACAAATTATAGCTGAAAACTTCCTTAATCTTGGTAAGGAAACAGGCATTCCAGTCCAAGAAGCACAGGAAACTCCCCATAAAATCAACAAAAACAGGTCAACATAAAGACATATCATAGTGAAACTTGCAAAATACACAAGTAAGTGGATGATTCTAAAAGCAGCTAGGGACAAAAGATCCTTAACCTAAGAGGGAAGGCATGTAAGGTTAGTAGCAGACCTATCCACAAAAACTTGTTAGGCCAGAAGAGAATGGCATGATATATTCAATATATGCTGAATGGGAAAAATACACAGCCATAAATACTGTAGCCAACAAGGCTGTCATTTGGAACAGAAGGACAGATAGTTTCCAAGACAAGCAAAAACTAAAGGAGTTCTTGAACACTAAACCAGCTCTACAAGAAATTTTAAAAGGGATCCTTTAAGTGGGAAAGAGAGACCAAAAGCAACAAAGACTAGAAAGGAAAACATACAACCTACAGGAACAGTGATTTTATAGGTAATACAATGGAACTAAATTCATATCTATCAATAACTACTCTGAATATAATTGGACTCAATGCTCTAATCAAAAAGGCATAGGGTTTCTGAATGGATAAAAAAAAAAAAAAACAACCAAGACCTATCAATATGCTTCTTACAAGAGACATACTTTAGACCAAAAGAAACTCCAAATTGAAAGTAAGGGGAAGGAGAGCTATTTATCATGCTAATGAACACAAAAGGAAAGCTGGAATAGTATTACTTATATCAGAAATAAAAAAAACTAGATTATATACCAAAGACTGTAATAAGAGATGAAGAAGGGCACTATATCATAATAAAGGGGTCTATCCAACAAGAAGATCTAACAACTGTAAATATTTATGCTCCCAACTTGGGAGCAGCCAAATATATAAATTGATTAATAACAAACTTAAAGAAACCTATTGATAATAGTAGGGGACTTTAACACCCCACTCACAGCAATAGACAGATTATCTAAGCAGAAGATCAATAAGGAAACATGGCTTTGAATGACACTGGGCCAGATGGACTTAAATATATTTAGAACATTTCATCCTAAAGCAGAATACACATTCTTTTTGAGTGCACATGGAGCATTCTCCAGAATAGTTCACATCCTGGCTCACAAATCAGCTCTCAACCAATACA
The DNA here is from genome assembly GCF_011100685.1 of Canis lupus familiaris. Taxonomy (NCBI): domain Eukaryota; kingdom Metazoa; phylum Chordata; class Mammalia; order Carnivora; family Canidae; genus Canis; species Canis lupus. The sequence continues at coordinate 79,562,118 of NC_049260.1, forward strand.
AAATGATTGCGATCATACCATGCATATTTTCAGATCACAGCACTATGAAGATTGAATTAAACCAGAAGAAAAAATTTGGAAAGGCCACAAATACATGTAGGTTAAAGAACATCCTACTAAAGAATGAACTGGTTAACCAAGAAATTAAAGAAGAAATAAAAGCATCCATGAAAGCAAATGAAAATGAAAACATGATAGTCCAAAACCATTGGGATATGGCAAAGGTCATCATAAGAGGGACTCATATAAGAAAACAGACCTTCCTCAAGAAGCAAGAGAGGTCTCAAATATACAATCTTACTTTACACCTAAAGGAGCTAAAAAAAGAACAGCAAGTAAAGTTTAAAACCAGCAGAAGTGAAATAATAAATAATAGAGCACAAATAAGTTGATATAAAAGGAAAAAAAAGTAGAACAGATCAATGAAACTAGGAGCTAGTTCTTTGAAAGAATGATCAAAATTGATAAATACCTAGCCAGATTTATCAAAAAGAATACAAAAGGACCCAAATCAAATAAAATCAAATCAAATGAAAAAGAAGAGATCACAATCAACACCACAGAAATATAAATGATTATAAGAGAATATAATTGGATATATGCCAACAAATTGGACAATCTGGAAGAAATGGATAAATTCCTGGAAGCATATAAATAACTAAAACTGAAACAGGAAGAAATAAAAAATTTGAACAGACCCATAACCAGCAAAGAAATTGAATCAGTAATAAAAAGTCTCCCAAAATACAAGAGTCTAGGACTGGATGGCTTCCCAGGGAACTTCTACCAAACATTTAATGAAGAGTTACTACCTATTCTTCTAAAACTATTCCAAAAAATAGAAATGGAGTGAAAACTTCCAAACTCATGTATGAGAACAGCATTACCTTAATTCCAATTCCAGACAAATACTCCACTAAAAAGGAGAATTACAGACCAATATCCCTAATGAACATGAATGAAAAAATGTTCAGCAAGATCAAATCCAATAGTACATTAAAAGAATTACCACAATCAAGTGGAATTCATTTATGGGCTGCAATCATGGATCAATATCTGCAAATCAATAAATATGATATACCACATTAATAAAAGAAAGGATAAGAACCATATGATCCTCTCAATAGATGCAAACAAGGCATTTTCCAAAATACAGTATCCTTTCTTGATAAAGATTCTCAAGAAAGTAGAGATCAAAGAAATGCAACTCAACACCAAAAAAGCCATATATGAAAGACCCTTAGTTACTATCATCCTCAATGGGGAAAAACTGAGAGCTTTTCCCCTAAGGTTAGGAAGAAGACAACAATGTCCTCTCTCTACACTGTTGTTCAACATAGTACTATAAGTCATAGCCTCAGAAATCAGACAACAAAAATTGACAAGAAAGAGGTCAAACTTCACGCATCGCCTACAACTGATATTCTGTAGGAAACCCAACACATTCCATCCAAAAATTGCTAAAACCGATATATGAATTCAACAAAGTCTTGGGATATAAAATCAAGGTATGGAAGTCTGTTGCATGTATATAAACCAATAATGAAGCAGCAGAAAGAGCAGATTCCACTTACAATCGAACCAAAAACTATATGTTAACTGTGAATAAACCTATCCAAAGAGGTAAAAGATCTGTAGGCTGAAAACTAGATAAAACTTATGAAAGAAATTGAAGACACAAATAAATGAGAAAACATTCCATGGTCATGGAGTAAAAGAACAAATTTTGGCCTTTTTGTGGCAAGATGGCAAAGGAGTAGGGGTCCTAAACTCACCTGGTCCCACAAATTTACCTGATAACTTCCAAATCATCCTGAACACCTACGAATTCGACCTGAGATTTAAAGAGAGAACAGTCAGAACACTACAGAAAGAAGGGTTTTCACATCTAGCAAGGCAGAAAGGAGGAAAAATAAAAAAGAATCATGTAGGGGAGGGACATTGCGAGGAGCCAGGCTAAAGTGGGGCCGAAGCCTCTGGACAGGAAAGCCCAGCCATGGAGAAGCAGGAACTTTAAAAATCCGCACCAGATTCATCCTGGATGGAAAAGTGCTCAGCAGGGAAATTGGGCAGAATCACAGGAGAGGCAGTGAAACCTCCAGTTTTCCGGAGTCACCAATAGAGGAAGCGCGCCTGGGGGGGAAACACGCCAGAAACTCTGAGCCGATCTCGGAAAAGGGCTGGAGCGCAACTGGCAGGGCATTGGGAGAATCCGGTCGGTCAGGCGAGTGGCTTGGGATGGAGGGGTCTGCACCCTGCTGCCTTCGGGAGCCACGCCCTGGGAGTATGATTCCAGCAGCACAGGCCCTGGATCCCAGGGCACTGGGCAGACAGCCGGCATTCCTGCGTTCCCCCTGGGACAGGTGGAGGCAAGGAGGGCACAGGACAGTGAGGACTCTCCTGCCACCAGGCGCCCGCAAGCTGTACAGATCAGCGCACTCGTGCTGCCCTGGGAGCATGTAGGCCAGTGTGGACTGGGAGATTGCATTAGTTACTGCAGGGAGCTGACTCCAGAGCTGGAGACTGGGCCGCAGCCAGTGTTGTTCTTCCTTGTTTCACCCTGTGTCTGGGAGGGGAGAGGCCACCAGGATCTGAGGCCTCACAGGGTAAAAAGCTCCTACTGAGCCATGCACCTGGCAGTGGGACTGGGTATCTCCCCAGGTACACACACCTGGGAATCAGCACAGCAGGCCCCTCCCCCAGAAGACCAACTGGAAGGAGAGGGGAAGAGCAAGTTCTTGAACAAGCAGTGCTGGAAAGCTCCAGGGGAAGTCCAGGGATTTATACTATATAGAACTAGAGGGTACCCCCCCTTTTCCCCCTTTTTCCAATACAACTCATTTTTATATCCAACTAAAAATTTCCAATATTTTTTCCTTTTTTGCACCTTAACTACAATATTTTATCGGCTCTTCACTTTTAAGTTTCTCCCTTACTGACTTTCATATTTCTACAATTACATGCCTTAGATATATTTTCCACTTCTAGATTCCCTTCAACATACTCAATTTACTTTTGGGAAATATATGAGATTCTTTTTATTTTGCTTTGTGTTTTTTGTTTTGTTTTGTTTTGTTTTGTTTTCTCTGTCTCATTTTGTTCTACAATGGCAGAAGTTAATACCTTCTAAAACATGACCAGCATGCACTCAGAACCAAGTGGTATACCATGCTACTTCATTCTGCGAGATTATATTCTCTCTTCATTCCCATTCTGCTTCCCCCACTTTTATCTCATTTATGTTTTGGTGGTCAATATTGGGGCTTTCTACAAGTATTGCTGGTTTATATAAATTTTGTAATAAGCTTCTTGTAACATACAGAATTTAATACAATCAGAATCAAGGGGGTCACACTTTAGGACCCCTCAGGTAGACTACATTCTTCCTCCACTACTTCTTCATCATTTCCCAGTGTCCCCCTTTTCTCTTCTCCTTTTTTTCTTTTTCTTTTCCTCTTTACTTTTGTTTTTTTCTCTTCCTTTTTTCCATCTTCTTTGGGATTCTTGGCCTTTTATTTTTTATATTTTATTTTAAAATTTGTTTACATTTTTCTGGTCCTTTTCTTTTATTTTTTTCTCACCTTTGTTTTCATTTTTCTGGTCTCTGACCTCATCAGAGTCATATAGGGTGAGATTTACTTAGGTTGTGGTTGATATTCTTGACTCAGCTTGCTCATACGGCCACTCTGCACTCATAAAAATGACTAGAAGGAAGAAATAACCACAAAGGAAAGAATCAGAAACGGTACTCTCTGCCAGAGAGTTACAGAAAATGGATTACAATTCGATCAGAAAGCCAATTCAGAAACACAATTATAAAGCTACTGAAGGCTCTGGAAGAAAGCATAAAGGATTGAAAAGACTTCATGACTCCAGAATTTAGATCTAATCAGGCCAAAATTAAAAATCAATTCAATGAGATGCAATCCAAGCTGGAGGTCCAAATGACAAGGGTTAATGAGGTGAAAGAAAGAGTGAGTGACATAGAAGACAAGTTGATACCATGGAAGGAAGCTGAGAAAAAAAGAGAAAAACAAAAGACTATGAGGAAAGGTTAATGGAAATAAATGACAGCCTCAGAAGGAAAAAAATCTACGTATAATTGGGAGTCCAGAGGGCGCCAAGAGGGCCAGAGGGCCAGAAAGCATATTTGAACAGATCATAGCTGGGAACTACCCTAATTTGGGGAGAGAAACAGACATTTAAATCCAGGAGATAGAAAGGTTCCCCCCAAATCAGTAAAAACCATTCAACACCTCAACATTTAATAGTGAAACTTGTAAATTCCAAAGATAAAGAGAAAATCCTTGAAGTAGCAAGAGACAAGAGCTTCTTAACTTATAAGGGGCAAAATATTAGATTAACAGCATACCTCTCCACAGAGATCTGGAAGGCCAAAAAGGACTGGCAGGATATATTCAGGGTAAAAGTGAGAAGAACAGGGCAGCCTGGGTGGCTCAGTGGTTTTAGCACTGCCTTCAGTCCAGGGCCTGATCCTGGAGACCCGGGATCGAGTCCCATGTCAAGCTCCCTGCATAGAGACTGCTTCTCCCTCTGCCTGTGTCTCTGCCTCTCTCTCTCTCTCTCTCTGCCTCTCTCTCTGTGTGTGTGTGTCTCATGAATAAATAAATAAAATCTTTTAAAAAAGTGAGAACATGCATCCAAGAATACTTTATCCAAGAGGGCTCTCGTTCAGAACAGAAGGAGAGATAAAGAGCTTCCAAGATAGGCAGAAACTGAAAGAATATGTGACCACCAAACCAGCTCTGCAAGAAATATTAAGGGGGACTCTGTAAAAGAAAGAGGAAACCCAAAGAAATAATCCATAAAACAGGGACTGAATAGGTATTACGATGACACTAAATTTGTATTGTTCAATAGTTACTCTGAATGTGAATGGGCTAAATGATCCCATCAAAAGATACAGGGTTTTGGACTGAATAAAAAAGCAAGACCCATCTATTTGCTGTCTGCAACAGACTCATTTTATACCTAAGGACACCTCTAGCCTGAAAATGAAAGTTTGGGGAACCATTTACCATTCAAATGGTCCTCAAAAGAAAGCTGGAGTACCAATCTTCATATCAGAGAAATTAAAGTTTATCCCAAGACTGTAGTAAGAGATGAAGAGGGACATTATATCATACTAAAAGGATCTATCCAACAAGAAGACTTAACAATCATGAATATCTATACCCCTAATGTGGGATCTTCCATGTATATCAGTCAATAATCAGAGTAAAAACATAGATAATAATATACTAATAGTAGGAGACTTCAACATGGCACTTTCTGCAAATGACAGATGCTTCTAAGCGTCTCTAAGGAAACAAGAGCCTTAAATGATACACTGAACCTGATGGATTTCACAGATAGTTACAGAACTTTACATCTAAACTCAACTGAATACACATTATTCACAGGTGCACATGGAACTTTCTCCAAATCACACCACATACTGGATCACAAATCAGGCCTCAACTGATACCAAAAGATTGGGATTATCTCTTGCATATTTTCAGACCATAATGCTTTGAAACTAGAACTCAATCACAAGAAGAAATTTGGAAGAAACTCGAACACGTGGTGGTTAAAGAGCATCCTGCTAAAAGATGAATGGGTCAACCAGGAAATTAGAGAATTACAAAGATTCATGGAAACTAATGAGAATGAAGATACAACTGTTCAAAATCCTTGGGATACAGCAAAAGCAGTCCTTAGAGGGAAATACATCACAATTCAAGCGTCCCTCAAAAAATGGAAAAACCTTAAATACAAGAGCTAACCTCATACCTAAAGGAACTGGGGAAAGAACAGCAAATAAAACATACACCAAACAAGAAGAGAGATAATAGACTGAAGCAGAACTCAATGAAATAGAGACCAGAAGAACTGCAGAACAGATCAACAAAAGCAGTTGTTGGTTCTTTGAAAGAATTAATAATATAGATAAACCCCTAGCCAGCCTTATTAAAAAGAAAAAGGACTCAAATTAATAAAAACATGAATGAAAGAGGAGATATCACAAATGATTTTAAAAACGTATTACGAACAGCTATACTCCAAGCAATTTGGAAATCTAGAAGAAATGGATGCATTTTCAGAAAACCACAAATTACTAAAATTAAACAGGAAGAAATAGAAAATCTGAACAGGCCAATAACCACGAAGGAAATGAAAGAAGTCATCAAACCCTCCCAAGACACAAAAGTCCAGGGCCAGATGTCTTCCCAGGGGAATTCTATAAAATGTTTAAAGAAAAAAAAAAAGGAAAAAAACTCCAAATGTTTAAAGAAGAAAGAATACTTATTCTACTAGCACTGTTCTGAAGGATAGAAAGGGATGGAATATTTCTAAACGGGTTTTATGAGGCCAGCATCACCTTAATTCCAAAACCAGACAAAGACCCGACGAAAAAGGAGAATTATAGACCAATATCCATGATGAATACAGATGCAAAAATTGTCAACAAGATACTAGCCGATATGATTCACAGTACATAAAGAAGTTTATTTACCATGACCAAGTGGGATCGAAGGCTGGCTCAACACTCATAAAACAATTAACATGATAGATCACATCAACAATATTAAAACAAGAAGTATATCATCTTCTCAATATATGCAGAGAAAGCATTTGACAAAAAAACACAGGAGTGTAGGGATAGAGGGAATATTCGTCAGCATATTAAAAGCCATCTATAAAATCCCACAACAAAGATCATTCTTAATGGGGAAAAGCTGAGATCCGTTCCCCTAAGATCAGGAGCACGATATAGATGTGCACTCTCACCACTGCTATTCAACATAGTAGTAAAGTCCTAGCCTCAGCAACCAGGCAACAAAAAGAAATAAAAGGCATTCAAATTGGCAAAGAAGTAGTCCAACTCTCCCTCTTCACAGACGATATGATACTGTACGTGGAAAACCTAAAAGACTCCACCCCAAAATTCCTAGAACTCATACAGCAATTCAGAAACATGGCAGGATGCAAAAATCAATGCCCAGAAATCAGTGGTGTTTCTATACACTATCAATGAGACTGAAGAAAGATAAATTAAGGAGTCAATCCCATTTACAATCACACCCAAAAGCATAAGATACCTAGGAATAAACCTAACCAAAGAGGTAAAGGATCTATACCCTAAAAACTACAGAACACTTCTGAAAGAAATTGAAGAAGACACAGAGAGATGGAACAATATTCCATGCTCATGGATTGGAAGAATTAATACAGTGAAAATGTCAAAGCTATCCAGGGCAACGTACACATTTAATGCAATCCCTATCAAAATACCATGGACTCTCTTCAGACAGTTGGAAAAATCATTTTAAGATTTTTGTGGAATCAGAAAAGACCTCGAATAGCCAGAGGAATATTGAAAAAGAAAACCAGAGCCGGGGGCATCACAATGCCAGATTTCAAGCTGTACTGTAGAGCTGTGATCATCAAGACAGTATGGTACTGGCACAAAAACAGACCCCTAGATCAATGGAAGAGAACAGAGAACCCAGAAATGGGCCCTGAACTCTATGATCAACTAATATTTAACAAAGCAGGAGACTATCCACTGGAAAAAAAGACAGTCTCTTCAATAAATGGTGCTGGGGAAATTGGACAGCCATGGGCAGAAGAATGAAACTAGACCATTCTCTTACACCATACACAAAGATAAACTCAAAATAGATGAAAGATCTAAATGTGAGATAAGAATCTACCAAAATCCTAGAGGAGAACACAGGCAACACCCTTTCTGAACTTGGCCACAGCAACTTCTTGCAAGATACATCTTTGAAGGCAAGGGAAACAAAAGCAAAAATGATCTATTGGGACTTAGTGAAGATAAAAACTTCTGCACAGCAAAAGAAACAGTCAACAAAACTAAAAGACAACCTACAAAATGGGAGAAAATATTTGCAAATGACATGTCAGATAAAGGGCTGGTATCCAAGATTTATAAAGAACTTATTAATTCAACAGCAAAGAAACAATTCAATCATGAAATGGGCAAAAGACATGAACAGAAATTTCACAGAGAATGACATATACATTGCCAACAAGCACATGAGAAAATGCTCTGCATCACTTGCCATCAGGGAAATACAAATCAAAACCATAATGAGATACCACCTCACACCAGTGAGAATGGGGAAAATTAACAAGGAAGGAAACAACAAATGTTGGAGAAGATGTGGAGAAAGGGGGACCCTCTTGCACTGTTGGTGGGAATATGAACTGGTGCAGCCACTCTAGAAAACTGTGTGGAGGTTCTTCAAAGAGTTAAAAATAGAGCTACTCTATGACCCATTAATTGCACTACTTGGGATTTACCCCAAAGATACAGATGCATTGAACAGCCAAGACACCTGCATCCCAATGTTTATAGCAGCAATGTCCACAATAGCCAAACTGTGGAAGGAGCCTCATTGTCCATCAAAAGATGAATGTATAAAGAAGATGTGGTAAATATGTATACAATGGAATATTACTCAGCCATTAGAAACAGTGAATAGCCACCAATTTTTTCGACATGGATGGAACTGGAGGGTATTATGCTGAGTGAAGTAAGTCAATCAGAGAAGGACAAACATATGGTCTCACTCATATATGGGGAATATAAAAAATAGTGAAAGGGATTATATGGTAAAGGAAAGAAAATGAATGGGAAAAATCAGAGAGGGTGACAGAACATGAGAGACTCCTAAATCTGGGAAACGAACAAGTGGTAGAGGAAGTGGAGGTTGGTGGGGGGATGGGGTGACTGGGTGACAGACATTGAGGGGAGCACTTGATGGTATGAGCACTGGGTGTTATGCTATATGTTGGCAAATCGAACTCCAATAAAAAAATTTACCAAAAAAGTCCTTTTCAAGTCTTCTGGAACCTGGACCATATTTTTGCAAGAGCATCAGAATACCACCTGTAAAGAACAGGGCAGTCAAAAATGGACATAGTTAAAGACCCAATGACAGTTCAGTATAATGCAGTCGAAAAGAAAATTTGATTATTTTTTGTAACACACAGCATTTTAACAATTCAAATGTCAAGTGATGGCACTGTACCAGGACATGTTTCAACTTTAGGAATTTCATTTCGTTTTTGGAATACCAACAGCATTCATGCACCCAAAATAATCTAAGTGGGCTTATTATTATTTTTTTGACAATTCTCATGTTACTTCACATAGCAGGTAAACTACATATATTAGCCTAGAGATTATTTAGTGTTTGACTTTCTGGAAATCTGTTGAAAATCAATGAACTAATGAACGAACAAGCAAACAGCTAGCCAGTCAGCCAGCCAGCCAGCCAAACCAACCAACCAACCAACCAACCAACCAACCAACCAACCAACCAACCAACATCTCAGAAGGTTTCAAGGCACATGCCTACAAAGGATCACGGATCATTACAAAACTGAAACCTCGGTATCTGTTTTGCCAAGGTGACTCTAGGAGATTCTACAGGTTATAGAGTTGTCACCAAAATGTATCTCCTTTAATACTGAGAAGTTTTCATTTTCTTATGTAGGTAAAGACTGGATAAAAACAAATATAAAAACCTTGCTGTTCTGGGCAGGTAAAGTAAAAAAAATAAAAAAACAAAACAAAACAAAACAAAACAAAAAACACCCCAAAAAACAAAACAAAACAAAACAAAAACATTGTCTTTTCTTCTTTGTTCACAATCACTTATCAAGAGTAGACAGCCAATACAAGAAAACCTTGTCATTTTAACAGAGAGAAGAGCCAAATCTCAATGTTACACAAGTGTGCTTGTAAAACTCACTTCTCCCAATTTCAGTCCATCTTGACCATGCATACAATTCCTTTTCAAAACATCTCCTTCGGGGAAGCCTGGGTGGCTCAGTGGTTGAGTGTCTCCCTTTGGCTCAGGGCGTGACCCTGGGGTCCTGGGATCGAGTCCCACAGCAAGCTCCCTGCATGGATCCTGCTTCTTTTTCTGCCTGTGTCTCTGCCTTTCTCTCTCTCTCTCTCTCTCTCTCTCTCTCTCTCTGTGTGTGTGTGTGTGTGTGTCTTTCATGAATACATAAATAAAATCTTTTTTTAAAAAAAAAGGACAAATTTTGTTTAAATATCTGTACTATCCAAAGAAATATACACATTCAGTGCAATCCCCACCAAAATAACACCAGCATTTTTCACAGAGCTAGAACAAACTATTCTAAGTTTTGAAAGGAACTGGAAAACACCCTGAATAACCCAAGTAATGTTGAAAAAGAGAAGTAAAGCAAGAGGCATCACAGTTCCAGACTTCAAGCTTTCTACAAAGCTCTAATCCTGACAGTGTGTAACTGGCACAAGAACAGATAAATTGATCAATGGATCAGAATTGAGAACCTAGAAATAGACCCTTATCTCTATGGTCAACTCATCTTTCACAAAGTAAGAAAGAATATCCAGTGGGAAAAAAAAAGAGTCTAGTCAACAAATGGTGTTTGGAAAACTGGACAGCCACATGCAAAAGAATGAAACTGGACCACTTTCTTACACCATACATAAAAGTAATGTTAAAATGGTTAAAGGACCTAAATGTGAGACAGGAAGCCATCAAAATCCTAGAAGAAAATAAGAGCAGCATCCCCTTTGAACTCGGCCATAGCAACTTCTTACTAGACATGTCTCTGGCAGGAAGGGAAACAAAAGCAAAAATGAAGTATTAGGACTTCATCAAGATAAAAAGCTTCTGCACAGCAAAGGAAGCAATCCATATAACTAAAAGACAACCTACAAAATTAGAGAATATATTCCAAATGAATTAAAGGGCTAGGATTGGGCAGCCCCGGTAGCGCAGCAGTTTAGCGCCGCCTGCAGCCTGGGGTGTGATCCTGGAGAGTGAGTCCCACATTGGCTCCCTGCATGGAGCCTGCTTCTCCCTCTGCTTGTGTCTCTGTCTCTGTCCCTCTGCCTGCCTCTCTCTCTCTCTCTGCCTCTGAATAAATTTAAAAACAAGAAGGAAATTTAAAAAAAAGAAGAATAAAGGGCTAGGATTAAAAATATATAATCTTTCAAATTCAACACTCCAAAAATAATCCAGTTAAGAAATGAGAAGACATTAAGAGACATTTCTCCAAATAAGACATGTAAATGACTAACAGAAACATGAAAAAATGTTCATCACTCATCATCAAGGAAATAAAAATCAGATCCACAATGAGATACCACCTCATACCTGTCATAATGGATAAAATTAACAACTCAGGAAACAACAGATGTTGGTGAGGATATGGAGAATGGGGAGTGCTCTTACATTGTTGATGGGGATGCAAACTGGTAGAACCATTCTGGAAAACAGTATGGAGGTTCCTCAAAAAGTTAAAAATAGAACTTATCATTTGACCCAGCAATTTTACTACTAGGTATTTATCCAGAGGCTACAAAAATAGTTATCTGAAGGGGCACATGCACCCCAATGTTTATAGTAGCTCTGTCAATAATAGCCAAATTATGAAAAGGGCCCAAATGTCCTTTGACTGATGAATGGATTAAGAAGGTGATTTATATATAATGGAATATTACTAACCATCAAAATGAATGACACCTTGCCATTTGCAATCATGTGGATGGAACAAGAGGATATTATGCTAAGTGAAATATGTCAGTCAGAAAAAGACAAATACCATATGATTTCACTCTTACGTGAAATTTAAGAAACAAAGCAGATGAACATAGGGGAGGTGAAGGAAAAATAAGATAAAAAATAGAAAGGCAAACAAACCATAAGAGACTCTTTTTTAAAAAGATTTTATTTATATTTGGGAGATAGAGAGCACAAGGAGAGAGAGTGGGAGAGAGAGAGAGAGAAGAGGAGCAGACTCTCCATGGAGCAGGTAGCCCAACACAGGGCTTGACCTAAGGACCCTGGATCATGACCTTTGCCAAAGGGAGATGCTTAACTGACTGAGCCACCCAGGTGCCCCAAGAGACTCTTAATTATAGACAACAAACTGAGGGTTGCTGAAGGGGTGGTGCATAGGGGAATATCCTAAAAGGGTGATGGGAATTAAGAAGGGCAATGATTGTGATGAGCACTGGGGTTATATGTAAGTGACGAATCACTAAATTCTACTCCTGAAACCAATACTACACTCTATACATTAACTAACTTGGTTTTAAATAAAAATGTGGTAGAAAAAAAAAACAATATAAATCCTGTTCTATGCTACACTATGGATGAAACTTGAGGACATTATGCTAAGTGACATCAATCAGTCCTAGAAAGACAAATACTGCATGATTACCCTTATATGAGGTATCAAAAGTAGCCAAACTCGTAGAAGCAAAAAGTGGAATGTTGGTTTCCAGGGGCTGGGGGAAAGAGGATATGGGAAGTTCATGTTCCAAGCGTACAGAGTTTCAGTCATGCAAGATGAAAAAGTTTCAGAGATCTGCTGTTTGACAGTGGACATAACATATAATTAACAATACTGTACTGTACCTTTACATGTTATCTGTTACTACAACAAAAGTTTACAGGACAGTTGGTGAGAAGTGTCTTGGCAGAGATTTTTCAAGTCAGAAACTTTTGGAAGACTTGAGTACACTTCTCTCTATCATCTTGCATATCATGCCAACAGTGTTTAGAGTTCTTCCTACTTCACATCTTCTGTATCATTGCTTCAACAGCTTCAAATCAGGGTCCTGTATTTCTCACTGGGACAAGTGTTATAATGGATTCCAAATTGATCTCTTTGCTTTCAGTCGCTCACCTCCAATCAATTCTAATCACTATAACCAGTAAAAAAATGTAAATATTATATATCACTCCTGATTAAATCACTTCAGTAACTTTTTATTACCTATCAAAGAAAGAAAACACCATTTTTCCTTGATTACTGGCTACCAGCTATGTCTCCAGTCCTATCCTGTCCTTGCATCCTTTAGTCCAGCTATATAAAACTATTTCCCTTACTTTTATTTATGCAGAAACTCATGCCCTTCCCCACCTCCAGCCACCTGACATTTTTAATAGCAATAATGGGTTTAGCATTACTTCCTATTGATATCTTTCTTGATTCCAGATCCATAATTCCTGGAAGAAGTTATGTCTCATTTTCTTAAAAAATTCCTTATAAAAAATTTATTATGAAATTTTCTATCCTGGCATGTATAGCTTTTAATTATACCTTAATTTGTCGACTGCCTTTCTTTAATAGACTGTGAACTTGGCTCTTAGATATTTGTTAACATTTCTTTCCCAGAAATTAACATAGTGCTGGATGGTCAGTGAATGTTCTATGTATGTATATGTGCATATATGAATGAATAAATAAACAAGTGAGTGAATTTATGAGATAATAAATTTCAGATGGCCTGCCAACATCCCTCACCTCAGCCTTCATATTAATTTTTGTATACTTCCTAAATTCAATTTTACTTTAGAAGACAACCTTGTGGCTTTATTCATGCTATCAATACTTACAGAATCTTAAAATTGGAGGAAATCTCATGGCTTATATTACTAAGGATAAGTAACTCCAGCAAATACAATAAGTTAACACAAAATTGCAGTGACTTAACATAAAAAAAAACCTTTAATTTTTGCTAACTTGAAGTATGGTTGGGTGCTCAGGTGACTTTCTATGAAAACGGCTTTACTATCCCCTAGTGACCTTTCAGAGCCTTTTGTTGGATCCTCTGCAATTATCTATTGGAGGAGGGGAAGAGAGAATGAGAGTGAGAATGAGAGCAAGGGAGAAGGAAATAGACACAGAGAGGGAGATGTCACAAGAGTCTTTTTAGTTACCAGAACAGAAAGTAGTGTATACTACTTGCAACTGCATTTTATTGTCTAGAGTTCAGGTAATGGTCAACCTATTTTCAAGGGAGGCTGAAGAATATAGAGGAACACATGGATATGGGTGAACACTGATGGTCCCCACAACAGTCATCTATTCCTACCCAATGTTGGGATACCTCTGGAAGTATCCTTAAAAGATGATTATCTGAAAGAAGTTTGATGACAATGGAGAACTCACTATATGCACAAAGCAACTTGTTCAATTATTTTATGATTCTAGTCACTAAAATGTTCTTTATGCTAAACCATGATCTCCTTCTTGTAGTAAGAGAGTACATTTATTTTTCTTCCATTAAGCCACTCAAATATTTGAATAAAGTACCAGATCCCCCCAGCATTTTATCTTCCTTAAGATAAACATTTCCAATTTGTATTAACTTTTTATAGGAACTTTACACTATTATGGCTGTCCTCTTCTGGATATACTATAATGATGTTAGTCTATATCTTAAAATATGAAACCATACGCCAATTATGGCCTCTCATAGAGATCAGGATACTGACTTCCTACAATCTGGTCACTATGTAAAGTGAAATCATGCGTATAAAATCGCTTTTCATAATGTAAAGCAGCATGCTTGTAGAAGGTCTCATTATTATTATAAATGTAGCTTGAGATTGTGGAGCTTATTCAGCAGCCACATCACACTGTTGGACAGTAATTGAAACTTGTAGTCAGCTAAATCCCCAAACCTTTTTCACAGGAATTGCTACATGAAAGAGCCCCATAATCATTTATTCCACGGTCAATGATAACTACACCATTCATTTTCTGCCTTTGAGAAAATAGGCTTAATAGTGTCTAGGTTTCCAGGGCTAACTACCAATTTAAAACTCTTGACAAGTTTTAGATACAATCAACCCACACAAACCACTTTGACCAAATTCAGTGGGTTTTTTTAAAAGTATAAATTCAGTTAACTAAGCATATTTTAAAATTTTTGTCTGCATGACAACAAATACCTGATTTAAGGCCCCTTTTATCTACTTGTGGCATTGGTGAGGGAATAGCCTTAAACTTTTGATTTCCTCTTCAGTAGCTAATGGTTTTGTTTTCACTAACGCTCTCTGTGGTCAAGAAATGCACATTTTCTTGGAATTGCAAACAGTGAGAGCAATTTAAATTATATAGAAGCACCAAAACCATAAATAATAGCAACCTTGAGATCTCATTACTAGTATAAAGCAGAAATATGGAAAACCATAACTTTTCCACCATATTCTTTTTCTTCTCTCTCTAGGAACATTCTGGATCATTTACTTCTCAAGCCCATAAATCAGAGCCATCTCTTAAATCCAGGATTAGGGGATCCCTGGGTGGCGCAGTGGTTTAGCGCCTGCTTTTGGCCCAGGGCGCGATCCTGGAGACCCGGGATCGAATCCCATATCGGGCTCCTGGTGCATGGAGCCTGCTTCTCCCTCTGCCTATGTCTCTGCGCCTCTCTCTCTCTCTCTGTGTGTGACTATCATAAATAAGTAAAAATTAAAAAAAAATAAATCCAGGATTAGCAGTCCATAATGAAAGGATCAGAATTTTTAAATGCAGTCATTTTAATTGCTTAGTCTATTTGCATGTCTCCATAGAGAATGTGATAGTGTTTTTAAATACTGGGTTTTTAAAATAATTCCCATTGAATTAATTGGACTACTTTAAGCAGTGAAAGGCAACTACATTATGTAGTATTTGAAGTATGTTAACTCTGTTCAGTCTTGATAAGCCAGAAGTTGCAGTTTTCCAAGTAAGAGAAAAAAGAAATCAACTTCCATATTGAATAATGAAAGTACATAGTAGTTTTGACAGAGTCTAAAAACCTAATAATGTTTCTGTATTTACTACAAAAATAAGAAGTGCAAGCCTATGTAGATCTACTACATATTTCATTATGACACACTAACCCTTAGCCTTACTACATATACAATTTCCTGGGTGTACTATAACAAAGTGCCACAAATGGGGTGACTTAAAACAACAGAAATTTATTGTCTCACAGTCCCAAAGACTAGAAGTCTGAAATCAAAATGTCCACAGTGTTGGTTCCTTTTGAAGACTCTGAGGGTGAATCTGTTTCACGTTTCTTTTATAGCTTCTGGCAGTTGCCTATAATTCTTCGTGACCCTTGGCTTGTAGATGTGTCATTCCAGTCTCTGTCACTGCCATCCCATGCCATTCTCTCCCTGTCTGTGTCTTTTTCTGCCTCTAAATTTTCCTCTTCTTATAAGGGCAATAGTGATTGGAATATAGATCTCATTTTACTTCAGTGTAACCTTGTCTCAACTCTGCAAAGACCTGATTTCCAAATAAGATAATATTCACAAGTACCAGGCATTAGGAATATAGCTTTTGGGGTACACAATTCAATTTATAACACCACACCTACTTACAGTGATATCAACATGACAGTGAAATCTGGATGAGAAATAAAATCTTCAGTTTCAAAGTGAGAAAATTGCTGTACTAAAATATGAATGTTTGGAAGCTTTGACATTTGAGTTTTCATATTATTGGTGGCTTCTAGAAAGATATACTATTAGACAAGCACATAGGCAGGTCTTGTGCACATAAGAAAAATCTTATCTGAAAATAAGCTGTGTCCTCAGTCCTGAATTTACAAATCTAGTTTACCAGGTACACAGAGAAAAATCCTCGAGTATATATGAAACCTCTTTCAAAATTGTGCCTTATGCTCTTCCTCCTGCAACCCCATCGGAGCCCGTGTGCCCCGCTGCCCTCACCATGGCCGCGCTCACCCAGAACCCGCAGTGCCAGAAACTGCAGAAGTGGCATCGCTAGCAGGGCTCTGACCTCAACCTGCGCCACCTTTCGAGGGGGACAAGGAACGCTTCAACTGCTTCAGCTTGAACCTGAACACCAACCATGGGCATATTCTGGTGGATTATTCCAAGAACCTTGTGACCGACACTGTGATGCAGATGCTGGTGGACCTGGCCAAGTCCAGGGGTGTGGAGGCTGCCCAGGAGCGCATGTTCAAAGGCGAGAAGATCAACTTCATGGAGGATCGGGCGGTGCTGCATGTGGCCTTGCGCAACCGGTCAAACACACCCATTCTGGTGGATGGCAAGGATGTGATGCCAGAGGTCAACAAGGTCCTGGAGAAGATGAAGTCTTTCTGCCAGCACGTCTGCAATGGTAAGTGGAAGGGGTACTTGGGCAAGCCTATCACGGACGTCATTAACTTCGGCCTTGGCGGCTCTGACCTGGGGCTCCTTAGGGTGACTGAAGCCCTTAAGCCGTACTCTTCAGGAGGACCCCGGGTCTGGTTTGTCTCCAACATCGACGGGACCCACATTTCCAAAACCCTGACCACCCTGAACCCTGAGTCCTCTCTGTTCATCATTGCCTCCAAGACCTTTACCACCCAGGAGACCATTACAAATGTGGAGACGGTGAAGGAGTGGTTTCTCCTGTAGGCCAAGGATCCTTCTGCAGTCGCGAAGCGCTTTGTCGCCCTGTCTACTAACACGACCAAAGTGAAGGAGTTTGGGATTGACCCTCAAAACATGTTGGAGTTCTGGGATTGGGTGGGAGGATGCTACTCGCTGTGGTCAGCCATTGGACTCTCCATTGCACTGCAAGTGGGATTTGACAACTTCGAGCAGCTGCTCTCGGGCTCACTGGATGGACCAACACTTCTGTATGATGCCCTTGGAGAAGAACGCCCCTGTCCTGCTGGCTCTGCTGGGCATCTGGTACATCAACTGCTTTGGGTGTGAGACGCAGGCCATGCTGCCCCAAGACCAGTACCTGCACCGCTTTGCTGCTTACTTTCAGCAGGGTGACATGGAGTCCAACGGGAAGTACATCACCAAGTCCCGCACTCCTGTGGACCACCAGACAGCCCCATTGTGTGTGGGGGGAAGCCAGGAACCAATGGCCAGCATGCCTTCTCTCAGCTCATCCACCAAGGCACCAAGATGATACCCTGTGACTTCCTCATCCCAGTCCAGACCCAGCACCCGATAAGGAAGGGTCTGCATCACAAGATCCTCCTGGCCAACTTTTTGGCCCAAACTGAGGCCCTGATGAAGGGGAAGTCAACAGAGGAGGCCCAGAAGGAGCTGCAGGCCGCAGGAAAGAGTCCAGAGAACTTTGAGAAGCTGTTGCCACACAAGGTCTTTGAAGGAAATAGCCCAACAAACTATTGTGTTCACCAAGCTCACGCCATTCATTCTGGGAGCCTTGATTGCCATGTACGAGCACAAGATCTTCATTCAGGGTGTCATCTGGGACATCAACAGCTTTGACCAGTGGGAGGTGGAGCTGGGAAAGCAGCTGGCCAAGAAAATTGAGCCTGAACTTGATGGCAGTAGCCCAGTCACCTCTCACGACTCTTCCACGAACGGGCCAATCAATTTCATCAAGCAGGAGCATGAGGCCAGAAGCCAATAAACTCATGCCCGGCTGCAGTCCCTGTTGTAACCGGTCCTTCTTGTTCTCCTCGCCAGAGATGTGCTGCACAGTCTTTCCCAGAGCACTCTCTGGTTGCGGGCTTGGAGCACAAGCCCTTTGGGGGAAGCTGGTCTGGAATTACCACCCCTGCCCATCCATGTCCGTGTGCCCTCTGTTTTACGATTGGCTTAAGTGTTTCAGTGCAGCTGATTTTTCTGACCATGTTCACTTTGTTTGTGTACCAGATAGAAAAATAAAGATGCCACAAAGGAAAATACAAAAACAAAAACAAAATTGGGCCTTATTTGAAGTATTTTTCCCTCCCTCTTTTTTTAAAAAGATTTTATTATTTATTAATGAGAGACACAGAGAAAGAGAGAGAGACAGAGAGAGAAGCAGGCTCCACACAGGGACTTGATCCCAGGTCTCCAGGATCACAACCCAGGCTAAAGGTGGCGTTAAACCGCTGAGCCACCAGGGCTGCCCTTTCCTCCATCTCTTAAGGCCATAAGGGCTTACTCATTTTAGCTGTCTCCCTTGACAGAAATACTACCTCATCATCGGGAAAATTTTGAGACACTGGTGTGTTTATAGAGTTTGTATTTATGGAGGAATATCGCCTTACAGATAAAAAAAATTGAATAAAAATCTTTCATTATAACATAGCACCAAGGAGGGCAAAATTGGACCAATTTAATTTTATTTTAAAGATTTATTTATTTACTTATTTATTTATTAGAAAGAGAGCATGAGCAGGAGGAGGGACAGAGGCAGAGGGAGAAGCAGAATCCCCACTGAACAGGGAACCCAACTCTGGACTTGATCCCAGGACCTTGGGATCATGACCTGAGCCAAAGGCAGACACTTAACCAACTAAGCTACCCAGACACCCTTGACCAATTTAATCTTAAGGGTATACATACGCAGGATAGAAGTGGTATGGTAAACAAGTGTAACTTCAGGGTTATGTTTCTTTCTTAGCCTAAAAAATTGTGGAGAAAAGGAGTAACTTGGGAAGTGAAGAAAAAATAGCTTACACACATCTATTGTTATAGATGGATTACAGATAATTGTAAACCAGGTTTCTAGATTATTGCTTTGAAGTAGTGGGATTGTGTATTGCCGTATTATCACTGGGATTTCTTTTAGTCTAAACATATGATGCAACCTAGGTCTTCCTTCTAGCATCTTGTATAGGGCAGTGTAGACGCCATGTGTAGTCAGTGTGGACAATAAGTTCAGACAATAGATGGTCAAAAGGTTCTAAATAAATACAAGTGCTATGGTCCCATAAATAAAAGTGTAGTATTCATTTTTGTTGTGATCCCTAGGTCCTTTTAATGTCAGTATGGCCTTGTGGGATGGTTTTTGTTTTTATTCTTTCTAGAGCCATAAAATAACCTTTCACCTCCCCTTCCTTATTTAAGGGGCTATTTCATGTCCACAAACATGGCCTTTGCCAATGTATTCTAATTTGCATAGATTTTTATTAGCTCTAAATACAAATAGGTAATTAAAGTGACGTTTTGTTAGATTTGACTTATTCAACAAAGGGTTATTGAGTGCTAATGATGTATAGGCACTGTTCTAAACATTGTGGATATAACATAGATACAGTTTTCCTCATGGTGATTATTGCCTAAAAAGGGAGACAGAGCTTATTTTTTTGGGGGGGGGGAGACAGAGCTTAAATAAATTAGCCAATTTTGCATGAATGTAAAATTAAAAATTGTGATTAAATGTTATGAATAGGAAGACGAAAATTATATGAGAGAACATCAATTAGATTGTGGATGGGTAGAGATGCATGGTGTCAGCAAGTTTAGAAGTGGAGACTTAAAGAATGAGAAGGAAGCAGCATGCAAAAATTGAGGAGAATGTTTCATGCAAAGGGAATTGCATATGTTATGGTCCTAAAGAAGGGAAAAGGTTGAAAGCACTTGAGACCTAAATGGAATGTAGCTAGAAAATTGCAATCTGTGGAAACAGAAGTATGGATGGCATGAAGTGACATCATAAAGGTGAGGAATTTTCACACCATGCAGAACCTCAAGAATCAAAAAAGTCTCATGATGCAATATATATATATATATATATTTTAACTTTTTATTTTGAAATAATTTTAGACTTACAGAAATGTAAAAATAGCACAGGGTTCCTAAATAGCTTTCACCCAGCTTATTTTATTTATTTTATTTTAAAAAGATTTTATTTATTCATTCGGGTGGTGCAGAGGGACAAGCAGACTCTGCTGAGTATAGAGCCCAGAACAGGGCTCTAATCCCACAACCCTGAGATCATGACCTGAGTGGAAATCAAGAGTCAGGTACCAATTGACTACCTAGGCACTCCCATAGAGCTTCTTTTAGTTAAAAAGATATTGTAGTATTTCATGCAAAATATGAAGGTGGCTAAGACTAAAGGTGTTGGTGGAGGTAACATCACTTAAATTAACCTACTATGCCTCAGACTCTGTGTTAAAGTGCTAGAGATGCAGTAATGAGCAAGCAAGTCTGGTTTCTGTCTTCAAGAGCTTGCATCTAGTGGACTTACCAATGGATTGGATATGTGATGGTAAGAAAGAGGATAGTGTAATGAAAGTTTGCCAGGTTTCTGATTTGAACGTTTGAATGAATAGAGATGTCATTCACTGAAGTGGGCATTTCAATTATCTATAACTCTATAACAACCTTAAAATTTAGTGTCTTAAAAACAAGTATTTATTATTTCTTATGATGCTGTGGGATTCTCAGTGGTTCTGATGCTGCACATTATTTCAACTGTGATCATTCATGAAGTTGAATTTAGTTGAGATCTTTGCTGAGCATGGAATCTCATCATCACTTCATTAACATTTCTTGGGCCTTGGTGTTGAACTTTGTCAAAAGCACCTCATTTCATCTCCACGTGGCTTTTCTCTTTCCACACTGTATTATTCATTTTTTTAGTCCAAGCTTCTTTACTTAGCAACTCTCTTCTAGGATAGGGAGAAGGTATTAGGTCTTTTAAAAACTAGGCCTACTATGTCTCTGCCTCTCTCTCTGTGTGTGTGTGACTATCATAAATAAATAAAAATTAAAAAAAGATAAATACAATAAAAATTTGGATCCCTGGGTGGCACAGCGGTTTGGCGCCTGCCTTTGGCCCAGGGCACGATCCTGGAGACCTGGGATCGAATCCGACGTCAGGCTCCCGGTGCATGGAGCCTGCTTCTCCCTCTGCCTATGTCTCTGCCTCTCTCTCTCTCTGTGTGTGACTATCATAAATAAATAAAAATTTTAAAAAAGATAAATAAAATAAAAACTAGCCCTAAAATGGGCATCACTTTCACCATATTCTATTGGTCCAAAGTATGTCACAAGACAAACCCAAATTCAAGGGGAAGAGAAATCAATTCCTAATTTCAAAAAAGAAACTATGTAATTTTTGGTGGCATTTTTTGGAGACAGTCTACTACTGTAGAAAAGTGTGGAAAGAGATTTGGATTATAAATCACAACATCACATGAGAGATCACAATATTAGAGCTAAGAGGATCCTAAGAGAACTTCTGCTCTGATTACATTATTTTTCACATGAGTAAACTCAAGCCCAGAGAATTAAAGTGACATTTTAAGGTCATACAGCTAATTGGGGCATGATACCTAAGGTACAATTTTCCCAAGTCTGCCAGTGCTTTTTTATAATAGATTCCTACTAACTCTTTGTATAACAAAATGTAATCTACTCTCAAATTCTCCTTCTTTCAACATTTCTTAAGTTAATGTTTGAAGGAAATGTAACTTGTTTTCCAGGCAACCTCATGGGTTTCTAGTGCCTATGGAAGAATAAGTAAATGGAGTATCATCTTAGGAAATCAAGAAAGAGATTGGGCTCTGGCTATATTTTATTTCTTTTGCCTGTTTATCAAATGGATTCATGTTGTATCATTTTAGGTTGTTCTTACTCTATCTGTCAAGAGGATGAATTATTTGAATTTGATTGCCTCATATGTTCTGTAAATTACAAATAACAACATTTGAATCCACTATCTTGACCTTTTCAACAATGCATAATTTTCAGGGCATGCCATTGTATATCTTTTCTTGTTTACAGCCTCAATGAACTGTAGAAAAGAAGTGGAATGGCTATCAAATTAAAATATACAATACTTAGAAGGTCAAAATAATGTATCATGAGACTTTTTTTCAAAGCAAGGATTAAAATAGGGATGTCTATCTTATTACTCCTTCACTTTCCCTTCTTCCCAGTCATACGCACACAATGGGAATATCTGATTTAAAATACTGTGCACATCATGATGGTGTGGATGGAAGAAATGAACAATATAATAACTAAAGTTGTACTAATATTTGAGTTCATCTGGAATAGGAATTTTGCTATGTATAGACAGACTGTAGATCCATTTCACAAATGGGTTTAATAGTGTTGCATTTATCAAACCTAGTCTGGAAACATTCTTAAGGATTTGTAATTATCTCAATTTCTAAAAATTTTAATTACAAATTTAATTTTAATTCGGTTTAATGTTAATGTTGAAAAACCATTTAGCACATACTTAAGAGAAACACGGGGTATCAAATAAAAATGGTGGTATCGGAATCTTAATATGTTAAGAGTCATTATCTATTTCAGTGGTATTCCCCTTTTAGTAGTGGAACAATTTCTCCAAAAGCAATTTAAAGCTGAAGCCCAATATGAAAACATATTGAGAGGAATCAGCTTTAGTGAAGGAAATGATGACCCTAATGAAGTCCCAATCCAGTTGGGGTCCAGCCACTGCCATAAATCCCCTGGGGCTCTACAGAATGGCTTTTGAAAATCTCTGTTCTACTGCAGTGTATTGCTGTCTGAAACAGCCACTAATCCTCTATAAAGCTAACTTTCATTATTTTGCCCTAAGGAAGGTGAGACTCAGAATCCCCCTGAGTATAGGAGAAGGGTATTTCTTTTCATTTCTTCTAGACCCATATAGCAACCTTGACAGTACTATGCCCACAGTTAGATTTCATTCAAATACTTGGGACTGCCTTCAACATCAGAGTCCTTTTCAGAGACCATATTGCCAAGATAAATAACTTCTGAAACAGTAACAAAGCTAATGGCAGCCGTATACCATAGATGGACTATGTTATTCACATCACTTAGCTTTAATCATCAAGCTGCTTCCCTTTCATCAAAATTATTGCAGACCTGTGATGGTGAATAATTGTGTTGTATACCTGATACGAATGTAACATTGTATGTCAACTATACTCAAGTGAAAAAGCTAAAATAAGAAAATTAATGCAAACCTGTGTTTGAATTTCACCCTGCTCCACACTGCTACTTGCATTTCATTAGGCTTACTTCAAGTAGCTGATGTTTGCTAGCTCTGAAGAACAGTTCCTCAGTAGATGCTCTTAGGCTTCAGAAATTGGAAGGAATAGTTGTAGAGCCACCCACAGAAGGTCCCTCAGGAGCTGGCAGAAAAGAAAAAAGGGAAAGCATTTCTTTACTGCCAAGTTATAAAAAGAAGAAATGTGAGCTTTCCCATTCCTTTTTTGTGTCCAACACTGGAAGATTTATTCCTTGATCAAGTACCAGTGTTTACAGACTCATTCTTAAAGCAGTGGGAGAAAATATCGATTAGTAAAATCCAACTAAATCACAGTAGATCTACAAACCAGTAATTAACAAATTACATTCTATTAAGCAAAGGAAATTTATCTAAGCATTAGGAAACAGGGGATATGGTCCTAGATGTGTCACAAAGAAGATTGATATTAGGCAACTAATTTTGCCTCAGTAGCTCATCTTATTTTTAATCCATAGAATAGGGATTTATTCATTCAATCATCATATATTTATTGAACACTTGCTATGTGTCAGGCAAAATTCCAGGTATAGGATTTAACAGAAAACAAGACCAACAAATTTCCTGCCCTCATGGGTGCTTACATTTTAGTTGGGGAAAGAGATAAATATTCATAAGCAAACAAATATATAAGTTGTTCACAGATCCTGATAACTTCTATGAAGGAAAAGAACAAGATAATTTGATATTAAACTCACTGGAGGAGACTACTTCATATGGAGTGATCAGAGGAGCCACCACAAAGGAGAATTAAAGGAAAAGAATAGAATGATTTAACCATTGAAGAAGCTTGAGGAACTTATGAAAAAAAAGCCAGCCTTTCATTGGCCAACAGAAAGATTATAGACTGAGACAATGACTGTAGTTGTAGACTAGATATAAGATGACGGACTTTTTAACAACTGGGCCTCATTAGGAGCCTCTAGCTAACATAAAATAATAGAATTTTCTCAAGACTTAACATGTTTGAAAATATATAAATTATGTTTAATTTCATAAAGTACAAGAAAGAAGCACATGTATATATTTGTGTGCTATGCCTCTGAATTCTAGCAAGAATAATCAATGAAAAACATTTCAAAAGGGAAGATAAATGGTACGATTAGTTTGTAGCCACAGGATAGACCAACTGGGCTGTTTCTAAAAGCAACTGGAACTAGATATAAAAAAATCTTAGGGTAGTGTTTCCCACGTGGTCCAGCAAGCTACAAACAAAAGTTTTATAATCAGTTAAATCAGGGAAGGGCCTCATACCCTCTCCCCATCTTGGAAATTTGTACTGAATATTGGTCCATCAGTTTCTGCAATCTTGTGTAATAAAGGAACTTATTGAGTTTTGATTTATCCATCATTTTATAAACATAATTCACCATGGAATAACTAGTGTAGCAAAGTGTATGTGTTTGTGTACATACGTTTTTATGTAATGCATGCATTTGTGTATATGTGTGTGTTATACCCACCAACGTCTCACTGAGCACACCTTATCAAAAGCTACATCTGTGGTTCGGTAACTAGTATGAAAAACAAATGGGCAAATGGGTGACAGTTGGTTAAGCATCTGACTTTAGGTCATGATCTCAGGGTCCTTCAGCCTTACAGCAGTCATGTTGCCTGCAAAACAGGTATATTCGGAAAACTGCTGCTCAGGACGAGCACACTATGGCCAAACTCATGGGCAAACTTCAGCCCATATCAGGCTCCCACTCAGTGGTTGTTTGCTTGTTCCTCTCCCGCTGCCTCTCCCCTTGCTTGTGCTATTTCTCTCTTAAGTAAATAAACAAAATCTTAAAAAATGAAAAAGAAAAGAAAACCAAATGGATTCTGCTGTTAGTAGCATTGAACTTTACCTTGTGTGGTAGATTAAATAAAGCTTCTTTATTTTTATTTTTTATATTTTTTATTTTTATTTTTTAATAATATATTTATTTTTTATTGGTGTTCAATTTGCCAACATACAGAATAACAACCAGTGCTCATCCCGTCAAGTGCCTCCTCAGTGCCTGTCACCCATTCACCCCCACGCACACTGTCCTCCCCTTTCACCACCCCTAGTTCATTTCCCAGAGTTAGTCTTTATGTTCTGTCTCCCTTTCTGATATTTCCTACCCATTTCTTCACCCTTCCCTTCTATTCCCTTTCACTATTATTTATATTCCCCAAATGAATGAGACCATATAATGTTGGTCTCCGATTGACATATTTCACTCAGCATAATACCCTCCAGTTCCATCCACATTGAATGGTGGGTATTTGTCGTTTCTAATGGCTGAGTAATATTCCATTGTATACATAAACCACATCTTCTTTATCCATTCATCTTTCGTTGGACACCGAGACTACTTCCACAGTTTGGCTATTGTGGACATTGCTGCTAGAAACATCAGGGTGCAGATGTCCCGGTGTCTCATTGCATCTGTATCTTTGAAGTAAATCCCCAGCAGTGCAATTGCTGTGTCATAGGGCAAGTCTATTTTTAACTCTTTGAGGAACCTCCACACAGTTTTCCAGTGTGACTGCACCAGTTCACATCCCCACCAACAGTGCAAGAGGGCTCCCTTTTCTCCGCATCCTCTCCAACATTTGTGGTTTCCTGCCTTGTTAATTTTCCCCATTCTCACTGGTGTGAGGTGGTATCTCATTGTGGTTTTGATTTGTATTTCCCTGATGGCAAGTGATGCAGAGCATTTTCTCATGTGCGTGTTGGCCATGTCAATGTCTTCCTCTGTGAGATTTCTGTTCATGTCTTTGCCCATTTCATGATTGGATTGTTTGTTTCTTTGGTGTTGAGTTTAATAAGTTCTTTATAGATCTTGGAAATTAGCCCTTTATCTGATAGGTCATTTGCAAATACCTTCTCCCATTCTGTAGGTTGTCTTTTAGTTTTGTTGACTGTATCCTTTCCTGTGCAAAAGCTTCTTAGCTTGAAGAAGTCCCAATAGTTCAGTTTTGCTTTGTTTCTTTTGCCTTCGTGGATGTATCTTGCAAGAAGTTACTGTGGCCGAGTTCAAAAAGGCTGTTGCCTTTGTTCTCCTCTAGGATTTTGATGGAATCCTGTCTCACATTTAAATATTTCATCCTTTTTGAGTTTATCTTTGTGTATGGTGAAAGAGAGTGGTCTAGCTTCATTCTTCTGCATGTGGATGTCCAATTTTCCCAGGACCATTTATTGAAGAGACTGTCTTTTTTCCAGTGGATAGTCTTTCCTCCTTTGTCGAATATTAGTTGACTATAAAGTTGAGGGTCCACTTCTGGATTCTTCATTATGTTCCATTGATCTATGTGTCCGTTTTTGTGCCAGTACCACACTGTCTTGAAGACCACAGCTTTGTAGTACAACTTGAAATCTGGCATTGTGATGCCCCCAGCTATGGTTTTCTTTTTTAATATTCCCCTGGCTATTCGGGGTCTTTTCTGATTCCCCACAAATCTTAAAATAATTTGTTCTAACTCTCTGAAGAAAGTCCATGGTATTTTGAGAGGGATTGCATTAAACGTGTAAATTTCCCTGGGTAACATTGATATTTTCACAATAGTAGTTCTGCCAATCCATGAGTATGGAATATTTTTTCCATTTTTTTTGTGTCTTCCTCCAATTCTTCAGAAGTGTTCTATAGTTTTTAGGGTATAGATCCTTTACCTCTTTGGTTAGGTTTATTCCTAGGTATCTTAGGCTTTTCGGTGCAATTGTAAATGGGATTGATACCTTAATTTCCCTTTCTTCAGTCTCATTGTTAGTGTATAGAAATGCCACTGACTTCTGGGCATTGATTTTGTATCCTGCCACACTGCCAAATTGCTGTATGAGTTCTAGCAATCTTGGGGTGGAGGCTTTTGGGTTTTCTATGTAGAGTACCATGTCATCTGCGAAGAGGGAGAGTTTGATCTCTTTTTTGCCAACTTGAATGCCTTTTATGACTTTCTGTTGTTCGATGGTTGAGGCTAGGACTTCTAGTACTATGCTGAATAGCAGTGGTGAGAGTGGACATCCCTGTCTTGTTCCTGATCTTAGGGGAAAGGCTCCCAGTGCTTCCCCATTGAGAATTATATTTGCTGTGGGTTTTCTGTAGATGGCTTTTAAGATGTTGAGGAATGTTCCCTGTATCCCTACACTCTGAAGAGTTTTGATCAGGAATGGATGCTGTATTTTGTCAAATGCTTTCTCTGCATCTAATGAGAGGATCATAGGGTTCTTGGTTTTTCTCTTGCTGATATGATGAATCACATTGAGTGTTTTACGAGTGTTGAACCAGCCTTGTGTCCCAGGGATAAATCCTACTTGGTCATGGTGAATAATTTTCTTAATGTATTGTTGGATCCTATTGGGTAGTATCTTGTTGAGAATTTTTGCATCCATGTTCATCAAGGATATTGGTCTATAATTCTCCTTTTTGGTGGGGTCTTTGTCTGGTTTTGGAATTAAGGTGATGCTGGCCTCATAGAACGAGTTTGGAAGCATTCCAAACAGCTTTAGTAGAATAGGTATGGTTTCTATCTTTCCAAACAGCTTTAGTAGAATAGGTATGGTTTCTTCTTTAAACGTTTGATAGAATTCTCTTGGGAAGCCATCTGGCCCTGGAGTCTTGTGTCTTCCAGCCAAAAACCCTGGAGGTTTTTGATGACTGCTTCAATTTCCTCCCTGGTTATTGGCCTCTTCAGGTTTTCTATTTCTTCCTGTTCCAGTTTTGGTAGTTTGTGCCTTTCCAAAAAAGTGTCCAATTTTTCTAGATTGCCTAATTTATTGGCGTATAGCTGTTCATCATATGTTTTTAAAATCGTTTGTATTTCCTTGGTGTTGGTAGTGATCTTTCCTTTCTCATTCATGATTTTATTAATTTGAGTTTTCTCTCTCTTCTTTTTAATAAGCCTGGCTAATTGTTTATCTATCTTATTAATTCTTTCAAAGAACCAACTCCTCGTTTTGTTGATCTGTTCCAGTTCTTCTGGTCTCGATTTTGTTGCGTTCTGCTCGAATCTTTATTAACTCTCTTCTTCTGCTGGGTGTAGGATCTATATGCTGTTTTTTCTCTAGCTCCTTTAGGTGGAAGGTTACCTTTTGTATTTGAGTTCTTTCCAGTTTTTGGATGGATGCTTGTATTGCGATGTATTTCCCCCTCAGGACTGCTTTTGCTGTATCCCAAAGATTTTGAACCTTTGTATCTTCATTCTCATTAGTTTCAATGAATCTTTTTAATTCTTCCTTAATTTCCTGGTTGACCCTTTCATCTTTTAGCGGGATGGTCCTTAACCTCCACGGGTTTGAAGTCCTTCCAAACTTCTTGTGATTTAGTTCTAATTTTAAGGCATTATGATCTGAGAATACACAGGGGATGATCCCAATCTTTTGGTTTCGGTTCAGACCTGATTTGTGACCCAGTATGTGGTCTATTCTGGAGAAAGTTCCATGTGCACTTGAGAAGAAAGTGTATTCAGTTGAGTTTGGATGTAATGTTCTCTGGATATCTGTGAAATCCATCTGGTCCGTATCATTTAGAGCTCTCGTTTCTTTGGAGATGTTGTGTTTAGAATAGCTATCGAGTGTAGAAAGTGCTAGATTGAAGTCACCAAGTATAAGTGTATTATTATCTAAGTATGTCTTAACTTTGGATATTAATTGATTGATATACTTGGCAGCTCCCACATTCGGGGCATATATATTGAGGGTTGTTAAGTCTTCTTGTTGGATAGATCCTTTAAGCATGATATAGTGTTCCTCTTCATCTCTCACTACAGTCTTCGGGGTAAATTTTAGTTTATCTGATATAAGGATGGCTACCCCTGCTTTCTTTTGAGGACCATTCGAATGGTAAATGTTTCTCCAAACTTTTATTTTCAGGCTTTAGATGTCCTTCTGTCTAAAATGAGTCTCTTGTAGACAGCAAATAGATGGGTCCTGCTTTTTTATCCAGTCTGAAACCCTGCGCCTTTTGATGGGGTCATTAAGCCTGTTCACGTTCAGAGTTACTATTGAGAGATATGAGTTTAGTGTCATCATGATATCTATTCAGTCCCCGTTTTTGTGGATTGTTCCACTGGACTTCCTCTTAAAGGGGAATTTTGAGAGTCCCCCTTAAATTTTCTTGCAGAGCTGGTTTGGAGGTCACATATTCTTTCAGTTCCTGACTGTCTTGGAACCTCTTTATCTCTCCTTCCATTCTGAATGAGAGCCTTGCTGGATAAAGTATTCTTGGTTGCATGTTTTTCTCATTTAGGACCCTGAATATATCCCGCCAGCCCTTTTGGCCTGCCAGGTCTCTGTGGAGAGTTCTGCTGTTACTCTAATACTTCTCCTCATAAAAGTCAGGGATTTCTTGTCTCTTGCTGCTTTAAGAATCTTCTCTTTATCTTTGGCATTTGCAAGCTTAACTATTAAATGTCGAGGTGTTGAACTGTTTTTTATTGATTTTAGGGGGGGGATCTCTCTATTTCCTGGATCTGAATGCCTGTTTCCCTTCCCAGATTAGGAAAGTTTTCAGCTATGATTTGTTCAAATACATATTCTGTCCCTCTGTCCCTTTTGGCACCCTCGGGAACCCCAATTAAACGTATGTTTTTCTTCCTTAGGCTGTCATTTATTTCCCTGAATCTATCCTCATGGTCTTTTGTTTGTCTCTTTTTTCCTCAGTTTCCCTCTTTGCCAACAACTTTCTTCTATGTCACTCACTCGTTCTTCCACCTCATCAACCGTCGTCGTTAGGACTTCTAATTTGGATTGCATCTCATTCAATTGATTTTTAATTTCTGCCTGATTGGATCTAAATTCTGCAGTCATGAAGTCTCTTGAGTCCTTTATGCTTTTTTCTAGAGCCACCAGTAGCTGTATAATAGTGCTTCTGAATTGGCTTTCTGACATTGAATTGTAATCCAAATTTGGATTTGGAGAGAGAGGGAGAGAGGACTGTTTCTGATTCTTTCTATGAGGTGAGATTTTCCTTCTAGTCATTTTGCTCAGTGCAGAGTGGCCAAAAACAAGTTGTAGTGGGAAAAGGAGAAAAAAGAGAGAAAAGAAAGGAAAGAAAAGAAAAAAGAAAAAAGGAAGAAAAAAAGAAAAGAAAAGATATGAAAAAGAGAAAAAAGAAAGAAAGGAAGAAAAGGGGTGGGGGAAGCAAACAAATCAAAAAGCAAAAAAAGAAAAATAAAAAATAAAACAAAACAAAACAAAACAAAACAAAAAAACAGAAGGGAGTGTATCCTCTGATTCTGTATACTGTAAGTCCCTTGACTTCCCCTGGAACTTTCCTGTGCTGCTTGGTCAATCATTTGTTTTTCCCCTGTCCGTCTAGCTGGTTTTCTGGGGGAGGGGCCTGTTGTGCTGATTTTCAGGTGTTAGCACTTGGGGGAGCTGCTCTGCCCCCTGCCTGGTGCAGGGCTCAGTGGATGTTGTTTACCCCGTGAGGCCCCAGGAGGACAACCACAGTGGCTGTGGCCAGCTCTGGAGCCCTGGTTTCAGCTCCCACAGTAACTACCTAGCTCTCAGCCTGCAGGGGCCTGGATGCTCTGGGGACCGGGCCGCTGATCTGCTCAGCTTGGGGCAGGAGTGTCCTTGCTGTCCTGGGCCCTCCTGGCCTCTGCCTGTCCTGGGGGGAGGCTGGATCCTGGGCTGTGTCCCCGGCGCCCTGTGCTCCTGGGCCTGGGCTGTTGGATTCGCGCTCCCGGCTGGGCAGCCCCCTCTCCGCAGAGCCTCCACCCGAGCCCCTCAGAGCTGCTCCTGGGTCCAGCCTTGGGCGTGCTGCAGCCCTTCAGGGAGCACGGGATCCCTGGGTGGCGCAGCGGTTTGGCGCCTGCCTTTGGCCCAGGGCGCGATCCTGGAGATCAGGGATCGAGTCCCACATCGGGCTTCTGGTGCATGGAGCCTGCTTCTCCCTTTGCCTATGTCTCTGCCTCTCTCTTTCTCTCTCTTGATTATCATAAATAAATAAAAATTAAAAAAAATATTAGGGATCTTGGCGCACTCTCCCTGGGGCGCAGGTGTCTGATAGGTCCCAGGGAGCCTGAGGGCATCCCCGCCCCTCCTGGGGTCCTGCTCTAACTTCCTGCGGGCGCCTTTCTGCCCGGAAAGATTGGTGCAGCTCCTGCTTCTCTGGGATAGGGCTTTCCTGTCCTGGAGGCACTCGCCCCGGCCTTAGCCGAGATCCTTGCGGGGCCCCTCCCCCTTGGATGCCTTTTGTTTCATTTCTTTTTTCTCCGTCTTCCTACCTTGATAGAAGCGCGAACTCTTCTCACTGTAGCATTCCAGCTGTTCTCTCTTTAAATCTCAGGCCGAATTCGTAGATTTTCAGGATGATTTGAAGGTTATCTAGGTAATTTGGTGGGGACAGGTGACTTGAGGACCCTACTCTTCCGCCATCTTGCCCCTCACTCCAGAATAAAGCTCCTTTAAAACATATCCATAACCTAATCCTTTAAATTTGTTAGCATGTTACTTTACATGACAAAGGGAAATTAAGATTGTAGCTAGAATTACATTATATTATCTGCATGGGCTCAATGTAATTACAAGAGTCCTTAAAAGTGAAAGGAGGCAGGATTGGTAGGAGTGATATGATGTGTGAGATTAACTCAACTCAACATTGTTGTCTTTGAAGACTGAGGAAAGGGGCCACTAGCCAAGGGAAGGCTGCTAGAAGCTGGAAAGGGCAAGGAAACATGTTGTGACCTAGAACATCAAGAAAAGAATGAAGCCCTGCCAAAACCTTGATTTTAGACTAAGTGAGACGTATGTTAGAATTGCGACCTACAGAACTGTAAGATAATTAATTTGCAACATACACAACAGGAAAAAATATTTGGAAACTATCTATCTCAAGATAATGGGCTAATATCACAAATATATAAGAATATCCTACCCTAAATAAAAAGAAACAAAAACAAAAAACTCACAAAAAGTAACCTGATTTTTAAAATGATCCAAGAACTTTAATAGACATTTCTCTAAAGAAGACACAGATGTCCACCAGGTGTATGAAAAGGTGTTCAACTTCACAAATAATCAGAGAAATACAGATCAAAACTGCAGTAAGATATGAACATCTCATACCTGTTATGATGGGTATTACTAGAAGAAAAAGGTAAAGAAAAAGAAAACCTCAAAAGACAAAAGCAAGTATTGGTAAAGATGTAGAGAAATTGAAACCCTTGTACACTGTCGATGGGAATGTGGAATGATGTGGCTACTGTGGCAAACAGTATGGATGTTTCTCAAAGAATTGAAAATAGAGCTACCAACCACATGGTCCAGCAATCCTACTTAAGAGTGTATATCCAAAATAATTAAAATCAGGATCCCAAAGAGATAGCTGCACTTCCATGTTCATTGCAGTATTATTCACAATAACTGAGATATAGAAAGAACCCAAAAGCCATTGACAGATAAATATATAAAAAAAAATTTTTTTTTTATTTATTTACAATAGTCACAGAGAGAGAGAGAGAGAGAGGCAGAGACACAGGCAGAGGGAGAAGCAGGCTCCATGCACCGGGAGCCTGATATGGGATTCGATCCCGGGTCTCCAGGATCGTGCCCTGGGCCAAAGGCAGGCGCCAAACCGCTGTGCCACCCAGGGATCCCGACAGATAAATATATAAAGAAAATATGGCACATGCATATAATGGAATATTATTCAATCTTAAAAAAAAAGGAAATCCTGCCATTTGTAACAGCATAGATGAACCTAGAGGACTTTATGCTAGGTGAAATAAACCAATCATATAATGACAAACAATGCATGATTCCACTTATACTGGGTATCTAACATAGTCAAACTCATAGAAGGAAAGAATAGAAGAGTGGTTATAAGGGGATGGGGTAAGGAAAAAAATGGAGAATTGTTGCTCAACGATTATAAAATTTCTGTTATACAAGATGAAGTTGTAGAGATTTGCTGTACAACATAATGCATATAGTTAACAATGTGGTATTGTAAATTTTATACATTAAAAAGTTTAAATAGGGATCCCTGGGTGGCGCAGAGGTTTAGCGCCTGCCTTTGGCCCAGGGCGTGATCCTGGAGACCCGGGATCGAATCCCAAGTCGGGCTTCTGGTGCATGGAGCCTGCTTCTCCCTCTGCCCATGTCTCTGCCTCACTTTCTCTCTCTGTGTGTGACTATCATAAATAAATAAATAAATAAATAAATAAATAAATAAATAAATAAAATAAAATAAAATAAAATAAAATAAAAAGTTTAAATATCATGTTATGTATTCTTACTACAACAAAACACAAACGAGCATAAGGAATTTTTGGAGGTGATGAATATGTTTAGTACTTTGATTGGATTGATAGTATTAGGAGTGTGGGCCTATGTCCAAACCCCTTAAGGTGTATACATTAAAGTTGAGCAATACATTGTATATCAATTATACTTCAATAAAGCTAAAAAGATAATAAACTTGTTTGACTTTATGCCACTAAATTTGTGATAAACTCTTCTAGCAATTGTAGATAACAAATACACTTTATCTTAGGTAGAGTGCACTGAGCTGGAAAAGGAACTAACACCATATAGAAAGCACATTTAGTAGACTACTTTGTTGGTGTGACTTAATGCAGTTCCCTCGGCTATATTGACTGGATATACTACTGAAGCTGACCACTCCACTTACATAGAAAGTGGATGCAAATCAAGATCTAATTGAGCTTCTTAAGGCATGCAAATTGTAGAGATATTTCACTTACCAGCATTTTCATATTTTTCATTGGTTCTATTTAACCAACTCTTTATATATTAGAAAAGATCACTGGTTATGATGGGAAAACTCTTTTCCATTTTATCAACTTTGTTGCTCTAGGTCCATAAGGATAGTGTGAGTATGGATGATGTCTTTATTTCTGAAGCAAGTATTCTTGGGTCCTGCTTCTTGAAAGCTGCAAAGAATTTTCTAGAAAAACTCTGTTCAGTAGAGTATTTTGTGCCATACATATAACAAGTTCCATAGACCTAGTCTCAGTAGGGCATATGCTTTGAATTTTTGTTCTAGCCATAATGAAGAATTTTTCCTGAGCCACCCATCCACCCATCCACATGTGCCTTCTCCTTAACAAGTAGCCAGAAATTCATTACCCAAAATCAAGATTACAGACTGACACAATAATTGTAGAGATGGACTAGAGAGAAGATGATTGGCTTTTATAACTGGAGCCATAAACTTGGCCTCATCAATAGCTAGGTAAACTAACAGGAAAAAATATTTTTACTTTAGCTTTGAGAATAATTAAATTAGCATCTACTGTATAGTAGAGTATTGAACAAGAGGTTATCTCTGCTTTATAGCAAATATCTTGAAATAAACATCTGACTGAATGAGACTATTAACCCATGTTTAACTGAATGTTTTACAAAGAATAACTTATACGTCTTTAAAATTGAATTCCTGTGTAATTATATGCTTAGATACTGCATGTATACCAGTCACTTTTTAGGTGGTTGGCTCCTTCAGTAAACAGGTTACAGAGGAACTAAAAATTTGAGTGAAACCAAATCTAAAATTCTATATGTGATGCAAATACTTAACATTCTATTTCCACACTTTTAAAGTCTTTTTTCTCTAATTGCAGTGCAACCATATGGCATTTCTGGGTGAAAAATTGTCACAGGCAGTTTTTGTTTTCATGGATTATTAAATTGGCTCCAAACAGCTCTCAAGGATAGATATCATGATTGGACATGGGCCTTTCACCTTTTCTCTGTGGTTTCTTTTATTTTGTGTGTGTGTATTTAAAAAATATTGAGGTATAATTGACATATAAAATTATAAGACACTAAAATATATAATGTGATGATTTAATATACATATGCATTGTAAAAGAATTCTTCCCATTGGGTTAACGAACACATCCATCACCTTACATACTTACATTTTTGTTGTTATTGTTTTGATGAAAACATTTAAATTATTCTCTTTACAAACTTTAATTATATAATATAGCATTATCAACTATACATTAGATTCTCAGACCTTATATATCTTATAATTGAAATTTTGTGCTTTTTACCAAAGTCTCCTTATTTTCCCTACCCCTAGCCCCAGCAACCTCTTTTTGACTGTTTCTATGAGTTTGACTTTTTTTTTTTAAGTTCCCAATATAAGTGGTTACATGCAATATTTGTCTTTCTGACTCTGGCTTATTTCACTTAGATAGATAACCTCCAGGTTTATCTATGTTGTCACAAATGGCAGGTTTTCCTTGTTTTTAAAACTTAATTATATTTTTTTGTATTAATGAATATACCTACCACATTTTTATCCATTCATCCATCCATAGATACTTAGGTGGTTTCCATATGTTAGCTTATGTGAGTAATGCTGCTATGAGTATGCAAGCATAAATATTTCAAGATAATTATTTCATTTCCTTTGGATTGTTGGATCATATGGTAGTTCTATTTTTAATTTTTTTGAGGAACCTCCATATTGTTTTCCATAGTGGCTATACCAGTTTAAGGTCACACCAAGAATGCACAAGGGTTTGACATTTACAGACAATAACCATTGGAATCACAGTGCTTAATTTATCCAGTACAGGAGAACAGTGTGATTTAGTGTAGTGTGGAGGCATGTGGAACAACAAGAATTTTGTTTTCAACCCTGCTGAATCTTTAGCAAGTTGCCATATCCTTCTGTGCCTTTATTTATTTACCAAATAAGAGGAAAGACTCCTACCAGAGCACAATTATTAAAAATCTTATATGTGGAAAAATACTGAAACACTGTAACCCACTATGCCAAGTGTAGCTAAGAAATATGAGCATAAATATCCTAGAAGTACACAAGGTGGTCCAAGAATCAAAGAGGGAATAAAAGAAAGCTTTTGAGGAGAAACTACTGATGTACAGTGGGATGGGGGTAGTCACAAAAAGGAAGGAAAGGGTTAATAGAAGTTTTGCTTCAGAGCTTTTACCTAACCAAGTTCCTTAAGGACCAAATGCACCAGTAAACCACTGTAAACAAAGATTCTGCTTTCTTTAACTTGTTTAAAACATTAACCTTTGTCAGCCTCCAGGGCAGATCCTGCTAGAGCAAATCAATCAAATCAAGGTCGAGGAGAAGTGGGAGAAAAAACAAAGTTAAGATGGGAATGAAAGGAGTGTATAAGAAGAGCTTTATAAATTGCCCAGTGCTATGAACATGTCAGGAAAAAAGACATGCTAATCATAATAAGGCTTTGAACACAGAGTTATTTTCTTTTCAGAACATCCATGGGTTTATAGCCATTTCCTCCTTCACTGTCCTGGAAGTCAGAGAGGATATGTTTACTGATTGCAACATTCTTTCTGTCAGGTTTAATCCGATTGGTAGTGAAATGAAATAGAGAGGCCAGGCGAAAGTTGGTGAACTGGCTTTTAATGGGACAGGTTCTTGGATGAGGTTCCGCAGCCCCTAGGGAAGGGAGAGAGCAGGGAAGTCATGGGCCGGGGAGCGAAAGCGGGATTTTTAAGGGGGGAGGAGTAAGGGGTTGTGTGTCTGTATGGGATGATAGGTATTAGGGCATATTACTGGTGAAATCAGTATGGGGCAATAACTGCTTATGCCCTTATATGGGGTCTGGGTGAAGTATGGTTCAGGTTTCCTACATAGATCCTGTCTCCCCTTGATGACGTGTCCTCGGGTGTGTGGTCTGCTGGTGATGGGAAAGTTCTGAGGTGGAGGCAACAAGGTGGAGGGGCTGCCGCCATTTTGTTGGTGCCTCCCAATCCCCCTTGATCCCGCCGGCCCAACACTTTCAACTGAAGACAGAAAAACAGACCAGTATTTTCCTGATAAAGCCAGGAGACAGACACCCCAATAATTATTTAAAAAAACACACCAATAGTTCTCAAATATTTGGTAATCACAGATCATTTTGAGAATATAATGAAAATCACACAAATTCTGCAGGGAAAATAATGTCCAGAAGCTGAAAATTGTGCATGTAATGTCAGGAAGTTCATAGTGTTTCAGACCCCATATTAGAAATCTCTGTTTACATTGGACTACTCCAGCATCTTTTTGAGTGCTCATTTGCCAGCTTCACCACTGAGGAGGAAGATCAGTGAGGATATTAGAGTGATTTCTATCTTATACATTTAGGCCTTAAAAAATTTTTCCAACTCTCAGGTCAATGATTAGCAAGATGAAGCATGACTGGAATGCAGTAGATGATAAGTGTTTTGGGAGCTCACTGGAGGCTTGAGTGATCAAGAGGATCTTCAGTGAGTCTGAAGGATCTGAACTAACCTTAGAACATTTAAAGCAGGAGAGAGGGAAGAAAAGACTTGTTTAGATTATTACATGAGACTCTCTTGAATGGCTAGAGATTCCTGTTAGGGATGTGGTGGGAAAGAAAACTAGGAACTTGTAAGCAGGAGGAATAGAGTGGAACAGATATGATGCAAATCCCTTGATATATGTTTTGTGACTTGGCAGCAAGGAAATGGATAATGGATCTAGCTTATCTGATAAAAGTAAATGAGAAAATATCATATAAACCTGTGAGAATTACACCTCTATCCTCGTGGTTTGTTTTAGTTTATGTGACAATAGAAGATTCTGAGCTGTACTTGGATTCACAGAAAATCTATTCCTATAGAAGTTGAAGGATTGCC
This sequence comes from Canis lupus familiaris, assembly GCF_011100685.1. Classification (NCBI taxonomy): domain Eukaryota; kingdom Metazoa; phylum Chordata; class Mammalia; order Carnivora; family Canidae; genus Canis; species Canis lupus. Next base: position 79,600,285 of record NC_049260.1, read on the forward strand.
AGTAAGGTTTAGAAGTTTGCGATGTATAAGACTGTGTTTCTGAGAGAAGTCCAATGCCTACAAGTCAAGGGATGAATGGGGGGAATGAATATGAATAAATAATATGGAAGCTCAAACATTTTCTTTTGAATATGTGATTATAGGTCTGGAGACATCTGGTTGCGATGGTTTTCCCCAGCCGGACCATGTTTTTATTGAGTGCATATTGTTTATTTAGATAGCAAGTAACCCTGTGCAGTAGTGTCTTGGCAAGAAAGAACTCTATCCTTCTTGCACTAGACAGGTATTTTTCATTTAACCCATCATTCTGAAGTTACTGCATTGTTTTCAAAAGTCATATCAAGCTATTCAGAGTTGATTTTGACAGTAGCTCTAGAACACAGGAGAGAGCCCATAATTACAAAATGGCATGACATCTGGAGGGGAAGTTAGAAATCATCTAGGTGTTGAGTATTCACCTAGTAATCAAACATCTGGCTCCAATGAAAGATTTAGGGGGCAGTGAAAGCACCTGCTTGGAAATTGTTTAGTTGACTTTTATAGCTTGTGTATTTGTATATGTATACTGTGTGTGTGTGTGTGTGTGTGTGTGTGTGTGTGTATTTGTACAGGACACATCTCCCCTAGTAGATGAAAAGCTATTTCAGAACAGAATCCATTTGATATTACACTATACTAATTAGAGTGGCACGCATATAGGAAATAATGAATGTAGTAAATTCAAGATTGAGTAGTGATATTTAAAACAGCTTTTGAAACCATCAGTTCTACATTCGCTGGATGATATTTTTAGTGTCTACTATATCTTAGATAAACACTTGGGAAAACAAATATAAAATACACAGTCGTTTTCTAGAAGTATCTCACTGTCTAGTAGAAGACACAGAGAAGTAGGTAAAGAGTACATAGTAAGTATTGGTGTAATAGAATGTGCAGAGAGTCCTGAAATATTTCAGAGGAAGGGTACCTAACACAGGTTACAGGTTTGGACAGGAGTTCAGGCATAGAGGGGATACAGCAGGACTAGTTAGGATGGTATTAGTAGAACATTTGAAATTGGGCTCCAGATTTTCAGACTGGAGTTCTTTCCTCTAGGCACAAGACATATGATTTATAAAGTCATAGAAATAAAGGTCAGGAGTGTTTTGAAGGGAAATTTGCCAGTTATTAAGTAGGCATTATTTATTCCTTTATTGACACCAGGATGTCATACTAAGTGCTGAGAATAAGATGGTAATTAATAGGAAATGTTTACAGATCACTCTCTCAAGAAAGTAAATAATATCCAGGTGAGTAAATAATATCCAGGTATAATACTGTAAACGTGTGATGAATTTTCTACCTAATTCCAAATTCATGTATGCATCTCCCTCCTAGGTGTTTCAACCTGGCAATCCTGCTAGTACTTTAGTTTGAATACAATCAAAATCCCCATGGCTATCACATAAGACCCTCCCCCTCCAATTCTCAGCAAACATCATGACTACAGCATTTATTCATTTTATAATGCAAACTGAAATGCTTGCTGTTTCCCATGCATGGTCTGTTGTTTCCACCAATGTGTTTTTGTCCATCCTATTCCCTCTATTGGAAAACTTTTTCTACCATTTCTGCATATTCAAATCCTACTCCACACATTAAGGCCCCAATAAAAGTTACCTACTAACCAGGAAATTTCTGATTCCCACTTTATCATCCCTTAAAAACAAAATAAATTCTTGATGTGAGTGCTACTTTATTCAAGATTTCATATAATTTATATGTACTTCTCTCATAGTAGAAAGAGAGATTTAGGTATCATTCATACAAATATAATAATTGAAGCCTTAAAGTAATATGAAATTGCCAAAGGGCACAGCAAAGAGAGAAAATCGAATGATGTTGAGGTCAGAGTTTAGGGGAACAAACTATAGGGGGTCTGAGGGAAAATAAAGCCAAAGAAAGGGACAGATACAGTAGGAAAGAACTGAGAGCAAACAGAAAGTGATGAATATTGAATAAGGTAGAAAATCAAGAGAAAGAAATAAGCAATGAATATCTGTTGAATGAATGAAAGGATGGAGAAAGAATGAACAAATGAAAGAAGAAAAAACAAATGAAGAGGCCACTAGATTTAATAAGTCTTTGGTAAGTGGTGATAATGGAGAAATTTTAAGGGAAGAGAAAAGAAAGAATTGAAATCTGAAAAATTTGTGGTGGAATCCTGGGTCTTCTACTGTGTAAACTTAAGAAAATTATTTCTTTTTTTAAAAAAAAAATTAAAATTAATTTTAGAGATTGAGAGGAAGTGAGAGCAGAGGGAAGGGCAGAGGGAGAGAGAGAGAATCTCGAGTGGACTCCTCACTGAGCAAAGAGCCTGACATGGGACTCTTTCATGACCCAGAGATCCTGACCTGAACTGAAATCAAGAGTTGGATGCCTAACTGACTAAGCCACCCAGGCACCCCTTTAAGCAAGTTACTTGTACAAAATTATTTTCCTATCTCTGAATAGGAAATAGGAAAATAACCACCCCCCTTACCTGCATCTCAGGATTATTGTATGGATTCAGTAATAAAGTAAGCAAAATATAAAGTACAATACAAATGTAAGATGGTATAATTAGCATCATTTTAATGTGCTCTACAAATGAGAAGGCATTCAGCCCCTGGTCCAGAAGAAAGATACTATGAGAAATGAGTTTACAAAGTTCCAATTAACAGTCATCATGACTTCCAGAGTATCTGTTGGAATTGAGTAGGTATTGTATGAATTTAATTTTATTTTTTAGCTGTGATTCCAATAGATAGCTGCATGGTATATCTTGCTTTGGAAAATCAATTATGAAATTTATTAAAAGAAAAGAAATTTGCTTTCTCTAGGATTGGTGTAGCTTTTCCCAACACTCCTTGAAGAAATTATAGCCATAGAGCCAAAGGTGTTTCAGATCTGTTGTTTTCAACCTCCAGGTTACTATTTACTAGTGACTTATTTCACATAGTTGGTTACCAATAAAACCTGTAAATAGATTCAAGTATAGCCTTATGGTAACTGGCTTACATTTCTATATTAATTCTTGAATTAGAGAAAAAGGTTAGTATGCTAGGAATTGTTTATAATCTATAACCTTCCCTACTTATGTCACAACTCAGACATCTGTACATCTTTTGCCATGAGCGCACTGGTAGAAAAAAAGTTTATTAATCTGCCATATCTTCAGAGATCACCCAATCCTATAACCCTATTCATAGGTTAGGAAAGTTAAGGCCTCAAATAAGGAGAGAGAGTTACTCCCAAAAATAGTTAGAAGCAAGAACAGATTTCCTGATCTTAATCCAAGATCCTTTTCACTATATTAGCCTTTCTCAAAATGTGTGAATGTATGTGATGTCACACACACACATACACATATACACATAAACACAAATTCACGTACATGTACCTACAAGCATTTATTGGGAAGGGAGGTTAAGTAAATTTAGAAAGTAACATGCCCTATACCATCTTTATAATGATTCTCTCATGAAGTCTCCCCAGATGTTACCAACACAACTTGTGAATAAAACAAAGCTGGCTTTATTTCTTAGATACCTTCACAAAGCTTTTGACTGTGTCTTAGAGTCAGGAAGGTGAATTTATTAAGTATTAGAAATTTTGATTATAGTAGGAATTACAAATGTGGGGGTTTGAGTAGAATTGACCAAGAACCATGAATGATACAACAGTACAGGACTGGAGGAAACAGCAAGATGAGGATTTTGAGGGGAGGATTCAAAGAATCTTAGGACTCAAACTGTCTGTTGAATACTTTCCATTGAAGATTTGGTTGAGCCTTTCAGGTATTTCCTATAGTGAAGAAACTATTTACTTGGACAAGACAGTCTTGGAAGAGTAAATAAATGCTTATAAAGATAATAAAATAGCAGAGTCATGTTAATATAGACAGTAAGGTATGGTTTTGGTCTCAATGTCTAGACTGAATGTGAAAGTAGGTTTTGATTTTCAATTAACAATGCCTGGGAGCCTCTGACTCTTAATTTCAGCTCAGGTCATGATCTCAGGATGAGATCCAGCTCAAATTGGGCTCCACACTAAGTATGGAGCCTGTTTAAGATTCTCTCTCTCCCTCCTCCTTTGCTCTTCCACTCCACTTGCTCTGGTGCTCTCTTAAAAAAAATGTTTATTAAAACTTTAGACAAGTCCTGAATTGATTAAATTTGTTTCACTTTTATTTTAAACTGAGGTTTTTTCAATATCTATCTGACTGCAGAAGCCTAGTTTTCACTTTAAACACATTCTAGAAAACCTCATTCTATCTTGTTCTTTTTAAAATTCATACTTATTTGGTACCTATTCAGAAGTTGATTAGTTAATAATTGTCTAAAAACATTAAACAGAAGGTACAAAGTATCCTCACACAATAGTAGTTTTTTTTTGTTTTGTTTTTGATGACTGATCTATCTAACCAGTCTGCCTGCCTAAGTTCCTTTTATTATATGCTACATGATGATTGCTGTCTCTCACTTTCTGAGAAGAACTGCATGAGTTCTAAAGCATTTAGTCAAGGACCCTTTAGTACTACAAGAATTAGGTATCTGGAACGGATCATTCTATTTACCTTTTCATCACTTTGAACTAGAAAAATATTTCTTTGTACCTATCTTGCTTATACCTCATTTGTCAATGAGTTGGGGGTCATCATTTGCATTTTGGGATGCTCACACTCAGGTGATTTTCAAGTACTACTTTTCAGTTATATTTTATTTTATTTTTTTTATTGGTGTTCAATTTACTAACATACAGAATAACCCCCAGTGCCCGTCACCCATTCACTCCCACCCCCCGCCCTCCTCCCCTTCCAACACCCCTAGTTCGTTTCCCAGAGTTAGCAGTCTTTACGTTCTGTCTCCCTTTCTGATATTTCCCACACATTTCTTCCCCCTTCCCTTATATTCCCTTTCACAATTATTTATATTCCCCAAATGAATGAGAACATATAATGTTTGTCCTTCTCCGACTGACTTACTTCACTCAGCATAATACCCTCCAGTTCCATCCACGTTGAAGCAAATGGTGGGTATTTGTCGTTTCTAATGGCTGAGTAATATTCCATTGTATACATAAACCACATCTACTTTATCCATTCATCTTTCGATGGACACCGAGGTTCCTTCCACAGTTTGGCTATCGTGGCCATTGCTGCTATAAACATCGGGGTGCAGGTGTCCCGGCGTTTCATTGCATCTGTATCTTTGGGGTAAATCCCCAGCAGTGCAATTGCTGGGTGGTAGGGCAGGTCTATTTTTAACTCTTTGAGGAACCTCCACACAGTTTTCCAGAGTGGCTGCACCAGTTCACATTCCCACCAACAGTGTATGAGGGTTCCCTTTTCTCCACATCCTCTCCAACATTTGTTGTTTCCTGCCTTGTTAATTTTCCCCATTCTCACTGGTGTGAGGTGGTATCTCATTGTGGTTTTGATTTGTATTTCCCTGATGGCAAGTGATGCAGAGCATTTTCTCATGTGCTTGTTGGCCATGTCTATGTCTTCCTCTGTGAGATTTCTGTTCATGTCTTTTGCCCATTTCATGATTGGATTGTTTGTTTCTTTGGTGTTGAGTTTAAGAAGTTCTTTATAGATCTTGGAAACTAGCCCTTTATCTGATATGTCATTTGCAAATATCTTCTCCCATTCTGTAGGTTGTCTTTGAGTTTTGTTGACTGTATCCTTTGCTGTGCAAAAGCTTCTTATCTTGATGAAGTCCCAATAGTTCATTTTTGCTTTTGTTTCTTTTGCCTTCGTGGATGTATCTTGCAAGAAGTTACTATGGCCGAGTTCAAAAAGGGTGTTGCCTGTGTTCTTCTCTAGGATTTTGATGGAATCTTGTCTCACATTTAGATCTTTCATCCATTTTGAGTTTATCTTTGTGTATGGTGCAAGAGAGTGGTCTAGTTTCATTCTTCTGCATGTGGATGTCCAATTTTCCCAGCACCATTTATTGAAGAGACTGTCTTTCTTCCAATGGATAGTCTTTCCTCCTTTATCGAATATTAGTTGACCATAAAGTTCAGGGTCCACTTCTGGATTCTCTATTCTGTTCCACTGATCTATGTGTCTGTTTTTGTGCCAGTACCACATTGTCTTGATGACCACAGCTTTGTAGTACAACCTGAAATCTGGCATTGTGATGCCCCCAGATATGGTTTTCTTTTTTAAAATTCCCCTGGCTATTCGGGGTCTTTTCTGATTCCACACAAATCTTAAAATAATTTGTTCTAACTCTCTGAAGAAAGTCCATGGTATTTTGATAGGGATTGCATTAAACGTGTATATTGCCCTGGGTAACATTGACATTTTCACAATATTAATTCTGCCAATCCATGAGCATGGAATATTTTTCCATCTCTTTGTGTCTTCCTCAATTTCTTTCAGAAGTGTTCTATAGTTTTGAGGGTATAGATCCTTTACATCTTTGGTTAGGTTTATTCCTAGGTATCTTATGCTTTTGGGTGCAATTGTCAATGGGATTGACTCCTTAATTTCTCTTTCTTCAGTCTCATTGTTAGTGTATAGAAATGCCACTGACTTCTGGGCATTGATTTTGTATCCTGCCACGCTACCGAATTGCTGTATGAGTTCTAGCAATCTTGGGGTGGAGACTTTTGGGTTTTCTATGTAGAGTATCATGTCATCAGCGAAGAGGGAGAGTTTGACTTCTTCTTTGCCAATTTGAATGCCTTTAATGTCTTTTTGTTGTCTGATTGCTGAGGCTAGGACTTCCAGTACTATGTTGAACAGCAGTGGTGAGAGTGGACATCCCTGTCTTGTTCCTGATCTTAGGGGAAAGGCTCCCAGTGCTTCCCCATTGAGAATGATATTTGCTGTGGGCTTTTCATAGATGGCTTTTAAGATGTCGAGGAATGTTCCCTCTATCCCTACACTCTGAAGAGTTTTGATCAGGAATGGATGCTGTATTTTGTCAAATGCTTTCTCTGCATCTAATGAGAGGATCATATGGTTCTTGGTTTTTCTCTTGCTGATATGATGAATCACATTGATTGTTTTATGGGTGTTGAACCAGCCTTGTGTCCCAGGGATAAATCCTACTTGGTCATGGTGAATAATTTTTTTAATGTACTGTTGGATCCTATTGGCCAGTATCTTGTTGAGAATTTTTGCATCCATGTTCATTAGGGATATTGGTCTGTAATTCTCCTTTTTGGTGGGGTCTTTATCTGGTTTTGGAATTAAGGTGATGCTGGCCTCATAGAACGAATTTGGAAGTACTCCATCTCTTTCTATCTTTCCAAACAGCTTTAGGAGAATAGGTATGATTTCTTCTTTAAATGTTTGATAGAATTCCCCTGGGAAGCCATCTGGCCCTGGACTCTTGTGTCTTGGGAGGTTTTTGATGACTGCTTCAATTTCCTCCCTGGTTATTGGCCTGTTCAGGTTTTCTATTTCTTCCTGTTCCAGTTTTGGTCGTTTGTGGCTTTCCAGGAATGCGTCCATTTCTTCTAGATTGCCTAATTTATTGGCGCATAGCTGTTCATAATATGTTTTTAAAATCGTTTGTATTTCCTTGGTGTTGGTAGTGATCTCTCCTTTCTCATTCATGATTTTATTAATTTGAGTCTTCTCTCTCTTCTTTTTAATAAGGCTGGCTAATGGTTTATCTATCTTGCTAATTCTTTCAAAGAACTAACTCCTGGTCTTGTTGATCTGTTCCACAGTTCTTCTGGTCTCGATTTCGTTGAGTTCTACTCGAATCTTTATTAACTCCCTTCTTCTCTTGGGTGTAGGATCTATTTGCTGTTTTTTCTCTAGCTCCTTTATGTGTAAGGTTAGCTTTTGTATTTGAGTTCTTTCCAGTTTTTGAATGGATGCTTGTATTGCGATGTATTTCCCCCTTAGGACTGCTTTTGCTGCATCCCAAAGATTTTGAACGGTTGTATCTTCATTGTCATTAGTTTCCATGAATCTTTTTAATTCTTCCTTAATTTCCTGGTTGACCCTTTTATCTTTTAGCAGGATGGTCCTTAACCTCCATGTGTTTGAGGTCCTTCCAAACTTCTTGTTGTGATTTAGTTCTAATTTCAAGGCATTATGGTCTGAGAATATGCAGGGGACAATCCCAATCTTTTGGTATCGGTTCAGACCCGATTTGTGACCCAATATGTGGTCTATTCTGGAGAAAGTTCCATGTGCGCTTGAGAAGAATGTGTATTCAGTTGAGTTTGGATGTAAAGTTCTGTAGATATCTGTGAAATCCATCTGGTCCAGTGTATCATTTAAAGCTCTCGTTTCTTTGGAGATGTTGTGCTTAGAAGACCTATCGAGTATAGAAAGAGCTAGATTGAAGTCACCAAGTATAAGTGTATTATTATCTAAGTATTGCTTCACTTTGGTTAATAATTGATTTATATATTTGGCAGCTCCCACATTCGGGGCATATATATTGAGAATTGTTAAGTCCTCTTGTTGAATAGATCCTTTAAGTATGATATAGTGTCCCTCTTCATCTCTCACTACAGTCTTTGGGGTAAATTTTAGTTTATCTGATATAAGGATGGCTACCCCTGCTTTCTTTTGAGGACCATTCGAATGGTAAATGGTTCTCCAATCTTTTATTTTCAGGCTGTAGGTGTCCTTCTGTCTAAAATGAGTCTCTTGTAGACAGCAAATAGATGGGTCCTGCTTTTTTATCCAGTCTGAAACCCTGCGCCTTTTGATGGGGTCATTAAGCCCGTTCACATTCAGAGTTACTATTGAGAGATATGAGTCCCCCTTAAAATTTCTTTCAGAGCTGGTTTGGAGGTCACATACTCTTTTAGTTGCTGCCTGTCTTGGAAGCTCTTTATCTCTCCTTCCATTTTGAATGAGAGCCTTGCTGGATAAAGTATTCTTGGTTGCATGTTCTTCTCCTTTAGGACCCTGAATATATCCTGCCAGCCCTTTCTGGCCTGCCAGGTCTCTGTGGAGAGGTCTGCTGTTACCCTAATACTCCTCCCCATAAAAGTCAGGGATTTCTTGTCTCTTGCTGCTTTAAGGATCATCTCTTTATCTTTGGAATTTGCAAGCTTCACTATTAAATGTCGAGGTGTTGAACGGTTTTTATTGATTTTAGGGGGGGATCTCTCTATTTCCTGGATCTGAATGCCTGTTTCCCTTCCCAGATTAGGAAAGTTTTCAGCTAGAATTTGTTCAAATACATATTCTGGCCCTCTGGCCCTTTCGGCGCCCTCGGGAACCCCAATTAAACGTAGGTTTTTCTTTCTCAGGCTGTCGTTTATTTCCCTTAATCTATCCTTATGGTCTTTTAATTGTTTGTCTCTTTTTTCCTCAGTTTCCCTCTTTCCTATCAACTTGTCTTCTATGTCACTCACTCGTTCTTCCACCTCGTTAACCCTCGTCGTTAGGACTTCTAGTTTGGATTGCATCTCATTCAATTGATTTTTAATTTCTGCCTGATTGGATCTAAATTCTGCAGTCATGAAGTCTCTTGAGTCCCTTATGCTTTTTTCTAGAGCCACCAGTAGCTTTATAATAGTGCTTCTGAATTGGCTTTCTGACATTGAATTGTAATCCAGATTTTGTAACTCTGTGGGAGAGAGGACTGTTTCTGATTCTTTCTTTTGAGGTGAGGTTTTCCTTCTAGTCATTTTGCTCAGTGCAGAGTGGCCAAAAGCAAGTTGTATTGGGAAAAAGAGAAAAAGAGAGGAGAGAAAGAAGGAAAGAAAAGAGAAAGAGGAAAAAAAAGGGAAGAAAAAAAAACGAAAAGAAAAAAAAAGAGAGAAGAAAAAGAGAAAGAAAAAGAAATGAGAAAAAAAAGGTGGTGGGGGAAGGAAACAAATCAAAAAGCAAAACAAAACAAAACAAAACAAAACAAAACAAAAAAAAAAGAAGAAGAAGAACCACCGGGGAGTATCTTCTGATTCTGTGTACTTTAAGTCCCTTGGCTTCTCTTGGAAGTTGTCAGTCTAGCTGGTGTTCTGGGGGAGGGGCCAGCTGTGCTGATTTTCAGGTGTTAGCAGTTGGGGGAGCTGCTGTGCCCCTGCCTGGTGCAGGGCTCAGTGGGGGTTGTTTTCCCCGTGAGGCCGCAGGAGGAACAGCCCCAGTGGCGGGGCAGCTCTGGAAACCTGGATTCAGCTCCGGCAGGAACTCCGTCTGCAGGGCCTGGAGGCTCCGGGGCGGGGCCGCTGATCTGCTCAGCTCGGGGCAGGAGCGTCCTTGCTGTCCTGGGCCCTCCCGGCCTCTGCCTGTTCCGGGGGAGGCGGGATCCTGGGCTGTGTCCCGGCGCCCTGTGCTCCGGAGCCTGCGCTGTTGGATTCGCGCTCCCGGGCCGCGCAACCCCCTCCGCGGAGCTGCCGCCCGAGCCCCTCCGAGCTGCTCCTGGAACCGCGCAGCCCCCTCCGCACGGAGCCTCTTCCTCTGCCCGAGCCCCTCCGAGCTGCTCCGGGTCCCGCCGTGCGCGCTGCAGCCCTTAGGGAGTTCGGCGCACTCTCCTGGGGCGCAGGTGTCTGTTAGTCGCCCTCCTGGGTCCTGCTCCACCTGCCCGCGAGCCCCTTTCCGCCCGGGAAGGTCGGTGCAGCTCCTGCTCCTCCGGGACGGGGCTCTCCTGTCCTGGGGACACTCGCCCCGGCCTCAGCCCGGCTTCTCCTGGGCCCCTCCCCCTTGGAGGCCTTTGTTTCTTTATTTCTTTTTCGCCGTCTTCCTACCTTGATAGAAGCGCGAACTCTTCTCACTGTTGCATTCCAGCTGGTCTCTCTTTAATTCTCAGGCCGAATTCATAGATTTTCAGGATGATTGGAAGGTTTTCTAGGTAATTTGGTGGAGACAGGTGATTTGGGGACCCTACTCTTCCGCCATCTTGCCTGAGAACCACTCAGTTATATTTTAATATAGTTTTCAAAATTGTTTTCCCATCTTAATGGGTATTTACTATAGATTAATCACTTGTCAAATTTGATTTATAAAAATGACTCTTTTGAGTTTATCAGCTTCATAAGAGAAGTATCACCAAATTCTTAAAATTCTTCCTTATTTAATTTTACCACAGCATACCTAAGACTGGATTTTACCTTTTAAAACTTAAAATTGTGCCATATTGTTTTTTCTTCTCAGAGCAACAGTTTATGGCCTATTCATTTCCTTAAATTACTCAAACACCTGCAGGTATTTAATACAGAGCCATGCAGAACTTTAAGTGTGAAAACAGTGAGTTCAAAGGTAATTGTGTGAGCACAAATGAATTGAAGGGAAACTCACAAATGAAGGATTGGGCTATAATGTTGTGCTTGCTAAAACTAACTGCTTAAACTCTCTTAGATTAAATTCAGTTGTTCGCAAGGTATTAGCCAGATATTTCCTTTCTTTTTTTTTAAAGGTTTATTTATTCATTTATGATAGACACACACACACACAGAGGCAGAGACACAGGAGGAGGGAGAAGCAGGCTCCATGCAGGGAGCCCGACGTGGGACTCGATCCCGGGACTCCAGGATCGTGCCCCGGCCCAAAGGCAGGCGCTAAACCTCTGAGCCACCCAGGGATCCCCCTAGATAGTTCCTTTCTTATAGCTATTTCTGACAATGAAGAAACTCAGGTTGAGGCCAAGTGGGTTTTTCTAGCTACATTAAATGGGTTAGAGACACATGGGGATTTGGAAGACAAGAACAACAAAATAGTACTAGAGAGGAGCAAATATACTGTGACTTATTCTTTAACTTAAATCATATGACACCAGGACATTTAAAGAAAATAAAACAGTCATCTGATGTTTAGTTGCAAATCATGAAGCTATGTGTGCCTTAGTGATGTAAATCAGCCTTATCACCAAGTAACATAAGATGTTACTTAGTAGTAGTTGTATGGATAACTATAGCCTATTTGCTCATAGGATGCCTAAATGGTTTGTGGAAATTTCATTAAATCAATTTTAATTTTTAACATTTTCCAGCATTTCCTATTTATCAGCACTTTCTAATATATTATTTCAGTTGATCCTCTCAATAACTCTTGACATAGCCATTATCATAGTCTTAATATCGTACATTCCTAATATATATTAAATTAAGCAATTCAGTACATGGCCATCAATGAATTTTAATTGAATTAAAACCTTGAGTTTCAAAAGTTGTAACTTTCTTCTGTGACTATGACAAGTTTGTAGGCAGTTATCAAGCTTTGCTATATGGAATTATTTGATTTGAAAGAGGTGATTTGACACATAATATATCTGAATCATAATGATAAATCCCATGTCTATATAAGTTAGTACTTTTGCATATCAACACATTATGTAAAAAATAGACTTCATTTAGTCATTAAAATAAATTTTCTACATGATGTCAAGCATCTGGATATTCAGAACCATACAGCAATCATATTTGGAGCCATCTGGGCATTTGGCATTATTTGAAAACAAATAACATGACATATTTGCCTGTGTACATCACTCTAACATTTAGTGTTGAGATCAGTAATTACATACCTGTATACTCAGTCCCACCTCACCTTCTGGGATACTTTATGTTTCTACATAGGAAAATATTAAAAAATTCTAATTACTCCATGACTTGGTACTTAGTTCAATGGTTCTGAAACTTGTCTGATATTATAGTCAGTTGAAGGCTTTAAAAAGTACAAATGTCTTGAGCTCACTCCAAGAGATTCTGATTTAGTTGTTCTGGAGTAGGTAGTTCTAATATAAAGATAAAGTTAAGAACCATTGATCTAGTTCATTCACTTGCTGGTCCTGTGCTGTCCTTGGTATCTCAGTGCTTCCCAGTAATCAATCTCTTGTTTAGTACACTTAATCCCTAGTGGTTGTCAATAACTGGATTGCTGAAACTTACTTATCTCCTATCAAACTTGGACTCCTACCAAATTCTTTCCACTTGAAACTCAATCATATGCTTGATCTGGCACTGCTTGGCTAGAAAACAGCAGGTCTTAGAATGTGGTTCTCTGTTGACCAGTCCCTATTCTCTGGAATGGGGTACTTTTTTCCCATATTCTGATGCCTGACCTTTGGCCAAATTTAGGAATCTTACTAAGATTTTCATTAGTGATTCTGTTCAGTCTGTCACAACATACCATTAAAAATTTGATTTATAACATGGGTATCTAGATGATTATGAAATATTTTGCCTTTATCCTCCAAATGCTTTGGTATTATGCTGCCACAAATGGTATAGCATGGTAGTAAGTTTAGAGTTAGGCTATTTGAAATGTAATACTGGTTCCAGCATTTTCTAGTGCATGACCTTGAATCACTTATGTACCCTCTCTTAGTCTCAGTTTTCACATCCATGCAATAGAGATAATGGTCTTAATTTTTTGGGTTATGAACATTAAGTGAAGTAATGCTCATAGTGTGTTTTACACAGGGCCTACATATTTGTATTCAAATCCATGTTAGCAACTCTGTTTTTAAATAATAAAAATTCAGCAGGTAACTAGAGCTTGTTTAAAATCAACAATGATTTGGCAACCAGGGATCCCTGGGTGGCTCAGCAGTTTAGTGCCTGCCTTCCGCCCAGATTGTGATCCTGGAGTCCCGGGATCGAGTCCCACATCGGGCTCCCTGCATGGAGTCTGCTTCTCCCTCTGCCTGTGTCTCTGCCTCTGTGTGTGTGTGTGTATGTGTGTGTGTGTGTGTGTGTGTGTGTGATGAATAAATAAATAAAATATTTTAAAAAATGATTTGGCAATCAAAACAAATTGTCTCATCCATCTTACTCGCCATTTATACAGTAGGCCTCTTATATTTACATATCTTTCAGAACAATGAATTCGCCTTGGAAGTACTGAATTTTTCAGGGAAGAAGTGGATAAGGGTTCATCTTACTTCTAATGTATGGGACATCCATTGCCTTTGATATCATCAATAAATGCTAGGATACTTATTTTATAATTACTTTATTGCCAGGAGTTCTCAATGAAGCCAGAAAAGTTAAAAAATTATCAGCCTAATTGCCTCAAGATAGATATGTAATGCATAAATTTCTTGTTTAATGGGTCTAGTAATAAGCCACCTGTTTCCTCGGCTTCCTTCCCAGTTCAGGTATATGAATGACTAGTCCTTTCTGAAGTTAATAAACCCAGACTTTGAAGTGCTGTAATGTTGTAATTTAATGGCATCTCATCTCAATTTTGCATCTTACATAATCAGATAATTCTAGATTTTGAGAAAATATCCACACCCTGCTTATCACTTTTATTGCACATTCATCATTGAGCTATCCTCTAGGCCGAAGTTCTGGACTTAAAGGCTCCACTTAGAGGATGAATGAGAAATAATAAGAAGAAAGGAGATAGAAGTAGGCAGTTGGTGGGGTACTTGGCTGATTTGTTCAAGACCAAAGTTATAGCATTCTAGCATAACTGAATTTAACAGTCAGTCTGGTCAGCCATCATTTTCCATTTGACTTCATTATTTAATCTATCACAACATTCAAAGACTGCCATACATAATCCTATATAGAATATGTATATATCAAGTCTAAATGAGCCTTGCCACTTTTAACATATCAGAGATTTGGGCTCCAATATTCAGAATATGTGATGAATCAGATTTCTCTGAAAAAAGAGGGTGTAATTATTCTTAACAGATTAACAATGTTATCAGATGGAGGAAGGTGTGTTTAAGCCACTTAAAGCACATCGTTTCTAAGCACCTACAAACAAACGCATTTGCTGCAAATACTAGATGGGATATCTATAAATCATTATGGCAAGCCTGATGAAACTTGTTTTGTGTTTACAGTAAAGATTTTGAGAATGTTATTCATTATTTGCTCTACAAAAAATCATGAAACATACATTTCTCTCTGGTCTTATTATTAGGAATAGTTGCACTTACAAAGAAAAGAGTATTAATTAGAGAATAAAATCTGAGTTTTCTAGTCAGGACTAGCTAGGGTTAAATCCTAACTCTGTCACTTCCTGGCTGTGTGGTCTTTGGCAAATCACTTAACCTCTATGACCCTCAGTTTCCTCACCGGTAAAATGAGAATAAAGTAGCCCCTTTGGTGAATTCAATGAACATGAAAAGTGCTTAAAACTATGCCTGACACATATGGCAAGTGCTCAGTAAATATTTGCTGTAAAGTATCATTTTTTTATAGGTAACCAGTTTATTTTTTTCCAGATAAATGGATCAATATTTCATCCATGTTGCTCCAGACAGCTTAAAGTTCACTTTGGGGCCCACCTCGCATAAGAGTAGACTTTCCATGTTGTGATTCCTCATTACATTTCAACTATTATTTTAAATTTATTTGACTTTGTAAATTGTTTGAATGTCTGTAAAACCATTTTAGAATAAGACATATATCTATCAGCCGAAGAAGCGATAAAATATAAGGCAAAACTCCCTTACCTTCAGCTACTATGAAGAATTGAAGCCCCACAAAAAGTGTCTTTCAGAAGTTGTCATTTAGACCTTTTTATGATTTGCTGCCTCTGCGTTTTTCCAAATTTATTTTAAGCTAATTGTAAATACGTGATATTTCACCCCTAAATACTTCATCATGCATGTCTAAAAATATAAGGACATTTTCTTTTGTAACCACAGTATGATAGAAACATCTGACAAAATTAACAATAGGAATTAATGTATTTTAAGAGATTATAGACTTCTTGAAAGGTAGAGATAGTGGCTTCTACTACTTTTCATATCAGTGACTGACACAGATATGGGTATATGTTCTCAGTGCATCCTTGTGAACTGCCTAGTCATTTAATTGCTCCATGCAGTTTTATTGAGTTTGCTCAGTTCTTCTCTCTGAAATACAGAGGTAGTGAGGGTGACAGAACATGAGAGACAGGGGATCCCTGGGTGGCTCAGTGGTTCAGCACCTGCCTTTGGCCCAGGGCGTGACCCTGGAGTCCTGGGATCGAGTCCCGCATTGGGCTCTGGGCATGGAGCCTGCTTCTCCCTCTGCCTGTGTCTCTGTCTCTCTCTCTCTCTCTCTATCATGAATAAATAAATAACATTTAAAAAAAAAAAGAACATGAGAGACACCTAACTCTGGGAAAAGAACAAGGGTTGGTGGAAAGGTGAGTGGAGGGTTGGGGTGACTGGGTGATGGGCACTGAGGGGGGCACTTGACGGGATGAACACTGGGTGTTACACTATATGTTGGCATATCGAACTCTAATAAAAAATATACAAAAAAAAGAGAAAACTCCTCTTTCCTGCTCTTGATCCCTCCTTCCTGCCCCTTCTGAAGCCATCAAGAGAGAAAACAATGGAGTGAAATTAAACTCCTCTTTTTTTTTTTCTGTAAATTCATACAGGTTACCCTTCCCATGGCATCCTGAATCTATAGGCAAGTTAATAAGTCTTTCCCCATCAGCAAAAATCATTGATTTCTCATGAACTGTGGTAGTTAATATTTATTAGATACTTTGAGATTCATAGATGGAAGTTGCAATATATACCTGGCGCTATCTTAATCCCATAGTTAAAATAAATTATGTCAGTAAGTAATGATTAAAATAGTTACTATATCAACTCTAGCATCAGAAGTTCTGAAATAATCCATAGTAACAACTAGCCTCAATCTTTTCCCACCTTTTTCCATTTATAATATCTTTACTTCTCCTTGTCTAGCTTTTAGAAATTCTTTCATCATTTTGGAAAATTGATGAAATATTTAATAATTTTAATAAATCACTAAATAAATATTTAATAAAATATTTCATAATTTTCTGCATGCTAGGGATATGAAATTTTCTTGAATTTGATCAGATGTGATTAGTCTGTTGTCCATTTGAGGCTTTGCCTGTTGTTTTCAAGAAATATATTATTTATTTATTTATTTATTTATTATTTTTTTTTTTTAGAAATATATTATTTAATTCCATCATTCTCTGGGGGAACTCAGGCCAAAATAATGCTATTGGAAAGATCAGACCCCTCAAAATTCTTCACCACATGGAAAATGTACCTAATTATTTAACAACATCTTTCATCAGCATTTCCCTCAATTCATTCTTCCTTGATTGTGTTCTCTCAAATATTAGAGATTAAATCTTGGTGCAAATATTTAATCTTGGACAAAGCTTCACATTTAGAAATAGCTAGGTTCCATCATGCCTAGACAAGCACTGTGCAGCTCTTATTCCCATGATGGTAGTTATTGACAGGAATGCTGTCACTCTTTGCTATTACAGGTTCCATTAATGCTGCCAGGAGAAGGGACTCTGGCATTTTGGCAGGTGCTCTTTGCCAGGCTCTATACTTTTTAGAAATCTTTACAACTTGGCTACACAGAGATTTTAGGAGTGCTATTTGACATCCTGGCTGTTGACTTAGTCATAAGTGAAAAATACACTAAATTGTCTTTGTGTTGTCTTTTGCTTTTTCTGGTCTTGTGCTCTCTGGGCAGGGGACATGTATTTCACATATGTCAAAGTTTAATGTAAAGTAATAATGTTCACATTTGATAGTATAGATCACCTTAAATGCATTTCTGGATTTGATCATCATCATAACACTAAGATTAAGCTAGAACTAATTGGTCCATTTTATAGATGAGCAAGCTAAGAACATTTTCATTTTAATTTCCTAAAATCACAAAGGCCAGGAAGAGAGTCTGGCCTGGCCAAAGTCTAATGTGCTACTTCTTGATCTAACTTGGTTATCTTCTTACTGAGAATTTGACAAAAAGCTGCTAACCACAAGCCAAGAGACCAGGTTTTAGAGTCAGTTGTAAGAATTGAATAAATGAATCATAGCAGATATAATTTAAAGAAGATTGATCTGTAGCCTTCATTCATAAGATATTACAGTTGAATGAACCTGTATTTCCAGATGTCTACTATTTATGTTCCCATGTTGATCAAAGTCTCCACCAAGTAAATAATGGCCAGTTGTGGATGATAACTCACAAATGTGTCTTTCTTTCCAAAGTCTACAAGCAAAAGAGGGCATATAATGAATATGAGTATGTATGTGTGTGTCCTTCTCTGACTCTCTCTGTGTCTCTCATAAAAAATAAATAAAATCTTTAAAAAACTAAGATTTACCCTTAGATTAACTGTAGCACAACTTATATGCTAAGGATTTTGAATTGATAATTAAGAAAAAAATGAATCCTGCCCCATGTAATGATTATTGAAAAATAACTAATTTGCGTATTTCCAAATAATGTGAATGAGACATTGGCTTTTGGATCGTCTTTACACCACTAACCACATGACAAATTGGTGAGCAGTGGTAAGTGGTTATTCTTGTGAAAAATCACAACACACCAAGGAGGTAGATATCTGTATATAACAGTCAGAACTTTCTGGTTCTCTCCCTTGAAATGTATCAAGTAGTCTCTTTATGACCCTACCGCCTTTCCTTCCTCTTTCCTTCTATCAGCCTCCCTTCTGCCCACCATCTTCTCTGGTTACACTTGATTTAACCAGAACTCCTACCACTGACTCAAATGGAAAATATGTGGAACTGCTGCCCAGAAAACAGATATGTGGCAGAATCCTCTTGGACGCCAGTGGTCTCATTGAGTGCTAATGATAGCCTGCAAGGACTATCAATCATTTCAGGGAATACCCATGTCATAGGATACAAGGATTTCAAAAGGAAAGGGGTTAATGCACACCTTTGAAAGTGTGCAAATCAGTAGTTGTTAGTATCCAGAAATGAATTTGATAGTGGACAATGTAGGATGGCAATAACAGCAAGAGTATTCTGAATTTGAATAGAACTTTTCCCCTTGTCAGTGTACTTTCCCATCTGTTATCTCATTTAATCCTCACAACAGTCCTATAAAGCAGTCATGGCAAGGAGGTATTATCACCCCCTATTTGGCCCATGAGGAAACCCAAGTGAAATGATGAGTTAATGACAGAACCTGGACTAGAATTTAGGGCATCCAACCCTGACTATTTATTCAGCCATCCAGCTATTCATTTCTTCTTTCAAATATAGCAGCTTCAGCCTTAGTATTTCAGATGCCTTTAAGGAGAGAGGGTGAATATCTTTTTTTAGATATTTATTTTATTTTTCATGAATTTATTTATTTGGAAAAATTTCAAATGCACAGAAATATTGCATTGAAATTACAATCAATATCCATATATGCTTTATGTGGATTTACCAAATTGTTAACATTGTGCCATGTTTATATCATCTCTATGGATGCACATATGCCTAAGTATGTATGTATGTATGTATTTTTTCTAAACCATTTGGAAATAAGTTGCAGATATGATACTTCACCTGTAAATAATTTAGCATTTGTCTTATAAAAATAAGGATCTTCTCATACATAACTAGAATACAATTATCATAGGAAATTTAACATTGATATAATTCTATATCTAATACATATTCTACATTCAAATTTCTCCAATTATTCCAATAATGTTCTTTAGAGTATTTTCCTGATCCAGAATCCAATTAAAGATTATGCATATCATTTATTGATCATGTCTTTCTCCTTTAATCTAGAACAGTTGCCTGACCTTTGTAAAATTTAAATTTATTTCTAATTGAGTTCATGACATTGACATTTTTGAAGCAACTAGACCAATTGTAGTGTAGAATTACCTTCTATTTGAATTTGTCTGATTATTTCCGCATGATTAGATTCATGTTATACATTTTTTACCAAAATGCTACTGGAATGATCCTTGTGTACTTCTCTGTGCCTAACTTACAGAGGCACATGATTTATCTTTGTCCCACTATTGGTTATTCTACCTTTGATCATTTGCTTGAGGGATTATCTGACAGATTAATCCACTGTAAAGGCATCTTTTATCCTTTATAATTAATTAATAATCTGTTGGATGATACCTTGAGACAATGTGAATATTCTGTTCAATAAAACCATTTTTTGATAATTCTTTCCTGAATCAGTGATGGCAGTGAGGGTTGATAACTGATGATTTCTAACTTCTGCATGTATATCAATTGATATTTCTACATAAAAAAGATCTCTCTCCTCTTTCATTACTATTAACATGGACTCATAGACTTTTTAATCTGATGCTGTCCATTTTGGCATGTGCCAATCTTAAGTGTACAACTCAGTAAATTATTTTTATTACAGTTCAACCATGTTTTAGTGTTCAGTTCAGGGCATTTAGAATATTCAAATTTTTGTTCAACCATCACCACCACCCATGTCCAGAATTTTTTAATCCTCTCAAACTGAAAGTGCATATGTATTAAGCACAGCTCCCCATTCTTGCCTACTCCAAGCCATTGGCAGCCACCATTCTAATTTCTGTCTCTACAAATTTGACTATTTTAGGTATCCTGTATAAGTGGAATCATAAAAAATATTCTTTTATGCATGACTTATTTCATTTAGCATAGTGTCTTCAAAATCCATCCATGTTGCAGCATGTTATCAGAATTTCCTTTCTTTTTAAGACTGAAAAATAGTCCATTGTGTGGATATATCTCATTTTGCTTATCTACTTATCTGCTTTTTGGCTATTATACATAATGCATCTGCTTTTTGGCTATTATACATAATGCTTTAAGGAATATTGATTTGCAAACATCTATTCGAGTTTCTGTTTTCAATTCTTTTGAGTATACGTATCCAAAGGTAGAATTACTGAATCATATGGTACTTATATATTTAATTTTTTTGAGGATCTTCTATATCATTTTCCATAGTAACCACACCATTTTACATTCCCACCAGCAATGCAAAGGTTCCAATTACTTCACTTCCTTACCAACACATTTATTTAATAATAGTAATACTAAAGATATAAAAAATGGTATCTCGTTATAGTTTTGATTTACATTTCTCTAACAATTAGTGATATTGAACATCTTTTCATGTGTTCATTGCCCACTTGTATATTTTCTTTGAAGAAATTTCTACTCAACTCCTTTGCCCATTTTTAAATCAAGTTGTTTATCTTTTTAAGTTTTTATTTAAATTTAATACTAATTAACATACTGTGTAATATTAGTTTCAGGTGTACAATATAGTGATTCAACACTTCCATACATCACCTTGTGCTCATCACAACAAACGCAATCCTTAATCCCCAACACATATTTCACCCATCCCTACCAACCTCCCCTCTGGTAATTATCAGTTTGTACTTAAAAGTCTATTTTTTGGTTTGCCTCTCTCCTTCTTTCTCCCTATGATTGTTTTGTGTCTTAGTTTCACATATGAGTGATATCATATGGTATTTGTCTTTCTCTCACTGGCTTATTTCACTTAGCATAATGCTTTCTAGCTCCATCCACATCATTGCAAATGGCAGGATTTTATTCTTTCTATGGCTGAATAATATATATATATATATATGTGTATATATATATTATAATATACTATATTATACTATAATATTATACTATATATACTATATATAGTATACTATAATATACTATAATATTATATATATAGTATCTTCTGTATACATTTTCAGTCAGTCAACATTTGGGCTGTTTCCATAATTTGGCTATTGTAGATAATGCTACTGAACACTACTGCAAACATCAGGTTGCATGTATCCCTTTAAATTAGTATTTTTATATTCTTTGGGTAAATATATAAAGTTAAATTGCTGGATCATAGGGTAGTTTTATTTTTAACATTTTAAGGAACCTGCATACTGTTTTCCATGGTGGCTGCACAAGTTTGTATTCCCACCAACAGTGCAAGAGGGTTCCCCTTTCTCCACATCCTTGCCAGCACCTGTTGTTTCTTGTACTGTTGATTTTAGCCATACTGGCAGATGTGAGGTGCTACCTCATTGTAGTTTTGATTTGTATTTCCCTGATGATAACTGACGTTGAGCATCTTTTCATGTTCCAGTTGGCCATCTATATTTACAAGTTGTTTATTTTTTATTTGTTGTTGAGTTGTAGGAGTTCTTTATATATTCTGGATACTAATCCCTAATCAGACATATGGTTTGTAAATATTTTCTCTCATTCTCTAGATTGCCTTTTTACTCTGTTGGTGATGTCCTTTGATGCACAAAAGTTGTTAATTTTGATGAAGTCCATTTTATTTTTTTTCTCTGTTGCCTGTGCATTTGGCGCTATACCCAGGAAATCATGACTGCATTCAATGTCATGAAACTTTCCCCCTACATTTTCTTCTTAAGGATTTTATAGGTTTCTTTCTTATGTTTAGATTTTTTGACCCACTTTGAATTCATTTTTGTATATGGTGTAATTTAAGGGTCCAATGTCATTCTTTTGCATGTGGGTATCCAATTTTCCCAATACTATTTGTTCAGAAGACTATCTTTTCCCCATTGAATTGCCTTGACCCCTTTATCAAATATTATTTGATTCTATATGCAAAGATTTATCTCTGGGGTCTCTCTTCTATTCCATTGGTTTAAATGTCTCTCTTATACTAGAACAACACCGTTTTGATTGGTAAAGCTTTGTAGTAACCTTTGAAATCAGGAAATGCAAGGCCTCCAGCTTTATTCTTTTTCAAGATTGTTTTGGCTATTCAGGATCTGTTGAGATTCTATGTAGATTTTAGGATGGGTTTTCCTACTTATGCAAAAAAAATCATTGTGATATTTGATAGGGATTTTATTAAAGCTGTAGTTGGCTTTGAGTTTTACTGATGTATTAACAATATTAAGTCTTCTATTTGTGTCTTTAATTTCTTTCAGCAACATATTTACTTTTCAGCATACAAGTCTTTTGCCTCCTTGGTTAAGTTTATTCCTAAGTATTTTATTATTTTTTATTTGACTGTAAGTGAAATTGTTTTCTTTATTTCCTTTTTGGTTTCTTTGTTATTATATATAGAAGCACTACTGATTTTCTGTTTTGATTTTTATCCAGCTCAGTGAAGTTTTACATATAAATGTACCTATGTAATTAGCACATCAATATATAAAAACTATCACCCCAGAAAATTCTTTCATTTCCACTTCCAGTTTATACTCCGCAATGCTAGTATGTAGTCTGTTAGCATATATTTGATTGGCAAGTTTTTGAACTTCATGTAATAGATTCTAACAGTATGCACCCTATTGATCAATTTTTTAATGAACAGAAGTTTATTAAATACCTACATTTTGTTAATATGCCAAGTATTTGGTATGAGCACAGAGCCCCTGACTTCAAGGAACTAAAGATTTAGTAAGAGGAAGAAGTTTCACCACTTGAAGGAGTGGCAGTATAGGTTAGATGCAGACTGACATGCATGGATAAACTTGGGTCAATGACATGGCTCCTACAGTTCTGGTATCGCCTAGAGATGAGATGAACAGGATAGAAGAATTTGCCAGGTAAAGGGAAGAAAGTGTGCAAACACATGGACATGCTGGGCTTATCTGGGGAACTGTTTGGGGTGTCAGTTTTACTAGAGTATAGTTGGATGACTTTTAGTCCAGAGGTGGACAAGCAAAGGTATGTTGTGTTCAATATGTTTTGGGGATGGATTTATATTATCATTGGATTAGGAATTTATTCTTACTGCTGAAAGATTTCATTGCATGATTGTACCAAAATGTGTTTCTCCATTCTCTTGTTAATGGGAATTTGGGTTATTGCCATGTTTTGGCTTCTGTAAAGAAAGCTAATATCAATATTCTTGTTAAAGGCTTTGGTAAACATATGGACTCATTTCCTTTGGTTATCTACCTACAAGTGGGAATAAATAGATATTATGGTAACTGCATGTTCAACTTTGAAAAGAACCACCAATTTTTTTCAAAGTGATTGTGTGATCTTGGCATTGTAATTCTTTGTCACATTTTTCAACTTTCTGGTGTATGCAATGGTATCTCATGGTAGTTTTATTTTGTATAATCTTGATTACAAATAGTATTAAACACCTTTTCATATTTTTATTATCTCACTCATATGTGGATATTTTTTGTATATATTCTTTTATTGGAGTTTGATTTGTCAACATATAGCATAACACCCAGTGCTCATCCGGTCAAGTGCCCCCCTCAGTGCCCGTCACAGAGTCACCCCAGCCTCCCATCCAACTCCCTTTCCACCACCGCTTCTTTGTTTCCCAGAGTTAGGTGTCTCTCGTGTTCTAACACCCTCACTGATATATCCCACTCATTTTCTATCCTTTCCCCTAAAATACCTTTTAGAATTTTTATATTTCCCAAATGAATGAGTCAATAAAATGTTTGTCTTAGTAACATTAGTATATACATTTCTGTATATATCTATACAGTAAGTCTTACTGACTTACTTCACCCAGCATAATACCTTCTAGTTCCATTCACATTGAAGCAAATGGTGGGTATTTGTCATTTCTAATGGCTGAGTAATATTCCATTGTATACATAGACCACATCTTCTTGATCCATTCATCTTTCAGTGGACACAAAGGCTCCTTTCACAGTTTGGCTATTGTGGACATTGCTGCTATAAACATTGGGGTACAGGTGTTTCTGTTTTTCGCTGCATCTGTATCGTTGGGGTAAATCCCCAGCAGTGCAATTGCTGGGTCATAGGGCAGTTTTATTTTTAACTCTTTGAGGAACCTCCACACAGTTTCGCAGAGTGGCTGTACCAGTTCACATTCCCACCAACAGTGCAAGAGGGTTCCCCTTTCTCCACATCCTCTCCAACATTTGTTGTTTCCTGTCTTGTTAATTTTCACCATTCTCACTGGTGTGAGGTGGTATCACATTATGGTTTTGATCTGTATTTCCCTGATGGCAAATGATGTGGAGCATGTTTTCATGTGCTTCTTGGCCATGTGTATGTCTTTGTTGAAATTTCTGTTCATATCTTTTGAACATTTCATGATTGGATTGTTTCTTTGCTGTTGAGTTTAATAACTTTTTTATAGATCTTGGATACTAGCCCTTTATCTGATATGTCATTTGCAATATCTTCTTCCATTCTGTAGGTTGTCTTTTACTTTCGTTGATTGTTTCTTTTGCTGTGCAGAAGATTTTATCTTAATGAAGTCCCAATAGTTCATTTTTGCTTTTGTTTCCCTTGCCTTCATAGATGTATCTTGCAAGAAGTTGCTGTGGCCAAGTTCAAAAAGGGTGTTGCCTGTGTTATCCTCTAGGATCTTGATGGATTCTTGCCTCATATTTAGATCTTTCATCCATTTTGAGTTTATCTTTGTGTCTGATGTAAGAGAATGGTCTAGTGTCATTCTTCTGCACATGGCTATCCAATTTTCCCAACACCATAGATTGAAGAGACTGTCCTTTTTCCAGTGGATAGTCTTTCCTGCTTTGTTTAATATTAGTTGACCATTAGTTGAGGGCCCATTTCTGGATTTTCTATTCTGTTCCATTGATTTATTCTTTTTGGGCTAGTACCACACTGTCTTGATGATCTCAGCTTTGTAGTACAACCCGAAATCCAGCATTGTGATGCCTCCGGATCTGGTTTTCTTTTTCAATATTCCCCTGACTATTTGGGGTCTTTTCTGATTCCACACAAATCTTAAGATGATTTGTTCCAACTCTCTGAAGAAAGTCCATGGTATTTTGATAGGGATTGCATTAAATGTGTACATTACCCCAGGGTTGCATTGCATTGACATTTTTCACAGTATTAATTCTTCCAATTCTTGAGCATGGAATATTTTTTCATCTCTTTGTGCCTTCCTCAATTTCTTTCAGAAGTGTTCTGTAGTTTTTAGGGTATATATCCTTTACCTCTTTGGTTAGGTTTATTCCTAGGTATCTTAGGCTTTTCGGTGCAATTTTATATGGGACTGACTCCTTAATTTCTTTTTTTTTTTCAGTTTCATTGTTAGTGTATAGAAATGCCACTGACTTCTGGGCATTGATTTTGTATCCTGCCACACTGCCAAATTGCTGTATGAGTTCTAGCAATCTTGGGGTGGAGTCTTTTGTTTTTTTTACATACAGTATCATGTCATCTGTGAAGAGGGAGAGTTTTACTTCTTTGCCAATTTGAATGCCTTTTATTTCTTTTTGTTTTCTGACTGCTGAGGCTAGGACTTCTAGTACTATGTTGAATAGCAATAGTGAAAGTGGACATCTCTGTCATCTTCCTGATCTTAGGGGAAAGGCTCCCAGTGTTTCCCCATTCAGAATGATATTTGGTGTGGGCTTTTCATAGATGGCTTTTAAGATGCTAAGGAATGTTTCCTCTATCCCTACACTCTGAAGAGTTTTGATCAGGATTTGATGCCGTATTTTGACAAATGCTTTCTCTGCATCTATTGACAGGATCATATAGTTCTTGTGTTATCTCTTGTTGATGTGATCTATCATGTTGATTGCTTTACGAGTGTTGAACCAGCCTTATATCATGGGGATAAATCCCACTTGGCCATGGTGAATAATCTTCTTAATCTATTGTTGGATCCTATTGGCTAGTATCTTGTTGAGAATTTTTGCATCCATGTTCATCAGGGATATTGGTCTAGAATTCTCCTTTTTGGTGGGGTCTTTGTCTGACTTTGGAATTAAGGTGATGCTGGCCTCATAGAACAAGTTTGGAAGTATTCCATCCTTTTCTATCTTTTGGAACGTCTTTAGTAGAATACGTATTGTTTCTTCCTTAAACGTTTGATAGAATTCTCCTTGGAAGCCATTTGGCCCGGACTTTTGTGTCTTTGGAGGTTTTTGATGACTGTTTCAATTTCCTCCCTAGTTATCAGCCTGTTCAGGTTTTCTATTTCTTCCTTTTCCACTTTTGATAATTTGTGGTTTTCCAGAAATGCATCCATTTCTTCTAGATTGCCTAATTTATTGGCATATAGCTATTCATAATATGTTTTTAAAATCGTTTGTAATTCCTTGGTATTGGTTGTGATCTCTCCTTTTTCATTCATGATTTTATTAGAGTTTTTTTCTCTTTTTTTTTAATAAGGCTGGCTATTGGCTTATATATCTTATTAATTCTTTCAAAGATCCAACTCCTGGTATTGTTGATCTGTTCCACAGTTCTTCTGGTCTCTATTTCATTGAGTTCTGCTCGAGTCTTTATGAACTCTCTTCTTCTGCTTGGTGTAGGTTTTATTTGCTTTTCTTTTCCAGTTCCTTTAAGTGCAAGGTTAGCTTGTGTATTTGAAATTCTTTCCAATTTTTTGAGCGATGTTTGTATTGCAATATATTTCCCTCTCAAGACTGCTTTTGCTGTATCCCAAATATTTTAAACAGTTGTATCTTCATTCCCATTAGTTTCCATGAATCTTTTTAATTGTTCTCTAATTTCCTGGTTGACCCTTTCATCTTTTAGCTAGATGCTCTTTAACCTTCACATATTTGAATTTGTTCCAAATTTCTTCTTGTGATTGGGTTCAAGTTTCAAAGCAGTATGGTCTGAAAATATGCAGGGGACGATCCCAATCTTTTGGTATTGGTTCAGACCTGATTTGCGACCCAGTATGTGGTCTATTCTGGAGAAAGTTCCATGAGCACTTGAGAAGAATGTGTATTCAGTTGCATTTGGATGTAAGGTTTTATAAATATCTGTGAAATCCATCAGGTGCAGAGTATCATTTCAAGCTCTTGTTTCCTTGGATATGTTGTCTTAAAAAATCTGTTATTTGTAGAAAGCACTGTGTTGATGTCTCCCAGTATTACTGTATTATTATCTAAGTATGTCTTAACTTTGGTTATTAATTGATTGATATACTTGGCAGCTCCCACATTCGGGGCATAAATATTCGTGATTGTTAGGTCCTCTTGTTGGACAGACCCTTTAAGTATGATACAGTGTCCCTCTTCATCTCTTACTACAGTCTTTGGTATAAACTTTAATTTATCTGATAGGAGGATGGCTACCCCTGCTTTCTTTTGAGGACCATTTGAATGGTAAATGGTTCTCCACTCTTTCATTTTCAGGCTGTAGGTGGACTTAGGTCTAAAATGAGTCTCTTGTAGACAGCAGATAGATGGGTCTTGCTTTTTTATCTTGTCTGAAACCCTGCATCTTTTGATCCCATTTTGATAAATGGGATCATTTAGCCCATTCACATTCAGAGTTACTCTAGAAAGATACGAATTCATTGTCATCATAATACCTATTCGGTCCCTGTTTTTGTGGATTATTTCTTTGAGCATCCTCTTTCTTTTACAGAGTCCCCCTTAATATTTCTTGCAGAGCTGGTTTGGTGGTCAAATATTTCAGTTTCTGCCTATCTTGGAAGCTCTTTATCTCTCCTTCTATTCTGAGTGAAAGCCTTGCTGGATAAAGTATTCTTGGCTGCATGTTCTTCTCATTTAGGACCCTGAATACATCCTGCCAGCCCTTTCTGGCCTGCCAGGTCTCTGTGGAGAGGTCTGCTGCTAATCTAATATTTCTCCCCATAAAAGTTAGGGCTCTCTTGTGTCTTTCTGCTTTAAGGACTTTCTCTTTATCTTTGAAATTTGTAAGTTTCACTATTAAATGTTGAGGTGTTGAACGGGTTTTATTGATTTTAGGGAGGGACCTCTCTAACTCCTGAATCTGAAAGCTGGTTTCCCTCCCCAATTTAGGGAAGTTTTCAGCTATGATTTGTTCAAATATGCTTTCTGACCCTCTGGCCCCCTCGACACCCTCTGGAACCTCAATTATACATCGATTTTTCCTTCCGAGGTTGTCATTTATTACCCTCATGGTCCTTTTTTTAAATTTTATTTATTTATGATAGTCACACAGAGAGAGAGAGAGAGAGGCAGAGACACAGGCAGAGGGAGAAGCAGGCTCCATGCACCGGGAGCCCGATGTGGGATTCGATCCAGGGTCTCCAGGATTGCGCCCTGGGCCAAAGGCAGGCGCCAAACCGCTGCGCCACCCAGGGATCCCCCCTCATGGTCTTTTAATTGTTTTTCTCTTTTTTTCTCAGCCTCTTTCCTTGTCATCAACTTGTCTTCTATGTCCCTCACTCTTTCTTCTACCTCATTAACCCTTGTCATTAGGACCTCCAGTTTGGATTGCGTCTCAGTTAATTGATTTTTAATTTCGTTCTGATTAGATCTAAATTCTGCAGTCATGAAGTCTCTTGAATGCTTTATGCTTTTTTTTTTCCAGAGCCACCAGTAGCTTTCTATTTGTGCTTCTGAATTGGCTTTCATACATCGAATTGTAATCCAAATTTTGTAACTCTGTGGCAGAGAGTACGGTTTCTGATTCTTTCTTTTGTGGTGAGTTATTCTTTCTAGTCATTTGGCTCAGTGCAGAGTGGCTGTATGAGTGGGCTGCATCCAGAATATCAACCACGATCTAAGTAGATTTCCCCCAGATGATTCTGCTAAAGTCAGAGACCAGAAATTGAAAACCAAGATGAGAATGAAATAAACAAAAGTACCACTAAAGTGAAAAACAAATTTTAAAACATGGGGATCCCTGGGTGGCTCAGTGGTTTAGCACCTGCCGTCAGCCCAGGGTGTGATTCTGGAGTCCTGGGATCGAATACCACATTGGACTCCCTGCATCATGGAACCTGCTTCTCCCTCTGCCTGTGTCTCTGCCTCTCTCTCTCTCTCTCTCTCTCTCTCTCTCTCTCTCTGTGTCTCATGAATAAATAAGTACAATCTTAAAAAAAAAGTAGTAAAAAATAAATGGCCAGGAATCCTAAAGAAGAATAAGAGAGGGGACAAAAAGAAAAGAAAAAGTAAAAAGAAAAAAAAAGGAGAGGAAAGAAAAAAAGGGGGGATTTACTGGGAGATGGTGGTGGTTACGATGTTGTAGTAGAGGGAGAATGTAGTCTACCTGAGGGGTTCTAGAGGGTGATCCTCTTGTTTGAGTATATTAAGTTCTGTATGCTAGAAGATGCTCACCCCAAATTTATATAAACCAGAAATACTTGTAGAGGGCCCCAACATTGACCATCAAAGCATAAATGACATAAAAGAGAGGGGCAGATTGGGAATGGGGAATCTCACAGAATGAACCAGCATGGTATACCACTTGGTTCTGGGTGCACACCTGTCGTGTTTTCTAAGGTATTAACTTCTACCATTGTAGAACAAAATGAGACAGAGAAAACAAAAAACACAAAACAAAACAAAAAATACATATCTTTTATATCTCCCAAAATTGAGTATGTTGAAGGGAATCTAGATGTGGAGAATATATCTAGGACCTGTAATTGTTGAAATATGAAAGTCGAAAAGGGAGAAACTTAAAAATGAAGAGCTGGTAAAATATTGTAGTTAAGGTGGGAAAAGGAAAAGAAATTGGAAATTAACTGTCTGATATAAAAATGAGTTGTACTGGAAAAAGGAAAAAAAAAGAGGGGTACCTTCTGATTCTGTATACTGTAAATCCCTCAACTTCCCCTGGAGCTTTCCAGTGCTGCTAGGTCAAGAACTTGTTCTTCCCCTGTCCTTCCAGTTGGTCTTCTGGGGGAGGGGCCTGCTGTGCTGATTCTTAGGTGTGTGTACCTGGGGGACCTGCCCCGCCCCCTTCCAGTTGCTGGGCTCAGAGGGAGCTGTTGTCCCTGTGAGTCCTCTGTTCCCTGGCAGCCCCGCCCCTCCCAGGCACAGGGTGAAACAAGGAGGATCAGCACTGGTGGCAGCCAAGTCTCCAGCCCTAGAGTCAGCTCCTGCAGTAGCTACCGCAGTCTCCCAGTCCACACTGGCCTAGATGCTTCCCGGCGGCATGGGTATGCTGATCTTCCCAGCTTGGGGGCGCCCAGAGGCAGGATGTCCTGTCGATGTCCTGTCCAGTCTCCACCTCTGCTTGTCCCAGGGCAAGTGCAGGATCATGGGCTGTGTCCACCCAGCGCCCTGGTATCCGGGGCCTGTGCTGCTGGAATTAGGCTCCCGGGGCTGTGCCTCCCAAAAGTAGCAGGGCACAGACTCTTCTTCCTGGACCCCCTGCCTGCCCACCTGGCTTCTCCTGAGGCCCTGCTGGGTGCGTGTTCCAGCCCTTTACCGAGATCGGCCTTCAGTGTGTGGTGCGCTCTTTCCCGGGGCAGCACTTCTTCTATTAGTGACTCTGGGACACTGGTGGCTCCACTGCCCCTCCTGCAATTCTGCCCAATTTCCCTGCTAAGCACCTTTCAGTCTGGGAAGAACTCGGCCCAGATTTTTAAAATTCCTGCTTCTCCGGGCCTGGGCTCTCCTGTCCTGGAGGCTTTCACCACCTGGCCTTAGCTGGGCTCCTCGCAGGGCCCCTCCCCCACTTGATTCTTTTTTTGTTTTTCCACCTTATTAACTTGTTAGAAGTGAAAACCCTTGTCTTTGTAGCAGTTCTAGCTGTTCTATCTAAATCTCAGGTAGAATTCATAGGTTTTCAGGATTATTTGGAAGTAATCTAGGTAATTTCGTGGGTCCAGGGGAGTTGAGGTCCCTACTCCTCCACCGTCTCCAGGTAGAGTGAATTTTAAGCAGACACTGCACTGAGCACAAATCCCTATGCGGGGCTTGATCTCAGGACCCTGAGATCATGACCTGAGCTGAAACCGAGAGTCAGATACTCAACTGTACTGTTCCACGCAGGCACCCCAAGTAAGTGTACTCTTGATCCTATCTATTTCACCCATTCACTCACCCAGTCACCTCTCCTCAGGCTAAAACCAGTTTTTTCTCTGTATTTCACAGTCTGATTTTTCTTTGTTCATTTGTTTTGTTTTTTAGATTCCACATATAAGTGAAATCATATGGTATTTGTCTTTCTTTATGACTTCTTTCACTTAGCATGCCATCTAGGACCTTCCATGTTGTTGCAAATGGCAAGATCCCATTATTTTTATGGCTGAGTGATATTCCAGTGTGTGTGTGTGTGTGTGTGTGTGTGTGTGTGTATGTGTTTATATACCACATCTTCTTTATTCATCCATCTACTGGTGGACACTTGAGTTGCTTCCATATCTTGGCTATTGTAAATAATGCTGCAATAAATATCATGTACATATATCTTTTGGATTAGTGTTTATAGTGGTTTTGTTTTCTTTGGGTAAATACCCAATAGTGGAATTCCTAGATTATATGATACTTGTATTTTTTTATTTTTTGAGGAAACCCCATACAGTTTTCCACAGTGGCTGCACCAATTTATATTCCCACCAATGATGCATGAAATTTCCTTTTTCTCTACATCCTTGCTAACACTTGCTGTGTATGATACTTTTGATACTAGCCATTCTGACAGGTGTGAGGTGATGTCTCATTGTGATTTCAATTTGCATTTCCCTAATGATTAATGATGTTGAAGATCTTTTCATGTGTCTGTTGTCCATCTGTATATCTTCTTTGGAAAAATATCTATTCAGGTCTTCTGTCCACTTTTGATCAGATTGCTTGTTTTATGTGTGTGTGTGTGTGTGTGTGTGTGTGTGTGTAAGCTGTATAAATTCTTTAGATATACTGGGTATTAACCTCTTCTTAAATATATCATCTGTATATATCTTTTCCCATTCGTTAGGTTGCCTTTTTCTTTTGTTGGTAGTTCCTTCTGCTATGCAAATCCTTTTATTTTAGTTTAGTTTTGCTTTTGTTTTTCTTAGAAGGTATATCCATAAATATGGTGCTATGGCTGATGCCCAAGAGATTACTATCTATGTTTTCTTCTAGGGATTTTATACTTTAAGGTCTCACATTTAGGTCTTTAATCCATTTTTAGTTTATTTTTATGTATGGTGTAAGAAAGTGCTCCAGTTTAATTTTTTGCGTGTAGGTCTCCAGTTTTCCCAACATCATTTATTGAAAATACTCTTTTCCCCATTGTATATTTTTGCCTCCTTTGCAATAGAATATTTGAACATATAGGTGTGGGTTTATTTGTGGGCTCTCTAACCTCTTCCCTTGTTTTATGTGTCTATTTTTTTTTTTGTGCCAGCAGCATGCCATTTTTTTTTTTGCTAAAGCTTTGTAGTATATCTCAAATTCTGGGATTGAGATATCTCCAACTTTGTTCTTTCTCAATATTGCTTTGGTTTTGGGTCTTTTGTGATTTCACACAAATTTTAGGATTATTTGTTCTAGTTCTGTGAAAAATACTTTTGAAATTTTAATAGGGACTTCATCAAATCTGCAGATTGGCTTGGGTAGTATGGACATTTTAGTAATATTAATTTCTACAACTTATGAGCATGGAGTATCTTTCCATTTGTTTGTGTCATTTTAAATTTCAAAAAAGTCATAGTTCTCAGACTCTTTTACCTCTTCAATTAAATTTATTCCTACTTATTTTATTCTTCTTGGTGCAGGCATAAATGGGATTGTTTTCTTAATTTCTCTCCCTGATAATAATGAATAATTATGAAATGCAACAGATACCTGTATCCTGTATCTTTACTGAATTCATTTATTAGTTGTAATAGGTTTTTTTTTTAGTAGAGACTTTAGAATTTTTAAATACAGTATTAAGTCATCTGTAAATAGTGAGTTTTACTTCTTGCTTACCAATTTTATTTATCTTGTCTGATTGCTGCAAACAGGGTTCTAATACTATGTTGAGAATACCAGAAGTGGTGGGAGTGGGTATACTTATCTTGTTCCAGATCTTAGAGGTGAAACTCTCAATTTTCCTGATTCAGTATGATGTTAGTTGTGGATTTTTCATATGTATTCTTTATTATGTCAGTGTATGATCCCTCTACACACACTTTGTTGAAAGTTTTTATCATGAATGGATTTTGTACTTTATCATATGTTTTTCTGCCTCAATGGAAATGATCATATGGTTTTTATCCTTTCTCTTGTTGATGTGCTGTATCACATTGATTTGGAAATATTGAATCACCCTTGTATCCTGGCAATAAATTCCACTTGATTATGGCAAATGATTTTTTAATGTATTGTTGGCTTTGGTATGCTCATATTTTATTGAGGACTTTTGCATCTATGTTCATCAGAGATATTGGCCTGTAGTTGTCTTTTTTTTGTAGTGCCTTTATATAGCTTTTCTATCAGTGTAATGCAGACCTCATAAAATGAATTTGGAAATTTTACTTCCTCTTTTATTTTTTGGAATAATTTGTGAAGAATAGGTATTAAGCTTTCTTTAAGTGGTTGGTAGAATTTGTTTGTGTAGCCATCTGGCCCTGGACTTTTGTCTTTTGGGAGATTTTTGATTACTGATTTAATTTCTTTGCTGGTTATTAGTCTGTTCAAATTTTCTATTTGTTTCTGAATTAGTTTGGATGATTGTATATTTCTAGAAGTTATCCATTTCTTATAGGTTGTCCAATTTGCATCTAATTTTTTCATAATATTCTCTTGTAATTTGCATTTCTGTGGCTCCGGTTGTTATTTCTCCTCCTTCGTTTCTATTTCTATTTGAGTCCTCTCTTTTATTTTTCATAAGTCTGGCCAAATATTTATCAATTTTATCTTTTTAAGGAACCAGCTCTTGGTTTCATTGATCTTTTATATTGTTCCTTTAGTTTCTATTTTATTTATTTCTGCTCTAATATTTATTATATCCTTCTCTTTACTAGTTTTGAGCCTTGTTTGTTCCTCTTTTTCCAGCTTCATTAAGTATAACATTAGTTTATTTACTTGAAAGTTTTCTTGTTTCTTGAAGTATGCCTGTATTGCTAGAAACTCCTTAGAACTGCTTTTGCTCTATCTGAAAGATCTTAGACCATTGTGTTTTTATTTTAATTTGTTTCTGAACTTTTTATTTTACTCTTTGTTTTATTAGCTGACCCATTTGTTGTTTATTAGCATGTTGTTTAGCTTCTGTGTGTTTATGTTCTTTTTAGATTTAGTCTATTTAGATTTAAAGTAATTATTGATATGTAAGTAATTATTGCCATTTGTTAATCGTTTTCTGGTTGTTTTTTTGTAGCTCTCTGTTCCTTTCTTCTTCTCTTGCTATCTTCCCTTTTGTTTTGATGGCTTTCTCTAGTGTTTTTCTTGGATTTCTTTCTCTTTATTTTTTGCGTATCTACTACAGGTTTTTTATTTTGGGTTATAATTGAGTTCTTATATAACATGTTATGTGTGTAACAGTCTATATTAAGTCGATGATAGCTTAAGTTTGAACACATTCTAAAAGCACAAATTTTCCTCCCCTCCAAATTTTATGTATGTGATGTCATATTTTACATATTTTTGTTTAGCCCTTGACTAACTTTTGTGGATATAATTGACTTTACTACTTTTGTGTTTTAACAATATTGGCTTTATAAATGATTAATCTACTACCTTTACAATATGTTTGCTTTTATTTATAAAAACTTTAACTTTCATAACTTTCTTACTTTTAGTTGTGGCCTTTTCTCTCTACTCAAAAATTCCCTTTAACATTTCTTATAAGGCCAGTTTAGTGATACTGAACTCCTTTAACTTTTGTTTGTCTGGGAAACTTTAGTTCTAGCTCTATGCAGAATGACAACTTTGTCAGGTAGAGGTATAGGTTTTCTCCTTTCACCACTCTGAATGTATTATGTCACTGTCTTCTGGTCTCAAAGTTTCTGCTGAAAATCAGCTGATAGTCCTATAGGGTGTCCCTTCCATGTAAATGTGCTCTTTTCTTTTGTTGCTTTAATTATCTATCATTATTGTTTTGCCATTTGAATGATTTTACATGTCTTGGTGTGCACCTCCTTGGGTTCATCTTGTTTGGTGCCTTCTATGTTGCCTAGATAGGAATGTTTCCTTTTCCAGATTACAGAAATTTTCAGCTATTACTTCTTCAAATAAATTTTCTGCCTCTTTATCTCTTCTTCTGGGCTCCCTATAATGTGAATTTTATTACACTTGATGATGTCACTGAGTTCCCTTAACCTATTCTCATTTTTTTCACTGTTCTTTTTTTATTTTTGCTATTCTGCTTGGTTGTTTTCCACTACCTTGTCTTCCTAATCTGTTCTTCTGCTTCATTTAATTTGCTGTTGATTTCTTGTAGCGTATTTGTGTTTCAGTTATTGAATACTCAGCTCTGTTTTTTTAAAAATATTGTCTCTCTTTATTAATGTTCTCACTGAGATCAACCACTCTTTTCTCAAGTCCAGTGAGTATTTTTATGACTATTACTTAGAATTTTTTAATCAGGCATATTGCTTATCTCTGTTTCATCCAGCTCTTTTGCTGTGATTTTTGTTTTATTTGTTTGCTTTTCATTTGGGACACATTTTTCTCTGTCCTTATTTTGTCTAACTCTGTTTCTATGTATTAAGTAAGTCAGCTACGTTTTCTAGTTTTTTTTTTTTTTTCGTTTTCTAGTTTTGAAGGTAGTGTCCTTGTGTAGAATAGGTCTTGTGGTACCCTGTAACACAATTCTCCCTGGTTACCAGAACCAGTCACTCCAGGGGTGTCCCGTATATTGGTGGCATGTACCCTAATGTTGTGGCTGAGTTGCAACTTCCTTCAGCCCAATTTGCTAAAGTGATTCACTTTGTCTGCTGTAGATACACTGGTCAGGCTTTGGTCCCTGCATTGTTAAATGCTCTATATGTGGCTATTGTAGGCCTGTTGGTGGATGGGTGCAACAGTCAGCCTAGATGTCTGCAATTAGTCTTTTCGCCTCAGCTACAGATACACTGAAGGGCAGGGCTTGCTCCCTCCACAGCCATCTAAGAGTCTAGGTTACTGAAACTGTGGGTGTGTTGATGTATGGGATTATCTCCCTTCTCCCCAGGGAAGGAGTCACTTTGGAGTGGTGCCAATTCTTGGTTGGGCTGCCTGCAGGGCATGATGGGGTAGGAGCTGTTTTGGAGGGATTCCTGCTGAAGCAGATGGGTTGAATGGAGCAAGTCTGTAGCAGAATGCCAAGTGGTGGATGCAGTGCTAGAAAGGTAGATGGAGATTGTTAGCACTGGCTCCTGCAAGCATCCAGCTATCTAGGCTGGGGAAGAGGAAGAGAAATTATGTCCACAAGCCTTTTCATTCCCAGAGAAATTTCCTGAAGATCCCCCACCCTCCAGCACATGTTCTAAGATTAGTCAACAAATATCACTCAGTTATACCTCAGGCCATTTTCAAACTACTGCTTCTATGCTGTTTCAGGCCAAGTTATTTATTATGCTAGTTCTGTAAGGGTAGGGATTTATTTCTTATAACCCTCTGGCTTTCCTAACATTAAGCCCACTGATTTTTAAAGCTCCTGAAGTTAAACCTCACTGGCTTCATAGCCAGATATTATGAGGACTTGTCTTCCCAGTGTAGGTCCTCAGCGCTGGGGGTGGCTGCTATCTAATCCTTTTGTTTCTCTATGCTTGTGGTGTCCCTCCTGCTTGTGGTTAGTCCCACCAGATGTTTAGGTCCCAACTGTATCTCCGTCTTTCCTAAGCTTTTTGATATGACCTTCTCTCTGTGATTAACTCAGTCCTCAGTCCTCAGATTGTTTTCAGAATTAGTTTTGTAATAGAGCATCTTGGGATGTCCATGGGACAAGGTGAGCTCAGGATCCTCCTACTCTATCATCTTGCCCAATTCCTAGCCTTCATTTTGGATTTGGAATCCTTTGTTGATATTTTTTTCAGCATTTTAAATATATCATTCTAGCCTTCATTATTATGAAGTCTGCAGTAATTATATTAATGGTCCTCCTATATGTGATTATTTTTTCTCTTGTTGCTTTCAAGACTTTTCCTTTGTTTTTGACTTTTAGTGGTTTGCTTATGATATATCTAAGTATAGATTCCTTTGTGTTTATCTTACTTGGAACTTTTTGAACTTCTCTGACATATATATTAAATATGGTCACTATGCTGTATATTCTTTTCTCAAGACTTATTTATTTTACAACTGGAAGTTTGTAACTTTTGATCACTTTCACCCATTTTGCCAACTGTCTACCCCTACTTTTGGCATCCACCAATCTTTTCTCTACATCTGTGAATTTTTGTTTGTTTGTGTTAGATTCCACATGTATGTGAGATCATATGGTATGGTATTTGTCTTTTTCCATTGGACCTACTTCACTTTTCATTTAGCACAATGCCCTAAAGGTCCCTCCATGTTGTTGCAAATGGCAGAATAGCCTTTGTTATGGCTGAATAATATTTAGTTGTATATATTTATGGCACAGTTTTTAATCCATTCATCCATCAATGAACACTACAGTTGTTTTCACATCTTGGCTATTAAAAATAATGCTGCAATGAACATGGGAGTGCAGATATCTTATGAGTTAATGTTTTAATATCCTTTGGATAAATGCCCAGAAATGGAATTGCTAGATCATATTATAGTTCTATTTTTAATTTTTTGAAAAGCCTTCATATCATTTTCCATAGTGGTTGTACCAATTTACATTTCCACCAACAGTACATAAGGATCCCTTTTCTCCACATCCTTGCCAACACTTGTTATTCCTTATCTTTTTGATAATAGCTATTCTAACAGGTATGAAGCAATATTTCATCATGGTTTTGATTTACAGTTTCCTGATGATTGGTGATGTTGAATACCTTTTCATGTAAAGGACAGTTTTATTGACTGATTTTTTTAAACTGTGTATAAATCATGATTTCATGTTTCTTTACATGTTTTGTAGATTTTATTTGAGCATTTTAGATAACAGTGTTGCATCTCTGGATTTTGATCTCCCCACCACCACTGTGGCTTATTATAGTTGCTATTTTCTCTTTGCTTAGTGACTTGCCTAAACTAATTCTATGAAATCTGTCATGCCCACTGTTTGTAGCCTATGAAATCACTGTCAAGTTTTTCTTCCTTTTCTTACTTTAAGTCTATATTCATAGAAGTTGCTCCTGGGTCACATAACTTAGTTGTTAACCAGTGATTTGTCTGTCATAGGTTATCCCTAAGTCCCTCAAACGGATAAGCCTTTGCTGATGGGCTTATGTATGTGTAAGGAAGGACACTCAAAGTCTAAACTATGCAAATTTTACTTTTCTTGGGGCCCTTTCACATCTTATCAGAATTTACTCTTAATAAGCACGTACATGTTTGCAGCCTCAGGGTTGGCTAGAGGTGTGTATCTAGCTTGGGCTAGCACTCCGGGCTATGTGTGTCCCAAACATGAATGCAGCCTTGAGTTAATAGAGCTGTTGGTCCTTCTCACTCACCTGCCTCCAAAATGATCACTTCCACTGACAACACTGTTGGGCATGAGTTTTTCCAATGTTCACCTTTCCAAATTGCATTGATGGCAGCAGAGAAGTTGCCATTTCTCATGGTCTGCTGCCTGCTGATAGAATCTTTGCCTTGGTTAAAAGGGGCAGGGGAGGGAAAAGGCAGTAAGGCAGAGAGAAGCCCCACCAAGATCACCACTTTTCTTACCCAAACATCATCAGTTTTTCATGAATAAATTATATTCAGATTCTTACAGGACTTTAGCCAATTTCCAGATTGCTTAAGTGGTTATTTTTGTTAATTTTCCCATCATTACAGTTGCTTTTTGGAGAGAAAATTTGCCAATTACCTTACTTACCAAAGCCAGAACTTGCATCTTATGCATTGTCTCTCTGCTTACTAAACATAGAATTAACTAAAGAAATAAACAAAGCATCCCATGAGTCCCAATGAATAAATGGATCTATAGTACCTTGCTTTTCACAGAATATTTGTTGAATGTAATTTGAAAGCTCTAGTTAACATAGTATTTTAAATTGATTCACTCATTTATTCAAGTAATTTCTTGAGACTCTAATATGTGCTATTTTTGGTGGTGGTGGTGGTATCTATTAGATTGTTTTATATTTTTTCCTAAAAAATTTATTATGGTGAAATAAACATAACATAAAATGTATCATCTTCATCATTTTAAGTGTATATTTCAGTGGCATTCAGCACATTCACGTTGTTGTGCAGCCATAACTACCATCCATTTCCTGAACTCCATCTTCCTAAATTGACACTCTGTATCCATTAAACACTAGCTCCCCATTCTTCCTTCCCCCAAACCCTAGCAACCACCACCCTATTTTCTGTTTTTATGAATTTGACTATTCTAGGGACCATATTGAAGTAGAATTATAATGTGCCATTTTTTTTTTTAATTTTTTTTTAATTTTTATTTATTTATGATAGTCACACACAGAGAGAGAGAGAGGCAGAGACACAGGCAGAGGGAGAAGCAGGCTCCATGCACCGGGAGCCCGACGTGGGACTCGATCCCGGGTCTCCAGGATCGCGCCCTGGGCCAAAGGCAGGCGCTAAACCACTGCGCCACCCAGGGATCCCTAATGTGCCATTTTTTAAATCCAGTGTTCCAAGTCTCATAATTCACCTATCCCAAAGGTATTTAATATTTAGTTAGGAAAACAGACATGCAAATAAACAAAAACAATACAATAAGATGAATGAGATGGAGAGGGAGGAGGGAAAATAAGAAAGATGATACTAGGTGTTCTTGCTACCTCAAGGAACCCTATGGTGAGTTTTTATAAAATTAATAATATTCAGGGATGCCTGAGTGGCTCAGTGGTTGAGTGTCTGCCTTTGGCTCAGGGCATGATCTCAGAGTCCCGGGATCAAGTCCCACATCAGG
The DNA here is from genome assembly GCF_011100685.1 of Canis lupus familiaris. Classification (NCBI taxonomy): domain Eukaryota; kingdom Metazoa; phylum Chordata; class Mammalia; order Carnivora; family Canidae; genus Canis; species Canis lupus. The sequence goes on from NC_049260.1 coordinate 79,640,538, forward strand.
CTCCTTGCATGGAGCCTGCTTCTCCCTCTGCCTGTGTCTCTCCCTCTCTCTCTGTGTCTCTTATGAATAAATAAATAAAATCTTAAAAAATAATATTCACTATCTACTGATATATATATATATTTGTATATATATATATATACACACAAGTATAGAATTGGGTGTGTACAACAGGAAGGAGGAATTTGCATGTATTGTGTTGTATCAGCAAGAATGTCCTGATGGATGCCTGGGTGGCTCAGTGGTTGAGCGTCTGCCTTTGGCTCAGGCCATGATTCCAGGGTTCTGGAATCAAGTCCCACATCAGACTCCCTGAAGGGAGCCTACTCTTCCTCTACCTATATCTCTGCCTCTATCTGTGTGTCTCTCATGAATAAATAAAATATTTTTTAAAATGTTCTGAAAACTGTGCACTTGGAGCCTGACCTTTGAAGAAGAAACTTGAGTTATGGCAAGAAAGAGGAAAAATATACTTCATAAGTAATTGAATTCATCTTTATCAGAGGTCCTGTTACCTGTAGGTACAAACTACATTTCTGAAAATAAGTGGGAAATATCAGAGAGGGTGACAGAACATGAGAGACACCTAACTCTGGGAAATAAACAAGGGGTAGTGGAAGGGGAGGTGGGCAGAGGGATGGGGTGACTGGGTGGTGGGCACTGAGGGGGGCACTTGACGGGATGAGCACTGGGTGTTATGCTATATGTTGGCAAATCGAACTCCAATAAAAAATATATACAAAAATATCTAAGAGATTTTGAAATGATTTGGAGTCTAACACCAAATATAAGGAGTAGAATTATATTCTCTCCACTTCTATTTTCTGAAATATATTATAGTTGATTATTCTCAGTGAAGTTGAGCATATGGTCCTAAAATGGCTCTAAATGATTTTATATTTTTTTCTGTTTTATTATTAACCATCTGATACTTTGAATGAGGCAGCATATGGCAGTTAATTTTCTTCTCCAGTTTCTTGTGTACAATATTCAAACAATTCAAAGCAATACATATTCCATCTGTCTTAAATGGATGAATTATACCTCCTGCATTCTGTGGAGACATAGAACAAGCCATGAGACAGATTTCAGCTAAATGTTATTTTGCTTCCTAGGAAGCATTTAGAGGATGCATTTAAAATTATGTGAGCTTGGGACAGCTGGGTGGCTCAGAGGTTAAGTGTTTGCCTTCGGCTCAGGGCAGGATCCTGGGGTCCCGGGATCGAGTCCCACACTGGGCTCCCTGCATGGAGCCTACTTCTGCCTCTGCTTATGTCTCTGCTTCTTTCTGTGTCTCTCATGAATAATAAAAAGTTTTGTGAGCTTTAAGTACAAATGAAATGCTGAAATGCTTTTTTAATTATGGCATGTACAGTAAATCCAAACAAACAGATGAATAGCCTCTATGGTGCATTTCTAATACAAAGGCCCCATTAGCTCTTTCAAAGGACACTTAAATATTTAAAAAAGACATTAAGTACAATTATAGATTTTTAATATTGAGGCCATTTAAAGTCATCTAATAAACACAAATGTTACTGAAAAATATTCTATACCCACCCGATTCAGTTATCTATTACTGTCTAACTAACCCTCTCAAAATTTAGTTTTAAACAGTCATTATATACATATATTTTTTCTTGTGATTCTGTAGGTCACCAATTTGGACAAAACTTAGCTAAGCAGGTTTTTCCTGGTTTCACCTGGGTTTACTCGTATGACTACAGTCATCTGGTGGCTTTGCCATCTAGCAATGGTCTAATATGACATCACTTGTATGTCCAGTGGTTACTACCAGCTGTTGGTTGCGTCTCTCTCCATCTGGTTTCTCATTTTCTTTCTTTATTTTTAATATTTATTTATTCATGAGAGACACAGAGAGAGGCAGAGACATAGACAGAGGGAGAAGCAGACTCCTCGCAAGGAGCCTGATGCGGGACTCGCTCGCAGACTGGGATCATGCCCTGAGCTGAAGGCAGATGCTCAACTGCCGAGCTACGCAGGCGTCCCTGTTTTCTCATTTTCAAAGTTAATGCAAACTCCAAATGGTGGGGGGTCATGACTCAAGACAGGAGAAGTTTCAGTGTGCACATATTTTGTGAGTCTCTACTTCTGTCAACGTTTGTTAATGTCCCATTGCAAAAGCAAATCATATGACCAAGCCTAGTTTCAAGGGGTGGAGAAATAAACTCTATCTCTTGATGGGAGGAGTAGGAAAGTCAAAGTGTTTGCAATCAAAGATGTAACAATTTGGGCTCTTAAATAATCTATCAAATTCTGTTATTGTGTCTGGACATCTTTTACTTGATCATCTTTAATGGAAAGAAGTTTAGTACTTTCCAGAACAGCCTGTTTCACTATAGTTTAGTTCCGTCTTCCTTTAGCTTCCATACATTAGTGACAATTTTTCATTTAGGCATACAGCTATCCAGCCAACCATTAAGTAAGCATGCATGTAATATGCTAAGCACTAAATAGCATAAAACAATATCGTGAATAGAACAAATATGATTCTTGCCGTCAAGAAAATCATATTTACTGTGGGAAGACATACAGTAAACAAGAAAACCAATATATTTTGAAAAATTTATATGTGCCTTGAATTAGTCAAGAGAACCATGAAAGCATGTAACAGGAAAAACTGTTCTAAGGGAGAGGAAGTCAGGAAAAGCTTACCTGAAGAAGTGACAAAACGATTAGCCAGGTAAAGAGTAAGGGAAAACAGCATTTCAGGTAGAGTAAATAAACAGCATTGGCAAAGGTCCTGAGGTGAAAAGAACTTTACTTGCTCCAAGCCAATATAATTAGAACAAAATGGAAAGTGTTGTAATGTACTTTTGGAAAATTAGACAGTGAGCAATTTGTTTAGACCCTTGTGAAGTTCTGTTATTTTATTTCTTGGAGTCATATAGAACAATCAAATTCCTTTTTATGGCATAGCAGTTTAGAGTGATAAGTTAAGAATAAAGAGTACGGAGATAAGTTGTCTAGCTAAGAATCCACACCATCATTTACTATATGATCTCCAATCTGTTTCTTCATCTCTAAAACGTAGATTATAATAGCTACTTCATGAGTTTTTATGTGAATTATGTAGGATAATTTATGTAAAGGGCTTAAAAAATTTCAATACGTAGTAAATGGTAAATAAATGGTAATTATCATTTTTTGCCCACTTCACTGTATGGATCTTTATCCTCCAAATGTATTCTAAACATATGGGTTTTATTTTTTTCATTCTTTAATTTTTAATTTTTTAATTTTTTAATAAATTTATTTTTTATTGGTGTTCAATCTGTCAAGATACAGAATAACACCCAGTGCTCATCCCATCAAGTGCTCACCTCAGTGTGCACCACACAGTCACCCCCACCCCCTGCCCACCTCCCCTTCCACCACCCCTAGTTCTTTTCCTAGAGTTAGGAGTCTTTCATGTTCTGTCTCCCTTTCTGATCTTTCCCACTTATTTTTCTCCTTTCCCCTTTATTCCCTTCCACTATTTTTTATATTCCCCAAATGAAAGAGACCATATAATGTTTGTCCTTCTCCGATTGACTTATTGCACTCAGCATAATACCCTCCAGTTCTATCCACGTAATCAAATGGTGGGTATTTGTCATTTCTAATGGCTGAGTAATATTCTATTGTATACAAAGACCACATCTTCTTTATCCATTCATCTTTCGATGGACACTGAGGCTCCTTCCACAGTTTGGCTATTGTGGACATTGCTGCTATAAACATCGGGGTGCAGGTGTCTTGGCGTTACACTGCATCTGTATATTCGGGGTAAATCCCCAGCAGTGCAATTGCTGGGTAGTAGGGCAGATCTATTTTTAACTCTTTGTGGAACCTCCACACAGTTGTCCAGAGTGGCTGCACCAGTTCACATCCCCACCAACAGTGCAAGAGGGTTCCCTTTTCTCCACGTCCTCTCCAACATTTGTTGTTTCCTGCCTTGTTAATTTGCCACATTCTCACTGGTGTGAGGTGGTATCTCATTGTGGTTTTGATTTGTATTTCCCTGATGGCAAGTGATGCAGAGCATTTTCTCATATGCATGTTGGCCATGTCTATGTCTTCCTCTGTGAGATTTCTCTTCATGTCTTTTGCCCATTTCATGATTGGATTGTTTGTTTCTTTGGTGTTGAGTTTAAGAAGTTCTTTATAGATCTTGGAAACTAGCCCTTTATCTGATATGTCATTTGCAAATATCTTCTCCCATTCTGTAGGTTGTCGTTTAGTTTTGTTGACTGTATCCTTTGCTGTGCAAAAGCCTCTTATCTTGATGAAGTCCCAATAGTTCATTTTTGCTTTTGTTTCTTTTGCCTTCGTGGATGTATCTTGCAAGAAGTTACTGTGGCCGAGTTCAAAAAGGGTGTTGCCTGTGTTCTTCTCTAGGATTTTGATGGAATCTTGTCTCACATTTAGATCTTTCATCCATTTTGAGTTTATCTTTGTGTATGGTGCAAGAGAGTGGTCTAGTTTCATTCTTCTGCATGTGGATGTCCAATTTTCCCAGCACCATTTATTGAAGAGACTGTCTTTCTTCCAATGGATAGTCTTTCCTCCTTTATCGAATATTAGTTGACCATAAAGAGTACCTCCAAATTCATTCTATGAGGCCAGCATCACGTTAATTCCAAAACCAGACAAAGACCCCACCAAAAAGGAGAATTACAGACCAATATCCTTGACGAACATGGATGCAAAAATTCTCAACAAGGTACTGGCCAATAGGATCCAACAATACATTAAGAAAATTATTCACCATGACCAAGTAGGATTTATCCCCGGGACACAAGGCTGGTTCAACACCCGTAAAACAATCAATGTGATTCATCATATCAGCAAGAGAAAAACCAAGAACCATATGATCCTCTCATTAGATGCAGAGAAAGCATTTGACAAAATACAGCATCCATTTCTGATAAAAACTCTTCAGAGTGTAGGGATAGAGGGAACTTTCCTCAACATCTTAAAAGCCATCTACGAAAAGCCCACAGCAAATATCATTCTCAATGGGGAAACCTTTCCCCTAAGATCAGGAACAAGCCAGGGATGTCCACTCTCACCACTGCTATTCAACATAGTACTAGAAGTCCTAGCCTCAGCAATCAGACAACAAAAAGACATTAAAGGCATTCAAATTGGCAAAGAAGAAGTCAAACTCTCCCTCTTCGCCAATGACATGATACTCTACGTAGAAAACCCAAAAGTCTCCACCCCAAGATTGCTAGAACTCATACAGCAATTCGGTAGCGTGGCAGGATACAAAATCAATGTCCAGAAATCAGTGGCATTTCTATACACTAACAATGAGACTGAAGAAAGAGAAATTAAGGAGTCAATCCCGTTTACAATTGCACCCAAAAGCATAAGATACCTAGGAATAAACCTAACCAAAGATATAAAGGATCTATACCCTCAAAACTATAGAACACTTCTGAAAGAAATTGAGGAAGACACAAAGAGATGGAAAAATATTCCATGCTCATGGATTGGCAGAATTAATATTGTGATAATTTCAATGTTACCCAGGGCAATTCACGTGTTTAATGCAATCCCTATCAAAATACCATGGACTTTCTTCAGAGAGAACAAATTATTTTAAGATTTGTGTGGAATCAGAAAAGACCCCGAATAGCCAGGGGAATTTTAAAAAAGAAAACCATATCTGGGGGCATCACAATGCCAGATTTCAGGTTGTACTACAAAGGTGTGGTCATCAAGACAGTGTGGTACTGGCACAAAAACAGACACATAGATCAATGGAACAGAATAGAGAACCCAGAAGTGGACCCTCAACTTTATGGTCAACTAATATTTGAATGCCTTTAATGTCTTTCTTTCGTCTGATTGGTGAGGCTAGGACTTTTAGTACTATGTTGAATAGCAGTGGTGAATGTGGACATCCCTGTCTTGTTCCTGATCTTACGGGAAAGGCTCCCAGTGCTTCCCCATTGAGAATGATATTTGCTGTGAGCTTTTCATTGATGGCTTTTAAGATGTTGAGTAATGTTCCCTCTATCCCTACACTCAGAAGAGTTTTAATCAAGAATGGATGCTGTATTTTGTCAAATGCTTTCTCTGCATCTATTGAAAGGATCAAATGGTTCTTGTTTTTTCTCTTGCTGACATGATGAATCACATTGATTGTTTTACGAGTGTTGAAACAGCCTTGCATATCAGGGATAAATCCTACTTGGTCATGGTGAAAAATTGTCTTAATGTATTGTTTTATCCTATTGGATAGTATCTTGTTGAGAATTTTTGCATCCATGTTCATCAGGGATATTGGTCTATAATTCTCCTTTTTGGTGGGGTCTTTGTCTGGTTTTGGAATTAACGTGATGCTGGCCTCATAGAACGAATTTGGAGGTACTCCATCTCTTTCTATCTTTCCAAACAGCTTTAGTAGAATAGGTATGGTTTCTTTAATCGTTTGATAGAATTCCCCAGGGAAACCATCTGGCCCTGGACTTTTGTGTCTTGGGTGGTTTTTGATGACTGCTTCAATTTCCTCCCTGCTTATTGGCCTGTTCAGTTTTTCTATTTCTTCCAGTTCCACTTGGTCGTTTGTGGCTTTCCAGAAATGCGTCCATTTCTTCTAGATTGCCTAATTTATTGGAGTATAGCTTAGTTCATAATATGTTTTTAAAATGGTTTGTATTTCCTTGGTGTTGGTAGTGATTTCTCCTTTGTCATTCATGATTTTATTAATTTTATTAATTAATCTTCTCTCTTGTTTTTAATAATGCTGGATAATGGTTTATCTATCTTATTAATTTTTTCAAAGAACCAACTTCTGGTTTTGTTAATCTGTTCCACAGTTCTTCTGGTCTCTATTTCATTGAGTTCTGCTTGAGTTTTTATTAACTCTCTTCTTCTGCTGGGTATAGGATCTATTTGCTGTTTTTTCTCTAGCTGCTTTAGGTGTAAGGTTAGCTTTTGTATTTGAGTTCTTTCCAGTTTTTGGATGGATGCTTCTATTGCGATGTATTTCCCCCTTAGGACTGCTTTTCCTGCATCCCAAAGATTTTGAACGGTTGTATCTTCATTCTTATTAGTTTCCATGAATCTTTTTAATTCTTCCTTAATTTCCTGGTTGACCCTTTCATCTTTTAGCAGGATGGTCCTTAACCTCCAAGTGTTTGAATTCCTTCCAAACTTCTTGTTGTGATTTCGTTCTAATTTCAAGGCATTATGGTCTGAGAATATGCAGGGGACGGTCCCAATCTTTTGGTATCAGTTCAGACCTCATTTGTGACCCAGTATTTGGTCTATTCTGGAGAAAGTTCCATGTGCACTTGAGAAGAATGTGTATTCAGTTGAATTTGGATGTAAAGTTCTGTAGATATCTGTGAAATCCATCTGGTCCAGTGTATCATTTAAAGCTCTTGTTTCTTTGGAGATGTTGTGCTTGGGAGACCTATTGAGTGTAGAAAGCACTAGATTGAAGTCACGAAGTATAAGTGTATTATTATCTAAGTATGTCTTAACTTTGATTATTAATTGATTGATATATTTGGCAGCTCTCACATTTGGGGCATATATATTGATGATTGTTAAGTCCTCTTGTTGGATAGATCCTTTAAGTATGATATAGTGTCCTTCTTCATGTCTCACTACATTCTTTGGAATGAATTTTAGTTTATCTGACATAAGGATGGCTACCTCTGCTTTCTTTTGAGGACCATTTGAATGGTACATGGTTCTCCAACCTTTTATTTTTAGGTTGTAGGTCTCCTTATGTCTAAAATGAGTCTCTTGTAGATAGCAAATAGATGGGTCCTGCTTTTTTATCCAGTCTGAAACCCTGCACCTTTTGATTGGGTCATTAAGCCCATTCACATTCAGAATTACTTTTGAAAGATATGAGTTTAGTGTCATCATGATACCTATTCAGTCCCTGTTTTTGTGGATTGTTCCATTGGACTTCTTTTTAAAGGGGAATTTTAAGAGTGCCCCTTAAAATTTCTTGCAGAGCTGGTTTGATGGTCACATATTCTTTCAGTTCCTGCCTCTCTTGGAAGCTCTTTATCTCTCCTTCTATTCTAAATGAGAGCCTTGCTGGATAAAGTATTCTTGGCTGCGTGTTTTTCTCATTTAGGACCCTGAATATATCCTGCCAGCCCTTTCTGTCCTGCCTTGGGTTTTATTTTTTAAAGTTTTTATTCAAATTCCAGTTAGCATACTGATTAATATGAGTGTCAGGTCTAGAATATAGTGATTCAACACTTCCATACAATGCCTCCTGCTCCTCACAAATGCATCTTCAATCCTTATCACCTACTTAACACATCCCCCTGACCACCTCTCCTCTTGTAACCATCATTTTGTTCTCTATATCTAAGATTCTGTTTTTTGGTTTGCCTCTTTCTCTCTTTTATTTCCTTTTGTCCATTTGTTTTATTTCTTAAATTGCACATATGAATGAAATCATATGGTATTTATCTTTCTCTGACAGACTTATTTCACTTAGCATAATATTTTTTGGCTTCATCCGTTAAACATATGGATTTTAATTGGGCTTCCTCTTTTGACTGTCCATAAGTATTTTGGGATAGAAAGATCAACCAAAAATTTAACCAGAGTCCTTCATCTTTGGTATAGAATAAACTCAGTGCCTTGGATTTGGCTTTTTCTAGGTATGAAGAACATGCAGTTAGTACCTTATCTTACAAACCTTGGTATGAAGTATTTTATTATTTATTTCATGACATTCATAGATGTTTATTGGTGTATTGTGTGTGTGCGTGTATGTGTGTATTGCTAATTAGTCATAGGTCAAAGTTAATAGTAATGACTGGAATCTCCTTCTCTGTAATATAGTGGTTAACTTCTTTCTCAATAACAAGGACTGAGCTTTTTTAAATGACCCAAGTCTATTATGATATATGTTATTATTCTTAAAACAAGGTTTTAGGGCTAACAGAAACCTTGACCTTCATTTTATGTAACTCTTTTCCATCTCACTCCATTTCTGTGGTGTACAGAGAGTTTTATTGCCCAGACTGTCCTTAAAGGAAAGACTTGGTTTATCTTTATGTTATGTGTGAGCCAACAGCCTCTCATTGTCACCTGCTTCAGGGCTTGTCACAGCAGCAAATAACACATTTTGCTAGGAGCATACCTTTCCTATCTAATAACTTATTACATCAGGAATGTAGAGTCCCAATCATCTGAGTCCAATATGAGATGTGCTGATGAGCCATTTATATTCCAGTTTCCTGTGGGGTTGTCCTGCATGGCAGTTTTTCTTGAATCCTACATCTTTCCCCTCCTTTCAGTAGGTGTTGATCTGTAATGAACACCCAGCATGCCTTAATAAACTCCATTTCTGCATCTATTTCCAGAGAACCCAATCTGTAGCATATCTTTACTCTTGCAGCTCACATATCCTCATGGACCTGGACCTAGATAGAATATAATCTCTTAATTCCAAATCTTAGGCTCTAGACAGCCATCTTCTTTATTAAATGTTTTCATAGGTTCCATTTTCCATTTAGTTTTTTATTGCTTTTCTACATATCCCCCCAAAATATGGCTTCTTCCTAGGTTCCAAAGTCTGTGAGACTTGTCTGTTTTTATACTAACATATATTTCTTGTAAGGAATGATTTTTGGGTCTGAGAATGGCACTGCTACACAAACCAATAGCTTTTATATTGCAACTCAATTCTAGAAGATAGGATCTGAGAACTCTGAAATTGTCATTGATAAAGAGGGAGAGACAAGGGAATAGGCAGCATTCAGGAACATGAGCAGATGATTCACTGGAGTCCACCTCCCTGAGTGTCCTCCACCTCAATTAGCTCAGCCATTATAAATTCCCTCATGTCTCATGTTCTACTATATTGCTACCTGGATATCCCTCAGTATAATCTTTTCTCAGTGCCACTTATTAAAAATGCTGACTTTCAAAGAGCTCTATAAATTTATTTAAACATCCCCTGACTCAATAAAAAGAGATATAATTGAATAATAAGGCTGTATTCCATTGTCTATCTCACAAGAGTGTTCAGATAAACTAGAAAATAAATCTTTCTGTCCCATCCAAGTCATTTCACTAGCTTTAATATTATTTATAGCCCTATCATTCTCTGTTCCTTACCTTGAAGTCATCAGAATGTTTCCTTTATTTTTGTTGCAAGCTTATGGGGTCTTTCAGACTGAAAATAGCTGATGCCTCTAATGCCAATAATGGAAAAAATGCTCCCTTGGTTGCTTGTAAACCATTTCTCAAAATGCGATGTACTTTAAATATGTAAGTGTATGCCTACGGCATATTAGGAATGTCAAAGATTCTAAGTAGTATTTACCAAAGGACAAAAAGTCTAGGAAATTATACCATAAAGAGTGGTCATCTCTACTTAGTGGGATGTAATTTTTATTTGGCTTAGCTATATTCTATATATTAAACTTATATCACTTTTGTAATAAATTTTATGCTAAAAGAATAAAGCAGCATCTGCATTCTAGAAAACCCTCATGCTGCACTTCATATACACACACATACACAAGTGCATATAGGTATAATACTATAATAATACTAAAAACATAATACTATCTGTGTATATATAGTATGTTTTATAATTATAGGATTTTATATATACATATATTATATATATATGTGTATTTAAAATAGACATTATTCAATGTAATTTATACATACAGAGACTGAAGTGAAGCCAAGTGAAAATAAGTGACATGTTATCCATGTTTATACAGTGAACAGTGTTAGAACAGGACGACAATTTTTTCTCCTGACACCCAGTCTAATATTTTCCCCACAACCCAATGCTAGTTTTAAAAAGAATTGGAAAAGTTGCTCTAAAGAACATTTTCCTCAAAATTTCAGGATTCCATTATGTCTCTGAACATGGTTATTTTAAAGAATATTTTATTAGCATCACTTATGCAAATGGAATGGAGAAGAATCAATGCACTTTCCAAAAAAATATCAGTCAGAAGCAATGCATTTTCAAAAACAAAATTGTACCCAGTCTTCATAGATGCCTTATTTTTTTCTCCAAGATTCTATTGAAACTCAAATTAGTTAACATATAGTGCATTATTAGTTTCAGGAATAATGCTTTATCACTTACATATTAACACCCATTGCTTATCACAAGTGCCCTCCTTAATGCCTATTACCCTTTTAAAACAGTATGGAGGTTCCTCAAAAGTTAAAAATACAACTATCCTAACACCCAACAATTGCACTATTAGGTATTTATCCAAAGGATGCCATATTTTTTATGATGTAAGTAAAAGAAGCTTTTGACTTTAAGAATTTCATATGTTCCATTTTTTATAAAAGCAACTTTTTAAAAAGATTATTTATCTATTTATTCATGAGAGACACACAGAGAGAGGCAGAGACACAGGCAGAGGGAGAAGCAGGCTTCACGCAGGGAACCTGTCGTGGGACTCGATCCAGGGTCTTCAGGACCAGGCCCCAGGCTGAAAGCTGCGCTGAACCGCTGAGCCCCCCAGGCTGTCCAGAGCAATTTTTTAATATTATTGAATTGTTTCCTTTCACCTCTGGACATTTCTGTGAAACAATTACCCACCCCCAGCCACCTTCATATCCCTCAAAACAGCAGACCTGCAAAAAAAAAAAATCTACTCAGTGGCAAAAACATTTATCCTTCCATTCACTTAAAAATGTTGGTAAGGCACATATAGCAGAATGTTTAGTGAATGTTAAATAAGCAAGAATTTAGCTCCATAAAGTGTGTGTAACTTCTGGGCTGCAAATAAGAGTGTCTACAATACAACAATGAAGAGATAAAAGTTATGAATTCTCTCCAACCTAATTACTCAGTTCACACTCCATTAATATCCAGTAAAAAGAATATAATCTCTCCTGAGCTAAAGGGTGGGCAAATGGTAAATGAGAAGAATTTCTTTTAGAGATAAGATCTTTGATTTCCTGTATTTACCTATCCTGAATGGCAAAAGTCAGTTTATGTGTGTTTTCCTTCACTGTACTATGAACATATGAAGGGCAGTAAGTTATTCTAGTTATTCTTTAATTCTGATGCTTAATATAGTACCTAGTGATAGTAGGGATTCAGTAAATATTTGTTAAGTGATATTCTTAAACCTGTGACAAGTATTTCTTGGTGACCAATGCCATCCTCCATTTTCCACAAGATTATACCTGTGGCAGTGATAGTCTAATTGCTCATTGAACTCATTTCTTTTTCTTCCTTGACACATTGCTAGGATACACTCCACAGCCTTCCTTAACTTAAATGTGGCCTTTGACTGAATTTCTGGCCACTGATGTGTGAATGGAAATAATTTAAGTTACTTACAGGCCTGGCATATAAATACTTCCCATGCAATTCTGTCCTCTCTCAATTCCTCCATCTTTGGGTATGATGTTGAATCCCAAAGTAGCTTTAGAACTCATGTTGAAGGTGACAGAGCCTGGGTCTCTGAATAAGCGAGAAATACACTTCTATTGTGTTAAGACATTAAGATTTTTTAATTTACTGATACAGCTAATGTTATACTAACTGGTACATGTCTATAATACTTAATGCTGATATGTAATTGTTCAATGTTTGAAAAGTTTCTAATGTTTAAGCTACATGTTGGAATATTTTTTTAAATTTTTATTTATTTATGATAGTCACACACACACACAGAGAGAGAGAGAGAGAGAGAGAGGCAGAGACATAGGCAGAGGGAGAAGCAGGCTCCATGCACCCGGAGCCCGACGTGGGATTCGATCCCGAGTCTCCAGGATCACGCCCTGGGCCAAAGGCAGGCGCTAAACTGCTGCACCACCCAGGGATCCCTGGAATATTTTTTAATTTAAAATTTGTTCTTTTTTTTTAGTTTGAACAAATTGATAATTTTTTTTTAAAAAAACACGAAAATATTTTCTGTTAAGTTTAAATTGGGTGAAGGAGTCTTCATACACTAGTTTTTTTTTTATGATAGTCACAGAGAGAGAGAGAGAGAGAGAGAGAGAGGCAGAGACATAGGCAGAGGGAGAAGCAGGCTCCATGCACCGGGAGCCCGACGTGGGATTCAATCCAGGGTCTCCAGGATCGCGCCCTGGGCCAAAGGCAGGTGCTAAACCGCTGCGCCACCCAGGGATCCCCACTAGTTGGTTTTATTTGCAAATTTATAATGTCATAATTTTTTATATCTGGCAAATAGTTTTCTGAAAAATTCATGGTAACGAAAAATAACCTTTACTCCTAAGAAACAGTTTTAAAATTTCCTGGTAGAGATTCCTAGACTCTGTGGCAGAGCTTAGTGACTAGGTGATTTTTTAAGCTATTGTGTGGAAAAGAATCTCTCACTCATATTGTGTTTACTTAAGAAATCATTGTGGGCTGGTTAAAAAGCCAGGAAAAAAAGATAATTATAGGAAAACTTTGGCCCAGAAGATTATGAATAACCACATGTTTTAGGAGTTTTTTTGTGATTAATTGGCAGGGACCTTGAAGCAGAGAACCAAATATATCAGGCTATAGAAACTACCTCAACAAGTTCGTGTTTACAAGCAAACCAAGAGGAAATCTCACTAGGACAACTAAAACTGGCAAAAGGAGAAAGAAGCTAAAAGAAATTTTAGCTCCATGGCTACTAATGACTTAGATTGGGTTGAACCAATGTCTGTGGCTTTTTAAAAGTTACATATTTTCCTAATAGTATATGAAAGAAAGCTCCAATTTAGTCAAGATGATTAATAATCAGTGTTCAAATAATTGTGTTCAAATAATAAAACTAGGTAAAATTTATCTCTAATATTTTTTAAAGATTTTATTTATTTATTCATGAGAGACACAGAGACAGAGACATAGGCAGAGACACAGGCAGAGGAAGAAGCAGGCTTCATTCAGGGAGCCTGATGTGGGACTCGATCCCAGGTCTCCAGGATCCCGCCCTGGGCTGAAGGTGGCGCTAAACCGCTGAGCTCCCAGGGTTGCCCTATCTCTAGTATTTATATTTATTTTTAAATTACGGTAGGTGATTTAAATGGGGATGTAAATATAGAGGTTAGTTAATCAATATTTGCGTATAATTTGTTTTTCTAAACAAAGCATTTCAAGAACTGGAGGGTATTACGCTGAGTGAAGTAAGTCAATCGGAGAAGGACAAACATTGTATGTTCTCATTCATTTGGGGAATATAAATAATAGTGAAAGGGAATATAAGGGAAGGGAGAAGAAATGTGTGGGGAAATATCAGAAAGGGAGACAGAACATAAAGACTCCTAACTCTGGGAAACGAACTAGGGGTGGTGGAAGGGGAGGAGGGCAGGGGGTGGGGGTGAATGGGTGACAGGCACCGAGGGGGCACTTGACGGGATGAGCACTGGGTGTTATTCTGTATGTTGGTAAATTGAACACCAATAAAAAATAAATTAAAAAATCATTGTTTTTTGCTTTCCCAATCTTGCACACCTGTAGCTACTCCAAATATATGGTTTATATTACATAACCCAGGGTACCACTAGTCACTTGGGGCAAGACTTGGAAATCTTGGGCTTAATGCTTAAGGAAAAATAGGCTAGCTCAACTGACTGTAGAAATTCAACTCTTTGGGGCACCTTGGTGGCTCAGTTGTTAAGCATCTATCTGCCTTTTTGGCTCAGGTCATAATCCGGGAGTCCTGGGATTGAGTGCCACATCAGGCTTCCCACACAGAGCCTGCTTCTCCCTCTGCTTATGTCTCTGCCTCTCTCTGTGTGTCTCTCATGAATGAATAATTAAAATATTTTAAAAAAAGAAATTTAACTCTGAAAAAGAAATTTAACTCTGAAATGCTTTATAGGTCTTTTTTTTTTTTTTTAATTTTGCAAAGCTTTTATCTTCAACACTGAGTGCCCCAGCTGGGATCTTTAGTCAGAGGCCACAGTCATTCTGAATCCAAATTTCAAAGGAGATAAAATTTATCTGCTATATCTTTTTATCTCCCCTCTTAGAAACACATCACTTGGGGTTGCCCCCACATACTAGAACCCATTCACATTTATTTAACCTATGTCCTATTGCCTCAGAGCTCTGTCCTCCATCAGATGTCCTATTCCAAATTAATCCTGAAACTCCTCCACAGAAGAGTTTGAATTATATAATGTATCCTCTCTTCAACAATATTTATGTTTTTGGGGGAATCTAATATACATGATTACAGTTAATGCTGTATTATATACTTGAATGTTGCTAAAAGAGTAGATTTTAAATGTTCTCACCACAAAAAAGAAATGATTGTTAATGCAATCTGATGTAGGTATTAGCTAATTCTATGATTGTAATCAATTTGCAATATTTGTGTGTCAAATCAACATGTTGTATACCTTAAACTTACACATGCTTTATATCAATTGTATCTCAGTAAAGCTGAAAAAAAAGAGTATTTACATTTTAACCAAGGATTCTAAAAAAATAATGCCCTTTGAGGGTAAGGAACCTTTTTTAGAATTCCTTTGGCTGCTTTAAAATGTTCTTATTGTTGCAGATTTCAGCAATTTAATTATATGTCTCAGAGTAGTATTCTCTGTGTTGATTCTACATAGGATTGACTGACCTTATCAAATTTGTGTTTGATATCTTTAAACTAATTTGGAAAACTTTCAGCTAATATTTCTTCCCATAGTTTTTCTGCTCTTCCACTTAATGGATAATTACACATATATTAGATTGTGTTATATTGTTTCATATGTCACTGGGGATCTCTCTAATTTTTTTTAGCTTTTTTCTCTCAATGTCCTTCAGTTGTGGCAGTTTTTATGGTTTAATCTGTAAATTTATTGTACTTTACTTCTGCAATGTTTAATCTTCCATGAAGCCCATCCAGCGATTTTTTTTGGTCTAGTTGTATTTACTTCTTTTTTATGTTTCCATTTCTATCTTCGCTATGTTCATCTTTTCCTTCATCTCTGTAATATTCAACAATAACTGTTTTAAGGTATTTTTATGATAATTCTATTGTCTATATCATTTCTGGGTCTGTTTCCATTGGCTGATTTTTCCAACTTGTGTATGACATTTAACTGTAAAGCTAGACCCTTCTGCATTCTCTACTCATTGTCTTAGACATTCAATGAGGTTTCTACATACACTTTGGATTATCAGAACTCAAGCATTTCATATCCCTGTGTATGTTTTGGGAATTGTTTTGCTTACAGTTCCCTGGTAGTTCTTTGATTAGACTCTTAGTTTTACCCTATTCATGTGTAGCTTAATATTATGACAAAGATTCAAGAGGAGCCCATGCAGATTTGAAAAGTTATTTCTCTGACTAGTGCCAATTTCCTTAGCACTCTGTTTTGCAAATCCCAATCACATCAGCCTTCTCAAACCTCAACCGCTCTTTCCTCAACTCAGTGAGAGCACCATGCTCTCCTTGCTTGTTTTTTTTTTTTTTTTCTGCCCTACTTTGCAGTTTAAAATTCTCCCAGGCAGAAAGCCAGGGTAACTGTCAGGGTCACCTTGCTTATTTCCCTTCTCTGATGGATCAAAGCCCCATGTTGCTTGCTGTCGAAATATTTGAAAACAGTTACTCTATATCTTTTGTCCAATTTCCTAGTTGTTTATGGTAAAAGAGTAAATCCAGTACTGGTTATTCTTTCATGGTTAGAAGCAGAATTCCCAAGGATCCCTTTTTGAAAACTCGTAGGCATAATTCAGAGATGGCTTTCCTCTATGGCTTAGCATGAAATCTGGTCCCTTGACAGTCCCAGGTTGATCAAAGGGTATTTCAGACAGTAACAGTTCCTTATTAGTTAAAATATAGGTAAACTTTAAATGTCTTGTAGTATTTTGTTTTCATACATCACTTTCCCTGCCCTCCCCAATCTATACCATGCTATGATGTTACATTGAAGCTTTAGCTTTGGAGAAAAGATTTTGAGATTAAAGCTTTAAATTAGAGGTATAGTCAGTTGTCTTTAGTAGGTACCTAAACATTTATGAGTTATTCTTTTGTCTGAAAGATTGGCAGTTCCAGATGGAGAACAAAACTTTTTTTCCCCTCTTTTAAAGAGCAAGCCCCATAACTTTGTGAACTTGAAATGCAGGTCTTATTTAATTCATCTCTCATTTGTATTATGTCCGTTCAGTAGTCAGTGATCAGTAAAATCATTCAGACTTCAGAGGCCTTTGCAAAGACGTGATCAAACAGGCTAAGATTATATTAGTCATTTAGTGTTTACTTCTTTAAAACAGAGGCATTATCCACCATATATCCCACTCCAATTTAGGATTGTGCCTTGCATAAAAGAACTAATGAAATTAATGACTATTGTGTTCACACTGTTATATTTTGTCATGCTATAGAGGGACATTACAAGAAGTTTTATGTAATTGCTTGTGTCCTTGGTCTATCTGAAATTGTTTTGTCAGGCTTTCTCTGCACGTTTGTGATGCCTTTTATAAAAAAAAGTAATCTATCATAATGATGTATCCATAGCTACTCGATAGGACCACTGTTTAGTAGGTTCCCCCACACACACAGGGTAGCTGAGAGCCAATATATAAGACATTTTTTCAAGGTCATCCAGTAATCAAGAAATGAAATTAGAACACAAAACTCTATCTCTTGGGGCTTTAAGCCAAGCTGCACTTTTCTCTTGAGATTCTTGATAAAAATAACACTATCTGCCTCCAACACTATCATAGCATCCCTAACACCATCATCCCTCCCCAATATCATCATCCTATCCAAGTTGTATCTGAATCATTACATATCCTTAGACCCCTCATTGCATTGTTTGCATAATAAACTTTATTTCTAAGCACTATGCTATGCAAAGAGTTTTAGTCTCAAATATTGTGTAAACTTGAGAACACATATGTGACTGGCCTGGTAATTAGCATTTCCTAGAAAAGGTTCAATCTTTTCTTTGGTTTTTATTTTGTTCATCACATTATAAACGTTTAATGGAGGATTCACTTGGCTCTTTTATAGACATTAAAATCATATCTGAAATAATTTTCTAACAAAATATTATGGAAACAAATAGGGAAAATAAATTAGGTAATAGTTTCATTCTTTTTCATGTGGATGTCCAATTTTCCCAGCACCATTTATTGAAGAGACTGTTCTTTTTCCAGTGGATAGTCTTTCCTCCTTTGTCGAATATTAGTTGACCATAAAGCTAGACCTACTCTCTTGCACCATACACAAAGATAAACTCAAAGTGGATGAAAGATCTAAATGTGAGACAAGATTCCATCAAAATCCTAGAGGAGAACACAGGCAACACCCTTTTTGAACTTGGCCACAGTAACTTCTTGCAAGATACATCCATGAAGGCAAGAGAAACAAAAGCAAAAATGAACTATTGGGACTTCATCAAGATAAGAAGCTTTTGCACAGCAAAAGAAACAGTCAACAAAACTAAAAGACAACCTACAGAATGGGAGAAGATATTTGCAAATGACGTATCAGATAAAGGGCTAGTTTCCAAGATCTATAAAGAACTTATTAAACTCAACAGCAAAGAAACAAACAATCCAATCATGAAATGGGCAAAAGACATGAACAGAAATCTCACAGAGGAAGACATAGACATGGCCAACAAGCCCATGAGAAAATGCTCTGCATCGCTTGCCATCAAGGAAATACAAATCAAAACCACAATGAGATACCACCTCCCACCAGTGAGAATGGGAAAAATTAACAAGGCAGGAAACAACCAATGTTGGAGAACATGTGGAGAAAGGGGAACCCTCTTGCACTGTTGGTGGGAATGTGAACTGGTGCAGCCACTCTGGACAACTGTGTGGAGGTTCCTCAAAGAGTTAAAAATAGATCTGCCCTATGACCCAGCAATTGCCCTGCTGGGCATTTACCCCAAAGATACAGATGCAATGAAACGCCGGGACCCGATGTTTATAGCGGCAATGTCCACAATAGCCAAACTATGGACGGAGCCTTGGTGTCCATCGAAAGATGAATGAAGAAGATGTGATCTATGTATACAATGGAATATTACTCAGCCATTAGAAACGACAAATACCCACCATTTGCTTCGATGTGGATGGAACTGGAGGGTATTATGCTGAGTGAAATAAGTCAATCGGAGAAGGACAAACATTATATGGTCACATTCATTTGGGGAATATAAAAAATAGTGAAAGGGAATAAAGGGGAAAGGAGAAAAAATAAGTGGGAAATATCAGAAAGGGAGACAGAACATGAGAGACTCCTAAATCTGGAAAACGAACTAGGGGTGGTAGAAAGGGAGGTGGGCGGGGGGTGGGGGTGACTAGGTGATGGACTCTGCGGGAGGCACTTGATGGGATGAACCCTGGGTGTTATTCTATATGTTGGCAAATTGAACACCAATAAAAATAAATTTATAAAAAATAATAAATTAGGTAATAACAATGAAACATGAAGCAGCAAGAATCTCTTTACTACTAAATCACTCTTTTGAGAAACAAAAAATATACAACAGAGTAGTCAGCTTCAGATGACCTTTATGCCATATTGCCACAAAACATAGAGCTATATAAAATTTCCTTTTTATCTCTTACATGGGAATATATTTGTTTATTGTATGGTTGTTTGAAGTTGAAAGTCTTCTTAGCAGTTTAGACAAATCATATCCTACTATGTGCTGTGGCTTAGAGAAGATTTAGAGAGCCGTCCAGCAGATGTTCTAATTTGGATCCATCTGTTAACAATCCTCATGTTCCCTAGCATTGCTGTTAGTGGTGAGCTGTCATATTTCCAAAGAGATGAGAGACCATTGCCCCAAAGCCTATTAAATGAAATAAAGACAGACACTGAAATAATACAATGTAATCCTAGCCAGCAAAATTTGTTTCCTGGAGATCCCATAAGTAGTAATATTTCTTTGACACAAATATCACATTCTGCCAGATCCCAAAAGAAATACCAGGAATTTACATATTTTTGAGTAAATACAAATGTTAGCAGCTTTATAGGAAATAGAAACTGTTTCTTGATACTTATGTCTCTGTTAATTAAAAAATTATGCCTTTTGGGTACCATTAATTTGGGTAACAACAAATTACACCGTTCCTTTGCAGTTTTCATACTATGACTAGAAGAGGACCTATAGAAAGAGGCCCCTTCCAAATTCCATCCTGGAGCACAACTCCAAATGCTAACAATTGCCTATCTTCATGTTATTGAAACTCTGAATAAGAGTTTGGAAGAGGGATCCCTGGGTGGCGCAGCGGTTTGGCGCCTGCCTTTGGCTCAGGGCGCAATCCTGGAGACCCGGGATCGAATCCCACGTCGGGCTCCCGGTGCATGGAGCCTGCTCCTCCCTCTGCCTGCTTCTCCCTCTGCCTGTGTCTCTGCCTCTCTCTCTCTCTCTCTGTGACTATCATAAATAAATAAAAATTAAATAAAAATTAAAAAAAAAAAGAGTTTGGAAGAGTAGTCTTCCCTCCAACCCTGCAATAAAAGGTTCTACTTGGCAGTTGATATAGCTTTGAATAGTTCATGACACTGTAAAAATGTTATTCTTTCATAAGACATTGCTGTGCACTCTATAAAACTATTGACTTGCAGATAATCTGCACTGTCTTTTATTTACTTGTCTCGGAAGAAGAAAGGCATGAATAACACTCTTTGGTATGTTTTATCTTTTATTTAATATTTGTACTTATTAAAGTTATTTGCTCATTCAAACTGGTAAAGTAGTTCTGAACATTTAAAGATTCACACTGCAAATACTTCCATCACCTATACTAAGAGGCAGCATGGTATGGTAGTTAAGAATATAGACTCTGGGATCAAACTGCCTGGAGTCAAATCTCTGTTCTACCACTTACTAGTATGGTGACTTGTGCAGGGCTTATCACCTCTTCTTTTTAAGGCTTTATTTAAATTCCAGTTAGTTAACATGTAGTGTAATATTAGTTTCAAGTGTACAATATAGTGATTCAACACTTCCTTACAACCCCTGGTGCTCATCAAAAGTGCAGTCCTTAATTCCCATCATCTATTTAACCCATCCCCCATCAGTTCTCTATACTTAAGAGTCTGTTTCTTTGTTTGTCTCTCTCTTTGCTTCCCCTTTGCTTGTTTGTTTTGTTTCTAACATTCCACATATGAGTGAAATCATATGGTATTTGTCTTTCTTCTGTATTATTTCTCTTAGCATTATACCCCTCTAACTCCATCCATGTCACTGCAAATGGCAGGATCTCATTCTTTTTATGGCTGAATAGTATTCCATTATATATATATGTATACACACACACACACACACATACCTCTTTTTGTCTCAGTTTCTTGTACTGTAAAATGGGGATACAAGAGTACATGTCTTGCAGGGTTGTGGTAGCAAGTGAACATATACAAACTATTTAGTATGCTTGGCCCATGATAAGCACTACTTAGGCATTGGCTTTAAATAGAAAGTGTCTTACAGTAGAAAACACATATTTCACAACCTTCTTTCTCTACTACCTTCATTTCAGAATGTTGTCTAGGTAAAGCAGCTTCTATATTGGCCAAAGGGAATGAGTCCCTCCACTCACTCCACACTCAAATTTTTGCCCTCTTTATTCTTTAAAACAAAGGCCAACTGGATTTAAAAATTATTTTTTTTGTTTTGAATACTGTGCACATATTAAAACTCAATGAATATTTTTCCATCTGAATAAAAAGGACAACCTCAGTTTGGTTTCAGTTTCCCAGAAAATGATTCAAGATTTGACTCAAACTTTATGAACTTTCAGAAATCTAAAGTTAAAATTTCCTTTCAAATCAAGGAGGAAAAAAAAAAAGGAAAAAAAAAAAAAAAAAAAAAAAAAAAAAAAAAAAAAACAAATCAAGGAGGAAGTAGTTAGCAGTATCTTGCAGAAATGTTTTAATCATGGTCTTCTTCTATGTACTGAATACATTTTACATGTGTAATGAGATTTGTGTATTAGTGACATATGCTACTGCTTAATAAGCTCCTAAGAATAATAGCAAATAATCATAGAAAATGGATTTAGGAAGTCTGTGTTTTAATTAAAGCTGTTTACCTCAAGTTTTTTTCATTCCCTGGGTGTAGGTTCCACTTTATCTCTTGGTACAGTTTTTAATCCCTGCTCAGAGCAGATGTTTATCTTTATTTCACATTGCCTCTTCTAAGCCTAAAGCCATTGACTCAAAGAGTCTTCTAATTTTTACTCATAACCCAATTTATCTTTATCACATTGCTAGAGTTCAAAAGGAAAATATTTACCAGGATTATGGCCAGTTAATTCAGATGGCTAGAATGTAATAATGAGGTCAAAGCCATGGGTTTGATTCTTATAAGGGCCAGTTAGCTTTACTCTTTTCCTCCAGAATAGCTGTGACACAGATGTATACTCTTGACCAAAAGGGAGATCCATTAAGAGGTTGGGGATTCTTATAAAGCTATTTACATTATTGAAAAAAAGAAAAAAGTCTCATATACACACCTGAAAAGTTCTAAGTCAGTAGAGCCATCTTTGTATATGCAATGTGAATACCTCAGACCTCTCCAGCTAGTAGTTACAAATGAGCTCATATGAACTGTAATAATGCCAATATAATACCTTATGATTTCCACTTGCCTATTTCATAATTCCTTAATTCTCTCCCCCAAAGTGTCACTTAGTTATATAGGAAAATCACCAGAGGTGTCACACCTGTACTTACAAATGGTATTTTTATATTCATCCACTTTAGGCTTTTTGCTGATGTCTGTTTTCCAAGAAGACACTTGAAAATGTCACTTTAATGTTGTCATTGCTGTCATGCCCTTTTGTGGGACCATGATATTTTGTTTAGAGTGATCTCTTGTGTTCTCCAAAGTAGCGAACCTTGAGAAAATCCAAAATAACACTTAGGGTCTTATCAGGCCTCACTGTGCGAGCTCTACTCTGGATAAAATGGAAAGAATGTTATTCTACCCCCAATCTAGCACTTTCACCTGGGCACTGAAGCACTATGGCTTGTGTCACTCTCTTTTCCTATTGCTATTGTAAAAATGGCATCTTTGGCTTCTATCTTAAGTCTTGCTCTCCATGGGGCTCGGATTCCAATCCTTGAGACTGGATGGGGCACTAGGCACCAGGTTGGCCTCTCCATTTCCCTTTATTTCCTCCAGAACCCTTGCAAATCATTGACAAAATTCTCCCTCTTCCTTTAGCTTTCAAGCAGATTAACTCTACTAGTTTACTGTAATCGTCCTGACTTTCCTGAACTCTACTAATGGGCATAACAAGACTCAAGTTGAGATCTCTACCACATGTTTAAAGATGGAAGCTTCGTTAAGAATTTACATGAAGACTCTTGTTCTGAGCCAGGCCAGCTTAACAATATACTCTATGGTAGAATTTCAAAGGAGCTGAGAATATACTGACACCCACTTGTGGTCCATGTATGCATCACAGTCTTCTTCAACTTCTGCATGGGTACATGGACTTTCATCTCAGAGATGTCTCCTTTCACTTAAGTTCTTTATTCTTTACAAAAAGAGTTCCTGGAAAAGGTAACATGCCACACCCTTACAGTCATCTACAACTGAGTGGGAATGAAATAGAGCAAATTTTGATAGGAAAAGAGCAGGAGTCAAGCTCGGACAGGAAAGATGGTATATGGACTTCAGAGAAGGAAAAAGGTGAAAATCACTCTGTATGTATGAAGATAAACTTTGCTGACTTCACAATGCTTCCTGAAGATCATGCCTTTGATGCAGTACACTGCCTATTATTCAATTCTATAACACTGTATTCTCGATTCTACTCTATGTAGGGAAACAGGGTTTTTTTCCCCCTGAATGTCATTTTGATAACATGTAAAAAAGAGGACATTTTTTGCCTCTCATTTATAGACATTTTACCTATTGTTTCTTTTCCCTCTTCTTATCATTTTATATTGAAATCACAAAGCCAACAACAATGAAAGTAATGCAAAGATACCATCATAAACTTATCCTCCATGAAATCATATAAGAGAAGCTGAACTAGAAAGGAGAAATAGAGTCCATAGGTGAGCTGCCTAGTTTTCATTAGCAGATACTTCTTAGGTCCCCACAGCTTTATTTCCTTTCAGGCTTGACCTAAGTAGGCTGCTTTTTATTTATAATTCTGATCTATGACATCATGGAATTGAGCTTATCATAATTCACTTTGAGCCAGATAATTCATTAACCCTAAACTAGGTCAGTCTTAACCCCTATAAAGAAATGTTATTCTACAAAAAAATGCTGGTAGTAGAATGTCCTACTTATAAAATGATCCACAGCATGAACTCTTAGAATAGTTTAGGGGTATTACAGTACTCAGAGGGATAGCATACCCTCATACCGTATGCTTTCTGAGATACGGTTGCTAACTCTTAGTAAGGTTGTAGCACAAGTAAATTTTCCTCACAGCTCACCTTCAGAAGCCATTAAGATTTAGTTTCACCTTGGGAGTCATATCTAAGGTGAAGAAGTGCTGTCAGAAATGTTTTTTGATCCATATTTGCTTTGAAATCCCGGGCCTAGAATTGGTAGGTTGTATGAACAGGAGTTAGCCAAGCAGCCATACATGCTGAGGGGCATGTAGCCTTTTAATAAGTCACAGCTGGTAGTTCAAATCCAAATGGACTTGAGATTCCCACCAGCACAGAGGAATCAGTATTTATCAACAGGAAAAGTGATATTCATTACTGCCATTTGAAGGTCATGCATATAAAGCATATATGAGTAATGCTAGAGCTCAGAGCTATTTCCTCTCATAATTTAGTAGGTAGAGTGCTTCTGGTTCATTTTGCCACTGCGTAACAGCCTGGCTTTTCCTGTGCTAATGTCTAATCTGCAATCCTCTCTTGACCTTTGCTATAATATATTACTTAAAAATAATAGTGTTATGCAGAAATAAACAAAAGGGAAGTTTTAGGGACAATGCAGGGCTTCATATTACCAGAGGAGAAAGATTCTTACTAAATGGGTAATACCTATTCAGTTGCAAAATCAAGAGAAAAATCTGAGTTAAGAATAGAAAACAAGC
Organism: Canis lupus familiaris; assembly: GCF_011100685.1. NCBI lineage: Eukaryota > Metazoa > Chordata > Mammalia > Carnivora > Canidae > Canis > Canis lupus. The sequence goes on from NC_049260.1 coordinate 79,665,511, forward strand.
TGACTATAAGTAGCATTTTATTGTTCCTATGATTTACAAGTAGACATAGTCAATGGAGCTGCCTGGAGGCACTTGGCTTGAAGCCCTCCTGTTCCCCATTCTCACTATACATAGTTGCTGTATAAGCAACTGTATAAGTTGCTCTGACTCTCACTCACCTGTCATATCTGCTTTGGTGCTGTACTAGTAAAAAGAAAGAGGTGGGATTTGATATCCATGGTTACTCTATTAAGGTGGTAAACCACTCAAAAATCTTTTATGACCTGGAAGGAAAATTTAAAGAAGCAGAATTATTTTTTAAAAAGAGCCTCATAATATGATATATCTTAGGGAACTTACTTACAAGCCTCATAGCCAGGCTGCCAGATAAGCAGGAGTTTATTCCTACACTAAAGAGAAATATTCAACTGTTCTAGTCACCAAGAAGACTTAGTTTAGCTTTCAGGATACTCTTTCTAGAAAGAGGATCAGTAGACAATAGGAATGTTCCCACACTCATGATGTGATCCCCCCACCCCTTATCATAAAAGAGCTGAGATTCTCGTCTCAGTGAAATGCTTTAGGTAGAATTCATTCATCCAGTCAATAAATGTTTGTTTAGTGTTTACTATGTTCTAGCACTATTCTAGGTCTTGGGGATTAAAGAAAATAAAGAGCTTAGTTTCATGGAGATAATATTCTAGTAGTAGAGGGAGCACGACAAAAAATAAGCAAATACATGAGCAGATAAATATATATTCTGTCACACGGTGGTAATTGTTAAGAATAAAAATGAAGCAGGATAAGGTAAAAGAGAGTAAGAGTAATGGCAACAGTTATTTTATTTTATTTTTTTTAGTGGCCACAATTTTAAACAGGGTAGCCAGAGAAAGCCTCTCTGAGAAGGTAATATTTGATTTTTAACAGTTCACATTTATTGAACACATTTTATATGTTCATTTATGTAGTGCCAGCTACATGAATTAACTCATTCCATCTTCATCTAAATCCTATGAGGAGGGACCATTATTATTCTTGTTTTATAAATAGGGACATTGGGCCTGAGAGATGTTAAATAACTTGCCCAAGGAAATAGGTAGTAAGAGTCAGAGTTGGGCTTTGAACTGAAGCAGTGTGGCACTAAATTCCATGCTTGGGATCACTGAGATACTTGGCATTTTAGATTCTGTGTAAAAGTAGAAGGATGTGCACACTTGTCTCATTAGCCCTGCAGGCACCAATCGGACTATGCAAAAAGTAGCAGAGCAAGGGAGTTACCTTGTCAGAGAAAGCTTAGAAAGTGAAGAGAGAATAAGCTGACTAATATTCAAGTATTTTCTATATCTAAGCTATTTTCTGCATATAATCTCATTTAATCATTTCAACAGGGATCCCTGGGTGGCGCAGCGGTTTGGCGCCTGCCTTTGGCCCGGGGCACGATCCTGGAGACCCGGGATCGAATCCCACGTCGGGCTCCCAGTGCATGGAGCCTGCTTCTCCCTCTGCCTGTGTCTCTGCCTCTCTCTCTCTCTCTGTGACTATCATAAATAAATAAAAGTTAAAAAAAATTTAAAAAAAATCATTTCAACAAAACTGTGAGGTAGTTACAAGCACATTTATTTTGCAGATGAGAAAATTGAGGTACAGAGTGGCTACAGGTCTCACAGCCAAAAGGACACAATTATAAATTGAGTCAGTCTGTCACAAGGTCCAGGCTGTTTCTAATATACCATGCTGTTTCCAGAGAGAAAAAAGAGGAGTACAAGGACATCCAGGGAGAAATACATAGAGACAAAGTGAGAAAGAGGAAGAGATAACAAAATAAGAACTTAATAGGTTTGGAGAGCCAGAGGACTGATAGTGGCTTAAGAAACATTTAATGGCATCTTCATCCTCAACCTTTTCCACACCGTTAGATGGATTCTTGGAAGTTTGAAGAATTGACATGTCTAGTTTCTCACCAAGTCCTTGTGTTTATATGTGAAATAGCCCTTGAGCAATGCATCATCTTCTATAATTGCTACTGTCATTGAATCAGGTGCTCCAGAAAAGCAATGAAAGTAAACATAGCAAATATATGAAGAGAAATTTAAGACCCATTGAGTATTTGAGGACTAGCTTGTAGTTGTTTGATAACTGGATTTTTTTATCCTTCAGAAGCACATTTTAACTGTCAGCTTTAATGAAATAACTGTAGATATGCCTTGCCTGCCAACCTTTCCCTTTCTATTAGTACAGTAGTAACACTTTGGGAATGTCAGAATGATAGGCTGATGGGCAGTGTTAGCAAAGAAAGACAAATGGAACACTGCCTGTCTTGTGCCGTAGCCTTTGTGTGGTGTGGAGAAGCCAGGATGTGATCAAATCACTTGTGGAATGGAGCCAACTCACCCATTCATTATTCTGGACAATCAGCATGGCTGCCTCTCACTCCATGCCTGCTTTGCCTTGTCTTGCCTTTCTCTTCCCTCCCCTTCTCTTCCTACATACACTCAAGGCTTTGATTTTTGATAAGTATTAGGCAAACAAACAAAGCAGCAAAGAGACTTGCCAGTTATATTTTTAACAGTGTTTTAGGTGGCTCCCCAGAAAAGGAAATTTAGAGAGGGCCCAGCATGGGAGGTCAGTTAGCTCCATCATTTGTATTCTTCAGGTAACTCTTGGAAACCTCCATTTGTTTACCTATAAAATGCTATTTCAGTGGCTATTGTCTCCTCAAAACTTTCTAGGATACAGTACACATCCTTGAATACTAGGTGTTTGTGTATTTGTTAGCGGTTGGGAAAATTGGCATTTTAAAAGGAAAATATGGTCTTTTTCAGAATACACTCAGGGGACCAGAGAAACCATTGAAATTTACCTTTGGCCCTGTAGAGCCAGGGTTGGGTTTACTACTCATTCTCTGTTAAAAACGAAATTAGAACAGGAAGTTACATATAAATAAATTATGAGTAAAGCTGATTTTGAGGAGATTATTGCAAGTACAGAAGCTTTGAGGACCTAGAAACTGAGAAATTCTATTCTGTTATGTGTTTTACAGTTTTGCTATAAGGGACTAAGGTAGACTACTTCTATGACATCTCCTCTTGCCAGTAGCCCATCTGTAAAATGGGTTTGGGTACAGTGCCATTTTATTTATTTATTTATTTATTTATTTATTTATTTATTTATTTTAAAAGATTTTACTTATTTATTCATGAGACACACACACACACACAGAGAGGCAGAGAAACAGGCAGAGGGAGAAGCAGGCTCCCCACAAGGAGCCCGATGTGGGACTTGATTCCCGGATCCCAGAACCACGCCCTGAGCTGAAGGCAGATGCTCAACCGCTGAGCCACCCAGGCGTCCCAAGGGTACAGTGCCATTTTAATCATATATCTTCCAGGCCAACATCTTCCAGGAATTTTAATATCAACTTATAAACAAAGTACAGAAGAATCAAGTTGACTCTTGATGGACTAAGGTAGTATAATTGCAAAACTTAATTATTGTTGTCTCTATACCACTTTTCCTACATTACATCTTCACCTTCAGCCCTGGCTGTAGGCTGGGTTGTAGGCTATCAATATTAAAAAGCTTACATTATTGTAGGCTATCAATATTAAAAAGCTTAATCTCTTGTAAAAGTCTATACTTGGCAAGTAATAGTTAATTGAAGCACAGTTTTTGTTGCTTTGGATTGAATTGATTCCAGGTTCTCTTTCCAAAACAACACTGACCACCTGCTGTCAGCAAGGAAAGGAAATGGGTCAAAGAAATAAGAAGGAAGAAAGGTTATAGGGTAGTCAGGAGAAAATGTAATTATGGAGAGTAAGCAATCTATGGAGAGTAATTTGGCTGGTGAAGATTTTTAGAGTGTTATGTCAGCTTCAGGATCTGAGAGCTGCCATCCTAACTTGGCTTGTAGTGATTCACATGGGAATAGTGGGAAGAGGAGCCAGTATGGTTGGAGGCCAGACAAAAGGAAAACAAAACAAAGTGCATTGTTTACAGAAGTCTCCTCAGAAAAATAAAACCAGTGCCAACTCCATGACTAAAATATGTATATTCTTAATGGCAGCAACCCAGAACGAGCTGGCCCCTAAGTCTAGTATTTAGCTCCAGAGGACAGGTCACTTGTGAACAGTGAGACAGGAAGTAGGGCCCCCCAAATAGGTACGTGCATGTAGACATCTCTTTCATTGTGCTTCTTGGCCTAAGTTTTTAAGCAGCTTTACATTTCTGCTTTTTGCTACCTAGCTACCTCAGCTAGGGAGGCCTGGCTTCCACATTTTTTCCTAATCAGCCAAAATTGGAAAACTGGACCGTAGTTTTTTGATAACCTGGAAGAATATCCATGCCTTTTGACTGTGTTAAGAACTTCAACAACTTAACTTTCCTACTTCCCAACTGGCCATAAGCCAGCCAGGGTACAAACTGTGGGACATGCTCCAGTTTGACTACCTATCTGTCACAACTTCCTCTCTTGATACCCAAAATATTTTCTTTTTTTAAGATTTTTAATTTATTTATTTCATGAGAGACACACACAGAGAGAGGCAAAAACACAGGCAGAGGGAAAGCAGGCTCCCTGCAAGGAGCCGAATGTGGGACTTGATCCTGGATCCCAGGATCACGCCCTGAGCCAAAGGCAGACACTCAACCACTGAGCCACCCAGACATCCCAATTCTCAAAATATTTTCATCCATCCACCTTCCCTAAAAATTCTGTAGAGCACTAACTCTATAGTAGACACTGTACTATACATTGAAAAAACAAAGTTCATAAGATGCAGCCCCTCTCAATCTAATAATGGAGATACAGATATAAATTGTAGAAATATTATGAGACAGGAGTTAAAAGAGCATGTAAAATGCTATACCTGGGAGATTGGAGATTGTTCCAGAGAGATTATAGTTTTTAAGCAATTTAAAAGCAGAGATGTGACAGAAAAATATTCTACACAGAGAGAAATGACAAATGAAAAGTCGCAGAGGCACAAAAGTATGTGGTGTATTAAAGGAAGCACAAATAACCCAGTGCAATTTAGGGGAGGTGACAAATGGTATGAATGGAGAAATGCTAGCTATTAAAGCCAAAGAGATAACCTAGAGCATGCTCATGTAGAGCCTCCCATTATTATATTTAAAACTACAATAGACTTCATCCTGAAGTAATTGTGCCCTTTGACCATTTTAAACAGGAAAATCATATTAATATTTACATTTTAGGAATCTAGTTTTGTGGTATTGTCTGAAAGATGAATTGGATGGCAATACTGAAAATAGGGGAAATAGGGAAACTGGTTAAGAAGCGGTCACAATGATTCATTCATACTTCTGACTGGTAGCTCTTGAGTAGTATATAGGGTATATTTGTATGTGGGAGGGTGGGAGTTAGGAAGAGATAGTGGAAGAGGAGTAAAGGAAGGGTTTGGCTTCAGAGATAGGAGTAGAAATGACTGGGCTCGGTAAATTATTATATATGTATCATGAAGGAGAGGAAGGAGTAGAGTTGATGACCAGGTTTCTGATTGTGACTAATGGGTGAATGGCACTGCTACAAAAATATATGGCTTCAAGCTGTCAGCTCTCTTTATTCACCTTTTCTTTTTTTTTCAGTAGCCACTGCACTCCCTCTAACCTCAGATAAACTCTTGACAAAACATTTGCAAAGCAGTTTGAGAAGCCTAGAACACAACACACTAAGGACATCTGAAAACCCATATAGCCTGAGAAGCTGTGGCTTGAAAAGTGGCCAAAATAATGTTTGGAAATCTAAGAAGGATTTTTTAGAGGATATTTTAAACCTTTTATTTAGATCTATGAAGAAGAGTAAATGAGGAAGAGGGATAAAATCATAGTACAAACATTTCAGTGGGATATAAGGAAGATAGTTTTAACCATTCTAGGGAAACAGATTAAAACAAAACAACCGACTGGAAATTATGAAGATCTTCAAGGGGAGATAGGATAATCCTGAGACGTAAATAATTTAGATACCAGCCTGAAGGTAGGGATCTATCTTAAATGATATCTCTGAGTATCCATTCTGCAAATGTCCTTCTATTCTGCTGCAGATATTCCCAGAGGAACTATTGTTCTATTGATCTGGCTGAGTAGATACACTGAGGAAAAGGGCAGAACAAATAATTAAAACTATCTAACTCAGATGGTTCTAGAAATGGAGATAAAAATTAGAGAAGGGGAGAAAATGGCTTATTTCAATTATGAAAGTATTTTTCTCAAGTGGAACCTTTAAGTCCTGCTTCTGTTAGGGTAATAAATGCACATAAGAGGCATAACTTGGAACATACTAGCTTTCCAAGATAAAGGAGGAGATGGAGGATAGTGGTGTAAATAGAGAAATGTAAAGCAATGAATGAAACACTTCTCTAAGCATGAAACCAGAGCAGTACACTCTCTCAAGGCTAAATCTGTAGCTTTATGAGGAAAGTAGCTTATATTTGAGGGCCCTGGACCATAAAAGGCATGAGCATTCTCCATACTCCGACACACAGGTGGGGAACATTCGTAGCCATTCATATACTAACAGTAACATATTTAAGCCATGGTTCTAGCAGAAAATCAGAATAATTTATTTTAATGATTAGAGATGAGGGAGACCCCCAGTGGAGAATTATGCCATGAGTACAAGAGAACCAGAGGACCTCCAGCTAAATGAAATAGCATCTTATCAAAGAAATAGATAGATCTCTGAGTAATGCGTCATCGTTCCCTTTCTTCTTAAGAGATCATTTACATTTGAATAATTAATTATATTGCAGTGGATTATGTCATTCTGAATTATTTGGTATCTTCTGCCATACCATTATTTGTGAGTGAATCTGGCAGACTGAAATATAAAAATCTCGTTTGTCAATTTGTCTTGGATTTTCTTAGCCTGGAAAGCTTTATAGACTGTTAAATATGACATTATTGATGCATTAGAAGTCTCATGCTTTTTTTCCCAGGGAGTATTTGCTAAATATCTGTAGACTATGGCATTTATCCAGGGATTTGTGGAGAGTTTTCTTTAAAGGAAGGTGCAATCCTAAAAAAGAAAAGAAAATCCAGAGAATTGCCTTCACGGAGTCACTTCTCGTTAGCAATTTCACTCATGTATTAGATTTTACAAAGGGTACCCTCTACTATCAGGCCCCAGTGCATATTAACATAATTTAAATAGAAGATAATAAAAAATAAAAATAAATAAATAGAAGATAATAAAACTGTCGAAACTGCGTGTGTGTGTGTGTGTGTGTGTGTGTGTGTGTGTGTGAGAGAGAGAGAGAGAGAGAGGGAGAGAGAGAGTCAGAGACACAGGGAAACAGAGGAAGACAAAAATAAAAATAGCCATAAATACAGCAGTCACCACATAATTTATGTTATTGCTGTCTTCTTGGAAGGAACAGTATTACTCAAGAAAATGAATAATGAGTTACTACCCCCTTCTTTTTTCAACCAACATTCCCTATCACCCTAACTTTGATTTTGTGACATTCTCTGGTTCTTCTGAATGTGCCATATAACATAGATTTATTAAAAAGAAAATCATATATGTGAGTTATATCTCAATAAAGCTGTTATTTTAAAAAAAGAAAAATCAGAAGACAGTTAAAATCCCTTTATTTAAGCATCTTATTAGAATATTATGATATCTTTTGAGGTACCTCAAAGTATCCCTGGTAGAGGTGATACAAAATGGATGGTGTCATAAAACCCAGCTTAGGCTGTTCTGGCATAGTATGTGACTGATATGAACTGTAACAACATTTTAGGCATCATTAAAGCTTAACATATTTAAAAGACTGAGTTATTTGATTCCTTCAGAGATGCAAAAAGGGAATTTGGGATTACTACCTTGTTAAAATCTGTATCTGTTTCCTTATGCATGCCAGTCTAGGAAACATCAACTGGGTGAATTTCAATTAAGGCCAATTTTAACTGCAGCAGTTCATCGAATTAATACTTCCCATTACTGTATCGCATGGAATGCTGGCTTTAAAAAACAAGTTATTTGAATGTGAGAATGGCCGTGACCATTGTTAAATGAACAAAACAACTGGCATTGCATCTAGCCATCTCTCAACACAGACCCTGATCTCTGGAATATGTTACTCACCCTAGAACTACACTGACAGCATTTTCATTTTTTAAAGGCTTTTGTTTTATTCATTTGACAGAGAGAGTGGGGGGGGGGGAGAGGTTGTGGCAAAGGGAGAGGGAGAGAATCTCAAGGACACTCTACATTGGGCTCAAAGCCTGATGTGGGGCTCCATCTCATGACCATGAGATCATGACCTGAGATCATGTCCTGAGCCAAAACCGAGTCAGATGCTCAACCAACTGAGCCACCCAGGTGTTCTAGCATTTTCATTTTTTTATGAAGAGTCAAACACATGACTTTAAGGAAATCATGTGTATGTACTTTTTATGAATAGCAATTAATTGCTAAATCGTTGCTGTTAACTCTCTGTCTACATAAGAGACATCCATGTCCCTATTTTTAGATGAAAAGAATTCATAATAAAAGTATGGGTAATTAAAAATTACAGTTGATTAATGGTTTATAATTTTCCGTTTCTATTACTTATTTGATCTTCACAGCAAACCAGTGTGGAAGATTATAAAGCCCATTGAGTTTAAATGCTATAGGTGACATATCTAAAACCAGAAATGTTGTCTCATGATTTTAGGCTTTTACTCTGTGGTAGTTAATAAAACGCACAAATATTTCATCTCTCCTTACAGCCATATGATAGGATTGTACTCTCTTGCCCACTTGAAATTAGTTGTGGCTATATCATTTGCTTTGGCCATTGAAATGTGAGCAGAAGTGACATGTGTCATCTTTTTGGTATAAATATTAAATTCCCAGTGCTCTGCTTCAGCCTTAAAATTATCTTTCTTTGGTGACTGTGGAAGCACATTTCAAGATAGGTCCTCCTTGAGTGATTACCATGGACAGAGCCTCCACCCCACCAACCTACATTACACATGAAACCTAAATAAGAAATAAACCTTTCTTGGGGTTTGTTTTAAGATAGATATGTGCATGATTGTTGTGGCATAACCAATCTATCCTGACTTACAGATACATTCTTTCCTTAGGAATGACCAGTATATTGTCATTTAAGTAGATCTTCCTCAGAGTTTTTTACCTGTCAAAACTTGCTCTCCTTGGGCCAGCACTATTTGTACAGCTAAATGAGAAACGTTCTATGGCCATTCTCAGATTAAATCATTTTGGGCTTGGTAGGTTTTCTGAAATGAGTCAGTGTCATATTCTCTTTAAGTGTAGTAATGAGAGATTAATCACAGATTGAGAGTTTGAAGAAATATTGAGTTCAGCAATTCTACCTCCTAATTTTAAGCAGGTAAGCACTTTTTTCCTCCATTATGCATGCTTTGCATCAGGAAGGAAAATATTTGGCATGAAAGGGGATGGCTATGAATAGAAGTAGGGAAGAAGAACATGGCAGTTAACACAGTGCCATTCATTTGGAGATTACCTTGCCTTACTGAGCTAAAGTGCACTTCAGATATCACCTATGAAAGGAAAAAAAAAAGAAGAGAATCTGTAGGAATTGGAGAGGGTAGTTTTCTTTGACACCACTTTAGAAACAACAATGTCCATCTGTCAAAGTAGAAGTAGATTTTTCTGAATAAAATGGATCACTTTTGATGATGCAGATGTTAGATATCATTACTACAGTTTTGAAAGCACTTAGGAGTTAATTTCTTGCAGCCATAATTCAAGCTTAAATGTGACTTTTCTCTCACCATGTTCAAAATCCTATTCTCTTTCCTTGACAGATCACTCATGAGCAAAAATGCAGTAGAGCCTGTAGAATCTTAGTATCATAACCTTTGTAAATGGAAAGAGGCTTAGAAATCATGTGGTTCAAATACCTCTCTCATGGTTGAGGAAACTGAGACCCAGAAAGAAGAGACTTGGTTCAGTTTATACACAACTATCCATGCTTCCTCGATATATACATATGACTGGCATGGCTCATAAATATTTAATAAAATCTTAAAATTATCTCAGGGGCACCTGGGTGGCTCAGTGGGTTAAGTGTTCAACTTGTGATTTCGGCTCAGGTCATGATCTCATAGGTTATGAGATCAAACCCCTCATTAGGGCTCTTCACTGAGCAGGGGCTCTGCTTGAGATTCTCTCCCTCTGCTCCTCCCCCCACTTGCACTTGCTCGCATATTCTCTCTCAAATAAATAAATAAATAAATCTTTCTTTATTTAGTGTCTCGTAGCCAAGTTCCTAAATTCTCTATAATTTATTTTAGTAGCCTGAAACATAAACTAGATCCCTTGAATATTGGTAAATGATGATGTTAATAAATTATTCAAATTAGTTATGATATAGAAGGTTGTGCTGGTATAACAAAGAATCCTAAATACCCATTGTCTAAAACAACATTGAATTTCTTTTTCTCCTCACATGTTCTTCTACATGTAAGTAGCTCAGGACTAATATGATTGATCCATGTTATGAAGGATCTATGAAGAGTTCTTTCTCTCTTGTGATTCCAGTATCTCATTTCAGTCTCATCCACAGAATCAAAGACAATAATCTCATATTATGGTTGCAATGGGTAGTAATTGCTGAATATGTTACTCCTTCTTGATAACTATTTTTACATGACTTATTCTTTAAAAACATTACCTTAATTCAAATGTTGCTTAGAATAATTAGCACACTGAACTAATCAAATTTGCCTCTGGAAAGGGGAACACTATGGGAAAAGATGAACAGTACTTTTGGTATTTGAAATTATGATAAGGGAGATTTAGGGGAGGCTCACAAAAACTAATCCATAGATAACCACCCATTCTACTTATGTATAGGAGTAAACCCTGGGTTTGACTCTATTTTTTTCCATTCGACTTCAGAGGAAATTATCAAAGCCTTCCTTAATGATCAGTCACTAGATCAAACTTCAAAATCAGATTTCCTTTTTTTTAAAGATTTATTTATTTATTTATTTATTTATTTATTTATTTATTATGTATTTGAGAGAGAGTGTGTGGTAGGGAAAAGGGGCAGAAGGAGAGGGAGAGGGAGTCTTTAAGCAGACTCTGCACTTAATGTGGAGCCCAATGTGTGACTCAGTCTCATGTCCCTGAAATCATGATCTGAGCTGAAACCAAGAGTCAGACATTTAACTGACTATGCCACCCAGGTGCTCCCAAAATCAAATTTTCAAAATTTTGCCTCCATATCTAGAAATAAAGACACCCCAAGGATTTTTATCTTCAGTTTCCTTCAGAGTAGGGACACTCAGTCCGCATGCCCAATGATATAATAGGTCAAAGGAGTATTTGATGACATCATTGTTTCCCTGACATAGCCAGCATTTATCAGACTCTGGATTTCTCCCTTCTCTGCAAGCACAAACACCTATAAATACAGGAAAGGATCTACAAGAAACTTTAGCATTAGGAAAAATGAAAATACACCACAAGGATAAGTGAATTTGTCAAATATTATGAAGCAAATAATTCTTAGAATTTTATATATTTTCCAAGAGAAAATACAGACTTACAGACTGCTTAGGAATGCTTAAGTCTTTATGATGACCATGAAGTTAATTCATGAGTAGAAATTAAGTACTCTTTGGTCCTATATCTTTCTGAAGTTAATGACTTTTACATAGTGTCATGAGTACAGTGTATCTTAAGTAAACCTAACATTTGAAAATCCTAATTGATACAAAAAAATCAAAATTAGATTTAAGATTTACAAAAAGATTCAAGACAAGATTTCTTTATATACTATGGTCATACTGTTCAAACACAAGCAAACTATGACCCAAGGATCAAATCAAACTAGCCCCTATTTTTATAAAGTTTTCTTATAGCACCTAGTTATGCCCATTCATTTAGCTTATGAATTGTTTGTGGCCATTTTCACACTGCATTGGTAAAGTTGTTGCACAGAAGCTGTATGACTGGCAAAGTGTGAATTATTTACTATCTGATTCTTTACAAAATGTTTGCTAACATCTAGTACATTAAAATGTTATTCAGATTGCATTAATGTGATTTATTTGAGGGAATTAAACATTTTGATATGAATGGAGAAAAATGCCTATGTACAGAAGTGATAGGGATGAAGCTAGTGGAAGAGATAAAGGTCGTGAAGTTTTGTGTACTTAGCTAAATGGTTTAAACTTTATCCTGAAAGCAGTAGGAAACACAGAAGGTTTTTAAGTTAGTAGACTGATGTCATCTACTCTGATGTCAATGTGACAGATGAATTGGAAAGAAATCAATTAAGAAGTACTGTTAGCGGGGCAAGAAATATACCTCAGTTTAGGTGGTAAAGAATAAAGTTTGAAGGAAATTGAAGGAAACCAATGCTAGTGTTACCAAGACAGGAGCAACATGATTTTGTGAATGGTGAATAGATATTAGTAGTAAGAGAAAGGAAGAATTTGTGATGATTTACAGATTTCTGACTTACAAAATCACATGCATGGTGGCACCATAAAACTAGGAGGAAAATTTCAAGGAAACAAAATGGATTTGACTTTGTACATGTTGAATATGACATGCCTGTGAGATATCCAGGTGGAAATATTACTTAGCAAATTGAAAAATGAATCTGGAATACAATTAAGAGTTCTGAGATACAGACTTGGAGATCACCAGATATAACTAGAAATTTAGGCCATAGTTTGGAACAAATCATTCCAAAGAATTCTATAGAGTAAGAACAGAATTAGGCTAAGGATGAGCACCAGGGGTAATACCAGTGTTTAAACAATTGCAGAGGAATCACATGAAGAAGAACGAGAAGGCCATGAAGGACACTGGAAAGGATTTGCCAATGGTTAAGGAGAAAAAAATCCAGGATAGTATCATGAAAGCCAACAGAAAATGAAATTTTAAGAGAGAATGTCAAATACCTAAGAGATATGATGTAATGAAGTAATATGGCAGAAGATTATTCATTGGGTTTGTAAATATGGAGGTCACTGCTGACCTTAGTGAAAGCAGTGACTGAGAATTAAGGAAAAGAAATAATGAATAAGAGCCAATCTTTCAAATAATTTTTCTGTAAAAGATAGGACAAGGCAATAACTAGAGGGATTCTTAAATTAAGGGAATGTTTCTTAAGAATGGGAAAGACCTGAGTGTGTTTATTATGCAAAGGGAGAGAAGTCTGCAAAGAAGAGAGAAGATATAGGAAAGGCCCAGTGGTGCTGCAAGCTACCAGGCCAAGCAAGATCTGTATACAGCAATCCCATATTCTAGTCCCAAAGGTCATTTTTAGCCAGGCTAATCCAGAAAGAGTTGACATTTACACTTTGGATGATAGTCACATGTCTGAGAATGAGTCAAAGCTCATGATGCTTTCTTTCTCAGAGCTGTCTTCCTGTAGTAGAATCAACTAAGAGTAACATGTTTTAATTTCTTTTTCCAAAAAGCAGGAATCACTGAAAAGTCCAGAGGGAGGCTAGATAGCAAGAGAGTGTGTGGAGTGTTGAATGGTCCCTTTGATGTCCATAATGGTACTAGAATGTGCAATCAGCTCTATGTTAATGCTGTGTTTAGAGAAGTAAAATAGTAGTGCTAAGTACACTTGGGAGAAACCTGAGCTCTTTCTTCTCTGTGCCAGATGGTACAATTTTGAGACTGTAGCAGTATACATTGCTAGATATGTGGTCAGAAAAGGCATGCTATGCAATATGCTAATAGATACAATTTATTAAAAAATCCCCTGACTCTTGTAGACATTAACCAGATCATCCATTGGCACAAAGTTAGAATTAAAGATACAGAAGTAGATGAGGAATCAGCCTAAGCCTCATGAATATATATGTCAAAATTCTGATAGGTCAGTAGGTCAGCAGTGTGTAATATGCGCATGCTTGACACACAGATTTTGGTAGAAGTCACTTTGGAGGTATTCAGAAGGCTTAGCACTTTCACTTCCTTTGAGGAACTTCTGTTCGGTTAGGGCACTGAGACTTGGTTATGTGATAGAACACTTATGTGCAGCACCTACATGACCTTACTTTCATGTCAGTGTTAGACATACTGGGGAAAACTGTAGTAATGCCATAGAAGTAGTAGATGCCATCATAGTATTGCAATGAGTAATATAAACCAGCTATGTGATTAATTCTTTTCGAGAAGGCAACTGCAAAAAATAATTTATTTAACCAAATTTAATCCTCTAGCCTACTATGGCCAGAGGATTTCATTGATAATGGAGCTGAAGAGTGAAAACTCCCACTACCTTTTTTTAAATGCAATTGTGTGACATTAGTGGAAAGCTACTTCTAGAAATATTCACCCCCCCAAAAAAAAAGGTGCCTAAAACTTACTGAGGTATTCTCATTGACTATTGATTGATGGAGTTATTTGTAAAAGGTAGAGCCAGATAATTTCTTCCCAATAACTCGCAAGTCACATGTTTGCCCCCATGCTAAATGTTGATGGCACTAACATAGCGAATCATGCTTTACCACAATCCGTGTATATTTTGTCACCTTGACTAAGTTGTAGTTGTATCAGAGACAGTCTATCTTTTCTGCTTCCCTTTTCTTGCCATAGTAGGCACTAGGTACATACAGTTGTGATTGATTTAATTGATTTTTAAAACATTAGCTATATCTCTCATCAGCCAAAAATGAGGGCACATTTTCCAGATGACACTGATTTATGAGGAAGCATGTATGCACCCTCCAACCACCCCCACTCAAAACCCTATAATGAAGAAGTTTAAGTGCCAGAATATAATAATTTCCCCTCCACTGACCACATTCTTCCACTCCCCCGATCAAACCCCAATCTCTTTTTTCCATTCTGTGGTAAGACATAGGACACAGAAAAAAAAATATGGTTTCCATTGCTCTGATGTTATGTGAGCCTTGAAGAGTTCAAGATGTTTTCAGCTGTAGGAAAAATTTCACTTTCTTTGTACAAGGTTTACTTTATAATCATCTATACAGTAGAAAGGCTATAAGTTCTTTTGATCAACTTCCATAAACATGCTTATATATCAATAAATATATATGATTTTCTCACACTGGAGGTAGGGCCTAAACAAACTATATTTTTCAAGGAAGGAGTCACCTCCTTTGTTCAGGGTTAAGTTATATGTCAAACATAGGGGTTGTATAAGACATAGACCATGATTTCAAGGCTTGATGTTTCATTTTTCCTACAAGTACCTTAAATTATGATTTGAACCACTTTAAGTCACAGCATCTGAGAACTTTCTAAAAAGTAATACAGTCTGCCTCACTGCAATTGAAATATTTCTTTTTTTTTTAAAGATTTTTTTTATTGGTGTTCAATTTACTAACATACAGAATAACCCCCAGAGAATTGAAATATTTCTATCTTAGTTTAGCCGTCTAGAATTCTAAATCTCCAAAAGTAAGGAGACAAAACCAAGGCAGTTCTGATACAAATGTTATTGGAACTCTGTGTAGGGTGACATGCCTTCAAAGCTGTTGACCCCTTGAAAGTACACCACATATAATCACAAAAGGAGAAGAAGCCAAACACTAGTCCTAATATTTATCAGACAAATTCATACTGTTCCTATAGTTAAGAGGAGATATTGAAAATTATTATTGATTTCTAAAGTCCATGTAAAGGGACTCTTGTTTTAATTCCTTTCTAGTGCTATGTGATCAATAAATATTTATTGAATAAGTGAATAAAACAATGGATTTGTGTTGCCTTCAAGGTCCATGTTGTGGGGTTGTCTTATAATTGAGATACAATTTATATTGAGGCTTTCTGCTTCTTCAGGAATTGAATTCCACTGGATAAAAATTCCAGCTACTATGGTATAATGTTAGAAGTAGCCTCTCAGTATTTGCCAATGTTCCTGACTCTTGAGTTGAAAATATTGTGGATGAGCTTTCTACTGAGGATAAAAGTTTTACTGTGTAGTTACATTTACACTTGGCATTCAGGAATATGAATGCTAAAATGGAGTAATTTTTCCCTCCAACTAACTTTTCATGTTTGTCTTGTCATACTAATGGGTTTAGTTTCACTTTCAGGAAAAACTCAAATGCTATCCTGATTTTTAAACCCCTAAAATAAATTCACATGAGGAAGGCAAAAGTTTAAATATAACCATGGCTAAACCTTTTAAAAATATCTTAAACTTAAAACAAAAGATAACCAGTGCTCTCTTTGGCAGCGTATGTACTAAAACAAAAGATAACCAATCGCATTTACTTTTTTTTTTTCCTTCAGGGAAACTTTAGAAAACTGGCCTCCACCATGGCATCCAGTAATTTGTATTTAATAATCACTGAAATAGAAGGCTAAAAATAAAAAATAGCAACTCTACTACTACTACTTCTATTTATACTACCACTATTACTAATAAGCATTGAGAATTTACTTTGAGCCAGATGCTGCTTTTTTATTATTGCACTTATCACAAAAAAATCTATATAATATTAATACTCCACAACAGATAAGTAACTAAAGCTCAAAGAGGAACATTAATTTACTCAAGATCACATAAGCATAAAGATATGAAAGTCACTTCTCAATTCTGACTCTATTCAATGACATTGTTATTATACAATTGTCCATACTGCCTCAGAATATCAACAGGTTGGTAAAAATGCTACAAATCAAAATATTGGACACCCTTCCTGAGCCAAAGATAAATTATGTGGAATGGTTGCAGTGACTCCACAGACTATTGTGTTGATAACCAAGAAACCATGATAGTCCTTGAAGCCCAAGTCTTATTCTTTTGCCTTACTATAAACACCAATGAATAAGACCTGTACTGCTCCCTCTCTTTGAAATGTTGTAGCACAGATTGCTTTTACAACTTATTTGCTGCAAGTAAATTATTCAGGTAAAATTATCTTTGCAGTCCATTTTCATAAGATATGTGTCGGTAGATAAATATGTACTACTATTAAGGCATTTCATTGGAGCACTGATGACAAGTCCAATATGCTTTCCTACTCCAAGTCCTATATTTATACCCAGTGAAATAAGCCTAAAATAAACCAAATGGAAAAGAATCTTTAAGATATTTTATTTATATATTTATTTATTTATTGAGCATGGGCAGGGAGAGGGGCAGAGGGAGTAGGAGAATCTCAAGGAGATTCTGCTGAGCACAGAGCCTGACATGGGGCTCAACCTCATGACCCTGAGATCATGACCTGAGCTGTAATCAAGAGTTGAACACTTAACTGACTGAGCCATCCAGGTGCCCTGGAAAAGAACTTTTATTTTTTTTAAAGATTTTATTTTTTAATTTATTTTAGAGGTAGAGAGAAAGGTGTGGGGAGGAACAGAGACAGAGACAAGGAGACTCTACACTGAGAGTGGACCCTGACCTGGGGCTCCATCCCATGACCCTGAGATCATGACCTGAGCCAAAATCAAGAGCTGGACACTCAACCAACTGAGCCACCCAGGTGCCCTGGAAAAGAACTTTTAAATAAGCAGAATCATTTATATAGAGAGAAATAATATTGGAAAAGGATATTTCTGGGCAATATTTATGTCTTAGTGCTGGTATGAGGACAACTCCAAGAACTAATAGTAAGTGAACTTCATGTATTTTTTTGCATACTCTGTCAAAGGCCACTTACTTCCCTTGTGTCCACCTGCTGAATAACTGTATAGGTGCCAATAGTATGTATCCCCCATTTCCCCTAACAAGGGGCCCAGGACAATCACCTTGACTTCTACCATAGGTACAACTGGGGATTTTGCTAATGTCAGACCTTTGGCGACAATAGGAAATAGCATGAATTCTGAAACAGAAGAACTAGCAGCAAATTTTACAACATAAGTACATAAAAGTTGTGGAAGAGGGCAAGCAAATTTGTCAAACCAATTATCAAACCAAGACCTTGAAGCTTCTCCAGGAAAGGCTGTTCACAGAGTAAGGCAGAGAAGTAACCCTAGGATAACCTTTAAGGGATAAGGCTTTGACAGTTCTTCTGATTGCTTTAGAACAAATTTTCCTAGGCCTCATGAGACCAATTTTGTGCAACTTAAAGCATTTAATGGAAATTTTAAATAAATTAGAAAATATCTTAAATTTTCATGCTGCTAAGCAGGAGAGGGAAGGATAACATAAATTAAAAGGGGAGAGGTGGGAGAGATAATCCTAAATCATTAACATTTGGTTTGGAAATGCATTCTGAGATATTTTTTTTCTTTCTGTGGACTCAGCTTAGATTTTGTTCAGCCTAATATACAAAGTTCTTGGAAGTCCTAGGATACACACCAACTGACATAGTACAGGGAACCTAGAAGCAAAGATTTGACCTAGAATCTGGAATGTACAACCTGCTGTAGATGAACTACAAAAAGGATTAAATGCACAAAATTAATCTGGGTTTGATGGCACTGCTATGTTCATGCAATTTCTCTTTCCATAGCCAAAAAGTAACATTAAAATTTTGCTTTCTTTCTGTACTTTAAAAAAATGTTGACAAATGCTTATCTGCTGATTGTACAAATTACAAGCATTCATTATAGAAAATTTGAAAAGTATAAGAATGATAAAGGAGAAAATAGTCACCTATAATCCTACTATTTGAAGATAATGGCTGTTAATATTTCAGTGTATTTCTGATCATTTTAATATATAATTATAAACATAGAGAGATTATGAACTTGATATCTAAATGTATAATTTAATTTTCTAATTCCTCTTTTTTAAAGTTTTTATTTAAATTCCAATTAGTTAACATACAGTGTTATATTAATTTCAGGTATACAATATAGTGATTAAGCAATTCTATACAACACCCAGCACTCATCACAACAAGTGCAATCTTAATCCTCATCATCTATTTCACCTAACTCCTCATCCACTTCCCTCTGGTAACCAGTTTGTTCTCTGCAGTTAAGAGTCAGTTTCTTGGTCTTTTATTTCATATTTTTTATGAATATTCCTCATGTAGGTAAACATTCTTCACTAGCAAATTGATAGCATCACTCATTTTCTTTTTCTTTTTTAAAATATTATTTATTTATTTATTTGAGAGAGTGAGAGAGAGCATGCACAGAGGGAAAGGGAGAAGCTGACTCCCCACTGAGCAGACAGCCCAACTCAGAGTTCCATCCCAGGACCTTGAGATCATGACCTGAGCCAAAGGCAGATGCTTAACTGACAGAGCCACCCAAGAACCCCTTAACTAGCAAATTATATTATGGTTTATGACTTTTTTTTACCAGTTGTATATGCCATAATTTATTTAATCATTCCATTCTTCTTGGACATTTAGGCTGTGTCAATTTTTCACTAACATAATGAATATGCACTGGGTGTGGAGTCTGCTTAAGATTCTTTCAGGTGCCTGGGTGGCTCAGTCGGTTAAGCATTTGCCTTCAGCTCAGATCATGATTCCAAGGTCCTGGGATCAAGTCCCACATTGGGCCCCTTAGACAAAAGGGCTTCAGTCTTTGTCTATTAAGTGTGATATTAACTGTAGATTTTCCATAGATGCCAATTATCAGGATGAGGAAGTTCCCTACTATGTTGAGATATTTTTACCATGAGGATATTACATTTTGTCAAATGCCTTTGTGCATATATTGACATGATTGTAATTTTTTTCTATTTTGATCTGCTTATATAGTGAATTATTTGTTGATTTTCACAGTGTTACAATAGCACTGCATATTATAGACCTTACTTGGTTAGTGAAGTGTAGTCATTTTAATATTTTTTGATTCAATTTGTTAATTTTTGTCAAAAATCTATGGCTGATAATAGGCCAGTTGTATTTCTTGTGATGTATTTCTCCAGCTTTGGAATTCAGTGATACAAACCTCATAAAGTTAGTTGGGAAGTTTTCCTTTCTCCTCTATTTTCTGGAAAAATTTGTACATAATTGGTGTTCTTTGTTCTTTAAGTATTAGGAATGATTAATCAGTGGGACTGAGTTTGAAGTTTCCTTTTTTGGGAAGGTTTTATCTAAGAATTGAATTTCTTTAGCTGATGTAGGAATACTCAGGTTATTTATTTCTTCAGAGTAAGCTTTTTTAGTTTTTATTTTTCAAGGGATTTTACTATTTCATCTAAGTTATTGCATTCATTAGGATAAAGTTGTTTATATTATTCTCTTATTATCTGTTTAATGCCTGTTGGATATTAGTAATGTCTTCTCTTCTCTTTTTTTTTTGAAGATTTATTTATTTATTTGAGAGAGAGAGTGTGTGTGAGTGTGGGGAGTGGAGGGAGAGAATATTCAAGCAGACTTCCCCTAAGTGTGGAGCCAGATGTAGGGCTTGATCCTTTGACCCATGAGATCATGTCCTTTTTTTTTTTGTATATTTTTTTATTGGAGTTCAATTTGCCAACATATAGTATAATACCCAGCGCCCATCCTGTCAAGTGCCCCCCTCAGTGCCCGTCACCCAGTCACCCCGTACCCCCGCCCACCTGCCCTTCCACTACCCCTTCTTTGTTTCCCAGAGTTAGGTGTCTCTCATATTCTGTCACCCTCTCTGATATTTCCCACTCATTTTCTCTCCTTTCCCCTTTAGTCCCTTTCACTATTTCTTACATTTCCTGAATGAATAAAACCATATAATGTTTGTCCTTCTCTGATTGACTTATTTCACTCAGCATAATACCCTCCAGTTCCATCCACGTCGAAGCAAATGGTGGGAATTTGTCATTTCTAATGGCTGAGTAATATTCCATTGTTGTATAGATGTATAGAAGATGTATAGACCACATCTTCTTTATCCATTCATCTTTTGATGGACATAGAGGCTCCTTCCACAGTTTGGCTATTGTGGACATTGCTGCTATAAACATTGGGGTGCAGGTGTCTCAGTTTTTCACTGCATCTGTATCTTTGGGGTAAATCCCCAGTAGTGCAATTGCTGGGTCATAGGGCAGTTCTATTTTTTTTTAATTTATTTATTCATGATAGTCACACGGAGAGAGAGAGAGAGAGAGGCAGAGACACAGGCAAAGGGAGAAGCAGGCTCCAAGCACCGGGAGCCCGATGTGGGATTCGATCCCGAGTCTCCAGGATCACGCCCTGGGCCAAAGGCAGGCGCCAAACCACTGCGCCACCCAGGGATCCCGGGCAGTTCTATTTTGAACTCTTGGAGCAACCTCTACACAGTTTTCCAGAGTGGCTGTACCAGTTCACATTCCCACCAACAGTGCAAGAGGATTCCCCTTTCTCCACATCCTCTCCAACATTTGTTGTTTCCTGTCTTGTTAATTTTCACCATTCTCCCTGGTGGAGATCATATCCTGAGCCAAACCAAGACTCAGATGTCCAACCAACTGAGCCACCCAGGTGTCCCTTTTTTTGTGATAAACTTATCCAGAGTTTTAGGAGTTGCATCCATCTTTTCTTTGAAAAGACCTATATAATTACCTTTTTAAATTTTTTCTGTATTTTTATTTCATTTATATTTTCTTTTTTATTTAATTCCTTGTGCTTAGTTTGGGTTTAGTTTCTTCTTTTACCAATTTCTCAAGGTAGAAGCTTAAATCATTGATTTACAAACTTTCTACTTAATTAATATAAACATTTAATGCATACAGTTTCCTCTAATTGCTACTTCTGCTGCATCACACAATTCTAATATTTTTTGTTTTTATTCAAGTCAATATGTTTTCTAATTTCTCTTTTGATTTTTTTCTTTGGCTTATGTATTATTTAGTAATTACTCAGTCAGCTCAGGCTGCTATAACAAACTACCATAGACTGGATGGCTTAAACAACAGACATTTATTTCTTCTAGTTCTGAAGGCTGAAAAGTCAAATATCAACGTACTATCTGAGTAGGTTCCTGGTAGGATATTTGGCTTGAAGATGATTGCCTTTTCTCTGTGTTGTAACATGACAGAGAGAGAGAGAGAGAGAGAGAGAGAGAGAATATGTCTCTCTTCCTCTTATAAGGACACTAATCCCATCATAGGGCCCCATCCTCATGACCTTATCCATACCTAATTACTTCTCTAAGGTATCAGCTCAAAACATCATCATATTGGGGTTTAAGACTTAAACACATGGTGGGCAGCTCTGGTGGCTCAGCGGTTTAGCGCTGCCTTCAGCCCAGGGCGTGATCCTGGAGACCCGGGATTGAGTCCCATGTCAGGCTCTCTGCATGGAGCCTACTTCTCCCTCTGCCTGTGTCTCTGCCTCTCTCTCTCTCTCTGTGTGTGTGTGTGTCTCTCATCGATAAATAAATAAAATCTTAAAAAAAGACTTAAACACATGAATTGAGGGGGGATATAAACATTGAGTTCATAGTAAGAACTGTGTTGTTGGGGCACCTGGGTGGCTCAGTTGGTTAAGTGTCTGCCTTGATATCAATTAAGTCAAGTTAGTTAACTATGTTGTTCAGGTCTTCTAAATCATTTCTGATTTTCCATCTACTTGTTCTGAAAATTGAGAGATGATTGTGAAATCTTTATAATAGTAAATTTATATATTTCTTCTTTTAGATCTATTTTTGCTTTGTGTGTATTATATTTCTATTATTTGATGAATAAGGGTTTAGGGTTGTTAAGTTCTTGTCTTTATAAATTAATTATTTTATCACCATGAAATGTCCTCCTTTACCTCCAATAATATGACTTGCTCTGACATTTAGTTTGTATGATATTAATATAGCCATTCCAACTTTCTTTTAATTAGGTTTTATTGTATATCCTTTTCTGTCATTTTACTTCTAAGCTGTTTATTTCTTTCATTCTTTTCATTAAAGAATGTTTCTTGGGTAGCCTGGGTAGATCAGCGGTTTAGTGCCGCCTTCAGCCCAGGATGTGATCCTGGAGGCTCTGGGATCCAGTCCCACTTTGGGCTCCCTGCATGGAGCCTGCTTCTCCCTCTGCCTGTGTCTCTGCCTCTCTCTCTCTCTCTCTCTCTCTCTCTCTCTCTCTGTCTCTCATGAATAAATAAATTAAAATATTTTTTAAAAAAGAATGTTTCTTGAGGACACTACATAGCTGTGTCTTCCTTTTTTTTCTCAAGTTTGACAATCTACATTTTTCAATTGACATGTTTCCTTTATTTACACTAATGTGATTATGGTTGTAGTTAAGTCTACCATCTTACTGATCTTTTTCTTTTCCTGAGTTGCTCCTTTCTGCCTTATTTAGATTTGAGTATTCTTTTAATTCCATTCCATTTCTACCACTGGCTTTTTAGCTCTCTATTCTTTTTTGTTTAGAGTAGTTGCCTTAGGGCTCCCGATAGAATCATTTAATTTATTAGAGTCTTAAATAATACCACTTTACATAAATTGTAAGAAACTTCCAACAGTTATCTACTCATTGACCTTTACATTAGTATTGTCATACATTTTATATGAACACCACAATATGTTGTTGGTTTTTTTTTAAGCTTTATAAAGTCAAATACCTCTAAAAGCAATTTCATAAGAGAAAATAAAATTCTCTACATTTACCCAAATATTTACTGGTTGCTTACTATAAAATTCTAGGTTGACAGTCTATTTCAGCCTTTTATTTTTAAAAAGATTCTTTTATTTATTTACTTATTTATTTGGCAGAGAGAGAGCGAGAGCGAGAGAGAGAGAGAACCTGGCAGGCAGAGGGAGAGGGAGAAGCAGGCTCCCAGCTAAGCAAGGAGTCCCATGTGAGGCTTGATCCCAGGACCTGGGGCTGATGCTTAACCAACTGAGCCAACCAGGCACCACTATATCAGCCTTTTAAATATTATGTTCTATTATATTCTGGCTTGAATACTTTTTAGAAAAAATGTATTTCCCTCTGTCTTCCTTTGAGTGTCTCTTGATCACTAATGTTCAATAATATAGTTATAGTTATCATCAAATATTGAAAAATTTTAGTCTTTTTCATTTTTTTGTTCCTCATCCCTTTCTCTTATGACACTCCAATTAAATGTATGTAGAATATTTTTTATCATTCCACCCACCTATTCACCTTTTCCAGACTTTTCTCTATATATGTTTCATTTTAAGTCACAATTTTTTTTTCTTTTGTAGTGTTTAATTGGCTGTTTAATCTTATCAGTTTATTTCTCATTTCAGATATTGTAGTTTTAATTTCTAGAAATTCTACTTATATCTTTTTATATATCTTCTGTTCCTCTCTTTATCATGTTCATGTTCTTTTTAAAACATATTTTATTTATTTGTTCATGAAAGACACAGAAAGGCAGAGACAGGCAGAGGGAGAAGCAGGCTCCCCATGGGGAACCTGATGCGGGACTCAACCCCAGAACCCTGGGATCACGCCCTGAACCAAAGGCAGACGCTCAACTACAGAGCCACCCAGGTGCTTCTATCACATTCATGTTCTATGCTTTTAAACATATTGAGAATATTTATATGACAAGTATACTGTTTGTGTTTTTAATTCAGTAATTTGCTTTGTTTTTTGATATTTTTATACTGATTGATTTTCTTCTGGTTATGGTCATATTTTTCTGCTTCCTTTAATGCTGGCCATTGTGAATTTTGTGTTTTTAAGTATTGGAGTTTTTATATTCATTTAAATATTGTTGGATTTTGTTCCAGAATGCAGTTGTTACTTGGAATCAATTGTACCCTCATGCTCAGCCAAGGACTTCAGAGTACCCCTCTGAAGATCTCCACAATTCTGTATGTCCTCTCTAGTATTTAAACCATAAATTATAGATGCCCTGGCCTCCTAAAATCCTAAATTCTGTCTCCTTACCTCAAAGATACTACTGGTCTCTGTCGAGATTCCCTTTCCCTGTTTTGCAGCCTGAAAACCCTCTTCAAGTCTCTTCAGCTTCTCAAGGAAGCTGAGACCATCATGAGGCTCACCTCATTTTGTTTCTCCTGTCAGAGATCACTACTCTATTCTATCTCTTGTCTAATGTGTGAAAACTGTCATTTTATATATTTTGTCCAGTCATCTCCTTATTTAAGGCAAGAAGTTAAATTTGGCCCTGTTACTCAGTCATGAACTACAGTGGTAGTCCTGTATTTCTTCTTGAATCAATTTATTGAAGGTATATTTTTCTATACATTTTTCCATTTTACCTAAGTTTTCAAATTTACTGACTTAAACTTGCTGATAATGTTTTTATCTTTTGATGGCTACCTTATCTATAACAAGATCTCCTTTCTTATTTATAAAAAGTTATTTGTGCCTTTTCTTTTCTTTCCTTAATCTTTCCCAAACTCTGCATAGTTCATTAGACTATTCAATAAACCAAATGTGCTTTTGTTGATTCCCCTCATTTTTTTGTTTTCAACTTTAATGAGATAATTTCACAGTTGATAGTTTTAATAAAAGTATAAAATATTTAAACCTTTCTTTTTGTTTTCCTATTGATTTTATGCTCAAAAAGTTACACCTTTGACCATAATTTGATAGTCACCTATTTTCTTTTTAGTTTTCTATGTGTTCCTTTCTTCGTTTAGCATTTCCAAGCCATTTGGAATTTATTTCAGTATAACGTGTAGGGTTTGAATCTGACTTTTTGATTTCTATATATTTAAATGATATAACTTTATAATCATTAATAAAATAACTTTTAAGACCATATCTTACTGGTTTATTTTGCCACCTTTAACATAAATAAAATATTAAATATGCTTTGATAGGTCTCTGGGTTATCTATTCTGATCCACTGATACTTTTTATACTAAGACCACACTGTTTTGTTTATTTTACCTTTATAGTTCATTTTACCACCTTGGAGGACAAGCTTTGTTTTCGTCTTCTTCTTTTTAAATTTGGTATATACTATTCATTTTGGTTTACTTACTCCTACAGATGAAATATAAAATGACTTATCAAGTAAAAAAAATCATGCTGAGATAGATTAATTAATTAGGTACAGTTCAGTTGAACAACTCTTGGATGCATTGTGTTACTTCTTTGTCATTGTATAGCCATACCAATAACACAGGGCATTTTATGATTTGGTAAAGGGAAACACTTTCTTTGATGGCTAAAACTTCAAATTATGTTTTAGATTTATATCTACCTTTCCTTTGTCTGTGCAACCAATGTAATTCCCCATTATGTATAAAGTTTCCTAGAGCATGTTCATTTGGAACGCTGATGTAGACAAAAGTTTAGCAATAAAAATATTTTTTCCACCAAATAATTTTGTGAGAGTCTGTATTAAACAACATGGAAGAGGCATTTTACCTTTGGAATTTCTCAGAATACTTAATATGTGTTAATGAGCGTAATATTGAAGCTATCCAATATAGACATACAGTGTCATTTCCAAGCCTTTCAGTCTGACAGTCAGTGTTCCCTATCATCTTAACCTAATCACATAACATTACTATAAGGAATAAGTGAGTTAAAACTATGAAACACTTATAACAGTTCCTGGCACTTAGTGAGTAGTCAATACATATGAATGTTTTTGTTAATTGCTCAAGTTCTTCCCTTTGCCTAGAATGCCTTTCTTTCCATATTCAAATATGCCAAAGATTTGCATGCAATTAACCTCTTCTATGAAGTCTTTCCTGACTCTCCAAATCTTCTCTCCCCACCACTTCCAGAGATACAATGTCTCATTTTTTGAGAATATGTCAAAATTAATCCTTTGAACTTGTTTGAACTACCAAAATATATACTTAAATATTGCCAAATTCCCCTGTGGTGGTTCTAGTGCTGCTGACTGAGAACCAGAGAAGGGAGCTGAGTGTTTAATAAACACATGTTCATTAGTTACTTCACAAAATAGTTATAAAAGTTATGAACAATCAGTGATTTACCTTTCAAAGACCCTTTTATCAAAATAAGTTGGAACCAATACATCTACCTTCAACTCTACATAGCTTTATGATTTTTATCTTAAAGAATATGGGTTTGACCACTTTGGTACCACAAAATTCTATTTCTGGCAAGACTTTTTTCCATATCTCTCTGACAGATGGTAAGCAATATAAAGTACATAGTGCTCCCATGAATAGTGTGCCAAGGCTAAAACTAAATTGCCAAATAGGGTGTGAAACACAGCTACATGGGAGATATATAAAGCACATTGTCATTGGGAATTAGCATAGGTCCATTGAACTAATGAATAAAACAGAATAAAATTGTATAAAAACTTTGAGTGGGTACACATGAGTTTTGAGTCTAAGGTCTGAGTTTGAATCTTAGCTCTATATTTACCTGATGACTAGCTATGTTTCCTTGGACCAGCTTCCTCACCTGTAAAATGAATGTAATAATACTAGATTCACAGTATTGTTACACAACTTTTGCACTATGGAGAGACAAGTGAGGCACTTGCCTTGGATGCAAAATGTAGAGGAGTACCAAAAAGATCAATAATCAAGGTAAATAATATTTAATGTAATATTTTTAAAAGAAAAATTAATGTAAAAATCCATAATGAATAAAAATATTTTTAAAGATAAAGGCAGGAACCAGTTTTGTACTTGTATGACTTGGTCTCATTCAACTTTCCCTAATCCTGGTGCTTATAGTTGGGGAAGCTAAATGAGTTAAAGGGTATAGATTCATGTTTTTTTGTATAACTCCTCCTTTCAATAATTTGTTATAAACTGTAAGAGTGGGAAATAGCCTTTTAGGCTTGCAAAAAAAAATAAGAAAAAAACAATTTATAGTGAATATTTAAATATAAAAAACCTATTTCTTACTTTTTATTTTTAATTTTTTTAAAAGATTTTACTTATTTATCCTTGAGAGACAGAGAGCAGAGACATAGGCAGAGGGAGAAGCAGACTCCCTATAAGTAGCCCGATGTGGGACTCAATCCCAGCACCCCGGGACCCTGCCCTGAGCCAAAGGCAGATGCTCAACCATGGAGCCCCCCAGGCATCCTTATTTCTTACTCTATTTTTAATTCTCAATTATATAAGTAGCACATAAGTATATTATAGGTAAGGTTAGCATCCCCTTAAACCAGAACGTTTTCTAAGCATTTTCATACATAGATATGTATTGATAAAAATATATAGTATTATTTTTCTTTCTTGTTCTTTTTTTTATGAAATTGTCATTCTCCTGTACAAAAATATCTGCAGGTTTGCTTCATTCAACACTATGCCTTATCAGGACCTCATCTTTGTTAATTACTGCATAATGTTCCATAGTATTAAATACTGCAATTTATTCATTTAGTCCTTCTATTGATATTCATTTAGGATCTTCAAATGATTACTATTACAAAAAGCACTGTGATGAACATTTTTATACACACACACTTTTTTTTCTAGTTTAGATACTGAGAGGTTTACTGGATTTTATGGTATCATCAAACAAATTCATTATTTGCTAATCTAATGGTAAAAACTATATCTCAGCTTGCTAATATTTTGTTGATAATTTTTGCATCTATGTTCATTAGGTATATTGGACTATAATTTTCTTTTCTTTCTTTTCTATTTTCTTTTTTCTTTTCTTTTTCTTTTTTTTTCTTTTCTTTTGTGCTGTCTCTATCTGGCTTTGGTGTCGGGGTAATACTGGCCTTGTAAAATGAGTTTAGAAGTACTCTTTCCTCTTTAGTTTTTGTGTAATAATTTGAAAAGGATAGGTACTAACTCATCTTAAATGTTTGATAGAATTCACCTGTGAAGCTGTTTGGTCCTGGAGCTCTGTATTTTGGGAGTTTTTTGATTACCAGTTCAATTTCGTTACTTGTTCATAGTAGTCTCTTGTGATCCTTTGTATTTCTGTGATGTCAGTTATACTTCTCTTTCATTTCTAATTTTATTTAGTTGGATCTTCTCTTTTTTCTTGATAAGTCTGGCTAGAAGTTTTTTACTTTGTTTATTCTTTCAAAGAACCAGCTTTTAGTTTCATTGATCTTTTCTATTGTCTTTTTAGTCTCCATTTATTTTCACACTGATCATTATTTCCTTCCTTCTACTAACTTTGTTTTTTTTTAATTTATTTTTTATTGGTGTTCAATTTACCAACATACAGAATAACCCCCAGTGCCCGTCACCCATTCACTGCCACCCCCCACCCTTCTCCCGTTCCACCACCCCTAGTTCATTTCCCAGAGTTAGCAGTCTTTACGTTCTGTCTCCCTTTCTGATATTTCCCACACATTTCTTCTCCCTTCCCTTATATTCCCTTTCACTATTATTTATATTCCCCAAATGAATGAGAACATATAATGTTTGTCCTTCTCCGACTGACTTACTTCACTCAGCATAATACCCTCCAGTTCCATCCATGTTGAAGCAAATGGTGGGTATTTCTCATTTCTAATAGCTGAGTAATATTCCATTGTATACATAAACCACATCTTCTTTATCCACTCATCTTTCGATGGACACCGAAGCTCCTTCCATAGTTTGGCTATTGTGGCCATTGCTACTATAAACATCGGGGTGCAGGTGTCCCGGCGTTTCATTGCATCTGTATCTTTGGGGTAAATCCCCAACAGTGCAATTGCTGGGTCATAGGGCAGGTCTATTTTTAACTCTTTGAGGAACCTCCACACAGTTTTCCAGAGTGGCTGCACCAGTTCACATTCCCACAAACAGTGTAAGAGGGTTCCCTTTTCTCCGCATCCTCTCCAACATTTGTTGTTTCCTGCCTTGTTAATTTGCCCCATTCTCACTGGTGGGAGGTGGTATGTCATTGTGGTTTTGATTTGTATTTCCCTGATGGCAAGTGATGCAGAGCATTTTCTCATGTGCGTGTTGGCCATGTCTATGTCTTCCTCTGTGAGATTTCTCTTCATGTCTTTTGCCCATTTCATGATTGGATTGTTTGTTTCTTTGCTGTTGAGTTTAATAAGTTCTTTATAGATCTTGGAAACTAGCCCTTTATCTGATATGTCATTTACAAATATCTTCTCCCATTCTGTAGGTTGTCTTTTAGTTTTGTTGACTATATCCTTTGCTGTGCAATAGCCTCTTATCTTGATGAAGTCCCAATAGTTCATTTTTGCTTATGTTTCTTTTGCCTTCGTGGATGTATCTTGCAAGAAGTTACTGTGGCCGATTTCAAAAAGGGTGTTGCCAGTGTTCTCCTCTAGGATTTTGATGGAATCTTGTCTCACATTTAGATCTTTCATCCATTTTGAGTTTCTCTTTGTGTATGGTGAAAGAGAGTGGTCTAGTTTCATTCTTCTGCATGTGGATGTCCAATTTCCCAGCACCATTTATTGAAAAGACTGTCTTTCTTCCAATGGATAGTCTTTCCTCCTTTATCGAATATTAGTTGACCATAAAGTTCAGGGTCCACTTCTGGGTTCTCTATTCTGTTCCATTGATCTATGTGTCTGTTTTTGTGCCAGTACCACACTGTCTTGATGACCACAGCTTTGTAGTACAACCTGAAATCTGGCATTGTGATGCCCCCAGATATGGTTTTCTTTTTTTAAATTCCCTTGGCTATTCTGGGTCTTTTCTGATTCCACACAAATCTTAAAATAATTTGTTCTAACTCTCTGAAGAAAGTCCATGGTATTTTGATAGGGATTGCATTAAATACGTAAATTGCCCTGGGTAACATTGACATTTTCACAATATTAATTCTGCCAATCCATGAGCATGGAATATTTTTCCATCTCTTTGTGTCTTCCTCAATTTCTTTCAGAAGTGTTCTATAGTTTTGAGGGTATAGATCCTTTACATCTTTGGTTAGGTTTATTCCTAGGTATCTTATGCTTTTGGGTGCAATTGTAAATGGGATTGACTCCTTAATTTCTCTTTCTTCTGTCTCATTGTTAGTATATAGAAATGCCACTGATTTCTGGGCATTGATTTTGTATCCTGCCACGCTACCCAATTGCTGTATGAATTCTAGCAATCTTGGGGTGGAGACGTTTGGGTTTTCTACGTAGAGTATCATGTCATTGGCGAAGAGGGAGAGTTTGACTTCTTCTTTGCCAATTTGAATGCCTTTAATGTCTTTTTGTTGTCTGATTGCTGAGGCTAGGACTTCCAGTACTATGTTGAACAGCAGTGGTGAGAGTGGACATCCCTGTCTTGTTCCTGATCTTAGGGGAAAGGCTCCCAGTGCTTCCCCATTGAGAATGATATTTGCTGTGGGCTTTTCCTAGATGGCTTTTAAGATGTTGAGGAATGTTCCCTCTATCCCTACACTCTGAAGAGTTTTGATCAGGAATGGATGCTGTATTTTGTCAAATGCTTTCTCTGCATCTAATGAGAGGATCATAGGGTTCTTGGTTTTTCTCTTGCTGATATGATGAATCACATTGATTGTTTTACGGGTGTTGAACCAGCCTTGTGTCCCGGGGATAAATCCCACTTGGTCATGGTGAATAATTTTCTTAATGTACTGTTGGATCCTATTGGCTAGTATCTTGTTGAGAATTTTTGCATCCATGTTCATCAGGGATATTGGTGTGTAATTCTCCTTTTTGGTGGGGTCTTTGTCTGTTTTTGGAATTAAGGTGATGCTGGCCTCATAGAATGCATTTGGAAGTACTCCATCTCTTTCTATCTTTCCAAACAGCTTTAGGAGAATAGGTATGGTTTCTTCTTTAAACGTTTGATAGAATTCCCCTGGGAAGCCATCTGGCTCTGGACTCTTGTGTCTTGGGAGGTTTGTGATGACTGCTTCAATTTCCTCCCTGGTTATTGGTCTCTTCAGGTTTTCTATTTCTTCCTGTTCCAGTTTTGGTAGTTTGTGGCTTTCCAGGAATGCGTCCATTTCTTCTAGATTGCCTAATTTATTGGCGTATAGCTGTTCATAAGATGTTTTTAAAATCCTTTGTATTTCCTTGGTGTTGGTAGTGATCTCTCCTTTCTCATTCATGATTTTATTAATTTGAGTCTTCTCTCTCTTCTTTTTAATAAGGCTGGCTAATGGTTTAGCTATCTTATTAATTCTTTCAAAGAACCAACTCCTGGTTCTGTTGATCTGTTCCACAGTTCTTCTGGTCTCGATTTCGTTGAGTTCTGCTCGAATCTTTATTAACTCCCTTCTTCTCCTGGGTGTAGGATCTACTTACTGTTTTTTCTCTAGCTCCTTTATGTGTAAGGTTAGCTTTTGCTTTTGAGTTCTTTCCAGTTTTTGAATGGATGCTTGTATTGCGATGTATTTCCCCCTTAGGACTGCTTTTGCTGTATCCCAAAGATTTTGAACAGTTGTATCCTCATTCTCATTAGTTTCCATGAATCTTTTTAATTCTTCCTTAATTTCCTGGTTGACCCTTTCATCTTTTAGCAGGATGGTCCTTAACCTCCACGGGTTTGAGGTCCTTCCAAACTTCTTGTTGTGATTTAGTTCTAATTTCAAGGCATTATGGTCTGAGAATATGCAGGGGATGATCTCAATCTTTTGGTATCGGTTCAGACCCGATTTGTGACCCAGTATGTGGTCTATTCTGGAGAAAGTTCCATGTGCACTTGAGAAGAATGTGTATTCAGTTGAGTTTGGATGTAAAGTTCTGTAGATATCTGTGAAATCCATCTGGTCCAGTGTATCATTTAAAGCTCTCGTTTCTTTGGAGATGTTGTGCTTAGAAGACCTATCGAGTATAGAAAGCGCTAGATTGAAGTCACCAAGTATAAGTGTATCGTTATCTAAGTATTTCTTCACTTTGGTTAATCATTGATTTATATATTTGGCAGCTCCCACATTCGGGGCATATATATTGAGGATTGTTAAGTCCTCTTGTTGGATAGATCCTTTAAGTATGATATAGTTTCCCTCTAACTTTGGACTCATTGTTTCTACTTTTTCTAGTTCACTTAGGTTTAAAGTTAAATGTTTATTTGGGATTTTTTGTTTGTTTATTTCTTGAAGTGGTTCTGTATCACCAAGAACTTCCCTCTTAGAACTACTTTTTTCTGCATCTCATAGATTTTGGAAGTTGTGTTTGCTTTTACATTGTCTTGAGGTATTTTGCAATTTCCTCTTTGATTTCTTCATTGACCTGTTTGCTGTTCAGTAGCATGCTGTTTAGTCTTCATGTGTTTGTGCTTTTTTTTCAGTTTTCTTCTTGCAATTGATTTCCAGTTTCATATTGCTGTGGTCAGGAAAGATATGTGATATGATTTCAGTCTTCTAGATCTTATTGAGATTTGTTTTGTGTCCTAACATGTGATCTATCCCGAAGAGTGTTCCACATGCACTTGAAAAGAAAGTATTCTGCACCTCGGGAATAAAATATTCCATACATATCTATTTTTAAAAGATTTTATTTATTCATTCATGAGAGACATAAAGAGAGAGAGGCAGACACATAGGCAGAGGGGAGTCCAATGTGGGACTCGATCCCTCATCCTGAGATCAGGCCCTGAATCAAAGGCAGATGCTCAACTGCTGAGCCACCCAGGCATCCCCTGTACATATCTATTAACTCCACCTAGTTCAATGTGTCATTTATGGCCAGTGTTTCCTTATTGTCTTTCTGTCTGAATCATCTATCCATTGATGTAAGTGGGGTATTAAAATACCCTACTATTTTTGTATTACTGTCAGTTTCTCCCTTTCTGTCTCTTAATATTCATTATATATATTAAGGTGCTTTTATGTTGGGTGCACAGATATTTACAAATGTTATATTCTCTCCTTGGATAGAATTTTGGTCATTGTGTAATGCCCTTCTTTGTCTTTTGTTACAGTTTTTGTTTTACAGTCTATTTCATCTGATATGAATATTGCTACTTTAGTTTTCCTTTCATTTCCATTTGTACCCTATATCTTTTGCTATCTCTTAACTTTCAGACTGTGTTTGTCTTTAGATGTGAAGACTCTTGTAGGCAGCATATATATGGTCTTTTTTATTGATTATTCATTGGTCTACCCTATGTATTTTGATTGGAGCATTTAGTTTATTTACAGTTAAAGTAATTATTGTTCAGAATGAATTTCCATATTTCCTTTTTGAGAATGAGCATCTTTTGATATGTTTATTGAACATTTGTATTTTTTATTCAGCAACGTTTTCATATTTTCATCCATATTTCTGTTGGGGAGTTTGTTCCTTTTTAATTGAATTTTAGGAGTTCTTTATGCATTCTGTACATTAATATTTTGTCTTATACATAGTAAATAATTCAAATAATTATACCTAAGTGACTGATTTTTATTTGAATTTGTTTAGAATATTTTGTCATAGAGACATTTTAATTTGGTGAAGTTAAATGTAGCAGTTATTTTATTGAAGCATTTCATCTGTTTACATTTTTTAAGATGCTTCCCTAAAAAAACATACAAAATCTCCTTTATTGACTTCTATGTTTTATAATGGTATTTCTGGTTCATTAAAGAATCAGTTTAGCTTTATTTAATGCTATGTGGTATGGATATTTTTTGTTTTGTCTTTCCAAACAAAGAGCCAATTGTTCCAGCATTATTTATTTGAAATGCCTCCTTTACCCTACACTAAATTCTGTGGTATATATGGGTCTGTTTTGAAGCTCTGTTGTTTTATTCATATATTTTTCTGTTTCTATAACAGTACCTCACTCGTTTAAATATGAAAACTTTATAATATGGCACTTTAGCCTATGAGATTCAGAGAACTTTCCTTACGAGAAGTTACTCTTGACCATCTGTTAAAAGATTCATTTAATAGGCAATAAAAAGGAAACACACTATTCCAGTTTGAAGAAACATGCCAATATAAAAAGAAATGAAAGTTTTGAGGCAAGAGAAGATCGTCGAGTTTTGAGGCAAGAGAAGATCAGGGCCAGGTATATAAAGGATTTTAATTACTCTGTTAAAATTTTTGCAATTATTCTCAAGGCAGGGTAGACCTATTACAGGCTTTTGAACAGGGGAAAAATATGATCAGCTGTCTTGGCAGAAGGGGAAATAGCCTATGTAACTGCTGTAGGAATTCAGGGAAAGAAGAGACCTTTGTAAACTGGATGAGTCAGATGAAGCTTCATAAGGGACTGTTAAGCTGTGAAGCAATGATAGGATATGGCTAATTTAAGGAGCATACTATGACCCATAGAATCCGGATGATAAATTTATTATGTTTATTAAATTTGTATTTGTATTATTTTGGTCATATATGCTTTTAAGAACAAGTTAAAGTATAAAATAAACAAATCAAATATATTGGATATGGATATTTTCCCATGTAATTTAGCTTAAGCAAAGGTTGTCTTTTTTTGCAAAATGGTATAGAATGGCTCCTTTAAGTAATCAGGCTTTAAAATATCAAATAAAGATTTTTCATTTACCAAAGTTAGCAGTCCTCAGAGAATTTTTTGATACAAGTAAGGACAGACATGCCTCTAGTTTGAAAGACAGTTTAAAAAGTGAGAATGAAGGATAGAGTAAGTGGACAAATAAAGTAGAAATTCAAAGTGGGGCAGCCCCGGTGGCTCAGCGGTTTAGTGCTGCCTTCAGCCCAGGGAGGGATCCTGGAGACCAAGGATTGAGTCCCATGTCAGGCTCCCTGCATGGAGCCTGCTTCTTCCTCTGCCTTTGTCTCTGCCTGTGTGTGTGTGTGTGTGTGTGTGTGTGTCTGTCATGAATAAATAAATAAAATCTTTAAAAAATTCAAATTGGAGGCTAAACAGAAATGAGTTATTTTAGCAGACAGAAAGCAAAAAGGCTAGAGAATTCATATTTCAAAAAAACAATCATGTTTCTGACAAATGTTTCTTTTAGGACAGAGCAAGAAAGTGTTAATGGACATTTCAACTTTGAAATGTAATTGTTTAAAAACTGATTAATCTGAGATAGATAAGGCTAGAATTATTTTAAAAATTACTGCAACAACCTGTTAATAAAAGTAGAATAACCAAAGCAAATGTAAGAAAATTTCATGATCTTCTATTTTTTTCCACACTTGTTCTAAGTGAAGTTGTATGGCTACCTTAATTACTGATTACAACTACTTTATTATATTAAAAATATTTTTAGAGATAATATTAGGGAGCATATAGTGTGGACCATGCTAGTTTTTTTTTTCTTAATTTGTCTATGTCTAAGAAAATCCAAACTGCTATACCTACTATTCTAGCTTGATGATTCACCATGAATTAGGCACGGGCAACTTCCTGAAATAAAGGCAGAGTTCAGTAGGGAGAAACTCAACTCCTCTCTATGATCTGTTCTGAAACCTCATCCTCTGTATCATGAAAGAATATCACACCCTTTGTGCCACAATCTTTATGTGAGTTAACTGCTATTCTGAGCAACTGCTTCAAATTGGTTTGGGTCTGTATGTTCAAAGTATTTATAAAGTTCTATAAGAAAAAAAGGTAGGAGGGTGTAGAGGGCCTCATGAACAACTCTTTAAAAAAACAGTTAATTGTGGACAGCAAATAACTTTGGCAGAGATTAGGAGGTTTTTAAGCAAGGTGATCAATATTAACATTCTTATTCATTAAAAGAGATTTAGTTTAGGATGAAAAAGTTCCGAAAATAGATGATGGTGATAAAATTGTACAGCATTGTGCATGTAGTTAATACCACTTAATTACAGACTTGAAATGGTTAAAATGGTAAATTTTATGTTATGCATACTTTGCCACAGTATTTTTTTTAAATACCAGAAAGAGGGAGAGCAAGAGAGAGCTAGGGATAATAATAAGAGTTCCCCTAAAGGAACATTCTTCCTGATATGGGAACAGTCTTTGTATATATTACTGTCTTTGTAAAGTTTTAGCTTTTCCTTCTTTAAAACATGGAACCTGAATAGGGTAATGTTCTCTCTATCCTCTGTCCAAGAAGAATACCAGTTCAAACTAAAGTGAGAACAGCCTGTGAGTCAGGAATAGATAAGGTCTTAGCAGAGAGTAATTATAGTTAGCAAGTGATTAAGAGGTTTCAGTGCTTAAAGTGACCAGCTTCATGCCAAGCCTTGATGCCTGCAACCTCAATCAGATCCAACAGATCAAGCAGGAGGCAAACAGCACTTGTGCTCAGGCCAAGACCTAGGGCAACTTTTCAAAGCTGAAATGGTTCCAAATGAGTTCTAATTAGATTGAGGGGTTAGTATGATCTGATTAAGCTTATTAGGATTAATAACAGTCTATTTTATTGTGGAAGGTAATCTTTTTACTTCAGGCATTTTGCTTATAGTTTTTCCTTTGATAGATTTATGTCATCTAGCCATTGGATTCATAGTTATTTTTATTACAGAATATGTATATAGACAGAAAAGGATAATAATATATGGTTACCCATTGCTTATCTTAGTGATTCATGTCTGGAGGGAAGTGAGGAGAAAGAATTATTTTGTAACCCATATCTATACCACCATGTGATGGTAGCTACCTGAATTGCAGGTTTACTCAACTAAACTAGAATAACCCAGCTCTCAAGGACATGACTAAATACAGAATGTTTGAAAATTCTGGAAACATACGGATTTTTTATTTTTAAACTATATGGTAGTTTTCCTTCAACCCCCAAATGTTTTGCTGTCAAAGTGCCACTAAATATATCATGGGAACAATCACTAATGTGAAAAAGCACAATACAGAAATGAAACATTTTTCCAATGTTTCTTTGATTTTTCAGACAGTATTTTCCATGGTCTTACACAGCATACTCCATGGAATAATGGGAATTCTATTCAGTTGCTTTTGCAAGTCAAAAGGAGAAAGAGCAATGGCATTCTATTGATCAACCCCACTGAACTCTGATATGCCTTTACTCAGGGTTTCTTTTATTCTTTAAGGACTATGAGCTTGAAATTAGGACCATAACTGAAGTTTAATTTGTATCTCAAATTTTGAAAATGATAGGATATTTGTGACTGTGCTTCGATATTCAATGAAAGAAACAAAGCGAACTTTGAGGCCTGTGTTCAGATATTGCCAGGAGGATTAATAAACTCCATGTTTAGATTCTAAGAGCACCCTCTCATAGAATTAGAGGGTTCATCACGAACCAGGATAGTCAGAAATCCAATGTCCAGCCTCTAGGCACAGAATAAAATAAATAACATTGTGTATGGATATTAGATCATTAGCCTAATAGAAGAACATCAGAGCCCTTTGCAACATTCTTTGATCTAGGAGTAGTTACCTTCAGAGGGCCAGGAGGGAACTGATTATGGAATGCCTTCGGATTCATACTTAGAGAGACACTGGTATCTCCAACTTCAGGGGACCTATGAGTTCTTTAGGAAATAAAATGGACATTAGAGGAGACATTGTATATCCTATGGAATGGTCTACAGGAGAAATTTCTGCCTGCCTTGGCTGCTTTTGATAACAGCTCCCAGTGGGAAAAAATGAAGCCACAATACATGGAAGTACAGACAAGAATAGGTGCCATTGCATATCCACTTAAGACAGTTACTTCTCTAGCTGTTGGGTTGGATTTGGTTATAAGGATACAAGACTGATTTTTGAACACCATCTGAGCAGCGGTGGCTTATTTTGTTGACATTTTACTGAGCCAAATTTTCTTTTGGTCAGTGTATATGTTTTTAAGTTTTTATTTAAATTCCAGTTAGTTAACAAACAGTGTAATATTAGTTTCAAGTGTACAATTTAGTGATTCAACACTTCCATACAACACCCTGTGCTCATCACAAGTGCACTCCATATTCTCCATCACCAATTTAACCCTTCTTCCCACCCACCTCCCCTCTGTCAGTTTGTTCTCTATAATTAAGAGTCTGTTTCTTGGTTTCTTTCTCTCTCTTTTTTCCTCTAATCATTTGTTTTGTTTCTTAGATTCCACATATGAGTGAAATCATATGGTATTTGTCTTTCTCTGATTGACTTATTTCACTCAGCACAATACTCTCTAGTTCCATCCATGACACTGCAAATAGCAAGATTTCGTTCTTTTTTATGGCTGAGTAATACTCCATTGTATATACATACCAACTCTTTTTTTATCCATTCATCAGTCAATGGACATTTAGACTGTTTCCATAATTTGGCTAGTGTAAATAATGCTGCTATGAACATTGGAATTAATGTGTCACTTGAATTAATATTTTTGTATTCTTTGGGTAAATACCTAGTAGTGCAATTGCTGTATGATAGGGTAGTTCTATTTTTAATTTTTTGAGGAAACTCCATCTTATTTTCCAGAATGGCTGCACCAGTTTGCATTCCCAACAATAGTGCAAGAGGCTTCCCCTTTCTCCACATCCTCACCAACACCTGTTGTTTTCTGCGTTGTTGATTTTAGCTATTCTGATAGGTGTGAGATGGTATCTCATTGTAGTTTTGACTTGTATATTACTCATTGGCTTTTGACTGCTTTTGCTTATCATAAGGTCTATGAACTCTACCTGTGTTTTTTGTGTGTGTCAGCATCTTTCTTTTACTATTATTGTGTGAATGTAATACAGATTTATGAGTTCAACAGTACATGGGCATTTGACTTCTTTCTGTTTTTTGGTTATGATAAATTATGCTGCTTTGGACCTTCATATGTAATTCTTTCTGTGGATTTATTTATTTATTTTGGGTAAATACCTAAGAGTGGAATTGCTAGGTAATGTGATAGATAAATATTTACCTTGGTAAGAAACAATAAAATTATTTTTAAAAATAGTTGTACCATTTTGCAATTCCACCAGCAGTTGTGGAAAATTTCAATTACTCTACTTCCTTACCAATGTTTGGTAATATCAGTATCTTAAATTTTAGTGATTATAATAGATATGAACTGGTTTCTCATTGTGGTTTTAATTTACATTTACTTGACGATTAATGTTGAGCCTTTTTTTATGCACTTAGTAGTCATTCCCATATCTTTTGTGTGAAATATCTGTACAAATCTTTTGCATATTGTTATTCGGTGGTTTGCCTCTTTGCTATTGATTTGAAGGAATTCTTTATATATACTGGCAGTCCCTTGTCAGATATAAGTGTTGCAAATATTTTATCCTGGCCTATGGCTTGCCTTTTCATTTTTTAATAGTAGCTTTTGAAGAGTAAAAATTTTTACTTTTAGGGCATCTGAGTGGCTCAGCGGTTGAGCATCTGCCTTCTTCTTGGTCCCGGGATTCAGTCACACATCAGGCTCCCCTCGGGAAGCCTGTTTCTCCCTCTGCTTGTGTCTCTGCCTCTCTCTCTGTGTCTCTCATAAATGAATAAATAAAATCTTAATTTTTTTTACATTTGACCAAATCTAATTTATCAATTTACTAATTTTTAAGATTCATATTTTTAGTCCTACCCAGTAAATTATAATGTCGACAAGTAATAATTGTATTACAATTAACAAAAATAATAATTGGATACTTATTAAATAATTACTATTGTTCTTATTCTAAGAATTATTAAGGGCATGGACTAGGGAGTTACTTATACTTGGGTCTCAGTGGCACTGCCACATACTATGTGACCCTGGACAGATTACCTAAACTCTCTGTTTCTGGTTTCTCATATGTAAAATGGGGATAATTTTATTATCTACCTTCCAAGACTGTTGTGAGGATTAAAATAGATAATATATCTAAAATACTTGATACAGTTCCTGGAATAGCAAACACTTATTAAACAGTAGCTTTTATTATCTTCAAATGTGTGTCTTTAGGACTTTCTCATCATCTCTTTTAAACTCCTCTCTTTTTTCCTCCCCCATTTTAGGCAGGCAGCCAAAAATTTTTTTAAAATACACTGAATGGCTAACTCTACAAAACAATTATACCTAAAAATGACTCTAGAATACTTTAGCTCTTAATGAAGCAGTCAAGATGATACTCCTCTGAAAATAAGAGGATGATAGGGGCCAGCGAACGAGAACCCTGAGTGGCCATTGACCACCTCAAGAAGCAGTTACCCCATTCTCAGGACTAGCTTCTTTGGGCCCAGAGCATCATATAACTAATAGAGGACCATCAAGCTCCCTTTTTCAGCCATGCTTTCCTGTATTTGATCTGGAGTCTTATTCAAGTCTAAGACATTTTCCTTATTTTTAATATCCTCTCAAATTTGGAAAGACACTACTTTCCTGACCTTGTCATAATTAACAATAGCTATTTCTTGCTAATGAGCTATTACCTGCAACTCCACATAATTCTTCTGACAGGCTGACAGGCTGACTAATTAACAAGGTTTGACCACACTCTCAAATCAGCTGGCAAGGCTTTGGGCTTTGACACTGAGAAAGTTCTTTGAAGCTTACTTACGAATTTTACCTACTGTATGTGAATAACAAAGGGTTGGTGAATATGGAAGTTTGTCTTCAGCATGTGCTTAGCATACAAAGCCATTTTAAAGCTGTCTTTAATGGATTATCTAATAGGGATTAGATTCAGTCTCAACCACTTTCCCATGGATAAACACCTACTTAGAACATTATCATTAGGTAATTTTCATGAAGAACAACTGATTTTTAAATAGATATCATTTAAAATTACTATTAACCAGGCAAACCTCTCCAAGAAGGTATTAACCTGATTACTTTGAAGATTGCCTTTTCTTAATATGTGTCAATTTTACCCACACTTCTAGTAATAATAAATAATCACATGCACACATGCTCACACACATGCTCACACACACACACACACACACACCTACGCAGAAAGAATAAATAGAGAAAAAAAAGAGTATGAGAGGCCTCAGCTGAGAAGCATGGTTGGAAATGAAGTTTTCTGCTCAACTAAACTCTGTGGTTAGGGAAATAGTGAAGCATAGTAGAAAGAATGTTAGATTTTAAAGCCAAAGCTTTTAGGTCCCCTTTTCAGCAGTTATTACCTGTGTGACCTTGAGTCACAACCCCTGCAATCCAGTTTCCTTTTGTGAAAAATTGGGAGAAATGTGTATTTTACAGAGCCATTGAGAAAATTCAAATTATGGCATAACATTTGTAAAATATAAATGTTATATAATGGTAAGGAAATGTTAGAGAGTTACCCATTTATATCTTGGAATCAACCCCGAATGGACTTTCAATTAGGATATTTATTGTGATGAACATAGAATTGCACTTTTCAGACTTCCCTTCAACAAGGGACTCGTTGCCCCAACTCCGGGAAGTATATCAGCTGATGGCCTCCAGCTTTTTTTTTTTTTTTTTTTTTATTTTTTATTTTTTATTTTTTATTTTTTATTTTTTTTGGTTTTGTGCTTTATTTTATTTTTTATTTTTTTTTATTTTTTATTTTTTTTTATTTTTTTATTTTTTATTTTTTTATTGGTGTTCAATTTACTAACATACAGAATAACACCCAGTGCCCGTCACCCATTCACTCCCACCCCCCGCCCTCCTCCCCTTCTACCACCCCTAGTTCGTTTCCCAGAGTTAGCAGTCTTTACGTTCTGTCTCCCTTTCTGATATTTCCCACACATTTCTTCCCCCTTCCCTTCTTTTCCCTTTCACTATTATTTATATTCCCCAAATGAATGAGAACATATAATGTTTGTCCTTCTCCGACTGACTTACTTCACTCAGCTTTTAACCCATTCAAGGGCTGTCTCACCTTCACAGAACTGACTCATGATCTTCCCAGATTTGAAGGCCAACCATAGAAGCAGGCAGATCAATTAAGATGCTCATAGTAGGGCAGCCCAGGTGGCCTAGCGGTTTAGCACCATCTTCAGCCTAGGGTGTGATCCTGGAGACCCGGGATTGAGTCCCACGTCAGGCTTCCTGCATGGATCCAGGGTCTCCAGGATTATGCCCTGGGCTGCAGGCGTCGCTAAACCGCTGCGCCACCAGGGCTGCTCAAATGGTCATTTAGACTTTCTTTGAATGTGTCCAGTGACAAGGAACTTGCACCCTATAAAAGCAGCCTTTCCATTGTTGAAGGGTGCTGAGTTTTAGTTTTAGAAAAGTCACTGTGTTGGTTATAACCCTAACCATCACTACTACTTTTACTTACTTGAGTAATATTGAATAAGCTTAATCCTTTTCCATATGACAGTTGTTTATATCTTAAAATACAGCTACCATTGCCCAACCATCTGAGACAGCCCCCTCCCCTAGGCTCTTTTCAAGAAAACCCATAGTTTCCACATCTGTTTTTCATGTGAGTTTGTCTTAAAACCTATCCCCTTTTCTTTGGAATTATATAGATCTGGGTTCAAACACTGACTCCCTACTATGTGAACTCTAAAATGGGAGAAATGGTTACTATCAAAAGAGATTTTGTGAGAATTAATTAACAGTAATTCTTATTTAATATTATTAGTTAAGCACTATTCTACCTGTGTTAAATATAACTTATTTTACACACATCCACACACACACACACACACACACACACACACACCTAGTATAGTATTTGATATAGCAGTAGCTTGATTAGTTCTACTTCTACTACCTCTTCTTGGAGTACTCATCAGTTTTTCAAATTTTTAAATGTGGGCCTGATACTTCAGATTTAATCTAATAAACTACAATGGAAGGGCAGTTTCTTCCAGTTCTAGGACCAGGTTTCATTTGGACACTTGCAGATTAGATGAATCTAAGTAGATTCTACTGTCTCTGATCAATACATGAAGATCCTTCCATAAGTTATGATGACTTACTCATTTATTCAACAAACATTTATTGAGTACGTTTCATAAATGAATCATGGTATCATCTGTTGAGAATATAGTTGATGATTAAAAAAAAACAGATATGGCCCCTGCCTTTGTGGAGCTTAGAGTTCAGTTTTAAAGATAGACATTAAACAAACACAAAAATAAACATATCACGACTAATAGTAAGAGGTTATGAATGAAAAGAATAGAGTGCAGAAAGAAAGAATAGTAAGAAGAATATATTCCAATTGGGTCAATGCGTACCTTTGAAAAGGTCTTTCCATGGAAAGAATTTA
Organism: Canis lupus familiaris; assembly: GCF_011100685.1. Classification (NCBI taxonomy): domain Eukaryota; kingdom Metazoa; phylum Chordata; class Mammalia; order Carnivora; family Canidae; genus Canis; species Canis lupus. The sequence continues at coordinate 79,709,089 of NC_049260.1, forward strand.
AACTGAGACTCAAGGAGTATTGGAATTAGCCAATGAAAATGTGTGGAAAGAGCATTCCAGGAAGGACTTAACAGATTAAAGGCCCTGAAGAGGGAAAGAGCTTGACCTGGTCAAAGACCTAAAAGGAGGCTAGCATGGTTGGAGAAGAGTGAGAAGGAACCAGAGTGGCTCTAAATGAAGTTGGAAAGGTATTTGGGGGCTGTATCATGCTAAGTGATTGTCCTAAACTGATCATGCCACTGGGACTATGTGGTGCAATGTTGCAGAGTCATAGTCAATGTTTGGAGAGGTATCTTGAAAGGCGGTAGCTCAAAAGGATGCAACAAGGAAACCCCACCAGTTGATCTTATAACTCACTTGAGGCTTTTATACAAACATACAATAAGTCCATAAATAGTAGTAAATCCTTCCCATTAATACCTCCACTTATGCATTACCTGCATCTAAACTCACACTTCAAGTTGCCCTTTTGTGCCTAGTTTTTGCCCTCTAATCTTCCCCAGATATCCTTTCTAATCAGAGATCGCCTATATACAAGAGTGGAAAGAAATGGTATTCAAAGTAATTTGCACAAGAATCATTCACCTCTAGATATGGGGCTGGAACCTATATACTGAAATGTTTGAACCTATCTACTAGCTAGCCATTTGCCAGCCCATTTTGCCAATAGTGATAACATCAAATCACAAAGTTAGTCACACTGACATGGCATGAATTCACAACCAAGGATAATTTCCATGGATATCTCTGCCACTAATTTTCTGTGTGACTTTGAATAAATAAGGTAACCTCTTTGAGCTTCAGTTTTCTCATTTGAAACATAGGACTAGGGGGGAGGAGCAAGATGGCGGAAGAGTAGGGTCTCCAAATCACCTGTCCCCACCAAACTACCTAGAAAACCTTCAAATTATCCTGAAAATCTATGAATTCGGCCTGAGATTTAAAGAGAGACCAGCTGGAATGCAACAGTGAGAAGAGTTCGCGCTTCTATCAAGGTAGGAAGACGGGGAAAAAGAAATAAAGAAACAAAGGCCTCCAAGGGGGAGGGGCCCCGCGAGGAGCCGGGCTGAGGCCGGGGCGAGTGTCCCCAGGACAGGAGAGCCCCGTCCTGGAGGAGCAGGAGCTGCACCGACCTTCCCGGGTGGAAAGGGGCTCGCGGGGAGTTGGAGCAGGACCCAGGAGGGAGGGGATGCCCTCGGGCTCCCCGGGACAGTAACAGCAACTCCGCGCCCAGGAGAGTGCGCCGAGCTCCCTAAGGGCTGCAGCGCAGCTCGGGGGGCTCGGGCGGCGGCTCCGCGGAGGGGGCTGCGCGGCCCCGGGAGCAGCTCGGCCGGGCTCGGGCAGAGGAAGAGGCTCGGTGCAGAGGGGGCTGCGCGGTTCCAGGAGCAGCTCGGAGGGGCTCGGGCGGCGGCTCCGCGGAGGGGGTTGCGCGGCCCGGGAGCGCGAATCCACCAGCCTAGGCTCCGGAGCACAGGGCGCCGGGACACAGCCCAGGATCCGGCCTCCCCCGGGACAGGCAGAGGCCGGGAGGGTCCAGGACAGCGAGGACGCTCCTGCCCCGAGCTGAGCAGATCAGCGGCCCCGCCCCGGAGCCTCCAGGCCCTGCAGACGGAGTTCCTGTCGGAGCTGAATCCAGGTTTCCAGAGCTGCCCCGCCACTGGGGCTGTTCCTCCTGCGGCCTCACGGGGTAAACAACCCCCACTGAGCCCTGCACCAGGCAGGGGCACAGCAGCTCCCCCAACTGCTAACACCTGAAAATCAGCACAACAGGCCCCTCCCCCAGAACACCAGCTAGACTGACAACTTCCAGGAGAAGCCAAGGGACTTAAAGTACACAGAATCAGAAGATACTCCCCGGTGGTTCTTTTTTTTTTTTTTGGATTTTTTGTTTGTTTGTTTGTTTTTTGTTTTTTGTTTTGTTTTGTTTTGCTTTTTGATTTGTTTCCTTCCCCCACCCCCCCTTTTTTTTTCTCCTTTCTTTTTCTTTCTCTTTTTCTTCTTTTTTTTTCTTCTTTCGTTTTTTTTTCTCTTCCCTTTTTTTTCTCTTTCTCTTTTCTTTCCTTCTTTCTCTCCTCTCTTTTTCTCTTTTTCCCAATACAACTTGCTTTTGGCCACTCTGCACTGAGCAAAATGACTAGAAGGAAAACCTCACCTCAAAAGAAAGAATCAGAAACAGTCCTCTCTCCCACAGAGTTACAAAATCTGGATTACAATTCAATGTCAGAGCGCCAATTCAGAAGCACTATTATACAGCTACTGGTGGCTCTAGAAAAAAGTATAAAGGACTCAAGAGACTTCATGACGGCAGAATTTAGAGCTAATCAGGCAGAAATTAAAAATCAATTAATTGAGATGCAATCCAAACTAGAAGTCCTAACAATGAGGGTTAACGAGGTGGAAGAACGAGTGAGTGACATAGAAGACAAGTTGATAGCAAAGAGGGAAACTGAGGAAAAAAGAGACAAACAATTAAAAGACCATGAAGATAGATTAAGGGAAATAAACGACAGCCTGAGGAAGAAAAACCTACGTTTAATTGGGGTTCCCGAGGGCGCCGAAAGGGACAGAGGGCCAGAATATGTATTTGAACAAATTCTAGCTGAAAACTTTCCTAATCTGGGAAGGGAAACAGGCATTCAGATCCAGGAAATAGAGAGATCCCCCCCTAAAATCAATAAAAACCGTTCAACACCTCGACATTTAATTGTGAAGCTTGCAAATTCCAAAGATAAGGAGAAGATCCTTAAAGCAGCAAGAGACAAGAAATCCCTGACTTTTATGGGGAGGAGTATTAGGGTAACAGCAGACCTCTCCACAGAGACCTGGCAGGCCAGAAAGGGCTGGCAGGATATATTCAGGGTCCTAAAGGAGAAGAACATGCAACCAAGAATACTTTATCCAGCAAGGCTCTCATTCAAAATGGAAGGAGAGATAAAGAGCTTCCAAGACAGGCAGCAACTAAAAGAGTATGTGACCTCCAAACCAGCTCTGCAAGAAATTTTAAGGGGGACTCTTAAAATTCCCCTTTAAGAAGAAGTTCAGTGGAACAGTCCACAAAAACAAGGACTGAATAGATATCATGATGACACTAAACTCATATCTCTCAATAGTAACTCTGAATGTGAACGGGCTTAATGACCCCATCAAAAGGCGCAGGGTTTCAGACTGGATAAAAAAGCAGGACCCATCTATTTGCTGTCTACAAGAGACTCATTTTAGACAGAAGGACACCTACAGCCTGAAAATAAAAGGTTGGAGAACCATTTACCATTCGAATGGTCCTCAAAAGAAAGCAGGGGTAGCCATCCTTATATCAGATAAACTAAAATTTACCCCAAAGACTGTAGTGAGAGATGAAGAGGGACACTATATCATACTTAAAGGATCTATTCAACAAGAGGACTTAACAATCCTCAATATATATGCTCCGAATGTGGGAGCTGCCAAATATATCAATCAATTATTAACCAAAGTGAAGAAATACTTAGATAATAATACACTTATACTTGGTGACTTCAATCTAGCTCTTTCTATACTCGATAGGTCTTCTAAGCACAACATCTCCAAAGAAACGAGAGCTTTAAATGATACACTGGACCAGATGGATTTCACAGATATCTACAGAACTTTACATCCAAACTCAACTGAATACACATTCTTCTCAAGCGCACATGGAACTTTCTCCAGAATAGACCACATATTGGGACACAAATCGGGTCTGAACCGATACCAAAAGATTGGGATTGTCCCCTGCATATTCTCGGACCATAATGCCTTGAAATTCGAACTAAATCACAACAAGAAGTTTGGAAGGACCTCAAACACGTGGAGGTTAAGGACCATCCTGCTAAAAGATAAAAGGGTCAACCAGGAAATTAAGGAAGAATTAAAAAGATTCATGGAAACTAATGAGAATGAAGATACAACCGTTCAAAATCTTTGGGATGCAGCAAAAGCAGTCCTAAGGGGGAAATACATCGCAATACAAGCATCCATTCAAAAACTGGAAAGAACTCAAATACAAAAGCTAACCTTACACATAAAGGAGCTAGAGAAAAAACAGCAAATAGATCCTACACCCAAGAAAAGAAGGGAGTTAATAAAGATTCGAGCAGAACTCAACGAAATCGAGACCAGAAGAACTGTGGAACAGATCAACAGAACCAGGAGTTGGTTCTTTGAAAGAATTAATAAGATAGATAAACCATTAGCCAGCCTTATTAAAAAGAAGAGAGAGAAGACTCAAATTAATAAAACCATGAATGAGAAAGGAGAGATCACTACCAACACCAAGGAAATACAAACGATTTTAAAAACATATTATGAACAGCTATACGCCAATAAATTAGGCAATCTAGAAGAAATGGACTCATTCCTGGAAAGCCACAAACTACCAAAACTGGAACAGGAAGAAATAGAAAACCTGAACAGGCCAATAACCAGGGAGGAAATTGAAGCAGTCATCAAAAACCTCCCAAGACACAAGAGTCCAGGGCCAGATGGCTTCCCAGGGGAATTTTATCAAACGTTTAAAGAAGAAATCATACCTATTCTCCTAAAGCTGTTTGGAAAGATAGAAAGAGATGGAGTACTTCCAAATTCGTTCTATGAAGCCAGCATCACCTTAATTCCAAAGCCAGACAAAGACCCCACCAAAAAGGAGAATTACAGACCAATATCCCTGATGAACATGGATGCAAAAATTCTCAACAAGATACTGGCCAATAGGATCCAACAGTACATTAAGAAAATTATTCACCATGACCAAGTAGGATTTATCCCCGGGACACAAGGCTGGTTCAACACTCGTAAAACAATCAATGTGATTCATCATATCAGCAAGAGAAAAATCAAGAACCATATGATCCTCTCATTGGATGCAGAGAAAGCATTTGACAAAATACAGCATCCATTCCTGATCAAAACTCTTCAGAGTGTAGGGATAGAGGGAACATTCCTCAACATCTTAAAAGCCATCTATGAAAAGCCCACAGCAAATATCATTCTCAATGGGGAAGCACTGGGAGCCTTTCCCCTAAGATCAGGAACAAGACAGGGATGTCCACTCTCACCACTGCTGTTCAACATAGTACTGGAAGTCCTAGCCTCAGCAATCAGACAACAAAAAGACATTAAAGGCATTCAAATTGGCAAAGAAGTCAAACTCTCCCTCTTCGCCGATGACATGATACTCTACATAGAAAACCCAAAAGTCTCCACCCCAAGATTGCTAGAACTCATACAGCAATTCGGTAGCGTGGCAGGATACAAAATCAATGCCCAGAAGTCAGTGGCATTTCTATACACTAACAATGAGACTGAAGAAAGAGAAATTAAGGAGTCAATCCCATTTACAATTGCACCCAAAAGCATAAGATACCTAGGAATAAACCTCACCAAAGATGTAAAGGATCTATACCCTCAAAACTATAGAACACTTCTGAAAGAAATTGAGGAAGACACAAAGAGATGGAAAAATATTCCATGCTCATGGATTGGCAGAATTAATATTGTGAAAATGTCAATGTTACCCAGGGCAATTTACGTATTTAATGCAATCCCTATCAAAATACCATGGACTTTCTTCAGAGAGTTAGAACAAATTATTTTAAGATTTGTGTGGAATCAGAAAAGACCCCGAATAGCCAGGGGAATTTTAAAAAAGAAAACCATATCTGGGGGCATCACAATGCCAGATTTCAGGTTGTACTACAAAGCTGTGGTCATCAAGACAATGTGGTACTGGCACAAAAACAGACACATAGATCAGTGGAACAGAATAGAGAATCCAGAAGTGGACCCTGAACTTTATGGTCAACTAATATTCGATAAAGGAGGAAAGACTATCCATTGGAAGAAAGACAGTCTCTTCAATAAATGGTGCTGGGAAAATTGGACATCCACATGCAGAAGAATGAAACTAGACCACTCTCTTGCACCATACACAAAGATAAACTCAAAATGGATGAAAGATCTAAATGTGAGACAAGATTCCATCAAAATCCTAGAGAAGAACACAGGCAACACCCTTTTTGAACTCGGCCATAGTAACTTCTTGCAAGATACATCCACGAAGGCAAAAGAAACAAAAGCAAAAATGAACTATTGGGACTTCATCAAGATAAGAAGCTTTTGCACAGCAAAGGATACAGTCAACAAAACTCAAAGACAACCTACAGAATGGGAGAAGATATTTGCAAATGACATATCAGATAAAGGGCTAGTTTCCAAGACCTATAAAGAACTTATTAAACTCAACACCAAAGAAACAAACAATCCAATCATGAAATGGGCAAAAGACATGAAGAGAAATCTCACAGAGGAAGACATAGACATGGCCAACATGCATATGAGAAAATGCTCTGCATCACTTGCCATCAGGGAAATACAAATCAAAACTACAATGAGATACCACCTCACACCAGTGAGAATGGGGAAAATTAACAAGGCAGGAAACAACAAATGTTGGAGAGGATGCGGAGAAAAGGGAACCCTCTTACACTGTTGGTGGGCATGTGAACTGGTGCAGCCACTCTGGAAAACTGTGTGGAGGTTCCTCAAACAGTTAAAAATATACCTGCCCTACGACCCAGCAATTGCACTGTTGGGGATTTACCCCAAAGATACAAATGCAATGAAACGCTGGGACACCTGCACCCCGATGTTTATAGCAGCAATGGCCACGATAGCCAAACTGTGGAAGGAGCCTCGGTGTCCAACGAAAGATGAATGGATAAAGAAGATGTGGTTTATGTATACAATGGAATATTACTCAGCTATTAGAAATGACAAATACCCACCATTTGCTTCAACGTGGATGGAACTGGAGGGTATTATGCTGAGTGAAGTAAGTCAGTCGGAGAAGGACAAACATTATATGTTCTCATTCATTTGGGGAATATAAATAATAGTGAAAGGGAATATAAGGGAAGGGAGAAGAAATGTGTGGGGAATATCAGAAAGGGAGACAGAACGTAAAGACTGCTAACTCTGGGAAACGAACTAGGGGTGGTAGAAGGGGAGGAGGGCGGGGGGTGGAGTGAATGGGTGACGGGCACTGGGTGTTATTCTGTATGTTAGTAAATTGAACACCAATAAAAAATAAATTAAAAAAAATAAATAAAAAAAATATGAATGATAAAAAAAAAGAAACATAGGACTAATGATACTTAGAAGGGTGGTTGTGACAATTAAATAAGATACTTAATGTATATAAAAACACCTGCTGCAATGCCAAACATGCAGTAGATAATAAATGATAACTTTATTTTTGATATGAAAGAGAGTAAGTCTCTTCTATATAGTCACAAAGTGAACCTTCACATACAAATCATAAATACTTGTTTATATTTTGTTATATTTAGACATAGTTGTCTTGTTTGAATGTTGCTAACTTCAATTTCTGTAGTACTTATATGGAACCATAGTATTATAATCTGAAAGGGGCCTAGGAAACCATTTGCATTCTTACCCTTTGAAAATAATGAAGAGTTCTAATCTTGAATCATACATAACACATGCATACATACGTATCACAAAATACTAATTGATAGTTCACTTTGTGCCAATCTCTATGCTAGGTCCTGGAGATATTAAAGATTAGTAAGCATAATTTGTATCTTCAGGAAGTTCATAGTCAAGGGGTGCCTGGTTGGCTTGGTTATTTAAGCATCCGGCTCTTGATTTTGCTCATGTCATGATCTCTGGTTGTGAGACTGACCCCCAAGTCAAGTCAGGCTTCATGCTCAGCAGGTTTGAGATTCTCTGTCTTCCTCTTGTGCTCCCCACCCCCCAAGTAAATAGTTTTTTAAATTTTTATTTATTTTTTAAATATTTATTTATTTATGAGAGAGAGAGAGAGAGAGAGAGAGAGAGAGAGAGAGAGAGAGGCAGAGACACAGGAGGAGGGAGAAGCAGGTTCCATGCCGGGAGCCTGACGTGGGACTCGATCCCAGGACTCCAGGATCGCGCCCTGGGCCAAAGGCAGGCGCTAAACCTCTGAGCCACCCAGGGATCCCCAAATATTTTTTTTTTTAAAGAAATTCATAGTCAAATGGGTGTGAAAGATCTGAGTGGAACTATATTACAAAGCATGATCAAAAAAGTGCTAAATAGGGAACCCTGGGTGGCGCAGTGGTTTGGCGCCTACCTTTGGCCCAGGGTGCGATCCTGGAGACCCGGGATCGAATCCCACGTCAGGCTCCCGGTGCATGGAGCCTGCTTCTCCCTCTGCCTGTGTCTCTGCCTCTCTCTCTCTGTGTGTGACTATCATAAAAAAAAAAAAAAGTGCTAAATACATTTTGTGGACGCACAGAGCGGTGAATTCTGCTGTGAATATGGCCACAAGATTAGACCTATTACGTGTATTTAATTTCAGTAGGTATGATGACATCTCCAGACTCACTTGCTTAACAACAACTTAAAAATTGCATCTCATCTTGTAACTACTGAACACATTATGATTTGGAGCATATTTTCCTCAAATCAATCAACAAACTGTTCCCAACTATCCACTGTGTACTAGGGGTTTGGGGGGATAGAGGAGAAGCAGATTATTTGGAGAAGTAAATTACTGCCCTCAAGTGTCTATAGGCTGGACAGTTGAGTGTTTAAATTTCCCCAATATATTGGGCAGCTTGGTGGCTCAGCGTTTTTTTGCCACCTTCACGTCAGGGCGTGATCCTGGAGTCCTGAGATCAAGTCCCAGGTCAGGCTCCCTGCATGGAGCCTGCTTCTCCCTCTGCCTGTGTCTCTCCCTCTCTTTCTCTCTCTGTCTCTCATGAACAAATAAATTTTAAAAATCTTTTAAAAAATAAAAAAATAGAGTTCCTCAATATAGCAATTAGAAAGTAATAAACTACTATTCACTGTGGAACTGCCTCTAAGTACATACAAAGAAGAGAACTCAGGGTGAGTTGGAATAGTTAGAAAAAAGCAGAAATAATTGTCCTTGCAGATTCAAACATCACTTCAGATTTCTAAAAACTACCTACAGATGTTTAGAGAGCCATTCAAATATTCTTCACTGCAGCATAACTCAGAAAAATAAGTTCAGTGTGTCAGAATCTCTCCCAATGCTTGTTAATTTGAATTATAGCACATTGTTTTAGGAGTACTTTATTTAAATTCTGTTAAAAACCTTAGCTGGAATATTCTTCGCTGGTCTAAAAACAGGTAGGTTAAGCATGTATTAGTGAAGATATTAGACTTACAGGCTCTCAAAGCTATTATTCATTTCAGAATAGGAGCAACCTGACATAAGAAAAAAAGAAATGCAATGCAATCCTCTCAAACCTTGCTTTTTTGGGGGGGCAGATGAGCCTTTGAAAAAGGGTGCGTTGAATTTTTGAGGTGCACACACATCCCTTTGTCAGTGAACTGCCACAAGAAGGTGTGTTTAGAAAGAAGCTGACGGAGTGAGAAATGAGGAGAGTTGCTGAAACGCATTAATGAGTTGGAAGAAGGTCAACAACCCATTTCGAGCTCATTAAATCTATTATCTTGAGTTCGGAGTGGTCCCAGATGGAACTTACGCTGACATACCCAGAACTGCCTCTCCAGCCCAGAGCAATGGGGAAAAAGGGGAAAGTAAATGTGATGGTGATTTTCAGACTACCCTTTACTTCTATGTATGATGAATGGAAATTTCAGACTCCTTGGTTTTGGGGGAAGATTTAAAATACAAACATGATCAGTGGCAAGTGTGCTTGAGAGGTAAATTTTTTTTACCAGGTTTTTAAATAAATATACAAAAATTGAAAATTTCTCCACACTAGTCATTTAAAATACATTGAGGTATTATTCTCTACCTGTCCTTAAAATCACTCCTGTCTTCTAAGCCTATCAGTTGTCAAATTTCAGTGTGCATCAGAAACACTTGGAGAAATTGTACAAAATGCAGACTCCTGCTCCCCCTTTCACTAAAGATTCTCACTCAGTAAGTCTGAGGTTTGGCCCAGGAATGTACAGTACCAGTGACAAGAAAACAAAATAATAAAAGGGCAACAGCTTTTTAATTCATCTCAGAAACTGTCTTTTTAGTCATCTATTATTGCTTTTAATGGAATTGAAGAGCAAGACTGTTCCATAGTTTAAAAGTCTTCCTTTCTTTTTAAAAATATTTTATTTATTTATTTATTTTAGAGAAAGAGAGAGTGAGAGAGCACAAGCAGAGGGAGTGTCAGAGAGAGGGAGAGGTAGGCTCCCCACTGATCAGGGAGCCCAATGCAGGGCTCTGTCCCAGGACCCTGGGATCATGACCAGAGATGAAGACCTGAGATGAAGGCAGAGGCTTGACCAACTGAGCCACCCAGGCACCCCAGGCTTTCTTTCTTTAGTAGGCCCTCACATACCTTTTTAGAAAAATCTTAATTTTCTAAATTAAGACTATACTTTGGGTTAGACCAACATTTATTGTTTTATTTAAATAAACTTGTTATATCATGCATAGTAACATTTAAGCATCATCTTCTAGCATACTCCTTTAAAGATTTTTTTTCCAATTCAGAACAAACATTATCCATTTTACACTTATAACTCTAGTTTACAAGTAAAAAATCAAAACTCCATAGAAGCTAAGTGACTACCCTAATATCACACTTTAACCACTGGCAGAAAGGCAGGATCTTTATTTCCTGAAACCGAATGCAGTACTCTGTCAGTAAATGCTTCTGTAAGCCAGAAAATAAATATGTAATGAAGTCTAGGAATTGACATTTGAGCTGCAAATACTAACATATTTCCCAGCCCCACCTGGCCCACACTTGCCACATTACTCCTTACCCCCCACCTCCCATCTACCTTCAACCTGGAGTTCTCTTTCTATTCTTTAAGAAATGATTTTATTACTTAAAACCCTTGGAAAGTCAGAAAATTGTTCTCTTGATGACAAGAAGTTGTGCTGATCACCATTTGAAATTAAATCTATCCCTGAACCCCGATGAAAACTGTTTTATCACATCATTTTTTTTGGCTAGGGTGTGAATAGGCCCAAGGTGTGAGCTGAACATGTGTCCCAGAATCCCATTAAATTATTAAGGAAGTTAGTTTGCTTCACAAAGTCAGCTCTTCTCAGTCATTCTACATATGGCTGGTTCAGGAATGGCACCTAAGTTGCTGAAATCCTTGCCTATAGTATCTCTGTGAAAGTTTACTTTTTTTCTGTTCAGGCAAGACTGTGTCAGCATAATCCTTTATTTTTCTGGAGCTTTTATGTCTGTGGATGGAGGGCGTGGGATGGGAAGAGGAGAAGTGTGTTCCTGGTACTCACTGGGCCTTTTGCACCTTTTGCAAATGTCCTTGGAGAGCTGCTTTGATGCTACAGTGCATTGGTCTCACTGCCCATTTCAAAACTGAAAAGACACAGCTTGCTTACTGTGTAAGTCAACAAAGAGATTAGTCCACCAAACATGAGGAAATCAAGACTGGCCAGTAATCACATCTGGAGGGTCTGAATTATTAGCCAAAGCCTTCTTAGCTTTTAAAATCTGTTATCTGCTGCATATGTTGTCTAGATAACCAAGGGATAGGGTATTTTTATATCCTTGTCATGACTATTGTTAAAAGGTAATTTTACCAAAACATATAAAATCATGACTTTCATCCAGATATGAAAATGAACAAATGCTAAAGACTTTAACTCGTTAATGAGGAAATGGTTGAGATGTTACACAATGATTTCAAAAAAAGAAAAAAGAGAGCTATATTTGTAGATCAGGAATATTGAAATGGGTGTACAAATGGAGGCAAATTGTTTTTTTTTTTTCAAAGTGTAAGAGGGAAACCATTGAACATTCAGTGGATAGAATTTACGTGTCTAGGGGTAAGAATTATTTTGCATTGCTATCAGTTTTCTATAGTTCACAGAGTTATAAAATGGCTCAAAAACAGCGAAAGACTAGTATCAGATATAGTGGAAGGGTCTGATCTAAATGATGCACAGTTTTTCCATTCAAAGATAATTTTTATTTTCTGCATCATGTTGGGGAAAATGGCCCAGGCTTTAGCAAGACTAATCAGTAGGCTAAGAGCCATAGTCTCCCTGCTGCCATGTCTCCTTGATTCTGAACTGGCCAACTTATAAAAACATTTCTTGAATTTTGTTTTAGGATGCTTCAGCCTGCTACTTGATTCTTATTTTTTTTCCCTGTGTTCCTTTGAAATGGTACAATTTGTTCATATGACTGTTGCACTGACATGGCTAGGAAACAGAAGATGAGATTAACCACTTCACAGAAAAAGTCAGGAGCTAAAAAGCCACATTTTCCCATTCAGCTTCCACTCCAGATTTCCTTTCCCTAAAGAAAGAGAATACTCGAAGGTGCTACTCTCCCACCCCATAAAGCCCAGCTTGCCACAGCAGTTTGCTTTTGACTTGGTAAACTTACTTTCAGTCTTCTATTTGACAAACTTTCTCTTTTTCTTTTCTGTATATTTCATTCACTGAGAGTATATGCAGGAAGAGTTGATACACCCACACACACAACCTATCCTATACATACCCTTTAGGAATTAAATCCTATACATACCCTTTAAGAATTAAATCTCCAAGCTTACCCCTAAATTATGTTATCATCCATTTTATTATTCATGCTAAAGAAGGGGAACAGAGGCATGGCTAATTCAAAATGTTTCGTAATGCTCAAATCATGTGATATGGCTTTGGAATATGTTTTTGTGCCAGTGTTTGAAATCTGATGTGCCTTGTAGAAGGAGGTATTATACAGAAAATGTATTGGAAGGAAATCCTTAAAAACTCAAAGCACGGTTCCACCTCAAGATTTGTGACCAAGGTGAATTTAGTTTATCTCTCAGCCTCACTTTCCAACTCTATACCATGAGGCGTTTGAACAAAGTGATCTCTAAAGCTCCTTTTAGTTCTGACAATTTCAGAATATCTTAGGGATTGGCTTTAAGCCAACATTAAAACAAAAATTAAAAAGGTAATCCAAACTCTAACTCAAGGGGATGCTGGGAAACTGTTCAATTTCCTCTCTTGACCCTTTGTTTAAACTCTTCCCTGAGACTGCCCTGTTGAGAGTGGCCCTCTCTCACTTTCAAATATTCACTCTCACCTCTGCTAAGTAATATGAGTGACCACCATTTATTGAGTATTTAGTAGTACAGCTACCCTGCCAAGGACTCTATATGAATTACCTCAATTATCACAACACCACAATGAGGTAAATACCGTTAATAGTTCTGTTTTATAGATACAGAATTAAGACTCCAATATAGAAAATAATTTACTCAAGGCCCTATAGGGAGTATGCATCAGTGCTGAGATGAAAACTAAGTCTGGCTTCAAATTCAGAGCTCATTTTAACTAAATTGTGCTGCTCCTCCATCTATTTATCAAACAAGTTATGTGTAAGAACTGTGAAAGGCACTGTGGAAAACAACATTATGGAAGATTCAGCAACTGCCCTTAAAGGTTTTTTTGTTTTGTTTTGTTTTGTTTTGTTTTGTTTGTTTGTTTGTTTTGCCCTTAAAGGTTTTAACCAAAATGGGAAATTTACTATTCATTTGTGGTTTAGGAGAAAAAAAGAAAGAAAACTGTAAAGTAAGCATTAAGTGAAATAAATGTCAATAAATTGAAAAACCTGGAGACTAAATTGCCTAAGAAAGGAAAACAGAAATATTAAATACTAAATTTCTTATGCTGCTATTTTTCACTCTTGTCTGAGTCAAAGGTCCCAGCTCTACCATATAAATTGCTGTGTGATATGGGCAAATCCTATTTCCTCTATGGGTTTTGATTTCCTCACTTCTTTCTTTTCTTTTCTTTTCTTTCTTTCTTTCTTTCTTTCTTTCTTTCTTTCTTTCTTTCTTTCTTCTTTCTTTCTTTCTTTCTTTCTTTCTTTCTATCAGAGAGAGAGAGAGAGAGAGAGAGCTGGAAGTGGTCAGGGGAGGGGGAGAGAGAGAGAGAATCTCAAGCAGGATACACACCCAGCGTGGAGCCCGATGCAGGGCTTGATCTCACGACCCTGAGATCATGACCTGAGCCAAAATAGATTTGGATGCTTAACCTACTGAACCACCACCTATGTGCCCCTCTTCACTCCTTAAGTGATGAGGGTAACTGAATGGTCTCTAGTTCTCTCTGGTTGAGATTCTGTGACTATATGATAGCATGAGACTCTTGCCTATATCATCAGAAATAGAAGAATGGAGACGAAGGAGGATTTTATGCAAGGATCTTATCCAGTTATGGGGTAAGAATTCTTTAAAGGAAATGTGTATCTCCAGAAAACCAGCCCAGAGAACTTGATAGCCCTTTTTGTACAAAAATCTAATTGTGATGGGGAGGAAGCACTGTATTCCATAACTATACTTTGAAATGTGTCCACAGCATCTTTTTAAATAGAACACATTTGTATCTGAGGGAAAATATTCTGGCAAATAGGAGGTGCCAGAGAAGTAAAGAGAAATTTAGTCAGTGCTTCTGGCACATCTGGTGAAATGTGTAGTCTAGCCAAAAGGTTAAAACTGAATAGCCCTAAATGCTGAGAATTCAGACAAGGCATATTCAAAGCCATGAACATCACCCCTATCCATCATCCCATCTGATCCTTCTTCACAGAAAATGGAGAAGAATGGTGAGGACAAGCTGCCCTGACACAGTCTCTAATTTCCTTGGAAAACAGCCTCTCCTTTCTCCAGCATCCGGAATCCAATTTCAGGAATGAATAAACCAACAAACCCAGTCCTGTTTCTCCAGGGGCAATATAATAGCCTAGTCACTTATTGACTGGAAATTTAGCTTCCCTAATAAGAGGCAAGATGGTCCAGCACTATTCAAGCCTAAGTATCTTATGCAGTGGGAAGGCAAGATTCATTCTCAATGCAAGCTTTAGGGATGTCTAAGACTTTGGCATTGTAATAGGTAGATGAAACGATTCAAGCATGCCAGAGGCCCCTATTATCTGCCCTTCCTTCAGCTGCCTTCCACCTATGGATCTTGGCTTTTGATTTCAGGAATAAAATACTTTTAAAGTTGGTGTGGATGTTAAAGAGGGGAGGCAGCCTAAAGTTTAGGTCCCCAGTGTGTCTTCCCTCTTCCTAACTAACCCTTACCTCCTCATCTTTTGTACGTTTTTTTTTTTTTTTTCCAGTCTCACACAACACAATCTTTCTTCTGTCTTTCCATACTCTCCCAGGTCTTCTATTATTCCTCCATCTTTCCTTTTTTATTTTTAAAGGTTTTATTTATTTATTCATGAGATACAGAGAGAGACAGAGAGACAGAGACACAGGCAGAGGGAGAAGCAGGCTCCATGCAGGGAGCCGGATGTGGAACTCAATCCTGGGTCTCCAAGATCACACCCTGGGCTGAAGGCGGCGCTAAACCATTGGGCCACTGGGGCTGCCCTCCTTTTTTGATTCTTGTGCCTTAAACCTGTCTAAACTTATGATGGCTTAACTTTGCTGACAGCCACACTGAACTATAGAAATCGGTGGCCTTCAGGATGTTCAGGTGTGGTCTTCATGAACTTCCTGTTAAAGACCCTGCCATATACTTTTGCATTCTCGACCACATCTAGGGCTGGATGCTGAGCAAATGGTCAATAAATCCTTTTTAGTTAAATGTAGTGAATGAATCATTCTTCTTAGTTTCCATATGTTTCTGGAAATGAGACATTTTGGCTTTCAACAACTGACAGAATTTGACATTAACACAAGAACTCAGAATTTGGTCTGCTTGAGAAACCATAGATTTTTAATATTCCTATTCTATCAGTATTTAATAAGACTTATTAACAGTCTTGAGTGAAAAGTCAAAATTGTTATTTTTTATTGAAGGTAGTAAAAGAGGGAGTTGGAATAAATTTTCCATAACAATTCATGGCAACGATCATTCTTCTGTTTTGCCCCCAAAACAGACATCTCACTTTTAGGAAACAATTCCAAATTGTAAGCAATACAAGTTTTAATACTTGAGTTCTAATAGGCAGTGGGCTCTTCCACCTTTCCATTATGATGTGCCTTCACTGAAGCCATATAATCTAACTTGTGTAAAACTTGTCATTATTGAGGACATGATTCCAAATATAACAAATCCAAATGGTTAACTTTCTCAGTTGGGAAAGCCATGGTCCCAGACAGATGTAATCACACATGCCAGTTCTCACTGAGAGGAGTTTCAACCACACCCGGTTGTGCAATTTTTACACAAAACTAAGTTTCTCTTCCTTGCTGCCTTGAAGAAAGGAATTTGGCACAGAAACAGTCTCTTAGTGCTCAAGTGTGATGTTGTACCATCAACACATTCATTCATTTCATTTTATTTCCAGTTAGGAAATCTTCTCTCACCTCTCAGAGAGAAAAGAGAAATACGGGCTACAGTCCAAATATGAAGGTAGATCAAAAGGGTTGAACCTTTTAATGCTGCTTCTCTCCTGCCATTTTTGCTATTTAATTATATATATATATATATCAGATAGGCATTTAATCCAAGAGGCCTATAGATAAAGGGGGCCACCAATAATCAAGTCTGCTAGATCTTTATGCAGCATATAATGGAACTAAGAGAGAATGAACACCTTCATAAATTAGAAGTACTTACTTAAGATGTTTGTTGATAATTATTTTTTGCTTTAGTTTTCCCCCAGGAAGATATGATAAATCCTGAGTGACCCACTAGTTATCAACTTAGTTGAGTTTATACTGGTTTCCCCTTTTATTTGATCTTCAGAGGCTATTAACACAGGAACAACTGTTTGCTTTGAGTCTTCAACTTTCCAAATGAAAGGGAAAAATTAATGATTTTTGTTATGGAGCCTTAGACCAATTTGACAGCAAGTTTGCTAAGATGGGGTATTATATGTAGGCAGAGGAGGTGACCTATGTGATGTAAATTCAAAAGCCCTAAGAAAATTATTTATTCCCTCAAAATTTCTACCACCACTTTCACCTATAGAGTAATTTATTTATTTATTTATTTATTTATTTATTTATTTATTTAGAGCATGAGTGGTGGAGGGTGGCAGAGGGAGGTGGGGAGAGAGAATCTTAAGCAGGCTCCATGCTCAGTTTGGAGCCAATGTTGGACTCCATATCACCACACTGAGGTCGTGAGCTGAGCCAAATCAAGAGTTGGGTGCTTAATGGACTGATCCACCCAGGTGCCTCATGACTAATGTTAAGATCTAACCATCAAATTGACATCTTTTAGACTTAAAGTTTTGATTAGTGTTTAAAATGTAATATATATACACACACACTGAAACTCCCTAAACTGTTTTTCGTTTTTTATATCTGAGTGTGAATGAGAGATGGATACTTGGCTTTGCATTCAACTCTAGGGAGAAAACATTTGGTGCCCAGCACCTGAAGAGGGCCACCAAGGAGTTACATACAAGGACCGGGGGAAGTACTTGGACATATGGAAAATGCCTTTGTTTCATATCTTGCCTAAATTTGACTCTAATGATATTCCCAATAGGGATAGTTTTTACTTTCTTTTTATTTGTCTTTTAGGATTCTGTATGATAACTCAGGAAAGAGATTACAGAGCTAAACTGAGTTCTTTTCAGAATTGTGAATGCATCTTCCACCCTCCTTATAATCTTTTCAAAGCCGATGGGTATATACACCAAAATAAATCAATAAATAATATTGGCCAACTTTCCTTGTTTGAAAAGAGAGTATAAATGATAGTGTCTGAACAAAGTACAGAAAGGAAAGTAGACTTTCCCTTCCTTATAATCAGGAAAATTTCTCCCATTAACTCCAAGGCTAAGCCCTATATCCACTTACCCCTAGTCAACACAATCCCTAAGCAAACAATTTGCCACGAGAGATGAAGCAAAGGAAAGCCAGAATCTATTCAAAGATTGAAGGAAAATATTACAATGAAATGCCTTACATTCTTACACTAATCATTACTGTTCCCTTTGGAACTGAATAAAAGAGGAGGTGACAAAGAAAAATGCCAAAAGGGACCAGCAGAAAATATGATTCAATTTACTTAAATTCAACAAAAACATATTGAGCCCTTACATAATAAAATAAGGAGGACATGATTCTTGTTCTCATATTCTAATAGTTAGAAGGGGTTAATGACAGGTGTCAACTATGTAGATAAATAGTACCAACAAAAGTTGTAATTAGAAAAGTTCAATAAAAGAGGCAGAATTCAAATGCTCTGGAGTTCCAAGTGAAGATATGATACTACTACTACTAGTAGTAGTGGTAGTAGCAACAGCAACAAAAACAACAAGAACTACTAGTGTCTATTGAGTTATTATACATGAAATGATGTGCAGAGCACTTTTGTATGAATTTTTCTAATTTAATTTAATCCTCTTCCAGCTTGATCAGTTAGCATCCATAATTATTATGATGTTCTGAATGAATAAATTGAAGCTAAGATATTTAGTAACTTTCCCATGATCACGTGCTTAAAAAGTAGTAGAACTGGAATTATTATTTCAGAACCCATGTTGATAGGAAACATTTCACAGAACAGATAATATTTAAGAAAGTCTGAAGAATGAGTTGGATTTTAATAAATAAGCAATACAAGCAAAGCTGTAGAGATCAGAAAGTGTGTGTGGCATGCTTAGGGGGTTGTAAATTTACAGGTTGTAAAGGTACAGTTTAGCTGCAGCAAAGCCAAATATATGGTGCTAGTGGCATAAGGAGCCAAATCAGGAGGAAGGCGAGTTTAGAAGGGAAGATGATGAGTGATGAGTGTGGCTGTGAACTTGGAATAACCTCACTCCTGATTCAGGATCTGTATTTTCATCTTCATTGAGGGAGAGATTAATAAAGAAAAAGAATAGATCAAGAACAGAAACTTAGGACATAGTCATACTGATGGGGTAGGAAGAGGAAGAGCTATCAGCAATGTGGATGGAAATAAAAGCAGTTAGATTGGTAAGAGGAAAATCAGAGGTTTTCATTGTGATGGATATCATGGAAGATCAGGATGTTAAAAGGCGGTTTTTAGTCCCTCGTGTCAAATGCTATCAGAATTGAAGAAAATAAGGATTTATAGTAGATTAAATTGTTATTGCTTCTTAATCACTTTCTGTGCTCCAGATGCTGTGTTCAAGCATTTTACAGGAATTGTCCCACTTGATCCATTGTAAGGTAGGGGCTGTTATTTTCTCGCCTTTTAAAAAAGGCAACTGAAGTTTGGAAAGTGAAATGGTGCAGCCACTCTGGAAAACTGTGTGGAGGTTCCTCAAAGAGTTAAAAATAGACCTGCCCTACGACCCAGCAATTGCACTGTTGGGGATTTACCCCAAAGATACAGATGCAATGAAACGCAGGGACACCTGCACCCTGATGTTTATAGCAGCAATGTCCACAATAGCCAAACTGTGGACGGAGCCTCAGTGTCCATCAAAAGATGAATGGATAAAGCAGATGTGGTTTATGTATACAATGGAATATTACTCAGCCATTAGAAGTGACAAATACCCACCATTTGCTTCAACGTGGATGGAACTGGAGGGTATTATGCTGAGTGAAATAAGTCAATCGGAGAAGGACAAACATTATATGTTCTCATTCATTTGGGGAATATAAATAATAGTGAAAGGGAAAGAAGGGAAGGGAGAAGAAATGGGTAGGAAATATCAGAAATGGAGACAGAACATAAAGACTCCTAACTCTGGGAAATGAACTAGAAGGAAGGTGGAAGGGGAGGAGGGCAGGGCAGGGGTGGGGGTGACTGGGTGACGGGCACTGAGGGGGGCAATTGACAGGATGAGCACTGGGTGTTATTCTGTATGTTGGCAAATTGAAGACCAATAAAAATAAATTTATTATTAAAAAAATGAAGTTTGGAAAGGCTGAGAAACTTGATCAAGGTCTCGTAGCTAGTTAAGAAGTACAGCCTGGACTTAAACCCAAATCTGTTAAATTCTGAAGCCTATGTTCTTAATCTCTAAGATCTTCCATTGAATTTATGGTCCTCTTTGAGAGAGAGGTTTCAGCAGAGTAATAAAAATAGGAGTCAAATAGCAAAGACTGATTGGGAAGAAGAGGACAAATATGAGAATGATTGTGGAATGAGTAGGTGGTAAGATAACGGAGGTTATAGGTATCAACTTATTCTGTCTACAGTTTAGAAGGGTCAGAAAAGGAAGGTAAACAGTAAGGGCGGGTAGCGCGAGATGACAGAAGAGTCAAGAGAAGTTTCTTTTAAGATGGGGAGGACAGAACCTATTGTTGGTTGAAAAGTAATAGCCAATAGTGAGGGAGAGAGGGGGCATAATTTATGGAACAGGAATGTGGCAGAGAAAGGAAGGGTAATATTAAGAGGGGAAAGTTTCAATTTAGAAAGAAGAGACATTTATTAGTTTGATCGTATCAAAATGTGACTTCCTCATGTCTGATTCAGTTAAATTCTTACTAGGCTAAGCATAATCACTAATTAATTATACCTGGTATATTTTATATAAACCTTTATTCATAAATATTTGATAAAATGAGAAATTAATGTTAAATATTAAATAAAACTTATTAGGAATTATAAGAAATTAATAGATTGGAAGTGTCAAGGTAATAGATAATAACATAGTATGTTAATTCTGTGATAGTTGAATTTTCATAGAAATGTTGGAAACAGAATAAATTTACACTGCTCTAGGTGACCCTCAGATACAGACCTTGTTAGAGTGAACCTGACATTTATTCAGCAAACATTAATTGAAAGTCTGTTATGTGCCAGACTTTATGGTAGGCATAGAAGATACAGAGTTAAAAGACAAGAGTTTGCATCTGTAAATGTCTCACAGCCTAGGGAGGAGGCAGAGAAATCACCATAGTATTGTGTAGCATGGTGAATGCTGTGATAGAAGTAAAAACTGTGAAACACTGGAGCCCTGGATAAGGAGACAGGGGTCGAGTGCAGGGAAGGCTCCCAAAGAGATGATATTTGAGATGAGTTTTGACTTTGTACTGTTGCATTTATAGGAGCCTGCACAAGGGGCCAGGCATTCCCCTTAAGGGATCACATTACAGGCAACAGCTGCAACTCACCACCCTGGCTTCATCCTCATTGTCTGACATCAAGGTCACTGAGCTGAAACTTTAAGGGGGGGGGGGGATGGTATATAAAATGGCTCTAAATCTAACTCTGAGCTACTGGGTAGTAGAAGATGAGGGCTGTATATTCTAAATTATAGTCTAAATAGGTAGCTTTCCTTCTTCCAGGGTTGGGATGGTGAGAAAACAGAAAGGGGAGGTGGAGAGGAGCTAGAAGAAGAGGGAAGGAAGGAACAACTTATTAGATCTTTCTGCCTACTGGGAAGAAAGTCTTGTCTCTGCATATATATCACTTGTTTTGTTTCAGACTTCATTCTTGCACCTTTTTCCACATGAAAAGGAAAGTACATATATCTCACCTCAGTGCAGAGACACTTAGAAATAATAATAATAATAATAAAAGCCCTATTTCTCTTTCCCTTGAAGGGAGAGACTGATTGTAGGACAGTTTTTATTTTATCTGAACCACTTGGCCCATCTGGAATAGTCACTCTAGGAAATTGAAAGCTAAATTTAAATTTTATAATCTAAAATGACTCCCTCAATCTGATCAGACACACTTCATTGCATCCTTCTGTCCTTGAATGATACTGAGAATCTGAAGAAATTCTGAATGCCAATTGTCTGTTCTTAGTATTAGGTTATTTGCCATTGCATCCATATCCATTCATTTGCACACTCACACTATAGAAAAGACTCAGTTTGAATAGTTTGCCTTCTAAATTTGCCTCTCACTTTTTCTTAGCAATTGGAAATAACCATAAACTGAAGCAAGAAAGAATATGATTAGACATAAGGAAGGACTTCAGGTAAATAAAATACTGGGTTTGGCAGTACTTGGAAGGCATAAATGACTTTGTTCCCCTTAAGATTTTTGAAAGGTTCTTGTTTTTGTTTGGTTTGGTTTAATTGTTTATTTGGTGTTGTTTTCCTTGCTGTTTGGGCAAAGAAGTTTTTAATAAAAGAAAACATGCTTACTAAGGACAATTTGAAAGATAAAAGAGACAGCCATACATTCTAGTTTGTCATTCCGAACAAGAGAAAGAGCAATCATTTACCCTGAAAATTCTACCCTATGATCCTCAGGTTACCTACAGATTCATTAGCCCTGTAATACTGACAGTATTCTCTTATACCTGGGAAAGTTTTCTGCTTCAGAAGCTCCTTTATTGGTATGGAAGAAGCATAATTCTAATCAATACAAAAGCATTTGAAATGAACCACTATTTCAGATATGGCTCTTCAAGGGAAAAGAAAAAGAGAGGAATATAAGTTTAAATAATTAAAACTGTTGGAGGAAATTGAAGTGCAATTTAGTTAAATCTTATTAAAAATGAAGTATTTCAGTTTTGGTAGAGGTGAATTTATACACACATGTATGGTGCTAAGTAGACTTTTTTTCTGAAATAAATAAAATATTTTAAAAAATAAAAGACCCAAGACTTAATGCCTATTGACAGAAGTGACAGGCATACAATTTTTCATGGTCCACTATGGGGTCATTGGTTTCTTTTTTTTTTTTTTTTTTTTTTTTGGTTTCTTATTATAGCCAGTCAGGTCATGTCAAACTTCAAGCCTGCCCTTTACCATCACTTATGTCTGCTAAAGCTACAAAGAGAATCTTTGAAAAGCCAAAGCCATATCTATTTATCCATATCTATCATGTTTTGTATCTGGCTGAAGGCTCTATGAATTACTTATGTTTTATGAAATATAAAGGAGGAGCTTTTAGTATTTGTTACTGTTAATACAATTCATATCTAAATTCACTCAGGCTTATGTTGGGGATTTGAATTAGGGCCAAGAACTCACCTGAAAAAATAAATTTACTACCGTCTGTCACTATGGTAGCTACACTTGCAGTGAGCATCACATAATGTTAAGAGTTGTTGAATCACGATGTTGTATACCTAAAATTAATGTAGCATTGTGTGTCAACTATCCTTAAATTAAACAAAATTTTGAAATTAGAAAAAGAATTTTCAGAAAACTTTTAGTGGCCTAGCTGCTCAGGTGTGGCTAATAGCAACATGGACCAGCCACAGACTTAGAGTAAAACACCTCCTCCCAGTGTCCCCTCTTCCTTCTCCCACCATACTAGCCATGACAGGAATCTTCTTGCTATTTCAGTCACTTTTTCTTATGCAGTAACTACAAATAATGCTGCAGTAGGCTCAAAATACCGAAATCCATTGAGGCCCAGTTACAAGAGGATCATATAGGCCAGATTTTTTGTGTTTGGAGATTAAACTGCTGATAGTGTTTGCTTTCATTGTGCACAAATGTCTAGGATAGACTAACAAGCTATTTGCCTAAAAGCACTAAACCATTTCAAAAGTTTTTAAAAAGTAATGTAAGGATTGGACATTAAGGTACACAAAGCCTTTTCAGTAAAAGATACTAAGACAGCGAAACAGGTTTGGCCATTTGTGTTTTTCCCCTCCCTTAAACCCAGGCTCTTGGGCTTCCCAACTAATCTGTTAATGGCTGGAACTGATTGACAGGTGCAACAATGCCAGTGAAAGCACTGTGGGAGTCCAAATTGGGTAGTTCTTTATAAAGAGCATTGATGGTTGAGTAAATAAAATATTGAAAATAGAAGGAAAACTCATGAAAATTAAGCACAAAGTAGCTAGATTTAGTCTCAAAATACTTAAGACTGGAGAAGTCTAGGCTAGCATCTCAGGGTTTGTAATTTAGCCAGACTATACGGATGTGAGGCCAAAGGGAAATAGATTTGAGTAGATAAGTCTATCCACAAAAATCTTTAATTTGCATTTGAAAGTTTGTTTTGGTGGTAAAAGTATGATATCCAACAATTTATTTTAAAATAAATTTCTTGAATTCATTCGTTGATTCTTTGAACATTTACTGAGCACCTAATCTATGCCAGGCATCCTACTAGGTTGGAATACGGAGATGATTAAGATATAATCTTTGTCTGAGGAGCTCACAATCTAGTAGAGAGACCAGAAAAATAGCTAGGAAATCTTGACACCATGACAAAGACTATGGCAGAGCTAAACATAAAATTCTATGAGAACCCAGTGGAAGCATACCTCACCTATTGGAGAGATAGGCAAAAGGGGTAGAGATCCAGGCTTTCATGAGGATGTGATGTCTGAACTAAGTCCTAAAGGCTAAGAAGTTAGCTAGTTCAAAATGGGTGAGGGATGGAGGAGTTTGCATATTCAAAGGCACGTGGATATGAATTAGCATTGCAAGTTCCATAAAATATAAATAATTTAAGTTAGAATGAAAGGAACATATAGAAAAGTGATAGATAACAAGAGTAGAGAGGTAGACAGATTACAATCCATGCCTTATAAGCCATGTAATGGAGTTTGTTGTTTATTCTGTAGGTAACTGGAAGCCAGTGGTGACATACAAAGGTGTCCCATCATTAGAGATCTTAGATTACTCTCAGCATTATGGAGGATCTGACAGCATTATCATGGGAGAAGGCTGGATATAGGCAGACTGATTTAGGAGCCAATTGCAGTAATCCCAACAGTAAGCAAGGTGAACTTGAATGAAAGCAATGACAGAAAGAATGGAAAGGGGGTGAAAAATATTTGAATTCCTTAAAAACATAATCTTGGATCTAAGGGCTAAGTGGTGGTTGAAAGAGAGATAGCACAATGAGGAAAAGGAAAGATTCTGGAAGGAATTTTGTATTTCTGACTTGGATAACAAGGTAATTAGAAGATGGTCCCATTGGGCAGCCCCAGTGACTCAGCAGTTCAGCGCCACCCTCAGCCCAGGGCCTGATCCTGGAGACCCGGGATCGAGTCCCACGTCAGTCTCCCTGCATGGAGCCTGCTTCTCCCTCTGCCTGTGTCTTTGCCTCTTTCTCTCTGTGTGTGTCCTTTGTGAATAAATAAATAAAATCTTAAAAAAATGAATAAAATCTTTAAAAAAAAATAAGATGGTCCTATCAACCAAGATGGAGAATACAGGAGAATACAGAATATGGATGCCAGAGATGTCTTCTATTGTGATCACGTTTTGGCTTTGAGGTGCTTGGTGGGACACCCATATGTGGATGTCCAGTGTGTAACTGAATACATGGGAATGGAGCTCAGGAGAAAGGTTTGAACCTTCTATGTTTGTTTGTGTGTCTATAACTGATATTTACAAAGTTTGTGCCTCTGCCTTTACTTTCTGACCCTCCTGTGCATTGTTCCCTCTCTAATGCCACAAGACTTTTTCAAGGTCTATATATCCTTACAATATCCACTGACTGCCTAAGGATCCCTACTAGGGAAGAAAGGTACAATGTGTTACCAGATCTCTACTTCTAAATAGCCCCTCATATTCTGGACCGTTTCCCCCTTTCCTATGCTGACTTCTGACCTCAATCCCACTGCCACCCCTCCTCCCATCAACATTTACCTATCATGCATCCCATGGCCTCAGAGCCCTGCTAGGTGCTTGGCTAATCTGAAGAAAGTAATTTGTACTCAGGTGTAAATGAACAATTCTAGTTTTATGTGCAATACTTTCCTAGTATATAATATATGTTCTTTCTAATAGATACAAAGAATGTGGGGATTACAATGTCATGGTAGAATAGCAGAGAAGGCATTGGACATCAGTTGAGTCCCTTCAGTGTTTCTTAAACACCATTACTTAAACATCATTCTCACTTACATTCCAACTTCATTTAAAATCCTATTATTGAACTTTAAGTCCACTAGAAGTCTTTGCTCCAAATGAATTACTACTCATCAGGTATACCCCCTTTCCCTGGACCCACAATACACAGCCAATGTCCAATTTCTGATCTCTCTTATTCAGCTTTGAAATTTATTGCTTTTATTTCCCAGTAAAGCTGCCCCATTGGAAATCAGGCTTCCAGATGTCCACAGAGTCATGTATGCTCTCTTTATTTGCCTGTTAGGCAGTCAATTATTCCTAGACTACAAATGCAGAATTGACTCAGGAAGTCATTTAATTAGGTAGTTTCTTTATTAGATAAAACAAAACACAAGGCCCAGAGAAGGGACATGACTGACCCAAGCTCACACAACAATTTGTAGTTGATTTTGGCTAACACCCGGTTCTCCTAACACCTAGGCCAGTTTTCTTTCCACTGTATCACTACTGCCTCTGTGGGCATGCTGCCATCACTTTCTCTGCTTGAAACACAGTCTGCTTTCATACCTTAGAATTAATCATCTTGACTGACAAGGCTCTGTCTTCCATAATCTTCCTTTGGGCCTTCAGAGGCCTGAACATGCAACCAGTGCAACTTCTGGATTTTATAACTGTCTTTTCAATGGAGAAACACTCTTCTATGCCAGGTGTCCCATCTCCCATCTTGGCAAGAATTCCAGACAAGCTGGCATAACTAGTGTGGGCCTTACATGGCTGGGGTGGGTGGCAGGACTGTCTGTCACCCACAGCTGCAGCATCAGATTCTGATGGTATGTACAAAGTTAAAAGTAAAAACTGTATACAGACTCCTAAGGTAAATAAATTAGAGAAATAAGCCTGAATGCATTGTTCAAATCAAGAAGGGCCTAAGGCAAGCATTCACAGCCAGAGTGTAGAGGCATTAGGTTCTAAGAATCAGGAAAAAGGACATCTGGTTGAACTTAGCAAGTAAGAGAGTAAGACGATAGAGACAGCAGAGTGCTGTTGCCTGTATTTGGGCTTCTGAGTGTTCCCCTTTAGTATGTTCCAGAGATAGGCCAAATCCACATAAAGGACTAGGAGAGGGACAGAAACAATACCACAGGTTGACCGAAATCAGTTAAAATGTGCACCCACCATGGGTCTCATTTCTGGTCCTTTGCTTCTTTGCAAGAAAATTCGTTTCAGGTTGATGGTCCTAGAATTTTACTTGCTCTGTTTCAGGAGTTTCACAGCCAGACAAAGTTTTATACAGTGTCAGCAGCTGGGCAAGCTCCTCTTCAGCACTGTCCATCTGCCACCTTTTATTCCCGGTCAGCCTTTGGCATCTTGGCTGAAACTGCTCAAGAGGGTGCCATTTGTGCTGGTGATTTGATCCCACCCAGTGGTAACATTTTGTGATGATGACCCATATGGCTTATATTGACAATGTTGTCTTATGGTACAAGATATATTCAGGTAAGTTTTTCCATCATACCTCTTGTTTCAGATATAAGGTCTCTGGACTGATGTCTTCATTTTCAGCACTACTTTTCCAGGCACGCTGCAGCAAGTCCTGCATCATTTGTTCTTATAAAATGATGGCAAATTTCTGTCCTAAACATCTAAGGGTGATGTGTTTTATTCTCTAATTGTGTAACTCAACGTTGCCAAATCTTCAGGAAGCTTTGCCTGATGGACTCACCAAGTCTCCAACCTGCCATAATGATTTCCATCTCCCAATATACTTTTGTCATTTTGGAATCCTGGTTTGCTTTTGTATGTTTGTTTTGAGGGGTTGAGTGTACTTTCTTTAATCAGATGGTAAAATCTGTGGTCTTTGATAGCAGAGACAATGAATAATCTTAGTTATAATCCCAAAGTCTCAAATACAACATATTATAAAGTCTTGATAGTCTAGATGGTCTTGATAGGTGACAAAGCAAAGTAGTATAGAAGGTAAATGCATCTAAAAGAACTAGGTTCCCCCTTAAGCTCTGCCACCTATTAGCTATGTGACCTTCCACAAGGCAATTATCTTAGAAAACTTCACTGCTTCATCTGAAAATTGGAGTATATTAATATCTACTTTGCAAGGTTGTATTAAAATAATTATTTGAGATAACAGGCAACATGGTTAGCACAGAGCCTGGCACATGAATGTTCAACATATGGCAGCTATTTTTTAAAATATTTTGTTTATTTATTAATGGGAGACACAGAGAGAGAGAGAGAGGCAGAGGGAGAAGCAGGCTCCATGCAGGAAGCTTGATGTGGGACTCGATCCCAGGACTCCAGGATCACGCCCTAAGCTGAAGGCAAGCATTTAACCGCTGAGCCATCCAGGTATCTCACATGGCAGCTAATATTATGGCTTGTGTTTATTCAGGTTAATTACTTAAGGAACTGAGCTCTTGTGTCTGCAGTCACTGGCAGCAGTAATCTGTAGCATGACCTCCCTGGTCAACCCCCAAGATCATTATTACAGCTGAGCTACTATCTCCAGCATAAGTTCACATTTACTTTTGTTTCTTCTCTTTTGTTTGCTCTCTTGCCCTTCTTTGCCTCAACTGTCTCAGATGCCTTATTTCTGCCTCCTATTTCCTCTTCGTGTCTTGCCCATGACATAGACTTGATTCCACCCTGGATAACCAGGAGATTCCCTAAGCTCTTAACCTGGATTTAGAGATGACCCTAGGGGATAAAGAAGCTCTGTGTGTTTAGAGCTGTTTTACACTCCAGAATGAAGGCACAATTATATTATATGAAGTTAAAATTGTACTACAGCAATGCATAGAAGGGTGAGTGTGTGTACATATGTGTGTGTCTCTCTGTGTGTGTGTTGACTTATCAGTGATTTGGGGAGTCTTTGTCTAATAGTTTAAATCCTGAGGCTTTTCATTCTGTGAGGAGGGTCTAGATTGGGAAGGGCAATGGATTATAATTACCACTCTTAGTCATAATGGTTGTAATTGTAATTAGCAGTGTTTGTCAGCTTTGCTTTTTTAGGGCTAGTCATTTTAGGAGCCATTTAAGGAATTTATCATCCCATTTTTGCAAAGTGTTATCAAATCATTTTTATTACTTTGCAATAGGGAAGACTACTGCTAGCTAAGTGATATTCAATCCATACCAATCACCAAGCATCTATTTCGTGCCTATCAGGTGTTGTGAAAGATACAAAAAAATAGTAAGACAGAGCCTCTACCCTCAAAAGAAGTTGGTTAGTAAAATATGGGTAAACAAACTTTCTTAACTAGGTCAAAGGCCTTGAGTAGACCCCTGAATTTAGTCCAGAGTATATACCCATGATAGCAATGAAAATCTACCTCTCAGTTCTCCCACTATATGGGAGAGCATAACTGACAGAGCCTTAGCTGCTGTGCTCTGCATATACCACTGCTTTAGAGGCCACACTCGTCATAGCCCCAGCCAATGACTGAGCCATGGCCAGAACACAATGGCAGGCCTGGGAGATACAGGATTCCTTTGATGGATGACTTTAGCAAAAATTCCCCATTGGCTTTGCTGAAACTTTTTTAGAATTGCTCTGCAATTTAAACCTCTTTTTTTTTTAATTTATTTTTTATTGGTGTTCAATTTACTAACATACAGAATAACCCCCAGTGCCCGTCACCCATTCACTCCCACCCCCCGCCCTCCTCCCCTTCTACCACCCCTAGTTCGTTTCCCAGAGTTAGCAGTCTTTACGTTCTGTCTCCCTTTCTGATATTTCCCACACATTTCTTCTCCCTTCCCTTATATTCCCTTTCACTATTATTTATATTCCCCAAATGAATGAGAACATATAATGTTTGTCCTTCTCCGACTGGCTTACTTCACTCAGCATGATACCCTCCAGTTCCATCCACGTTGAAGCAAATGGTGGGTATTTGTCATTTCTAATAGCTGAGTAATATTCCATTGTGCATCACTTGCCATCAGGGAAATACAAATCAAAACCACAATGAGATACCACCTCACACCAGTGAGAATGGGGAAAATTAACAAGGCAGGAAACAACAAATGTTGGAGAGGATGCGGAGAAAAGGGAACCCTCATACACTGTTGGTGGGAATGTGAACTGGTGCAGCCACTCTGGAAAACTGTGTGGAGGTTCCTCAAACAGTTAAAAATAGACCTGCCCTATGACCCAGCAATTGCACTGTTGGGGATTTACCCCAAAGATACAAATGCAATGAAACGCCGGGACACCTGCACCCCGATGTTTATAGCAATTTAAACCTCTTAACTAACACTTATTTCTTCCCTCTTTTCTCCACAAGGGTAAGAACTGCATCACAATCTATTGAATCTCCTGGCCTCCTTTCTCTTCCTCCCCATTTTCCCTCACAGGTTGTCCCACCCCCCAAATTAAGCTCTTTCATGTCTAATCCTGCCAGGGCTTCTGCCTCTCGAAGGACCTGAACTAACATATCCAACAACTCTGTCAGCTTACTTGACAAATGACTTATTCATAAGCTAGACCTGGTGAACAGTCCAATGCTTCAGTAACCATAGCATAGTATTAGAAAAAGAACATAAACTTCACTTAAGTTCTCTGACCCTGTTGCCATATCCATAAAATGAGGTTCATATTACTATTTGCAGTGTTGCTGGGAAGAATCTTGATAATATATGTAAAATCTCCATCACATGGTAACACTTGATGCATTTATTCAGATTAATGAGTAAAGAACTTTCCTACTAATGGCAGATCTTATGCAGCAGCTTTGTAAATGAATGATAGCACTTTCTCATTAGGAAAAAAAGTAATCCACAGAGGGGATTCAAGAATGTTTCTGGTACTTAGAATTGTACTTTTTTTCTTTTCTAGTAGAAATGATGAGAGGTAGAAAATGTTCAATATAGGGTTCTGACTTTCTGGAAATTCTGCCTGTGGCCTAAAATTCTTGGAATTTGTTTAGCTTTCTTTTTGCAGGTTATCTCAAGTTGGTAGTGGACAAGAAAACAACAGAAAGTAAAGATAGAAATGAAGCAAGAAAGTGAGTTTCAAGTTCTAAATTGCAAATTAATAATCACACTTGCAGATAGGGCTATGTTTATTATCTTTAACTGTTTCACCAGATCTGTGACACTGTAGGGACTATGTAGAGCAATGAAGTGCTCTGCCAGAAGAAAGAAAAAGGAGGAGGGCAAATTCGGACCCCCCCAGAATGCATCTTTATGATATTGTAGTATTTGCTGTGAGAGAAGAGCTGTTAGGGGTTTAACATACTTGGAACAGAGCTATTATATTCTATTTTCCAGGGCAACAAAACAAAATTGTGATCCCCCTTTGGCAAAAGGCACAGGCAAGTTGATCACCAAGTTAGTGTACTTGTTTGAGTGTTGAGAATTCCTGTGAAACCACAGAAAGGGTCAGGGAAAGCATAACAGGGCCAGGATTCTAGTACAGTCAATCCCCAAGTACCCGTGTGGTCTCAGAGCCTTGGGGTAAAGGCACAGCAGAATAACAATACACCTAGTGACAGCCTTGGGTGAGTAAAGTCAGGGGGTTATTTAAAGCTAGGATTAAAGCCTTTTAAATTGCAAAAGTACCACTTTCTGGGTTACTGGGAGATGATAATTGGAAATTATAACTGAGAGATCCAATATGCAACTGAGAGTAGCATACCTTTTTTTTAGCTCTCTACTTCTTATGTTTTCTATGTTTCTAGAATTAAAGACTTGTTAATATGTAGGCAACAGATTTCCACAATGGAGCAGCCTCTATTCCTTTGCCTTAGTCAGCCAATAATACTGAGGGCCCAATTCTTTTCCACACAATTCCTTAATTAAACGGATTCTTGGGATCCCTGGGTGGCGCAGCGGTTTGGCGCCTGCCTTTGGCCCAGGGCGCGATCCTGGAGACCCCGGATCGAATCCCACGTCGGGCTCCCGGTGCATGGAGCCTGCTTCTCCCTCTGCCTATGTCTCTGCCTCTCTCTCTCTCTGTGACT
Source organism: Canis lupus familiaris (assembly GCF_011100685.1). Classification (NCBI taxonomy): domain Eukaryota; kingdom Metazoa; phylum Chordata; class Mammalia; order Carnivora; family Canidae; genus Canis; species Canis lupus. The sequence continues at coordinate 79,740,669 of NC_049260.1, forward strand.
ATCATGAATAAATAAATAAAATCTTTAAACGGATTCTTCTACCCAGCATCAGTCAAGCAAAATAAGACAAAGTGACAGAGGATTCTAATAATCACCCTAAGACAAAAAAAAATCCTAATGAGCCATTTAAATTGTCAAGTAGAGATTAAACGATGTTCACTAGAGTTTGTGTTTAATATATTTGGTTTCTTTCCAATTCCTTAATAAAACAGTCAGTGATTCTGGCATGGTATCTCTAATGACTTTTAGTTAACCAGAGTGTTTGATTAACCAGAATGACTCATATTGCTTCCAGTACTAAATTATAGTCATTATGAACTTGAAAACATATTAGCCAGACTTAAATCACTATGTAGAAAACTTCCCAACAAATATTTGAGTTAAGTGCACACAAGTGTAGCCAGAAGCTACAATGAAGTAGAAGTGAAAAATCAGGGGAAAGGGTGTGTAGGAAATCTACCTGTGGGTAGAAATGGAAGTGTTCAAGGAGTGGGGCAGGGCAGCTTGGCTTTCTCTGAACTTGAGAGGAACATTCCTGTCATCTCATAAGACAAAGGGTATATGCGCACACTGAAACTTCCCACAAGACTAAAATTGGAGAACAGGCAGCAGGAAGTACACAGCCCTTAGTGGTAGAAATTGGACAGTCTTCCCAAGGAAGCGAGGAAAAATATCTTGAGTCTTCTAAGGTCTTCCCATATTTCAGAAAGTAAGGAGGAGACAAATAAGGGTTTAGTGTGCGACACATTAGAAGAAAAACAACATCCTGAGAAAAGCAGACTGTGACACAAAGTTCAGATTACAGCAAGAACTGTCCTCCTCTAGATAGTGCTGTCAGTCAAAGGGCATTCTTTTTTTATATAAATTTATTTTTTTATTGGTGTTCAATTTGCCAACATATAGAATAACACCCAGTGCTCATCCCATCAAGTGCCCCCCTCAGTGCCCATCACCCAGTCACCCCACCACCCGCCCACCTCCCTTTCTACCACCCCTAGTTCGTTTCCCAGAGTTAGGAGTCTCTCATGTTCTGTCTCCCTTTCGGATATTTCCCACTCATTTTTTCTCCTTTCCCCTTTATTCCCTTTCACTATTTTTTATATTCTTTTTTGGGTTTTCTATGTAGAGTATTATGTCATCTGCAAAGAGGGAGAGTTTGACTTCTTCTTTGCCAGTTTGAATGCCTTTTATTTCTTTTTGTTGTCTGATTGCTGAGGCTAGGACTTCCAGTACTATGTTGAATAGCAGTGGTGAGAGTGGACATCCCTGTCTTGTTCCTGATCTTAGGGGAAAGGCTCCCAGTGTCTCCCCATTGAGAATGATATTTGCTGTGGGCTTTTTCTAGATGGCTTTTAAGATGTTGAGGCATGTTCCCTCTATCCAAAGGACATTCTTTAGGCTAAGCAAGGATTTCTTAACCTTAACACTCTTGACATTTTTGGATGGATAATTCTTTGTTATGTGGGCTCATCTTGTGTACTGTAGGACATTTAGCAACAGCCATGGCCTCAATCCACTGGATGTCAGTAGCCCTACAATCCCTTAGTTATGACAACCTAAAATTACTCCAGACATTGCCAAGGTCCCTGGGGGGCAAAATTGCCCCTGAGGGCCACTGGTTTACAGGGACATTTGGAGGAGCACTACATGATGATGGAGGGAAACAGCACTCTCAAAGAGTAGCTGAGTTCCAGCTATTATTCTATTATAAGGTAAGGCCAAAGCTCCCTATGTGTTTTTGTTTCTTTGTGACCAATGTTATTGGGACTCATATTCTTCGATTTTCTACTAAGTCATCCTGATAGGCCTTGGAGGAAAGGCCTGATATCTGTTAAAAATATGGCATTTTCAAAAACAATTATGGCATTTTCCTCAAATCTTCTCTTTGTAGAAATAATAATATTGCACTGCACATAAAAAAAGATAGCATGTTACCCTGAATGGAATTCCTTGACAACTCTTCTCTAAATAACAGCACATTTGCACAATACCCAGTCTATATTACAGATTCACAAGGTTCTCAGTGCCTAGATGACAGAATTTAACTTAAAAGTTCACATGATAATCAATATTACCCTCTTTACTATGAGACTCATGCCTAATTCTAGCAGGGACATAGGGGCTCAACTTCCAAGTGAAGAGACAAACCATCAAAACTTTATAAATAGGGGATCTCTGGGTGGCTCAGCGGTTTGGCACGTGCCTTTGGCCCAGGGTGTGATCCTGAAGTCCCGGGATCAAGTCCCACATCGGGCTCCCTGCATGGAGCCTGCTTCTCACTCTGCCTGTATCTCTGCCTCTCTCTCTCTCTCTCTCTCTCTCCCCCCCCGTGTGTGTGTCTTTCATGAATAAATAAATAAAATACTTTAAAAAAGACTTTATAAATGGCATAATGTACAATGAGGTTGGTAAATTATATTGCCTTCGAAACAACTCATAAAGCTTTCATCTGAATTGCAGGGGTGAATCGGGGTTGAGTTTCTATATTTTAAAATTGATTATGACTTTCTCAACCCTCTGACAGTATTTTTCCCCTAAGTTTTGGGAAAAGTGTTACTTTATCGTTTGAAGGCCTGGAGATTTTCCTCCATCATCAGCTTTATTTCGGTTACTGAGGAGAACCAGGAAAGGTATGTTCAGAGTTGAGTTCAGGAATATAACCCTTACCCAAGTTGGTAGAACTTCCTATGTCAGTGGCATTTTGAGTAATTTTTCCTTTTATGTAACTACATGATTTACCCATGAAGACAGAAAAAAAGGTTGATTTCTGTCCACAGCAAAAAATAATTCTTCTGCACAGTTCAACTCCGTAGAGAAATACTGTTGTTTTTGTTTGTTTGTTTTTTGTTTTTGTTTTTGTTTTTTTTAGGTTAAGTAAGATTTTCCACTGGCATTTGTCATTGAGAAAAGGGAAAAAAGCTAATTTTAAAAATATTCTTGGCCTTAGAAGCCTAGGCGGATATATGCTCTCTTTTTAAAGTTAGAGCTTTAATTGCATGATTATTTGGCATGAAATACAGCAAGATTGTTTTTCTTATTATAAAGCTATCCCAGAGAAGAAATGATAAACAGCAGGAAAATAAACTGAAGAAGAGAAAACCAAAGGGAATTGAGATTGTTCAGCCCGTAGAAAAGCTGGCTAAGAGGTGATTTAGTAATGATCTTCTAGGACCTGAAGGGCAGTCATTAAGAACCAGATGCTTCCCATCTGCAGTGAGGGCGGAGCCACAGGAAATGACACTATAGAATGAGAAAGTTTAAGAAAGAAATTACTGGCAGTGAAGACTGTCAAATATCAGAACACATCACTATGGAGGTTATGAATTTACCTCTGGGCTGTTTTACAATTTGGTTTCAAACAGAATAGAGTCTCTCTTGTTTGAGATGATTGAGGTGAGGTTAGATCAGGAATATGGGCAAAGGGATTTCTCAAGATTTTTCTTAAATTCTATCATTCTATCAAGCCTGTATTCTTATTTGCACCATGTCCAGTAAGGTGCTAGTTTTACAATGTGGTTTTTTTTGCATTACATTTCCACTTAATGAAGTTTCAATTTCTGAGTTATTTTTCATTATGGAAGTTTATTGTATGACTGTTTTACTCTCTTAAATAATTGAAAATTGTGACTCTGCCCCACTATTCTTCCTCTCTTTTTCAACCATTTATTTTATCCTTATGCTAATTCTCCCACTTTTCAGTTTTGTGTTCACTCTCCTGAACAGACCTTTGAGAGCATTCAGAGGCTTTGCACATTTGCCACATTATTTGAGGCCAATTTAATAGCTAATTATTGTTTTATGATTTCAGAATGTATGGGAGAATGTGATTCCATACAATAACAATTTCAGTATAGTCCACAATCTTCTCACCTGGCCTTCACTGAGTGAATATATGTCTTTGAAGCCATGTCTACATCAAAATAACCATTTGGCTCAATCATTCTTAGTCAAGGAGTAAGACGCTGGAATCAGAAAGAAACTGTCAATCCCCTTAATAGACAACTTTGATAAAAACTTTCATTTGGTTGTCTAAATCTTTTTTTGCGCTGAGTCCTGTTGAGGGAAATATAGGTACATGGTATGCCTGTCTGGGTCTAAAGAACCATTACACTGCAATAAGAATCCATCAAATGCCAAGGACTCCTCACTGCCTATGGAAAAATAAATCTTAATGAATCAGTCTGATACTCAGAGTCCTCCTCAATCTTAACATGGGCCTTCCTCTCTGTTATTTTTATTCTTCACAAGTCCTCTATTTTATTGTTACTGTTCCCATCATGCCATACTTTTACTAAAATCTACTGTTTTCTTAGATGCTTTCTACTACTTAAAAATTGCAAGCCTATCCTTCTATCCAATCCGCTTTTTCCTATCATCATATTTGTCATTATATGTACTACTTGTTGATTATTTACCATGTTTAAGACATTGTGTTAAGCCTTCATTCATTAGCCAACTTAGTATTTGAAAGAACACTGTGGGGCATATATTCTTGTTCCAGAGCTCATTTCCTTTTTTTTAAGATTTTATTTATTTATTCATGAGAGACACACAGAAAGAGACACAGGCAGAAGAAGAAGCAGGCTCCCTGAAGGGAGCCCTATGCAGGACTCGATCCCGTGACCTCAGGGATCACGACCTGAGCCTAAGGCAGACGCTCAACCACTGAGCCTCCCAGGCATCCCAGAGCTTATTTCTAATAGCTTCTCCTTTAAGAGACCTCATTTAACTAAATGAAACCTTATAATCTCCCCCTTTCTGATTTAATAATACCTATTATCTTAACATTTATGAAGGAACTAAATCTTAATAGTTTTTTTTTTTAAAGATTTATCTTTTTTTTTGAGAGAGAGAGAGAGAGATAGAGAGAGAACAAGAGAGTGTGCAGAGGCAGGAGGGACAGAAGGAGAAGGAGAGCCTCAAACAGACTCTATACTGAGTGCAGAGCCTGACTCTGGGCTCGATCTCATGACCCTGAAATCACCACCTGAGCCAAAACCAAGAGTTGGATGCTTAACTGTGCCACCCAGGCACCTCAATCTCAATAGTTCCTCATGTAAATATTATTTTCCTGATTAAACTGTAAGTTCATTGAAAGGAAAATCTGTCACTTATACTAATTTTCATGCCAGTATAATGCAAGATACATAGTAGGCCCACAATAAATATAATACCTTAAGCAGGGAAGGAAAGGGAAGGAAAGTAGAGGAAAGGAAAGAGGGAGAAAGGAAGCAGAGGAAAGGTGATCAGTATCTGGTGAAGTTGTAACCTGTGACACCAATGGTATGTATATTATCATTTCATTAACAGGTTTTTATTGAGCATCTACTATATACCTAATACCATGCTGTGATCTATGAGAGATAAAAGAGAAAGGGAAAATATTACCTCTGCTCACAATAGAGATGGGAAAAAATAGTAAATGCTCACTTAGAAAGGACAATGTAATAAATGTCAGTTAAAAAAATCCAAAAGCCAGACAAACCAAAAGACACAATTCCAACATGGTGCTAAAATGAGTAGTATCGTGTCATACTGGAATGGCGAAAGAATATCTTTGGGGGCCCTAGGAAATGCTCTCCTTTTGGATTTCAGGGTTTTTTTGTGGCCACTTAGATTCCCCTTCTTCCTTATACCTGGCAGTAAAAAAGTACATGAGAATGTAACAACAGAATAATAGAAATAATTTGTGATGCTCAAATGCAGAGCCTTTACTCATTTCTTGGCAAAGTAATTGAACATTGAAGATGCAGTATAAAATGGAACATTTTTGAAACTTAGTGAGTTTATGAATCCAAGCAAAGAGATTCACACCATATCTAACAATGATATTTTAGGCATCATTTTCTCTTCTTTCCTTCCTTCCTTCCTTCCTTCCTTCCTTCCTTCCTTCCTTCCTTCCTTCCTTCCTTCCTATTTGCTGAGAAGTTTTTTCTTTAAATGAGGTAGACAGTCATGATTTTTATTCTCTTTGAAGTAGAGCAATTAAAAAACTTGGAAAGAAAGAGAAAATAATGTGTTCCCTTTCTCACTTTTGAACAAGTATTATCCATATGAATTTTATCTTAAAGATATGTCTACAATGGCCAACAAACACATGACAAAATGCTCTGCATCATTTGTCATCAGGGAAATACAAATAAAAACCACAATGAGATACCACTTCACACCAGTGAGAATGGGGAAAATTAACAAGAAAGGAAACAAATGTTGGAAAAGATGTGGAGAAAGGGGAGCCCTCTTGCACTGTTGGTGGGAATGTGAACTGGTACAGCCACTCTGGAAAACTGTGTGGAGAATCCTCAAAGAGTTAAAAATAGAGCTACCCTACGACCCAGCAATTGCACTGCTGAGGATTTACCCCAAAGATACAGATGTAGTGAAAGACCGAGACAATTGCACCCCAATGTTTATAGCAGCAATGTTCACAATAGCCAAACTGTGGAAGGAGCCTCAGTGTCCATCGAAAGAAGAATGGATAAAGAAGATGTGGTATATATATACAATGGATATTACTCAGCCATTAGAAACAACGAATACCCACCATTTGCTTCAACATGGATGGAACTGGAGGGTATTATGTTGAGGGAAGTAAGTCAATTGGAGAAGGACAAACATTACATGATCTCATTCATTCGGGGAATATAAAAAATAGTGAAAGGGATTATAGGGGAAAGGAGACAAAATGAGTGGGAAATATCAGAGAGGGTGACAGAACATGAGAGACTCCTAACTCTGGGAAACAAGGGGTAGTGGAAGGGGAGGTGGGTGGGGGGATGGGGTGACTGGGTGATGGGCACTGAAGGGGGCACTTGACGGGATGAGCACTGGATGTTATGCTATATGTTGGCAAATCGAACTCCAATAAAAATATATACAAAAAATAAGTCTTCAGAATTTCTCAACATATATACTACTTCCTCTCTGGAATTAAATGTTTTAAAGAACAGGATCATCTAGTGCATTTCATGTATATGTGTGTTTGCTTGTGCATATTATTTGTGGGAATAAATCAGGAGGCTGAATATCGGTATCCTTTATAAATTGACTTTTGAGGCCTTATTTTGTAACTTTATGTGTATGTATACACACAAATATTGTGTGCACACACTCCTTATGCTAGAGAATTGGAGTGGTACAAGTAACATCCTTCACATGTGCCCAGCTTGATCCAGGAATAAGAAAGAGACCACAGAAATGTTAAAAGCAAGCCCTGGAGATTCCAGTGACTTGGCTGTGAGTTTGTTGTTTTTTAACCTTTGAGGTGATGGTTGAAACTGAATGCTGAGATCTTCTAAAATCTTCAATCCAGAAAAATCTTGTGAAGTACTATAAACTCTTGTCAATATTTCTAGAGGCCAGTGGAAAACAGAAATTAGGTATCCTCTACTCTAACAAAACAGAGAAGCAAATGTTAGTTTTTCTTTTATGCCATTTATTTCCTCTCTAGGTCAATACTTCATAGGCTCAAATTCCACTTTTCTTTCACCTGCTTTAATCACTAGCCTTAGCCTGTGAGACATGAAGGTTTAAACTGGAAATGAAGAGAAGATTTTCTTTGATATTTTGAATGAAAGTCATACTTAATATTCAATATTAATATGGAGTATGTCTATATTAATTCAGGGAGAAGTTTATAAATGGCTTGCCTTGGAAGAAGTCTCAAATCTGGTTCTTTTCAAGAAACTTTAGAAACAACTGAAATGGTAGAAAATCCTCATGTGGTTCTGAGAGTGAAGCTTCTTCAGTAGGACCATACAGGATGACTTCTTTTCATTAGAAATTTTTTTTGCATGTTTCCTACTGCTGTAAACCCAACATAAGGAAAGTAACATTATATACTCCTGTTCTGTTGAGCCAGTGATTCACTTCCAACAAGTGTTCAAGTATTACTTTTCTGTCCTGAAGATAAAAATATATCTTGGGCTCAAAGCCAGGACTCAAGCACTAAGCACCAATATTTAGTCTGTCACAGTACAAATTCATGGGACACCCCATCTTTCCTACCATGCTACATTCTATCCCATCTCATTCCAACCCATTCTGTGCCATAATTTTATGTATAAGTATATATGTATTTATATATATACACATATATATATTCTTTAAGTAGAAAATAAGCTTTTATCTTCTAATTCTAAGATATCTTCTTTATTGCCAATTATTTTGTAACTTTTGGATTGTTGGGCTTTATAATATTGTCCAAACAATGTTGCTCTTCTCATGTTCCAGTGGACATATTTGGCTGCAAAAGATGTTATGAATAAACTCATCTTATTTTGCAACTATTATTTCAATGTTAGGGTACAAAATAGAATATATTTTTGATGGAGAGAATTTATTTACCATTTCATTCATAAACCTGGGTCTTTGAAAAACTGGAATGGACAGAATGTGCAGCAATGAGATCACTATTCTTTTCTGATTTTAATTCTTCTAACAATATTTTGTTTATTAAAGAATTAGATCATTGGTGTCAACATGGCACATCTGACAGAAACTTTCATCATTGCAATTATCAGTTTTTATGTGAGTTGAAACATTAGGAGGTTGACCTATGTCTTTAATTTTTTGTCCTCATTTTTTACCTTTTTGTCATTGTGGAGGAGAGCAGGTAGTAAGAGAAGAAAGGAACAAGTGAGTTCTACATTACCAATTGTACATTATTTGTTTCTTTGTTTTGGGATGGAGAGTTAGATTTAAAAAAAAGAATCATCATACCTTAATAGCAAATCTTCATATGATATCCTATTTTTCTACTATTATTCAGCAGAAGAGAAAAGACAAAACATATTTATTGAGCACATGTTTTGTGCAAGCCAGTTTATCAGGTGTTCCAGGAGACCCAAGATGACAAAGATATAGATATGTATCTGCAAAGAGTATATTGCCAGTGGTTATCTCATTTTTTTCTTTGAATACATGCCTTATCTTTGTTTTGTTTTCTTGCAAGGTGGAGACCATATGACCCAACCCATTATTTCTTTGGGTCCCTGTTAATAAGTGGTACCTGGACTTCATGGCAATACCCTTTGCTCATGAGGTTTTGATTTTTCCCTTTCCTTTCATAGAGTGTATAGTTGACAAGTTTTGCTAAGGATTTTGTGGATTCCTCAGTTTCTCAAACCAAAAATTTTGGATTTAGCTGTAGGAGCAGCACATTCTTTGTTCTAAAGAAAGCAACAACTTACTGTTCAGAATGTTGTTTGTTCTACTTCTGACTTGCCCCAGACTCGTGGATTACAAATACATTATACATAACTTTCCATTAATATTCTGAACCTTTAAAACAGCTCTAGTTTTGTTTTGTTTTACTTTTGCACATAGAGTCAATTTCCTTATCATACTTACAGGCCTTAGAAAATTTACTATTACCCTTGCCACTGCAACTGTTTGTGCTCTCTCTTGCATTCTCTCTCTCTCTTTCTCTTGCTGTCACCCTCTTTCTGTCTCAATTATACTATTCTTCACAAGACCATCAAAATATATATGGTTGTGGTAGGATGATGCTCTCCATGATGTGAACCTCAAAAAGTTAAGGACATTCCTATATATTCTTATCTGTCCTTAATTTGTTATTAGTCTATCATCTACAAATGTATTATAAATTTTCCTTGAGTCTGATTATATGTATTTTATTTTAATCCTAGTATAGTTCACATACAGTGTTATATTACTTTAATATGTATAATATAGTGATTCAACAATTCCATAAAACACTCAAAGCTCTTCATGAGAAATGTACTCTTCAATCCCTATCACCTATTTTATCCATCCCCTCACCCACCTCACCTATGGTAACCATCAGTTTGACCTCTATGATTAAGAGTCTATTTCTTAGTTTGCCTCTTTGTTTTCTTTCCCTATGCTCCTTTGTTTTGTTTCTTAAGCTCCACATATGAATGAATTAATATGGTATTTGTTTCTCTCTCACTGACTTATTTCACTTAGCATAATACTTTTAGGCACCATCCATGTTGTTGCAAATGTCAAGATACGATTCTTTATATGGCTGAGTAATATTCAATTATATATATATGACATCTTCTTTATCCATTTATCTATCAATGGACACAGGCTACTTCCATAATTTGGCTAGTGTAAATAATGCTCCTATAAATATAGGAGTGCATGTATCCAAATGAATTAGTATTTTGGTATTTTTCAGTAAATACACCGTAGGGCAATCACTAGTTCATAGGATACTTATATTTTTAACGTCTTGAGGAACGTTCATACTGTTTTCCATAGTGGCTACATCAGTATGCATTCCTACCAACAGTGCAAGAGGGTTCCTTTTTATCCATATCCGTGCCAATGCTTGTTGTTTCTTGTGGTTTTTTTCTTATGATTTTTAATTTTAGCTCTTCTGACAGGTGTGAAGTGATATCTCATTATACTTTTGATTTGTATTTCCCTGACGAAGATTGATGTTGAGCATCTTTTCATGTGTCTGTTGACCATCTGAATGTCTTCTTTGGAAAAATGTCTCTTCATGACTTGCCCGTTTTGCAATTGGATTATTCATTTTTTTGTTGTGCGGAGTCTTATAAGTTCTTTATATATTTTGGATACTAACCCATTTACTGGATATGCCATTTGCAAATATCTCCTCCCATTCCATAGATTGTCTTTTAGTTTTCTTGATTGTTTTCTTCACTGTGAAGAAGCAAGTCTTATTATTTCCCTTGCCTTAGGAGAGATATCTAGAAAAATGTCACTAAGACCAATGTCAGATACATTATTATCTGCATTCTCTTCTAGGATTTTTATGGTTTCATGTCTCACATTTAGGTCTTTAATCCATGTTGAATTTAGTTTTGTATATGGTGTAAAAAAGTAGTCAAGTTTCATTATTTTGCATGTAGCTGACCAGTCTTCCCAGAAGTTTGTTGAAGACATTTTTTTCCCATTGGATATTCTTTCATGCTTTGTAAAATATTGACTATATAATTGTAGGTTTATTTCTGGGTTTTCTGTTATGTTCTATTGATCTATGTATCTATTTTTGTGCCAGTACCATAATGTTTTGATTACTGTAGCTTTGTAATATATAACATGAGGTTCAGAATTGTGATGCCTCCAGTTTTGCTTTCTTTTCCAAAATTGCTTTGGCAATTTGGGGTCTTTTGTGGTTCCGTATCAATTTTAGGGTCGTTTTTTCTAGGTCTGTGAAAAATGCTATTGGTATTTTGATAGGAGTTGCACTAAATCTGCAGATTGCTTTGGCTAGTATAGACATTTTAACAATATTTGTTCTTTCTTCTAGTACATGAACATGGAATGTCCATTTCTTTGTTTCATCTTCAATTTCTTTCATCAGTATTTTATAGTTTTCAGAGTACAGGTATTTCACCTCTTTGGTTATGTTTATTGCTAGATATCTTATTATTTTTGGTGCAAATGTAATTGGAATTTATTATTTTTTCCTTAATTTTTCCTTTCCTACTTCATTATTAGTTTAGAGAAATGCAAAAGATCTGCACTTTGATTTTGTACCCTGTGACGACTACAGCTATAGTGTTTTTTTTGGTGGAGTCTTCAGGGTTTTCTAAATAGAATATTATGTCATCTGTAAATAATGAAAGTTTTGTTTCTTCCTTACTGATTTGGATGCCTTTTTTGTATATTTTTTTAATTGGAGTTCGATTTGTCAACATATAGTATAACACCCAGTGCTCATCTCTTCAAGTGCCCCCCTCAGTGCCCGTCACCCAGGCACCCCAACCCCCTGCCGACCTCCCCTTCCACTACCCCTTGTTCGTTTCCCGGAGTTAGGAGTCTCTTATGTTCTGTTACCCTGATTTTTTCCACTCATTTTCTCTTCTTTCCCCTATAATCCCTTTCACTATTTTTTATATTCCTCATATGAGTGAAACCATATAATGTTTGTCCTTCTCTGATTGACATGATGCCTTTTATTGCTTTTTGTTGTCTGATTGCTGAGGCTAGGACTTCTAGTACTATGTTGAATAAAAGTAGCAAGAGTGGACATCCTTGTCTTCTTCCTGAACTTAGGAGGAAAGCTCTCAGGGTTTCCCCATTGAGTGTGATACTAGCTGTGGGGTTTTCATATATGGCCTTTATTGTGTTGATGTATGTTCACTCTAAATCTACTTTGTTAAAGGCTTTTATCATGAATGGATGTTGTACTTTGTCAAATGCCTTTTCTGCATCTATTGAAATAATCATATACTTTTTATCTTATCTCTTATTAAAAGCAGAATGGATTTTTCATACTTGGACCCTTGTCCTGAATGGTTATAACACAAAGAGCTAAGCTTTAGATAAAAAGAAATTTAATGAGCCCTTATTATGTGTGTGTACAAGTGTAGCCTCCTTAACATGATGGTATGATGTATTTCTTTTATCGTATCATTTGAGAGAATAAATCCAAACTATAAGAGCAAAGCTGTTATATTTTTATGGATGGACTTCTAAAATACTTAACTTTTAAAAATTACTTCCACTGGAATACTATTTAACATTACTTGGTTTTATGAAACGGACAAACAAGATATTTTCTTTTGTTTTGACAGATTAGAAGAGATTAATTTCAATGTTAATTATTTACTGAGTTCCTAAAATAAAATATTAATCCACTAGCTGAGTATATGTTTATTGAATTTACTTTTATCCTTCTTGTAGTTTTTTCAAAATGGATTTTTGCTTCTTTGATCAAAGATGGTGTGCAAAATATAGAATAGTTTATGAACTTACCCCAAATTACAAGCTGAAACAATAAAAACCACTTAGTTTTATGATCCAATTCAAATAGCTTTAAAATTATCTAACACTATTTTATATTCCACCTCACAATTAGTTTTTTTCTTTGTGATTTAACGTTTTCAACATTAGTGTCTAAATAAAGTTATTTATTTTTGTGAATGACAGACATTTTGACATACCTTAGGATGAAAAAAATGGAGTCCTTAACCTTATACAAACAAGCAAAAATTATATTTCCTGCATCACTAAAGACTCATTCAGTTCTCCTTCTGGATTCCATTGCTCCAGTTTTCTTAGTCTTCTGCACATGTACTCATTATTACTGAAGGACAGGAAGGAGACAAACATTTTGTATCAGCTATGTAGAGAAAAGCCTGGCTTGTCCCATTCAAAAACGAACCTTGGTTCCCATAGGCAAATACTTCAAATTTCACTTCTTGAAATAAAAAAGATAAGCACCATACTGTCATTGTTTTGCTGCTTTTTTCTTTTTTACCCCCAAAACCGCTTTTTTCTAATTACTCTTTTTAATTTAAGATAATCATGAATCCACATGCAGTTGTAAGAAATACAAGCATACCTCATTGTATTTCCCTGCTCTTTATTATGCTTTGCAGATACTGCTTTTTAGCAAAAGCTTTTTGCCAACTCTTCATCAAGCAAGTCTATCTCACCATTTTTCCAACTGCATTGGCTCACTGTATGTCTCAGTGTCACACTTTGGTAATTCTCACAATATTTCAAAGATTTTCATAATTATTAATTTTGTTATGGTGACCCATGATCAGTGATTTTAACTTGCTGAAATAGCATTTTCCTAATGATGTTAAACGCATTTTTAAAGATTATTTATTTATTTATTTATTTATTTATTTATTCATAAGAGACACACACAGAGAGAGAAGCAGAGACACAGGAAGAGGGAGAAGCAGGCTCCATGCAGGGAGCCCGAGGTGTGACTCTATCCCAGGTCCTCAGGATCATACCCCAGGCCAAAGGCAGGTGCTGAACTGCTGAGCCACCCAGAGATGCCTTTAAACATATTTTTAAGTGTTTATTTTTTATTTTTTTAATAATAAATTTATTTTTTATCGGTGTTCAATTTGCCAACATATAGAATAACACGCAGTGTTCATCCCGTCAATTGCCCCCCTCAGTGCTCGTCACCCATTCACCCCCACCCCGCGCCCTCCTCCCCTTCCAACACCTCTAGTTCGTTTCCCAGAGTTAGGAGTCTTTATGTTCTGTCTCCCTTTCTGATATTTCCTACCCATTTCTTCTCCCTTCCCTTCTATTCCCTTTCACTATTATTTATATTCCCCAAATGAATGAGAACATATAATGTTTGTCCTTCTCCGATTGACTTATTTCACTCAGCATAACACCCTCCAGTTCCATCCACATTGAAGCAAATGGTGGGTATTTGTCATTTCTAATGGCTGAGTAATATTCCATTGTATCCATAAACCACATCTTTATCCATTCATCTTTCGATGGACACCGAGGCTCCTTCCACAGTTTGGCTATTGTGGACATTGCTGCTACAAACATCGGGGTGCATGTGTCCCGGCGTTTCATTGCATCTGTATCTTTGGGGTAAATCCCCAACAGTGCAATTGCTGGGTCGTAGGGCAGGCCTATTTTTAACTCTTTGAGGAACATCCACACAGTTTTCCAGAGTGGCTACACCAGTTCACATTCCCACCAACAGTGTAAGACGGTTCCCTTTTATCCCCATCCTCTCCAACATTTGTGGTTTCCTGCCTTGTTAACTTTCCCCATTCTCACTGGTGTGAGGTGGTATCTCATTGTGGTTTTGATTTGTATTTCCCTGATGGCAAGTGATGCGGAGCATTTTCTCATGTGCGTGATGGCCATGTCTATGTCTTCCTCTGTGAGATTTCTGTTCATGTCTTTTGCCCATTTCATGATTGGATTCTTTGTTTCTTTGCTGTTGAGTTTAAGAAGTTCTTTATAGATCTTGGAAACTAGCCCTTTATCGGATAGGTCATTTGCAAATATCTTCTCCTATTCTGTAGGTTGTCTTTAGTTTTGTTGACTGTTTCCTTTGCTGTGCAAAAGCTTCTTATCTTGATGAAGTCCCAATAGTTCATTTTTGCTTTTGTTTCTTTTGCCTTCGTCGATGTGTCTTGCATGAAGTTACAGAGGCCGAGTTCAAAAAGGGTGTTGCCTGTGTTCTCCTCTAGGATTTTGACAGAATCCTGTCTCACATTTAGATCTTTCATCCATTTTGAGTTTCTCTTTGTGTATGGTGCAAGAGAGTGGTCTAGTTTCATTCTTCTGCAGGTGGATGTCGAATTTTCCCAGCACCATTTATTGAAAAGACTGTCTTTCTTCCAATGGATAGTCTTTCCTCCTTTATCGAATATTAGTTGACCATAAAGGTCAGGGTCCACTTCTGGGTTCTCTATTCTGTTCCATTGATCTATGTGTCTGTTTTTCTGCCAGTACCACACTGTCTTGATGACCACAACTTTCTAGTACAACCTGAAATCTGGCATTGTGATGCCCCCAGATATGGTTTTCTTTTTTAAAATTCCCCTGGCTATTCGGGGTCTTTTCTGATTCCACACAAATCTTAAAATAATTTGTTCTCCCTCTCTGAAGAAAGTCCATGGTATTTTGATAGGGATTGCATTAAACGTGTATATTGCCCTGGGTAACATTGACATTTTCACAATATTAATTCTGCCAATCCATGAGCATGGAATATTTTTCCATCTCTTTGTGTCTTCCTCAACTTCTTTCAGAAGTGTTCTGTAGTTTTTAGGGTATAGATCCTTTACCTCTTTAGTTAGGTTTATTCCTAGGTATCTTATGCTTTTGGGTGCAATTGTCAATGGGATTGACTCCTTAATTTCTCTTTCTTCAGTCTCGTTGTTAGTGTATAGAAATACCACTGACTTCTGGGCATTGATTTTGTATCCTGCCACACTGCCAAATTGCTGTATGAGTTCTAGCAATCTTGGGGTGGAGGCTTTTGGGTTTTCCATGTAGAGTATCATGTCATCAGCGAAGAGGGAGACTTTGACTACTTCTTTGCCAATTTGAATGCCTTTAATGTCTTTTTGTTGTCTGATTGCTGAGGCTAGGACCTCCAGGACTACGTTGAATAGCAGTGGTGAGAGTGGACATCCCTGTCTGTTCCTGATCTTAGAGGAAAGGCTCCCAGTGCTTCCCCATTGATAATTATATTTGCTGTGGGCTTTTCCTAGATGGCTTTTAAGATGTCGAGGAATGTTCCCTCTATCCCTACACTCTGAAGAGTTTTGATCAGGAATGGATCCTGTATTTTGTCAAATGCTTTGTCTGCATTTATTGAGAGGATCATATGGTTCTTGGTTTTTCTCTTGCTAATATGATGAATCACATTGATTGTTTTACGAGTGTTGAACCAGCCTTGTGTCCCGGGGATAAATCCTACTTGGTCGTGGTGAAAAATTTTCTTAATGTACTGTTGGATCCTATTGGCTAGTATCTTGTTGAGAATTTTTGCATCCATGTTCATCAGGGATATTGGTCTATAATTCTCCTTTTTGGTGGGGTCTTTTTCTGGTTTTGGAATTAAGTTGATGCTGGCTGCATAGAACGACTTTGGAAGTACTCCATCTCTTTCTATCTTTCCAAACAGCTTTAGGAGAATAGGTATGGTTTCTTCTTTAAACGTTTGATAGAATTCCCCTGGGAAGCCATCTGGCCCTGGACTCTTGTGTCTTGGGAGGTTTTTGATGACTGCTTAAATTTCCTCCCTGGTTATTGGCTTCTTCAGGTTTTCTATTTCTTCCTGTTCCAGTTTTGGTATTTTGTGGCTTTCCAGGAATGAGTCCATTTCTTCTAGATTGCCCTATTTATTGGCTTATAGCTGTTCATAATACGTTTTTAAAATCGTTTGTATTTCCTTGGTGTTGGTAGTGATCTCTCCTTTCTCATTCATGATTTTATTAATTTGAGTCTTCTCTCTCTTCTTTTTAATAAGGCTGGCTAATGGTTTATCTGTCTTATTAATTTTTTCAAAGAACCAACTCCTGGTTTTGTTGATCTGTTCCACAGTTCTTCTGGTCTCGATTTCGTTGAGTTCTGCTCGAATCTTTATTAACTCTCTTCTTTTGCTGGGTGTAGGATCTATTTGCTGTTTTTTCTCTAGGTGCTTTAGGTGTAAGGTTAGCTTTTGTATTTGAATTCTTTCCAGTTTTTGGATGGATGCTTGTATTGCGATGTATTTCCCCCTCAGGACTACTTTTGCTGCATCCCAAAGATATTGAACAGTTGTATCTTCATTCTCATTAGTTTCCATGAATCTTTTTAATTCTTCCTTAATTTCCTGGTTGACCCTTTCATCTTTTAGCAGGATGGTCCTTAACCTCCACGTGTTTGAAGTCCTTCCAAACTTCTTGTTGTGATTTAGTTCTAATATCAAGGCATTATGATCTGAGAATATGCAGGGGACGATCCCGATCTTTTGGTATCGTTTCAGACCCGATTTGTGACCCAGTATGTGGTCTATTCTGGAGAAAGTTCCATGTGCACTTGAGAAGAATGTGTATTCAGTTGAGTTTGGATGTAAAGTTCTGTAGATATCTGTGAAATCCATCTGGTCCAGTGTACCATTTAAACCTCTCTTTTCTTTGGAGATGTTGTGCTTAGAAGACCTATTGAGTGTAAAAAGGCTAGATCGAAGTCACCAAGTATAAGTGTATTTTTTTCTAAGTATGTCTTAACTTTGGTTATTAATTGATTGATATATTTGGCAGCTCCCACATTCGGGGCATATATATTGAGGATTGTTAAAGTCCTCTTGTTGGATAGATCCTTTAAGTATGATATAGTGTCCCTCTTCATTTCTCACTACAGTGTTTTGGGTAAATGTTAGTTTATCTGATATATGGATGGCTACCCCTGCTTTCTTTTGAGGACCATTTGAATGGTAAATGGTTCTCCAACCTTTTATTTTCAGGCTGTAGGTGTCCTTCTGTCTAAAATGAGTCTCTTGTAGACAGCAAATAGATGGGTCCTGCTTTTTTATCCAGTCTGAAACCCTGCGCCTTTTGATGGGGTCATTAAGCCCATTCACGTTCAGAGTTACTATTGAAAGATTAGTTTAGTGTCATCATGTTATCTATTCAGTCCCTGTTTTTGTCGATTGTTCCATTGAACTTCTTCTTTTTTTAATTTTTTTTATTTATGATAGTCACACACACAGAGAGAGAGAGAGGCAGAGACATAGGCAGAGGGAGAAGCAGACTCCATGCATTGGTAGCCCGACGTGGGATTTGATCCTGGGTCTCCAGGATCACACCCCGGGCCAAAGGCAGGCGCTAAACTGCTGTGCCACCCAGGGATCCCTGAATTTCTTCTTAAAGGGGAATTTTGAGAGTCCTCCTTAAAATTTCTTCCAGAGCTGGTTTGGAGGTGACATATTCTTTCAGTTCCTGCCTGTCTTGGTAGCTCTTTATCTCTCCTTCCATTCTGAATGAGAGCCTTGCTGGATAACGTATTCTTGGTTGCATGTTTTTCGCCTTTAGGACCCTGAATATATCCTGCCAGCCCTTTCTGGCCTGCCAGGTCTCTGTGGAGAGGTCTGCTGTTACCCTAATAATCCTCCCCTTAAAAGTCAGGGATTTCTTGTCTCTTGCTGCTTTAAGGGTCTTCTCTTTATCTTTGGAATTTGCAAGCTTTACTATTAAATGTCGAGCTGTTGAATGGTTTTTATTGATTTTAGGGGGGGATCTCTCTATTTCCTGGATCTGAATGCCTGTTTCCCTTCCCAGATTAGGAAAGTTTTCAGCTATGAATTGCTCAAATACATATTCTGGACCTCTGTGCCTTTTGGCGCCCTTGGGAACCCCAATTAAATATAAGTTTTTCTTCCTCGGGCTGTCATTTACTTCCCTTAATCTATCCTCATGGTCTTTTAATTGTTTGTCTCTTTTTTCCTCAGTTTCCCTCTTTGCCATCAACTTGTCTTCTATGTCACTCACTCGTTCTTCCACCTCTTTAACCCTCGTCGTTAGGACTTCTAGTTTGGATTGCATCTCATTCAATTGATTTTTAATTTCTGTATGATTAGATCTAAATTCTGCAGTCATGAAGTCTCTTGAGTCCTTTATGCTTTTTTCTAGAGCCACCAGTAGTTTTATAATAGTGTTTCTGAATTGGCTTTCTGACATTGAATTGTAATCCAAATTTTGTACCTCTGTGGGAAAGAGGAATGTTTCTGATTTTTTCTTTTGAGGTGAGGTTTTCCTTCTAGTCATTTTTCTCAGTGCAGAGTGGCCAAAAACAAGTTGTATTGGGAAAAGGAGAAAAGGAGAGGAGAGAAAGAAGGAAAGAAAAAAGAAAAAAGGAAGAAAAAATGAAAAAAAGAGAAGAAAAAGAGAAAGAAGGAAAGAAAGAAAAAGGGTGGGGGAGGCAAACAGAAATCAAAATGAAAAAAAAAAAAAAAAAAAAACACCGAGGAGTATCTTCTGATTCCGTATACTTTAAGTCCCTTGACTTCCCCTGGAACTTGTCTGTCTAGTTGGTCTTCTGGGGGAGGGGCCTGTTGTGCTGATTTTCAGGTGTTAGCACTTGGGGGAGCTGCTCTGCCCCCTGCCTGGTGCAGGGCTCAGTGGGGGTTGTTTACCCTGTGAGGCCCCAGGAGGAACAACCCCAGTGGCGGGGGCAGCTCTGGAGCCCTGGAGTCAGCTCCCACAGTAACTACGGAGCTCTCTGCAGGGCCTGGAGGCTCCGGCGGCGGGGCCGCTGATCTGCTCAGCTCGGGGCAGGAGCGTCCTTGCTGTCCTGGGCCCTCCCGGCCTCTGCCTGTCCTGGGGGGAGGCCGGATCCTGGGCTGTGTCCCCGGTACCCTGTGCTCCCGGGCCTGTGCTGTTGGATTCGTGCTCCCCGCCAGGCAGTCCTGTCTCCGCGGAGCCTCTGCCTGACCCCCTCCGAGCTGCTCCCGGGGCGCGCAGGCCCCTCTGGGCGGAGCCGCTTCCCGAGCCCCTCGGAGCTGCTCCCGGGTCCAGCCATGCACGCTGCAGCCCTTTAGGGAGCTCGGGGCACTCTCCCCAGGGCGCAGGTGTTTGTTTGTGTCCCAGGGAGCCTGAGGGCATCCCCGCCCTCCTGGGCTCCTGCTCTAACTCCCCGCGAGCCCCTTTCCGCCCGGGAAGATTGGTGCAGCTCCTGCTTCTCCGGGACGGGGCTCTCCTGTCCTGGGGACACTCCCCGCGGCCTTAGCCCGGCTCCTCGTGGGGCCCCTCCCCCTTGGATGCCTTTTGTTCCTTTTTTTTTTTTCCTGTCTTCCTACTTTGGTAGAAGGGTGAACTTTTCTCACTGCAGCATTCCAGCTTGTCTCTCTTTAAATCTCAGGCCGAATTTGTAGATTTTCAGGATGATTTGAAGGTTATTTAGGTAATTTGGTGGGGACAGGTGACTAGGGGACCCTGCTCTTCTGCCATCTTGCCCCTCCTCCCTATTTTTAAGTGTTTATTGGTCATCTGTACATTCTCTGGCAAAATGTCTCTTCATGTTTTTTGCTCATTTTCTAATTTATTGTTTGGTTTTCTCACTGGACAATTTTGGATACTATTTCAATTATTAGATAGTATTCTGGATATCATTATTATTTGTTTGATTTGATACCATTTCTTGTCAGATATGTGGTTTGTACATATTTCTCCCACTCTGGATGGTGGATGACTTCCATACCTAGTAATATAATATCTTTTATTCTTCCAGATGCTTTGTTTTTTCAGTCCTTACCAAGGTCACTAAGAGTCTTACTCAGACTGATAATTTGATGGGTATAATTTGTTGACAGCTTTTCATCCTTTTAACAGGGTATTTCACAGTGAAAAAGTTTTAATTTTGATGAAGTCTAATTTATCCATTTTTCCTTTTCTGGACTGTGCTTTTGATGTCAAGCGTAAGAACTCTTTGCATGGCCCTAGATTCCAAAGATTTTCCCCTATGCTTTTTTCCCAAAAAGTTTTATAGTTTTTACATTTTACATTTATATTCTTAATCTATTTTACTTAATTTTTTATTTAAATTCAATTAACATATAGTGTATTATTAGTATCAGAGGTACAGTTTAGTAATCCATCAGTTGCATATAACACCCAGTGCTCATTAAATCAAGTTGCCTTCCTTAATGCCTATCATCCAGTTATTCCATTCTCCCATCCCCCCTCCAGCAACCCTCAGTATGTTTACTAGAGTTGAGTCTTTTATGATTTGTCTCTTGCTCTGATTTTTTCTTATTTTATTTTCCCCTCCATTCCCCTATGATCATATTTTGTTTCTTAAATTCCACATATGAGTGAATTAAAATGATAATTGTCTTTCCCTGATTGACTTATTTTCCTTGGCATGATACCTTCAAATTCCATCCTTATTGTTGTAAATGGTAAGATTTCTTTTTTTTTTTTTTGATGGCTAGGTAATATTCCATTGCATATATACTGTATCTTCTTTATTCTTTCATCTACCATTGATATCTGGGTTCTTTCCATATATTGGCTATTGAAATTGCTTCTATAAACATTTGGGTACAGTTTAATCACTTCAAATCACTATGTTTTTATACTTTGAATAAATACCTAGTAGTGCAATTGCTGGGTTGTAGGGTAGCTCCATTTTTAACTTTTTGAAGACCCTCCATACTGTTTTCTAGAGTCACTGTACCAGCTTGTATTCCCACCACCAGTGTAAAAGGATTCCCCTTTCTCCTCATCCTTGCCAACATCTGTTTTCTCCTGACTTGTTAATTTTAGCCATTCTGACTGGTATGAGGTGGTATCTCATCATAGTTTTGATTTGTATTTCCCTGATGCCAAGTGATGTTGAGCATTTTTTCATGTGTCTGTTGGCTATTTGTATATCTTTTTTGGAGAAATGTCTGTTAATGTCTTCTGCTCATTTTTTCACGGATTATTTAGTTTTGGAGTGTTAATTTTATTTTATAAATTGTGAAATATATTTCAAGATTCGTTATTTTTGCTTAAGGATATCCCATTATTTCATTTTTTTTTGTTGAAATGGCTATTTTCCTCCATTGGCTTGCTTTTACATTTTTGTAAGAAATCAGTTGGGCATATTTGTGTCAGTCTATTTCTAGGTTTCCTGTTCTGTTGATCTGTATGTTTATTTCTCCATTAGTACCACACAGCATTGATGACTGTAAATATACAATAAGTCTTGAGATCTCATAGGCAAAAATTCCTCTCCCTTTGGTTTGGGTATTTTTTCAGTATTGCTTTAGTTTTTCTAGATCCTTTGCCTTTTCATATAAATTTAGAATAATCTTGTATACACATTCAAAATGTCTTGCTAGAACTTTGTAAGAATGAATTAAAACTTGTAGTAGTTTGTGAAGAACTGACATCTTTACCATATTGAATCTAACAATCTATTAACACAGTGTGTTTCTTCATTTATTCAGATCTATCAATTTGTGAAGAACTGACATCTTTACTATGTTGAATCTAACAATCTATTAACACAATGTGTTTCTCCATTTATTCATATCCTCTTTTTAGATTTGTCTCATCAGTGTTCTGTAGTTTTTAGCACATAATTATACATGATTTGTTAGATTTACACTTAAGCATTTACTTTTTTGATGATTATAAATGACATTGTATTTTTATTTATTTGGTTTTTTAATTTTTGCTTTTGTATTTCTAATTTTGATATCCATGGTTTCATGATAGCTTATAGAAATGCAATGGATTTTTTTTTCTGAAATACATTTGATTCTTCTATTGTTATATCTTAAAACCTTGCTGAACTTATAAGCTTAGGGGGATTTTATTTCTATAGGTTACTTGGGATTTTTGACATAGACATCCTGTCATCTTACACATAGGGCCAGTTTTACTTTTTTCTCTCCAATCTGCATGCCATTTATTTCTTTTTCTACCCTATTGCCCCAGATAGAATTTTCAACAATAGATTGAATAAGAATTGTAAATTTCATCTAATAAGTAATGTATCATTTTGCTCTTCAAAATTTTATCTTTGTGTTTTTCAGAAATTTAAATATAATGTGTCTTGGTATGGATTTCCTTTTTTAATGTTTATCCTGTTTGGAGTTCATTCAGCTTCTTGAATCTGTAAGTTTATGTCATATGCCATTTGTGAGATGTTTTTCAGCCACTGTTTCTTTGAGTACTTTTTCTGTCCTATCCTCATTTTCCTCTCTTCTCCAATGAATAAATATTACATCATTTGTTTTAGTCCCACAGGTCTTACGAGCTCTGTTAAATTTTTCTAATCTCTTTTTTTTGTGTTCTTCATAATTGGTTATTTTTATTGTTCTTTTCCATTTAACTGATTCTTTCCTCTGTCCCCTCTACTCTACTGTTGAGGCTGACCACTGGATTTCCTTTTTGGTTACTGTATCTTTTTAGTTCTAAAATTTCCATTTGTTCTTCTTTATATCTTCTAATTATTTGCTGACACTAGTCTTTGGTAAATCTTCCTATTTTTTCATTTGATTCAAGTGTGTTCATAATAGTTTGTTGAAGCCTTTTTTATCATGGCTGTTTAAACCATTGTCTATTAACTCTAACATCTCTAACATCTTAGTATTGATATCTATTGTCTTTATTCATTTAGTTGAGATTTGCCTAGTTTTTGCTATAACTAGTAGTTTCCAATTTAAATCTGGATTTTTTTTCTATTATGTTCTTATTTAAACCTTTCTGTCTGGATGGCCATCTTTTAGCCAGATAGCTGGCTATCTTTTCATTTCTTTGTTAAAGATTTATTTATTTATTTGAGAGATAGAGAGATAGAGGGGCAGAGAGAGAGGGAGAGAGAAACTTTAGGAGACTTTTGTGCTGAGCATGTAACCACTGCAGGCCTCAGTCCCAGGAAAATGGAGGGGGGGTCATTACCTCATTATTGCCTGGTGAAGATAGAAGTCTAGGTTCACTACTCAGCTTCCAATAACACTCAAAATGAGGATCTCCTCACTACTGATGAATGGATGGGGGTTCCAGATTCTCCCATGTTCTCCATTGATGCCATGGTGTGAATGACTGCATTATCACTTAGCAGTGGTGAAATGCTTCATCTTACAGCAACTCAGTGGAAAGGTGGAGATGTGCCTCATTACAGCTGGGTGAGGGTAGAAGTCCAGCCTCCCCATATGATCTCCACTAACCCCACAAAGGGAAGGGAGGAGGGTGAACTGTGTTACAGCTGATGGGGATGAAAGTCTTGGCTTCCTATTTGACCTTCCTTGATACCAGCCTGATAAGGGTTTTAAGATACCTTGTTATAGCATCCTGAGAGTAGATGTCTAGACTCTCCTGTCAGCCTTTGCTGGCATGTGTAGAAGTGGTGGCATACTTTTTTGTGGTGTTTGGTTAGAGTAGGGTGATTATTGTCTAAAAGTTTTCTATTTTCCTAAGCTGCCCTTTTCTTTGTCCTTTAGCTAGAGAAAGCAAGTCTTTGTTGGACTTTTTTGTTTGTGCCTGTTGACATTTCTAGGTTGCAGGCTTGTTGAGCAACAAATCTGGAATATGTGAGACAGAAAGAAAACCCAGAAAACTCACCGTCATGTCATTCCTTGCATCCTGAGATCCCTAGCCTGTCTTCCTCTCCCTGCCTTTTAATAGTATTCTTTTGTTTGTTTTATGTATAATATCCAGAGCTTAAGTTGTACTTAGCAGAATGAAAAGGGAAAAGTATATCTGTTCCATCTTCCCCAAAGCAGAAGTCTAATCAAGCAATTTATTTTTGAAATAAAAAAAATCACGTTCACTTGAGTACCCTTCCCCATTGGTAAAAGGTAATGAGCCTTTTCAAGATCATGGAAACACCATGGGCCAGACTAAACTACTACTTTGCAGTAACTTCCATCATCTCATGGTAGTTTGATATAGGCCATTGGTGGTGATAAACATTTTCTCAGATATAATTGCTCTTTTATTGGTCAGTTGTAAGGCAGGAGATCTGTTCAGAGTCTCCATAGGTGATCAGAACTGATTACAAAGAGACCACAAAAAATTATTTTCTTTGATAGTATTAGGCTCACTAGAATCCACTGAGGAACTTCTCAGAGGCTAGCAAGATGGAGCCAACTAAAGCAATGTAGAAGAAAAGCATTCCCTTGTACCCAAAGACTACCACTTTGGCCAAAAGGAATTTCTGTGATTTGAACATCTACATCACTGAAGGGATCTTTTAAAAATTACTGCTACAAATGACAAATACCCACCATTTGCTTCAACATGGATGGAACTGGAGGGTATTATGCTGAGTGAAATAAGTCAAACGGAGAAGGACAAACATTATATGGTCTCATTCATTTGGGGAATATAAAAAATAGTGAAAGGGAATAAAGGGGAAAGGAGAAAAATGAGTGGGAAATATCAGAAGGGGAGACAGAACATGAGAGACTCCCTACACTGGGAAAAGAACTAGGGGTGGTGGAAGGGGAGGTAGGCGGGGGGTGAGGGTGACTGGGTGACGGGCACTGAGGGGGGCACTTGATGGGATGAGCACTGGGTGTTTTTTTTTAATTTATTTTTTATTGGTGTTCAATTTACTAACATACAGAATAACCCCCAGTGCCCGTCACCCATTCACTCCCACCCCCCCGCCCTTCTCCCCTTCCACCACCCCTAGTTCGTTTCCCAGAGTTAGCAGTCTTTACGTTCTGTCTCCCTTTCTGATATTTCCCACACATTTCTTCTCCCTTCCCTTATATTCCCTTTCACTATTATTTATATTCCCCAAATGAATGAGAACATATAATGTTTGTCCTTCCATATGTTGGCAAATTGAAAACCAATAAAAAATAAATTTATAAATAAAAAATAAATAAAAAATAAATAAAAATACATTTTAACTTAAAAAAATAAAATAAAAAAGCCAAATGCTACATAGACATTTTAATATGTAATATTTAGTACTATCATGATACATGGGTAATAGATGAACAATAGGCTTACTAGAAGTTTTATAGGAAGACCTAGAGTTGGTAACTGCCCTTCAGGTTATGGAATCAACTACCTTTGATTTCTTGTTTTTTCCTGTCTTCTGAATAGCTCGTGCTAGGAATCAATAGGATAATAGCCATAGTGACAAGAGTAAAATCAAGAGTTTCCAATACTTCACACACACACACACACACACACACACACACACAATCCATGCAGAGGGACTTAAGGAGATACTCAGTCTTATCACATACCAATAACTATTTTATTATTTAGTATTTATTTATTCATGAGAGACGCAGAGATAGAGGCAGAGGGAGAAGCAGGCTCCATACAGGGAGCCTGATGTGGAACTTGATCCTGGGTCTCCAGGATCATGCCCTGGGCCAAAGGCAGATGCTCAAATCCTGAGCCATGCAGGCATCCCTCAATAACTATTTTAAGTCTTCTTTTGCAAACTGGAAGGTAATGAAAGTTTATTTATGTTGCATATAACTAAAATAGAAAATAAGATAATTTGCTCTAAGCTAACAAGCATAAACATTAGTTTTAAAATATGTATACACAACCACGAAAAGAGGAAATGGGGCATAAATGAAGAAGATGAAATGTGATTTGGTAAGGGGATAAATCACATCCTACAAATATGTCAAAAAATGGCTTCTCCAAAAGTCTTATTTTAGTAGCATGTGATAGCCAAAGTCATGACTTAGTTACTCTCTATAGCTTATGATTCCCTCTAGACTTGTTTGCTATATGGAATCATGGTGGAAAATGGATGTAGAATAGACTATGTAACTGAAATGACACTCAAGCTATTTAGGTTGTCACCAGGATTATATATGAGAGCACTTCTTTTTATGAATAGTTTTTCTTAAATTACAAAGTTCTCATAGAACATATCAGCTCTATGATATAAACCCAAAAAGGTAGTCAAAAATAATATACTGTTAAAATATAACAAAGTAAAATAATAACTTACATACAGATATAAAAATACACATGGGTTAAAGTTTTATTTTATTAATATGATATGAATATACTAAGCAGGTATTATAACTGGATCAAAGAAAAGTTAAAAGAGCAAACACTTTTATAAAAAAAAGAATGTTGAAATGAATTGCAAATGGAAACAAAACTTTTTCTCAAGTGACGTGGGGGGTCTATTAAATTTCTATCATACAGGCCTGATTTTTTTTTAGTACAATTCCACCCTCTTTTGATCAAAAGCCATCTCAAAAAAGATTATCTTCATCACAAAATATGATCTGTCTCATTAGATTTGACCTGATTATTTACATAGGTGCAGCAAGTGTGTTAATTTGCCATATGGTCTTCTGAAGTTTGCTTTGATAGAAATTTTCGTGAGGAATATCAGATTGGACTTTTATAAGCCTCTCATTATTTGCAGTCCTAAGACTAAGAAGCAAGCCAGATTTTACCTGTAGTACCTATACTTTTAGGTGATTTCCTCTCTTCTTGAGGTCTTTAAAATATGCTAGGTTCCTGGCCTACCAGAAAGCGATCTTTCTTACTCAGTTGTAAGTCTAAGAATGCTGGAAGCCAGGTGCAGGCCAGTTATCCCAACAGGGATAAGCTTTGGCTTTATAAAGTCACCCATACTTCTTTTTTTAATATTTTATTTATTTATTCATGAGAGACACAGAGAGAGACAGAGAGGCAGAAACACAGGCAGAAGGAGAAGCAGAGGGAGAAGCAGAGGGAGAAGCAGGCTCCTCGCAGGGAGCCTGATGTGGGACTCGATCCCGGGACTCCAGGATCATGCCCTGAGCCAAAGGCAGACGCTCAACCACTAAGCCACCCAGGTGTCCCAAAGTCAACCATACTTCTGTAAAAGTACCTGATCACTTGTATTAAATAAGCATAAATCTCAAATATAACATCCTAGGCAAGTCTTTAGTTGTATAACCAATATTTTCAATTATGTCCTAGTAAAAGGAGAACAGATTCTTATTGAACCTATGCAAATAACTACATTGATAATAATAATAATAATAATAATAATAAATTTAGTAGAGCCTCCAAATTGTGAATGGGTAAGGTAAGAATAAAATCATTTAAAAACTTTTCATTTGAGTTTACAAAAGTAGAGTCTCCTGGGCATCCCGGGTGGCTGAGCGGTTTAGCACCACCTTCAGCCCAGGGCCTGATCCTGGAGACCAGGGATCGAGTCCCACATTGGGCTCCCTGCGTGGAGCCTGCTTCTCCCTCTGCCTGTGTCTCTATCTCTCATGGATAAATAAATAAAATCTTAAAAAAAAAAAAACAAAAGTTGAGTTTACTAAATTGTTGTAAGTTATAGATAGCTTAAGAGGAAAGAAAACACTTTCTTATGAAACCAGAAAATAAAATATTAAACTATCAAGAATATTATTTTAAAATTTCACATCATTTCACTTAGTCTTATATAATTAATTCTTGTTCTATAGGATCTTGTGCTAGCAGAAGCCTGTACCCAAAAGTACTTACCATAGTCCTTTTCTTTTGGGCTCTGAGACAGTTTCTCTTTGTTGAAGATGAAGCATACAGGCCTGATGCTGATTGCAAGTACTTTCAGGGAAGCATCATAGTAAAACAAACAAAAACATCAAATCTATAAAACAAAACAAATCAAACAACAAGAACAAACAGAGTCATAATATAGACAAAAAACAGTGGTTGCCGGAGGGGAGAGAAGGAGGGATGGTGAAATAGGTGAAGGGGATTAAGAGGTAGTACAAATTTCCAGTTATAAAATAAATAATTCACAAGTATATAAAGTATAGCGTAGGGAATATATTCAATAATATTGTAATAACTTTGTATAGTGACAAATATTAACTACACTTATTGTGGTTAGCATTTTGCATTGTATGTAGTTGTCAAATCACCATGTGGTATACTTGAAACTAATATAATATGTGAACTATAATTCAGTCTAAAAAAATCTATACATGACAAAACACTTAAAATGGTTGTGGTTAATTTATTGTAGATAACTTTCAAAAGTGAAAAATCTGGACTTATTTCATTACAACAAAAGAATTTAGTTATTTTTTTGATAGGCAAAACAAGGTAATCTGTCCAAAAAATGTTTTAGACAAAATAATTACAAATATAATAGTTAAATTAACCCTATTCTCAAAAAAGAGTGGACATTATATCTAATTTTTTGAAATGGATTAATATAATTTTTTACTGAGAAAAGAATCTTAAAATATAACATATAATACTCCTGACAGAATATACAGTGAATATTCTAAGCATATAGTAAGAATAAACCAAGAATATATTCATATCAAGTAAATGATTCGATATGGAGTACATTCTAAACATCTCTATATTAAAAAAATTTCGGGGGGGGGGCGGGGCAAGATGGCAGAAGAGTAGGGTCCCCAAGTCACCTGTCCCCACCAACTTACCTAGATAACATTCAAATCATCCTGAAAACCTACGAATTCGGCTTGAGATTTAAAGAGAGAACAGCTGGAATGCTACAGTGAGAAGAGTTCGCGCTTCTATCAAGGTAGGAAGACGGGGAAAAAAATAAGGAAATAAAAAAGCATCCCAAGGGGAGGGGCCCCGCGAAGAGCCGGCTAAGGCCAGGTGGCTAGTGCCCCCAGGACAGGAGAGCCCTGTCCCGGAGAAACAGAAACTTTACCAATCTTCCCAGACGGAAAGGTGTTCGCAGGGAACTCCGGCAGGATCCTAGGAGGGGCGGGGATGCCCTCAGGCTTCCTGGGGCACTAACAGAGGAACTGCACCCCAGGGGGAGAGCGCCTCCCACACCATGGGCCTAGCTCCCTAAAGGGCTGGAACCTGCGCCCGGCGGGGCCTCAGGAGCAGCCCAGGTGGCGGCTCAGGCGATGGCTCCAAAATCAGACAAAGACCCCACCAAAAAGGAGAATTATAGACCAATATCCCTGATGAACATGGATGCAAAAATTCTCAACAAAATACTAGCCAATAGGATCCAACAGTACATTAAGAAGATTATTCCACCATGACCAAGTGGGATTTATCCCCGGGTTGCAAGGCTGGTTCAATACTCATAAAACAATCAACGTGATAGATCATATCAACAAGAGAAAAAACAAGAACCATATGATCCTTTCAATAGATGCAGAGAGAGCATTTGACAAAATACAGCATCCATTCCTGATCAAAACTCTTCAGAGTGTAGGGATAGAGGGAACATTCCTCAGCATCTTAAAAGCCACGTTCGAAAAGCCCACAGCAAATATCATTCTCAATGGGGAAGCACTGGGAACCGTTCCCCTAAGATCAGGAACACAACAGGATGTCTACTCTCACCTCTGCTATTCAACATAGTACTGGAAGTCCTAGCCTCATCAATCAGGCAACAAAAATAAATAAATAAATAAATAAATAAATAAATAAATAAATAAATAATAAATGAAATAAAAAGCATTCAGGTGATCCCTGGTGGCTCAGCGGTTTGGCACCTGCCTTTGGCCCAGGGCGAGGTCCTGGAGTCCTGGGATCGAGTACCGCATTGGGCTCCTGGCATGGAGCTTGCTTGTCCCTCTGCCTGTGTCTCTGCCTCTGTCTCTCTCTCTCTCTCTCCCTCTCTCTTAAATAAATAAATAAATAAATAAATAAATAAATAAATAAATAAATCCTTAAAAAAATAAAAGGCATTCAAATTGGCAAAGAAGAAGTCAAACTCTCCCTCTTCACAGATGACATGATACTGTATCTAGAAAACCCAAAAGTCTCCACCGCAAGATTGCCAGAACTCATACAGCAATTCGGCAGTGTGGCAGGATACAAAATAAATGCCCAGAAATCAGTGACATTTCTGTACACTAACAATGAGACTGAAGAAAGAAATTAAGGAGTCAATCCCATTTACAATTGCACCCAAAAGCATAAGATACCTAGGAATAAACCTAACCAAAGAGGTAAAGGATCTATACCCTAAAACCTCCAGAACACTTCTGAAAGACATTGAGGAAGACACAAAAAGATGGAAAAATATTCCATGCTCATGGATTGTAAGAACTAATATTGTGAAAATGTCAATGCTACCCAGAGCAATTTACACATTTAACACAATCCCTATCAAAATACCATGGACTTTCTTCAGACGGTTGGAACAAACCATCTTCAGATTGGTGTGGAATCAGAAGAGACCCCGAATAGCCAGGGGAATATTAAAAAAGAAAACCAGAGCCTGGGGCATCACAATGCCAGATTTCAGGTTGTACTACAAAGCTCTGGTCATCAATACAGTGTGGTACTGTCACAAAAACACACACATAGATCAATGGAACAGAATGGAGAAACCAGAAATGGGCCCTCAACTCTATGGTCAAGTAATATTCAACAAAGCAGGAAAAACCATCCACTGGAAAAAAGACAGTCTCTTCAATAAATGGTGCTGGGAAAATTGGACATGCAGTCACATGCAGAAGAATGAAACTAGACCATTCTCTTACACCATACAGAAAGATAAACTCAAATGGATTAGAGATCTAAATGTGAGACAAGAATCCCTCAGAATCCTAGAGGAGAACACAGGCAATGCCCTTTTTGAACTTGGCCACAGCAACTTCTTGCAAGAGACATCCATAAACGCAAGGGAAACAAAAGCAAAAATGAATTATTGGGTCTTCATCAAGATTAAAAGCTTTTGCACAGCAAAAGAAACAGTCAACAAAACTAAAAGACAACCTACAGAATGGGAGAAGATATTTGCAAATGTCCTATCAAATAAAGGGCTAGTATCCAAGATCTATAAAGAACTTATTAAACTCAACAGCAAAGAAACAAGCAATCCAATCATGAAATGGGCAAAAGACATGAACAGAAATGTCACATAGACATGGCCAACAAGCACATGAGAAAATGCGCCGCATCAACTAGCTATCAGAGAACTACAAATTAAAACCACAATGAGATACCACCTCACACCAGTGAGAATGGTGAAAATTAACAAGACAGGAAACAACAAATGTTGGAGAGGATGTGGAGAAAGGGGAACCCTCTTGTACTGTTGGTGGGAATGTGAACTGGTGCAGCCACTCTGGAAAACTGTGTGGAGGTTCCTCAAACAGTTCAAAATAGAACTGCCCTACGACCCAGCAATTGCACTGCTGGGGATTTACCCCAAAGATAGAGATGCAGTGAATCGCCAGAACACCTGCACCCCAATGTTTATAGCAGCAATGTCCACAATAGCCAAACTGTGGAAGGAGCCTCGATGTCCATTGAAAGATGAATGGATAAAGAAGATGTGGTCTATGTATACAATGGAATATTACTCAGTCATTAGAAACAACAAATACCCACCATTTGCTTCTACGTGTATGGAACTAGAGGGTAATATGCTGAGTGAAATAAGTCAATCGGAGAAAGACCATTATATGGTCTCATTCACTTAGGGAATATAAAAAATAGCGAAAGGGAATAAAGGGGAATGGAGAGAAAATGAGTGAAAATATCAGTGAGGGTGACAGAACAAGAGACACACCTAACTCTGGGAAACGTACAAGGTGTAGTGGAAAGGGAGGTGGGTAGGGGTATGGGGTGACTGGATGGCAGGCACTGAGGGGGCACTTGACAGGATGAGCACTGGTTTTTATGCTATATGTTGGCAAATTGAACTCCAATAAAAAATAAAATTAAATTTAAAAAAATTAAAAAATAAATAAAATAAATAAAAAGAAAAAAATAAAAAATCTCCTGGGGCACCCAGGTGGCTCAGTGGTTGAGTGTCTGCCTTTGGTTCAGGCTGTGATCCCAGGGTCCTGGGATCAAGTCCCACATCAGGCTCCTCACAGGAAGCCTGCTTCTCCCTCTGCCTATATCTCTGCCTCTCTCTCTCTCTCTGTGTCTCTCATGAATAATTAAATAAAATCTTTAGTACATTAATAAATACTAAAAAAATTTCCATAAGTAAGTGAAATGAATCTTCATTTGAAAACCACTAGCCTAAAAGATGCTAGATTTGAATTAAAAAATCGAAGTCATGACAAATTTAACGTTTTTTAAATAACTGAAATTATGACTGATAACACTATACCACTATCTAATATCAGCAAAAGCACTGCCAGGACTCTGATAAATAGAAACATATTATGGACAGGAAAGGCTTTGACAAATCTCTTCGAATGTCCCACACTGTATACAATTTCTGAAATATTTATACTAATAATATTTTACCCACACAAATTTAACTTAGAGAATGTTAAGCATCTTTTCTGATTTGAAAACTCTCCCTATGAAACTC
This sequence comes from Canis lupus familiaris, assembly GCF_011100685.1. Taxonomy (NCBI): domain Eukaryota; kingdom Metazoa; phylum Chordata; class Mammalia; order Carnivora; family Canidae; genus Canis; species Canis lupus. Next base: position 79,773,606 of record NC_049260.1, read on the forward strand.
ATAAATAGTAACATATCAAATAAACCTAATTACTTCTATAACCTTACTTTTTATGAAAAACAAATCTATGTGCTTTTCCAGGAATCCTTTAAAAATTACTCATAAGCTATATTTTGTTGTATTGTAATTTTAAATCTAGGAATTGATTGTATGAAGACAAAATCAGCGGAGAAATAAAGATCTTTCTCTTCCTCTTCTTATAAGGCCACAGTTCTATCAGATTAGGGCTCCATCCTTATGACCTCATTTAACCTTGTATCCTAAAGACCCTATCTTTAGGCTCATTGGTGATTAGGGCATCAGCATATGTACTGAAGGGGTATACAATACAGTCCATTGCACACTCTCACACAGAGAGCCCTTGTAACTTCCATTCTAAAATTTCAGCCATGGGTCAAGTTAACACAGAAGCATATATCAAAGAGCTTGTCTATATCAAAGAGCTCTCCTCCTCTCAGTGGGTAAGAATACTTAACTGACTTGAGTTCAAAATTGACAGGCACACAATCAGAATATATTAACAAACCAGACTTTCTGTTGCCTCTCATTCAGCAGACACAAGTTCTCTTGATTCCTATTGGACCAGTTGGTTCAACTATTAATCAGTTTAGGGATTAGCAGGTGATCAAACCATAAGACCAAATTCCCAATCAAAAAGGCTAAGAAAATATACTCTCTGTTATCTTTCACTGTAACAAAGAATATATTTCTATAACAGTTCATTTACAAAGATCAACAAATGGTCAAACTGTAAAACCAAATTCTCGGTGGAGAATAATTTATTGGCTGTAAACAAACCTAAAACAAAATTGGAGAGCAAAACTGAAATGAGAAAAACACAGTCAGCATAGTTCTACTGATTCTTTGGATTCATCTCGGGGAACCAAGAGAACACATGCCTGGGCTAAAATTTAAAAGATAATTTTCAGAAAAAAGTAAAAATCATGACTCTTACATTGATTTAAAATGAACATGTACTAAAGACTTTTGGTCTTACAAAATGAAGGAGCCAAACAGATGTTATAATCTGTTTAAAAGAAAAGACAAAAAGAGCCCAAATATGTATAGAATAAGGTATATCATAATTCTGGACTTCAAGTTATATTGCATAACTGTAGTAATCAAAACAGTATGGCACTGGCACAAAAATAGACAGAGATCAATAGACTAGAATAGCAAACCCAGAAATGAACCCACAACCGTATGGTCAGTTAATCTTCAACAAAGAAGGAAAGAATACCAAATGGAAAAAAAAAAATATATATATATATAGTGTCTTCAACAAAAGTTGTTGGGAAAACTGGTCAGCAACATGCAAAAGAATGAAACTGGACCACTTTTTTATACCATACACAAAAATATATTCAAAATGGAATATAGACCTAAATGTGAGACCTGAAACCATAAAAAATAAAAATTCTAGAAGAGAACACAGTCAGTGATCTCTGTGACATATGCTATAGCCCTGTCTTTCTAAATATGTCTCCCGAGGCAAGGGAAGAAGTATAAATCAACTATTGTGTCTTCATCAAAAAAAAAAAAAAAAAAACCTTCTGCACAATGAAGGAAACAATCAAGAAAATTAAGTCAACCCACAGAATGGGGAAGATATTAGATATTTAGTATACAAAATATATAAAGAACTTATAAAACTCAATACCCCAAAAACTAGTAATCCAATTTTAAAAGGGGCAGAAGATGCAAAGAAACATTTTTCCAAAGAAGACATTCAGGTGGCCAATAGACACATGAAAAGTTACTCAACATCACTCATCATGAGGGAAATGCAAATGAAAATCAAAATGGGATATAACCTGACACCGTTTAGAATGGCTAAAACCAACAACACAAGAAACAACAAGTGTTGATAAGGCTGTGAAGAAAAAGGAACGCTTGTGCACTGTTGGAGGGAATGCAAACTGGTGCAGCCACTCTGGAAAATAGTATGGAAGTTCTTCAAAAAGTTTAAAGTAGAACACCATAGAATCCAGCAATTCCACTATTGTGTATTTATCCAAAGAATACAAAATACCAATTCAAGGGGATACATGAACCCCTGTATTTATAGCAGCATTATCTCCAATAGCCAAATTATGGGAACAGCCGAAGTGTCCATCCACTGATGAAAGGATACAGAAGATATATATACATATCTATATATGTATCTTCTGAGAGAGAGAGAGAATGGAATATTATTCAGGCATAAAAAGAATGATATCTTGCCATTTGCAATGACATGGATGGAGCTAAATTATTATACTAAGGGAAATAAGTCAGCCAGAGGAAAACAAATATCACATGATTTCAATGTTATATAAGAAATAAAACAAATAGTCAAAGGGGGAAAAAGAGAGAGGCAAATCAATAAATATACTCAACTATAGAGAACAAATTGATGGTAACCAGAGGGGAGGTGGGTGGGAGAATGGATTAAATAGATGATTGGGATTAAGGAGCATAATTGTTGTGATGAGCATCATGTGTTGTATGTAAGTGTTGAATTGCTGTACTGTGTACCTGAAACTAGTGTTATACTGTATGTTAACTCATTCAAATTTAAGTAAAAACCTAAAAAAAATAACATTACATTGCATGTTAACTGAAATTTAAATAAAAACTAAATCAATTAATTAAATGTGAAAAACAAAGAAAAACAAAAAATAGTATTTACATGAATTATAAATAGAGACAAAATTGTTTTTTTCCATGAAAGTGAAGAAAATCAATTATACCTCTCCCAGGAAAATAGAATTTATAATTTACAAACAGTTACAAAATAGCTCAAAGAAAATGAATAGGGGGGCACCTGGGTGAATCCATAGGTTATGCATCTGACTCTTGATTTTGGCTCAGATTATATAATCTCAGGGTCACGAGATGGAGTCCTACACTGGGTTCTGCACTGGGTGTAAAGCCTATTTAAGATTCTCTCTCTTCCTCTCCCTTTATCCTTCCCCCTCACTCCCTTGCACAATCTCAAGAAAAGGGAAAAAAAGAAAATGAACAGGGCTAGAATAAAACAGGCCACAAATTTTCCACTGAAATGTAGATTTCCACTGAAACACAATATTTTCCACATGTAAAAATAGTTGAGATTTGTTTTGTTGTAAAATACTTTCTTTAATTATTTTTTTTAAATGTTGCAAATTATATTCCTGGTAGTATTGCTCCAGATAATATTTAATTGAGTTCATACACTCTCATAGACTTTGGGGTTAACATTCACTACCACCACTACAATCATCATAATGATTGTTAGTACTTATATAGCACTAACTCTGTGCCATACATGCTTCTAAGCATTTTACATGCATTAATTCATTTACTCCCCAAAACTCTGTAAAGTAGGCCCTAATATTATCCCCATTTTACACGTGAAAAAACTGAGACACAGAGAAATAAAATAATGTCTATTATTATACAACTAACAAGTTCTGGTAACTAGGCCACTGAGGTATGAGCTTATTATTTGGAGAATCTCATCTAGATTTTACTAAATTGTGTCCTATGATCTATAGAATGCACAAAAAATCCTCCAAAATTTGACATTCATGAAAACCAAAAGATCTTTCATTCTTCCACTGGTTCACTTGAAGAATAATTATTGAGTACTGTTATATTCCAGATGCTGTGCTAAGTGCTGCAAATGCAAAATTATGGGGTTCAGAACATGCTAACCCCAAATATAGAACCTTGGCATATTGACTATTTTAAATTGGAGGGGCTTGAGAAAATAGCAGAAGCAGGAAAGTTACTCTGACATCCTCCCATTTGCCTTTCTCTCCTGAAACAGGTCACAAAACCTTCATGTGAGAGGTGCCCTCCCTTTACCTGGAAGGAACATCCTTATTTCTGGAAACATAAGGACTTCTAGAAGAATCCAAACAATCAGGCCTTGCTAAAAATTTCCCTTTCAGTACACTTACCTCATACTCATTAACCTATCATTTTTCTACACATCTTCCCACTTTTAATCAAACCTAGCATGAAATACTCAGCCCTGCTTGAATCTCTGTACCTTCATTTTCTTAAGAAGTATATAACGTCACTTAAATAAATTTGTATGCTTTTCTTCTGTTACTCTGCCTTTGTCGGTTTAATTTTCAGACTCAGCGAGGACCCTAAGATGGTCAAGGAAAACTTTTTTTCCCCTACCATATATAAGTGAGCAACATCCATAGCTTCAAGTTGCCAGTCTAAGGAGGGAAATGGACATGTATTTAGACAATTATAAAGCAATATGCACTAGCAGTAACTTTCAGTTTGCTGAAGCAGGAACACGTATTTCAAAAAAATATAAACACTGAAGAAAAAAAATGTTGAATATATGGGCAAGGGTGAAGTTGGGGAGAGTTTTGAATACCATGCAAAGTGACTTGGGCTATCCTGAAGGCCAAAATAATAATGATAATGATAATGATAATAATAATAAAGTTTTAAGTAAGAATTGCACTTCAGAAAGGTCACTCCAACAGCAGTATGGAAAGGAGTTAGATAGTAAGCCTGTATCCAGTAAGACTGATGTATCCATTGTCTGAAAAAAAGAACACTCAGAACTTAGTGGGCTACTTATTTGCTTAAGATTCTGCATATCAGCAATTTGAGCTGTCCTCACCTCAGCTGTTCTGTAGGTATCTTCTGGGGCCTGCATGTCTGATCATTTGTGCTAGCTATTTCCTGGGCTTCTCTATCCCTGTGTTTCTTTTAAATATAAGGATAAAAAGGATAGCCCATACTTTTTTTTTCATAGTATGGTAGGTATAATGTCCCCCCACAGTGCCCATGTCCCAATCCCCAGAACCTGTGAATATATTACCTTACATGGCAGAAAAGATGTTGCAGATATGATTAAGTTAAGGATCTTGAGATGGAAAGATATTGTTCTTGAGACAGTACCCTGAATTACCCAGGTGTGCCAAATCTAATCACAAGGGTTCTTATAAGACAGAGGCAAGAGGATCAGAGTCAGAGAAGGAAATTCTAATGACAGAAGTAGAAGTGAGAGAGATGGAGAGAAAATGAAATACCCTACACTTCTGGCTTTGAAGCTGGATAAAGGGGTCATGTGCCAAGTAATGCAGGTGGTCTATAGAAGTTGGAAAACACAAGGAAACAGATTCTTCCTCCAATCCTCTAGAAGGAACCAGATGTGCTGACACCTTGATTTTAATTCAGTGAAACTGATTTTGGACTTCTGACTTCCAAAACTATGTGATAAATCTGTGTTATTGTAAGCCACTAAATTTGTGGGTATTTGTTACAGCAGCAATAGGAAACTAGTGTACATGGCAACCTTAGAACAGCAAGAGATTAAATAAAAGCAAAAGCTACAAGGCTTCCTGAGTCCTTGCTCAGAAGTTGCACAATGTCCCTTTTGCCACATTCTGATGGTCAAAGCAAGCCACAAAGAAAGCCCACATTCAGGGGTAGGGAAATAGAATTTATCTCTTGATGGTTTGAACTATAAAGAATTTGTTGCCATTTATTTATTTATGATTTTATTTATTCATAAGAAATACACAGAGAGAGGCATAGACACAGACAAAGGGAGAAGCTGGCTCCTCACAGGGAGCCCCATGTGGCACTCAATCCCGGAGCTGGGATCATGCCCTGAGCTGAAGGCAGATGCCCAACCACTGAACCACCCAGGCGTCCCTATTTGTTGCCTTTTAAAAATCATCACTAGTTAGGAGGCAGTTAAAGTAATCCAGGTGAGAAGTGAAGAAGACTTCAAGTTACTATAAAACAGATAAAAAGGAAGTGAGAGGTTCAAATATATTTAGTAGGTCAAACCATCAAAATTTGATGATTAAGTGAATGTGGAGTGTGAGGGAGATAAAATGTATTTAATCCTCACATCAAGTTAAGTAAACATTATCACTTACCCTTAGCACAGGAAGAAACATTACCTTCCTTTAACCCAGAAGGATTAAAGGATTTGTCTGATGTCCCTAGGTTGAATTAGAACACAAGACTCGGGATCCCTGGGTGGCGCAGCGGTTTAGTGCCTGCCTTTGGCCCAGGGCGCGATCCTGGAGACCCGGGATCGAATCCCACGTCGGGCTCCCGGTGCATGGAGCCTGCTTCTCCCTCTACCTGTGTTTCTGCCTCTCTCTCTCTCTCTCTGTGACTATCATAAATAAAAAAAAATAAAAATAGAACACAAGACTCCTGAACCTCTGATCTTTTCTCTTGGCTGGACTATATTGCTCACATGTTGCCATGTCCCTGCTTTTACCTCACCCCTTCCTGAGGTCCCAAATTAGTGGAACTATTTCCCCACTTACTTTTTTTTTACCTGGAACAGGTGCCCATGTTTACTCTCACTCTTGGGATTTCATATAACTGGTATAGCAACACTAACACATTCCAAGCCACATAATGGGAGACTCAATAGAGAAGCTAGTAACAAAAGTGCAGATCCAAATAAAGCCATCTTTAAGTAATCATGCCAATAGGACAGTAGGTATAAAATGCTGAGTTGGCTAAGATTAATCTGAGGAGTTGTGGTTTACAAAGGAAGAAGGGTCTTTTAATGGCTTCTTTCTCTGGAAAAGGGATTGTTTTCCCTCTCTTTCTTTCTCCTTAGAAATGAAGTAAATGAAGAAAATGACACCCAAAATTGAAGAAGGTAAACCTTATTTCTTAAGAACTATCGTATCATGTAGCTAGTTTCCTTAGCAACTATATGCGTATTTCCCTACATAGCATCATTAAAACTACAAAGTTAGTGGTGCAGATAGTGGTGTTCTTAAGGTTATCAAAATACTGCTTTTAAATACTCTAACTTTGAATTTCTGTGTAAAAAGCTACATTTTAGCTTTTGGTCTCATTCCCAGTAGATAGTTACTCTAACAGTATTTTATGATTCCATAGATAAGAGAGGTAATGAAGAAACAAAAATTTATCATATTTTCAGGAAAAACATGTCAGACACAAAGTAAGCTTTCACATTGAAAATCTCTATGCCTCCAAGCACAGACTGTCACGTCTTATATATCCATATTACTTCCATGAGGCTTACAGCTAAACCTGGCGAGCTTCCCTTGCAGGAAATCTAACCAACATAAGTGTTCAATAAGTACTAAATGGTATTACTATTAGAAGATTATAGGGAAAATGTAAAAAGAGAAATGCGTATGTCTCCTTGATATGTATGTATTATCTATGTATGAAAACATGAATTCCAAACCCCATCCATGTATGAGATGAGTGGACAGTCCTAATGTACTCAACATCCAGATCAGAATTGGTGTAGAAACTGCAAGGTCTTGGGGCACCTGGGTGGCTCAGTTGGTTAAGCAGCCAACTCTTGATTTCAGCTCAGGTCATATCTCAGGGTCGTGAGATAGAGCCTTGTGTTGAGCGACATGGTCAGCATGGAATCTGCTTGGATTCTCTCTCTCTCTCCCTCTGCCCCTCCTAGTGGAGTAGATAAGTAAAATCTTTAAAAAAAAGATATTGCAAGATCTTTTGAAGCGATATACACACATGACACCTGAAGACTGAATGAATATTACATCTTATGTATGTGCATGTCTGTGTATATGATGTTTTTGAGTAGTGCACAAATGTTGTGATGAATGTCAGTTTATTTTAAAGCATTAGTGAATTAATAGATATTTTGTCATTAAATATTTTTCAAAAAAATGCATACTAAAAATAAAAGTGGTAACTCAGGGAATTTTTGACATTGTTGCATTAGGTTCTGGAGGCCCTTTTTACAGAATCACTGCATGAACGACAGTTATATAAGCCAATGTTTTTTTTTTTTCCTCATGCTTCCTGAGATTCAGGTTAGACCATCATGATGTGATTCCTACCACAGATGTTTGAGGGAGAAGAGTACATGCAGCATGAATGACTCTTAAACAGCCAAGTATGACTTTTCCAGTAAATTGTCACTTTCTACAAATGTCACTAGGCTACATTTTTGGTGATATAAACTGGTTTATTTTCTCATTTAAAGAATATATGCAGTTTTATACCTAATTCTCTATTTGTAATTTTGTATCCTTGTAATATATATATGTATATATTATATATATAACAGATTAAAAAGATGCACTTTAGTCGTACGTTGTTTCAGCGAATGCTTGTTGAGGACCTACTATATGTCAATTATTATTCTAGGCTCTGAAAACAGCAATGAACATCACAGACAAATATTCTTGCCTTCAGAGATCATACATTCTAGTGAAGTTAAAATGCATTATATAGATAAGTTGTTATTTATTCTGTGTCATAGATTTAAAAATGATCAAATAATCTTGGGTCTGACCACAAAGGTTTTCCCTCCAGTACATTTCCCATTATTTGATTAGCTTAACCTACCATGGCTCTTGCTTCATCTTCCACATTCTCTGTGGGATGAGGTTTGGAATCGATTCTCTTCTAGTCTTGGACAACCTCTGCTTTCCCTGTGACCTTCTCAAGGGTCATAATATGAAATGGGATACATTTCTTAGAGAGGCTTACTTATTTTTAACATGGTTTTGGATAAAACGTCCTGAGCATAAACTTGTTGGGGTTTTTTAAATCCTTTTCTCTAGGTCACTGCTTAAGACTTTTTGAATTTCAAGATCATAAGCAGCTCATGTTGCAGAGAACAGATTATTAGCCATCAATTTTTATTTTCTAGGTAAGGTAAAATAGGAGGTTACTTCTTTCAAATATCTTCCATCAGCCACTGAATTTCTCTAAGTAGTATCTTTTATCTATATATATTCTGTGTTGTTTCTTTTCATTTTGGTTTGCCTACAGTTTTTCTTTCTGGCATTTTTCTCCCACTTTTCATTCATTGTGGAAGTGGATGGTGTTAATAAGAAAAGGTAAATTCTCTTAAAGCTATAGAATACAGTAAAAACAGCAATACAAATTAGAGTGAGCTAAATTGTTCAGTAAAAGTCACTTTTTCTCCACTGCTTTTGGCTCCATCAGTATATTCAGAGAAAAGTAAGTTCTGAAAGGCAATTTCCTGGACAAATCTGGCAGGGTGCTAAATCTGAAACTGAGGCAGGAGTGGGCTATTTTGGCATTGAATTACTGAGGTAATTGAGTCATGTAACCACATTATTCTCCATGTTTAGACAAAACTTTACACATCATTCAATTTTCTTCAGAAATGTAAATTGTATAAAGAATTTCCCTAAGTGAGTTACCTACTCTTCTGGACTCAAATCCTATAATTTGATTTCCCTCATTCCAGTGTAACTGCCTACTATTCTCCCAAGCACTAGAGGTTGAAGTTCTTGAAAAGTGCTTAACTCTCAGTGGGGCTTTATGGTGACATTTGGTTAATGTGCTTTGGTAACAAAACATTCTAGGTTTTGAGACCAAAACCCATTTCTATGGTTTTGTTTTTGTTTTAAACACACTATTAAGAAAGAAAATATGTCACAGATATCAAACTTACTGCTTCAGTATTCATTAGATTTATTACCAGTCTAAAACTTGTTTATCAGAATCTATTTAATAATATTAACTATTTTATTCTTTGTTATAGAGAAAAATGAAAAAGATGTCTCCACGATGTTGATTCAATTTGAAGAGTGAAAGGTTTTAAATTTTTAAAAATATTAATAGCTTGATAAAATTTGAAATCCTTATTATTCCATTGTTTTTTCAATGCTACCTGTCCTCAAATCCTCCCCAGTGATGCTCCATGTTTACCAACCATGCCTGCCTTCCCCCTCCTCTGAACCACATTAACATTTCCTTCTGGGCTACATATCTTGTTTGCCTTTGGGCTTTCCTGTCAGATACCCTAATGAGGATCTACATTAAAAGTGAATTGAGGTTTGAATGATGAGAATAACTTTATCTGTTACCCCTCTTTTTCTCCCAGGAGTTTTTTGGATTTTAATAAGGGACACCTGAAAGTAAAACGCATTAACTTGAAGAAGGAATGATAGATGCAATTGCAGGTATCATGCAGGCCAATTAAGTTTGCAGGAGGGATGAAGGGTATGGAGATGCAAGAGAAGAGTTTGAACCTTTAAATCATAAAACACATTGTGGTCTATTATGTACAAGTATGTGCCTAGACCTTGAGACAACTTACAGGATTCTAATCCACTCATTTAGACATTTGACATCTGTTTTTTTTTTTTTTTTTCACAGTAAAAATTGCTCTTAAAACAGTTTGGCACATAGTATTTCTTCTTTACTATATTGCTGCATTGAATTTCTACAATTCCTCTTACCAACAACTCAGTTTAAAATGGGTATGTCATTTCAGTCTAGTTAGATCTGTATCAAGCTGATCACTCCAGTGCAGCTGTGGGTTTATATCCCAAGTCCTGGAAGAACAGGCTGTTTATCTGCTTGCCTGCCAGGTAGAACAACTGTTATTTTTTAACTCTCCTACACTCAATAACAACTGCCCATTCCATTACCAATTCATTTGAGCATTTTAAGAGCATCCTCACAGATTTCAAATGAAAAACTGTATCCTTACTTTTTACATTGATATTGGGTTTGTATCGTAGTGGCGTTGTTGATGGGTGTTTGCTTTTTTTTTTGTTTTGCTGTGTTTTCTTATTTTCAGAATTTTGTTCTTAGATTGCAAGAGTGACCTCTAGTGTGAAACATCTGTATAGTTATAATCTTAAGCTCCAGGGCCTCTTATCCAGCCCTAATTTCCATAGGTATTAGTGTTACATACAAAATATAGCCAGCCAGAACCCCACAAATATGACAAATTATTATCAAAGAATGAAAACCCTAAGTCAGGTTTTTTTCTTACTAGCTGTCATGTATTTTATTCCCAAACTTTGGCTACCAAAGGATATTTGCATCCTGGGGATTATAAAATCACAAGGATAACACTTCCAATAATGCCCTTGCAAGGAACTGGAAGTAAATTATGACATTCTTTATGAGCTGGATGTATTTGACTGCAGAAAACTGTTTTGCAGGTCTCTTGTTGCTCCTGGCAATCCTGTTGTGAATAATTGGCTGGTGCACTCACCTGTTCTCTTTCTTCTCCAGAGGAAGGAAGTGTTTTCCTTACCACCACACTAGGTAGATACAAGGCATAAAGAACACACTGTAGTCTGTATGGGAAAAATTAAAGTAGACTTAAGCATATGCCCTGCCTTCAAACAAGGTCAGCCAGAAAATTTGCAGTACGGTCAATGGGATTTCTTATTCCTTACACAAGATTACATGGAAGCCTTACCTGCCTTGCAGGTAAGGGGAGGGCTTGCTCCCCTTGCAGTAAAAATAACAATCCCTCACACTGGCATAGTGCTTTAAAACTTACAAAGCATTTTCATGCATATTAATTTTCCTTCCTCCCTTCACTTTCTTTAGGAATTAGACATTATTTATCCTATTTCAATGATGAAAAATATGACGCCTGGTAAGATTAAATTGCATGTTCAGGGTTAAACACACCTAATAAATGATGGAGTTATAAGTCTTTGGACTCCAAACTTAATATGCTTTTTCTAATAGTTGCTTCATAGTCTAACAGTCAGGCTTTCCCAAAATTATGTATATATATTTTAAGTAGCCTACATATAAATTTCTATGAGACTTGAGAAAAAGATGATCTGGTTGTAAGGATCCGGGAAGATTTTTATGGAGAAAGTCACATATAATTTAGTCTTTAACAAGTAGGAAGAATATGGGAAGATGATGAAAACCATTCAAAGTTAAGTAAAATCATGGCAATGAAAAGTATGGAACACATACAAGAAATAAAAAGTAGTCTAAATGTTTTAAGTACCAGAGGGAGTGGAAAATAAAGTTAGAAAAGAAAGTCAAGATCAGGAGATGAAAGTTCCCTAATTCTAGAACAGGGTTCCTTGACCTCCACACGATTGACATTCTGGACCACATAGTTCTTTGCTATGGGAGGGACTGTTCAGTGCTTTGCAGCATGTTTAGCAACATGCCTGACCTCTACCCACTAGATACCAATAACTCTCCCTCCTCCAGTTGTGACAACCAAAAATGTCTCCAGATATTGCCAAATATCCCCTTGTAAGGCAATATTGCTCCTTATTGAGAATCACTTGAATTTTTAATTATGAGAGCTGTTTAAGATTTTGAAGGAGAGTACTGCCATGAATGAATCTATACTTAGGGAACAGAAACATAGCAAAAATCTATAAGACAAATTGGAAGGGGTAAAGCATTGAAGTAAAAAAAATTGTTTGGAGAATATGACAATGGTCTCAGCGTAAGGACCAGAGAGAGGTAGCTACTATATTGGAAAGAGCATTAAACTTAGGGGCAGCATACTTGGATCGCATTGCAAGTTCTGCCAACAGTTAGTATGTGTTCTTAGATAAGTTATTTAAAACTTTGTGCCCTCCATTTCTACAGAGTTAAAAGGTGAGACATGATGATCTCAAAGTTCCCTTCTAATTCCATATGTTGTGAATCTCTTAAAGACAGATATGCAAATGTTGTTGCTAAATAACGGCATCTACTTTTCTCTGTACATCCTTTAGAAAACTCTTGTGAGTATGAAATGTGTGTCTGACTTTTCTGTGTAAAGATAAACGGCATGGACTTCCTTCTCAGATTAAGTTGGGTGAACGAGCAATTTAGAAACAGTGAAGAATTTGAATTATAAGATGCATTTTAAAGATATGTAGATATATTACTTTCAAGTATATGAAGTACTTAAACATAGTGTTGAAGCATTGCCTAAGTGAGGTATTTTTGGAAGCTAATTTAGCTAATTGATATAGCATTTACTGAAAGCATACTAAGTGCAAAACACTGTGCTAGGCTTCACAGGGTTACAGAGAGGTTAATTATGGGACCTATCAAGAACCTTATTAAGAGAGATCAACAGTATACACAACTATAATAGAGCAGAATGTAGTACATGCCAGACAAATCATATGTGCAAGTCTCATACACATCAGTAGGCTGATTTTTAGATTATTTAGTGTAGACTACAGATAAATTTTAGGTTTAAAAAATAACCAAATCAACTTTTGAAAATATATATAACTTTTTCATTGAGTTGTTAAAAATATTTGGGTAAGAAAAAAATATATGGATAACAATTATACATCACTCAAGAACTCAAGATGTCTGAGTTTTATATATATATATATAATAATGTTTTGAATCCCTTATTTTCCTTCTTCTTATCTTCCTTTCATAGTAATTTTTCCACACCTAGACTGACCTCATTTGCCAGTGGAACCTTAACAAATAGACAAGAATGGTTGGCAGATAGCAAATTATTTATGTGAAAATAATTGTTTTAAAGAACTTGAAATCTTTTTTCCTTTTTAGAGTTTTGATATGATAGGTATCCTTCCCAAATCTTATCTATACAATTTGTTCCTGGTTTTAACAATATTTGTTCTAAATTATCAACGTTTTTAATGTTAAAGCTTTAATATATGCCATATAATTAAGTGCAAGATTTTAAGAACACATTTCCTATTGAGCTATTTTCTAATATTTTCTTTCTTGCCCTCCCTTCAGGCTATCCACAGAGCTATATGCATAGCAGATGTATTACTTTGGTTAATAGGTCCTGCTTGAGATAATTTTTGATGTACATATACACTCATGTGCATATACAGTGTAAAGGGAATGTGGCAGAGACATATGTAACTAATTCAGGGAAAAGTTGCCATGTCATTCATAGATAGATAGATATTGATAACAATAAATAACAATATCTAGTGTATATGTGTGTGAGAGTAAGTGTGTGTATGTATGTCTAGGCCAAAGAGAAAAAATATACATAACTGACAACTATTCAGGAATTAGTTTTATCATTTGAATGCTTTATTTGGCCTCCTTTTACCTGCCAAGTTACTGTATTGCTTCTTCCTTCCTTATTTAGTGAAGAGACAGAGAATGGAATTAACAGCCAAGTCAGTTTGGCTCCTTTAGCTGTCTTTGGGAGAAAAATACTGTGAAGAATAATTCAAACTAATACACAATATGTGATATTTTACTCTTTATGTATTTCAATAAATTCTGTTTTCCTTGTCCCTTCTTTGTAAATAGCCATGGGTAATCATGTTCCGATAATTTTGACCTTGAAAATATAACAACTGGAATGATACATATATATCTTGTAATATATGTAGGAAAAGTGGACATAAACAGAAGAAAATATGAAATGTAAAGTGGAAAAAGAGAAAACAAGAATGTTCTAAGGAAAAACTCATGGAGAGAATGAACCTGCTAACTATAAAATGCTAGTCTAGTGGGGACCTACCTCGTGTCTATAAATATATTCAAGGTAACAATATAAATGAAAACACAGAAAGGAAATTATTCACAGAATTTCATAGAGCTAAGACTAGCCATTTTTAGTTAGAAAGGAAACTATTAGGAATAAATAAATAAGAGGAAGTACAATTGGAAAGAAACCACTAAAGGAAGGCCTCAATGTGTGGTTGGTTCAGATATTTAAAAGTAATAGCAGTGAAAACTAAACTGTGGTCTAGAGCACAACCTCTTAAAAGAGGAAAAGAACATAAATGAAACAGATTTAATTAAAACAAGCATACCTTCATTTTCTGTATGTAATCTCATCTATTCTTAAACTAGCGATATTCTAGTTAGAAAATCAATTCAAACCTGCTGAGTGTCTAATACCGTTCTAGCTACTTTATCCTCAAGGAGCTCAATGTTTAATATTCTCCGGAAAATCATATGCAGAAAACTGATGTTTTCATCGTGTGGTTCTGATAAATACAAAGAATAGAGAAAACAAGAGTATTGGGTCTTTTCTATAATTACCTGTATTGCTAGTTGCAGAAGCTATTTGCCATTGTCAATTTGAGTATTTCTTCCAAAAGATATAGCCCTGTTTCTTCTGTTTACTAGGCTGCCTTCCTAGCCCACTTCTGGCTAGCAAACTAAACATCTTTCCTCATCAAAACTTACTTGCCTCTGTGCAAATAAATAGGCTACCTCTTCCATCACATGGTCATGAATGTTGGTATGGCAGAGGGCCAGTCCAAATATGTAAGATATACATCACACTGGCCAGTTTCCTACCAAAATGCATTGGGAAAGATGCATTCCTTTATTTTCTGAGTTGAATAGTTAATGAAAATCACCTTTGAGTGTTACTTGAGAGCTTCAAGGGAAAGAGGTTGTTTACAATCAGACCTTGCCTACAGGGACTAGGTGTAAAAGGGGTATAGGGAATGTGCCAGGTTAGAAGGATGTTGAGAGGTCCCAGTTAGCTCTAGTCAAATACAGAGGAGTTATGTAACAGGAACAATTGGCATTGAGATTTTTTCCAACAAGGTCACTCCTGGTCTGCCGCTTCTATAATATTCACACTATGGGAAATATGGGGCAGCATAAGATACAGTTCTGGCACGGGAAACTTGAGAATGTTCAGAAGACTGAACAGAAATAAGTGATATGAGACTACCAATCTAAGAAATGCCATAAAATTATCTTTGATAAAGAGTTCTTGGTGATACCTGAAATCTTTGAAGGCAGAGACTACTATCCCTTCAATACTTAGAAAAAGACCTTCCATAGTAAACATTCGTTATATGCTTGCTGAAATGAAGTGGCATACTTGTGGAAGAGAGACCATAAAAACTAAAAATACATAAAAAATTTAAAATACATGGAGATCATTATTTCTAGAAGCCTACTTACAGGATAAACAGTAGGCTGCAGTGTGTAGCAGTACTGGGAGAATAAGGGATTTTTTTTAATTTGTGCACTACTGAATTTTATTAGCATTTATTATTTTTATACTGAAAAAATCACAGCTTTCTAGAGCCTTTATAAAGGAAAGGACAGGAAACAACTCATGGAAGATAAGAGCTAGATACAAAGGACAGAAGAAATGGGGATGATTGAGACAGGAGGGTTCCCTGGGTATTGGGGAAAGAATTTTAAAAGAGAGAGAAGAAAGATTGTGAGCATATGCTTTGAGAACTTTGCATCAACAGGTGAGTAGAGAATTTTCAATTTTCAAAAGCTCTGCTGTATGAAGCAAATATTATATTGGCCTGCTCTTTGATAAATTTTGAAAAATATATACATTAGTTTTCAAAGAAAAGTGCATATTACATGGAAGACTTTGAAGAACTCCCTTTAGCTTTATCCCATATTAGTGAATGATCAAGAATTATTTTATAAAATTAGCTAATTGTTTCACCATGGAAGATACAAAGATTTAGTAGGGAAAAGATACAGTGAGAAAGAGGGGTTTAATCTAGTAAGGCTGAGTGATTAGGAGCCATACAGGATACCAACAGGGAACGGGAGAGGAATGATAGGTGGAGAATTTATCCCTAGCAGGATGGTTTGCACAGAGTTGCAGGAGGAATAAATAACCCAGATCTGTGAATCATATATGGCTCAAGGAATGGGGATAAATAGTGGAGGATGTACAAGATCCCCAAAGCACACTTTTTCAACTTTCAGAATTTGATTTCACACTGTTTCTGGCATAAGACTCAGAACTTGGCTTCTGACTTTCGCTGTGAGCAACAATAGATATGTTTCTTTTAATCATCATGTCTTTCAGCAAAGGCATAAATATAAGGTGACTTCTTTGTGTATTATTTTATTGCTAACTATAATAATTAGCTTCAAAATACTTCATTTTTGTTGTTCATGTGTCCTTCTGTTTCTAAGGTATAGAAAACTTATTTGAACTTATTAAATAAATAGAATACGAGTGTTCTGCTCTCCTTTTCTTGATCCATTGAACTTACTCTCTTTCCTCGTCTGGAATTTATGAACATGGGGAGAGAAAGAACAGTTTGATACAACCCAAACCTCAAGCAAGAAGTCGAGAAGTAATGGTAACCCTCTCTTATTTGTATTACCTGAATACAGAACTCTGGCTGATTTGCACCAGGTATATAACCATTGCTGACTGTCTTGATGGAGCTTTTCAAAGGCAAGGATCATGTTGGATCAATAGAGAGAGAATAGGGGTGGGGCAGAGGGAGAGGGAGAGAGAGACTCTTTAAAAAAAAAAGATTTTATTTATTTATTCATGACAGACACACACACATACATACACACAGAAAGGGGGGCGGGCAGAGACACAGGCAGAGGGAAAAGCAGGCTCCATGCAGGGAGCCTGACATGGGACTCGATCCCAGGTCTCCAGTATCACACCCCGGGCTGAAGGCAGCGCTAAACCGCTGGGCCACTGGGGCTGCCGGAGAGAGAGACTCTTAAGCAGGCTCCACATTCAGCACAGAGCCTGACACAAGCCTCGATCTCACAATCCTGAGATCATGACCTGAGCCAAAGTTGAGAGTTGGACACTTAACCAACTGAGTCATGCAGGTGCTCAAATATCTGTTCCTCTATCGTTTTCTTTACTCTCTTCTCCCTATTTAAGAGAATTGGAGAAAGAAAGGAAAAACATGAACTGCAGGGCATTCATTTATTATTTGTGTTCTACTTTATTTCAGAATGAATTTGTGGTGGCTTACAAAGATACATTTAATGCCACAGGAGAAAAACAATTTAAAAATAAAAAAACTTTGGGGCAACTGGGTGGCTCAGTCAGTTAAGTATCTGGCTCTTGATTTCAGCTCAGGTCATGATCTCAGGGTCATGGAATTGAGGCCCACATTGGGCTCTGCACTCAGCATGGAGTCTGCTTGAGATTCTCTTTCCCTCTCTCCCTGCCCCTCCCCCAGCTTGCACATAATAAATAAATAAAATATTTTTAAAAAATAAAATAAAAATAAGAAAAATTAGGAAATTCGATCTAAGCTTTTGAGAATCAAGCAAATATAATTGAGCACACTATGTGCCTTGAACTATGCTAGACTCTCTAGGGAAATGAAAGCAAAATATAAGATATAGTTTCTACCTTTAAAGACTATAACATTTAATTGGGAAGATGAGATAAATATCTGTGGTTAGGATCTTTAGCTGTGAAGTCAAGCTGTCTAGTTACATCTCTGCCATTTAGGATGTTTGTGGCTCTGGGCAAGATGTTTAACTTCTTGCTTCTGTTAGCTCATTTGTAAAGTGTGAATAATAATTAATAAAAATGAGAATAATAATACCTTACTTATTGGATTTCCATGAGTGAGGACTAACTTAGAATATAATAAGCACTTAGCTTATTTTTGTTATAACTTTTATTATATTATACTAAAGTAAATGTTTAACTCCTTATGAAGATATGCAAATTAGTGTCATAGAAAAGAGAGAAATCAGTATATTCATAGGGTAGTCAGGGCTGGCTTTGTGGTGTAGGTGACATTTGAGCTAGACCTTGAAGGATGAGGCTTTTAAGTGGGCAAAGGAGGCAGGTAAAGGCATGCCAATCAAATAGGCAGCAAAGTAGAATATAATGAATGGCAAGACAAGGGGGATTTGTAGTCAAAAGAATTTGGTAGTCCAAAAGAACCCTTATGGGACTTCAGAAGATTAATAATGTTGTACAAATCTGATCTGTAATCTGATAACTTTGGATTTAATTTTCTCAATGAGGCATTAAACTTGATGCTTCCATTTTCTGAAGGATTAAAGGATATTTGTGAGATTATTTTAAATATTTCTAGTCACAGCCTACAAACAGCCAACAAGACTTATCAAAGTGAATGGCACCTATGTTAAAGCCACAACCACATTTTATTTCTATTTCTTTTTCAAAAGATTTTTAAAGCTTTCCACAGCCACATTTTTAAACCACACTATTATGCTCAGAAAACATGCTAATATTTTTGTCAGTCACCATATAATACCTGGATCAGTCTTCAGATACACTAAGAATTGTCATGTTTATATTGATGCATTTCTCCTCCAAACTGGTACAGTAGGATTTGACTAGCATATCATTCCTTGTACCAGAAGTTGTGATCTTATCATAAGGGGTTCACAAGTACTTCTGATGATGCAGAAGGAGAGAAAGTGAAAAAGATTTCTGTTTCCAATCAGATATTCTCAAATGACAAAGATGACCATGTTTAGAGGAAGTTATGGTTATCTTGTGTGTATTTTTACTAGTTCTCTTGCCTGGCAACTAAAATAGATCTAACTTTATAAACCTTAAAACCTAATTTCATATAGTTTGAAATCACGTAAATAACTTTTGAAAGAAATTAAAATAAAAACTTTAAGTATGAATCTCATATAGATTTAAATCATTTTAATTGGTATGATTCCACAGGTTGAATAATCTACAAACATAGGTTTCTGGATCAATAGGGGAAATTTTTAAAAAATAAAGTCATTTAATCTTAAAGCATTTATAGAGGTTGTCTTTTTTTCTTTCACTTAACAAAATATAGAGAATCATGTACATTTAATTTCGAACTATTAATTAAATCCAAATGGATTCTTTAGCAACTATATGTATTCTTGAATACACAGAGTATTTGCTTACTTCAACTCTTCTGTCATCTTAGTTTGCTAAGTATGAATTGGACTTGTGTAGTGAGTTAATATCCAAGGTCTTTGTCTTTTCCCATAGGGCGCTTTTTAAAATCCCTTTGTCAAGCTGAGCTATGGAAAACCCTGGATCAAGGGAAGCAGGACCATAAGCCAAAATAAGTGGAGCCAATAGAAGCAGCCAGGGGCCAGTGGGGTATAGAGGAACTAGGGTTCAAGGCAAGGTAGGGTTCACAGGCAGGAAGCCCACTCTGCAATAAATAGAGGAATAGGGAATACACAAGAACTAGGACTCCAGGCACAGTGGCCAGGCTGATTCAGACACAAAACAACAGAACCAAGGGACTTTGGAGCTAAAGCTAAAACCTACCTGAGGCAGAAGTACTCACATCCTCTCCCTTTTAGAGAACTAATGACTGGTACTCTTTCTAGGTCTAGGTATCCAAGTGAAACAATTCTTCTCCACCTGGAAAATCCTAACACTCACTATTCTAGGCCAGCTACTTGAAATATGAGAATGGCAAACCTGAAAGAATCTTTAGAAATTCTCTTAGCTGACTCTATTTTTAGAGGAAGAAACTGAGGCTATTTGTGATAATTAATTTGTCCCAAAAAATCACAGCAACTTAGTGGAATGGCTGAGGCTATAATTTCAGTGTCCTGACCTCAGTATACTTTCCATAACATGTTCCTGCCTTGCCCATACCTGGTGTCCTTGAATGAAAGATATGACTGAGAAAAGTAGTATCATTAGACATTGAGCCAACCAAACCTCTTCTAAGAAGAGAGGAGAAAGTAAGTAAGGTTTATGGGGATGATATACAATCACATCAGAAGTTTCACTTACTCACGCTTAATGAAATTCAGTAACAGAAACTTCTATTGGGATTAAAGCTACTTGATGAGACAGCTTGTAATTCCCATAACTCTAAAAAATTCATTCTCCAGTGGACTTTGCTCCACTTACCCTATGAGTCAATCATAGACTAATGCAACCCCACTGTGCATATTTTAATCATGGTAACAGTGCTATGCCTCATTTTTGAGGCCTACTGCTGTAGTATCTGTCTATAGCATAGGTAAACAACTATTGGCATGTTCCTCACCACCCCTAAAAAGATTTCATGGCTTTACATGCATTATAAAACAAGAAACAGTAGAAAGTTTGAATCCCCCTGCCCTTTTCTCTCTTCTCTCTCTCTCTCTCTCTCTCTCTCTCTCTCACACACACACACACACACACACACACACACACACACATTTTTAACCATTTCCAAATAATTAATCTAAGAGTACTCATAGACTATTTTCCATTCTTCTTCCTTTCCTGATCAATTAGCTTTGGTACCCACTTCTTTCTCTCATGAAATCTTACTCTTTTGGTGGTGATTGGGGGTGGGGTTAGAAAAACATATATGCTGCAGTTTCCACCATCTGGGACAATTAACCTATGTCTCTGCCTTATTGGCTTTTTATCTCCCTTTGGATCTTACTAAAAGAAATACATTCTTTCTTTCTCCCTTTAGCTTCATAATAGTTTGTTCTTGACTATAATTTAAAATTAATTTCAGTGGTTCTCATTTAATTTAGAAAATTATTAGAGGGATTTCTTCTTTAGGAAAAAAATGGGGAGAAAGCTGCATAAAATCACTCTGGAAGGGTGCACCTGGATGGCTCAGTCAGTTAAGCATCTGCCTTTGGCTTAGGTCATGATCCCAGGGTCCCAGGATCAAGCTCCATTTTTTTTTTTATTTTTTGGATAAATATCCAGTAGTGCAATTATTGGATCATGGGGTAGTTCTATTTTTAACATCTTGAGGAACCTCCATATGTTTCCACAGTGGCTGCACCAGTTTGCATTCGCACCAGCAATGCAAGAGGGTTCCTCTTCTGCCACATACTCACCAACACTTTTGTTTCTTGTGTTGTTGATTTTAGCCATTATGACAAGTGTGAAGTGATATCTCATTGTAGTTTTGAGTTGCATCTCCCTAATGGTGAATGATGTTGAGCATCTTTTCAAGTGTCTGTTGGTTATCTATATGTATTCTTTAGAAAAATGTCTGTTCGTGTCTTCTGCCCAATCTTTAATCAGATTATTTGGGATTTTTAGGTGTGGATTTCTGTAAATTAAAAAAAAATATTTTGGATACTAACCGTTAATTGGATATGCCATTTGCAAATATCTTCTTCCAATCAGTAGGTTGTCTTTTAGCTTGTTGATTGTTTCCATTGTTGTGCAGAAGCTTTTATTTTGGATGTAGTCCCAATAGTTTATTTTAGCTTTTGTTTCTCTCACTTCAAAAAATATTAGAAAAATGTTATAGCCGATGCCTGAGACATTACTGCCTGTTTTCTCTTCTAGTATTTTTTATAATTTTAGGTCTCAAGTTTAAGTCTTTAATCCATTTTGAATTCATTTTTGTGTGTGATGTAAGAAAGTCATTCAGTTTCATTCTTTTTCATGTTGCTGTCCAGTTTTCTCAAAACCATTTATTCAAGAGACTGTCTTTTTCCCATTGCATCCATATTTTTGCCTCCTTTGTTGAAGATTAGTTGACTGTGGGTCTATTTCTGGCTTTTTTATTCTGTTCTATTGATCTATGTGTCCTTTTTTTGTGTGTCATTCACATACTGTATTGATTGCTACAGCTTTGTAGTATAATTGAAATCTGAAATTGTGATAACCCCAGCTTTGTTTTTCTTTTTCAGGATTATTTTGGCCATTCAGGGTCTTTTGTGCTTCCATACAAATTTTAGGATTATTTGTTCTAGTTCTGTAAAAAATGCTATAATAGGGATTGCATTAAATCTGTAGATTGCTTTCAGTGATGTGGACATTTTAACAACTTTTATTCTTCCAGTCCATGAGCATGGAATATCTTTTCATTTCTTTGTGTCATCTTCAATTTCTTCATCAATGTCTTATACTTTTCAGAGTTCAGGTCTTTCACCTCCTGCATTAAGTTTATTCCTAAGTATTTTATTATTTTTGGTGCAATTGCAAGTGGGATTGTTTTCTTATTTTCTGTTTTTGTTACTTCAGTATTAGTGTATAGAAATGCAACAGATTTCCATACCTTGATTTGTAGCCTGTGACCTTACTTAATTCATTTTTCAGTTCTAGTAGTTATTTGGTGCAGTTTTTAGGATTTGCTATATATAGTGCCATGTCATCTGCAAATAGTAAAAGTTTTACTTCTTGCTTACCAATTTGGATGTCTTTTTCCTTTTCCTTGTCTGAATGCTATGGCTAGGACTTCCAGTACTATGTTGAATAAAAGTGGTGGGAGTGTACATCCTTGTCTTATTTCTAACCTTAACAGAAAAAATCTCTCAACTTTTCACCATGGGCTATGATGTCAACTGTGGGTTTTTCAAATATGGCCTTTATTATGTTGACGTATGTTCCTTCTAAACCTACTTTGTTGAGAGTTTTTATCACAAATGGATATTGTACTTTGTCAAATGCTTTTTCTGCATCTAGTGAAATAATCATATGGCTTTTATCCTTTATCTTGTTGATGTGATATATCACATTGATTGATTTGGGAATATTGAATCAACCTGGGAATAAATCCCACTTGATCATAGTGAATGATTTTTTTAAATGTATTGTTGGATTCAATATTCGATGAGCATTTTTGCATCTCTGTTCACAGGATAGACTGGCCTGTAGATCACTTTTTGTGTGATGTCTTTATCTTCTTTTTTGTATCAGGGCAATGCAGGCCTCAGAATGAATTTGGAAGTTTTCCTTTCTCTTCTGTTCTTCGGAATAGATTGAGAAAAATAGGTTTTAACTTCTCTTTAAATGTTTGGTAGAATTTGCCTATGAAGCCGTTTGGTCCCAGACTTTTGTTTGTTGGGAGTTTTTTTTTTTATTATTATTACTGATTCAACTTCATTGCTGGTTATCAGTCTGTTCGATTTTCTATTTCTTTCTGATTCAATTTTTGGTGGTTATAAGATTCTAGGAATGTATGCATTTCTTCTAGGTTGTCCAATTTGTTGGCATAATTTTTCATAGTACTTTCTTTTAATCCTCTGTGATTTGTTTTGGTGTTGGCTGTTATTTTTCCTCCATCTCTGATTTTGTTTATTTGAGTTCTCTCTCTCTCTCTCTCTCTCTCTCTCTCTCTCTCTCTCTCCCCTTGATGAGTCTGGCTAAATGTCTATCATTTTTTTTATCTTTTAAAAGA
Organism: Canis lupus familiaris; assembly: GCF_011100685.1. NCBI lineage: Eukaryota > Metazoa > Chordata > Mammalia > Carnivora > Canidae > Canis > Canis lupus. The sequence goes on from NC_049260.1 coordinate 79,797,146, forward strand.
ATCACCTCTCAGTTTTATTGATCTGTTCTATTGTTGTTGGGATTTCTTTTTGTTTTCTTTTTTGTTTTTTGTTTTTTGTTTTGTTTCGACTTAATTTATTTTGACTCAAATTTTTATTATTTCCTTCCTTCTGCCAGTTTTGTTTTTAGTTTGTTGTTTGTTTTTTTTCTAGTTTCTTTATGTAAGGTTAGGTTGGTTACTTGATATTTTTCTTGCTTCTTGAGGTAGACTTGTATTATAATAAACTTCCCTCTTAGAACTGTTTTTGCTGCATCCCAACGATTTTGGACTGATGTGTTTTCACTTTCATTTGTCTCATTGTATTTTTTTTAATTTCCTCTTGATTTTTTATTTGATCCATCCATTGTTTAGTGGCATGCTATTTAACTTACATGTATTGTGGTCTATCCAGGTTTTTTTTTTCCTTGTGGTTGATTTCTAGTTGCATAGTATTGTGGTCAGAAAAGATCCATGGATTGACTTGGATCTTTTCTAATTAGTTGAGACTTCTCTTGTGGCCTCATATGCGATCTATTTTAGAGAATGTTCCATGCGCACTTGAAGAGAATGTGTATTTTGCTGTTTTAGGATGGAATGTTCTGAATATTCTGTTCGATCCATCTGGCCCAATGTGTCATTTGAAGCCACTGTTTCCCTGTTGATTTTCTGTTTGGATGATCTTTCTATTGATATACATGGTGTACTAAAGTCCTCTAATATCACTGTATTACTATCAATTGATTACTCCCTTTATGTTTTATTAACTTCTTTGGGTATTTGGGTGGTCCCATGTTGGGTACATGAATATTTACAATAGTTATATCTTATTGTTGGATTGTCCCTTTTATTATTACATAGTGCCTTTGTCTCTTGTTAGAGTCTTTTATTAAGGTCTATTTGTTTGATATAAGTATTACTACCCCAGCTTTCTTTTTACATTCATTTGCATGATAAATGCTTCTCCATCCCTTCACTTACAGATTTCTGCCATGGAACTTTATATACCTAGTTAATATTAACTAGACTGAATATAGACTGAATTACTATGGTAAAGACTCACCTCTTGTTCTAAACACAAAGAAATGCTGGATAAAATAAAACAAAGATTGTACATGAGTAGCCCAGCTTGTAAGTAAGGGAGATTCCCAGACTTCAAGAATGAAAAGAAAAATCAAACCCAGAGAAGGAAGCATAAACTGAAGCTAAATACTTCCTAGAAGTATCAAAAACAAATAGTGACATTAGGAGTATAAGGGCTTGGACCCAGAGTTACACCATAGAGCCACAAATTTACTTAAAATGTAGAGCTAGAACTGAGATCCAAGCAAAAATATAGAAGCCTCAGCGGTCTGTGAGGCCTAAAAATCAATGAAATGGGGATGAGAAAATTGCTCATTGGTCCTGAAAAGCAGCCAGGAAATTCACACTCTGTCCAGGGCCATGAATGAAAAGAGATACTCAAAAGAAATCAGAACACTAAACTTGTACCAATCATGGGTGCGGACTCTAAATTCTCACAACCCACATGTGGTACAAAGCCCCAAGCTAACAAATTGACAGAAAAACTGGTTCCAAACCAGTGAAACTTGTTAGGCCTTGGCAGAGGCAAACTTGGAACCACTCTGAGGGAATGCCTTCACAGCCCTCAGCACCCAGGACTCCCACAAAAAACAATCCCTGTTGTAGATAAAGACACAGTAATGAAATTACAAACCTCACAAGAAAATTAACCACCACTAGTGGGCTTCCATTGGCATAAATGGAAAAAAATATATGCCAAGAACAAGAGATAATGGGACAATTTATAGGAGGCAAAATGAGTTCATTGAAAAATGTCTAAGAAAAGCCAAGAGTATAAAACAACTATGTGGCAAGGATATGGCCTTTTTAAAATCAAAAGTCCATCAAAAGATTGGCGTGGTGGAGCTAGATACAGAAATTAAAAATAAAATTTTTACCCTTAAGAAATTCTTAGAAAAATCCCAGGAGAGGGCGAGTTAAGATGTGTGGCCAACTCTTAACTCTAGGAAACAAACAGGGTTGCTGGACAGGAGGTAGTTGGGGGGAATGGGATAACTGGGTGATGGACATTAAGGAGAACACGTGATGTAATGAGCACTGGGTGTTTTACGTTACCTATGAATAACTGAACTGTACATCTGAAACTAATGATGCACTAGATGTTGATTAATTAAATTTAAATAAATGAGTTTGAAAAAAGATATGTGGCCAAAATTAGGTTTTATCTTTCCATACATACCTGCAATTCTCTCACATTAGGTAAAGCCAGTTTCAGGTTCTTTTGAAGTTATCTCTGTGCAAGTGTGTGGGTTTGAAATGGAAAACATAATCTCTTTGAGTTATATGAAATTTATGCATAGACCATTCAATGATTAAGGTGATGACTTTAGCTTTGAAAAAAACCCCAAACATTAAGATCTCATAGAACCTGTATACAACTTACATTATATTTAATTTGTTTTGTGAATTGTCCTTTATCTGTCTCTTCCCAGATGTAAATTTCCTGAGATATGGATTTTTTTAACCTTTAACAGCTTTGTTGAGCTGTAGTTTATATAGCATACAATTTACCCAAGTAAGGGTACCATTCCCGCTTTTAGTAAATATATACATTTCTGTAGCCCTCACTACAATGTAGCTTTAAATATTTCCATCATTCCCCCAAGAGTTTGCCCCTCCAGATATTCAGGCAATACCTGACCCCAACCATAAGTAACTACTGATCTACTTTCTGTTTCTATAGTCATGTGTTTTCTAGAATGTTCACATAAATGGAACCATACAATATGTAGTCTTTTGTGTCTGGCTTCCTTCACTCAGCATAGTGCCTTTGAGGTTTATTAATGTTGCAGTATGTATCACTAACCATCCATTTGTTGGTAGAAATTTCAGTTTGGAGCTGTTACAAATAAAGCTCATATGAGGAAGCAGTTCAAGATGATGATGTAGGAAGGGACTGAACTCATCATGGAGATACCAAATCTATAGCTACATATGATATAATTTCCTCTGTAAAAGACCTGAAAATTACCTGAGAAATTTCTTCACATTGGGCAAACAAGAAAAAGGCCACATGGTAGCATGTAGGACAGGTTAAGACACAATCTCACCATAAACTGCACCACTGGGAGCAGCAATTTACAATCAAGAGAGAATTCACAAGCCTGGAGCTTTTCCCTGAGGAGAAAAGGGTTTATCCACTACATTGGTTACCACCAGTTTTTTAATACCTGCAACTAAGAGATGAACCTTTACACATCTGGCTTTGAAAACCAATGGGGCTCATGTCCCCAAGCCCCAAAGGGCTATAGTGAACTGAACATCTATTAAAGGGTACATGCATCAACTCACTCACCCCAGGGCCCAGCACAGAAATAGTTATTTACAAAGCACTCAGATGTATGTGAAAGAGATTAATTTGTTAATCTTAAAGTGCCAGCTGGTGCGTCAGGGGACAGTCAGAGTACTCTAGGGATAGGACTAGTGGGTATTGTTTCCATTCTCCTTCTGCCTTGCTAAATCTATCAGGCACCATCTTTTTCCTGCTTTTCTCAGTGGGAAGCATCTCTGAGCTCTCCTGCTGTGCTCCAGAGCACCAGTATCTCCCAAATACTTTTACACATCTCATACCCTGGTTTATGTGTCTGGTGCCCTGGTTTTTTCAGCTGCCACCCAGAGAATGCCCTTTTTCACTTAATTCCAGAAGCCAGGGGCTTTATGTTCCTGGGCCCCATTGGACTGTAACAATTAAAAAAACGAAAACAAAAACAAAAACAAAACACAGTTCTTCTCAGACTACTACCCCAGGGCACTGTAAAGACAGCAAATTAAAACAAACCCTCAGTCTGTCTGGGAAAGAGGCCTATTTGCTTGTACTGGAACTAAAGCCTAAGAAGTAAGCTTTAGATTTGTCATTTACCAAGGCACCTGTGTAGGTACTCTCAGGGAACATAGGCTCGGGGATACCATATTTGCACTCTACTTTGCTCCATCTCACTGGTGTCTCCCAGAAAGAAGCTTATATGCTTGTCTGGAGCCCCAATTTTTGTGACTGTCACTAGGCGATACCTCCAGCTCACCTGGTCTGCAGGCCATCAGGGCTTATGTTTGCAGCCACACAGGACTGTATACATATTTGCATACTTTAAAAACTGCTGCCTGAGAATCTGGCTTCCAATCAGCCTGAATCCAGGGACTGACTGAAATCCTCTTTTGTGGGGATTATACACCCTCAACTACTGGGAGCTATTACAAATGTAATAGGCTATTTGGATAATCACAAAGGTTTGAGAGACAGAGAAGAGCTGGAGCAAAGTTGAACAAAAAGGTTCATGTCCTACAGAAGGCTACTATTTAAAATCTAGGAGAGGTGGTTATTTTATCTAATGTATAGAAACCAACACAGAGGATCAATAAAATGAAGAAATGGAGGAAAATGTTCTAAACAAAAGAACAAGGTAAAACCTCTCCCATTCCCCACCCCCCAAAAAAACATTAATGAAGTGGAAATAAATAGTTTATCTGACAAAGAGTTCAAAGTAATGGCCATAATAGACATGCCCTCCAAACTCAAAAAAGGAATGGATGAGTACAGTGAGAACTTCAACAAAAAAGATGGAAACTATAAGAAAGTGCCAAACATAAGTCACAGAGCTGAATAATACAATAACCACACTGAAAAATAGAATACAGGGGTTTAATAACAGATTAGATGAAACAGAAGAAAGGATCAGTGCACTTGAACACAAGACAGTAGAATTCACCCAATCAAATCAGCAGAAAGAGAAGCAAAAAGTGGAAAAAAGTGAAGATAGCTTTTGGGACTTAGGGGGTAATATCAAGTGGATTAACATTTATGTTATAAGGGGATCCCTGGGTGGCGCAGTGGTTTGGTGCCTGCCTCTGGCCCAGGGCAGGATCCTGGAGATGCGGGATCGAATCCCACGTCAGGCTCCCGGTGCATGGACCCTGCTTCTCCCTCTGCCTGTGTCTCTGCCTCTCTCTCTTTCTCTCTGTATGACTATCATAAATAAATAAAAAATTAAAAAAAAAACAAAAAACATTTATGTTATAAGGATTCCAGAAGGAGAAGACAGAAAAGCCAAAAATTTATTTGAAGAAATAATGGCTAAAAACATCCCCAATCTGGGGAAGGAAATAGACATCCAGATCCAGGAAGCCCAAAATATACAAATAAGAGAAACTTAAAAATACCCACACCAAGATACATAATTAAAATATCAAACGTTTTTGCCAGGGTAACACAGGCAAAACACCCTAGAATGCTTCAGACCCACACCACTTTGGCTTCAGATAGCTTGTGAGGGCACCCCACATGCAGAGAACTTTGGAAACCCTTGGCTGATATCTGCTTTAGGTCCAGCGACCTTGCCAAATTGTCTCCTTGTGGAATGCCCCAGGAACCCCAAGCCTATTCCTGCATTGGTTTCAGCCACTCCACTAGGGCATCCCCACTGTGTGAAATGCCCTGGAAAACTCCTGCCCTGCCAGCCTTGGTTCCAGTTACCCAGGCAGGGAACCCACTGTGTTGAACAACTTGGGACACCACAGCTTGCACCCAATTCAGCTTCAGCTGTCCCACCAGTTTGGGAGTCTTGGGGAACCCTGGCTTATACCCAAGTAGGCTTCAGCTGTTCCATGAAGGTAAATATTGTGTGGAGAGCCCAAGGACCACATCAAACCATGCCCATTCTAGCTTTAGTCATCCTGCCAGGATGCCCACAGTATAGAGCATCAGAAGGCCTCTAAACCTATACCCCATCTTGGCTCTAGCCACCCCTTTAGGTCATCCTCTATACACAGAGTCTAGGAACACCCCAGTTTACATCCACTTCAACTCCACCTATCCTACCAATATGTCCTCTGTGTGTGGACCTCACAGTATACCTAGCTTGCACCCACATTAGGTTCAGCTATCCTGCCAGGGCACCCTCTATGGGAAGAGCTTCCAGCCTGCATACTATGTCAGCTTCAACCACCCTGCCAAGATACCCCCTGAACAGAGAACCTGAGACATACCAGTTTGCACTCATTTCAGCTTTATCTATCCTGATAGGGTGCCCTCAGTGCATAGAACTCCAGATACCCCAGCCTGAATCCACTTCAACATTACCTGTGTTTACAGGGCAACTGTTATGTGAAAAGCCTCAAGGCCCCCATCCATGCCAGCCACAGCTCTATCCAGCCAGCGGAAATCACCAACTACACACAGTCTATATAAGAGAAGACTATACAAAGGATCATTCTTTCCAGTTTAGAAGTTGCTGTTTGCCTAATCCACAGAAACACAGAAAGTCAAGGAAAACAGGGAAACAGAGGAATATGTTCCAAAAAAAGAACTAGATAAGCCCCACCCCCCTAAAGAAAGCCTAAATGAAACATAGATGGGCAATGTGCCTGATAAAGCATTGAAAGTAATTATTGTAAAGATATTCACTGGGCTGAAGATAAAAGTAGAATAACTCAGTGAGGCCTTCACTGAGATAGAAAATATAAAAAAGAACCAATCAGAGTTGAAGAATATAAAAACTGAAATAACAACACACTAAATAGAGGGAATCAACAGCAGATTGGTGGATGCAGAATATATTAATGATCTAGAAGACAGGGTAATAGAAAGCACCCACACTGAACAGCAAAAAGAAAAATGAATTTTTAAAAATGAAGATAGTTTAAGGGATTTCTTGGACAATATCAAATTAACAAACAATTGCATTTTAGGGCTGCCAAAAGAAGAAGAGAGAGAAAGTGATAGAAAATGTATTTCAAGAAATAATAGCTGAAATATTTCCTAACCTAGGGAGGGAAATAGACATTCAAGTACAAAAAGCCCAGGGAACTCCAAAGAGGTCCACAACAAGACATATAATAATAAAATATCAAAGGTCAAAGATGTCTTAAAAGTAGCAAGAGAAAAATTAAAAAGTTACCTACAAGGGAAAACCTATCAGTCGATAACTGATTTTTCAGCAGAGATTTTTCAGCAGAAATTTTTCAGGCCAGAAGAAAATGGCATGATATATTCACTGCTAAAAGGAAAAAAAAAAAACTACAACCAAGAACATGCTACCTGGAAAGTTTGTCATTCATATTTGAAGGAGCAATCATTTCCCAAACAAACAAACAAACAAACAAACAGAGGAGTTTACTTCCACTAAGCCAGACTTATAAGAAATGTTAAATATGATAAGGGAGATTAAATGGCAGAGTAGTTGGTAGACCCTAGGCTCATCTCATGCATAAATACAACTAAATAACTATCAAAACATTCTATGTATCCCAGAAATCCACCTGAAGACAGACAGAATGATCTTCACAGCTAAAGGGAGAGAAGAAGCATCATTGAAGATGATAGGAAGTGTGGAGACATGGCTTGGAAGAGAAAAAGACTAGCAAGTGCTATGGAGGGTAGGGAACTATGATTGTGGAGTAAGGCAAGAGAGAGAGGAGCACACATGGGAGCACATTTTCCCAAATGTTCCCAGGAGAACATTTTCCCAAAGCTATTAGCTCAGAAAATGAGAGGGGTTGAATTTCATGAGTTCTTGTGATCAGTGGGGCTTAAAGAATGGAGTTTTAAGGGTTGGTCAGGTTGGCTGGGATAGAGCCTTGAGGACACTGGACTGTTCCTGGAGAGAAGGCAGGAAAGTAATCCAGGGGCAGATAGCACAGACACAGCGATTTTCAAAACACCTAGGGTGAAACGAACTAGGGGTCATGGAAGGAGAGGAGGGTGGGGAGTGGGGGTGACTGGGTGGCGGGCACTTGACGGGATGAGCGCTGGGTGTTATTCTGTATGTTGGCAAATTGAACACCAATAAAAAATAAATTTATTATTAAAAAAAAACACCTAGGGCCTACAGCAGGGAGATTATTTACTCTTCTTGGACAGTGTCCTTGAGAGACAGTGTTCAGAGACGCCTTTCCAGGTACAAAGGAGACACCTGGCACCATTTTCCTCCCCACCCTTCAGCATAAACATAGAGCCACTTGCAGAAAGCAGCTCAACCCCAACACAGGCTGCCTTACTTCCTTACATGAAGTCCCACACCCTTGTGCTCTGGCAGGACTGCCCTTCTCAATCAAGCTTGTCTCAGTCCCAACGTGGCAGGCTTCTCCCCCAGAAGACCAGTGCAGGTCCCTGCCCACACCATATCCTGAAAGCCTGGAGTTTTATTAGTCAGGCTTGGGCAGAAAAAAGCCCAGAGTACACCATCCTGCTCTTAGAGAGAAAGCAAACAACCTGGAGGCAGACAGTATGGAAACAGTGATCTGGAAAAAAAAAAAAAAAAAAGAAGAAGAAGAAAGAAAAAACACCTCAGACACACAGGGGAGAAATTATTCACACTTCTCAGAGTGCTTCCCTGAGAGGCAGCATTCTTCAAGGGATACAGGCAACTGGCTGGCACCAAGGCATCTTGGTGGCCTTGGTGCTTGATGGCTGGCACCAAGGCAGCTCCAGGGATACAGAAGCTGGCTGGCACCATCTCCCTCCTGCAAGCCTCAGCATAAATATTGAGCCACTGTGAAGTAACACTGTGCCCACAGTGGGTGCCTAACCTGCTTACATCAAGTTCCACACCTTTGTGTTTTGGCAGGAATGCCCTCCTTTGTCAAGCTTACCTCCATCCCAACACATCAGTACCCTTCCCCAGACCAGCAGAAACCCTTGCCCACACCACATCTACTGACCAGAGTGTTCTGCAGGGCTTTAGTTCCAGTGAAAGTAGTATCAGTTCTCACTTAAAAAGCAAAACAGAGCACACCTAGTTAAAACTTGCCACATTCTGGCCAAGGACCAAACACTACCTACTGTGAGCAAGGAGACCCTCTACAAATGACTGTCCTGAAGGATAGAGCAGCCAACACATAACAACAGAGCACACACAACATACACTGGAGACACTCCCTGAAGTGTCAAGTCTTGGACACTATATGACCTTTTCTTCATAAAGCCATTACTCTCAGGAGCAGGAAACATAAGACTTTTCTAACACAGAGAAGGGCAAGACTTAGACAAAATGCCAAGATAGAAGAGTTCATCTCAAATAAAAGAATAAGATAAGGTTATGGCCAGAGATCTAAGCAAACGAGATATAAGTAACATGCCTAATGGAGAATTTAAAGCAACAATCACAAGGATACTAAATGGGATTGGGAAAAGAATGGGAGACTTTAGGGAGACCATTACCTCATGGATAAAAGAGTAAAAAAGAGAAATGAAAAATGCAATGACTGAAATTGGAAACAGGCTCAATGCAATGAACACAAGGCTGAAAGAAACAGAGGAAAGAATAAGTGATGTAGAAAACAAATTAATGGAAAATAATGTATCTGAACAAAAGAGAGAAAGAATTATGGAAAACAAGAATACACTTAGGGAACTCAGTGACTCAATCAAACATAATAACATTCATATTATAGGAGTCTCAGAAGAATAAGAGAGAGAAAAAGGGACAGAAAATTTATTTGAGGAAATAATAGCTGAAAATTTCCCTAATCTGGGGAAGGAAGCAGACATTCAGGTCCTTGAGGCACAGAGAACTCCCATCAGAATCCATAAAAACAAGCCAACATCAAGACATCTTAAAATTAAATGTATGAAATACAATGATCACGGAAAATTCTTAAAAGCAGCAAACCAAAAGAAATCCTTAACTTACAAGGGAAGAACCATAAGACTAGTTGGAGATTTCACAACAGAAATGTGGCAAACAAGAAGAAAGTGGCATGATATATTCAAATTGCTGAATGAGAAAAATCCGCAGCCAAGAATTCTCAATCCAGCAAGGGTAGCATTCAGAATAGAAGGAGAGTTAAAAAGTTTCCCAGACAAAGAAAAACTAAAGAGGTTTCTGAACACTAAACCATTCCTACAAGAAATATTAAAGAGGATTATTTTAGTGAAAAGGTAAGGTCAAAAGTGAAAAAGATAAGAAAGGAACAGAGAAAATCTCCAGAAACAACAACAAAACAAGTAATAAAATGGCACTAAGTACATACCTATCAAGAATTACTCTGAATATAAATGGATTAAATGCTCCCATCAAAAGACATAAGGTGTCAGAATGGATTAAAAAAACAAGTCCCATCTATATGCTGCTTACAGGAGACTCATTTTAGACCTAAAGACATTTGCAGATTGAAAGATTGGAAGTGAATGTATGGAGAAACATCATATAATAAATATATAATAATATGTAGTATATGTAACACTATATAATAACAAAGGAAAAAATCCAATAGGAAGATCTAACAATTGTAAGTATTTTGCACCCAACCTAGGAGCACCCAAAATTAAAACAATTGATAACAAACATAAAGGAACTCATTCATTGATAATAGTAAAAAATATTAGTGGACTTTAACACCCCCACTTATGTCAATGGACAGATTATCTAAGCAGAAAATAAACAAGGAAACAATGGCATGAATGACACAGTGGACCAGATGGACTTAACAGATATATTCACAACATTCCATCCTAAAACAGCAAAATCCACATTCTTTTTCGAGTGCACATGGAACATTCTCCAGAATAGATCACATACAAGGTCACAAGGCCTCAAAAAGTTCAAAAAGATTGAGATCATACCATGCATATTTTCTGACACAATGCTATGAAACTTGAAGTAAACTACAAGAAAAAATTTGCAAAGCCACGAATACATGGAGGTTAAACAGCATGCTACTAAAGAATGAATGAGTCAACCAGGATCCCAAAAGAAATAAAAAATACATAGCAACTAATAAAAATGAAAGCACAGTGGTCCAAAACCTTTGGTATGCAACAAAAGCCGTCCTAAGAGGGAAGTATATAGCAATATACGCCTACCTTAAGAAGCAAGAAAAATCCCAAATCTAATCTTACACCTAGAGGAGCTAGAAAAAGAATAGCAAGTGAAGCTTAAAGCCAGCAAAAGGAAAGAAATACTAAAGATTAGAGCAGAAATAAATGTTTAAAAAATACAATATATCAATGAAACCAGGAGCTGGTTCTTTGAAAAAAAATTAATAAAATCGATAAATCCCTAGCCAAGTTTATCAAAAAGAAAGGACAAATAAAATTACAAATAAGAGAAGATAACTTACACAGCAGAAATACAAATATTATGAGAATATTGTGAAAAAAATATATGCCAACAAATTGGACAACCTGGAAGAAATGGACATATTCCTAGAAACATATAAACATGTTTGTTTGTTATATATATACACACACAATGTAATATTAGTCATAAAAAATGAAATCTTGCCATTAACAATGATATAGATGGAGTTAGAGAGTATAATTCTAAGCAAAGTAAGTGAGTCAGATAAAGGGCACATATCATATTAATTCCCTCATATGTTGAACTTATGAAGCAAAACAAATGATCATGGGGGAACAAAGAGAGACAAATCAAGAAACACACTCTAACTATAGAGAACAAACTGATGGTTACCAGAGGGGAGTTGGGTGGGATATTGTGTTAAATAATTTATGAGGATTAAGGAGGGCACTTGTGATGAGCACAGGGTGTTGTATTTTAGTGGTGAATCACTAAATTATACACCTGAAACTACTGTTACACTGTATGTTAACTAACTGGAATTGAAATTAAAACTTTTTAAAAATTTATTATTCATGAGAATATTAATCATTTGAGACACAGAGAGGTAGAGACGCAGGCAGAGAGAGAAGCAGGCTCTCCGTGGGGAGCCTGATGCTGGACTTGATTCCAGATCCTGGGATCACACCCTGAGCCGAAGTCAGACGCCCAACCGCTGAGCCACCCAGGCATCCCAATAATTTTTTTTTAAAAAGGAAATGTTAAATGTACTCTTTTAAATGGAAAAATGGACATAATTAGACATAAGAAAATGATGAATAAAAAGATGTAAAGTATGAAAACTTCTACAAAAAACACGGAGAAGAATTTAAAAATAGGAATTTATTTTTCTTTTTTTAAAGAATGTGATTGAATTCAAATAACCATCAAATTAATAGAGACTGGGGATCCCTGGGTGGCGCAGCGGTTTGGCGCCTGCCTTTGGCCCAGGGTGCGATCCTGGAGACCCGGGATCGAATCCCACGTCGGGCTCCCGGTGCATGGAGCCTGCTTCTCCCTCTGCCTGTGTCTCTGCCTCTCTCTCTCTCACTGTGTGCCTATCATGAATAAATAAAAAATTAAAAAAAATTAATAGAGACTGATATTTATTTAGGATGCTCTGTATGAACCACATGGTTACCACAAATCCAAAGCTTATGATAAATACACAAATTAAAAAAAAAAAAAAGGAAAGCCAAACAAAACCATAGAAACCCATTAATCACCAAGAAAGAGAGCAAAAGAATAAGAATGGAACAGAGAAGAACTTCAAAAACAAGTAGAAAACCAATAACAAGATGATAATAAGTACATAATTATTAATAATTAAATTAAATGGCTGAATGCTTCAATCAAATACAAAGGGTGACAGAATGGATAAAAACAAACAAAAGAAAGGGCTATCTATATGCTGCCTAAATGAGACTTACCTCAAACCTAAAGACACATACAGACTTAAAGTGAAGGGATGGAAAAGCCTTTAGCATGCAAATGAAGACAAACAAAAAAGCTGGGGTAGTGGTAATTACATCAGATAAAAAGGACTTTAAAACAAAATCTGTGCCACGAGACAAAAAAGGGCATTACATAATGATAAAGGGATCATCCAACAAGAGGATATAACAATTGTAAATAACTACACATGCAACATTGGAACTCCTAAACACAGAAAGCACTTACTAATTGACATACTGAGAGAAATTGATGGTTATATAATAGTAGTAGGGGACTTTAATGCCTACATACATCAATGGAATGATCATCCAGGCAAAAAATCAAAGTGGAAACAGTGTCATTTGATGACATATTTGACCTGATGGATATGACATATATATAGAACATTCCATCCAGAAACAACAGAATACAAATTCTTTAAAATTGCACATGGGAAATTCTCTGGAATAGATTACATATTAGGCCAAAAACAAGCCTCAAAAAATTTAAGAAGATTGGAATCATACCATGCATCTATTATAATAACAACAGTATGAAGCTAGAAATAAATCACACACACACACACACACACACACACACACACAAACTGAAAGCTAGACCATATTTTTGCAATAGCGTCAGAACAACACCTGCAAATGACAGCACGGCCAACAGTGGACATGGTTAAAGACCCAATGAGAGTTCATTATAATGCAGTTGAGAAGAAAATTTGATTATTTTTTTTACCACATAGCATATTAACATTTCAAATGTCGAATGATGGCACTGTACCAGGACATGTTACAACTTTAGGAATTTCAATCGTTTTCTTTTAATTATTTTTTATTGGAGTTCAATTTGCCAGCATATAGCATATCACCCAGTGTTCATCCTGTCAAGTGCCCCCCTCAGTGCCCACCACCCAATCACCCCATCCCGCTGCCCACCTCCTCTTCCACTGCCCCTTGTTCGTTCCCCAGAGTTAGGAGTCTCTCATGTTCTGTCACGCTCTCTGATATTTCCCACTCATTTTGTCTCCTTTCCCCTTTTTTTAAATTTTTTTTATTTATTTCTGATAGTCACAGAGAAAGATAGAGGCAGAGACACAGGCAGAGGGAGAAGCAGGCTCCATGCACCGGGAGCCCGACGTGGGATTCGATCCCGGGTCTCCAGGATCGCACCCTGGGCCAAAGGCAGGCGCCAAACCGCTGCGCCACCCAGGGATCCCTCCTTTCCCCTTTATACCTGTCCACAATTTTTTATATTCCCCAAATGAATGAGACCATATAATGTTTGTCCTTCTCCAAATGACTCATTTTACTCAGCATAATACCCTCGAGGTCCATCACATCGAAGCAAATGGTGGGCATTTGTCGTTTCTAATAGCTGAGTAATATTCCATTGTATACATAGACCACATCTTTATGCATTCATCTTTCAATGGACATCGAGGCTCCTTCCACAGTTTGGCTATTGTGGACATTGCTGCTATAAACACTGGGGTGCAAGTGTTCCGGCGTTTCACTGCATCTCTATCTTGGGGGTAAATCCCCAGCACTGTAACTGGGTCGTAGGGCAGTTCTATTTTTAACTCTTTGTGGAACCTCCACACAGTTTTCCAGAGTGGCTGCACCAGTTCACATTCTCACCAAAAGTGCAAGACGGTTCCCCTTTCTCCACATCCTCTCCAACATTTGTTGTTTCCCGTCTTGTTAGTTTTCACCATTCTCATTGGTGGGAGGTGGTATCTCATTGTGGTTTTGATTTGTAGTTCCCTGATGGCAAGGGATGTGGAGCATTTTCTCATGTGCTTGTTGGCCATGTCTATGTCTTCCTCTGTGAAATTTCTGTTCATGTCTTTGGCCCATTTCATGATTGGATTGTTTCTTTGCTGTTGAGTTTAATAAGTTCTTTATAGATCTTGGATACTAGCCCCTTTACCTGATAGGTTATTTGCAAATATTTTCTCCCATTCGGTAGGTTGTCTTTTAGGTTTGTTAACTGTTTCTTTTGCTGTGCAGAAGGTTTCTATCTTGATGAAGTCCCAATAATTCATTTTTGCTTTTGTTGCCCTTGCCATCGTGGATGTACCTTGCAAGAAGTCACTGTGGCCAAGTTCAAAAACGGTGTTGCCTGTGCTCTCCTCTAGGATTTTGATGGATTCTTGTCTCACATTTAGATCTTTCCTCCATTTTGAGTTTATCTTTGTGTATGGTGTAAGAGAATGGTCTAGTTTCATTCTTCTGCATGTGGATGTCCAATTTTCCCAGCACCATTGATTGAAGAGACTGTCCTTTTTCCAGTGGATAGTCTTTCCTGATTTGTCAAATATTAGTTGACCATAGAGTTCAGGGGCCATTTCTGGATTCTCTATTCTGTTCCATTGATCTATGTGTCTGTTTTTGTGCCAGTACCATACTCTGTTAATGATCACAGATTGTAGTACAACTTGAAATCCGGCATTGTGATGCCCCCGGCTCTGTTTTTGTTTTTGTTTTTGTTTTAATATTCCCCTGGCAACTCGGGGTCTCTTCTGATTCCACACCAATCTTAAGATGATTTGTTACAACTGTCTGAAAAAAGTCCATGGTATTTTGATAGGGATTGCATTAAACGTGTACATTGCCCTGGGTAGCATTGACATTTTCATAGTATTAATTCTTCCAATCCATGAGCATGGAATATTTTTCCATCTCTTTGTGTCTTCCTCAATTTCTTTCAGAAGTGTTCTATAGTTTTTAGGGTATAGATCCTTTACCTCTTTGGTTAGCTTTATTCCTAGGTATCTTCTGCTTTTGGGTGCAGTTGTCAATGGGATTGACTCCTTAATTTCTCTTTCTTCAGTCTCGTTTTTAGTGTATAGAAGTGCCACTGATTTTGGGGCATTGATTTTGTATCCTGCCACACTGCCAAATTGCTGTATGAGTTCTATCAATCTTGGGGTGGAGTCTTTTGGGTTTCCTAGGTACAGTATCATGTCATCTGTGAAGAGGGAGAGTTTGACTTCTTCTTTGCCAATTTGAATGCATTTTATTTCTTTTCGTTGCCTGATTGATGAGGCTAGGACTTCTAGTACTATGTTGAATAGCAGAAGTGAGAGTGGACATCCTGTCGTGTTCTTGATTTTAGGGGAAAGTCTCCCAGTGTTTCCCCATTGAGAATGATATTTGCTGTGGGCTTTTCGTAGATGGCTTTTAAGATGTTGAGGAATGTTCCCTCTATCCCTACACTCTGAAGAGTTTTGATCAGGATTCGATGTTGTATTTTGTCAAATGCTTTCTCTGCATCTATTGAGAGGATCATATGGTTCTTGATTTTTCTCTTGTTGATATGATCTATCACGTTGATCGTTTTACTAGTGTTGAACCAGCCTTGCATCCCGGGGATAAATCCCACTTGGTCATGGTGGAATAAACTTCTTAATGTACTGTTGGATCCTATTGTCTAGGATCTTGTTGAGAACTTTTGCATTTGTGTTCATCAGGGATCTTCTCCTTTTTGGTGGGGTCTTTGTCTGGTTTTGGAATTAAGGTGATGCTGGCCTCAGAACGAATTTGGAAGTATTCCATCTCTTTTTATCTTTCGGAACAGCTTTAGTAGAATAGGTATTGTTTCTTCTTTAAATGTTTGATAGAATTCCCCTGGGAAGCCATCTGGCCCTGGACTTTTGTGTCTTGGGAGGTTTTTGATGACTGCTTCAATTTCCTCCCGGGTTATCCGCCCGTTCAGGTTTTCTATTTCTTCTTCTTCCAGTTTTGGTAGTTTGTGGTTTTCCAGAAATGCATCCATTTCTTCTCTTTTGCCTAATTTAATGGCATATAGCTGTTCATAATATGTTTTTAAAATCGTTTGTATTTCCTTGGTATTAGTTGTGATCTCTCCTTTTTCATTCATGTTTTTATTAGAGTCTTTTCTCTTTTGTTTTTAATAAGACTGACTAATGGTTTATCTATCTTATTAATTTTTTCAAAGAACCAACTCCTGGTTTTGTTGATCTGTTCTAAAGTTCTTTTTGTCTCTATTTCATTGAGTTCTGCTCGAATCTTTATCATCTCTCTTCCTCGGCTTGGTGTAGGTTTTATTTGCTGTTCTTTCTCCAGTTCCTTTAGGTGCAAGGTTAGCTTTTGTATTTGAGTTTTTTCCAGTTTTTTGAGGGATGCTTGTATTGCGATATATTTCCCTCTCAGGACTGCTTTTGCTGTCATTTCATTTTTGGAACACCGACAGCATTCTTGCACCCAATATAATCTAAGAGGGCTTATTATTATTTGTTTGACAATGCTTCTCATGTGACTTCATATAGCAGGTAAACTACATATATTTGTCAAGAGACTCTAGGGTTTGACTTTCTGGGAATCTGTTGAAAATCAATGAACTAATGAATGAACAAGCAAACAGCCAGCCAGCCAGCTAGCCAAACCAACCAACCAACCAACCAACCTATATCAGAAGGTTTCAAGGCATGTACCTACAAAGGTTCATGGATAATTACAAAACTTAAAACTCTAGTATCTGTTTCACTAATGTGGCTCTAGGAGATTCTACAGGAGGTTATGGAGTTGTCAACAAAATGTAGCTCCTTAATATTGAGAAGTTTTCAGTTTCTTATGTAGGTAAAGACCAGATAAAAATAAATATGAAAACCTTGGTGTACTGTGCAGGTAAAGAAAAAAAAAAACATTGTCTTTTCTTCTCTGTTCACAATCTCTTATCAAGAGTAGACTACCAATGGAAGAAAACCTTGTCATTTTAACAGAGAGAAGAGCCAAATCTCAATGTTATACCAGTGTAGTTGTAAAACTCACTTCTCCCAATCTCAGTCTGTCTTGACCATGCATACAATTCTTTATAAAAAAGCCTCCTTCAGGGACACCTGGGTGGCTCAGCGGTTGAGTGTCTGCCTTTGGCTCAGGGCATGATCCGGGGGTCCTGGGATTGAGTCCCGTCCGTGCGTGGAGCCTGCTTCTCCTTCTGCCTGTGTCTCTGCCTCTCTCTCTCCCTCTGTGTCTCTCATGAATATATTTAAAAATCTTTTAAAAAATTTAAAAAAAGAAAAAAACTGGAAAAATACCCAAATACTTGGAGAAGACACAGCATGATACTCAATAACCAGTGTGTCAATGAAACAATGAAAGGAGAAATTTTAAAAATGCTGGAGACAAAATGGAAACACAAGTGTCCAAAATCTTTGGGATGAAACAAAAGCAGTTTGAGAGGGAATTATATAGCAATAACAGGCCTACCTCAAGAAACAGGGGCACCTGGATGACTCAGTGGTTGAGTGTTTGCCTTTGGCTCAGGTCGTGATCTCAGGGTCCTGGGACTGAGTCCTGCAATGGGCTCCCCGGGGGAAGCCTGCTTCTCCCTCTGCCTCTCTCTATGTGTCTCTCGTCAATGAATAAATAAAATCTTTAAAAAAAGAAAAAGCTCAAGTAAAGAATCTAAAACTCACACCTAAAGGAACTGGAAACAGAAGAACAAAGCCCAAGGTGAAAGGTGAATAGAAGGAAGGAAATAATAAAGATCAGAGCAGAAATAAATGACGTAGACTAAAAAAAAAAATCAATGAAACTAAAAGCTGGTTCCTTGAAAAGGTAAACAAAATTGATAAAACCTTAGCCAGACTCATTAAGAAAACAAGAGAAAGGACTTAGCAAATGAAATCAGAAATGACATAGGACATGTAACCATAAACACCACAGAAATACAACGGATTATAAGAGGATAGTATGAAAAATTATAGGCCCAAAAAGTGAACAATTGAAGAAATGGTTAAATTCTTAGAAATATGCAATCTTCCAAAACTGAATCAAGAAAAAATAAATAATCTGAGCAGACTTACTGCACCTAATAGAATTGAATCAGTAATCAAAAAATTACCAAAACATGACAGTGGAGGGCTGGATGGATTCACTGGGAATTCTACCAAACATCTAAAGAAGATTTAATAACTATTCCCTGCAAACTATTCCAAAAATAGGAGAGTAAGGTAAGATTTCAAATGTGTTCTACAAGGCCAGCATTACCCTGATGTCAAAACCAGACAAAGATGCCACAAAAACTACACAAAACTATAGGTCAATATTCCTGATTAAAAAACATGCAAAAATCCCCAAACAAGTATTAGCAAAATCCTTAACAAAATATGAGAAAACAACATATAATTTACTAAAAGGATCCTTCAAAATAGTGAAATGGGATTGATTCTGGGGATTCAAGTATGGTCCAACATTTGCAAATCAATCAATGTGATATACTACATCAATAGAGTGAAGGATAAAAATCATATGCTCATCTCAATAGATGCAGAATGAGCATTTGACAAAGTATAACATCCATTCATGATAAAAACTCTCAAGAAAGTGGGGATAAAAGGAAGACACCTCAACATAATAAAGGCCATGTATGAAAACCCACAGTTAGCATCATACTCGGTGAAAAACTGAAAGTTATCCCTTTAAGATCAGGAACAAGACAACAATCTCTCTTCTCACCGCTTTTATTCAACATAGTATTGAAAGTATGGTCCAACACTTGCAAATCAATCAATGTGATACTATCACAGAACTATCACAGAAATCAGACAAGCTAAGAAAAAATAAAATAACATATATCTATATTTTTAAAGAAGAAGCTATATTGCCACTATTTGTAGATAATAGGATGCTATACAAGGAAAATCCTAAAGATTCCACCAAAAATTTATGAGAAGTAATATATGAATTCAGTAAAGTTGCAGGATACAAATTAATACTCAGAAATTGGTAGCATTTCTACACACTAACAACGAAGTAACAGAAAGAGAAATTAAGAAAACAACACTATTTACAATTCCAACCAAAAGAATAAAATATCTAGGAATAAACTTAAACCAAAGAGGTGAAATACTTGTACTCTAAAACCTGTAAAACACTGATGAAAAAAATTGAAGATGACACAAAGAAATGGAGAGATATTCCATGCTCATGGATTAAATAAATTAATATTGTTAAAACATCCATATTATCCAAAGCAATCTACAGATTCCATACAATCCCTGTAAAAATACTGATAGTATTTTTCACAAAATTAGAACAAATAATACTAAAATTTGTATGGAACCATGAAAGACCCTGAATAGCCAAAGCAATCTTGAGAAAGAAAAACAAACGTGGAGGTATCACAATTCCAGATTTCAAGATATACTACAAAGCTGCAGTAATAAAAACAATAGAAAGGTAGAAAAATGAAAGGTAGATCAAAAGAACAGAATAGAGAGCTCAGAAATAGACCCACAATTATATGGTCAATAAATCTATGACAAAGGGGGCAAAATATATATAATGCGAAAAAGTCTTCTCAATAAATAGCGCTAGGAAAGCTGACCAGCTGCATGCAAAAGAATGAAACTGGACCACCTTTTAACACCATACACAGAGGTAAACTCAAAATAGATTAAAGACCTAAATGTGAGGCCCGAAATCATAAAATTCTAGAAAACAGTACAGGCAGTAAGTTGTTTCACATTGGCCATAGCAACATTTTTTTCTAGATTATGTCCCCTAAGGCAAGGGAAACAAAAGGAAATATAAATATCATCAAAATAACAAGCAAAAAAAGTCAACAAAACAAAAAGGCAACCTACTGAATGGGGGAAGATATTTGTAAATGATGTATTCAATAAGAGTTTAATATCCAGAATGTATAAAGAACTTACATAACAACACCAAGTCATCATCATCATCTGATCAAAAAGTGGGCAGAGGACCTGAATAGACAATTTTCCTAAGGAGACTTCCAGATGGCCAAAAGACACATGGAAAGATGCTCAACATCACTAATCATCAGGGAAATGAAAATCAAACCATAATGAGATATCACCTTACACCTGTTAGAATGGCTAAAATTAAAAAGACAAATAAATGTTGACAGGCACATGGAAAAAAGGGAAATTGTGCACTGTTGGTGGGAATGTAAATTGATGCAGCCATGATGGAAAATACTATGGATATTCCTCTCAAAAAAATGAAAAATAGAACTATATAATCCTGCAATTCCACCTCTGGGTATTTAAAAAAAAACACTACTTGGAAAAAGTATCTGTACCCTCATGTTTATCGAAGCATTGTTTAAAATAGTCAGGATATGGAAACAACCTAAGTGTCCATCAGTGGATGAGTGGTTGTATCAGTGCTTACTCCTTTTCACATTCAATTAATATTTTGTTGTATGAATGTACCAGAGTTTCCTTCACCTATTGGTGAACTTTTGATCTATTTCCAGTTTTTGTCTATTGCAAATAAAGCTGCTAGGACTGGAAGGCCTGGGTGGCTCAGCAGTTCAGCATCTGCCTTTGGCTCTGGGTGTGATCCTAGAGTCCCAAGATCAAGTTCCACATGGGTCTCCCTGTGAGGAGTCTGCTTCTCCCTCTGCCTGTGTCGTTGTCTTTCTGTCTCTCATGAATAAATAAAATCTTAAAAAATAGCTGCTAGGAACACTCTTGTACATTTCTTTGTTTGAACATATTATTTGTTTCCTGTCTAGATTTAAGAAAGTGATAAATTGTTAGCAATACAGAGTAATCATAAAAGGATTATCTAAATTGTTAGTAATACAGAGTAATCATAAAAGGATTATTATATAAAAGGAATTCACAATTCTTTTGTGAATAGCACAAAAACTGAGAAACTGAAGTTCTTATTTTTATAGTCTTCAGTCTACTGTACTATCCCCTTTATTATTTTTTTACTATCCCCTTTAGAAACAAATTTGAGCTGGTCATCTCTACTAGTAGGGTATACAGTACCATGGGAATGACTTTGAATATGTCCAGTGGCATGACAATACAGTAGCAAACAGATGCAAACTGTAGATGGGAGTTTGCACATGCACATGCGCCATATTTTAGAAAGGTCTGAATTGATTCCATTTCAGGTTATTTGTTTAATCAATGCAGAGATCCCTCACACACATTTTGGAAGAGGAGATGCCCATACCCTTGCACACATTGAGTCTCATTATCTGACACAAAAGCTAATCAAGAGTATTGCATACTCTCTCCTCAGAGTGCTCTCTTCAGAGTATTACATATGGTGGTTAGATGGTTTTCCTGTTTTAGCCATTGACAAAAGAATATTCATGATATTCATTCAACATTTGCATTAAAATTATATCACTGAAATATTTATCTCTTGCATTTATTTAACAAGAACATGTCTGATGGGAGTGTGAAAACATTTCCAAAAGAAATTGCTGCTATGGCCAGTACCCATTGTATAGTGCCAAAGAAAGGGCAGAATCTGTCATTTTTGTTAGACTACCTCAAGAAAGTCCCTTTTCATACATTGCTGTAATTGTCTTTCTCCATTAAAATCAAACCATACCTTAACACCCACATGCTAGGAATTACTAAATGGCATTTTATTTGATATATTCTGCAACATAGCCCAAAAGAATGACAACCAGAATTTATGTGTATAGATGTATATACTGGTAGTTTTAGCAACTGGGATTATTTATAATAAACTTTATCACAGTCTCTGGATTTTCTACCATATGGTTTAATGTCCCTTATTGCCTTCAATTTCATGGGAATGAAGAGCAGTAAGGCATAGAAAAGACCCTGTGTTCAGGTTTGGAGAACACAGCGCCTGCTTGGATAAATCACACATATTTTAGAATCCAGGAAATATTTATAGAGCATTGATAAGAGAAGGCTATTACCACATAGGAGTTCATAAATTTAAAAAGAACATGAAATTGGCAAAACCAAAATTAACACTTAATCTATCCCATTATCCATATCAGATTATGCTTCAAAATTAGCTCCTTCAAGACCAAGCTTCAGAAGGAGAACACCACCATCCTAAATTTGGTTGGGATTTTTGTGGGTTTGGGTTTTTTGTTTTTTGTTTTTTTTGCTTTGTTTTGTTGTTGTTGTCTGTGTGGGTTTTTTTATTTGTTTGTTTTTTGTTTTGTTTTTGGTTTTTTTTTTTTTGGATGGGACTTTTGAATTCACCAAGTACTTTTGTAAACACTGTTTTTTCTGAGCTTCCCAAATATTACCATCTTTATTCCATGTATAAAAGTTACTTTATAAAAAATTAGGTAATCTGCCCTCAGCTTTTTTCATGATAGATCCAAAACCAGGATCTAAATCTCCTGTGCGCATTCCACCCTAGCAGGCTATCTCTCATTCTTACATAAACATATCACAGAGCATATGTTCAAAGCAGCAATGAATAATCTTGTTTCAGATTTGTGTTAGACATATATTACAGACTATTGATACCAAACGTTTTGACACAATTGAATGATCACAAAGATCCACAGCATGTCATTTTTAATGGGATATAAATTTGTACTGTAGAAAGATCAATATATGTCACTTATTATGACTAAGTCCAGCCTATCATCCATCATCTACATGTCTATGAGGTTCTTTTAACTTCCACTTTGTCTTAATGTAGAACCTAACTCCCATTAAAATTGTTTCTTCATGAAAATGGTCCTCAAAGAAATCCATCTGATAGTTATGTTGATTAAATAACCAGAAAGTAATGGTTCTTAGAACACGGAAGTTTTGGATCAACTTAAGAATTGAATGGAGATTTGTCTACAGCTTAGTGTGATTATGGGAACAAATTCACCAGGTACTATATAAGGAAAAAAGATTTTTGAAATTTCTTTATCTGGTGCTCCAGTGAGGGCAAAAATTGCATGTTAGAGAGAAAATGGTATGCTACATTATGATTTATGAATCGGGGATTCCTTTGTCAGAATTGTCTAGACTGTTTTTATACTATTATTCCCTTATTAATCTACTTTGCAAGAAAATAAAATCAATGGCAACAAAAAAACTGCTTATATATTTGATGATAACTTTGTAATTAAAATAAAGTTTTTAGCTATAACCACAAAGATGAATAATAAAAAATACTTCAGTATTGCCTAGAATTGTTTAAATACTATAAATAGCTCCAAGAATATAAAAGGCATGTTTAGACTGTTTTCCCTGCATTTACTTTTTATAAATTTTTAATTAAAAAATTCTTCCTTTGATTTGCATTATACAATTTTTCTTAGAACAATCAGAATAAAAAATTTCCCTATGCAATCTTAAAAATAGTGAATAGTCTATTATTATTTTCTCATCAATTAAAAAAATAACATACTTTTGATTAATGTTAACTTCAAAGGCAAATCCAAGTAAGCAGTAATTAATACCCTCAAAAAAGAAAAGTAGGAGAATTCTTTCCTTTTCTAAAAGATTTTATTTACTTATTCATGAGAGACACAGAGAGTGAGAGAGGCAGAGACACAGGCAGAGGGAGAAGCAGGCTCCACGCAGGGAGCCTGACGTGGGACTCGATCCCAGGTCTCCAGGATCACGCCCTGGGCTGAAGGTGGCGCTAAACCACTGAGCCACCTGGGCTGCCCGGGGAGAATTCTTTCCATTTGATTTCTTCCTGTTAGTTCCTGGCAGTACTTTTTCATTTTTGATTATATCTTAAATTTTAAATTTCCCAGAAGCACGTGTGACTAAATTTTTTCTTAAGTGCAGCGATAAGATGATTGGAAGGTTTGAAAATGGGTCATGGGAGCTTTCCTTTGGATGTTAAACAGTCCTTTTCTGTCTTCCAGGCGCCATTTATTCAATTCCTTTTCTCTGTCCTTCTCAGGTAAGCCTCTGAACATCGCTTGCAAAGCATTCTTTGGATTTAGCGGAGAGTCCGGACCAATGATCTACTGGATGAAAGGCGAGAAGTTTATTGAAGAACTGGCAGGTCACATTAGAGAAGGTGAAATAAGGTACAGAACTTGAATTACTTATTTTTCTTTGCTCTCTTTGCGGTTAAGCAATGGAACATCCTAGAAGAGCTTCTGCCTGGGACTTTAATTGCAACTCCAAATCATTCCATTTTCTAAAAGCCGGTCTGGTGGGAAGAGTGAAGCTGACTGCTCTAAGAAATGAAAATGTGTAAGCTTCCAATATAAGGAGGTTTTCTTAGGTTCTAAGAATATATCATGGAGTGTAATGACCTTCTCAAATCTGCCTAAGCAAATTCCTTTGAGTTTCCAAAGCTTAGGCCACTGTTACTCCATCCAGACATAGCAAATATCTAAACTGTAGGTTACTCATCAGACCACTGGGCAAATGCTTATTTACTCCCTAGGAACAGACAACTTCCATATGTCATAGGTGTAAAGCTACAGTGACAGTAGTAAGCTGCTACTCGCCAAAACAACTGTTGACTCTTGTTGAATAGTGTTTATTTTTCCCAGTACCAACTGCTCATCCTAAAAGTGACTTTCACTTTGGCACCACCCTAGACATCTTTTCACTCTCCTGTTGCAGATTCCTCCCTGGCACATAGACATATATTGGTTTTCTAATCCTATTTAATACAATATAATTTGTACATATAAGGGATAGGTAATTTTTCATAGCCCACTCAGGCTATGGGGTTGCCCTTTGATTTCAGAGATGGTGATATATAATGTACATTTTGTATTCCAATAGGAGCTGGAACCCTTCTACGTCCACCCCCATTAAGAATCTTCTAGTGGGGGATCCCTGGGTGGCGCAGCGGTTTGGTGCCTGCCTTTGGCCCAGGGCGCGATCCTGGAGACCCGGGATCGAATCCCGCATCGGGCTCCCGGTGCATGGAGCCTGCTTCTCCCTCTGCCTGTGTCTCTGCCTCTCTCTCTCTCTCTGTGACTATCATAAATAAATAAAATAAAATAAAAAAAAAAAAACAAAAAAAAAAAAAAAAAGAATCTTCTAGTGGAAGACAATCCAGTATTGTCTTTTAACATGAGGGCAATTCATGTTAAAATGCATTCTTTCACTTTTATTGATTACATAGCAGTGAAAAAGAAACAAGTACACATTATATTATTTTCTATGATTAAATATAATTTATTAAAACTACCATGACAGTTTGTCTTCATGTGTGCACCCAATAACTCCATTCTAGAGGATCATAACTTTAAGGATCCATTAACCTTCTGAAAGCCTATGAAAAATAGTGAACTTACTTCTAGGAATAAAAGTACATGAAAGGTGTCTGAATTAGTCATTTGTCATCAGGGAAATGCAAATTAAAACTCTGGAATAACACTTTATACTCACTAGGCTGGCTATAATCAAAAAGATTTTAACAAGTGTTGGCTAGGATGTGGAGATATTAAAAGCCTCATACACTTCTGATGGGAGTGAAAAATGGTACAGCCACTGCCAGCCACAGTCTGGCAGTTCCTCAAATCATTAAATGTATAGTTATTAGCAGTTCCCATCCTAGGTATATAACCAAGAAAAATCAAAGCATACATCCGCACAAAAACTTGTATGCAAATGTTCATTGCAGCATTATTCATAACAGACAAAATGTAGAAACAACCTAAATGTCTATCAACTGATGAATGGATGATTAAAATGTGGTATATTCATACAGAGAAATATTATTCACCTATAAAAAGGAATGAGTAAAGTATTGATATGTACTACAACATGGATGAACCTTGAAAACATACTCAGTGAAAGAAGCTAGTGGGAAAAAAACTACATATTATATGCTTTCATTTATATGAAATGTCTAGAATACGAAAATCTGTAAAGACAGAAAGAAAGTAGGTTAGTGGTTGCTTAGGGCTGGTGGGGATGGAGGGATAGGGATAAATACCTAAAGTGTATGGGTGATTTCTTTTTAGCGAAGTGGAAACAATATAACATAAAATGCACTATTTTAAAGCATACAAATTAGTGACATTTAGTTCATTCAAAATGTTGTGCAACTACAACCACTATCTAGTTCCAGAAAATTTGTTTTGTTCCAAAACAAAACCCTGTACCCATTAAGCAATCTGAAGCTTCTTTTTGAGGTGATGCAAATGTTACAAAATTGACTGTGGCAATGGTTGCACATATCTGTGAATATAGTAAAAAACCGTGAATTGTACAGTTTAAATGGATAAATTGTATGTGAATTATATCTCAATAATGTTAAAAAGTTCCGATCAATTGCCTGGCACAAAACAGATGTTCAGAAAAATAATATTATTTTTAAATAATTCTTAGCTATTAATTCCCATTTAAAGTTTAAGTTGCCTAATTATTAATACTTTATTAGCCAATTTCAAGTTAAGGTTTATGAAATTAATGAAACTGAATTTATTTTAAATTATTTTAGAAGATATGTGTTTAGAATTATTCTTAATGTACTTTCCTATAAAAGACTTTAAGGGTTACTCTTCTTTAAAAAAAGAAATTGATTCCCACAGGACAAGTGGTAGGTACAATGGTGCATAGTAGAAAAATTTCTACTACCAAAAAAGCTCAGAGCTATGTTTAATGATCAACGGTAGTAGTTATATGAGCCTAAGATAATTATCTCTCTTTTCCTGTGTATGCCTGCCTGACTGGATTGTTCTAAATAAGCAAATTTAATGGGGGTACAATTGACATACCGTAAACAGCACACAATTTAAAACAATCTGTGGGGGCTGATATATGTATATACCTATGAGACTATCACCATTGTCAAAATAATGAACATACAAATCACCCACAAGTTTCTCCTTTGTAATCCCTCCCTCTCCCCTACTTCCACAACACTGATATGTCACTATAAATCGATTTGCATTTTCTAGAATTTTATATAAATATAATAATGCAGTATGTGCTTTTCTGGTCTGGATTATTTCATCTAACACAATTATTTTGAGATTCATCCATCTTGTTAGATGTAACACTAGTTCATGCTTTTTATTGCCAAGTAGTATTCCATTATATGGATATAAACATCTGGTCATTTGTTGATGGATATTTGGATTATTTCCAGTTTAAGGGCTATTCCAGATAAAGCTGCTATGAACATTCACTTATGCATCTTTTCATGCCCATATATTTCCTTTTTCTTGAGTAAATACCAAAACATGAAGTGCCTGAAATATATAGTAGATGTACCTTCTTTATTAGTTCATTTTTTAGCTCTATTTTAAGAACAATGTTTTTAGAATAACTTTAGATTTTCAGAAAAAAATGTGAAGGTGAGATCTTAGTCTGCTTGGGCTGCTATAACAAAAATTCTATAGATGAGGTAGCTTAAACAACAAATATTTATTTCTTCTGGTTCTGGAGACTGGAAAGTTCAAGATCAAGGTACCAGCAGATTTAATGTCTGATGAGAGCCTACTTCATCTTCTCACTATACCCTCACATGTCCTCACATGATGGAAAGGTGAGAAAACTCTCAGAGTTTCTTTTGTAAGGGCACTAATCCCATTCATTAGGGCTCCTCTCTCATGACCTAATCACCTTCCCCAAAGCCCCAACTTTTAACAGTATCATATTAAAAGTTAAAATTTCAATATATGAATGTTTGCTAGTGAAAAGGGCTACAAACATTGAGTCCATAGCAGATAGTATAGAGAGTTCCTACATACCCCATACCCAGCTTTCCTTGTTATTAACATCTTAAGTTACTCTGTTACATTTATTACATAATGAACCAAAATTGATATATTATCATTAACAAAAGTCCATATTTTATTCAAATTTCATTAGTTTTTACCTACTCTTCTTTTTTTTTTTTTCTTCAGGGCTATTTAACTTTTAAGAGTCTGCCAAACTATATTCCAAACTGTTTATACCATTTTAAAAAAGAAAAGTTAGGCGCTATTGCTGCTCTCTACCAGCAAATGATTAGAATGGTGAGAGACAAAGCATACAATATGAAACAGTTCAGTCTAGTCCAAGCTGTTTTATTAGATGCAAACAAACCAACCAGATAGCACAGTAGGAAGTCTACCTTTCAGGACTTGCAAAATGCCATTGTTTATTTGATTGTGTTATATTCTCTTTCTCCACTCTTCCCAACTCTCCCCATAAAAGGGTACATATCTATGTTTGCAATGGAGTTAAGTAACGTGGAGCTTCTTTTGAAAAATTTTCAAAACCCTGCTAGCTAACTAAAGATATCTTCAAGAAGTGTAAACGAAGAGGCAAGGATTCCTAACCAAGATAAATACATAGTCAGCAATTTTGTAATATTAATTATATGATCCTGATCTATTTGAGAGCTTGTGTGGGTGCAGGAATTCCTTCAGGATATGGTCATTTATGCTAACACGGGAGTTAATTACTAGATTCTGTCCTCTAGCCTTCAAAGCCAATGTCCTTGAAAGAAAGCACGTTTTTCTTTTTTAAGATTTATTTATTTATTTATTTATTTATTTATTTATTTATTTATTTATTTATGATAGACATAGAGAGAGAGATTGAGAGAGGCAGAGACACAGGAGGAGGGAGAAGCAGGCTCCACGCCGGGAGCCCGCCGTGGGACTTGATCCCGGGAATCCAGGATCGCGCCCTGGGTAAAGGCTGAGCCACCCAGGGATCCCCGCATATAAGATTTTTAAACAGCATGGCAGATTGTAACAAATTTGATAGTTTCATTAAAAAATGCTAATAATAGGGACAGCCTGGGTGGCTCAGCGGTTTAGCGCCGCCTTCAGCCCCGGGCATGATCCTGGAGACTCAGCATCGAGTCCCACATCAGGCTCCCTGCATGGAGCCTGCTTCTTCCTCTGCCTGTCTCTGCCTCTGCCTCTCTCTCTCTCTCTCTCTCTCTCAATCTCTGTCTCTCATAAATAAATAAATAAATAAATATTTTTTTTAAAATGCTAGGGGCCGCCCCAGTGGCGCAGCGGTTTGGCGCTGCCTGCAGCCCAGGGTGTGATCCTGGGGACCTGGAATCGAGTCCTACATCGGGCTCCTTGCATGGAACCTGCTTCTCCCTCTGCCTGTCTCTCTCTCTCTCTCTCTCTCTCTCTGTATCTCTCATGAATAAATGCGTAAAATCTTTTTAAAAATGCTAATAATATCATTAGTTCTACCAAGAGATCTGCATTCTTTCATAGCCTACACTTTTTCTCCAAGGAAACCAGTTCTGATGGTAGAATGCTGAAATGTTAAGTTGAGGATTCCTCTCAAAAGCATTTCTGGAAACAAAATTTTCTTATGGATGCATGGCTTTCCCTCAGGATATTGTATTTGCTTCATATTTTAATTGATTCATAGTTCTAATGTTGTGTGTGCATGTCAGAAGTTCACTGCTCCATAGATCTGAGAAGTGTGGATGTAAATAAATTGCTCTCAAGCAGTTGATTTGTGGAGAACCTGCCATAGAGACATTGTGTCTGACAGGAGGACTGGCCACACTGCCTAGGTTCTCAATTTCCTGAGCATCAGCTTGATCCTAGAAGTATGTGTTGCAACTTTTTTTTCTTACTATTGTCCCTGAGGAATAGAGAACTTTGAAAAAAAATCTACCTAGGGAAAAACCTTGGATCTTTACCAAAGGCTTGATGAAATAATGTAACTCAGACTACAGTATGTTCAACTTATGTACAAAGCAGTCCCTCTGCAAGCTTAACTAGCATATTTGATCAAATCCTGTGGAGGGTTTTAGAGTTATCATTTGTCTGCTCTCTGGGTTACTTTGACCACAGTGGCTCCTTGCATCTCCTGACTTGCAACCTATTGTCAAAGCACTCAGACTCCACTCTGTGCACACAGATTCTCCTTTATGTCCCTTTAGCAGAAATTGGCATAGGCCTCCCAATTCTCTTATGTTGCTAAGAGACAGCCTTAAGGAAATCTGAACCCAAATGTAGTATACATTCACAACTGCCAGTCTATTTCATACAACTGCATCCCAGATTTTACAATGACCCCAGAAGATGTCATCTGCAGGGATGTTAAAAGGAATTTGGTACGTGTAGTAGCATAAGCTGCAATTGTGCAAGTTTGGTTAGTTTTATCTACCAGTTTAAAGTCATTGCAACAAGCTGCTCTCTATAGGCTCTACCATGTCTACTCAGAGAAGTCAAGTAATCATTGGGAGGAGACCCAATGGAAATCATCATTAGGAAAGAACATCCTAATTTCTGACCCTCTGTTAAAGCTAATGGGAAAAGTTTGCAAAATAGCATAAGAGATAAAAAGGAGTATAGTCTTTGGTGGGTGTGAGCATTCTCAAAAGACCAATCCAGCTCCATGTAGATGATTTCCTTTTAATTAATCTTACCAGAGTCTTAAAAATTAAAAAATAAAATGGCTTTCTAGTGAGGTATGTATTGCACAGTGCTAATAAAAAATGTCAGAGAAATTGAACTCGTCCTATTAAACAACAAAAATAGTTTCTACGCTTGCCTGCAAGATTATGAATTGGATCTGATTGTCAAAGGAGATTGCATGAATTTCATTGCAATTGCTTTGCCCCAATGGAGAGTAATTTTTTTATTATAAATCTCACTTTACAAATCTTCCTATCAATATCTAATGTTTTTTTCCCTTTGGCAATACCACAAAACATTTACCAAGTGTTTCATAATTATTGCGCTGAGAAACATATTCGATTGATCTTAAGGTTTTTCAAACAAGCTTCTTAAAAATGAAAATAATTTTATTTACTTTAAATTCCTTAAAGGCTACCAGTTGTATATGGGTTTTGTTTGGTTTTAGTTTTGGTTTCTTCACTCCTACTTCCACCACTTTCTGACCTTCTGTTTTCATTTCTTTAGCATAACACCCTCTCCTTGAATGAGTAAAATGTTCTTAACAAAGAAGGGAATGTGGTACATGTATGAAAAGACTTTATTCTTAAAATAAAGTGTGCCTACATATAAAGATCCCAAATAGCCTTCTAATAACTAATCAACTAAAATATGGAGCTGTTAATATGTAGTTTGTCCCCCAAATATAAACTATTGAAGTCTCATGCAGCCCAAGGCAAAATAATGTGCTCCATTTTGGTAACTTCCCACCATACTTTTTTAGTGCCTTGAAGCACCCCGTCTGCTCCGGCCTTCCTTACATTGAGCTAACACACACACACACACACACACACACGCACACGCACATCCCATCTCTTCCCCCATTCTTATCTTGTCTCATTAGAAGAAAGAACAGTGATCAATCACTTTGCTTTTGATTTAAGTAAGTTTCAAATCTTATGATGTATATGTGGATGTAGATTTTTGTAAGTCATGAGGAGGCTTCAGTGGAAAAGTAAACTTCATAAGCAGCATAGTTTTACCTAGGAGTAGTCTTAATTGCCAGTTATCTGAAGGATGAATTTTAGAGGAATGATGACTCTACTATTCACAGTTCTAATTCCACAGTGGATCTTAGCCTTGATCTATGCATAAAATATTTAAAGCCTACGTAAGACATATTTGTTATATCTCTTCTTTTACTGAGCATACTCCAGATGCCCAGTCTCAAATATAATGTCCTATAAGCTACTCTAGACAAGAATCTACAATTTGCAAATAATAATGATAATAATAAATACTAATAATTCCTCTTCATGTTTTATTTACTACACAGTAGATTGCAAAGGCATTTTGGCATCCTAAATTACATTGGGATTTTCATGATAGTCATCTGAGATAAATAGTATCAGTTTATTTGACAAAATTTAAAAAAAATTGGTTTAGAGACTGAGGAAAAGATGGTCCTGGGCAGTTTGTTTACAGTTCCAGTAGAGCTAGACTGAATTCATCAAAACATAACTAGCAAGAATCCTCAGTTGCACAGAATGTCTTATTGTACTCCATATTTAGGATGTAGAGTCAAAACTTGTCTGGGACTGAAAGAATGAAAATCAGTCTGGACTAAGAATAAGCAGCCCTACTATTAATCAGCCTGGGAGGACAGACAGATAAAGCCAGCTGCGAAGTTAACAGAAAGCACTGTTTCTCCCAAGGTCATGCAGCAATTGTAAAATGCCATAACAACCCCACCTCATTTAAGTGACTACTGCTTTCTTACCAGTGATGCCCTAGACCTGCTTTGCTATTTTCATATATTACTGGAAATACCCAATTGCTAAGTCATCCTTGCCTCCTGACAGTTCTCAACCCCTGGTCAATCTTCCCTTCCCCCAAGCCTGCCTTAAAAATCCCAACCAATCCAGAATTTATCAGGGCTTTCCTAGACTCTACTCAGAATCTTTTAGTGGAAATCTAAACATTACAAAAAATGCTTTCTTCCTACATTCAATTGAGGAATGATCCACAGTTACTCTGAAGTTTCCCATCTTCCATGTATTCAGTCAATAAATCTGATTTTGTCAGACTATAAGCTTGATCCTGATCACTAAGTCTTTAATAGGTACTGAAGATGACATTAAAAGAAATATTTTGTTTAAGAGGTTTTTTTTAAACATAATCCTATTCTTGATATTCTCAATCCTCATTCCTGGACAATGGTTACTCATACTCATAATAACTCAGAAACTGCAGTATACCTAGACATCACAAGCAGACTCAATTTGATTTAAGATGAATGGTAATTAGGATTAGATGTTTTATTTTATGTTAGTTTAGGGGAATCAAGACTCTTCGCTTTATTTCATGCTAGATTTTTAAAAAATGTCCAGATTCATTGAAGTATGAGTATAAAAATTGTGTATATTTAGGGTATATAATATAATGTTTTGGTATATGTATACATTGCAAATCAAGCTAAACTATAATCAAACTAATTAATTTATTCACCGCCATACATAGTTACAATTTTGTGTGTGTGCATGGTGAAAACACTTGCAATTTACTCTCCTAGCAAATTTCAAGTATACAGTACACTTATTACTAACTATACTCATCATGCTATACGTTAGGTCTCTAGAACTATTCATCATATAACTGAATGACCAGCATCTCTCCATTTCTTCCTCCAGGTCTTGGTAACCATTATTCTATTCTGCTACTATGAGTTTGGTGTTTTTATATTCCACATATAAGTGACATAATATCATAAAGTATATTTCATTCACTGACTATTTCACTTTGCATATTATTCTTCAGGTTCCTTTATGTTGTTGCAAATGACAACTTTTACTTATTTTTTAAGACTGAATAATACTCTATTGTATATATAAACCACATTTTTTTAAAACCATTCATCTATTGATGGACACAGGTTGTTTCCATATTTTGGCTATTATATAATGCTGCAATGAACATGAGAGTGAAAATATCTGAGATCCTGATTTCATTTCCTTTGCATTTATACCCAGAAGTGGGATTGCTAGATCATATCGTAGTTATATTTTTAATTTTTTGAGGAATATCTCTATTGTTGTCTATAGGAGCTGCACCAGTTTATATTCCAACCAACAGTGTACAGCGTTCTCTTTTATCCATATCCTGGTCAACAATTTTTATTTTTTGTCTTTCTGATAATAGGCAATCTAACAAGTGGGAGATGATATATCATTGTGATTTTGATTTGCATTTTCCTGATGATAGTGAAGTTGAACAACTTTTATATTCCCATTGGCCATTTATATGACTTTTTTGGAGAAATATTTATTCAGGTCCTTTGCCCATTTTTAATAAGGTTATTTGGCTTATTTGTTTTATTTTGTTTTTATATTGAGTTGTAAGGGTTCCTTATATGTTTTAACTCATTATCAGATATATGGTTTGCAAATCTTTACTCCTACTCCCTAAGTTATCTTTCCACACTTTTTTTTCCAGAGAGAGGAGTGGGGAGAGGAAAAAGAAGAGGGAGAAAAAGAATCTTAAACAGGCTCCACACCCACTGCATAGCCCAACACAGGGCTCTATCTCACAACCGTAAGATCATGACCTGAGCCAAAATCAAGTCAAATGCTTAACCGACTGAGCCACCCAGGTGCCCTTAACCACTCCTTTTTGATAGAATATAATTGACATACATTATATTAGTTTTAGGTGTACAACATAATGATTTTATTTTTGTACATATTGCAAAATGAGCACCACAATAAGTCTAGCTACATTTGTCACCATACATAGTTACAGATTTGTGTTTCTTGTAATGAGCAACTTTAAGATTTAATCTATTAGCAACTTTCAAATATGTAACACAATATTATTAAATATACTTGCCATGTTGTACATTACATCCCCATCACTTATTTATTTTGTAATTGGACATTTGTACCTTTTAATTTCCTTCACCCATTTTGCCCACCCCTCAAACCCCTGCCTCTCTATCAATGTGATCTTTGTATCTATGAGCTTGTGGGGTTTTTATTTTTTTAGATTCCACATGTAAGTGAGATCACATGGTATTTTAGAAACTTTTTAGTTTGTTGCAATCCCACTTGTCTTTCTTTTTTGTCTGTTTGTTGTTTGTTTGTTTGTTTGTTTGTTTTTTGCCTGTGCTTTTGGTATCATATACAAAAAATCATTGACTAGGCCAATGTCAGAAAGTTTTTCCCTATGTTTTCTGCTAGCAGTTTTATGATTTTGATCATATGTTTAAGTATTTAATCCTTTTTGGCTGGACTTTTGTATCTGATGTGAGAAAGGGTCCAATTTTATTCTTATGTATGTGGATATAAAGTTTTCCCAATACTACTTATTGAAGAGACTATCCTTTCCCCATTGTGTATTTTTGATATGCTTTTGGAAGATCTATTGATCATAGATTGTAGATTTATTTCTGGTGTCTATACAGTTCTGTCTGTATGTCTGTTTTTATACTAAGCCATACTGTTTCGATAACTGTTGCTTTGTGATAAAATTTGAAATCAGGAAGTGTGATCCCTCCATCTTTGCTCTCCTTGTTCAAGATTATTTTGGCTATTTGAGGTCTTTTGTGGTTCCATATATTTTAGTATATTTTTACTATTTCTGTAAAAAAACGCTATTGGAATTTTAATAGGCATTACACTGAATCTGTAGATCACTTTGGGTGGTGTAGACAGTTTAACGATCTTAATTCTTCCAATATATGAATACAGGACGTATTTCCATTTATCTGTTTTCTTTAATTTCTTTCATCAACATTTTATAATTTTCACTATACACATCATTCACCTCTGTGTTTAAGTTTATTCCCATGTATTTTATTATTTTTGTTGCCAATGGATGGAATTGTTTTCTTAATTTCCTTTTAGTGGCTTCTCTGGTTTCACTGAGCACTTTATGTGCTTTTATTATCTCTTCTCTCTTAGCATATCAATTGTACTCTTAAAAAATTTACTGGTAGTCCTACACTTTACAATATATATTTACAACTAATCTAAGTACACTTTTAAATAATACTATACTGCTTCACAGGTAGTGTAGGTACCTTATAACAGTAATTAATTTCACTTACACACAAATTATAATCACCAAATACATTGATGCTATTGTGTTTCAAATTTCCAACTTTATTAAGAATGATTCATAAATATAATTGTATATATTTAAAGTGTACAATGTGATAATATATACCTTGTAGAATAATTATCAAGATCAAGGTAATTAATACATCCATCAGCTCACACAGTTAATATAATTAACTCTTGTTTTAAATGTGATGAGAGGGATCCCTGTGTGGCTCAGTGGTTTAATGCCTGCCTTCGGCCCAGGGCATGATCCTGGAGTCCCAGGATTGAGTCCCACATCGGGGTCCCTGCATGGAGACTGCTTCTCCCTCTGCCTATGTCTCTGCCTCTCTCTCTCTCTCTCTCTCTGTCTCATGAATAAATAAATAAAATCTTTAGAAAAAATAAATGTGATAAGAATGTCTAAGATCTACTCTCAGCAACTTTCATATATGCAATACCATATTGTTAACTATAGTCACTGCGCTGTGTAATAGTTCCTCAGAACTTGTTTTTCTTATAACTGCTATTATTGCTATTGTTGTTCTAAACAAACAGTTACATGCTAGATAAATTATGAATAGAAAAAATAAAATATTTTATCTCCATTCATTTCTTCTCTAACACTTTTTTTCATTTTATAGATCCAAATTTCTGACCTATATCATTTTCATTTTTTATGAAAAACTTTTAAGCTGCTTGCAAGACAGGTTTACTGGCAACAAATTCCCTCATTTTTATTGGTCTGAGAAACTCTATTTCTCCTTCACTTTTGATGAATAATTTAGATGGATACAGTATTTTAGGTTGGTGGTCATTTTTTTCAACACTTCATATATTTAACTCCACTATTCTTGCTTGCATGGCTTCTAAAGATAAGTCTAATGTATTTTGTATTCTTGTTCTTGTATAGGTACTTATATTTCCTCTGCATCACTTCAAGATTTTCTCTTTGTTCTGATTTTCTGCAGTTACAATATGATATATCAAGGTGTGCATTTTTTAGTATTCATTCTGCTTAGTATCCTCTGAGCTTCCTGAAATCTGTGGTTTGGAGTCTTTCATTAATTTTGGAAAATTATCAGCTCTAATACTTTAAAAATTTCTAAGTGTTCCTTTCTTTCTTCTCATTTTGGTATTTCCATTATATGTATCTTATTATTTTTGTAATTATCCTTTAAGAGTTCCATGTTTTATTCCATTTTTCATATCTTTTTCTCTTTACATTTTAGTTTAGGAGATTTCTATCGATGTATCTTCAAGATCACAATTTCTTCAGCTCTGTCATCACTGAAGAGCCCATGAAAAGCATTCTTTATTTCTATTACTCTTATTGTGTTTTTATTTCTAGTATTTTCTTTTGATTCTTAGAGTTTCCATCTCTCTGGTTACATTACCCATCTGTTGATATATATTGTTCACTTTTCTCATGGATCCTTTAACATATTAAACATAGTTATTTTGCATTCTTAATCTGATCATTTCAAAATCTCTGCCATTTCTGAATATAGTTCTGATGTGTGCTTTGTCTCTTCAGACTGTGTTCTTTGGGTTTTGTTTGGGAGGGGTTTGAGGGGTTGTTATTTTTTTCTTATTTTTTCTTTTTAACATGTTTTTGGTAATTCTGTTGTTGCAAACCCATATTATGTATCGGATAAAAGGAACTGAGGTAAACAGGCTTTCAGAGTGAGATTTTATGTTTGTGTTGTTAGGCTGTGCTTACTATTAGCTATAGTTGTAGGTGTAAGAGGATAAGATATCCTTTAATGTACTTGTTTATGTCTCTACTGTTTTCTTTGTGTTTTCCTAGAGACTGCTTCTTAAATAGGGTCTGAGCTATGCAGTTCTTTCAGCTGAAAGCCCTTGTTATACAGGAGCCTGATTGCTGTGGTGGTAAGCATTCTATAATCCTATGATAAAGTCTCAGTCTTTTAGTGAGCCTGTGCCTCAGAGCTATGACCTTCACAACTGCTTCTCAGCTTTCCTCCTTTTTTTTTTTAAGTGAGACAAGAAAGTTTGAGGGGGGCTGGAGTTGGGTATTGTATTTCATTTCCCTCAGGTAGGCTAGGTTTGGTAAAATTCAAGTAGTTTAGGCTCTGATAAAAGAGTTTCCCTTTGGGGGAGGCCTTTGTTTAGAAGGGAATGCTCTGGGCTCATTTCAGGATAGTTGCTTTTTTAAATTCCCCTGACAGAAACATAGGGAAAATTTTCTGTGATCTTCCCCTAAGATCCTGGTAAGGCTCCTAGAAACAAACCTCTTGAAAATGTGGGTATCCCAAAGATTAGATTTCATGGAGTTTTTAAACTCTCAGACTTGTGTGTAGTGGCTCTATAGTGACTTATCAGTTATAGTTTGTTTCTACCTGTACTGGCTCTTGGTCCTTGTTTTCTGTTCCCACTATATTATGATTCTCAGTATTTGCCTCCGTCTCAAGTTTCAGGGTGAGAGTTTGCCCTGTGACCTCAACTCTCTGATAGATCTAAGAATTGTTCATTTTAATTTTCTTCGGCTGTTTTTCTTATTGTAAGGATGAGTGACAACTTCCAAACTCTTTTTAGTATTAGTTTTTAAGAATAGGTCTTGACTAAATAAAAATTTTGAAGGTGGTGATTTCTGTCACCTGAACTTACTATTTTTTTTATTTTTCCAGTGTTTGTTGTTGCATATAACTTACCTTCGATGTTAATCCTTGGAATAAAATGCTTCTGAAGTTATTTGAAGTATATCCCAGGATCCCCTCATTTGTATCCTCCATTCCAAAACCAGTCTCGTTGGTGTCTTTCTTTCATATATTCTGCC
The DNA here is from genome assembly GCF_011100685.1 of Canis lupus familiaris. Lineage (NCBI taxonomy): Eukaryota > Metazoa > Chordata > Mammalia > Carnivora > Canidae > Canis > Canis lupus. The sequence goes on from NC_049260.1 coordinate 79,835,647, forward strand.
AAAACCTGTTTCTGTCTTCCATCCAAAAAAAACACTCCTTTATTCCTTTTGTCTAGGAAGATTCTTCTCAAGCCTTTACTTTTTAATGTAGTCAAAATAGTCTCTCCCTTCTTTGAAACCTCTTTGTAAGCATGGCTGTACCACTCTTCTTCACTTCATTATGTCTATATTTTTTCAACTTGTAGATCTTGTCTCTTGTTTAAATTTTACTGCTTACTGGGAGCAGGGACCTGGTATTTTTTTAAAGAGAGAGAGAGAGAGCATGCATGTGCACATACACAAATGGGACAAAGGGCAGAGGAAAGGGAGAGGGAGAGAGAAAATCTTAAGCAAGCTCCACACCCAGCACAGATCCCAATGCAGGGCTCAACCTCATGACCCTGAGATCTGAGGGTTCAGACCCTTGCACATCTGCGAGGAGGGGCCTGGTGGCACCTGCAACAGGTGAGGGGAGGCCTGCGCCCCGGCCTGCCCAGGCCCCTAGCTGAACACACACCTTGACCTCTAGACTCTTTCAGCAGCTGCCGGGTCAGATCCTTGCCTCTGCTTGTGATTAGCTCAGTGTGTGTCTCTGAAATCTCCCCCTTTCCCTAGGACAGAGCAAGTTCCCCAACAACGACCTAGTCCACATTAAAGGGAACTAACTATGGGAAGGAAACTTCCAGCTGAATGAATAGGAAACTTATCTGCTCATGTTGGGGGGGGGGGGGAATAAAGCTTTTAAACTATACAACATAGAAGGAAAAAAAAAAAAACTGAACCAAAATCAAGAGTCAGAAACTTAACTGACTGAGCCACCCAGGCACCCCAGGAACCTGGTCTTTTAATGTTTATATTTATCTTACACCAAATGTCTAGCCCAGAGCCAGGCACTTAGTAGAGGATTGACAAAGAATCATTGGTAGGTTGTTATATACATGTATATATCAGTATTTGCTAGGAAATTATGATTGCTCTACTAAGTGATTTGTGGATAAAAACATCAGCTGACTCTAACTCCCATAAAGCAAGTCACTTCTAGATTTTCAAGAGTGATAATGAAGACACCTCATATATATTAATAGATGGACGAAGGATCATTTTTCAATTACTCCCTTCAGATTCTTTCTGCAGCCTGTGAGGAGCTGTTTTTGGAAACTGCATTAGAAATTAAGAGGGGAAAGGCTTGGTCTGGAAGGACAGGATCAGCTTTCTGCTTCATGCTTGGCAGAGGCTGTGGCTGCCCTGCACATGAAGCTTTAAATCAAACTTAATTTGTGGTGTTTAAGCAGCTTCTGGTACTAAAGGGGCTTCTTCCATTGCAGGTTACACAGAACTAAAATAATTGAGTGTAGTGGGATTTACCCATAACAGGGAGAAAATGGAGAAAGTAAAATTCAATATAAATCCTGAAGACAGCAAATTCCCATTTTTCCTTGGTTAGGTATATGTTGAGAGAGGAAAATTCTAACTTTATCCAGGAAGAAGAAAGTTAATAGAAAGACTACCAATAGAATGTGGTTAAGAAAATTCTTACATTTGTCTAGTTCAGCAATGGTACATTAATGTAAAGGGCAAGAGACTTACTCAAGTTACAAATGCCAGTATTATCAACTCCCAGATATGTGTATCATTGGAAGGATACAGAAACAGAGCTTTTTAAAAGCATGTGTATTTTGGAATATAATCTGAGCTTCAGATTTCACTGTGGGAGACTCTCAGATTCTAGGAACTCTGCTCCACCAACCCAACTTTAAGCCTTTTTTCTCTCAAAGTGGAACCAGAAGAGATTGGGCCGACTGAATTTTTAAATATCAATAAATATCATTTTAATACTTTTGTAGGGATGCCTGGGTGGCTCATCGGTTGAGCATCTACCTTTGGCTCAGGGCATGATTCCGGAGTCCGGGGATCGAGTCTCACATCGGGCTTCCAGCATGGAGCTTGCTTCTCCCTCCACCTATGTCTCTACCTCTCTCTCTCTCTCTCTCTCTCTCTCTCTCTCTCTCTCTCTCTGCCTCTCACAAATAAATAAATAAAATCTTTAAAAATATATTTTTGTAGGAGACAAAATGTAAACAATCTAAATCTGATAATGAAATGTTGATGTTTAGTTGCATTCCTTTGCATGTGTACAGCGCTATTTACCTTTTAAATTACTTTAACCCATTTTACCCTCATAACAAAGTTAAGTAGGGTAGGTATTTTTCCCAACTTAAAGCTGAGTTATATTAAGGCACCATTGACTTAATGACTTTGTAAAGATCCAGCTCGAACTTGTAAATTGGAGGCCTATACTTAGAACCCAAATTTCTTGTGTGGGAAATATCAGAAACGGAGACAGAACGTAAAGACTGCTAACTCTGGGAAACGAACTAGGGGTGGTAGAAGGGGAGGAGGGCGGGGGGTGGGAGTGAATGGGTGACGGGCACTGGGTGTTATTCTGTATGTTAGTAAATTGAACACCAATAAAAAAAAAATAAAAATAAAAATAAAAAGGAAAAAAAAAAAAAAAGAACCCAAATTTCTCTGAGCATAGCTGTCTTTTCCAACTTTATGCTAAATGCCAGTAAATTAGAGGGTTCTTCTCTGCATTCATAATCAGGTGTCCAAAAAGGATATGAGAATTAACTCCAGTGCTCCAAATTTCTATCTTGCAACACATGTGTTTAAGAACCTCATCCCAGGGGTACCTGGATGGCTCAGTCAGTTAAATACATACATATATACATACATACATACATACATACATACATATCTTTTTTAAAAAGCAGGAGACAGAAAAGTCAGCAGGATACCCACTTTCACCTCAGTCAGGAGTCAGCTGTCCATTGGTGAGAATTTAACTCTGAAGAAACAGGAAGCACACTCCTAGGATAGGTTCCTGGCAACTCATTTCCTCTGTAAAGAACACCTATTCCTGACCGTCCACGACCCTTTGCAACTTCACTTGAGAAAGCAAAAAGCAGGACTATGAGAAAATGTCACATAGGACAGTGTTTTCCCTGTGATGGGAGAAAGAAGAAAGACAAACAGGGAGCAGTGTCTGGAAAAGGCAAGGCCATGACAGAGGGCTAGCATCATTGGCGGGTTAGGGCACAGAGCGTATGCCTTCATTGGACAAATGCAGGAGGAAAGTAAAGAATAGACTTCTCATGGATATTTGGGGATAGAAATACACTAACCACTTTCAGTTTACTTCTTATAAGGCAAGCATTTTCAAGGCTCATTTCTTTACCTTTTGACCCTCTGTTGCCAAAACTCTAACCTCTAATACAAACACTACATCTATTGATTTTTTCCCTTCATGGCATGGTGCAAAAACCTAATCTGTTTTCATAAATTCAGCTTAGAACATGGAGCCCAATGTTTCCTCCTTTTTGCCACACAAATCATGTCAGCTTCATTTATCAAAGCCTACTGGTATGGTAATATTACTTTTTGCTGAGTGAATTCCTCACTTTTATCCTTTTCCATCTAATCTTTACATCAAGAGTAAATTTTTGTGTTTTCTTGTTGAAGGTTCCATACATAAAAGCCACTCAAGATTCTCCATGCCCACTGGAGACCTTGTCAGCTACATAATCATCTGCAATTTTTGCATGGCTGCTCTCTTCCCACATCAAACCAATTCAACTAAGAGTACTGTCTTTATTTCAGGCTCCTGAAAGAGCATCTTGGAGAAAAAGAAGTTGAATTGGCACTCATCTTTGATTCAGTGGTGGAGGCTGACCTGGCAAATTATACCTGCCATGTGGAAAACCGAAATGGACGGAAACATGCCAGTGTTCTGCTGCGTAAAAAGGGTATTTATTTTTATAACTATTACTATGGTTTGTTTAACTACCAAGTAACTATTGAAGTTAAATATGCTTCTTAGCCTTATTTTATCATTTAGCATGAACTTCTATTGAGCATTTTGTCTTTTTAAGGAAAAATATCTCTTTTGCTATGGATTTTAACATAAAATGCCTATAATCTTCTACCCATTAGGATGTAGATAAATAAAATGAAACGTTGTTATGTGTTAAATTCGGTGAGATAAAATGTACCTGGGTTATAAGAGTTACATTAACTTTGATAGGTATTGACATTCAAATTTTTCTCTGTACTTCACCATCTTATATTGCTTAAGTGAAAAACTAAAGATTTTGTTATTGTATAAGAAGCAAAGCCACTTTTTAATTCCCTGACTAAAATATAAATAAAAATAATGAAGACTATCATAATATTCTTATAATTGTTATAATAAAGATTGTAAACAATATTTCATGATAATGACCTAGTGTTAAGAGGCGTCTGGCAGGTGTATAACCTTTAAAATAATTTGGCATTTATGGAAATCCCTCTGTAAATTTGGTTCCAGATAGGGTGGAAATTGTATGTAATGGACAAAGAAAAGAAACTAAATTTACAGATAAAGGAGATAAAAGCAAATATAGGAACAACAATCCCAGCAGCTGGAACAGCTTCTGAGATTGGCTCTTACCCTGCCACAACTCTTGATTACTGAAAAAAGCTAAATATTTCTGTATGTGTGCATCTGGCAAAGGTTTATGTAAATGTAACAGAACAAATGTTCTCAGTCAGTGTTCTTGTTGTCTAAGCTATAGAGCAATAGAACAGATTTAGTCAACAAGGTCAGTAGTTGTAACTCTTAACCAAGATGGAATTTCTATTTTCCAGCCAACCCTAATACTTGACCTTTACCAGCAGTTCTAGGAGAAGCAAGAAAATGTGATTATTCTGAGAATAATGCTTTTATCTCTCTAGTACCATTTCTTACTCAATTGGACTTGATTCCATCTTAAAGTAATGGAGTTTTTAAGTATAAAGGAGTCTAATGTGGAAAGTGAAATCAGTTGACCCTGGTTGAAGGGAGTCTGGTTCAGCCACTGATTCAACTACTTGGTTCAGTAAGACTAACTTGTCAGATGAAACATCCTGAACCTCAGTTTTCTCATCTGTAAAACAGGGATAATAATATCTACATTGTAGAGACACTTTGAGGCTTAAATGAAAATGATTTAGTGTGGAATATATGACACATTCAGTGTTCATTATTATGCAGAACTTGAATAACTTCTGTGCACTAGGCAACACACAGTCCACCTATGTTAAAAGGCAGACATTAAAAAAAAATAAAAGGCAGACATTGATCATGTCCAGATACGTTATGGCAAAGATCACTTTGTTCCTGTTAATTCTAGTCTTATTTTTGGCTTAGAGATCATCCAAGCCAGGATCTGCAGCACCTCTGTATCCTCAGCAACTTGGGCAATGTCTAACCACTAATAGATACTTAGAACCATCTGGTTAATGAATAAAGTTATCTTTTATTCTTGAAGATTATATATAGCAAGTATTGTGCTAAGTACTGGGAAATAGGGTGATGAATAAGATAGACATCCTGAAGCCTGTGTGGGGCTTATAGTCTTCAGCATAGTGAGAGTGCAAAGAAAGACAAACATTAAACAAAAAAAATTGCACAACAAATCCATAGTGTTACCGCTATGAGGAAAAATAATGGTGGTGGTGGGATTTCCTATCATTCAGTCTGCAGAGATAGAAACAGCCTTATTTGAGTTTAAAAATAAATCCTTTTCTCTTTAATAAGGAAAGCAACCACTAGCAGCCCTTAAAATTTCTAATAAGCTGACAGTAGAAAACAAAACACAGTAAAACTGCCACCTCCTATGGCTTCTGCAAGGAAATGTGTCTAAAGTATGAATAACTGAGAATATTAATTCTCATCTTTTTCACTTCCAAGTATTAGAGTTCCCAGAATTCAGGTCCCCTCTTCTCAATTACTTCCTACATGATTTCACTCCATCTCCATCTCATGGTTTTGCTTACCTATGTAAATGCTGAAACTCTCAAATTTGTATCTGTAGCTTGCTTGGACTCCAGAGTTGTATTCCTGCCTATTCAGAAACTACTCCAAAACTCCACCAGTAGACATATCTAGGAGGCATATCAAGCTTCCCTTGTCCCAAAAAGAATTCTGATTTCTCCTTACTATAAACCCAAGTCTCCAGTTGCCTTCTCCATCTCCATCACTATCCTTCCAGTTGCTCAGGCCAAAATACTGGGAGTCAGTCTAGTCCACCAGCAAATCCCATGGCTCTACTTTCTCAAAACATCAGACTCTGGTGACTTTCTCCATCTTCACTGCTACCACTCTAGTATGAGCCGCCAGCATCAATTGCTTGGCTCACTGCAATGGCCTCCTAACTGGTCTCCCTGCTTCTTCCTTGTCTCCTTATGGTCTATTCTCATCACATTAGCCAGAATGATCTTTGTAATATGTAAGCCAGATCATATTCCTCTAATCAGAACACTCCGATTATAGAACCCTCTGTTACACTTAAAATGAAATCCCAAATCTATGCCATGGCCTACAATGCATGACATAATCTTTGTAATTTCTGATCTCATTTTCTACTACAACCTATGTATCTGTCTCAAATATCACACACACACTAGCTTCCCTTCTATTTCTTTTGCTCACCAAGCATAATCCTGGCTGATGGTCTTTGCACTTGCTAATTCCTGGACCTGGAACATTCTCCCATCCCACTCCCCCCCGCACCCTTGGCTGTTCCTATGAGTCACTCACTCTTCATATAGGTCTCTCCTTAAATATTACCTACTCAAAAATATATATGATATAATATATTGATTTAGAATATATTAATATATAATTAATACACAATCAATATATTAATATAAATAATGCATATTATGTAATTATATATTATATTTTTATATATTATTTTATATAATATATTTTGATATATTATTATATAATATAATACATTATATAAAATATTATATGATTAATAATGATTGATATAATTAATAATATATATTATATAATTAATATATTGCATGTTATGATATTACCTCAGTAGCTTTCCCTGGCGACACTATATAAAATAATACTACCATCACTTTCTTTGTTTCTTACTTTTGCTTTATTTTGTTTTGCTAGGTTTTAAAAATTGTAATACAGTTCAAATCAGTGTTCCAGGTCCATTTCATCTCCTTAATGGCCAAATCTGGGGGCAGGGATTGCTTCAGTTTCTCTGTCTCCCCTTTGTGATGAACAAGGTATAAAGGTATCTGCACTCTTTTTGTTTAAACATTTTTAGTTTTATTGAGGTAAAATGGACAAAATCATAAGATATTTAAAAGTATACAACGTGATGTTTTTTTTTAAATTTATTTTTTATTGGTGTTCAATTTACCAACATACAGAATAACCCCCAGTGCCCGTCACCCATTCACTCCCACCCCCCCGCCCTCCTCCCCTTCTACCACCCCTAGTTCGTTTCCCAGAGTTAGCAGTCTTTACGTTCTGTCTCCCTTTCTGATATTTCCCACATATTTCTTCTCCCTTCCCTTATATTCCCTTTCACTATTATTTATATTCCCCACATGAATGAGAACATATAATGTTTGTCCTTCTCTGACTGACTTACTTCACTCAGCATAATACCCTCCAGTTCCATCCACGTTGAAGCAAATGGTGGGTATTTGTCATTTCTAATAGCTGAGTACTATTCCATCTTATACATAAACCACATCTTCTTTATCCATTCATTTTTCAGTGGACACCGAGGCTCCTTCCACAGTTTGGCTATTGTGGCCATTGCTGCTATAAACATGGGGGTGCAGGTGTCCCGGCGTTTCATTGCATCTGTATCTTTGGGGTAAATCCCCAACAGTGCAATTGCTGGGTCGTAGGGCAGGTCTACTTTTAACTCTTTGAAGAACCTCCACACAGTTTTCCAGAGTGGCTGCACCAGTTCACATTCCCACCAACAGTGTAAGAGGGTTCCCTTTTCTCCGCATCCTCTCCAACATTTGTGGTTTCCTGCCTTGTTAATTTGCCCCATTCTCACTGGTGTGAGGTGGTATCTCATTGTGCTTTTGATTTGTATTTCCCTGATGGCAAGTGATGCAGAGCATTTTCTCATATGCATGTTGGCCATGTCTATGTCTTCCTCTGTGAGATTTCTCTTCATGTCTTTTGCCCATTTCATGATTGGATTGTTTGTTTCTTTGGTGTTGAGTTTAATAAGTTCTTTATAGATCTTGGAAACTAGCCCTTTATCTGATACGTCATTTGCAAATATCTTCTCCCATTCTGTAGGTTGTCTTTTAGTTTTGTGGACTGTATCCTTTGCTGTGCAAAAGCTTCTTATCTTGATGAAGTCCCAATAGTTCATTTTTGCTTTTGTTTCTTTTGCCTTCGTGGATGTATCTTGCAAGAAGTTACTGTGGCCGAGTTCAAAAAGGGTGTTGCTGGGGATCCCTGGGTGGCGCAGCGGTTTGGCGCCTGCCTTTGGCCCAGGGCGCGATCCTGGAGACCCGGGATCAAATCCCATGTCGGGCTCCCGGTGCATGGAGCCTGCTTCTCCCTCTGCCTATGTCTCTGCCTCTCTCTCTCTCTCTATCATAAATAAAATAAAAATTTAAAAAAAAAAAAGGGTGTTGCCTGTGTTCTTCTCTAGGATTTCGATGGAATCTTGTCTCACATGTAGATCTTTCATCCATTTTGAGGTTATCTTTGTGTATGGTGCAAGAGAGTGGTCTAGTTTCATTCTTCTGCATGTGGATGTCCAATTTTCCCAGCACCATTTATTGAAGAGACTGTCTTTCTTCCAATGGATAGTCTTTCCTCCTTTATCGAATATTAGTTGACCATAAAGGTCAGGGTCCACTTCTGGGTTCTCTATTCTGTTCCATTGATCTATGTGTCTGTTATTATCTAAGTATTTCTTCACTTTGGTTATTAATTCGTTTAAATATTTGGCAGCTCCCACATTCGGGGCATATATATTGAGGATTGTTAAGTCCTTTGTTGGATAGATCCTTTAAGCATGATATAGTGTCCCTCTTCGTCTCTCACTACAGTCTTCGGGGTAAATTTTAGTTTATCTGATATAAGGATGGCTACCCCTGCTTTCTTTTGAGGACCATTCGAATGGTAAATGGTTCTCCAACCTTTTATTTTCAGGCTGTAGGTGTCCTTCTGTCTAAAACGAGTCTCTTGTAGACAGCAAATAGATGGGTCCTGCTTTTTTCTCCAGTCTGAAGCCCTGCGCCTTTTGATGGGGTCATTAAGCCCGTTCACATTCAGAGTTACTATTGAGAGATATGAGTTTAGTGTCATCATGATATCTATTCAGTCGTTGTTTTTGTGGATTGTTCCACTGAACTTCTTCTTAAAGGGGAATTTTAAGAGTCCCCCTTAAAATTTCTTGCAGAGCTGGTTTGGAGGTCACATATTCTTTCGGTTCCTGCCTGTCTTGGAAGCTCTTTATCTCTCCTTCCATTTTGAATGAGAGCCTTGCTGGATAAAGGATTCTTGGTTGCATGTTCTTCTCATTTAGGACCCTGAATATATCCTGCCAGCCCTTTCTGCCCTGCCAGGTCTCTGTGGAGAGGTCTGCTGTTCCTCTAATACTCCTCCCCATAAAAGTCAGGGATTTCTTGTCTCTTGCTGCTTTAAGGATCTTCTCTTTATCTTTGGAATTTGCAAGCTTCACTATTAAATGTCGAGGTGTTGAACGGTTTTTATTGATTTTAGGGGGGGGGGGTCTCTCTATTTCCTGGATCTGAATGCCTGTTTCCCTTCCCAGATTAGGAAAGTTTTCAGCCAGAATTTGTTCAAATACATATTCTGGCCCTCTGTCCCTTTCGGCGCCCTCGGGAACACCAATTAAACGTAAGTTTTTCTTCCTCAGGCTGTCGTTTATTTCCCTTAATCTATCCTCATGGTCTTTCAATTGCTTGTCTCTTTTTTCCTCAGTTTCCCTCTTTGCTATCAACTTGTCTTCTATGTCACTCACTCGTTCTTCCACCTCGTTAACCCTCGTCGTTAGGACTTCTAGTTTGGATTGCATCTCATTCAATTGATTTTTAATTTCTGCCTGATTAGCTCTAAATTCTGCAGTCATGAAGTCTCTTGAGTCCTTTATGCTTTTTTCTAGAGTCACCAGTAGCTGTATAATAGTGCTTCTGAATTGGCTTTCTGACATTGAATTGTAATCCAGATTTTGTAACTCTGTGGGAGAGAGGACTGTTTCTGATTCTTTCTTTTAGGTGAGGTTTTCCTGCTAGTCATTTTGCTCAGTGCAGAGTGGCTAAAAGCAAGTTGTATTGGGAAAAAGAGAAAAAGAGGAGAGAAAGAAGGAAAGAAAAGAGAAAGAGAAAAAAAAAGGAAAAAAAAAAGAAAAAGAGAAAGAAAAAGAAAGAAAGGAAAAAAAAGGGGTGGGGGAAAGAAACAAATCAAAAAGCAAAACAAAACAAAACAACAACAAAAAAAAAAAAAAAAAAAGAACCACGGGGGAGTATCTTCTGATTCTGTGTACTTTAAGTCCCTTGACTTCCCCTGGAAGTTGTCCGTCTAGCTGGTCTTCTGGGGGAGGGGCCTGTTGTGCTGATTTTCAGGTGTGAGCATGTGGGGGAGCTGCTGTGCCCCTGCCTGGTGCAGGGCACAGTGGGGGTTGTTTACCCCGTGAGGCCCCATGAGGAACAACCACAGTGGTGGCGGCCAGCTCTGGAGCCCTGGATTCAGCTCCCGCAGGTACTCCGGAGGTCTCCGTCTGCAGGGCCTGGAGGCTCCGGGGCGGGGCCGCTGATCTGCTCAGCTCGGGGCAGGAGCGTCCTTGCTGTCCTGGGCCCTCCCGGCCTCTGCCTGTCCCGGGGGAGGCCGGATCCTGGGCTGTGTCCCGGCGCCCTGTGCTCCGGGGCCTGCGCTGGTGGATTCGCGCTCCCGGGCCGCGCAGCCCCCTCCGCAGAGCCGCCGCCCGAGCCCCTCCGAGCTGCTCCGGGTCCCGCCGTGCGCGCTGCAGCCCTTAGGGAGCTCGGCGCACTCTCCTGGGCACGCAGTTGCTCTGTTACTGTCCCGGGGAGCCCGAGGGCACCCCCGCCCTCCTGGGTCCTGCTCCAACTCCCTGGGAGCCCCTTTCCGCCCGGGAAGGTCGGTGCAGCTCCTGCTCCTCCGGGACGGGGCTCTCCTGTCCTGGGGACACTCGCCCCGGCCTCAGCCCGGCTCCTCGCCGGGCCCCTCCCCCTTGGATGCCTTTTGTTTCTTTATTTCTTTTTCCCCGTCTTCCTACCTTGATAGAAGCGCGAACTCTTCTCACTGTAGCATTCCAGCTGGTCTCTCTTTAAATCTCAGGCCGAATTCATAGATTTTCAGGATAATTTGAAGGTTATCTAGGTAATTTGGTGGAGACAGGTGATTTGGAGACCCTACGCTTCTGCCATCTTGCCCCTCCTCTCACAACGTGATGTTTTGATACATGTATACATTGTGAAAGAATTCCCTCCAAGAGTTAATTAACATATCCATTACCTCAAATATTTACCTTCTTCTTCTTTTTTAAAATATTTGTTTGTTTGTTTGTTTATTTATTTTGGTAAGAACATGTTAAGTTCTGCCCTCTTAGCATATTTCATTTATATAATACAATGTTAATAACTATAGTCACCATGTTATGCATTAGATCCTCAACACGATTCATCTTACAACTGTAAGTTTGTACCCTCTTACCAATTTCTCCCTATTTCCTCCCATACTCCCAGCCCCTAACAACCATTTTCCTACTCTTTTTCTATGACTTCAGTTTTTTTTAATAAATTTATTTTTTATTGGTGTTCAATTTGCCAACATACAGAATAACACCCAGTGCTCATCCCATCAAGTGCCCCCGTCAGTGCCACCCCCGACCCACCTCCCCTTCCACCACCCCTAGTTCGTTTCCCAGAGTTAGGAGTCTCTCATGTTCTGTCTTCCTTTCTGATATTTCCCACTCATTTTTTCTCCTTTCTCTTTATTCCCTTTCACTATTTTCTCCAAATGAATGAGACCATATAATGTTTGTCCTTCTCCAACTGACTTATTTCACTCAGCATAATACCCTCCAGTTCCATCCACGTTGAAGCAAATGGGGGATATTTGTCATTTCTAATGGCTGAGTAATATTCCATTGTATGCATAGACCACATCTTCTTTATCTATTCATCTTTCGATGGACACCGAGTCTCCTTTCACAGTTTGGCTATTGTAGACATTGCTGCTATAAACATCGGGGTGCAGGTGTCCCAGCGTTTCATTGCATCTGTATCTTTGGTGTAAATCCCTAGCAGTGCAATTGCTGGGTCATAGGGCAGGCCTATTTTTAACTCTTTGAGGAACCTCCACACAGTTTTCCAGAGTGGCTGCACCAGTTCACATTCCCACCCAGAGTGCAAGAGGGTTTCCCTTTCTCCACATCCTCTCCAACATTTATTGTTTCCTGCCTTGTTAATTTTACCCATTCTCACTGGTGTGAGGTGGTATCTCATTGTGCTTTTGATTTGTATTTCCCTGATGGCAAGTGATGTGGAGCATTTTCTCATGTGCTTCTTGGCCATGTCTATGTCTTCCTCTGTGAGATTTCTCTTCATGTCTTTTGCCCATTTCATGATTCGATTGTTTGTTTCTTTGGTGTTGAGTTTGATAAGTTCTTTATAGATCTTGGATACTAGCCCTTTATCTGATACGTCATTTGCAAATATCTTCTCCCATTCTGTAGGTTGTCTTTTAGTTTTGTTGACTGTTTCTTTTGCTGTGCAAAAGCTTCTTATCTTGATGAAGTCCCAATAGCTGTGGTCATCAAGACAGTGTGGTACTGGCACAAAAACAGACACATAGATCAATGGAACAGAATAGAGATTCCAGAAATGGACCCTCAACTTTATGTTCAACTAATATTCGACAAAGCAGGAAAGACTATCCACTGGAAAAAGACAGTCTCTTCAATAAATGGTGCTGGCAAAACTGGACATCCACATGAAGAAGAATGAAACTAGACCACTCTCTTGCACCATACACAAAGATAAACTCAAAATGGATGAAAGATCTAAATGTGAGACAAGATTCCATCAAAATCCTAGTGGAGAACACAGGCAACACCCTTTTGAACTTGGCCACAGTAACTTCTTGCAAGATACATCCATGAAGGCAAGAGAAACAAAAGCAAAAATGAACTTTTGTTTTTTTTTAGATAAAGATAAACATACAAATCATACCATGCAGGATAATATTTACTTTTTTTCTCTCTGGCTTCCTTTACTTCACATAATGCCCTCCAGTTTCATCCATGTTGTAGTAAATGACAGGATTTCCTTCTTTTAATGTGAAATAATATTTGATTATATATATATATGCATGCGGTATTTTCTTGATCTAATCATTCATTGAACTACCCATCACTTTCTTTTTTTCCTCTTACTTGGCTCTATTTCTACTTGTTATATTTATTACTATTTGATATCTCATTACAAATTTGTTTTCTTCATATCTCTGCCCCCCACTCCCCAACTAGAATATAAACTCCATGAGAACAGGGACTTTTTCTGTCTTATTTACTGTTGTATCCTTAGTACATAGAACATATAGTAAGTGCTTAAAAATATTTGTCGGGTGGAAATACTTCTCCTAGAGAGACAGAGCAATAAGTTAGGGATAGATAACAGGGATTGGTAAAGAGAGGATTTATCTGTGATTTTTCTTTTGACTAGGGTCTGCCCTGGGCTATCTAAATGCATTTCTTTTTAAAGAAATTGACCCTCCGAATTGGAAGTTGAAAACTTAAATACCTCAGGGGCCAGGCAGATAGTGAACTCTTTTTTTTTTTTTTAAGAGGCTGGATATTAGAAGAAAAAAAAAACCACAGGCTAGAGAAAAAATGCTTCATTAAAAAGGTAGTCACTACTCTTTTCTAGAAGATTATTGCCATGCTTGCAGAAATGTAAACCCAGGGATATGAGAACTTCTGAGTTTTCAAGTGAAGTTGAGAGACTGAGTATGAAATCTTTTGATTTTTAAATATTAGTATTCAAAACTAACTAACTAAATAAATAAAATATTAGTATTCATTTTTTTGCAACATTATATAGAACAGCAGAACCTTCATGTGTGTGTGTGTGGGGGGGTGTCCATGGTATACCAGTATGCACTTTCTGTTTTAGGTAGCAGTTGATTTTTTTCATTATGCTTTGCAAAAGAGAGCAGTTCATCTTCCCTTATTCCATTTTCCTTAGGAGCTCTCAACAATATGGTAGAGAAGAAGCCTTATGGCTCTGCTCCAACATTTTTAATCAGACTGAACTCTGGTTCGTCTTGCAAAACTTCAGATATTTCCTTTGGAGTTGAACCTTTCAAACTTTATCACAACATAGCCTGGCGTCAGTGGCTGCAGTGTTTCCACCTGGAAATGAGTCAAATATTGAAAATATTTGTCAAATATTGAAAATGCCCTAAGTGATAATTAAAAGAAGCATTTTATGAATCCTTTCATACAGTGAAAAGGCCCTTCATAAGATGAAAACTTATGTATAATATATCCAATTAACAAGGTCAGGCTTTCTCAGAGCAAGACATCCCTTACCTCTGCGTCTTCTGCCTGCACCTACCACTTGCTCACTCCCTAATGACCATTATCAACAATTACAACTGATATTTTAGTAAGAAGTCCATACTGTGTGTGTGTGTGTGTGTGTATGTATGAGTCTGTGTGTGTTGTGTGTGAACCAAGACTGAATTTATGCTAAAGAAATTCTGGTATTGTCTCTTCTCTGCATATATTGCCTTTTCCACAAACAGATTTTATCAGTGAATCTTTCTGTTCTTTCCCAGTGCTACTGCCCCACCTCAAACTCCAAGTCTGTATAGGAAACCCTCAGGTGGGATATCCTAACCTGCTTCCCAACTTATGAGCTAGCTCAAAACATTCATTGACTTCCTTCTCTCTAGTCCCTTGGCTTCAGCTGCTATTTGCTCCATTCCATAATGTCTTATCTTCATGTTCAAAGTGAAGAAATAGTTGGGTTCAAACTAAGAAGGTTAAAAAGAACTACACTGTACTTTGGGTGTCTACAAAAAGTTATAATCCCATAAATATTTGCTGTTTGGGATATAGCTATCTTTGTGATGTGTATACAAGACACAATACAAATAAAATGACTTTCACCTTCTTAGGAAGTGGCCCTAGAAGTATAGATCCTGCTGAGATGGAAAATGGCAGTTGAAAACAGAAGACAAAAAAAAAGCCAGGTGTCATCTGGGTGATGGCAATTCTGCCCTCTGATTATAGGATGCATGTTTCTTTTTAAATGTATCTGCCTGGGCTGAATGAAAGAATACTGGTTGAGTCTCAGGGACTAGGTACACAGTTTTCAATGTAAACATCCATCATTAGGTAATATCTTTCAAAGACATTTTTATAAAATGGACCCCCAAACCACAAAGGTACTTTTTACACCATGATTTTCTTCCATAAATTTACTGCTGAAAAAGATGTCTGCTATTTGGGAGCACAAATTGTTCCTACTGATGAAGTTTTCCATCTACCTAATAGCAACTCTACTCTGTAAATAGCATACAGATTGCTGAAAAAACTTCCCATTTGGTGACTTTGAAAGCAGTTGAAGTCTATTCTGACCAGAGAGAGAGACAGAGACAGAAATATATGGAAAGAGTCCAAAATATTTATAACATAAAATGAACATTTTACAGCAGGAAAAACATTTTGAATCAAGTCTACCAATGTCCTAAGATCAAAGAAAAGTCAGTTTCTAAAGGAACAAAAAGTCATATTGCTCTGTCAATTTAACATTGGCTGTTAAGAATACATAAATGATGTAATATGGTGAGAAAACAAGCAAAGATTTTGATATTGTAGTCCCACACAGCTCTCATAACCAAGCCTGCCTTAACACCCCTATATAAGGAGGCAGTGGCTCTTGGGGAGCTGCTTTCTACATAGAGGGAAGGAGGCAGAGTTAATTTGTGGTAGGATTTTTTTTTTTACCTGAAATTTTGTAGCTTAATCTTCAAAATGACTATCTCTCACAGCAGGCAGCACAGAGATAGATTCCAGTTTTATATCCCTACTCATTATGGGTCTCCTCATGATATTCCTTATTAACATATTTTGTCCTCCAAAGAAGCCCCACTCACTTCCTGTTTCCATCATTCCCCCTCTCTCCTTATTCAAAAAGAGTGTCATTTATTTATGCTTCTTACATTTCCACTCAGTGACTTTCCTGATTGGCCATGCTGTCTCTGGCTTCTACCATTACTTCTCTCACTCCACCTCCTTTCCAAGACCAAATTCCTTCTCTCCCCATGAAATCTAATACTTTTTCTTCATATGCTGGACTCCAGGGAGCCCCTCTTTTCTCTCTGGTACAGCTATAGAATTCTTCAGTATATCCTCTAATGAAGTGCCTAAGACCTACTCAATCCTTTGATTCTGCCTGGTGAATTGTACTTTAGTTCATTTTCTTGGAATTAAAAGGGCAGAAGGAGCCAAAATTCACTGTAAGTCACAAGTTCTCATTAAGCATTACCAACAGTCCTATGGAGCAAAAGGGAGAGGGCTTTATTTTGTCAATCTCCAGGCTGAAGCTTATAAAACTGTAGTGTAATATAAAGTCTTGAATTTGAATTAAGAATATCTAGGCTCAGGTCCCATCTTGGCCACTTCTTAGGTGTATGATCTTGAGTAAGTGAATTAAACTACTGGGTCTCAGATTCTTCATCTATAAATTTGCCCTATAGGACTCTTGCCCTAAAGGATTATTTAGAAAATAGATTAATAGACTGGTTGAAAATTTTATGTATAATATATATTACTTGTAGCGTCTATTATATAAATGTAGTAGTATGTATACTATGTAGTATATAGGTAATATATATTATATGTAGTATAAACACATAACACATATATATAATATATAACATATTATATGTTTATTTTTTCCTTAATCTTAATTGTCATATTGAGCCTATTTTCTCTTAAGCAATAAGACTATGTAAAGACAAGGGACATCCCCAGAGAAAGGTTGACAATTTGGTTGTCAAGAGACCTACAAGAGTGGTAGTCTGTCATGGTCAGAGATTTGATTTTGACAGTGCCCCAGAATTAACCCATCCAGGGAGGCTGATTGATGTCAACCAAACTCATAAACAACTGATGTACAAACTAGACTGTCACTCTCTTTTCCAGTTTCTAGCTACATGGTAAACAGAATTGGTCATTTTAAAAAGTCAGTTCATAATTATGGAATTAGATTAAGGAGGGTTAGCTAACATTTAGGCAATTTTATCTATATTATGTTGAGATGAATAAATATTCCTATTTCACAGGGAAAAATATATCTCTGGTCTTGTGTCTTTCAGATTCAGCATTTCTCCTCTAGATATCCACATTCTAAATTCTCCTCTGACTTCCCATTTCTCTAAATTCCATGGTACTATACTCTCTTTTGATGATATACCTTAGATTTTTTTTTTTTTGCTTAACCAATTGATCCATTTATTCAAAATTTATATTGGTTACTAATTACAGTTGGTTGTCAATTATCAATAACTGCCAAGAGCTATTAAGGAAGGGTGAGAGGGAAAACAGACACAATTTCTGTTTGCTTCTTTGTGAGGCTTACAGTCCTCGGAGAAAGAGATCCTAGAAATTTCTTTGGTGATAATTCTTAATGACCAAAATGAGCAGATAGTTGGTAAAGCATTTTGCCTTTCACTAAGTGCCCATTCCCCCCCCCCCCAAAAAAAAGCAAAAAAGAAAGAAAGAAATCACATTGAGCATATTCGTGCTTGTTTTGTTAGCATAACCAAACCATATTTGACCAGCTAGATTATATAGCTAACCAGTCTCATTTATCTAGCTATGGGAGTTGTTGCCTTAGCTTTTTATACAAGAAAAAGAATATTCCTTTTTATCTATAATTTTTAAAATTATTTTATTGTAGTTCAGTGTGCTAACATATAGCATATCACCCAGTGCTCATCCCATCAAATGCCCCCCTCAGTGCCCGTCACCCGGTCACACCACCTGCCGCCCACCTCCCCTTCCACTGCCCCTTGTTCATTTCCCAGAGTTAGGTGTCTCTCATGTTCTGCCACCCTCTCTGATATTTCCCACTCATTTTCTCTCCTTTTCCCTTTATTCCCTTTCACTATTTTTTTTATATTCCCCAAATGAATGAGACCATATAATGTTTGTCTTTCTCCAATTGACTTGCTTCACGCAGCATAATACCCTCCAGGTCCATCCACGTTGAAGCAAATGGTGGGTATTTGTCCTTTCTAATGGCTGAGTAGACATGGCCAACAAGGACATGAGAAAATGCTCCATATCACTTACCTTAGATTTTTTAATATCATTAATTAAGCTACAGGTAAGTCACTATGCCTTGCTTCTAGGATACACTATGTCTCCTTCCATTATGTATTGATTTAATTGTTGAGCTATTAAAATTCTAGGGGAGCCCCACTGGAAAGGTCTAGGGCTACTATCAGTAGCCTAATGTTAGCTGAATAGTCCAAGTGATTAGCCTGGATTTCTCATTCTCTTTTAGTCCCACTGGGGATATTATATCATATACATATTATAGTCATTTATTCAAATAAGTAGGGGAAATGGATAAACTAATTTCCCTAGGTTACTTTCTTTTGGATTATTTTCCAAGGGTTAAATGAAACAGTTAAATCTTACAAGCTCATTCAATTTTATTTGATTCTGAGAATAATTTTATGATGCTCTTCTCATGTAGAAGAATAGGGCTGTGGCCTAAGAAGTACTAGATGGTAATCTTGCTAAGCCAATAAGATAATTGAACGGAAACAACAAAACATTGGCCCTAGACCCAGAAAAAGGCCATTCTAACAGTTTCCTTAGATATACCTAAAACAGAAGTATATATGTGAAATCTAGATGTGCTCAAAACAAATTGGAAGTGACTATTCTTTTTCAGATAGACTTACCACTTTCAATAGTAAAGTATTCAGATCTTTAGAAAAGAGTTAATTTTATGAAAATTTGATTTACACAAATGTGTTGAGAACAAAGCTACTTACCACATTAAGCAAGAATCTTTTGGAAAGAAAAGCAGAATGGATTTTACATCTTACAGACTAGAAACATGGAGAGATCCCAAGTATTGCTGATTTAATTACCCTATCCTGTTTATTTTGTTGGTTCCAGATTTAATCTACAAAATTGAACTTGCAGGAGGCTTGGGAGCAATCTTCCTCTTCCTTGTACTGCTTGTGATCATCTACAAATGCTACAATATTGAACTGATGCTCTTCTACCGACAGCATTTTGGAGGTGATGAAACTACCAATGGTAAGCTATCTTCTATTGTTTAAATTAAATTAAAAGGCATGGATTTGTGATTATGTAGGAGAATATCCCCATTATTAGGCGATACATGATGAAATATTTAGAATTACATGGCTATCACTAAAGCAAGTTACCTCTCAAATAGTTCAGAAAAAAATATGTATTTATCAAGAAAAAGGACAAAGGGAAGAAAATCTTAACAGGAGAATCTGGGTAAGGAATATATGGATGTTCTTTGGAACTACTTTATTTTTGTAATGTTTGACATTGTTTCCAAATAGTTTAACAAGGAAACATGAGTTGATCAGGAACTACTAAGAAGTTAAGAATCAATTCCATTATTTTCCTTCAGAAAATTCAAATTTCGGTACAGATCATTTTTAGCCATTCCCAGCATTGAAAAAACAAACAAATCATTTAGGAAACAGAATAAGAGCTATAAATATTCTCTTTTTAAAACTCACAGTACATTTGGATCCACATATTTTGGATGATTGTAGAGCCCATTCTCAAAAATGACCTTAAAGGATAGAAATTCAGAATGCAGGTTATAATTTTCTTATGTTTGCCATCTAGGACCCTTGGAAATCTTTGGAATGAAATATCAATAAAGCATTGTATTGAGCTTTGATTTTTTGAACATTCAAAAATGATTTAATTTTTCAAGAGAATAAATTACCATATTTCAAATTAATACCAATAAGAAATCATGACATGTAACTCCATATACATAAAGTTCTCACCCACAAACTACTGTAAGTCTTGGAAATAAGTGTGTGAAATGCCTGAGGTAAGCCAAGATTAAAAAGAAGTCCATTTGTAAGTCATTAAAAGGTAGATTTGGATTCTAGTTTTCATTATATTAAAATAGATTATGGTCTTACCTCAAAGCAGAAGGGTTCATGATTTTGTTCATTTTTATAATGATAGAAGAAGGGCAGAGTAGTGAATGTAAAAAAAAAGAGGAATCTTTGATTTCAGTCCTATGGTTCCTATTATGTAAATAATGATATGAGTGGGTTTTAATTGAGTTTTATGTTTTCATAGTAAGTTAGGGAAATGGTGTTTGGTGAACACATATGCATGCTCTAATTTACCTAATTATTATAGCAACCCATTTAAAAGTATTACAAACCCTTATTCAGACATAGTTTCAAAATGAGAGATTAGGGCCTGTTCCAACCATAATTATACACTCCAACAATATATATGAAAGTGTGGTCAATTACCCTTAGTTTCCATATACAACAATTAATATAGAGAAATCTGACTTCTTACCTGCACATGTAAAATAACTATATGACATATGCTGCTGAGGAAAAAGTCACTGATTCCCAGGTGCCAACAAGTAGCTAAATTATCCAATTGGGAATGTGAAAGATGCATATATTGTCTAAATGAAAGAACATAAAAGGGAGGTTCCTGTGATTAATTTGTTTTGAGTCATGATTATCAGTAATTTGTCAATACTCTCTGTAGGTGATGATACAATTTATTTTATTTTATTTGATGATACAATTTATTAAATTAATCTGCAATAATTAATTACCTTCATCACCCATAATCCAATAATCCAGATTAATAATCCACCCAATAATCCAGATTAATTGACCAGTTGTAGTACATATTTGTAAGATTAAATTCATGCTAGCATCATAGGACATTTCAGGGGTAAAATATTCCATTTTGCATCTACATCTCTAACGTGGTCCATATGGTCAAAGATGACAAATAATCTAGGGAATTTTGATTAGAGAATTTTATTTATTGATTCCAAACCAGTTGTTTTAGGGAGAAAATGTAATGTGGAGGGAAGAGACTTCAGAGGTTTTCATTGGGAAGGAGAATTCAAATAATTTTTATTTCTACATGGAAACTTAGATCTTAAATACACAACCTGTACTAGCTTAATGGAATACTAAAAAGTCAGCAGGTATGTGGTGAGGATGAATAAATGAATATTAAAGCTCTTTTAAAAATACTTGGTTTTGAAAAAAATACTTGGTTTCGGAAAACAAAAACAAACAAAAATACTTGGTTTCGGGATGCCTGGATGGCTCAGCGGCTAAGCATCTGCCTTCCTCTCAGGGCATGATCCTGGAGTCCCGGGATGGAGTCCCACATTGGACTCACTGCATGGAGCTTGCTTCTCCCTCTGCCTGGCTCTCTTTGTGTTTCTCATGAATAAATAAACAAAATCTTTAAAAGAAAAGATGTATTTGGTTTCATGATGCCAAATATCAGCTAGATAAGTTTCAAATTTTTCATTTCTTTAAATATTTTGGCATCTCATAGACACAACTTAGATTTATACTATTTGTTCATGTTTTCTCTTTGATTAATATCTATAGTAACATTTTCTGAACGTTCTTATAAGAATGCTGTATTTTCTCTAAAACAAAGTCAATCCAACAAACTTAGCTGTTTTTTATATAATTCATTTCATTTTAATCCACCTAACAATGATTGCTTCATTTATTTGACCTTTGAGTTGTTCAGTCATTAAATATTTTTTAAGTGTCTACTCTGCGGCAGGCATTATGTATGATATATTTAGTTATATTCTTCATCTGGGTATACACACACACACTTATCTTAGGCACTAGGGATATAATAATCAAGGAAGTTACAGTCTTTGCACTTTAAAAGCTAAGGATTTAGCACCTTGGTTAGCATAGCCCTAGAAGAACTGGGTTGTAAATAGGAATGGCTTCCTGGTGGTGAATGGGATTAAAATCAGCTTTAAAAACTGGGAAGGATGGGTGTGACAACAGGAAAATTCTTCCACAAACAGTTTGTTTCCCTTCCTCATAACATCTCTCTTCATTGGGAACATACCTATGATGATTGCTGTGCAAGCCCGCTTTCTTTTTTTTTTTTTTTTAATTTATTTTTTATTGGTGTTCAATTTACTAACATACAGAATAACACCCAGTGCCCGTCACCCATTCACTCCCACCAGTGCTTTGCCATCTGCATTGACTCTATTTTCTGGTTCCTTAGATGAGCTTAGTCAGCATGATCTAACACTGAGGAAGGCTCAGTAGCCTTGCTTAACAAAGTGGTATTGCTGAATTGCCATTCAATTTTAAAACAATTTTTAGGCCTCGTTTGTTAACCTTATATGCATCACGTTGTTGATTTTGCTCTTCTATCTTGCTCCTCTCTGTGAGCAACAGCTGTGACTATTCATGAGGTTTTCTTGGCTGTCTATATAAGGCTGAAGTGCATTTTTTAAACTGTGGCATCTGCATCACTGCTTGTTCACTAGCTGGCATCCTAGAGCTTCTGGGACATCTGACATGGTGGCTTTGAGAGCACTCTTCCTATGGTTCTGTCCAGCCACCATAAGCTCTTTATCGCTAGTTCATCTTAAAGGGACATGGCTAAAATCAGAAGCAATAATTTTCCAAAGAATGATATACTTCTAGAATGTTAGGTAAAAATTATTATCCAAACGTGTTGGGCATTAACACATATCAAAGACATCTATGTTCTTTGTTGTAACTTGATTTGGGATATGCTAATAAAGCACTATTTTTCTAGAAGAGTCTGTAGCATCACCTCTATTAGGGTATAGGTGAAGCAAGTAAGGACCAGGAATATGTGAGCTTAGGCATGGTTGGAGGGCAAATAGTCTTAGTCAGGATAAGCAATGGAGGCAAGAGTATAAAGGCCTGGTCAGATGAGTGAAAGACTCAGGTAGTCATTGCAGATGGCTGGCTCATAGTAGATGCTCAACAAATCATTGTTGAATGTATTAAAAAATAGTTGAATCTAGGGAGGTTTGTGAGGTAGAAAAATTATAAAAATCAGAGGAAACAAGGGTCTAATCTGACATTATGGAATTTGAGGCGGCAGCACCATCCATTAAGAACGATGAAATACATTCTGTTCATAAGAATGGATCTGTCCTTTGGCCTATTTTATTCTTCCAGCTGTGTATCATCAGCAGCTCTAAGTCCCAAGTGAGTAATTATATCTGGAGAAAGTCAAGGGCTTGCAGGTGTATCCTGAGCTTGATTGGAACAGGGGCAGAGGTGCTAGCATTACCAGGAGTTTCTTACATTAGCATTGCTTATGAACATCCTCGCTTCCGAGTGGTGTTTTATGCATAGGAGTGGAATGCGCCCCATTTGTAAGCCAAATGATCTCCACTATCCAGGACAGTCCTTCATGTGCATCTGCTTCTTGGCAATCAAGTAACCCAACCAAGGCTGATGGAAGCCTTTTCCAGCCAGAGGACATGCTAAAGAAAAGCCTCTTGGCTTCAGGCACCATCATAACATAAATAACCAGAGTTCCTTTCATGTGGGGGTGGTGAAGACTGGAATCTTACTAGAATTAGAACAATATAATCCTGCCTCAGATATATCTAGATAGTTAGAGGGTCCCACGTATTTCTACCCTAAGGTATTTATATTTCTTCATATGCCTATCATTTATTCCTCCTTTAGGGGGTAGAACTAAATCATTAATGGCAGAGATGAGTGGCTGCTTCATTCTGTAAATTACCTTTTGGTCATGTTTTAGCTATATTCTAATCAGGTCCGCTTTAATGAAAAATATCGATGTGGTTTAGAAACAAATCCTGAAATGTGTGCTTATCTTTTAAAATTATTATTTTCAAGTAACAATGTTTAATAAATAGTAACAGTTCCACTTAAGTCTATGCTCATTACATTTAACTTTAAAAGGATTTTTCTTGGGACTCTTGGGTGGCTCAGCAGTTTAGTACCTGCCTTTAGCCTAGGGTGGATCCTGGAGTCACAGGATCAAGTCCCACATCAGGCTCCCTGCATGGAGCCTGCTTCTCTCTCTGCCTATGTCTCTGCCTTTCTCTTGCTGTGTCTCTCATGAATAAATAAATGAAATCCTAAAAAAAATAATTTTATATAAATAAGGGAATTTTGAAAACCACTATAACTTTTCCAATGTGGCCTTTCTAAATCTTTATTTTTTAAAATTTTATTTATTTATGATAGTCACACAGAGAGAGAGAGAGAGAGAGGCAGAGACACAGGCAGAGGGAGAAGCAGGCAGAGGGAGAAGCAGGCAGAGGGAGAAGCAGGCTCCATGCACCGGGAGCCCGACGTGGGATTCGATCCCGGGTCTCCAGGATCGCGCCCTGGGCCAAAGGCAGGCGCTAAACCGCTGCGCCACCCAGGGTTCCCCAGTGTGGCCTTTCTAAAACCAATGGGGACTAATAGCTTGAGTAGCCATATTCATTAATAATTTTTAGGGAAAAATATATAAACATTTTACATTTTCTCTTAGGAGAGGTTGGCTTTGAGTCAGTATAATGAAGGAGGAAAAAATACTTTCTCAGAGCACAGTTAACTCTCTGACTAAATGTGTGAAGGGAAAACCTAATTTGGCAATAATGGAAGAATGTATATTTTGAAACAAAGGGTCCTTTTAGAAGCTTGTGTCAAATTAGTTGGGCATGGATTGAACAAAAATAACAGACAGTGCACTTGTATAAAACCCAGCTGCTGTCTCTAATATTTGGTAATAAACTACTTTTTGTATATGAAGATAATGATAGTAACCAACGGGAATTATGGCATGTGTTGTGAGTAGTGTCTCCAGGAGTGAGGCTGGATTATATTGATCTTCCACACTCTAGGGGCCAGCCCCTCTTGGATCTCTTGCACATATTTGTGCAAACAAGGTATAGTCTGTGACCAAGTAACAGAGCCAAGCCAACTGGCACAGAAAAAGTTCAAATCCATGACTTTGGTCTATTTAATCCTGCATTCAAACACACTGAGCTAATAATTTACACATCACTGAATATCACAAATATGTATAGTCACCAGAAGCCACAAATAATAACTCTCTTTTATTCTGTCCTGACTATAGGTTTCCCATTACCATAATGGTTTCAGCTCATATCATATGACTAGGTTATATTGAAATGTGCTAGATTTCTTATAACATGGCATGTGGTTTATTTTTTCTAGTTATTAATGACATTAATTATAGTGCTTAGGTCAGCCTTTAGTGGTTATAGATTTTTAGTACTTAAAGAGAACTTACTAATATAAAACCCACTTGTTGTTCTTTATATTTAAGACAACAAGGAATATGATGCCTATCTGTCTTACACAAAAGTGGACCAAGACACTTTAGACTGTGACAATCCTGAAGAAGAGCAGTTTGCTCTTGAAATACTGCCAGATGTCCTGGAAAAACACTATGGATATAAACTCTTCATCCCAGAAAGAGACCTGATTCCAAGTGGAAGTAAGTACTTTCAAGTTTTATATTTAAAGTTTTATTTCTTTTATGAAGTTACGTGGAGGCTTCAAACATCAAAGCCCAGTATTTAGATAGTTGTTTCTCACAGGAGATTTTATTGAATTCAAATTTCTCCATGATGCCTATGTTCTGAATTTATAGCACTCAAATTTTTTAAAAGGAACTCTCACTTACATTTTAGATATGGTTTTTAAATTGTGCCTTAAAGGTATTTTTTTATTATATTGCCTTGGTGTTCTGAGAACATAATAATCCTTTAAAAAAAAACTCTTCATGTCAAAGTCTTTTCAGTGCATTTCAGTTCCAAAGCTGGTCTTCTGTCATTGTGCTTCTACTTATACCTACATTCATTGTCACTAATAACTGAAAATACGCCTTGTTACTCATTTCCAGATTTATAGAAAAAAAATCCACATAAAAAAGGTGTGTGAGGCCATTGGGTATAGCACTTTCACTGTGTATTTAAATGATTTTAAAGAAGCTCTGGACTATGTGGGCTTGAATGTTACTTTTTGCTACATATTGAAAGCTATATTTGAGCATTTAAAATAAATTCTGGTTCAAGTAAAAAAACATATATTTAGTTCCTGTTACTGTTCAGAGTGCCCTACAGGCTAAAGTGTAAGGGGAATACAGGAAAGCCTAAAATATGACCCCTGCCCTCAAACAGTTTAAAATGCCATTGAAGGAAAATAAAAGTGCTAGAATTAGTTTGCATATGAGTCTATGTTAATATCCTTGAGAGATGGAAGTTAAAATGTGGCTACAAACCAAAATATGGTAATTTGTACACATGTGATAACAAAATTAAAAAGCTTATATTTTCCATGCTTCACAGTATATAAAATATTTTCACATAATTTCATTTCATCTTTATAATAACCCTATATAGAAAGAGAGCAGATACTATTATCTTCACTTCACAGATGAGAAAGTTCAAGAAGTTCAAGATCAGATAGCTGGCAAATGGTAGGGCGAAGATTAGAACCTAGATCTATTCGACTCTGGTTCTCACTCCACTAAGGCCTCTAAACTGACAGAAAACAATTTGAAACACTTGAATTTTGGTTGTTTATATCTTTTCTCAGCATTTGTATGTGTCTGTTTCTGTGTGCACATAAATATGCACACTTACATGTACATAGAAAGGAACAAAAAAGACAATATTTATTGATCCGTTACTTCCCTGCACCACAAATGTAATAATTGCCCAAACTCCTTTCAATGGTTTTCCACTCTTTTCTTTCTGTAATTCCCTTCATCTTTATGACTTGAGATACCACTTCTACATTGATTGAACCCCAAGTAACCTACTGATACCTCTGAGTCATCTTTGAATCTTCTGTATCTCTCTCCCAAATCCAGCATCCATTGCATCTTTTCCATTCTCTGTTCTCCCATTTTAATGTAGGCCCTAATCACCTCATTACTACAATGTCAATTACTCTCTGCCTTCCTTATTTTTCTTCTCATACATTTGTTTCCATAAATATATAGATATAGATATCTATATCTATCTATTATCTATCTATCTATCTATCTATCTATCTATCTATCTATCCTTGATCATGTCACTCCCCCATTCATTCTTTTTTATAAATTTATCTTTTATTGGTGTTCAATTTGCCAACATACAAAATAACACCCAGTGCTCATCCCATCAAGTGCCCCCTTCAGTGCCCATCACTCAGTCACCCCCACCCCCCGCCCACCTCCCCTTTCACCACCCCTAGTTTGTTTCCCAGAGTTAGGAGTCTCTCATGTTCTGTTTCCCTTTCTGATATTTCCCACTCATTTTTTTCTCCTTTCCCCTTTATTCCCTTTCACTATTTTTTATATTCCCCAAATGAATGAGACCATATAATGTTTGTCCTTCTCCGATTGACTTATTTCACTCAGCATAATCACTCCCAATTCAATCTTAAATTGTTCACCATTTCCTGTAGGATAAAATCCATAACTCCCAGCTAAATACTTCTGTAGTCTGGGAATATCTCAGATTGGTCTCCTAAACTTGTCTCTTACCCTTATTTGGAACTTTCACTCTAGCTACACTGCGTCTTTGATATATGTTGTGTGTCCTTGTAATGCTTTTGTTCATCCTAAACTTTTATACCCTTACAAATCTTACTTACTCTTCTCCATTTCACTGCCTCTGTAAAATTCCATAAAAATTTCTCTATCCCTATAAACTTTTTTTTTATCCCTATAAACTTTTTTACTCCTGTGATAGTTTACATTCTTTTGTTACTTTATATAGTTTTCCATCTATTTATATCTTATCTAGTTGCCAAGATTGTAAGCTCCATGAGGGCAGGGATTGTATCATCATCTAACAGAAAACTTGAGCTCATTGGATGTTTCATAGGTGCTCGTTGATTTTGTTTGGACAGTGCTTATCCTTCTAAGATAGAAAGAAATAATGAGAATGAAATAAGTAAGGGTTTAAATTTTCCATGACAATATCTAAAAGGCATTTTTCTTTAACAAGACAAATGTGAAAGCTAAAAATGAGCTTTCTGCTGAAAGAAAAAAATGTGAGGAATTCATAGGAATAGTCTCAGTCCTTAAAACAGGCTAATGAGTATATTGCTTTAATTTTGTTGATATTAGAAAGAATACCTATAAGGGGTTAAACATTGATGTGAAAAAAACATTTCTTTACTATTTTTTGCTTAATTTATTAGATTACTGTTTATTTTTTTATATTTTGCCAAGAGCATCTTTTTAAATGTAGAAATTCTATAAAATCAATTTTTAGAGTGATAATATCCTAAATTGTATTAAAGCAATATCATTACCAAAGTAGAATTTTTATTCTATGTTAAGTCATCTTCAATAGGACTCAGTGTGGTGCTGGTCTTTTGCATTCTAAAATTGTTAGCATCACAATAGACAGTCTTTATCAACTCCACCAACTGACTGAAAAACATTAGTCTTCATGTCTGAATATTTCAACATTGATTATCTTTCTTCTGAACTGGAAAATGTTGCTTCAGCATTGTGCATATCAGTAAGGGAAATGGGGACAACATGGAACACAGGAGAGCCACTTTACCAAAGACAATAGGTGACACTTGCTTATTATGTCAAGAAGAAGCTATTGTGCATAGGTGAGAGTCAGAGGCAGACAGCATGAGAGTGAAAAGGTGCATCCCAAAATTATGTCTTCTTATTGCTCCCATATAGTCTATTTTGGTGACTCTTGGCAGGTCATCTGAATCAACACCCAGTGTCAATCTATCTTAACAGGTGGTAAAAATATTTTATACTTCTTTGAGTTAGCTAGTTTTTCAGCTAAATTGATTGAAATTCATCAGTTGTTTCGGTGTATCATAGACATGTCTGAACATCTTCCTTGACCACAGAGTGTGAGGCTTTTATATAAGCCATATTTCCTAGCTTAAAGCTACAAGATTTGAGTTGAAGACTGTAATACACTGAATAAGAGATGATAGGAAGTTGTCACCTAGTATACCCTGACATTTAAAGAACTTAACATAGAAACACCCAAGAAGTCATTAGGATAGCAGAGATTTTATAGTCCACAGAAGATCATTTTAATTTTTTTGAGATCATACAGCCATCAGACTGAGCAGGGACTTGGATCCTGGGTACTCAGTGGTGCACAGGAAGACTCCTTTTACAAGTAAACCATTTGGGACAACTATGCAGTTTTTAGATGCAACCACTGGAGGGTGTTTGATTTTAATCCTTCCTTCCTGAATGAGGAAATTCATGTTCTCTGAATTCCGATTTGCGAGTGCAAACTGCAGAAGTTCTTAAAAAGGCCCTTTGACAATTTTTCTTTTTCCATCAACATTTCAGAGCTGGCTGAGCAATCACCATGTCACGATTAACGAGTTTTTCCTTTGGCATTTTTAGCACGCATTCAGGAAGTTGATGAAGTATATGAATAATATACTTGGTTTACACATGAATGACAGAGTAGAACATTTTGGACTTGTGTATGTGTGTTATTAAAGAAGCTTCTGTGGTCTGTATTTGCAGCTATTGGTACAAATTTAACAAGTTATGCTATATAAATATAGACACATTCCTGGGGGGGAAAACTAGTTACAATATTATAAGCAATGTTTGTCTCTCACATCTCATTTAAAATATGTTGACCCAAGACTACTCCTTCCTCCAAAAACTAGCAATGAGGCCTTTGAGGATTGTAAAAGCAGACTTCATAATATCATCCTTGATCTACAACAATAATTTTCTATGAATCAAATTAATGAGGTCTATGACACTAATCCATTAATGTTTAATGTCTTCACATTTGATGTACCTTCAGTTTCTTTTGCACCACTCTCATGGCATTCCAACGCAATCTCATTAACACACAAACCTTTCCAATGCATACAGTTTCAAAAGTACATAAATGGGACTCCCCCACCTTCTCTCCATCTCTGTCTCTGTTTCAGTCTTTCTCTTCCTCATATGACCAAGAGTTCTCACAAAGCTTCAATAGAAAGATGCCACTTTCCAAGATAAGGTGGTGTCTGTACTGCCCCTACTAGGGATGTCCTTTGGCCATCATGAACCAACAGAGATGGGGAGATTTGACACAAATATTTTTTCCTAAAGGCTAAAACTAAAAGTCTTCTGATCTGGACATTATTTTCCTGGCATCGGCCTACCTTTCCATCCTTGAGCCTGTGGCCAGGATCTTCCTTATGTTTTCTCAGGTTTGGTGCCTGAATGTGGCAAGAATTCCTACTTTCCAGTAAAAATTTGGTTTGTCTCTTCCCAGGCTAGAAACATCTGTCCTGAGAATAGCAAAAGCAACTTTGTTGCCAACAGGCATCTGAATGTCAGAACTGACAGGCAACCAAAAGAAAGCCAGATAGAAAACACCCTACTCAAACTGCCTAGAGACACAAACTTGAGAAGTAGAGATTTTCTCACTCCTGCAGCTGCTGGGTTTTGTGGTATAAAGTACTGTACACAGAGCACATTGTGTTCATGGGGCCTAGTGGATCCTTGAGGAATGAACAGATGTGCTCTGAAGCTGACATGTGACCAATAGAACCCAGCTGTGCAATTGAGATCCTGAGATTGGGGACATTTTTGGATGAGGACCATTTAGATTCTCTAGCCCATCTTATCTCAGTGTTTCTGCAGGAATTAAAAAATATAAAAGGTTATTGAGTTAGAATGAGGGCTACTGATCAGATGGAGAAAATAGCATTATAAGTAGAAATAACCCAATCCTGTAGCTGTTGTTTGCCTCTAAGAGAAAGCAATCAAGTTACTTAAAAATGCATATGCAATATTTATTAACAATTGTAAATTGAGCCAGTTCTGTCTGAAGCTTTAGAAAAATCTATAAATATCTAAGTGGACTTTGAAGAGAAAAAAAATTCTTCCAAAGCATTTATCTCAATTTTCCTTTCAATGCATAGAAAGACTGTGGGGATCTCTAAGTGAGTTATTCATGCATTATTACACTAGAGAAGAGATTAGTAAGTTAAAGATATTATCATACATATATTTGCTCAGCTATGTCTGTTGAAGCTTTATTTATGAATTTGGCCTCAAGTATCAGTATTATTGAAGGGGTAATTGAGTGAATGAAACTCCAGAATCCTATAACTCCTTCAGTAATTACAGGGAAAATGATAATGTCTGATTACATTCTTGCATTTCCTCGCTATTCTAATCTTCAGTTTTTTAATGCTTAGTGCTAGCCATGTGATTGTGCTGACAATGGAATGACAAATGAGTGGAGAATACATCTGGTGTCAGATGATCCCTAGTCACTTCTAAGTGAGGCATGCAAAAAATATTTTTGTACATGGATCTGGAAGTACTCATTGCCAATAGTTCCTCTAATAGCTGGACATATTGGATACTATTCAAGTAACTTTTTCCTTGGGGAGTAATAAAATCTGATGTCTGTGACCTAAAAAGTGTGATGCAG
The DNA here is from genome assembly GCF_011100685.1 of Canis lupus familiaris. NCBI lineage: Eukaryota > Metazoa > Chordata > Mammalia > Carnivora > Canidae > Canis > Canis lupus. Next base: position 79,867,027 of record NC_049260.1, read on the forward strand.
AGGTGACATGCAGAACCATGGAAATTTAGCACATTGTGTGCAATTTACTCACACGGAATAAAATTAGATATGCCCACTATCCCATTCATGTTAGAATCAAGAGAAAGGGAACTGTACCCCAATATGTCCCCAAATGTACTGAGGTCAACAGACTGAGGTTTCTCATGAAAGTTTGAGGTCAAGGAAGAACTGTGTAGAATTTCAATTGAGAAATCTACTGCTTGAGTAGCACAAAGAACAGGCTCCTTAAAACACACACACACACACACACACACACACACAAACACACACACACACGCACCAGAAGACCAGGATAAAACTATCTTTAAGTACAAAGGAGCCACAGAAAAAATATAAGGAGCAAGTTGTCTTGTCTGAGATTGCACTGATTGAAATTAGTTCAATCTACAAGTTTCTAGGGCATGAGATTATGGGAGAAAAGGGAAAGAACATTTTGCAGACTTTTTTGCTACTTTCCACATTATCTTCCTTTCAATTTTCTCTGAATGTGTTTCATTACTTACCTCTACTCTCAACAAAGAGGTGAGGAGAGATGAGAAGGAATTTAGAGATGTGGACAATATTCTAGAGTAGATTCTGCATACTCTCATGCTTCTCCACTCACCCACAGTAAAGTGTAATAGCAAAAGTAAAGGATTCAATACTAGAAATATAGTCTTCAAAGTCAAAATTGTGAGTAAATATAATTTGCGATATTTACAAGATCTCAGCAATCCATGTTAACCATTGATCAACCTATCAAGAAGAATTAATTTGGATCCTTAACATTAGTCAACAGAGGACAAAACTCCTACCAAAAATTTAGCCCCATGAACTATCTATAACTTATCAAGCCGTGGGCTTGGAGAGGTAAGGGACAGAGAAAGTTTTTGTAGGATAAGTAATATGACACACTGTGTGATTTAGAAATTCCCTCTTTCCCACACATAAACCTAGTTAAATAAAAATTTTATTGCCCCAAACTTTGTGGCAAACAACACAGGCAGAATTTTATATCTCCAGAAGCAGAATCAAGACCCAAACCTTTAGTAATATCAGCCAAGATAAAGAGGTTGTCAACCTGTATAACTCTTTCAATAGATTAATATTAAGCATCATTATTTAAAGTGCATATAGGGCAGCCCCGGTGGCGCAGCGGTTTAGCGCCGCCTGTAGCCCAGGGTGTGATCCTGGAGACCTTGGATGGAGTCCCACATCAGGCTCTCTGCATGGTGCCTGCTTCTCCTTCTGCCTCTCTTTCTCTCTCTCTCTCTCTCTCTCTCTCTCTCTCTCTCTCTCTCTCTGTGACTCTATGAATAAATAAATAAAATCTTTAAAAAAATAAAGTGCATATAGTATTTTCAGTGAGACTACATTATAAAGTATCTCACTATAAGTGTTTAGTTATACCAGAGGGCTAATAATTTCTCCCAAATATATAGTGCTGAATGATACATTTTTCTCTGGTACATATAAACCTATATTATTTTTGCTGATTTCTCCATACCAGTCATAGAAAAGGACCTGTCTCAGTCAATTAGAAGGAGCCCATTTCTAATTTCTTCTTTTTTCATTTCTAATTTCAATTTCGAAATTAAATCTTGATTTTACATATTGATATATTAACCGATAGTTTTTCATTTTTCATTTCTAATTTCAATTTCGAAATTAAATCTTGATTTTACATATTGATATATTAACCGATAGTTTTATTTATTTATTTATTTATTTATTTATTTATTTATTTATGATAATTACAGAGAGAGAGAGAGAGAGAGGCAGCGACACAGGCAGAGGGAGAAGCAGGCTCCATGCAGGGAGCCCGACGTGGGATTCGATCCCGGGTGTCCAGGATCGCGCCCTGGGCCAAAGGCAGGCACCAAACCGCTGCGCCACCCAGGGATCCCTAACTGATAGTTTTTATAAATACCACCGTTAATAGCTATCAGTTAGCTAATTGTGACCAAAAATCAATGAAGTAGTAGTTGTGTTAATGCAACCTGTCTGACCCTAATGATCTATTTAACAGATAGTGGATGTACATAGCTGTGGGTATAAGAATATCAAACTACTATTATTTGAACCTAGAAAAAAAGTAAACTATGTCTTTGCCTACAGGCTGTTTTTTAACTTTTTAAAAATATGCCAACTATCCCTAACAATGACCCTGACATAAGATAATTTACAAGTAGCTAATTGATTAGTTTGATAAATCAGATGGCTAGTAGGCAGTAGCAAGATCTCATGAAAGTTTCTGAATATATAGTTTTTTTTTCTCCCTTCTCCTTCTGCCTATATCTGTAGCAGATTCAGTTCCTGAGATTTAGAAGAGTACTGAGTTCTTTTGAGAAAGTACATACATCCTATTAGAGCAATTTCTTGGGGCTGCCATTCTTCTTGCTTCTATTTTATTGCTTTATTTCTTTCTTCAGTTTACTTTTTTGGTTTGTAATAAGCATCCTGTTTTCACGTCACATTTGTAGATGCTTTTCTACTTTTCTAAATGCACTGTAATTTTGGTTTATACAACTGCCCCTGGGCAGCCCTGGTGGCTTAGCGGTTTAGTGCTGCCTTCAGCCTGGGTTGTGATCCTGGAGACCCAGGATCGAGTCCCACATCGGGCTTCCTGTGTGGAGCCTGCTTCTCCCTCTGCCTGTGTCTCTGCCTCTCTTTCTGTGTCTCTCATGAATAAATAAATAAAATCTTTAAAAAAATACAACTGTCCCTGAAGGAAATTTTTTAATTGAATTTTCTTTCCTTTTGATAGTTTAGGTAGTCACCTTCCTTGTCTCCTATTGGCTAGAACTTTCTTCATTCTCTAATATGCACACATCCCAAAGAGGACCTAGTGACAATGCATTTCCTTTCTAGAATATTTCCCAATCTCTGTCAACTTCCAGTATAGGCAAAAGAAAAAAGATTCTTTGCAGTTGTACTTAAAATGTAAAAAATGAATTTATACCAACTCAAGCACCCCTACTAAAACTATGTTCAAGGGGATTTTTATTCTTTACCAATTGTGAAGATCAAGTAGATTAAATGTAATTGGCTTTATTTTGTGTCTGATAATTTGGCATGGTTTCACAGCCTTTTCTAGAGAAGCAGAATGCTATCAGAACCAGGTCTCTTTGGTCTTTTCTGTCATTAGAAGTTACTCCAAACCAAAATCTGCAAAGAAATAACTTAATGACCTTTTATTTAAGGGATATTTTATATTTTTTATGTGGAAAAAAGAGCCTTTTCAGGGATTCCTGGTACTCAGTTGCTAAATTTGCCTGAATAAGTCAAAGCAAGATTTAATGAATATTCATGTGTTCTGTGGATTTAGGGATTTTTTTTTAAAGTTTCCTTATTATCTCTTCGTGGTAACAAGCTTTTTAAAATGGTTTCTGAAGGTTTCTAAAATGTCCCCCACAAAACCACAGCTCTACCATGGCAAACACCACTGGCCTGTCAGAGACTACACTAGCTATAGACCAGCAATGTCTTAACATGATACCTGTTTCTGCTTAGTTTATTTGGAACTTTTCCAAACCTAAACACCCTGATTGGTCTCTAATTCAAGGGCAGCAAACTTTCTCTGTAAAGGTCCAGATAGTAAATATTTTTGGCTTTGTGGGTCATATATGGTCTCTGTTGCATCATATTCTTTTTTTTCACAACCCTTAAAAAAATTATTCCTTGCTCACAGACCATACGAAAACAGGACATGTTCTTAATGGATCAGGCACTAGTTTACAGTCATTGAATGCAGACATGCAACCTGGGGGTAAGAAGGAAATTATTTGGGGCACTTGCTGCATGGAAGCCAGCAACAACTCCCTGGCTAAAGATTAGCAAGTAAAAAATATTAACTCTACTTGTTTGGTCTCATGTTAGTTTACTTATATTTTCCATGATGGCTAAGTACTGTTTTTTTTTCTCAAAGATAAAAAGCATAAAATAAATACCTAAAAAGGGAGGAAGGAATGGGGGAAAAGGGAGACAGATGAAAGAGGAAGGGACAGCAAGAGAGGGAAAGGCAGAAAGAGTGAGCAAGAAAGCAAAAGGGAAGATAAAAGGACAAGAAGGGGAGAGAAGACAGAAAAAGAGAGAGGTAGAGAGGAGTAGGGGGTAAGGGGGCAGAAAAAAACATAGAAAAACAGAGAGAGAGCCAGAATACGGAAGCTAGTGCACAGTCTCTCCTTCTTTTCCTTAGAGCCAGGCAGCTCTTAGAGGCACCTCCCCAGCTGCTTTGAAACATTGAGGTTGCTGCCCAGCCACTGATCACCATCCCAAGAAGTGAAATGTGGGCTCCACATCTGAAAACTTCCACTTGGTTTTTCACCAAGTGAAATGGAACACAAAATTCAGGGCCCAACCAAATGGCTCATGTTTTCTTTGGGACACTTGGTCCGTGTCTACCCAGGGAAAATTTTGATGTACTGACTGACTCCAGTGCATATGATTAATGTATATATAGGGCAAACCAGGATAATTCAGACCTTTTTTTCTTCCACGGCAGGTTTTCAGCCGGAATTATCTGGATGGTTGCCTCAACTCTCCACTAGGCTTTGCCAGGATAAGCACAGCCAGTGTAGTATGCAGGAGACAGGGACCACTCCCTATCCAAGGCTCCCTTCAACACCCACACCCTGTGCAGCTGAGCATAGTGGGATCTGTCCTGACAATCATTCCTTCTGGGACCAAATGCAAATTCTGTCTAATGAATCTCTAAGAAGCCTCCCAAACCCTAAATGTTGCATTTGGCTTAGCTGTCAAATGGCAAAATAGAATAGACAGATGAAGGAGGAGAACCATACAAATGGGAGGAAAAATTGTACCCTGTTCCCTTTCCCCTTCAGGAAAGAAGATAGCCAGAGCCCAGAAATCCCAATCAAATTAATTGGTATGTATGTGTATAGTTTCTCTCAAGACTGTGGACACCTGGGATATAATTTTTTTCTTTAAATAGAGATATGTATAGATAGACATACATTTTGTTTTTTAAAATACAGTTAAAAAGTAAAGTAGACTACATATCAACACAGAAAAAGTGTGGCTCATAGAGGCATAGTTTATGTGACATATGTGCTCCTGACAAGATTTGTACAGATCATTTTTAAAAATTAAATGAAAAGCTGCAATTAATGAAGGGAAGAATACTACTTGAAATAACCCATTGGTAAATTATTTTGTAAAGAATTCCTCTGTAAAATTAATAATTAACTAATAATTTACCTGGAAAACTGTATTTTCATGGACTCCTGCACTTATGCCATAATTCTGGGTTTGGGTTTTGTTCTGTTTTGCTTTGCTTTGTGTGGAGGGAAGGTGAAAAGAATAACGGGAAAGATGCATGATAGTTTATTTTACTATATCTTACAGATCCTACCTCTAATGATGAAGCTTCTCACATAACTTCTTTCTTTTTGGGAGCAGAGAGAAAAGAAGAAAGTGAAGAGTCAGAGCTGTTGATACATTGGGATAAAATTTTTCCACTCTATTGAAACTTTCTACCTTTCCTTCCATTCTGTTTCACCAGTTCTCTAAGTGATAATTACAGAGTGATAACTTCCACCATTGCTGCTTATGTGGTGTTTTCATTTTTCTTTGTTTTTTTGTAGTTGTTTTTACTGATTTTATTTACTTTTATTTTTTATGGATTTCAATGCTGATTTTTCCCTGAATACATAATCTCTTTCAATTCTTAAGAAGTTCCGTTTCCCCTTAGGAGTTAGCTTACTGATAGTCATTGTAACTACTGCGTGAAAAAGTCCTAAAATGTATTAATTAAAAACCTAAACGATAGTAACCACAAATTGTTAAATGGGACATTCTATTTATCTCTTTTCAAAAGTTTTTTTGTTTCTCTCTTGGGTGTGTAGGAAGTTTCCTCATTTTCACTTGTGAGAGTGTTCTTGCTGCCTGCTGGTGAAAATAAAATCCTGGAAAAGAGAGAGACCTGTAAAATATGCATCTGTAAAAGAAGTTTCTCTTTTCAAGTGGCTTGTATGGGACTGTTTGGTGGCCCCACACTATGTACTGGACGTGACTCCTTGAAAGCAGTCTGTAACCTTGGGCAAATTTGCAGTGACAAATGTTGCTATGCTTCTGTAAGCACTGCTTCTGCTAGAGGGCATTGTACATGAGACAAGGCCTTGTGCTCTACTTAGTAAAGGCCTCGTGCTCTGTTGCCGCACCTGTGTCCAAGTCCCCATTTGTTAACACATGTGTGTGTTTCCCTTTTTGGCGGATAAGACTTGGGGAAGCATGATTGCAAAAAGATTATTCCACGGAATAAATAAATCTAGAGTTAGTTGAGTGTTTTTCCACCATGAAAGAACTATGACATAATCACTGCACTCTCAGAATTGCTCCACAAAGTAAGGCAAAGACTTCTCAACTGATAGACTCCCACTTTACTGCTCATTCCACGCCATCCCCCACCTCTAACTTCACCCCTTTCTCTTCCCTGGAACAAAGAGCAGCTGGTTTAAATTAAACTCATGGGCACATACACACCACTTCCCTATCTCTCAGTTCAAGGGCAAAATGGAGAACCTAAGATTGCAAATAACAAGAGGTATTCTGAGAAATGAGCTATGATTCTAGAAGAGATTTTCCACTATTTCCATCACAAATATTTTTGAAGTTGTTCATATCCATATACCTCCTGATTGCTTAGTAGTTTAAAACTAGGGGGAAAACCAAAGCAAACCCATAAATACAGTGACCCTTCATTTATTAAACAGCTCCATTTCTCTTTTCATCAATCCGATCATTACTTGTTCCCTTAGAGTACTAACCTGAAAGCCTGCCTTGAGTTAAATGATTAAATAAAAAATAGCTGAAATACACGTAAACCCTGAAAAAGTTAGAGTTTTGTATTAGTCAACAGAACACTGTAAGTAATGATAAGTGGAAAGAAAAAGTATAAGTGGAGGGATTTTTTTCATTGTTCTTTTTAAGGAGATGGACTTTATGAATATGCAACACAAGAAAAAATGTGATGTAGCTTAGTGAAAGATTGGCTTTTTGCTATATTAAAGTACAAACCTAACTCTTTAAAGACTGGAAATGTCTTTGTTTTACTCTTTCTCTCTTTCTGTGATTTGTAGCATATGTTGAAGATCTCACAAGATGTGTTGAGCAAAGCAGAAGACTTATTATCGTGCTAACTCCAGACTATACTCTCAGACGAGGATGGAGTATTTTCGAATTGGAAAGCAAACTCCATAACATGCTAGTCAGTGGAGAAATCAAAGTGATTTTGATTGAGTGTACAGAATTAAAAGGAAAGATGAATTGCCTGGAAGTGGAATCACTAAAGCGCAGCATCAAACTTCTGTCCTTGATCAAGTGGAAGGGACCCAAGAGCAGCAAATTAAATTCTAAGTTTTGGAAGCAATTAGTATATGAAATGCCCATCAAGAAAAAAGAAATGCTTTCTCGGTGCCATGTTCTGGACTCTGCAGAACAAGGACTCTTTGGAGAACTCCAGCCTATACCCTCTATTGCCATGACCAGTACCCCTGCCTCTCTGGTGTCATCTCAAGCTGATCTCCCTGATTTCCACCATTCAGATTCAATGCAAATGAGACACTGTTGCAGAGGTTATAAACACAAGATGCCAACCACCACCTTGCCGGTACCTTCCTTAGGCAACCACCACACTTACTGCAACCTGCCTCTGACACTACTCAATGGACAGCTACCCCTTAATAATACCCTGAAAGATACCCAGGCATCTCATAGGAACAGTTCCCTGCTACCTTTATCATCCAAAGAGCTTAGCTTCACCAGTGACATTTGGTAGTGAAAACTCTGAAGTCCTCTGAACAGCTATGGAGCATACAGAGTTTCTGCTTTGCCAAGCATAAAGTACACATAATAACACTGAGGTGCTGAAAAATTGTTCGAAGTAGAAGGCACAGAATCCATTTTGTACTTAAAATTTTTGTTTAAATTTCTAGAATAGTGGGGAGGGAGGGAAAGAAGAACCTGCTTTTGTAGTATAGTACCTTGTTTCAATGTATAGTTTTGATTTCTTCCTGAAAATAAAAATTTAAAAACCCTCTTGTTTTAGAGTAGATTTTTATGATACCGTTTGGACTGCAAACTTAGTAGATGAGGTATCTTCCCCATATTTATAAACATTTTAATATTTACATAGTATTTGGAATAAAGAAAACTTGAAGACTTTAATTGAGTTTGAAAATTCTGAACGATGTTTAAGGGGAAGAGAGAACTTCTATAGAATAACTGAAAAATCAGGAATTATCAAGAAAGAAGTGTTGAAGCACCCCAATTAGAAGATTGTAGAAGAAGATCAGTTTAAAAAAATGTGACTAAACTGTTTGGAACTTTTTCAACATAATGGACAACTTCTCTAGACTAAATCAACAGCTCATAATGACAGCTTATAGTTGTATAGGGAAGCACATCTTCTCTAGATAAACTGGTAGGTAGGCAAACAATATGCATTTCTTAAGCAAATAAATAGTCTGCTAGTTCTTTGAAGATAATTTTAAAGAACTCTTAGGGCTTTCTAGCCTACTTCAAAAGTTTTACAAATTTGAAAAGACGTTTTAAGATACACATTTTATTGTTTGCTAATAATTCACATTTTGGATGTTTTTCCAAATGATCTCTTGTCCTGCTTTATACAAAGATGTGAGCATCTTCCTACTTTTTTTTTTACAGCATCACTGGAGTTTGAATTTAAATAAATATTGACTGCAGGTGTCAGCAATAGAAAAGACAGAAAACAACAATACCTACAGATGAAATGCAAAATGAGGGATCCCTGGGTGGCGCACAGGTTTAGCGCCTGCCTCTGGCCCTGGAGACCCGGGATCAAATCCCACTTCAGGCTCCCAGTGCATGGAGCCTGCTTCTCCCTCTGCCTATGTCTCTGCCTCTCTCTCTCTCTCTTTCTCTCTCTCTCTGTGTGTGTGTGTGACTATCATAAATAAATAAAAAAATTTAAAAAAATGAAATGCAAAATGATTCAAATTTACTAGTGGTAGAGCACCAATTGCAGTGATTCTCATCTGAAATGTAGTTGTGAAACAGACTATTCTGTAGACATATAATATCTGCTTGGCCATGTGCGCAAAGTTCCTGCAGAAGTATCTCTATCCCTGGTGCTTCTAAGAGTCTATTTTATAGACTAAACTTCGCCACCCTCACATTATGACTGTGGCTGTACCACACCAGAAAAATCCCTTTGAATAATCTAAAATATTATTAATTTGCTGTAAGGATCGTGCCCTTATTCTAGTGTTTATTGTGGATTATTACTTTGTGTTCTTTCCACTCAATTTTGGTGTGTTCTCCACGAAGACGCCTGTGAGGACCAATTTTTAATCAAGGTTGATTCTGGCAACCTTGCAAATGGTTCATAAATCATGTTTTTGGACAAATACAAATAAGGACTGATGTACACCGTGTGTAAAAATGAAGAATTTGCCCAGCCCTTATAAATGTGAAACTCAAATGTATACAAAATATTAGATAATGTTTTCATTACTTCTTTCAACCTCTTTACATTATTGATTCCCTGTGATCCATGGGTTTTGTTTAAAGAACTTGTTTCTCCATCACTTTTCTATATCCAGCTGCTCAGAAAATGCATTGTGCACCAACCATATGTAAAAGCTTAGCTGTGATACATGTTCATATCATAGTGGGACAATTAGTTGCTGCTCCTTTGAAAAGTCCTGTTCAACACGTATAGGTGTTTCATAGATGTATTGTTTCCACGGAGAAAGGTGATTTTGCATCTGTAAAAAAATATACAGGTATTTCAAAATGGAGATTTATCAATTCCAAACTGTTTTCCAAGTGTTATAAAGTTGTATTTACTCTTCATTGTTCTTTAATGATATGTGTAATTACTAAGTTAATAACCTGCATGAAATGAGTAGTATACCTGTTTAAATGACCAATTGTACTTTTTATTATTTTGTTTTTCACAGAAGCTTAGATTAATTCAAATAGAATGTTCAGTGGTATTTTTAAACTAATAGTTCTGTATTGAGCATGCCAGTTCTGAAAATATAACATGGGTTTCTCTGCTTCCTTTATTTACAATGATTAAACGTGGGTAGCAATTTGAGTTGGCTGGCCACAATGTGTCCTTTCACTACCAGTAAGTACTCAAAAACAGAGCATTCACACTTGTGCTGGGGAACTTGACAAGAAACCTTTTCTACCATTTTCAGGAACCAATGTGTACACTATCTATAAAAATTTATTTCTAGATGGCAATTCAAAATTTGATTTTCATCTGAGATTTTTTAAAGATATAGCCCATAGGGTATAATAAGCATTTAGTCTAGAACATAATATATTCTTCCACTACTTTTCACAGTAAGAAAAACTTTCTTCTCAATTTTTCACTAAAATGAATTTGAAAATTTAGAAATATACTAGTGCAATTAGTTCCTATATGTTCATAGCAAATTTATTTAGCTCATCCATCAACAGTATACATGCTTTTAAAAATTGAGGCTATTTTAAGATAAGAAAAATTCTGAAAATGTCACAAATTTTGAGACAAATGAGAAATGCACAAAAGCAATAGATACATAGGAAGTGAAAGCTGCATTAAGAATAAACAGTGCTCAGGAGAAAGTCAACATGTACATAGTTTTAATTTGACAAAATATAAAATCTGTCAGGTTTGGTAATCTGTGAGCTCCAATCTAACTATGGAGATTCTGAAAAGTAGCTGAACGGTTCCTAAAAAGAAGGAAGAAGGTATGTCTCCTCACCCCCTCAAAGCCTTGATGAAATTAGATCCAAATCCATTTGGCTTTCAATCACTCTCATTAAAAAAAATGGGTACAAAGAAACCTGTGGGCTTATGGTAAGGCTTGACCCTAAGGTAGTATCATGTGAAAGGTTGATACTTTGAGTATTGGTAGCTAATATTGCAGGGCTTAAAAGTAGGAAACAAATTGCAGTGAGAGGAGTAACAGTTTAGTTATGAAAGAGAAGTTTATAGAGGAGTTTCAAGAGGGCATGGAAATTATTAATATCCTATGGATTACTTTTGTAGCAAGTTGAAAAATAGCAGGTGTGAGAAAGAAGCAAATTCCGGCAAAAAAAAAGGAGACTCTATGACCCACTTAGTAATTGAAGGGCTTACAAGAGTATAGAACCACTGATTTCAAGCATTTATTGCACTTTGACATTTTATTTTTAAATAAATTATTTGGTTTTCACCAAGTGTTTTCTAGAAAATTAAATGATCATGGGAAATACCCTGAAAATTGTACATATAAATCTTTATGCTCCTTGAATTAATTTCCCAAGGTGAGGTAGTGAACTGATAAAACCAGAGTGAAGTTAAGGCAGAACATAATTCCATAGTGACCAGTTAAGATTGAACACTTGCAATTGTTGTTGCTCTTTTCTGGGAGAGAATTTCATGTTGAAAATTGTCTGGCTCAAATTTCTCTATTACTCATGCATTTTTGTTCTAAGATCTCTGATAGGAGGTTACAGTGTTGAATATTAAGGCTCTCTGATGAATGTATGGGGCTAATGAACAATAGTCATTATCTTCAAACCTCTTCATATAAAATTTACCTTTTTTAGAACTGAAACCAGTCATAAGCAATTTAAGATTATTCAGGATTCTATTTAATTACTGTGAGATCAGAACTTATAAAATCACCTGCACGCATCTAAACTTGTCTTCTCAAATATTCACTGCTGTTTGATCAATCATATTTTCTCCAGATAGTACTAAAGTCAATCATGAATATTAATTGAGTGCCCACTGTATACTGTCCATTACATAAAGTATAATAGATACATTTTTAAAAACTTGAAGTCCCTGTTTTCAAATAGTGTACACATATATGCACAAAGAAAGGGGTATTTGCAAAACACATTCCAGTGTAGGGAAATTAATATTTTACATGCAGAATAGATACATGCAGACTGGATGATCCAGTCCCAAACTGAGCAAGAAATGAGTTTGGAATAGAAAGAACAGTGGTGAAGAAAGGCAATTTCCTAAGTGCAGAGAATAACACATGTGAAGATTCAGGAGAAAATAAGCAAGTCCTGTTTAGCTGATAACAATTCTATTTGGCTAGCAAGAACAGAAATCTGTGTGAAGGCATAATCAGAAATAAGCATAGGAGAGGTGCTGGAACATTCATGTTGTAGCAGATGCAGGAAAAATTAAATAGGGGGGGATCCCTGGGTGGCGCAGCGGTTTGGCGCCTGCCTTTGGCCCAGGGCGCGATCCTGGAGACCCGGGATCGAATCCCACATCGGGCCCCCAGTGCATGGAGCCTGCTTCTCCCTCTGCCTGTGTCTCTGCCTCTCTCTCTCTCTCTCTGTGACTATCATGAATAAATAAATAAAAAAAAATCTTTAAAAAAAAAATTAAATAGGGGAAGAGAAACGTGGCAGGAAGACCAGTTGGGATGCTACTGTCATAGTCCACATATGAGGTGATAAAATATGGAGAGTGGTGAACTGGATACTCTCAGAGAAGGCAAATCTGAGAAGAAAGAGGAATAGGCAGGATGTGGTGAAGTGAAAAGTTGAAAAATTTAAAAAGTCAATAAAGACTTCAAGGATCATGAAAGTTAGTTGCACCAAAGGTATTTAACTTACTTTCTTTTTAAGATTTTATTTATTTATTCATGAGAGACACATAGAGAGGCAGAGACACAGGCAGAAGGAGAAGCAGGCTCCATGCAGGGAGCCCAACCAGGGACTCGATCCCTGGTCTCCAGGATTACAACCCAGGCAGAAGGTGGCGCTAAGCCGCTAAGCCACCGGGGCTGCCCATAACTTATGTTCTTAATTGAGTATCCTGACACCGTAAAGACAAGAATAAAGACAACACAATGATAAGTGTATTTGCTACTGGAACAACTGCTGAAGTGTTTGCAGGAGAATAATGATCAGAAAAGACAAAGTACTGCTGCAAAGCTGATTTAGAAATGAATAATTACATTCACTCCACTACATATAATCTCAAATTCTCAAAGAAGGAATTGATGGAGTTTAGTTCTTTGAGTCTGATCTATCTACTGATGCTATTTAAGTTCTTCACTCCACTTTGTAGTAAAGAATTATGATCTGAAAATAAAGGCATTGAAATGGTTCAATCAGAGAGAATTCCAAAAGGCAGGGATTGAGGGTGTTTGTCACTAGAGAAACTGGACAAGGTTTACAAAGAACACAGAGGGATATGTTGCAGTGTGTTGTTGGAGTGGTGGGAGGAAGCACATGGAGTGGCCCAGGGAAGAGCAATAAAGAATGAACAACCATGTAAAGCTTGAGCCCAAAGAGCCAAATTTTTACCAAAATTTAATGTGGAATGGTTACCATCTTTAAAATTATGAGGAAAATTTTTACAATAGGACATTGTATCAGGGAGAGTTGATAGCTGTTGTTAAAGGACAACAATCTAATGCCTACAGCCTAACACAATAAAATTCACTGCCTGCTCATATCACAATCTAATGAGGATTGGAGGGACTCATGGAAGAGGCTGTGCTCCACAATCATTCAGAGATAGGCTCTTTTTGTTTCTTTGATCTCATCTAGGTCCAAAGAGTTCTCTCAATTCAGCCAGTAGATTGGTAAAAGAAGAGGGCTTGGAGGTCGGCACAAAATAGCCCATAAAATCCACTCACGTTAAAGTGTGAGGGAATATAGTCTAGATGCTCAGAAGGAAAATGAAATGGAATTTAATGAACAAATGAACAGTTTTAATTAGTAAGATGTTGAGTAATTCTTTTCCACAATGCAAGAAGATGAAATAAAAGAATAGGAAAGTCTTAGGAAGGAGAACTTTTACCATCAGAAGCAGAAAATACCAGAATACATAGAGTTTCTGAAGACCAGTGGCCACGTATAATTCCTTGCCATAGTTCAATTATCCAAGACAGTGCTGGTCACAGAGTAGGTGCTCACATCACATGTATTGGTTAACAGGACAAATGAATTTGGGAGCATCTGTGAGGCTTTAATTCCCAGATTCCTTAAAAAATATGAGAGATATTTTGTCATTTGTTTCTTTCAGCAAGCAGTTTTGTTTATTATTTTCATTTTTAAAAGAAAGATGAATTAGATTATCTCTTTATGTCCTGTCTAGGTCTAGGATTTTAGGATCCTAAGTCAATTTGTGGTTGGAGATCAAAGTTTCTTAAGCATTTTGCCAGTCAAACAAATCATTCTTCCTTAGAGCATCCAGACAATTTTAGTTCTATGAAACCACCCAATGGAGTTCATTGCTCCTAACCACATAGATTTTTTTTGTAAATATGTACTTTACATACTGACTTACTGCCAACAAAAAACACTGCCTCTCTTTTTTGCAAAGGGTACTGTTATGCCTATAATTATCATATTGGGTAGAATAATAGGGATTAGATTAATATCCTTTACTGAGCACAGGATGTGCCATAGTAGCAGTTCCACCAATGAATTCAGGATGCAGAAATACCCAAATTTCTTTCCTCTCTGACATATTTTCTATACAGCTAATACATTGTGAGTATTCCCAGCCTTCTTGACAAAGGAGATATGCAAAATAAACAGAAGAAAAATTAGAATGACATTCATTTTCATTCATTTTCATCTTGGGCAAATTACTTAACCTTCTATGCCTCTATTTTCTCACCTGTGAAATGGGTATAACAACTATATATGTTGTTATATATATCTATATATAACTATATATGTGAGTATATATATAGTATGTATATATATGCATATATGTAGTAGTTGTGAACAATATAATGTATGTAAAGTGTTTAGAAGAATGTCTGACACAAAATAAGCACTACGTAAGAGTTACTGTTATAAATATTTTTTGTAAAAATGACACTGCTGACCCACTATCTGTGGGAAATGCATTTTTTATTTTACTTTCCAAGTGGTAGAAATTGACTGTTCAGTTTCTTGCGTGACTGCCTGTAGGACCAAGGACACTCATTTTCCAGACAGCTGGCTGAAGCTAGAGGTGCATTCTGTGGCCATGGAACAGATCAGAGCTAACTGGCCCATACAAGGAACAAACCTACAGTAACTTTGACCTCATTACGAATGTGTTCAGAACTAGACAAAAAACAGGACTCTCAGAACATGGATTACTCAGATTTGCTGTCCATGTTAATCAAAGTCCCCAGATGATTGCTTGATATTCTCATTCACTTTAGCTAGGTTTACATAAGACCAAAGCATCTGGATCAGAAGTGAAAAAATGCAGATGTTTAAGCCACATGATAGGAAACATCCAGATGTCTCAAATTTGGATTTGTCATTTTGTTCTTTGTTTTAAAATAAGGAGAAGCCAAAAGAAAAAAAATCCAACATGGTTTGTCTTTTTCCTTAACCTGAGTAAAATCAAGCTGTTTTTATGTTATAGAAATTTAAAATGCCCAAAAGTTGATTAGACAATTTATTGATAATATCACTAGATTGTGTTTTACGAGCAGATTTTTAGGGACGCCTGGGTGGCTCAGTGGGTGAGCCTTCGACCTCAGGCGTGATCCTGGGGTCCCAGGACAGAGTCTCACATCGGGGTCACTGCAGGGAGCCTGCTTCTCACTATGCCTATGTCTCTGCCTCTGCATGTGTGTCTCTCATGAATAAATAAATAAATCTTTTTTTAAAAGAGCAGATTTTAAAAATTTACATTAAGAAGACATCCATCAATAGCACTTGTGAGAAGCAATTGCTTTCAGAGTAAGACAGTATTTTGGAAGATTTGATCATAATGAATTATCTGGGGAAATGTGGCTAGGAGAATTTGCTGAAGAAACTTCTCAGACATACTATTTCCTAAGATCTGAGCTCAACTGAATGAGTAAGGAGTTAAATCCAAAAGGATACATATAAAATCTTTTCTTCTGTTTATGAAATCATATTTGGTCTCTGGAAAGCAACGGAGAGAGTTGACTATCAGCATAAATAAAATAGCCATTCATGGAGTACGATTGGAAGGAAAACAAAATTAGTGAAGAATTCTCTGAAATGCCTCTAATTAATCTTCTAAAATAATTTTAAATAAGTGAAATCATGATCTTTCCAGGGTGTTACCACAGTCTGGGCCTTATGATTCCACCAAATTTCTCTATCAGGAAGCAAAGCACATTTACTAAACACTAATTCAGGTATTCCAATATTAGAACTGGATGGGGCCTTCAAGGTGATCTATTTCAATCCCTTTATTTTACTTATTGGAAAACTGAGGCCCAGAATGTAAGTGACTTGCTCAAGTGATATGAAGTACAAAAGCATACAATTATGAGGCAATTGATGGATAGATGAGGTACAAGTAAGCAGAGGCAGGAGGGACAATTCTGGCATTTGTGAAGGCACTGGGCACAGAGAATATGCTGGGAATATGCTGAAGATAAGAGAGAGAGAGAGTTGGGTGAACCCCAAGCCAAGAATCCAACATCAGTAAGCTTGACTTATGAATAATTTTGCTAATATACACATTATTTAACACAAATGACAGCCTTTTGTGATTATTCCATCTTCCACTGTGGTTAAAAATCACTGAATATAGTGTTGTTTGTGACTTGGATCAATTCATTTGACAGATAAAGATATAAAGTTTTAAGTTTTACCCCCAAAGACTCAAATAAGGCATCAAAGAACTAAGCTCAGATTTGGGGACTTGTTTTTTTTTTTAATTTTTTATTGGTGTTCAATTTACTAACATACAGAATAACCCTCAGTGCCCATCACCCATTCACTCCCACCCCCCGCCCTCCTCCCCTTCTACCACCCCTAGTTCGTTTCCCAGAGTTAGCAGTCTTTACGTTCTGTCTCCCTTTCTGATATTTCCCACACATTTCTCCTCCCTTCCCTTATATTCCCTTTCACTATTATTTATATTCCCCACATGAATGAGAACATATAATGTTTGTCCTTCTCCGACTGACTTACTTCACTCAGCATAGTACCCTCCAGTTCCATCCACGTTGAAGCAAATCGTAGGTATTTGTCATTTCTAATAGCTGAGTAATATTCCATTGTATACATAAACCACATCTTCTTTATCCATTCATCTTTCGTTGCACACCGAGGCTCCTTCCACAGTTTGGCTATCGTGACCATTGCTGCTATAAACATCGGGGTGCAGGTGTCCTGGCGTTTCACTGCATCTGTATCTTTGGGGTAAATCCCCAATAGTGCAATTGCTGGGTCGTAGGGCAGGTCTATTTTTAACTCTTTGAGGAACCTCCACACAGTTTTCCAGAGTGGCTGCACCAGTTCACATTCCCACCAACAGTGTAAGAGGGTTCCCTTTTCTTGGTTTTGATTATCAGGTAGTGCTCAATTGCTTAAGCTCATGGCAAGCAAAACTACCTTCAGATCAAAGTGGGTCTTTCCAGGTCTCTAGTACTGTCTTTGGCAATGTGTATGGAGAAAAGAAAAATCAACTGTTCTCAAATGCTTTGAAAGGGAAGGATAGAGGGAGGAGCAAGATGGCGGAGGAGTAGGGTCTCCAAATCACCTGTCTCCACCAAACTACCTAGAAAACCTTCAAATTATCCTGAAAATCTATGAATTCGGCCTGAGATTCAAAGAGAGACCAGCTGGAATGCTACAGTGAGAAGAGTTCGCGCATCTATCAAGGTAGGAAGACGGGGAAAAGAAATAAAGGAACAAAGGCCTCCGAGGGGGAGGGGCCCCGCGAGGAGCCGGGCTGAGGCCGGGGCGAGTGTCCCCAGGACAGGAGAGCCCCGTCCCGGAGACGCAGGAGCTGCACCGACCTTCCCGGGGGAAAGGGGCTCGCGGGGAGTTGGAGCAGGACCAGGAGGGCGAGGAGGCCCTCGGGCTACCGGGGACAGTAACAGAGCAACTGCGCGCCCAGGAGAGGGCGCCGAGCTCCCTAAGGGCTGCAGCGCGCACGGCGGGACCCGGCGGGACCCGGAGCAGCTGAAGGGGCTCGGGGGCGGCTCCGCGGAGGGGGCTGCGGGGCCCCGGGAGCAGCTCGGAGGGGCTCGGGCAGAAGAAGAGGCTCCGTGCGGAGGGGGCTGCGCGGTTCCAGGAGCAGCTCGGAGGGGCTCGGGCGGCAGCTCCGCGGAGGGGGCTGCGCGGCCCGGGAGCGCGAATCCACCAGCGCAGGCTCCGGAGCACAGGGCGCCGGGACACAGCCCAGGATCCCGCCTCCCCCGGGACAGGCAGAGGCCGGGAGGGCCCAGGACAGCGAGGACGCTCCTGCCCCAGCTGAGCAGATCAGCGGCCCCGCCCCGGAGCCTCCAGGCCCTGCAGACGGAGTTCCTGCCGGAGCTGAATCCAGGTTTCCAGAGCTGGCCCCGCCACTGGGGCTGTTCCTCCTGCGGCCTCACGGGGTAAACAACCCCCACCGAGCCCTGCACCAGACAGGGGCACAGCAGCTCCCCCAACTGCTAACACCTGAAAATCAGCACAACAGGCCCCTCCCCCAAAAGACCAGCTAGACGGACAACTTCCAGGAGAAGCCAAGGGACTTAAAGAACACAGAATCAGAAGATACTCCCCGGTGGTTCTTTTTTTTGTTTGTTTTTGTTTTTGTTTTTGTTTTGTTTTGCTTTTTGATTTGTTTCCTTCCCCCACCCCCTTTTTTTCTCCTTTCTTTTTCTTTCTCTTTTTCTTCTTTTTTTTTTTTTCGTTTTTTTTTTCTTTTTCTTCCCTTTTTTTTTCTCTTTCTCTTTTCTTTCCTTCTTTCTCTCCTCTCTTTTTCTCTTTTTCCCAATACAACTTGCTTTTGGCCACTCTGCACTGAGCAAAATGACTAGAAGGAAAACCTCACCTCAAAAGAAAGAATCAGAAACAGTCCTCTCTCCCACAGAGTTACAAAATCTGGATTACAATTCAATGTCAGAAAGCCAATTCAGAAGCACTATTATACAGCTACTGGTGGCTCTAGAAAAAAGTATAAAGGACTCAAGAGACTTCATGACTGCAGAATTTAGAGCTAATCAGGCAGAAATTAAAAACCAATTGAATGAGATGCAATCCAAACTAGAAGTCCTAACGACGAGGGTTAACGAGGTGGAAGAACGAGTGAGTGACCTAGAAGACAAGTTGACAGCAAAGAGGGAAACTGAGGAAAAAAGAGACAAACAATTAAAAGACCATGAAGATAGATTAAGGGAAATAAACGACAGCCTGAGGAAGAAAAACCTACGTTTAATTGGGGTTCCCGAGGGCGCCGAAAGGGACAGAGGGCCAGAATATGTATTTGAACAAATTCTAGCTGAAAACTTTCCTAATCTGGGAAGGGAAACAGGCATTCAGATCCAGGAAATAGAGAGATCCCCCCCTAAAATCAATAAAAACCGTTCAACACCTCGACATTTAATTGTGAAGCTTGCAAATTCCAAAGATAAGGAGAAGATCCTTAAAGCAGCAAGAGACAAGAAATCCCTGACTTTTATGGGGAGGAGTATTAGGGTAACAGCAGACCTCTCCACAGAGACCTGGCAGGCCAGAAAAGGCTGGCAGGATATATTCAGGGTCCTAAATGAGAAGAACATGCAACCAAGAATACTTTATCCAGCAAGGCTCTCATTCAAAATGGAAGGAGAGATAAAGAGCTTCCAAGACAGGCAGCAACTAAAAGAATATGTGACCTCCAAACCAGCTCTGCAAGAAATTTTAAGGGGGCCTCTTAAAATTCCCCTTTAAGAAGAAGTTCAGTGGAACAGTCCACAAAAACAAAGACTGAATAGATATCATGATGACACTAAACTCATATCTCTCAATAGTAACTCTGAATGTGAACGGGCTTAATGACCCCATCAAAAGGCACAGGGTTTCAGACTGGATAAAAAAGCAGGACCCATCTATTTGCTGTCTACAAGAGACTCATTTTAGACAGAAGGACACCTACAGCCTGAAAATAAAAGGTTGGAGAACCATTTACCATTCGAATGGTCCTCAAAAGAAAGCAGGGGTAGCCATCCTTATATCAGATAAACTAAAATTTACCCCAAAGACTGTAGTGAGAGATGAAGAGGGACACTATATCATACTTAAAGGATCTATTCAACAAGAGGACTTAACAATCCTCAATATATATGCTCCGAATGTGGGAGCTGCCAAATATATAAATCAATTATTAACCAAAGTGAAGAAATACTTAGATAATAATACACTTATACTTGGTGACTTCAATCTAGCTCTTTCTATACTCGATAGGTCTTCTAAGCAAAACATCTCCAAAGAAACGAGAGCTTTAAATGATACACTGGACCAGATGGATTTCACAGATATCTACAGAACTTTACATCCAAACTCAACTGAATACACATTCTTCTCAAGCGCACATGGAACTTTCTCCAGAATAGACCACATATTGGGTCACAAATCGGGTCTGAACCGATACCAAAAGATTGGGATTGTCCCCTGCATATTCTCGGACCATAATGCCTTGAAATTAGAACTAAATCACAACAAGAAGTTTGGAAGGACCTCAAACACATGGAGGTTAAGGACCATCCTGCTAAAAGATAAAAGGGTCAACCAGGAAATTAAGGAAGAATTAAAAAGATTCATGGAAACTAATGAGAATGAAGATACAACCGTTCAAAATCTTTGGGATGCAGCGAAAGCTGTCCTAAGGGGGAAATACATCGCAATACAAGCATCCATTCAAAAACTGGAAAGAACTCAAATACAAAAGCTAACCTTACACATAAAGGAGCTAGAGAAAAAACAGCAAATAGATCCTACACCCAAGAGAAGAAGGGAGCTAATAAAGATTCGAGCAGAACTCAACGAAATCGAGACCAGAAGAACTGTGGAACAGATCAACAGAACCAGGAGTTGGTTCTTTGAAAGAATTAATAAGATAGATAAACCATTAGCCAGCCTTATTAAAAAGAAGAGAGAGAAGACTCAAATTAATAAAATCATGAATGAGAAAGGAGAGATCACTACCAACACCAAGGAAATACAAACGATTTTAAAAACATATTATGAACAGCTATACGCCAATAAATTAGGCAATCTAGAAGAAATGGACGCATTCCTGGAAAGCCACAAACTACCAAAACT
The DNA here is from genome assembly GCF_011100685.1 of Canis lupus familiaris. NCBI lineage: Eukaryota > Metazoa > Chordata > Mammalia > Carnivora > Canidae > Canis > Canis lupus. Next base: position 79,888,051 of record NC_049260.1, read on the forward strand.
GGAACAGGAAGAAATAGAAAACCTGAACAGGCCAATAACCAGGGAGGAAATTGAAGCAGTCATCAAAAACCTCCCAAGACACAAGAGTCCAGGGCCAGATGGCTTCCCAGGAGAATTTTATCAAACGTTTAAAGAAGAAATCATACCTATTCTCCTAAAGCTGTTTGGAAAGATAGAAAGAGATGGAGTACTTCCAAATTCGTTCTATGAAGCCAGCATCACCTTAATTCCAAAGCCAGACAAAGACCCCGCCAAAAAGGAGAATTACAGACCAATATCCCTGATGAACATGGATGCAAAAATTCTCAACAAGATACTGGCCAATAGGATCCAACAGTACATTAAGAAAATTATTCACCATGACCAAGTAGGATTTATCCCCGGGACACAAGGCTGGTTCAACACCCGTAAAACAATCAATGTGATTCATCATATCAGCAAGAGAAAAACCAAGAACCATATGATCCTCTCATTGGATGCAGAGAAAGCATTTGACAAAATACAGCATCCATTCCTGATCAAAACTCTTCAGAGTGTAGGGATAGAGGGAACATTCCTCGACATCTTAAAAGCCATCTATGAAAAGCCCACAGCAAATATCATTCTCAATGGGGAAGCACTGGGAGCCTTTCCCCTAAGATCAGGAACAAGACAGGGATGTCCACTCTCACCACTGCTATTCAACATAGTACTGGAAGTCCTAGCCTCAGCAATCAGACAACAAAAAGACATTAAAGGCATTCAAATTGGCAAAGAAGAAGTCAAACTCTCCCTCTTCGCCGATGACATGATACTCTACATAGAAAACCCAAAAGTCTCCACCCCAAGATTGCTAGAACTCATACAGCAATTCGGTAGCGTGGCAGGATACAAAATCAATGCCCAGAAGTCAGTGGCATTCCTATACACTAACAATGAGACTGAAGAAAGAGAAATTAAGGAGTCAATCCCATTTACAATTGCACCCAAAAGCATAAGATACCTAGGAATAAACCTCACCAAAGATGTAAAGGATCTATACCCTCAAAACTATAGAACACTTCTGAAAGAAATTGAGGAAGACACAAAGAGATGGAAAAATATTCCATGCTCATGGATTGGCAGAATTAATATTGTGAAAATGTCAATGTTACCCAGGGCAATATACACGTTTAATGCAATCCCTATCAAAATACCATGGACTTTCTTCAGAGAGTTAGAACAAATTATTTTAAGATTTGTGTGGAATCAGAAAAGACCCCGAATAGCCAGGGGAATTTTAAAAAAGAAAACCATATCTGGGGGCATCACAATGCCAGATTTCAGGTTGTACTACAAAGCTGTGGTCATCAAGACAGTGTGGTACTGGCACAAAAACAGACACATAGATCAGTGGAACAGAATAGAGAATCCAGAAGTGGACCCTGAACTTTATGGGCAACTAATATTCGATAAAGGAGGAAAGACTATCCATTGGAAGAAAGACAGTCTCTTCAATAAATGGTGCTGGGAAAATTGGACATCCACATGCAGAAGAATGAAACTAGACCACTCTCTTTCACCATACACAAAGATAAACTCAAAATGGATGAAAGATCTAAATGTGAGACAAGATTCCATCAAAATCCTAGAGAAGAACACAGGCAACACCCTTTTTGAACTCGGCCATAGTAACTTCTTGCAAGATACATCCACGAAGGCAAAAGAAACAAAAGCAAAAATGAACTATTGGGACTTCATCAAGATAAGAAGCTTTTGCACAGCAAAGGATACAGTCAACAAAACTCAAAGACAACCTACAGAATGGGAGAAGATATTTGCAAATGACATATCAGATAAAGGGCTAGTTTCCAAGATCTATAAAGAACTTATTAAACTCAACACCAAAGAAACAAACAATCCAATCATGAAATGGGCAAAAGACATGAACAGAAATCTCACAGAAGAAGACATAGACATGGCCAACATGCACATGAGAAAATGCTCTGCATCACTTGCCATCAGGGAAATACAAATCAAAACCACAATGAGATACCACCTCACACCAGTGAGAATGGGAAAAATTAACAAGGCAGGAAACAACAAATGTTGGAGAGGATGTGGAAAAAAGGGAACCCTCTTACACTGTTGGTGGGAATGTGAACTGGTGCAGCCACTGTGGAAAACTGTGTGGAGGTTCCTCAAACAGTTAAAAATATACCTGCCCTACGACCCAGCAATTGCACTGTTGGGGATTTACCCCAAAGATACAAATGCAATGAAACGCTGGGACACCTGCACCCCGATGTTTCTAGCAGCAATGGCCACGATAGCCAAACTGTGGAAGGAGCCTCGGTGTCCAACGAAAGATGAATGGATAAAGAAGATGTGGTTTATGTATACAATGGAATATTACTCAGCTATTAGAAATGACAAATACCCACCATTTGCTTCAACGTGGATGGAACTGGAGGGTATTATGCTGAGTGAAGTAAGTCAGTCGGAGAAGGACAAACATTATATGTTCTCATTCATTTGGGGAATATAAATAATAGTGAAAGGGAAAATAAGGGAAGGGAGAAGAAATGTGTGGGAAATATCAGAAAGGGAGACAGAACATAAAGACTGCTAACTCTGGGAAACGAACTAGGGGTGGTAGAAGGGGAGGAGGGCGGGGGGTGGGAGTGAATGGGTGACGGGCACTGGGTGTTATTCTGTATGTTAGTAAATTGAACACCAATAAAAAAAAAAAAAAAAAAAAAAAAAAAAAAAAGAAAGGGAAGGATAAAAATATTAGGAAAATATTCAGCACACCTGGGTTTCCCCAAGTAGAAAAATCTAAGAGTAATTTTCTCAGAGTTCCCTGGACTTTTCAAGAGTATGCCTATATAATGAAGAAAAGCCTAAATCAAGACATAATGTTCAAGTCTTAAGATCAAAATCCATTTAATTGTCCACTGATTACAATTAACACATGATGACCAGGTAGATTTCAACTACCTGGAAATTAAAATGTGTGCATTAAAGAGAAATATAGAATATCAGTATAGAATTCAGAGTTCAACTGTTGCACCATACCCAACTATTTATTATTTCAATTTAAAAACAGTAATGCTGCCAGTGGAAACAGAAAACAAGTTGTCAGCATTTTTCCTTAAGCATGATGGAACCACAAAGCCATAGAGAAGGCAGTAAAATTTGTTTAAAAAGCTCAATTTTTCAAGACAAGCCAGATGATTATGGGAGATATACTATAAACTACTCATCTAATTTATTTTGCATTGATGCCAATTCACATGAAATTAGCTCTATTGGGATGAAAATTTGTGTTTTTTTTTCCGTTTTCCTTGCCTTTCTTTTTCTTGCCCTTTTCTTTTCCCTTCCTTTCCCTTCCTTCCCTCCCCTCCCTTTCCCTTTCCTTTCCTTAAATGTGAGCAAACCCAGTTCTGAGTCACAATGTAGAGGATGAGGTCATTGATCTCTCTTTTTGCTTTTCAATTTCATTTACATCCCAGAATGAATAAAAATCGCAAAGCCAAGGCTAAACTTTTTCTCTCTATTCATAGCATTTTAAACTCTATTTCTCTACTGTTGATTTCCTCTAATCTCTAAAAACATGGAATGCTCTAATTGGATGGGTCTTGAGAGATCATCTAATTTTCTTAATTTAAAGATGGGGAAACTGAGACTCAGAAAGGTTGAGTGACTTACCAAAAACCAGAGAACTTATTGGTGACACGGCCAAAACTAGAATCCAAGATTCCTGATTGATCTCTCTTTCCAGTATCCCAATCATCCTCTCAGCAATTCATGGACTGGATTCTTAAGGTATTTATCTATCCTTTGCAGGTGGAGGGCAGCCAATGTCTTTCCAATTCATACAACTTTAAATATTTTCAAACACCTGTGAAATCCTAAAATGTTTAATCAAATACACTACATATGCAAAATAACCAGAATCAATTGTGAAACTTCCACCACCACCACTACCACCACCACCACCACTTGTAAGACAGAAGATATATTAGTCTGAACTATGGAAGCCTAACTTACTATTAAATTTGGTCTTCATAGCCCAAGCAATTTGAGGACATTTTCTAGATACTGTAAGATATTATCTGGATTTTACTATTCCATTTGAAATGAGTGTTTGGATATGAGAAGCATAATAAGCATCAACTCTGGAGCCAGACCATCTGGATTCAAATTCTGTATTTGAGTTTACTGGCTATTTCACTTGGGAGAAGTTATTTAAATTCTCAGCACCCCAGTTTCCTCAGTGGTAAAATAGAGATGAGGTGGTAATGATAACAGTAGTGTCCACTTTATAGGATTGTTGAGAAGTTTAAATAAGCTTGTAAAGTTCTTGGAAGAGAACCTTGCATATAGTAAGTACCATAAAAGTTTTAGCTGTTACTTGTATTTTCTTCCCTGGTGTATAGGGAAAAATGTTGGCTCAGCAAATTAATGCCCAACTTTGAGCATTACTGAGATTATTTTAAAGGATTTTAATGATGAAATGTATGTAAGGAAGGGTGCTGTTAATGACTAGTTATATCTATTCATTGAAGCTAGATGAGCACATCCTTTCCTTGAAAATATCATCATGGTCTTTATTCCAATACTATTTTTTTCAAATATCATTATTTTTTAAATTAAAAAGTAATTCAGTCTTCTTGCTCATTCAGTAAATAGATCCTCCCACCATTCTTGAGTTAGTGAATTGTGATGTATCTCAACACTCCTTCGCCTCCCAAATAATAACAACCCTAGACATTTTTTAGAAAGAAGTTTTTTTTTAACCTGTCAAGTCACTTGGATTTTCTACTCACGAAGATCTTAACACGTTTTAAAGGACAAAACAATAAATAGGAAGTTCACCAGGTCAACAAGCCATTGTGTAGTTGTGGCTTTTAGGCAGTCACAAGTTGAAATGAGTCAATAATATGATGTAGCTACTTAGAAAGCAAATACAGTCTTAGAATAGAGCACTATACAAATAGAATGCCCAGTTCAAGGGAGGGACTCAGCACTAGTCAGACCACATCTGGTAGGCTGCCTTCATTTCTGGGCACCCACATTCTAATAGGAACTTTACCAGTCTAGAAAGATTTCAGAAGAAGATAGTCCAGATGGTAAAGTTTCTGAAATCATGCTATGGAGGGAAGATTGAAAAAACTGGAAGTGTATTTCCTGAAAGAAATAAAATTTAGCCAAAATGTCATGTGGAGACAAAATTAGACATATTCAGTGTAGCCCCAAGGGGAGAACCAGGATAATGAGTAGAGCTCATGAGGAGGCAAATTTAGGCTCAGGATCAGAAAGATCTGTCTAAGGATGCAAAATACCCACAAACAAAATGGGCTGTCTTGCAAAACAGTAAACTGTCACTGCAAAGTGTCAAAGACTGGAAAAATGCAGAAAGGATTTTTACTTTAAGTCTGGGGTTAAAATAATTGTTATCTGAGAATATTTCCAACTTGAATCTATGATTATGCTCAGATATGCTCAGATAACTGAAATACATGTCTAGCTGATTTGTCTTTGAATCCACACTGAACACTACTATCTAATCTACTATTGCCAGACTAATCTATTCCATTTTTATTTGCTGTTCCCCCTTCTCCTCCCCTCTATTCCTTTCTTTTTTCATACCACACACACAAAGACACACAGACTGACAGACACACACACACACACAATTGTTGAGCCATGTATGAAGTTCACTGTGTGTCAGCACAATACATACACTATATTCATACAGATACAAACGCACACACTTTATATATGACTCCTCTTGAATGGGGTCCAAATCTCTTTTATGACATTTTGTACCTCCCTACGACCTGAACTCCTTCTTTCTGGTGATATTATTTTTTCCTCTTTGCCAAAATATATTCTCCACTATTGAAGACATCCTAGCTATTTCAGATTTCTATTTTATCCCATGACTTTGTATGTACTGTACTTCTTCCTGAAATTTTCCCAGTCATTCCCTCCACAAAGTTAAATGGTACTGATACTTCAAGGCTGAATTCTTTTATTTTTTTTCCCAAGGCTGACTTCTAACCTATCTTTTCCTGACTCTTTCCGTGGCTATTATAGCCTACACTTTGTCTCTTGTTTCCTCTGAATTTGTAAATATATCAACATCATAGTTTCAATCTCTAATTTTATGTAGTCCACAGTTTTCCAAATGAGGAAATGATAATGCCTCCAAATAAAGTGACTTGTCTGAGCTAACCCAGCAAATTAGTAACAGACCCAGAAAGATAACAAACTTTACTCTTCTTGGGCTGGGTGTTTTAGTATGCAATATTTTTGTATCTAATCATTTCATCTTTTTAAATTATTCTGAATTCGTGGAAGATAAATACTACTCCGTATTAAAAATTTCTTTGTATTTTCAGAGGATTTACCACTTAGTTAGGCATATAGGTATCATCCAATAAATTCTTGCTGAAGTGAACAAAACAAGTACAAATATCACACCCTTATAGAGCTTAAATTTTCACAGATATCCAATAAACTAGAAAAGAAGGCCTGGTTGAAAGAATAGTTTATCTGACTTGCCCTTCTACAAAACTTCCTTACACACCACCAAACTGACTTGAACTGAACAACGCTGACCTTAACATGTAGAACAATTTTGGAAACTGGATTCCTGTGTGTGGTGTGTGTTTAATGTACTTATTAGAAGGATCATCAGTCGTAAAACTAAGTCCTAGAAGCTTATATTCTTGTCCAGTCTAACCAAATCCAAACCAAGTTGACCAAAACTAAGAACAGGATGACTGAGTTTAGGTGTTCAAAGCCACATTTGCCTAATGACTCTCTTTTTTGGATTTATACTTTTAAATGAAAATTTAAAACCCCATCTCTAGGAGTTAGAGATATTATTTTAAGTCATTGAAGGTCAGAAATTATTAGTTAACATGAAAATTAAAATCAATCAGTAGATATTAGTATCTAGTATATACTGAGCATTGTGCGTATAAAGTATAAATCATGGCCCCCACTTTGTGATGTTAAATAAAAAATAAAATGTACCTAGTGTGAAATACAAGCACTTCATCTGTAAAAACTCCCCCTCCCCATCCAGTCGCCAAACAAAACATATGCATAGGAAATAGTATTGGGGAAGGGAATAACTTAAGAGCAGAAATGAGAGCCCCAAGCTGACAAAACCTGAAAATATCCCAATTATGATGTTGTACCTCAATGGATGAAACCCTAATTCTGAGAGAGTAACCTAAGAAATTGAAGGAGCCCTTTTTCTCCCCACTCTTCACTTCCCCCACAGACCAATGCAGACTATGGAATGTAAGTCCACAAACCGCCACATCTCCACTCTTTACCTTGTGAGAAGGCCAAAAATGTTTAGCTATGTCAGTGGGTCCAATGGCCAAACCTCATATTTTTATGCATAAATAATTGGGAGTATGTGTAACGCTCTGTCCTCAGGGTTTTCAAGGACTGGAAGAGTGTAAATCATCTTAGAGTGCTGAATAAATGCAGATTGATAAAGAAATGTACACAGGTTTACACATATAAATTCTCTGATATTAATATTCTGGAACATTTTCTCCAGCAACCTACAAATAACAACTGGACCTCAAATATTTGAAAAAGATTTATAAGTCCAGCAACAGTTCCTTTGCTGTTTCTCCTTTAGGAGTTACAACTGGTGGTTTTTATGTGACTTCTAACAGCTCAGCTAGTAGTCTGCAAGTTCCAGCAGCTTAAATAAGGAGACTCAATTTCAAGGTGTGAGAGTGTAATCACAAAATCAGTTTTATAATCCAGAATATTTTAGTCTCAATTCATGAGAACTCCCCAAAGAAAGATAGCTCCCCTTGAGGAAAAAAACAACAACTTCCTTTTGGGCTAGAGACCCTTATTTTGTTCTCTGAAGAAGTCTCTTAAAACAGTTTTGTCTAGGTTTACAACCATACAATGATGGTTCATGTTCAGAATCATATTTTTAACTTTTGGCTCATGGACCATGTTGATAATATGGTAAAATTTATGGATCTTATTCCCCAGAAAAAAAAGCACACATATACAAATATATATATATTTATATAGATATATTATATTATATATATAATTTATACATATAATTTTGCACAGCACACAATGTGAGAGGCTCCCTATATTTCCAGAAGCCCATCAGTGGTCCCAAAATTAAGAATGCCTCCTCTAGAAGATAAAAATGAACATAGGAAGAAAGATGCATAGGAAGGCAAAAGGTGGGAAATATAACATTTTCAAGCAAGACAAAATTGCAAAGAATGTAAGCAATTTAGAATTATAGCTGTGATAGTCCTATCCCAGGAACAAAACAAAACAAAGAGATAATATGAGGAGTTGTCACAAAACTATGAGCTTTTTTACTTTGCAAAAATAAAAGCATAATATGCTTCAAGATATTCTTGCAGAATGTGGAAACTGTGACCCTTGGCTGCTATCATTTTTTTTCTATTTTTCTTGCCAAACAAATGTTATGAAAGAATATCTCCAGGCATTCACTCTACCCTGAGGGTTAAAAACATGTACAGGATGGAAACTGGCAGAGTGCTGAGGTTGGCGGACTCGTCCGCCTTCCTAAAACTTCTAGAGACCTTCAAGTGCTCTAGGGATGAGGGAGTTGTCTTTTTTTTTAGAGAAAATCAGGTCACTAAAAAGTGTCCAAGTCTTCAGAACAATTGAGCCATGGCAGCAGATACAAGTAGAAAAAAGTTCTTCAGTGTAGATCCCATGATCTCAGAACGCTGTATTTTACATTAAGAGCATCTACAGGAAATACTCTTGCCAGCACAAATAATCAGGAACCTTTCTCAACTGGAGAAACTGGGAACAAAACAGCAGACATTATATCTTGAGAGGAGATAGATGATTGAGGCTTTGAGACAGGATTCCCTAGGGATAAAATTCTCAAAAGGAATTCTATGGAGTTGAAATCATGCTCAGATATCACCAGATTTCTAAGGGTCTTTTCACATGCCTCCAAGAAAACCAACATTATACTGTCTTTTGTATAATTAAGTGTCTCAACATACCTTTATGTGTTCTCACAGGCCCTGTACTTTTAAGGCAGAAAGCAGAATAGATAGTTTTTGTTCTTAAGCCAGCAGAGAAAATAGAAATACAAGCATATAATTATAATTAAGTATCCTAAGTGCATTAATAGGAGTATGTACAAGATATTAGATGGAACAAAGGAAGGAGAAACTAAGTCTTCTTGAGGAAATAACACTTTGAATTAAGTCTTGAAAGAAGAGTAGAAGTTTGCTAGGTGACCAAATGGAAGAAGGACATACCAAGGAAAAAGTATAGCAAAGCCTAGAGATCAAGAGGGGAAATAATATGTGTGCCTGGAGAAGAGCAGAGTATTGATATTGGGCCATAACATGTGACAAGGTAAACAAAATTAAGTTAGTATTTCAATTAGATCCATTGATTTTCAATGGTTGTAATCTATGACATCCATAAAATTTATAATTAGGAATTAGATGAATCCAGGTGAATTTAAGAAGACTTTTAACCTGAAAATAGGGCTGACAAATGGCTAAAACTGCTTTATAAAAATAAATATCTACACTTCAATGAAGTTTTTTGCTGTATCTTCTGCCTCTAAACCCAATTCATGTTAGAGTGCAAACTGTTACTTCACTATAGAAATGCACATTTCCACAAAACCAACATGAATGGTAACTGCCTACCTCCTTTTAAAGAAGTCAGTAGAGTTCCTTGAAAAACCAATAATAGAACTTTCTTTTTACATTTTTAAAGAGTGAAATACATGTAACTTAAAATTAACTGCTTAAAATGTACAATTCGTTGTCATTTAGTATATTTAGAATTCTATGTGACCAACATCTCTATCTAGTTTCAAAACATTCTCATCATACCAAAAGAAAACACTGTACCCATTAAGCAGTCACTCCTTCTTTCTCCTCTCCCCAGTCCTTGGCAACGAGCAGATCAGGAAGCAGTCTTCTTCCAGTCTGTATGCATTTGACAATTCTGAATATTTCATAAAAAATCAAATAATTCAATATGTGATCTTTTGTGTCTAGCATATTTCACTTCATATCACATTTTTGAGATACATCAATGTTGTGTGTCAGTACTTCACTTTTTATGGCTGAATAATATTCCATTATATGGATATGCTACATTTGTTTATCCACTCATCAGTTGATTGGCATTTGGGTTTTTTCCACCTTTGGGTTATTGTGAACAGTGCTGTTATGCACATTTATGTACCGGACATTTTTGAACACCTTTTTTTCAATTCTTTTAGATATATACCTAGGAGTATATAACTTTTGAAATTGCTAGGTCATATGGTAATTCTATGAATAACTCTTTGAGGAACATCTAATCTGTTTTCTACAACGACGTTGCTTTACATTCCTACCAGCAATATATGAGAGTTCCAATTTCTTCACATCCTTACCAACATCTTATATTTTCTGTTTTTTAAAAAATACTTTCTTTTTGGGATCCCTGGGTGGCGCAGCGGTTTGGCGCCTGCCTTTGGCCCAGGGCGCGATCCTGGAGACGCAGGATCGAATCCCACGTCAGGCTCCCGGTGCATGGAGCCTGCTTCTCCCTCTGCCTGTGTCTCTGCCTCTCTCTCTCTCTCTGTGACTATCATAAATAAATAAAGTCTTTAAGAAAAAAAAATACTTTCTTTTTTAAATAATGGCCATCCTAGTGAGTATAAATAAGATATAATTTACAACAATATAAGATAAGGAGAGATGATCCATTGTAAGTCCACTTTGGCAGACTATCTCATTAAGTAGTGGAAACTTTGCTTGACCTCATGTAGAACATTGAAATCTGTATACAGCACCATCAGTTAAAACCATGATCATCAATAAGTCATAAATATCATGCTTTTTAGAAAAAGTATGTTAACCTCATTCTGGATGTATAGGTAGATAGCTAGATAGATATTGATATATATATATATAGAGAGAGAAATTGATATAAATATAGATATACATAGATATATATTCCACATATAGATAGTCAAAATAGTCAAAAAAAATCCAAATAGTCAAAAGGTGAGTTGATAAAGTGTACAACCAGATGTAGTAACACAACTAGAAAAGGAAAGAAAACCACACTCATATTTCATGATGACAAGTTAGGACATCTTTATCCTCTATGAAAAATATATTTCTTCATTAACATTAAAGCCTATAGATGCTATTTGCTCTGTCAAAATCTCATTTTTATAAAATATCTGAGCCTGTTAAACCCTGGGGCCAGCTCAGGATTTCTTTATTGTCAATTAGAGCTACAATAATTTTCCAGTGATTTCAAATCTGATCACACCCCTGAGGGAACAAAGCTGCTTGGGTGGGGTGGAGAGCAAAGAGCTTTGTATGAAAATTCTAGCATTGAGAAGTCTCTGGCAAGCCAAAGCAGCTGGATGAGCAGCATAGAGAAATTAATATGAACCTGGGACCAGATTATATGAAAATTTCTTACTTCCAGAAAACTAAGCCAGCAAACATTTGCCAAAATTAATTATCCCCACAGTTCAGCCCCACAGCCAAAAGCAGCATAAGATCCATAAGAGGGACCAAATGTTGAGCACCATTTTGTCCTTAAATACATATATTGTATAATTTGCTAATGATACCACTAATGGTCAACTAGTGAACAAATTATAAACTAAGCTTTTTTTAAATTTGTACTCAGATTCCACATAAAAGTGAAACGACATGGCATTTCTCTTTGTCTGTCTTACTTCACTTAGCATAATGCCCTCAAGGTCCATTCATGTTGCTGCAAATGGCAAGATTTCATTTCTTATGGCTGAATAACATTCCATTGTGTATATATGCCACATTTTAAAAATTTCAATAGAGTTAACATACAGTGCTGTATTAGTTTCAGGTGTGTGATATAGTGATTCAACACTTCCAAACATCACCCAGTGTTCATCATGACAAATGCACTCCTTAATCCCCGTCACTTATTTCACTCATCCCCACCATCCCCTTCCCCCTGGTATCCATCAGTTTATTCTCCATAGTTAAGACTCTGTTTCTTGGTTTCTCTCTTTCTCTCTCTCCCTCTCTCTCTCTCTTTCTCTCTCTCTCTCTGTCTGTCTCTCTTTCTTTTGCTAGTTTTTTTTCTTAAATTCCATATGGAAGTGAAATCATATAGTACTGATCTTTCTCTGACTGATTTACTTAGTATTATACTCTCTGGCTCCACCCATGTTGTTGTAGATAACAAGATTTCATTCTTTTTATGGTGAATAATACTCCAGTGTGTGTGTGAGTGTGTGTGTACCATATCTACTTTGTCCATTCATCTATTGATGGCCACTTGGGTTGCTTCCAAAATTTGGCTATTGTGAATAACAATGCAATAAACACAGGAGTGCATATATCCCTTTGAATGAGTGTTCTCAACACTTCCATATACTCTGTGCTCATCATGACAAGTGCACTGCTTAATCTGCATCATACTTAAGCCACTGTGAAGACAGTATGGAGGTTCCTCAAAAAGTTGAAAATTTATCTACCTTATGATCCAGAAATTGCACTACTGCGTATTTACCCAAAGAATACAAAAACTCTAATATATATAATATTATATATATATATATATATATATTTACAGAAAGCTTCTTATATTGATATAGTCCCAACAGTTTATTATTTTTTATTTTTCCTTTTATTTAAATCCCTTGCCTTGGAATATCTAGAAAATATTGCTACTGGTGATGTTGAAGACATTACGGACTGCTCTCTTCTACGATTTTTATGGTCTCATGTCTCACATTAAGGTATTTAAACCATTTTGAGTTTATTTTTCTGTATTATATATGAAAGTAGTCCAGTTTCATTCTTTTGCATGTAGCTGACCAGTTTCTCAACACCATTTATTGAAGAGACTGTCTTTTTTCCATTGTATATTCTTTCCTACTTTGTTGAAGATTAATTGATCATATAATTGAGGGTTTATTTATGGAATTTCTAGTCTGTTCTATTGATCTTTACCACAGTTTTATAATATAACATGAAGTCCACAATTGTGATACCTCCACACATAAATTTTAGGATTGTTCTAGTTCTGTAAAAAAAATGCTATAGGAATTTTGATAGAGATTGCATTAAATGCACATGTTGCTTTGTGTGGTATAGACATTTTAACAATATTTTTATTCCAATCGATGAGCATGGAATGTCTTTACATTTTTTGTGTTGCCTTCAGTTTCTTTAGTGTTTCATAGCTTTCAGAGTAGAGGTCTTCACCTATTTGATTAAGTTTATTCCTAGGTATCTTATCTTTTGTTATCCCATATTTTCCTTATCTATTTATCTATCAATGGACATTTATATTATTTCCATATCTTAGCTACTATAAATAATACTGCAATAAACATAGGGGTGCACTATATCTTCTTGAGTTAGTGTTTTCATTTTCAAATACCCAGAATTGGAATTGCTGGATAATATAGTAGTTCTCTTCTTAATATTTGGAAGAACATCCATACTGTTTTCCATAGTGGCTGCACCAATTTATATTTCCACCATCAATGCTCAAGCATTCTTTTTCCCCACACCCTTGCCAACACTTGCTAGTTCTTGTCCTTCTGACAATAGCCATTCTAACGGGTGTGAGGTGATATCTCACTGTTGTGATTTGCATTCCCCTTATAATTAGTAATTATCATCTTTTCATATACTTGTTGTTCCTCTGAGAGTCTTTTTTGGAAAGATGGCTATTCAAATATTCTGCCCAATTTTAAGAACTCATTTGGAGGTTCTAACAGAAAATGCAGCTCCTCGTATACCCTTGACGGAATAATGATCCTCCTTTAATCAAGGAAAGTCATCCTCTTTGTCCAAGTGTGCAGCTTTGGGAGAGACACACGTGGAGTGGTGAGTAAGGAAGGGGACATCTGCCTAGCCAGCTAGATCAGCCAAATCAACCCTGGAAGTCAAAGTGAGGACAGATGTTGCAGTCAGACCACCTTCACATTCTATTCTGCCCATTTTTGAATTGAGATGTGTGTGTTTTGTTTTTACTATTGAGTTGAATAAGTTCTTCATATTTTTTTGGGTATCATACATTATCAGATATATAATTTGCAAATATTTTCTCCCATTTAGCAGGTTACTTTTTTATTTTGTTGCTGGCTTGTTTCACTGTGAAGAAACTTTTTAGTTTGATGTAGTTCCATTATAGTTTTCCTTTTTTTCCCTTTGCTTTTGGTGTTAGATCCAAAAAATTATTCCCAAGATATGTTTTCTTCTAGGTTTTTTATGGTGTAAGGTCTTATATTCAAGTCTTCAAACCATTTTGAGTTAATTTTTTTGTAAGATAGTAGTCCTGTTCTTTTGTATATGGTTGTTCAGTTTTCCCAACACCATTTATTGAAAAGACTGTCTTTTTCTCATTGTATGTTTGTTACTCCTTTGTCATAAATTAATTGTATATGCATGGGTTTATTTCTGGGCTCCCTATTCTTTTTAATTTATCCATCGTGTCTGTTTTTATGACAATAGCTAAAGCTTTGTAGTGTGGTTTGAAATTTGATAGTATGGCAGTAGTGTGATTTGGTAGTGTGATACTTCCAGCTTTGTTCTCTCTCAAGATTGCTTTAGTTATACGGAGTTTTTGGTGGTTCTATACAAATCTTATGATTGTAAGGATTGTACAGAATCTGTAGATTGCTTTGGGTAGTATGGACGTTTTAATAATATTAAATCTTCTAATCCATGAGCATGAGATATCTTTCCATGTATTTGCATCTTCAGTTTCTTTCATTAATGCCTTATAGTTTTCAGTGTACAGGTCTTTCATCTTCTTGGTTAAATTTTGTCCTAAGAATTTTATTTTTTCTGATGCACAGAAAAAAACTCTAGTATTTCTTAAATATTTATCAGATATTAAGAGTAGTGTCAGACACAATCATTCGTTAGGACTAGCTTTGTCTTTATGTGACAGAAAAATCAAAATAAACAAAAATGAACAAAAAATAAATAAAGTAAACAAAAAGCTGACATTGATCTGTCTGTTGTATAAGAAAGTGCAAGTGATCCAGAGTAGCATTATACATGATACTCTCAGGAATCCACATTCCCTTTTACTTGTTGCTTTGCTCTATTATCACTTTATGGTTCAAAATAGCTGCTAGGGTTTCAGCCAATATATCCTTATTCTAGTTATCAAGAAGAAGGAGCAGAAGAAGGGCACACTCTCTGTATTTAAGAACACTTTCTGGAATTCCACTCTTTTCCACATTCCACTCTTACATTTATCACTGTATCAATTACCTATAATAACTTAGTCCAGTGTTTAGCAGCTATAAAACAACTCACAGTTCTGTAGTTCAGAAATCTGGGCATGGCTTGGTTATAAGTCTACGCTCAAGGTGTTGGTTAAGCTTGTGTTCTATGTGAAGACTTGTCTGGGGACAAATCCACTTCCAAGATTACATGTATGTTACTTGGCAGGATTTGGTTCTTTGCTGGCAGTTAGCTGAAGATTGTCCCTTGTTCCTGCCAGTTCCTTGTTCTCCAGTCTGATCCATTTGGTCAGAACTTTATGTCATGGCCACATCCAGATCAAAAGAATCCAGGAAATGAAGTCTTTATTCTAGGTGACCATGTGGCAAAATAAAATCAATCATTCTACTATTAAAGGAGTAGAGGGGGAGCTCCAGCTCCCGGGATCCCCGACCCCGCAGCCTCCAGGCCGTTGTGGTCATGTTTAAAACCCTAAATTCTGTACACTTTAAAGGGGACCCTGAGACCAGAGTCACCAAACGTGGCATTTCCCACACTTACAAGGATTGGTTTCCGATTGGAGGTGAAACCATGAAGAGGGGGATCCCTGGGTGGCTCAGCGGTTTAGCGCCTGCCTTTGGCCCAGGGCGTGATCCTGGAGTCCTGGGATCGAGTCCCGCGTCGGGCTCCCGGCGTGGAGCCTGCTTCTCCCTCCTCCTCTGCCCTTCTCTCTCTCTCTCTCTCTCTCTCTCTCATAAATAAATAAATAAATATTTAAAAAAAAAGAAACCATGAAGAGAAAATAGAACAAATAATAATGCTTTTCTGCAATCGCTTCTTGCTGCTGCTGGCCCTGGCTACGCTGCTGGCCTTCATCAGCCTCAGCCTGCAATTCTTCCACCTGACCCCAGTGTCCACAGCTAAGAATGGAGTGAGTAGCAAGAGTTGAAAGAGAATCATGCCTGACCCAGTGACCAAGCCCCCCGTGATGGACCCCGTTTACGAAGCTCTTTTGTACTGCGACATTCCCAGTGTGGCTGAGCGCAGCATGGAAGGTCACGCTCCGCATCATTTTAAGCTGATCTCAGTGCATGTGTTCATTCGACACGGGGACAATACCCGCTGTATGTCATTCCCAAAACAAAGCGACCAAAAATTGACTGCACTCTGGTGGCCAACAGGAAACCATTATCACCCTAAACTGGAAGCTTTTGTTAGTCACATGTCAAAAGGATCCGGAGCCTCTTTCGAAAGCCCTCTACACTCCCTGCCTCTTTAACTCAATCACCCACTGTGTGAGATGGAAGAGCTCATGCAGACACGAGTCATGCAGCATTTGCAGAATGGCCAGCTACTGAGGGACACCTACCTAAAAAAACACAAACTCCTGCCGAATGACTGGTCGACAGACCAGCTTTACTTGGAGACCACGGGGAAAAGCCGGACACTACAAAGTGGGCTAGCCTTGCTTTATGGCTTCCTCCCAGATTTTGACTGGAAGAAGATTCATTTCAGGCACCAGCCAAGTGCCCTGTTCTGCTCCAGAAACTGCTACTGTCCAGTGAGAAACCAGTATCTAGAAAAGGAGCAGCGTCGGCAATACCTCTTACGTTTGAAAAACAGCCAGCTGGAGAGGACCTACCAGGACATGGCCAGGACCGTGGACGTGCCCACCAAGCAGCTTCGAGCTGCCAACCCCACAGACACCACGCTCTGCCACTTTTGCCACAACATCAGCTTCCTTTGCACTAGGAATGGCTGCATTGACACGGAGCACTTCAAGGTGATCAAGACGCATCAGATAGAGGACGAGAAAGAGAGGCAGGAGAAGAAACTGTATCTGGGCTACGCACTTCTGGGCGCTCATCCCATCCTGAACCAGACCATCAGCCGGATGCAGCGCACCGCAGAAGGCAGGAAAGAGGAAGTCTTTGCCCTCTACTCTGCGCATGATATCACCCTGTCACCAGTTCTCAGTGCCCTAGGCCTTATGGAAGCCCGATTCCCAAGGTTTGCAGCCAGGTTGATCTTTGAGCTCTGGCAAGACAGAGAAAAGCCCAGTGAGCATTCTGTCCGGATTCTTTATAATGGTGTCGATGTCACATTCCACACCTCTTTTTGCCAGGATCACCACAAGCATTCTTCCAAGCCTATGTGCCCCCTCGAAAACTTAGTCCGCTTTGTCAGGAGGGACATGTTTGTGGCCCTGGGGAGCAGCAGTAGTACTAATTATTATGATGTGTGTCACAGGGAAGGATTCTAAAAAGTATGCAGTGCAGTGCTTATAGAATCTATGCCAATACAGAGGGACAGGAAGGGTCTGCTTCTAGTTCTGTCCGTTGCCAAGGGTATAAGATTACTGAGCGATAAAGGCTAGAAATCATGTTTGAGCCACGTAGATGTTTGGGTTGAACAGTAAGTACGTTGCTATAATTGGGTACTGAGTTACTTGGTACATAATGGCCAGTTCACAGAGAGAGGAAGGTACTTTTATCACAGCCAGACTTTGTTTACGATACCAGAATAGTATTTCGATACCGAAAATTGCCAATCCACGTGTGTATGATTTCAATCTGCCATGGTACTCTATGATGGAACCAGCAAACTTCAGCTAAAATTTTCTTCATCTGGGGCAATTTTACCTTGTCCCTGTTCAGTGAAACATTTCCTGAAATTATTTATCTAAAATAGGGGTTGGCAAATTTTTTTCTGTACAAGGCCATAAAGATTTTAGACTCTGGGGACCCAAAGGCCACAGACAGTCGTAACTATTCAACTCTGCTCTTGTAAGGTGAAAGCAACCATAGACAACATGTAAACAAATAAGTGTGGCTGTGTTCACAGGGCCTAAGTTTGCTGACCCCTGATCTCAAAAAACAGGCCCTACTACATTTGTACTTTCAGCACTTTGAGAACCAGGTGAATACAAAGAATTACTCAGTGGTGCCTCCAGTAACTTCTGCGAGAAACACCGAATTTGGTCTGTATCTGGTGTTAGAACAAACCTTAAGGGGAAATAAACATTGAATCAGAATGAATCATAGAAAAATTACTAGAATAATATTTGATGTTCATGATGATTACAGTAGAAGATAGTTTTTGGTATGTTTTAAATATTTGTCTGCTGTAGTCTGTTTGCTGTATATGCTGAAATTTTTGTATTCCATTTAGTATTTTTATAGTCTAGGAAAATATTTTCTAAGACCAGTTTTAGATGTGCTCTTATTCCTATGTAATACTCAATTTACTGTACCTGCTTGATGGCTAGAAGGAAGCCAGAAGCTGAATTCAGGCACTTTCTTCCAAAAAAACTAATTATGGCTCATTCCCTTTGACAAGCCGTAGAATTGGATCAATTTTTAAACCGTAAATTCTATTTTTAAATAAGTTTTTGGAAGAACTTTGTTACTAGATAGTCAAATAATCTTTATAAGATATTTTATATATTAGAAGCAATTATAATTAAGTCTGTGGTTTTTGAACTAAAATGGTGCTAGTTCCACGTGAAGAAATGTAAAGTGCAAGTGTGATTCTCCGGTGTCGTTGGCATTCCAAACTTTTCTCTTTGTTTTTGTCTAATGTTGCCTTTGTATACATCTGTTTCTATAAATAAATTTTTGAAGAATAAAAAAAAATAAAGAAGTAGAGGGTGCTACAGAATATTTGGAAGCAATATCTGGTTTCTACTACATACAATTTATCCCATTAATTCTCATAAGTACCCTATAATGTAAATGGTATTATCCCCATTAAAAAGATAAAGACTTCAAGGTTAAGTCCCTATTAAATAACTTTTTCATTTATTTTTATTTTTTTAAAGATTCTATTTATTTATACATAGAGACACACACAGAGAAAGAGAGGCAGAGACACAGGCAGAGGGAGAAGCAGACTCCATGCAGGGAGCCTGACATGGGACTCGATCCCTGGTCTCCAGGATCACACCCCAGGCTGCAGGCAGCTCTAAACCACTGCACCACAGGGGCTGCCCAACTTTTTCATTTACAAACAAGTTAGGTTAGGTGGAAAAAAGAAAAAAGATAGTGGATGAAAAATCCTGCTCAAAAAGTGTCAATAATATTAATCTTCCAATCTGTATGAGGACAAGTATTTCTCGTTTTCCATATATTCTACACAATCTTATTTAATAGGAATCAAGCTTTCATGTAGAAGAGTGTGTGATGTCAGCCATTTTTAAGCATTATGATTTTGGCACGTTATTATGGTATAAACTAGCCAATAAGAACTAATTGAGAAGATTCTACCAGCTGCTAAACTTCTTGGAGAAAACCAGCTAGATTATAAATTTCTTAAGGGTAACATATATGACTTTTCTCCTCCAAAGATTCAGTGATGGTTAATCACCACAATGTTCTTGGGGTGTGGAGTTTATTCTTCCTAAAGTGATTAAGACATTTTAGTTGACACATTGATAATTTGCATAGGTAATTGCAATACTGAAAGAAATAATGTCCAACACTGAAATAACTACGACCTTAATTATCCAAATGGCTGTTTCAATAAACTCAGCTGAACAGATACTTGGAATAAGAAAAGAAAATGATTTTAATAGTCTTGTCCTGTATCAAGTTGGAGACACTTTCATAACAAAAAACCCCAAACTAGGAATTTAAATCGGTTTTCACAAAGAAAGTAGAATTCTAGTTCTCTAGTGAGCTCATATTCCCAGAACCTTTGCTAAGCTAACTCTTTGCCACATTGACCCTTAAGACCACTCTGGTCTCTTGGAGTTCCTGGTTCCAACTTTCATTTCCTCCTACTGCCCAATTCCCGCTGTGACACCCTGCATATTTTTATCTTGATATTTTCTCTATTCTCTTTCTTATTTTTTCTACTTTTCTCATGCTTTATCTCCCTTCCACTTTTTTTCCCTCTGCATGACCCTCCTATGAGAGTAGAGAACAAATCATGTCTGTGTAATACAAAGAAAGAAAATGGACCAAATTTACTTATGTTCCTTTTATTTCCATATCAATTCCAGTCACAACCTGAAATTTGTCTATTTTTGTGCCTGCTGAGTATAACCTGGGGCCCAAATGATTCATTGGGTCTGGTTAAACTTGGGGAGATCCTTTTCTAAGGAATAAGAGTCTCAGTGAATTCCTTGGGATATTTTAAAGGGGAAACACTAAAAAATCTCTAAAGTCAATCTATGTACTCCTGCATGTTAAGTTCACTACCTCCCCTTATTTGCTTTGCAGAGGCTCTCACATTTATGTTTAAAAGCTGGGTGAACATGTAAGTCACTAATGTTTATAAGCATCACAAAAAATGTTTATAACTGGGGCTGCAGTGTACAAAGTCTCAGCTTTGGCTGTAAGTTCTATGATATGTTCTTTACCCTTTGGTCTACATCAGTAATAAAACCATGTTTGTAATAGAATTTTGATCGTCTCTTAATCCTGGCAGAGCTTCCCTAAGTGTCTTAAAAGACAAAAGAAATCTAGAGCATATGGAATACTTGGAAGATAATGCCTAGTTTGAAAAGCAAGAATATAACTGAGACGCAAAGACCTCATTTGGGAATTATAATGACAGATGAGGTTGATACCAGTAAATTTATGTGCTTGTAAAGCATTATAAAAGCAAACCTTGGAAGATAATTCTTATATTAAGGTCCACAGTTGAAAACCACCAGGCTCTATTGTAGCTAAGTCCCGCTTCACTAAGACATGGCCTACTAACTTTGCTTAAACATATTAAAATATCAAGCACTATTCAAAGCCAACAGAAATGTCAACATGCTGGGAAAAGGTTATCAGAAGTGCCAATGCATATATTTGGAGGCTTTTCACAGGAGTGCACAGCTGTTCCCATAACTTTAACCAAAGAACATGGGCCTCTCTCTGTGAAGGTCAGCTTTTTCCAACAAGTGTGCAGTTGCATAAAAGACCCACAAGGAGGACTGAGCAATGCTGCAGCCTGATCTTTCCACTTCCAATGTAAATTTACCTGCTTTTGTAATTATCACCTTAACCAAACTAAAAAATGCAGAAGAAGGTACTTAGGAGATTTTGCTATTTTGAAAAGTTGGGATTCAATAAGTTAAGACAAAATAGAAGTTTGACTTTGACAAAATTTTCTTCATGTTTTTAATGGTCACCAGTGGGGAAGAACTTATCATTTATAGAGTACCTACTGTGCATAAGTTTTTCACATATTATTAGTTCTCTCAATACTTGTGTAAGTAAATATCATTATTTTTGTTTTATAAGAGAAGAAATCATGGCCCATGGAAGTTAAGAGGCTGGTCCAATGAAAATGCATAGCTAGAAAATGACAGAATTCAGAATCAAACCCAAATAGTGAAAGGGAATATAAGGGAAGGGAGAAGAAATGTGTGGGAAATATCAGAAAGGGAGACAGAACGTAAAGACTGCTAACTCTGGGAAACGAACTAGGGGTGGTAGAAGGGGAGGAGGGCGGGGGGTGGGAGTGAATGGGTGACGGGCACTGGGGGTTATTCTGTATGTTAGTAAATTGAACACCAATAAAAAATAAAATAAAAAAAACAACAACAACAACAAAAAACAAAATAGCCTGACTCAAGGACCATTGCTCACACTAAGAGATTCTTAGTCAAAGAAGAAAGATTCATACAGTTTTTAGGGCTTCTTTCCAGAGGAAGGGCTGGCCTGGAGGATAAAGGTGGGAAGACTGGCAGATTGACTTTCAAAATGACATTTGTGTGATTCTTTATTATAAAATGCTTTTATATACAATATCTCTTTTAATTCCCACATTGACCCCATGAGGCAGGTGTTAATATTCCCGACAACAAACTCAAATCTGAATATAAAATCCTTTAGACATTTCTGGAATGCCCATATCCTTGCCTCTTTCTGTTATACAACCTTTCATTTCCTGTGAAAAGTATTCATCCCAGTTAACACTCCTTGTCTCAACTTGCTTCCTTTCTCTTTTTGACCCCTTACTTTCATTCCTTAACTATCATTAAAAGTGTCACCCAAGAGGCTTTGGAAGGAGATCACCGTGACCTGAAAGGTGAGAAACTGGAAACTACAATGTAGCCCTAATTATTATAAATTAATTGGAGGAAAGATGTTAACCTTTGAGCAGAGATAGTTAAAGTCTCCTATAGCTTTTCCCTTCAGTGAGTTAAAACATAGCAGACAGATAGAATTTCTCTTGTTTGAGAGGAACAGAGAAAATTAGGAAAATTCACTCTCACTCCTTGAATGCTTTAAAAATTGCAAAATGGCAGCTTTAAAAAAAAAGTAAAGTACTTTTTTTCAGTTTTTATCTAAATATCTTATCCTATCAGTAAACAAAATCCAATCTTATATCTCTATTCAAAGTTAAAAACCATTTGGGGGATAAAGAATTTAATAGATTCAAATGACCTTCAAAAGAGAATCCAGGGTCAGCCTGGGTGGCTCAGCAGTTTAGTGCGGACGTTGGCCCAGGGTGTGATCCTGGAGATCTGGGATGGAGTCCCATGTCAGGCTTCCTGCATGGAGCCTGCTTCTCCCTCTGCCTGTGTCTCTGCCTCTCTCTCTCTGTGTCTCTCACGAATAAATAAATAAAATCTTTAAAAAAGAGAATCCAAATGAGTCTTTTTTTATCTTGATATTTTATTTTATTTTATTGAAGTTTGATTTGCCAACATATAGTATATCACCCAGTGCTCGTCTCAACAAGTGAGGTTTTTTATTTATTTTATTTTATTTTATTTTATTTTATTTTATTTTATGATTTTTTATGAGAGAGACTAAGAAAGACCTCCGACATCATTTGCAAGGTGCAAAAAAGGAGGTGGTGTAGGAAACAAGGTTAAGAAAAAAAAAAAAAAAGAACAAATAACATCAGAAACAACAATATGAAAACCATTGAGACCAGCAATGTTTAATGCACTATGCTGCCATGCAAGTAGGGTTAGGCCATTTGTGTGTGCTTTTAATTGGAATCAATAGGCCATATTGTTGGTTTCTCCAGCCTGGCTTCCCAACTTGGCCCTCAATCTCCAGAAACATTCAAGGTATTTCCTTATCGCATTTATTTCTATTTAAAATTTTTTATCCTTTGTCTTACTCCCTTAGTAGCTTGTTTTCTGCTGGATATATAATAAATTTATATAAGCTAAGAAATTAAAGGCTCATAATGATCTAATAACCCCAGGTATACACAGTATACATTTATTTATTTATTTATGCAAATAAATTTATTTATTTGAGAGAGGGAGAGAGAAAGAGAGAGAGAGAAAGGGGTAAGGAGCAGAGAGAGAGGGAGAGGGAGACAATCTCAAGTAGACTCCCTGCTGAGTGTGGATCCCGACATGAAGCTTGATCCCATTACCCTAAGATTATGACCTGAGCCAAAATATGGAGTTGGACACTTAACTGAGTGAGTCACCCAGGTGCCTCAACCCAGGTATACACATTTTAGAAGGAGATTTCAACAAAGACTTATTCCAAGGTTAGAAAGGATACTCTATGTTGTAAATTTCAGGCACTGGTACATGCTGACTAGAGCGGAGGTGATGGTGATAATGTGATTTCAGTAATTTTCAACTCACACTATAGAATCCTACATATAGTGTATGTACAAATTGCAGAGAAACAGGGTCATTTTAAAGTTGATAAACTACAAACAAATATAATAATACAATGGAGTTATAAACATTGTATTAGGCAAGAACTTATAAATGTAATACTAATTAGGATGGGTGGGAGAGAAATAATACATCTTCTGATAATACACATTTCCCACCTCCTATCCCCAACATCACACATAAGCAACACATATTTTGGCCCTTGCAGAGAAAGAATGGCAAAAGGAGTGTCTAGGAGGAAGGAACTAGAAGTGGACAGTTTCTAGGTCAGAGACCAGACCTAATATCACCAAATATTGGAGCAATGTTTTTCTTTTTCTACTTTTGCCCATCTATATACCCACTCCAACCCTTTCAAGTATTGATCTCCCTATTATTGGACTTACCTAACTGAAAAACTGTCACGAATTTCTATTTATAAAATACATAAATAATAATGATACTATTTCTTCATAAGGGGAAAAGATATTGAATCAAGGAGGAATCAATCAGAAAGCCATGAGAATTAAGGCAACTTCTTTGCCCAAGAGGAGCAGGGTGTTGTTAACCAAAAGGTAGCAAATACATAATAACTAATCATTTGCACAAAGCAACTCATCCTTAAAAAGGTGTCCCCAGTGACATATAATATAAAGCTAAGCCTCTCATTTCTCCTTCTAAGGCCAGATAGCTAACCATGTGTAAGTACCCAGATATGATGGTGGTTAGCAGAACCCGTTATTTCCTCATTAAATTGCTGTCATCAGACTCCTGACAGCCAAGTGACCAAATAGTTTATGTAGACTGTAACACTGGCAGCAAACAAAACAACCAAATAAAATGGAGAAAAAATAAAAGACTTAATTCAAGTTGAAAATACAGATAAAATAGAATGACATTTTTTCAATCAGGATTTCTGCAGAAAACATTTGGACACCAGGATAATATATTCCAAACTATGCCTAGAGTAAAAAAAAGACATATAATTAGGATGCATTTCTTTGCATTGCAACTTAGTTTGTACTGATCTAATAGCAATACATACATTACATAATATTCCACTTTGCTCTTCCATGACTGAAAGTTTTAACATGCATGATAGCAAACAAACAGCTGTATATCAGAGTAATGCTGCATTAAATGAATCTAAAAGTATTTTTTTCCTTTAGAAATAAAACAATATTTGTGTTGATAAGCTTGAGGGTTTCTTCTTATGACAAATGAGTTCATTTTAAAGACATTTTTAAAACACTGAAATAATATTTCTTAAAATTTTAAATTTAGTTTATAAAATTAAACTTAATATGCATAACATTAAACTTAATATTTGAGAAATATTTACCCCTCCCATTCAAAAAAGCTCTCATTACTTGGAGTCTTCATTTGCATAGATGAGATTGTGTCCAAGCCAAAGGCATAGAGCAAAAGAAGCCAAATCTTGGCGTATTAAGCACATAAATAAATAAATAAATAAATAAAAAGGAATTTGGTAGCCAGATGGGCCTGTGCTAATTTGGTTGAAAATTTCCCCGAAGGAAAATTCACTGTGTGAATATATATCAAAGTAAACAGAAAACTTTCAATGACCAGTGTTACTTGAAAAATAATGTCATGATATTGTGGAAGAGACTTTGAGCATGGAGACTAATCTGGTGACGAAAAGATATATATGGCCATCCTGAGAAACCTGGTAGCAGTGCTGAGAAATGATACTTTGCACAAATTAAATGGATTATATTTCTTAATTTCTTATTTTTTATGTTTTTATATAAATTCCAGTTAGCATAGTGTTATAGTAGTTTCAGGTGTACAATATAGTGATTCAATACTTCCATACATCAAAAGGGTGATATTTTTAAATAAAGCATCATGAAGTCTTCCAAGTGACTAATTAATGGTGTGAATGAGACTTGGAGCTCACATTTGGCTAAGGGGATTAAGGCAACAGAGAATACAATGATTAAAGAATCAAGGCCCTCCTTTTCCAACTTTCCTCATCCAATTAGGAATAATTGGGGAAAGGGGAGAAGAGATCTTGTGAAATTTCTTTTTGGAAGAATTCATTGAAATAAACTCAGGAGTTCGAGAAAAATAAGAAATAAGAGTCATTAAAATTACGGTCTCCCAAAGTAAGGATATTAATGGCAAATATATTAGCAACATTCTTTCTGTCATTAGATCTATGGGGAGAAAAAGCCCATCTTTTGAAAGATGCAAGACCAACATATTTTAAGATCCCAAAATTCATGACTCTACTGTGAAATTCAGAATTTAATATATTCTTCTGGAAATTGGTACTGTTTCATTCTCCTGCAAAATGATTATGGGATGATGGTTGAAGTGGGTAAAATCGAGAAAAGTAGACTTTAGTAGACTTTTGAATTCTGTTGCACTATTGTGCAATGTTTATTCACTTTCAAAGAATGCTAACAAATCAAAGGTTAGTATCAAGCAGAATACAGATTTAAACAGCTCTGGACATATACTAGCAATACTCTAGAGACAAATTTCCTCTTTTCCCTTTCCTCTAAGAGTATGATTTAGCAATAGAAACAGCTTGGATCACTCATAGAAAGGATTTTTAAAAATCACATTTTCACCCATTGAGAGACACTGTGCTTAAAAGAGCTATTCCTTATCATTATGGGTAGTGAATGGAACAGGCAGCCTAATTTATGGTGTGATTATGGAGATATCATGAAGACACCCTCTGTCTCCTTCCCTCTTTCTCATCACCCCATAAATACCTCCTTCACACAGCTTGGAGATATCTAAATTTCAGTTATTGCTTTATCCTTTTGGCTTGAGGCACTGTAGTATTGGTAAAGGATACAGGCTTGAGATTCAGTCAGATTTATACATCTAAAAATTTATACAGTCTAAATACATCTGTACCACGTATTAGCTGTGGGCCCTGGGTAAGTTGTTCAATCCCTCTGAGCCCATTTTCCCAAATTTATAAAATGAGGGTGATAGTAATAGTAATAACAATAATAATAATAATACCTTATTGAATTATCATATAAATTAAATAAGATAACAAATTTAAAACAGTGCCAGGAATAGAGTAGGTTGGCAATACATGTTAACTGTTAGTATTATTAAAATGCAACCATCTTCAGGGAAAGAAAACATCATATTTAGCTTTATCCATAATTTTCTGTTGAATTTAGCAGCTCCCTCTCTCAGAACACATCATGAGGAAATGAAAACGCAGAGAACACACCAGATTATTTAGGAGTCTATATATTATGGGTTAAGCACCACCACCCTAGGTGAGTGGAGGGGATGCATGAAGAACAATGTGGAAATTCACAAAAGTGAATTTTTATCCCAGAGACGTTGGACCTGGACTGAAGAAATGTGAGAACCCAACTGAATAATTAGCATTCCCTTCAACATGACATTAAAATAGAAACACTTTTGGAACATCAAACTAGTTCAGTCATAGGTCTAAATCTTGAAAAGTAGATCAACTCTTGAAAATTATCACAGTGAAAGGGGGTATCCATAACTGACTAGTCATGTGACTTGAGCAAGTTGCCTAAGCCCCCTAAGGCCTTGATTTCTTCATATATAGAATGTATTTCATGCAGGTACTAATTATAGATTAAGTAAAATAATATTTCTAACGTTGTTAGTACAGAACCTCCTCAAAAATTGTAGCAATTAATTAGCATTCTTGCTGAATTAACTCCCTTTGCTGGGTAGCATCATGGTATAATGACAAGAACATGGATTTTCTAACACAAAACCTTAGAAAATGCTTTTAAATGTCTAGACATTATTCCTTTAGTAGAAAAAAATATTTAGGAAAGCTTCTCCCCACTCTAATATAACAGTTGGACCTAGGACAAAATGAGCCATGAATCATAAACAGGAGGTAGCATTCCCAGCTAAATGTCACCTCTTCATTGAAGTCTTATATGACTACCTTATATAAGGACAGTACCCTTATTATTATTCTGTTTCTCCTATCCTATTATTTTCCTGTCACTTGTCAAAAGACAAGATTATTTTGTTTCCTTATTTGACACATAATAGGTACTCCTTAAATTAATGAATGAATCCTACTTCTTTAAAAGAAAGTCAAATATTCCATGATCTTTTCCTACTTGCCTTGGTCCATCAGTGCCTAAAGATAAGGTAGATAGCTATCTTATTTTGCACACTAAAATAATCATCTGTCATTCCACTCTTACTTTTATTTTCCTTTGGAAATTTTTCCAGGGTGACCAAAACTTCTGAACTACCACCACTAGTAAGACATAGGCTTTGAATGTATTTTAAGTTTTGGGATCTAAAGTTCTAGAGCACAGCAAAATCTAACAGGTCCACATGGAAACCACATCCACAATTTTTATCTTATTAACTTTTCCCCTCACATCTATTCATATAATAGAGCATACCAAACATAAATCCAAACCCACAGGAAGGGAGAAATAACTCTGTAGTTCTTCTCAATAGATAACTCTGTCCCAAATGTTGATTTTCAGTATATAGAATAGCTTGGGAGATCCTCCACTCCACCAATCACCAAAAGTTGTGAGAGATGAGGCAGTACCATTCTTAAATAGTTTTCTAGCCTATCAAAGACTCCTCTGACAAAGCAAAAGCTTTCAAAACTCCTGTTTTTCTCCCACCCAAAACTTCAGAAAATCTCTGATCTTATATCATTTGGGGGACCCATGAGTCCTTTTAAAGAGACTATCTTATGCTATGACTCATCAAAATTATCAGTCTATGATCTGATGGGTATGTACATTTTCCTAACCTGAGAAGCTTAATAATTCGGTCATTTAACAAGTGAATACCTACTACATGACAAGCCACTGTGCTAGGCACTGGTGAGCAAGACATTTACCGTCATGGATCTCATTAACTCAGTATTAAGGGTTACAGTGCATAAGAGTAATATTTAAAGGGATTAGGGAGGAAAAGGACATTTCTTGCAGTGTACCACAATGTCTAAGAGCATTTTAGTAAGGCTGTCTATTGTTGAAATCATTGTCAAGAGTAGAATTCTTCAATCACTATTAATGTTTTAAAAATTACGTATTTTTATTTTTATGAGTCATTAACTCTTGTGTAGAAGATGCCCCTAAGCTGTTGGAGAATGAATATGTTATAGAACAAATGCTGGCACGGTGGGCAAGTATTTGGCATGGTATGTGAAATAAATAAGAGCCAGGTTAAAAAAATAGAAGAATCCAATAAATACAGACTTGTTCAGTGAATGCTAGAATACTTGACTAGATCCTTAGGAAAGGATTACTTTGTGCCAGAAAAAAATAGTACATATATGGTACTGAATAGATAAACATATCCAAAAAAGGCTTAGATGTGTGCATGCATGACTGACCCATATTGAGCTATTAAGAGGAAGTAGAGTGGTTGATGAAATCTTTCAATTATGTGATTTCCAGGCTTTGCAAACTTTGAGATGTTATAGATTAAACATCAGCAAACTATGGCTCCAGAAACCAAATCTAGACCACCACTTGTTTTTGTATGATCCATGAGCTAAGAATGGTTTTTGCATTTTTAAATGGTTGAAAAAATCAAAAGGAAAACAGTATTTCATGACACATAAAAATTATGGGGCATTCAAATTTCAGTGTCTGTAAATAAAGTTTGATGGAACACAGTCATGCTTATTTGGTTACATATTACTTATGGCTGCTTTCATTCTACAATGATAGAATGAAATAGTGGCAAGAGAGACTGTATGTACTCAAAGCCAAAACTATTTACTATATGACTGTTTATATATAAAAAAAAATTAGGGGATACCTGGGTGGATTAGCGGTTTAGCGCCTGCCTTCAGTCCAGGGCATCATCCTGGAGTCCTGGGATCAAGTCCCACATCAGGCTCCCTGCATGGAGTCTGCTTCTTTCTGTGCCTGTGTCTCTGCCTCTCTCTCTCGCTCTCTCTCTGTGTCTCTGATGAAAAAATAAATAAAATATTTTTTAAAAAATTGCTGACCCCTGCCATAGACCATAGAAGCTTTAAAGTTTCACAAAACAAGTCTAAGTCCTTACTATTCCTTTAGAAAATTACTTATCCTCTGTGAACCCCAATTTTCTTATCCAAAAAGTGAGGATATTAATAGTATCTTCATATAATTTATATGAAATAATACATTTGAATAAGAAATAATACATGTTAAACATTAGTATTGTGCCTGTTATGTTTTCAGCATTCAAAAAATCAAAGCTATTACAAGGGTCTAAGATAAAATACTGGGTTGTGTGGGCTGTATGAAAGAGCCCCAGGTGGTAGTTCTGATGCTGTTAACTAAGATATCTGGCCAAGAAGCCCTAAGGTAAAATCTGGAAAACCATTCAATATTTGCTATCCTTTCTCTTACCTTAAGTTAAGCATCATGATCTTTTTTAAATTTATTTTTATTTTTCCCAGTTTTATTTAGAAATAATTGACATATATCACCATGTAAGATTTTTTGTCTCTTAACTTCTTAAAATTTATTAGTTTTTGACTTTCAACAAATTTCATTATCCAGATGCAGAATCAACAAAAGAAAAAAACATTGTTTACTTGAAGCATACTTCAGAATACATGGTTTTAAAAGATATATATAAAATATTACATCCAAGAAAAATAGAATATACATTTTTGCCAAGTTCATTCAGAAGAATCCCCCAGTTAAATCACATTAAAAAAATAACAAGTATTATAAATTTAAGAAGACTGAAATCATACCAAGTACATTTTCCAACCACAATGGTATAAAACTGAAGATCACTCAGCAAACATTATATGGTCTCATTCATTTGGGGAATATAAAAAATAGTGAAAGGGAATAAAGGGGAAAGGAGAGAAAATGAGTGGGAAATATCAGTTAGGGTGACAGAACATGAGAGACTCCTAACTCTGGGAAATGAACAAGGGGTAGTGGAAAGGGAGGAGGGTGGGGGGATGGGGTGACTCGGTGATGGGCACTGAGGGGGGCACTTGACGGGATGAGCCCTGGGTGTTATGCTATATATTGGCAAATCGAACTCCAATAAAAAAGTATATAAAAAATAAATTAAATTTAAAAATGAAGATCAACAATAAAACAAAGGTGGAAAATCTATAATGTAAATATTAAATATTTAATATGTAAATATTAAACAATTCATCATTGCACAAGAAATGGGCCAGATGAGAAATCAAACGGCAAATCAAACTATGTCCCAAAACAAAAACAATACTCCAAGTCCTATGGGATGCAGCAAAAGCAGATGTTAGAATGAATTTTATGCTATAAGTGCTTGTATTAAGAAAAAAAGTTTAAATAAATGACTTAACATCACACCCGGAGGAACTAGAAAAAGAAGATAATTAACTGAAATTTAGTAGAGGAAGGAAATAACAAAGAAAAATCAGAAACAAATAAAATGGAGCTCCAAAACAAGCAATAACATAACGTTGGTAGTAATAATCAGTTTTTCCAAACAAACAAACAAACAAACAAACAAACAAACAAACAAACTGGCAAGGCATTAACTACATTAACTAAAAAAGTAGAAAAGACTCAAATACCAAATGAGAAATAGAAAACAATACAACAGGGATCCCTGGGTGGCGCAGCGGTTTGGCGCCTGCTTTTGGCCCAGGGCGCGATCCTGGAGACCCGGGATTGAATCCCACGTCGGGCTCCCGGTGCATGGAGCCTGCTTCTCTCTCTGCCTCTCTCTCTCTCTCTCTCTCTCTCTCTCTCTCTCTCTATCATAAATAAATGAAAATTTTAAAAAAAGAAAAAAAAACAATACAACAGACACCATAGAATTATATAGTGTGATAACAGATTACTATCAACAATTATATACTAACAAATCAGGTAACTTAGGAAAAAAGCAGAGAATTCCTAAAAAAATAAAATTAAGTTTCTAATCACCACAACGGTCTCCATACAAGCATACTACTACATTGATAGTCTAAATCCTTAATTAAGTGATTATCATGCTATTTTGGTCAGATGGTATGCAAACATATTGACTCTAAATTTTAGTTGGAACATTTGCAACTAAATGTTGAAATGTTTCAGTGTTAGTTGAAAGACTTTTTATCAACCTACCAGATAAGATAATGTCAGACACTAAGAAGCAAGCTGAAACCAAGAATTTTGCATGTTAAATGAGTGATAGGCCTCAATATAATACTTCACTATATTCAAATACGTTTTCCCATCATTATCATCCCCTTCCATGAATTTATACTCGAAATAAAAAGATCAATAGATTTAATACAATGTTCCATATGTAAGGAGCTTGGAAGCAGCCACTCTCTCCTAACAAGTAAAAAGCTGAACAGACTAAAAACTCAACAACTATTCTTGAATCCATAAGAGAGTGGAGGGCATAGGGCAATTGCTGCCCCCAACACTGGGGAGACACACAGGTAAAAAAGAGTTGCAGTTTATAAAAACAGAGACTCACAAGCAGAAACTGCTGTGGGTACCAGTGCCAAGATAGGAAAACCCAAACTTTAAATGAAGAGTTGTCGGAGGCACAGTGAGAAAATCTGAAAGTTAAGCACTTCAGTGGTATCCTGTTGTAGCGGGACCCCATGATATTGTGAAACTTACTTCCAAGAACTTGAACTGGTTTTTCACAATAAATATTGGGGTAAAATCTGCTTGTGCTTCCATCAGGGGGATAGGTAAAGGAACCACTTTGAGATACACCAAAGTATTCTGTTTTTTTCTTAACAAGGCTCACCCTGGGAACAGGTCAATCAGACTGTAACCTGTCAGAGTATAATCAGACCTTAAATGACCTAAGGAAAGTGAAATATCCAACTCCAGCCCACTCTAACCATTCTGTTGCAACTAAGCTGGATGGAGGGGACAAAAAAAGAAGAAACACATGAAAATATTAATAGTTGGAGAAAAAGTATTGTATCTAAAAAGTTATCACCATACTTAACAAATCAACAAAATTCAATACCCATCCATGATAAAAACTCTCAGTAAACTATAAATAGATGGGAACTTCCTTAATTTGATAAGGAATATATACAAAAATCACGATGTCCTTCGACAGGTGAATGGATAAAGAAGATGTGGTGTATATATACAATGGAATATTACTTAGCCATCAGAAAGGAAGAATGCCCACCATTAGCTTTGACATGGAAAGAACTGGAGGGTATTAGGTTGAGTGAAATAAATCAATTGGAGAAAGACAATCATCATATGGTTTCACTCATATGGGGAATACAAGACATAGTGAAAGAGATTATAAGGGAAAGGAAGGGAACTTAGTGGGGAAAATTAGAGAGGGAGACAAACCATGAGAGACTCCTAACTCTGGGAAACAAACAAAGGATTGCAGAAGGGGAGGTGGGTGGGGGATGGGATAACTGGGTGACAGGCACTAAGGAGGGCAGTTGATGGGATGAACCCTGGGTGTTATAATATATGTTGGCAAATTGAATTTAAATTAAAAAATTTTTTAAAGAGTATCTACAAAAAACTATAGCTAACATTATACCTTATGGTGAGAAACTAGAAGCTTTCCCATGAAAATCAGGACAAGTCAAGGATGTCCCCTCTTACTACTCACTTTCAACATAATACCAGAAGTCCTAGCTATTGCAATAAGACAAGAAAAAGAAATAAGGGGTATATAGATTAAAAAGGAAAAAAATAAAACTGTCTTTGTTTGCAGATGAAATGATTGTCTAGGGATCCCTGGGTGGTGCAGCGGTTTGGCACCTGCCTTTGGCCCAGGGCACGATCCTGGAGACCCAGGATCGAATCCCACATCAGGCTCCCGGTGCATGGAGCCTGCTTCTCCCTCTGCCTGTGTCTCTGCCTCTCTCTCTCTCTCTCTCTCTCTGTGACTATCATAAATAAAAAAAAAAAAAGAAATGATTGTCTAAGCCAAAATTCTGAAATAATCAACAGAAAAACTCCTGGAAATAATAAGTTATTATAGTCAAGATGCAGGACACATGGTTAATATACAAAAGTCAATTGCAGGGGTGCCTGGGTGGCTCATCCTATTAAGCATCTGCCTTCAGCAAAAGTCATGATCTCAGAGTCCTGGGATTGAGCCCTGCATCAGGCTCTCTGATCAGCAGGGAATTAGCTTCTCTCTCTTACTCTCTTCCTGTTCTCCCTCTCAAATAAATGAAATCTTCTTTAAAAAAGTTAATTGCTTTCCTATATACCAGCAATAAACAAGGAGAATTTGAAATTTAAAACAATATAACTTTCATTAGGACCTTCCAAAATGAAATACTTAGGTATAAATCTAACAAAATATGCACAAGATTTACATTAGGAAAACTACATAAATCTGATGAATAAAATAAAAAAGAACTAATAAATGGAGAGATATGCCATGTTCATTGACAAGAAGACTCAATATTGTTAAGAGTTCAGTTCTTTCCAACTTGACCTACAGATTCAATGCAATCCCAGTCAGAAATCCTAGTTGGATATTTTGTAAACATTGGCAAACTAACATTTACATGGAAAAGCAAAGCAAAGCAAAACAAAACAAAACACAATAACCAGCCCAGTATTGAAGGAGAGGAACAAAATTGGAGGACTGACACTGCCAGATTATGAGATGTAATATAAAGCTACAGTAATTAAGGCAGTCTGATATTAGTGAAAAAGCAAACAAATAAATCAAGGGAACAGAATATAAAGCTGAAAATAGACCTACATAAATATAGTTAACTGATCTTTGATAAAGGAGCAAAAGCACTACAATGGAGCAAATATAGTCATTTCAACAAATAGTGTTGGAGTAACTGGACCTCCACATACAAAAAAATAAATCTAGATAAAAACTTTATACCTGTTACAAAAAAGTAACTCAAAATAGATCAGACCTACATATAAAATGCAAAACTCTAACACTTCTAGAAGACAACAGAAAAGAATATCCAGAAGATCTTGAGAGTGGTGATGATTTTTTAGATACAAGACCAAAAGCAGAATCTATGAAATAAATAATTGATAAATTGGACTTCATTAAAATTAAAAACTTCTGTAAATGACAATGCTAAGAGAATGAGAGGATAAGTCACAGAATGGGAGAAAATATTTATAAAAACACATCTGATAAAGAACTATTATCCAAGAGGAATACCAATTTCAAGGGGCCCATGAAGCCCAATTTTTATAACAGCATTATCAACAATAGTCAACTTATGGAAAGAGCCCAAATGTCCACCCACTGATGAATGGATAAAGAAGAAGTAGAATATTGGAATATTACTCAGCCATAAAAAGAATGAGATCTTGCCATTTGCAATGACACGGATGGAGCTAGAGAGTATTATGCTAAGTGAAATCAGTCAGACAGAGAAAGACAAACACCATATGATTTTACTCATATGTGGAATTTAAGAAAAAAACAAATGAACATGGGGTGAAAAAGAGGAAAACAAAGAAACAGGCTCTTAACTATAGAGAACACACTGATGGTTATCAGAGGGGAGGTGGGTGCAGGGATGGGTTAAATCGATGATGGAGGTTAAGGAGGCACTTGTGGTGAGCACTGGAGGTTGCATGTAAATGTTGAATCAGTAAATTCTACACTTGAAATTAATATCACATTTTATGTTAACTGACTGTAATTTAAAGAAATAAAAACTTGAGAAAAAAGAACTATTATCCAAAACATACAAGAAACACTTAAAACTCAATAATTAGCAACCTAATTAAAAAGTGAACCAAAGACTTTAATGGACATCTAATCTAAAGAGGTACACTGATGGCAAATAAGCTTATAAGAAGATGACCTTTGGGGCATCTGTGTGACTCAGCCAGTTGAGCTCCCAACTCTTGATTTCAGCTCAGGGCATGATCTTAGGGTTGTGTAATCAAGCCGCATTTTGGGCTCCATGCTCAGCAGGGAGTCTGCTTGAGATTCTCTCTCTCCCTTTCCCTCTCTCTCTGTGCCTCCCCCTGCTCACTTTCTCTCTCTCAAAATAAATAAATAAATCTTTTTTAAAAAGAAGATGATCCACATTATATGTCATCAGATAAATGTAAATTAAAACATTGAGCTATCACTGCATACCTATTAGCCAAAATCCAGAACGTTGACACCAAATGCTAGTGAGGATATAGAGCAATAGGAATATCCATTCACTGCTGGTGGGAATGCAAAATGGTACAGTCACCTTGTAAAACAGTTTGGTGGTTTATTACAAAATTAAACATACGCTGATCACACTATCCAGCAATCATACACTTTGTTATTTACTCAAATGAGTTAAAAACTTATGTCTATACAAAAATCTTCACACAGATGTTTAAAGCAACTTCATTTATAATTTCTAAAACTTGGAAGCAACCAAGATTTCCTTCAGTAGGTAAATGCATAAATAAACTGTGGTCTCTCCAGACAGTGGAATATTATTCAGCACTAAAAATAAATGGTCTATCAAGCTTTGAAAAGACATAGGAGAATCTTAAATGCACATTACTAAGTGAAAAAAAGCCAATCTGTGAAGACTGAATACCAGATAATTCCAATCACATGACATGCTGAAATGTTAAAATTTTGTAGACAGTAAAAAGATGAATGGTTGTTGGGCAGTTTGGAGGGAGGATGGGTGGACTACATAAGATATTTAAGGCAGCAAAAATACTCTATGTAATACCATGATGATGGATACATCTCATTACATATTTGCCCAAACCCATAAAATGTACAGCACCAACAAAGAATCCCAATGTAAACTTTGGACTTTGGGCAATTATGACGTGTCAATTTGGGTTCATTAGTTATAACAAATGTACCACTTTAGTGGGGAATGTTGATAATGAGGGAGACTATGCATGTGTGAGGACTGGGTATGTCTGGGAAATATGTGTAACTTTCTCTTAATTTTGCTATGAACCTAAACATCTGTAAAATTGTAAAATCTTAACTAAAAAAAAATCCAAGAGGCTGTAGAATAATTTAGGCACATAGAGTTGAAAAACATACACCTTTCATTGCATATGAGGTATATATCCATGTATTGTATTTCTTTTAAAATCTGAAAAATTGTTGATCTGCGTAAACACTGGTAGGATTATAGTTCTTTATGAACCAAGCTGCATAAATATCCATTGCTATTTTAAAAAACAAAAAAGATAGAGGAAAAAAATTATTGGCATCATCTATTGGAGCAAATGTGTGGAAATATGAGAACCCTTGTAAACTGCTGCTGGGAATGTGTTTGCTACCAAACATTTGGAAATTAATGTTGCCACAGCTATTAAATATTTAAAATGCACATACCCTTTGAGACAGAGGTTTCAGTTTTGGAGATCTATACTAGATAATCTAAGGCATCAGCACATAGGATATATCTATGATATTTTTGAAGAATTTTTTATAAAGAAATAAAATCTGGAAACTACTTGAGAGTCCACCAACAGGTTGAATAAATTTTGATATCCTATGAAATATTGTGTAGCCATTTAAAACAATTGGTTGGATCTTTGCACATTGACCAGGAAGATGTCCATAAAAATTGTTAAATGCAAAAAGCAGGTTGAAAGTTATTATATTTAGAAGTTCCCACTTTTATTTTTAAATCTTTGTTATGGGCTTATTTATGGTTGTAAGAGCATGGAGAATTGTGTGGTAAATATGGTTAACTCATGGGAAGTGAGACTGCAGGTGAAGGTGGTACTGTTATGTCTTTCTTTGGGGGAGAATAAGTGTTTTTTATTTTTTTATTTTTTAAAGTTTTTACTGAAATTCCAGTTAGTTAATGTACAGTGTAATATTAGCTTCAGGTGTACAATATAGTGATTTGACACTTCCATATATTAGTACTCATCACAACGCTTTTCTTTATATAACTCTACAAGGTCTTATTTTTACACTACTTTTATCATTAGGTTTCTATTACTTTAATAATTTAGTGAAATATGCTTTTTATTTCTTTTACTTTTTCTTGATTACTATGCAGTTGAGTAAGTTTTTTTTTTCCTTTGAGTAAGTTTTCATATACTTATGAGTTACTTGCATATCTTCCTCTGTGAATTGCCTATTCATAGCTTTTGCCCATTTTCCACTGGAGAATTTCTTTTTCTCTATCAGTTTGTAGGAGCTTATTAGTGTTACTATTAACACTTATTAGTGTTATTAACCATTTGTTGGTGATATGTGTTGCAAATATTTTTCTAGATCCATTAAATGCTTTAGTTTTTATCTGATCAAACGTATCAGTCTTCTCACAGTTCTTTTTTTTAATTTTTTAATTTATTTATGATAGTCACACAGAGAGAGAGAGAGGCAGAGACACAGGCAGAGGGAGAAGCAGGCTCCACGCACCGGGAGCCCGACGTGGGATTCGATTCCGGGTCTCCAGGATCGCACCCTGGGCCAAAGGCAGGTGCTAAATCGCTGCGCCACCCAGGGATCCCCTTTTCTCACAGTTCTTAAAACATGAAGTTACATTTATATGTTTTGATATCTATAACATATTAAGTAAAGCAATTTGTATAGTATAATCTATCTTATTTTAAAAAGAGGAAAATATATTATGTCTGGGTATGTTTGCATGTATTTACATGAGTAAATATAAAGATACAAAGAGATAAAAACTGTTAACATTGATTATCTCAATGTTATGAAGTGGAGGGAGAGGCAATTGCTAGCTTTTCCTTTACATGCTACTTTGTAATGTAACTTGTTAGAGCAAGTATGTATGACTATTGTAATCTTTTAGACATCCAATAAATGGAAAATATCTTAATGAATACCATTATTATGCTTTCAGCATCCTCCTTGGTGAAAAATGTATATTATGTATAGCAAGCACCACTCTCTTTCATAGATTTCCCTTGGAAGCACTATAAGAAGAATAATTGAATATGTTCTATAACTTATGTTCCATATTCCCTGAGATGATAACTACCTCTGCAACACACACACACACACACACACACACACACACACACACTACCTACCCTGAAAGACCTTCTTTATTGTTCCAATACCACAAAGAGAAAAGCAGAAAAGATAGAAGTAGTTATTTGTAGATTGTGATGAGAATGCACTTTGCTTGGTAATGCCTAGGATCCGGATGGGGTTAAAAGGAGAGGGAAGGAGTGGTGGCAGTGTTTGCATTGCTTGGCACTTGCTCCACATATAAAAATAGCTAGTTATGTTTTTGGGTTCTACCCAAGTGTAGCATTTGTTCTGTGACTTTATATAAAATGTAGTTTCATGGGTGTGACTTAAGGATAGTACATGTCCCTAACTTGGAAACAGAATAGCAATGTCTTCTGTGTAAATAGCCAGAGACCACAACACATAGAGGAAAAGAATAGTAGTTGTACAGTTTCTCAGAATTGGAAAGGATTTAGAGTTGCTGTAGTTCAATCTATTTTCTAATCCATGAGTTCTTTGTGCAAATCCGGGGAAGATGATCATCTAGTTTTGGCTTGAAATATTTCCCGTTAGAGAGACCTCTCTAATTTATAAAGCAACTAATTATTGTTTTTCATTTTTTTCAAAAAGATTTTATTTGTCCATTCATGAGAGACACAGAGAGAGGCAGAGACAAAAGCAGAGAGAGAAGCAGACTCCCTGCAGGGAGCCTGATGTGGGACTCGATCCCAGGACCCTGGGATTACGACCTGAGAGGATAGCAGATGCTCAACCACTGAGCCACCCAGGCATCCCTAAAGCAGCTAATTATTTACAGTGATGATTGGTAGAATGTTCACCCTTAGATTACTATTAGTCTTACCTTTTTAGAACCTCTATCCATTGGTCCTTCTTCTTTATGGCTTCCTGTTAAAAATATGTGAAGATAGCTATTCCATTTCCATAAACCTTGTCCTCAAAAAATTATACATCATCAGTCCCTCAACCTTTCCAAATATCATGATTTCTAAATTATTCACTATTCTACTTTCCTTAGTTTGGAGAATATTTGATTTGTTTAAAATATAATACGCCAAAATAACCACACCTTTTCAGATGCCTTTATCAGATATGGGGTGCAATTTAAAAATTGGTTTTGATTTAGATATTCCACTAGTCATTCTGGTTTCACTGAAATACCAGATTAACGTTACCTTTGAATGTTAAGTTTCTTCTTGTGCTTATGGAATTGATTGCTTGTTTTTTAAAAACTTACAAAGTTTTATACTTACATCTGTTAAATATCATCTGATTGGCTTAGGCCAATATGTCTAGGCTCTTGCACAGTATAATTCTCTACAGAATGGACCTGATACTTTAATGTTCTAGCCCATGCCCAAGGAGAATGCAAAATTCCATAAGCAAAAACAGAAGGAAGAGCAAGGCAGCTCAAAGCCAGCAAGAACTGGCTCTCATTTGTGCTTATCCTTTGCTCCATTTCAGTCTTCCCCCTGCCTCCCTTTTCTAACCCTCTGCTTATTCATCATTCCTGTCAGCTCCAGTCTCATGTCCAGCTTTATCTTCTCTGTCTGTCTGCTTCACTGCCTCCCAAATCTATGCCCAATTTATTGCTTGTCTCCTCACCCTGTTCTGGCCTTGGGACCTTTCCTTTGAACTAGCCCTAAAGACTACCTTATGTCTCAGCCCAAACACTTCCCTAGCTCTACTCCCTCCTGCTCTGATCTTGAAGTGCCAGAACTAGGAAAAATGCTGTTAACCTATTTTAAATAATTCTTCCCACTTTGAGTTCACCAACAAAAGTTGCATGTATGTCTTTCATATTTTCACCTAAAACATTGATTAATAAGTTAAACACCAGGCCAAGGACAGAAAATCTGTACTACATTCCTTCTAGAATTTCTATCTTTAAGAGTCTGTTTATTCTTTTCATCTAAATTTTAACAAACCTAATTTCTTAAATTAGAGAGAGTTTTACTGTTAATACAGTGACCACTAGCCACATGGGTCTATATACATTTAAATTAACCTTAATTAAAATTAAATACATTTAATTCAGTTCCTGAGTTGTAGTAGCCAGGTCTCAAGTACTCAGCCACAGGTTGCTTATGCTATCATATTGGACACTGCGGATACAGAACTTTTCACCACCACAGAAAGTTCTATTGGACAGCACTACAGCTATATACATTTGATCATGCTCAGCCTGTTAAAAATGTTCATTTCAATTTGCTATTGATTCATTAGTCAACTGTTTTGTTGCACTGGTCATGAATATGCCTATCTGCACTTTATCCATGCCATATTTTTCTATTTTGTCTAAGGGGATATTATAAGGTCCTTTGTAGAAATAAAAAATATAGTGGCTATATAGAATCCTGGTCTACTTGTTGAGAAAATCATATCATTAGTCATTTATCGATTTGTAACAATTTATCCCAAAAGGCAGTGGCTTAAAACAAGTATCTTTTCTTATCTCTCATATTTTATATGGGTTAGGAATTTGAGAGTAGCTTAGCTCAGAGTCTGTTATGAAGCTTCAGTTAGATGTTGCCTGAGATTGCTATCATCTGAAGGTTTGATTGAG
Source organism: Canis lupus familiaris (assembly GCF_011100685.1). Lineage (NCBI taxonomy): Eukaryota > Metazoa > Chordata > Mammalia > Carnivora > Canidae > Canis > Canis lupus. Next base: position 79,929,305 of record NC_049260.1, read on the forward strand.
GTTAGGAAATCCACTTTCAAAGTGGCTTATCACATGATTGGCAAGATGGTATTGGCTGTTGACCACAAGTCTGACTCAGTTCTCCTCCACGTAGTCTCATCACAGGGCTGCTTCATTGTCCTCAAAGCTTGGCAAATGGCTCATCATATATCAAGCAATCTTAGAGAACTAGCTAGAAGTTTTAGTGTATTTTGTAACCTAGCTTTATAAGCCATGCATTATCATGTCCTCTGTATCCCATTAGCCATACAGGGCCAGCCCTGTTTCATTCTGGAAGGAGATGACACAGTCTTGTTAACAAGATACCTGGTTCGTTAGGGGGTACATTGAAGGCTTGATATTATTACACCATTCAATATAGAACAGGAGCTGGTTTGTTATGGCTCATTATTAATGTATGCCTGCTTGTTCCCAGGAATCATCTCCTTGGACTTCTCTATATACTATTCTGTGAGAATTGCCCCAGAACCAATATTAAGTTTACTGTTTATAGTTTCTGGAATCTATCTTTTTGTCCTGCCTCGAAAATAGGAATTTTGCCCTTTTTCAAACTTGTGGTGCTTCTATGATGTTCCAAAGACCGCCAAAATCACATATGATGGGTTCTGTTTTAGTTTATTAGTTTAAATTATTTAGTGTATTAGTTTATTTTTATTTTAAGTCTGTCATTTTTCTGAGCCTGGAGGTTTGCCCTGAAGTGCAACAGCTGTGTACTTTCCATCAATCTGTACTTTAGCAGCTCTCACCTCTTCAAACTTTAAGTATTATATCGCAATAAATTTTTGTTGAACTAGAGTTCTCTCAGAACATTCTTGATTCTGTGTGTGTGCATATGTGTTGTTTTCTACAAAATTGAACCATGAAAAGAAGCACACTTTTTGAAACGTATATATATATATTCCAAAAATAAATAACTGTAATTTCCAGTTCCCCAACTAGCTTTTCTCTAATCCTCAGATTAAATCAACAGTAGCAGGTTTTTCATTGCTTATATTATCCTCTAATAAATGAAATTGTCAGCTTGGCAATTGAAGAACTTATTAGACTCTGCTTTTTGTTTTTTTAGACTCTGCTTTTTCTTTTAGAGAAAAAAATTAAGGGAATAATTTTAGAATGAGTTATATCTACATATTTCACCTGGGAAGATATCACTGATACATGTTGTTAAATTGTAAAGTTGTGGATATCGGTATAATCCCAGTTTTGTTTAAACAAATAGTAGAAAACAAAAGAATGAGGAAAGAGCTGTATATGTGTGTGTGTGTGTGTGTGTGTGTGTGTGTGTATGTATGCACATGTGTTTCCATAAAGTTTATGGTCATGGAGAATGTTAGAGAAGGATATACACCAAATTGTTAACATGTTGAAGGAATGAGTGGTGGTGGTGGTAGTGTGTGATTGGATGGAGAAGGTAGATACTGTTACCCTTTTCTGCATTCATCTTTAAATGTTTTGAATGATTAAGATTAGTGTATATTAACTTTATAAATTTTTGTATATAGTAATATAAAACATTAAAAATATGGTCTCTATCATTATTACTTTCTGCCCCAGTGGCACTACTATAACCGAGATTTAGGAAAATATAGCCCATATAGTTCCTATCATCAATCTGTAACATACTTCCATAAAGATATTCTTTGTTTCCTCTTTCCTTTTTATTCTCTATCAAAGGGATACCAAATCTGCTTATGTGATGCATTACTTCCGGCGTATAAGGATAATTTCTTAAAGTTCAGTGTTATTCCTCTTTTCCTTCTTTGAGTTTTCTCTTTTCAAAATACACACTTTCTAGTTGTGAATTGCTAGTTGCAATTCTTTGTCAAGTCTCTGTGATATGGACATTACACACACACACACACACACACACACAAAACTTCAACTATGTTCATTATACATTATGCATTTGGGGCCAGAAACAAGTTTTGTTGGATCTGAAGCTTTTATAATTTGAGGAACCCACTTCAAAAAGGAATATAAAGTCGTCAATACAGGATTATTAGGGCCATTTCTATGCCCTTGGAAGTGCAAGTGAGGTGTCCTGAAGCATAAATTTCATTAGTATCAAAGTAAATGTGCTCTTGTGTGAGTTTGTTCTGAATGAGTGAGAATGGCTAGCCTGAAGTTTCTAGGTTGGGAATTCTAGGACGAGAATGACATGGACTCCAAGAGGGAAAAGACAAAAACAAAAGGAAGCCCCATGACCAACTTCAGAAATTTATCTGAGTTTTGGGTTTAATTTCCTTGTTTAAGTTCTCTTTATAAAACAATTGTCTTTTTTTAGAGTAGCATTCCAGTTTTCAATAGCAACAAGACCCATGTTAAGTTAGGATCAGATTTCCGGGCCTCATTTTAGAAACAAGCATAGCTCAAATCATGCCGAGCTTAAGAGCATTCCATAACAAGTGACAGAAGCTTTGCAAACTATGGTCAGAAGGCATATTTCATGACCTTTAGCCTGAGAAACATCAGGTGGCCTGTTGCTTTGTCCCCAGAGGAGTGGCACATAGGAAAAATCAAAAGGAGTGTTCACAAGAGTGTTGGGGATTGTGGCAGAAATCCTACAGTTGCAGAGGTGTCTCCATAAAAAAGAAAGAAAACTGTAAGAAGGTCCATTAACCCAGTGATTCCCAAAGAAGTTTCCTCCCTCAACATGTACTTCCTAGGACTCTTTCAGATATGATGCCCTAGCCTTTCACAAGTATACTGGGAGATGTTGGATCTTCAGTGCTTGCAATTACAAGTATTTGAAAGTATTTTCTCAAGAAGATTGCTGTATAACCTTATTTCACTAGTCCCATCCAAGACCAATAATTATAGATAGCAACCTTGTCTTAACAAAAATTGGCAAGATATTCATTTTCATACATGAGGTGTCTGAGTAGAGAAAAAACAATAAATGACAGACCTTTCTGTATGTTTAAATGTCTAATAAATGGTTAATAAAGCATTCTATGAGATTCATTTTTAAAGTGTCTATTAACATCTGTATTGTTGATTATCAATGCATAAATAAAAAAGGATACAACCTATAATCTTTTCAATCTATATAATTTATAATACACACGTGTTCTTGAAATATACTTTCTGCAGATCATGGTGACTAGTGATTTACATGAAAAAAATGAATATGCACTTATTTGTATACAAAGATGAAGGATTGATTTTGGAGTTGTTTTTCCCAAAATGCATCACTGGTTGGTCAGAGAGGAGGTGTTATCAAGGGCTAAAGAATGGAGAGATGCACACTGATCCTCTGGGGGATCAAGCAACATACCCTTGGCACCAGGTCTATAGTACACCTAGCAACTAAACTAAATGGCTATAACCTTGCCATTTAGCACCTCAGGTCTGTTAAGCACGATTGCTCACAAACACAGCCTCCTTCAAGACTTCACTGAATAGAGTTTGTTCTCAGCCAAAAAAACCCTCTTGAAGGAATAGGTATGGATTTTAATATTTTTCCAAGCATTGAAAATCACTGGGATCTTTTTTTCCTCTGGAAGTTTCCTAAGCTTTAAATCCATGATTTTTCCCTGTGAGGCGACCCACTTGGTAATCTCAGCTCAGGCAGGTCACTAGCTACTCTTGGGCTATATCTGAATTCCATTTATTTTTATAAAAGCCCTTGTTATTTCTGTTAGGAGGGCTTGAAGGCTGAAAGGGGGAAAGGGGAACTGGATAGCTCAAGGGTCTAGCTAATGTCATCTGATCTCATTTGCCTTGAGGCTTTTTTGAATTTGGCTCCTCTTCACACAGCCTCAAAATATGCACTGGCCTTCAGTCATTGACAAGTGGGCTCTGGAGTCAGAGGGCCTAAGTTGGAAGCCAGCCTCCTCCAATTTCTAGCTGTGAAGCTTTAGAAAAGTTACTTCATCTCTCTGTGCCTCAATTTCCTTGCCAAAGAAATGGAGATAATTAAAAACCTGGAAGAATAGTCAACAAAATTAAATGAGATAGTATATAGAAAACACTTAGTCCAGAACAAATGGCAAGCATTCAATACATTTTAGCTATTAAAAAATACTAACAATCAAAAGTTACAAAGCTCTCAGGGCCTTAAGATTAACAGAATGGATTGGAGGAGAAAGAGCTGTAATAAATATGGGGCCTATGGATCGTGTTGTTAGCTAAATTATTTCTGGGTAAAACGCAACCTGACAAGTTCCTAGACCCTGAATGGACTATGTCTGCTTTTATGCAGTTTGAGGTCAAGAAAGAAAGGAGAAAAAAAATAACATTTTGAAAGGGGAAGGGGAAGTGATGGTTATAGAGTCAGGAGAAACGAAGACCTGGAGTTGGAAAACAAGTGCCCTATTTCAAGGTTCCTCTCAAGGTTAAGCCTCCTGCTTAGGGGCCACCTATTTGCTTTCTGGTCTGTTAACTAGGCTGACCTTACCCAAGCTGGCCACAAAAATCCCTATAATGCTGGCCTACAAGGCAAAGTTTCCATGCTCTTCCATGCCTCATTTTTCCTTGAAAATAATAATAGCTTAAAAAATATATAGGTTCTCTGTCATGTTCTGGTCAAACACCTAGATTCAGCGCCCCCCTAAATGGAGGTCCTGCCCTGAGATGTGGCTAATCCCTATGGAGTCTTGAAGCTGCTAGCCTCCCAAGGAGCCTTGCAACTAGAGATCCCAATGATGTGGCCTGGATTCTTTTGCCTGGTCTGGACTTGTCTCTTTAGACAGGCTAAAACAGTCTCTGCCATCAGGGGCCATGGGGCATTTCCCCACTCCCTACCATCAGCAAACCACGTTGTGAAGAAAGAAAGAAAAAAGTCTTAACTTATGAACACTTCTTCCCTTTAGCAAGGATTTTCTTCAGAGCTCCTTTAAATGTCACATTTCTTAACTCCGTATTTGATTACTGAAAAGTAGATATGTATACAAAAGTGGAACTTTCTATTAACTAGCTCACCTGCCCATCTGTAGCCATAAATTGCTGCTTTTGGGCTCATATTTAGCAACAACTAAAATAGTTTTTCTAATCACCCAGGAATTCTTAAACTGTGTTTTAGAAGGGCAAGATTTTGTACAGTGTAGTTGTAAGATTTGGATTCTTGGAAAATGCAATTTCTGTATGGTTCACATCATATTTGAATTAACATGAAAATTCGATCCAGAACACCCGAGTTTCTTTTGGGGGGTTAGCTGGTTTTCTCCGCACCCATTAACAGAGAATTTATTTAGGGAAAGCCAGTTCCTCAGACAGGCTGTGGCCATTACAGAGCTCACTGAGGCTCAGAGGTTAAGGGATATAAAGAGGTCAAACTCGGAACTTGAAAAAGACACGAAAGAAACAAAATCCACCAATATAAAAGAATAATGACAAAAGTTAGAAGTGTGTGTCAAAATGGTGCGTTTCAGGTCGGTAGGAAGACTTATTCATGTAAATCTTCCTAAAGGAGGTAGAAATTTCTTAATTAAAAAAGAAACAGGAAACAAACCCCCCACATTACTGTTCCAACCCCAGAGTGCCGGTGCGCAAACGCAGTCTGTAAACTCCAGGGAAAGTAAGCAGCTCCGGGACATTTTTCTAAAGTGCTCTTTGCAGTGCAAGAGCTTAGAATGCGGTTAGTTTTACGCACCGAATCCTTTTCCCATAAACTCTTCAAGAGGCGCCTTGCTTCTTAAGGCTAAATCCCGTTGTCAGATTCTTTTAAAACGTATGTCAGATCCCCTGCGCGTTGTGGGGAAAACGGAGGCGAAGAGCCTGGGCGCCCAGAAACATTTTGCAACGAATGAGCGAATGAATGAAACCCGGCCGGAGTGCTGGAGATTGGGAAATTCGCAGGAACTTTCTGTGTGCTCTTTGAATGCAGCAAACTGCAAACCTAGGAACCGGATTAGCTGGGGCTTCACTCAATCGGTCTCTCTTAACTCCCAGCACCTGTGAACAGGTGCGGTTCTGACTGAGCAGCCCTGGCCTGGTACCAACTAGCTCGGGGCAAGAAAGATGTGGCCCGCCTCGAGGGGACTTCGCAGCGGCCGCGTCCATGCCGCACTGCCTTCATCCAGTGGCTTCAAAGGCTGGACTGTGGTAGCCCTGGGGCGCACTTGGTGCTCTCTCCCCAACCGCACAGGGGTTGCCTATATCGGATCCCTAACCCAGTGTCAAGTCATTTCCTTTTCTAACTTGATGGGTGTTTGAATAAACGAAGCAATAAACTCAGAGGAGCCGAAAGAGAAAAAAAGACAACTAGAAAAGTCACAAGTGTTTCAGGGAGAGATGAGGGCGCGGGCTGTTTGGATTGTGGCAGAGCTGTGAGGCCCAGACTGGGAGCGGCGCGGAGCAGGACCGGTTTTCCGGGGCTGGCAGCTGCCTCGAAAAAGTTTCCTGTGGAACACTAGCCAGCGGGGGCGGGGGCGGCGGGGGCGGCGGGCCCAGCGGTGGATGTGGGAGGGGGCGTGCAGGCGGGGGAGGCCGCGAGGGGCAGTCTCCGAAACCGTTATAGTCCTTCAGCACCTCCCTCGGCCAGTGGCCCCCCCAGCCCGCCTCCCCGCCGCGCGGCTGCCCACCTGGCGACGTGACGCTGCACCAATCCTCTTCGAGCTGCTCCCGGGGGGCCCCCTCCTTGTACCGCCCCCCTCCCCATCCTGAAAGAGGCGCACCCTGCCGGGACGGACACTGCGCTGTCGCCGGTGGAGCACCCCTCTGAACTTCTTGGTCTCAAAGACTGACGCTCAGGCTCCTCTCTCGCCTTAGCCAAACTTGCTTTCCCGCCTCTCAAACTCCGACTTCACTCCACTCCTCTTTTCCCTCCACTTTCCCCTCCTCTACCTCCCAAGCCACAAGCCCCTGTCCCCTATTCCTTTCCCCGTCTCTCCCTCCTCCTCTCCCTTTTCAACTTCTTGTCCGATTCCACCTCAGACTTCCCGAGCGTTCCTAACTCAGTCGCCCGCTTTTGATCGGCTCGAAGCCATGGCGGGACCTGGGGGTTGGAGGGACAAGGAAGTCACGGATCTGGGCCACTTGCCGGTGAGTAGAGGACGCATCGCCTCCGAAGTGCTCTCTTCTGCAGATTCTGAGCACTGGGGTAGGAGACGGACATCCGCAAGCTGGGTTAGGACAGGACTTTGACGGGGCCGCGGGTGCGGGAAAGGACCCCGGGACCGGGCTTGCGGAAAAGGCGCGCCCCCCCTCCACCACCACCACCCAGGCGCCCGGGGCCGTGCCAAACTCACGAAAAGGCAAAGGGACAGAGTTGGGGTAGAGAGAAGAGGTGGCAGTGGGGTGGTGCGGGCCCTAAACTATGGGGCAATTTCTAAATGTGGCCCGTTTTGTCTAGCGGTGCTCTGGTACCTGTTCTTGGCGGGGGCTCGAGGAGAGACCAAAGAGCACGACGACGCGTGGTTTCCCAAGAGCGCTCTGCCCTGCCACCCCGCCGCCCTGTCGTTTGCTTCTTTTGCCAAAGGAGATGCCCACTCGCGGAGTGGCCTTTACCTCAGAGTGACAACAGGCTAGAAAAATTAAAGCGTTGCAGTCTCACTTCTCTCACTTTGTAATGGCGCTCTCTAAAACCTTATTCTGCCAGGGCACTGTTCCCGGATTTAGCACTGCAGGAGCGAAAACATTCGACGCCGCTCCAGGAAGAAGTGAATTCTGCATACCTCAATTTAAAAAAGAAAATATTGCGCTCACTAACTGACCAGATTTAGCTTTTTTCTCATGGTTTTCGTTTGTAGATTCTCCTTTTGCCGAATGGCCAGCTTTCTTCCAGAATTATAATTAATTGGTGAGCTATTATCGCTGTCGTTATTAGTAGACTTATTATTTTAGCAGTGCCGTCTATTTCATTGGTATCTGGTTTCTGGCAGATATTGGATCCCACCCAACTCTGTCCTTTAAGTTCCCTTTTTAGATTGGCATTTCACTTGCACCCTCTCTTGAATGCAAAGGGCCCCTAGACTCTCGGAAAGGGAATAAGCATGCACCGTGAGGGAATGATCACCAGGCAACTGTAGTTCAGGGCAGTGGCCTGCTTGCTTTGGGAAAAGCTAAATATTAACCTTGAGGTTATACGACTATTCAAAGTCGCGGTGCTTTAATTTTATACATATTTGGCATCTAAAGATCGTATTCTTCATGATGGCAGACACCTGTCCCTATCAAAAATGGGGCATTCCTCGAACCTCATCTATATGATTTCACACTAGAATGGTGTGGAGGAAGAAGTGATTCACGTGAATAACATTTTAACAAATTGTTCTCAGCCTTAAAAAAAAGGAACCTCAATATTGCCATGTTGAATTACATATATTGGCATTGTTAGTGATACAACTTTATGAAATAAATTTATAAAATATTTAAAAGCTGAATCTTTTATTCACCTTGCCTACGTCAGATTTCTGGGATGTGGAGGCCTCAATTGGTGGTTTCCTTTCCGAATAGAATCTCCTTATTTTGACTTGATTTAGTCTCAAGTAAAAGTGTAAGACCAATGAATAAAATGTTACCCTCCTCCAATAATCTCTTTGTAGGTTGGAGAAAAGAGAAAGGAAGCAAAGAAGGGCAAATATGTGGAACCACAAATAAGCAAACTGAAATAACCCTTTTTCCCCCTAAAAATGACTAAAGAGAGGAATAGTAAAGACCTTATAGAAATGATAGAGCAGGGAATTCCAAACCAAGGGGGAAAATGTTTTATTGCCACAAAAAGGGGGGGGGGTGGGAATGGCACAGACTAAGTGACCCGGTCATGGCCCTGGGACATAAGAACTTGGTGAGAGCTGAGGAGATAAGGGAAAAAGCTGCAATCTTTACATTGCAGTTCAGTGGTATATTAGTTTTCTGGGGTCTGGTGGGAGTGTGGAGGGGAGAAAGATGAGGTTGGTTTTTAATGTAGGAATAAGGAGAAAACAAAACTTCATGAAACTCTCATAAAGTCCTCAGCTTTGAACAATTTCTGAATTTCCATTATGCAGGGTCTCAAAGTGGAGGTCTTCACCATTAGCAAACTATGCATATTTGAGCAAATTATGCCCAATTCTCCCCTCTCCCCAAACACCCAGATATAAACCCTAAGATATCTCGAAGACTATTACTCCCTTTAGCATCCCTTACCGTCAAATTTTGAGATGCAAAAAGTTCACATTGCTTTGGTCACTGACATATATTTATGATTGAGATTTCTTTGCATTTGACTTATTTCCTGAGTTTCTGAAGAAGTCAAAGTAAATGAAGAGGTCAAAAGACATCGAAGCTAGCTGTTTGGAAGTTTGCATTTTGATGCATAGATGATAAAGCAAAGAAACCTGCTTATTATGGTGAGATCTCTTATGATTATTATCCTAAATATAATAAGCAAGAGTGAAAGCTGGGGAAATAGCAGGGGAGGAAAATTGTTTAACTGTTTGTTTTTTTTTTTTTTTGCATAATGCCCCTAAAGTCAGAGACATAAAATAAGAAAGCCAACATAGTAACCAGGGAATGACAAGTCAGCTATATTTAATTAATAGATTGCTGTAATGTTTTTCTGATTTCTATTGAATAAATACTTCCTATAGGTGACAAAAAGGAAAGTACAGAGATTTGTGGCTTGTACTTCCTTTTTGAAAAGACAATTGCAAAGCCTTATGTCTTTATGTATATCTCTGTGTGTGTATGCACACACACATGTGTATATATTATTTTCACCTTGTCTTCTAGCAATTCATGGGTGGGTGTGTGTGTCTTTCTCTCTCTCTCTGTATATATATATATATACTAATTTTTTCTCCTAGTATGCCTATGTCACTCAATCCTTGGGACTGGAAACTATTTCTTCATCTCCAAATCTGGCATGTCTTTCACTATGATAGTCCCTTTTGCCTTCTGTGCCCAGTATGGTAATGACATTCCTCATGGCTGTGGCCTTGGTATTTGACACTGCCATGTGTAGTCCTAATCTATATTGGGGTCAGGATTAGACAGGGCTGGGGGACAGTAGTGGCAGAGGTGATCTGAAATAGCACATGATCCAAAAACTATATTTGAATTACATTAGGTTTATATTTAAATATAACTGTCAGCTCTCCCAGTATTCCACCATCCAGACTAAGCCTGCTTTCCACACTCAGTCATGAGAACCTTTCCACTTTACCAAGTACCTTAGCCTCCTGCTTTGAAGCAGTTTTACCTTCTAGTCCACAAGTATTGAAACTTTCAGCATGTCTTCCATTATGTATTTCAAGCATCATCTTAGTATTACATTGTATTTCAATCTATTTCTCAGCCTTTTCCCCCAAATTTCTAGAGCAGTGGGTTTTATATTAGTGCACAAGAATCATTTCGCGATCCTGGGATCTATCCTCAGAAATTCTGATTTCATAATTCCATGATAGTGACTAGGAATGTGTATTTTATTTTATTCAGAATTTTTTTTATTCTTAAGTAATCTCTACACCCAACGTGGGGCTTGAACTTAGAGCCCCAAGATTGAGAGTTACATGCTGCTCCAACTGAGCCAGACAGGCACCCCCAAGTAATCTGTATTTTAAACAAGATTTCCCAAATGATTCTCAAGTAAGGAGACTCTTTATGGTCCATAGGTTGAGAAACACTTGTCTTGAGGAAGAGATTTTCCTTTCTAAATTTTCCACTTGAAATGTGAAGCCCATTCTCCCAACTATCTCTGAAACTCACTCTCTCACTTAATGTGTTCTATATGTCATTTTCAAGTTTTCTTTTCATAAATTTTTCATAAAATCTCTATTTCTAATATTTAAAACAAAATAAGAAATGCTTCTACTGTTCCTTCTAGGTACCTTGCAGTCTTTTCCCTTCCTTTAGCTGTCTGACTAATGGCTTCAGTTCCCTAGTTCTCTTTCTTTACTGCCCTAAATCTGAAATTTATTGCTCTCCGTATTGACCATTTATCAGTTCCCTTTTGTTCCTAATTTCTGCTATATTTGATTCTGTTGATCAGCCTCTGCTTTTGAGTCTCCTCCATGACCAGTAAACACTGCCTTCTAGTGGTTCTTTTTCTTCCTGTTACCCTCACCCCCTATCCTTAATAAAATTGTCCATCAAGATGCTCATTATTTCCCCCTCTCCTTGAATTCATGAGATGGAAACAAATCCTAAAAATTGTGGGTTTCAGGGAACAACCAGACAAAGATGTTTAAATTGCAGGAGATATTTTATAGATCCAGAGTATATCATGAAGTATAAAGTGTTTGCCTGGCATTTTATGTTTCAAAAATGTCTTGAGACTTAGAATTTTCTAAATTTCTTTCAAGAAAACCTTTCACAAATTAGGGTCTCTTATTTACTAACCGTTTTTTAACCAAACAGATCACCAAAGCATATGAAACTGCCAAATAATTTCCGAATTATTGTAGCAGTCATAGCTATAAAGACCTTTCCTTTGCTGGTTTTCCTATCTCAGAGTGACAGGGCAGAGGAGAGGGACCAAGTGATTATGGAGACCCTTCTTACATGGACTTTTTAATTTCACAGATACAAAAAAAAAAAAAAAAGGTTCCGGTTCCTTTTCAATATCTCCTTCCTTGGGAGCCCAGAATAAACTTTCTCTATCATTCAGTGGAAAATGTGATATAAGAAATTGAGTAATATTACCTTACTAATAATTAGCGCAGTTCTACTCCCCACTTTTTTCCCAGTTTGACAGTCATTTAATCTTGAAAGATTCTAGTGTGGATATTGGGAGCAAAAATATTGCATAAAAACTGAGGAAGAAAGTGCTCTTAGTATAGTGAATACTAAGTTGAGCTGTCTTTAAGGACAGAAGAAATTTTTTAATGACATTCTTTTTTAAAATGTGACCATGAGGAGAATTAGGATGTTTTGGTCATTTATGAACAGGAAAAACGTTTCCAAACAACATGAATGCAGACAAAATTAGGCCTCCAAGAATTCTATGGGTATTTTATTATCCCTGTCCATTTCTTTGGTGGATTTTGTTGTTGTTGTTGTTTGGTTGTTGTTGTTGTTGTTGTTGTTGTTTTTAGTAATTAGATATCTGAGTTCAAATATAAGTAAGGTATTATGTTTTGAAGGTGGAAAAAAAGGCTTAAAGACATTTAGGACTTTTGTGCTCAAAGATTCAGAAATAGTTGTTCAGGTAATATAGTAATTCCCTAATATGTGGTATTTTTTTCAGCTAAAATTTAGCCTTAATTATAACAAAGAATAGCTTACCAATAGGAATCAGCTAACATATTTGATTCTTTTGACAGATGGCTAGAAGTTGTTCCTCCAGAATTAAAAATGTCTAGTATAAATCCCTTAATAATATCCTTCAAATAAATATGCTAAAGTGATAAAGTTTTTAAGCCAAACCTTAGCAACTTCTTTGTTGGCTAACTTTTCACCCATAATTTTTTCAATGAGTTATAGTAACAATGATATGCTTACTATCAAGGCCACTATAGTAATCTATTTTTACTTCTGTTAAATTCTCAAAATTATTATTTTAAATAACTTTTATGTTTTCATTGGGAGTATGTTCCCTGAACTATTTGATTATAATAATAGACTGCATTTTGTGACATTGATTTTTATGATGACTTTAAGGAAGTAGGCTGCTGTTTTCTCTAACGGTGGTCGTATCAAATCCAATTGGGATTTTAAAACATTTGAATCTGATTTTTTTTCCTATAGATTTTGAAAGCTAGGAAATTACCTAATACAAAACCTTCATTTTATATGTGTGAAAACTAAGTCCCAGAAAGAGTAAATGACTTATCCAGAGTCATATAGTTAATTAATGGCAGAGCTGGAGCTAAACCTCCAGCTTCCTCTGTCCAGTTGAATACTTATTGACTGAAGTAATCCCAGACCTGTGTCATTTTCCTGTGACAGTTTTGTCAGATCACACAAATACTGAGACCATTTTAAGAAGTCTATAATTTTATTCATATACATTGCATATCCTCAATAGTGTTTCTGTTTAGCTCACATTTGTCACAGTGATAAAAATGTTTTCAAATAAGGTTAAACAAAGTTTATGTTTATAAAATGTGCTTTCTATATAAGGCATGTGAATCTCTAAGGATGCACTAATGAGCCTAGCACTTTGTGTATAAACTGGCATCTACTCATACCTCATTTTGGTTTTGCTAATATAGCAAAATAAGCTGCTAGACTAAAACAATTAAGTAGTGATAAAATTCAAGAAACCTTGTTTTGTGGTGAACAAGCAAGGGATATCCATAGTAAAGGTTAGGAGGCAATGTTTAAGAATGAATTTGGAAATCTTAGGAATCTGTCCATAAATACGTTTATTTTGTCTTCTATGATGCCGTTCTCAGGCCTAAGACAGAAAATATCATTGGGAAAATTGTGCCATGAAAAGGTATTCAGCTGATGCAAAAATTAACTTAAAATAAATTTAAAAATCCTCCAACTGTCTAGTAAAAAAAAAAAACTGCACTTGTTTAATGCCATGCTCTTGCTTTGTTATTTACATATGTTTCTTAATTTTTAAAGAAAATTTGATTTTATTGACATTCTGATTTGAGGCACCATACATATTCTTTTGGGGGGCACTAAAGATATATGTATTTCTTTATTTTATTGAAGTATAATTAGCATACAATGTTATGTTAGTTTCAGGTATACAATATGGATTCAACAATCTTATATATTACTCAGTGCTCATCACAATAAGTTACTCTTAATCCCCTTCCTCTACTTTACCGACACCCCCCACACCACCCCTCTGATAACCATCAGTTTGTTCTCTATTTAAGTCTGTTTTGTTGTTTGCTTCTTTTTTTGTTGTTCATTTTTGTTTCTTAAGTTCTACATATGAGTGATATATGGTATTTGTTTTTCTCTATCTGATTTATTTCATTTAGCATGATATTCTCTGGGTCCATCCATGTTATTGCAAATGGCAAGATCTCATTTTCGTCATGGCTGGATAATATGCTATTGTACCACATCTTCTGTTATTCATATTTAGAGGTGATATCCTTTCTCAAGAATTACTATTATGTAAATAAACTGTCCAGATTTTGTACCTAATATCTACTCATCATTGCTGTATGCTAAACTTTCTGCCTGTCTGGTTAGTACTCAAAAAATTAATATTAAAAGTATATCAATTGCAAGTAGATAAATTTCCTTTTTTTAAGATTTTATTTATTTATTTATTTATTATTTATTTATTTATTTATTTATTTATTTATGAGAGACACAGAGAGAGAGAGAGGCAAAGACACAGGCAGAGGGAGAAGCAGGCTTCATGCAGGGAGCCTGATGTGGGATTCGATCCCATGACTCCAAGATCACGCCCTGGGCCAAAGGCAGGCGCTAAACCGCTGAGCCACTCAGGGATCCCCGATAAATTTATTTCTATTTTAAGAATTGTTCTAATTGTATTATGAATATGTGTCAACTAGACATAATTGTATTCATTTTACAGGTTTGTGATAATTTGTTATACAACTGCTTAATATTCGTGTCATTGTTTCTTTTCCATAAATGACTATACTCTGCCCAGGAAAATTGTGACGTTTAATCTTTTGGTAAATGACACCAGGTTCCTCCCATGGAAATTCTAAGGAAGCAAGGCACTATGGAAATACCATTTTAGGTAGTTAAATGCTTGCCTATTTTTCCAAGAAGATTGACAGTTTTTGTTCTACATTTTTCTAGGATCCAACTGGAATATTCTCATTGGATAAAACCATTGGCCTTGGTACTTATGGCAGGATCTATTTGGTAAGTAGAGTTAGAGTATGCATTGGTTCTTCATTTTTCTACTAACAACAATGATTGCAAGTGAAAACCCTACACTGCAGAGCAAATAATGACAAAAGCATTTTACTTTGAGAGATGAATCAAATTAAGATAGCTCAATGATATCTGTGAGAATTATTACAAAAGAAATAGATTAGGAATCTGTAGTGAACCAACACTCCAAACATAAGATCTAAAAATTATTAGCAGAAAATGAATAAAATCATCAACAGAAAATGGAATTAATTCAAATAAGATGTACCCAAATAAAAATATCATTCATTTTATGTTATACATTCATACCATTCAAATTTCATTCAAATTTAAAATGAACATTACAAAAATCAACATTTCCACAATATTCTACATCATACTGTGTGCATGTGTGTGCACATGTGTGTGACAGAGTTAGCCAAATAATATAACTCTGTATTTATTTAATGATTATTTATTAAACAAAATATGTTCCGAACACTGTCATCATCTCTGGAGGTAAAGTGATGACCAAAACAGATGATCCCTGCTCTTCCAGGGCTTATGGTCTAGAAATATGTAAGTGATTAAATGTGTGTATGTGTGTGGGAATGATTGGGAGAGGCACATATATTATACATGTAAGCACACAAATAACTATATTTGCAGTTGTAATATATCCCTGGTGTGGTTATTGAGGATGATGCTGATGCATTCTAGGTAAAGCAGAGAAACTGTTAAGGGCTGACTTGGACATGGGGTTACTTTTAATGTCCCTGTCACCTTGATCACCTTCCTCTACTCTTTAATACAGGGATTAGACATTTTCTCAATCTTTTATGAGGTTCTGTACAAATGCAGTGTTCCTTTACCCCAAGCCTATCCCTCAAAAACCAAATATCTGTCCTTAATCTGATCCTTACTGTAGACTGACCACAGGTCCTCTACATATGGGTTGAATAGAGGTGTCCTGGTATAGGTCCAGTGGAAGGGGCTTCTCTCTAGTTCAGAGAAGGTTGCCTTCTGCTTGCCAAGCCTTGTACCTTTAGGTTACATCTGCATAGAAGGGGATTTAAAAAAAATCATATACCCAAGTTGGGGTACGGGAGATCTTTAAAATCTGCACAAAAGTACTTATATTGTCAAAGCTGAGTAGTAAACATAGCATTGGGAAGGTTCCTTAAAGCAGAAAGAACCTGTGAGTGTGTAGGGAACAGAGATAATTCCAGTATTCATGATAAACTTTTTAAAAATCATTTTGATTTTACCTTTTAACAGAATCAATAAGCTATAGACAGTGATGTAATATAAACACAAATATATTGTTTATGTTACCTCACTTGTATCTCAAACTGAATGATTAGTTAACAATTGTGTGATCTAGGTGAATTTTGCCACCACATACATAGATACCTACACCTATATACTTAGTTCTTCTTCCTTCTTTGTGGTATGTGTATTTACAATCTCTGTAACTCCATACCCACTTTAATTCCTGAGGGTTATATACATGTGTGTATGTTTGTGTGTGTGTGTGTGTCTGTTTATTTGAAGGAATACAGCTCTCTCCACCACCAGGTTTTAGTAATAAAAACATCAGTCATATGAGTTAAAAAGCAAAGGTAAGTTTAGATAAGACAAAAGGATGGTTTCTCATCATCAGTCATCAGAACTGTGATGCCATAAAAAGAAGAAAAGGCAAGAAGATAAAAGGTGAGTTCTGCATGGTACTTCTCTTTTTTTTAACTAGGGTTTGTTGAGGTATAGTTTACAATTGGTAAAATTTGCCATTTTAAGTATGAAATTCTATGAGTTTGGACTACTCATGTAGTCATTTAGTCATGTAACTATCACCAGAATCAACATTTTTCCAACATACATCTTAAAAATACACAGTATACCTTCAAGTAATATTCTTCAAGTAATATTTCACTGTGTGGTGTCCCAGCGTGTGTAAAATGGTTATAGTTGTTATTTATTTTGCCTTTATGTGTGATATAAATCCATAACACTCCTACTTTGTTCCCTGTACTCAATACTATTACTTTTTATTTAATTATCTTTTAGAGCAATTAAAAAGAAGAAAAAATACTTTTTAAAGATTTTATTTATTTATTCATGAGAGACACAGAGACAGAAGCAGGCTCCATGCAGGGAGCCTGATGCAGGACTCGATCCTGGGTCTCCAGGATCAGGCCCTGGACTGAAGGAGGCACTAAGCTGCTGAGCCACCGGCACAAAGCCGCAGACGCCCAAGAAAAAACATTTTTATTCATTTGAGCCATTTCTGGAATTTTCATTTCTTTGGGCATATCCAAGTTTCTATGCTTCTAAAGCCTGAAGAATTTTCTGTGATGTTTCTTGTAGTGCAGGGCTCCTGGTAATGAATTCTGTCTTGATTTGTATGATTTGTATGAAAATCCCTCATTTCATCTTCATTTTTAAAATACATTTACACTAAATATAGAATTTTATATTGATGGTTTATTTTTCTTTCCACACTTTGAAGATACTACTCTATTGTCTTCTGGCTCACATAGTTTTTGAAGTCTCTTGTCATTCCCATCTTTGTCCCTTTGTATTTTTCTTCTCACAGGTTTTAGGACTTTTCTCTTTAAATTTGTTTTTTTTTTTTTGAGTTCAAATATGAGATGTCTAAGGCTTTTTGTGTGTATGTGTGTCTGTGTTTGGTGGGCTATTTATCATCCTTGGGGTTCTCTGAACTTCTTGGATATGTATTTTGACATATTTTATTTTGGGGGGGCAGTTTTTGACCTTTATCTCTTCAATTTTTTTTTTTGCTTTGTTCTCTTCTCGTAGTGGGAAACCAAATTTATATTTGATAGGCCATTTGATATTAACTCACAGCTCTTGGATGCTCTATTTTGTCTCTTATGTGTGTGTTGCGTATATATGTTCATATGTTTATTTGCTTTTATTCTCTTTTCTCTTTGTGTTTCACTTTGGATCCATTTTTTCGTATCTTCAGTTTTACTGATTCCTTTCTCAGCTTTTTGGAGCCAACTGATGAGACTGTCAAGGGCATTTTTTAGCTCTTTTACAGTTTTTCATTTCTAGCATTTTCACTTGACTATTTTTATAGTTAACATCTTTGCTGAAATCTCCATTTGTTCATGCATGTTTTCCATATGTTTCACTAAAACATATGAATTATAGTCATGTTAAATTTTGTCTCATACTTTGGATATCCAAGTCATTTCTAAGGCTGGTTACATTGATTGCTTTGTCTCTTGAGAGTTAGATTTTTTTTCTTTTTTGCTTATCTGTTTCTCAGAATCTTTCTTTTTTTTTTTGAATGCCAGACATTGCTTATAGAACAGTAGAGATTGAAGTAAATAGTATTTACACCTTGAAATGGGCATACTTGTCCTGCTAGGTCATTAATATAGGAGGTTGAGTCAATCTAATAAAATGAGCTATGTTTGGATTATATTGTTGCTATGGTTATCCCAGTTAATCACCAGCATCAAGTTCTTCTGTTACAATGTGCTTAGCATGGTTGGTGGGGTTCTCCATATTCCTGCTCTACCCTCAGATTTAGAACCTTCCCTGTGCATCTGTGCCTCAAAGAGATTTTCTCTTCATGCTCCTGAGTCTCCCTAATGATATGCTGGTATTGCTTCTTATTAAGTTAGCTCCTTAGCCTGGGACAGGGAAGAGTTCTCTGTTTTCTTTCTGGTGTGGGACAGGAAGTTCTCTGTTTTCTTGATTCAACCTCAACCTTAGGCAGATCCTGTGCCTCTGGGTCATGGAAGTGGGACTTTCTTAGTTATTCTTTCCCTCTGCTAGTTGTAGGATTCTTCTTAATTCCTGCCCCTCACCAGAAGTAGAGGACTTATTTATTATTATTATTATTATTATTATTATTATTATTATTATTATTTGCATTTCCCCAGCTGCAGTAGATCATCATCTATACCCTGAGGGGAATAGTTTGCTGCCTTTCCCTTAAAGTTTAGGGCTGCTATTCCTTAAGGAGAAAGGAATTGGACATGGTTTCATGCTTTTCCTACTGTAAAGGTTTCTGCTCTCTACTAGGTCAGTACCGTGAATCTATGGAGAAAAGCCTGTGCATGTGTATAAATTCCTCTTATATCTATGGCTCCCAAGGGTATTGTACTCTCATGATAGCCCATACTTGGCCTTTAGCAGTTCATTAAAATTTAGCTGAAGTCTTTATACTATCTTCTATGATGACCTTGCCTTTCCCCTGCAGCCACAAGTTAGCCTGTGCTCATGTTCCATCTCTCCTTGCAGATACTTATCTTTCTTCAGACATCAGACTAGTTGATTGTCTTGAGGCTTCTCTCTGGGTTTAATAAAAGTTATGATTTTGTAGATTATTCAGCTTTTTCTTGTTGCCAGCGTAGGGATGGCACTCTTTCCAGCTTTCCACATTCTTATCAGAAGCCAGAAGTCCATGTCAATTCCTTTACCTGAATCTTCATGAAGCATCTACCATTTGCTAGATCCTGTACACATTTGTAATTCCTAAGAATTTTATATGTGCCTATTCAGATCCAGAGATAGAGAATACTTTCCACCATCAGATCTTCAAGGCAGAAACCTCTGTATTACAGAAGGTAGATGATTGCAGATGCTTTACTCACATTAGACGTATCTTCCTTTGTCACTCATTGATGTGACCTCTTTTTTTCTACCTGAAATTAATTTCCTTATGTATAATGTCTTGGGATGGTGTTACTGTAGATCAATACCTCCTTCATGGAAAACAATCTTGAGTATGTATAAAATGCCTTTATAAAAGCATTATTTATATTTTATTAAGCATACATAGTATGGGTTTTATAGTATAATAATACCATTTTTAGAAATCTATGAAAAACACCGAAAATGTAGAAAATGGATGAAGATTTATTTTAGCAGAAAGCTAGAATATTGTGGTGAAAAGAGGGCCTCTTTTGGAACCAGGCAGACCTGATTCAGTACTTACTTGGACATTAATTAGCTGTGACCTTGAACAAGTCACTTAACCTCTAAGTATACATTTCCTTCTTTATAAAATATAACTAATAATACTTACATGATTTGATAAGTTTTATTTTTTATTTATTTATTTGATAAGCTTTAAAAACAATGTATTACTGTTGCTATTATTTGTAAAAGACAAATTCAGAAAAATCCTAAATAGTAAAAAATAAGATGAAGTAAATACCTACTCAGTCAATGTAATTGCTCTGAAAAGCAATGTTTATGAAGCTATCTAGTACAATAGAACTATATTTAATATGTTAAGCAAAGTATTCCATATTATTATATGTATACCCCGATTATGGTAATGTTAAGAATTATGCAGTGATAAAGGGTAAATTAAATGTTTAGAATTACATTATTATGTAATTTCCCATTCCATAGTTTTTCTAATCTATATTTCTAATGTTTGTAATGTTATATTATTTAGGTAGAGTACATGCATATTTGTGGATATAAATTAAATATATACATGCATATGTATGTATTAGTACCAAATTCTGTAAAAATACCCCATACAACAAAATGGAAGCATGATACCATTCAAAATTAATGTCAGAGTGACTCATAGAATCCTTTGCTTTTTCAGTGCTGCCAACCACATCCCCTGCTGGTGTTTGTTTTGGTTAAGGTCTCTCCAATGTCTTCCAGCTTGTTTCCAAGGCCCTGTTCTCTGGCAGGTTTCCAGCTGTCTGCTGAGGTCTGTGCACATTGAAATGAAGGCTGAGTTGCACACTTCACATTGTAATCCTTTTACTTTCCTGCCTTTTCTTCTAATTAGATGCCTATCTTTCTACTCTCTCCCACTCCTGCCAGTACAAATCTCGCTTAAAATTGTGGATTTTATTTTTCTTCTTTTTTCAGGAGAAAGTACTGTTCTTCTTCCCCCAAGTAGAGTCATAAATGTAGTTTCCTTTTCACCTTTAGCTGCTAGTCTCTTTCATAGCTTAAGAGTTGTCACTCGAAGTAAAGGAATATTTAGAATTTTCACAGGTGAGGACATATTAGTAAAAAGAAAGTAGGTTGGAACTTGTTTTTTAAAGGTACTATTAGAAAAATAAACAATTTCCCAAAAAACAATGTACACAGAGAGACCATAGTTATTTTATGAAATATTAAGGAGACCAAGACCCTTTAGGGTAGTGTAGTGGGTGACACTATACATGTAACTTGATTTTTCTGGGCTAACTTCCTCAACTGTAAAAATAAATGTGTTAAACAAGGTAATCTCCAGGGTTTCATACAGCTCTCTGAAAGTACACCTAGCAGAGTGCCTAGAACTCAAAAAAAATTAAACTATTCTTATTCTTACTGTTATCAGCATACTTGTAATTGTCTTACATCCCCTTCACCATCTTGCAAAATCGAAGTTGTTTATTGGTTGTTAGGTAAGTAGTTCCTCATTTCACCAAATAAAATTATTGTCATCACGTTTTTCTATTCTTTCCTCTACCACTTGATACAAAGACCTCATATTATAGCTCAGTAATTACTGTAATACCCAATGCAAATATAAAACTGGGTAGGGCACCAGGGTGGCTCAGTGGTTGAGCATCTGCCTTTGGCTCGAGTTGTGATCCTGGGGTCCTGGGATCAAGTCCCACAGCAGGCTCCCTATAGGGAGCCTATCCCTCTGCCTATGTATCTACCTCTGTGTGTGTGTGTGTCTCTCTCATGAATAAATAAATAAAATATTTTAAAAATAAAAGATAAAACTGGGTAGCAGATGTATTGGGAAGGTTGGGTATTTCACTATATGTTAGTTAACTAATGTTTCATTCATCAGAATACTGGTAGGGTAAGACAAATAACTGAATCTTCAAAATGAACCATTTCTCCTTGTCCTTCATGAAGTCTTGACTGTACCCTTAATCTCAATCATCTATTTCCTTGTTGCCATTTGAAAGTGGTGAGGGAGAAAAGGCAGTAGGAAAAGGTTTAAGGCAACCATTTTTACAAAAGGCAACCATTTCAAGCAAAGGAAAAATTTTCCTGAAATAGGGTAAACCTCTATAATTGGGTTTAAAGCTTAATTGTCACATGTGCCTGACACCTAATTGTATTGAAATTAATGCTAGTAGAAGGAAGAGACTGCTCCAAATAACTTATTGTTCTAACACTTAAAAAAATATGCTCTGGACATAAGTAAGCATTTATCCATGAGAGATAGTAGAGGAGTCAGCAGATTAAGTCACATAGGAAAGTGTGGCATTGCAATCACAAGGAAATTCCTGACTTGCTTGCACTCTGGAAATACACTGTTGAATATGTAAATTTCGTTTCAAAACTCTGTCAAATGTATCACTCTCAGATTTTTTTTTTAATCATTGCTTGACACATTGCTTTTACTTGGAAATCTCACCAGATAGGTGAGATTTAGGTTTATTAATTACATTTTCTGGATTTGAAGTTGGAGCAGGGAATGGGAACAGAAAGGCAGGAAAGAAATGTCCTCAAAGTTGATGACATACAATTTATGATATTTTAAATTAAGTTTCAGAAACATGGTGCTGACATTTGGGTTGCCTAGCCACTAGGCCTATTGGATAGGGGTTTGAGTATTTTTCCTTTTAGGCTGAAATTATACTGTTTATTTGCCTACCAAATGTCTAGCACTGTGAATGCTTTCTTTTTAGGTAGGAAAGTTTCCTCACATCCTTGCCATTTTTGCAAATATAGCTCAATTAAGTCAGCCAACAAATATTGCTTGAGAGCCCATAAAGTGCATAACACTGTACATTTTATTATACATTGCAAGCCTCAGAAGCAGGAGCTGAAGCTGAAGCTGACTTGAGAGTAAAGGATTGCTAGGTTGTGGTTCCTTCCTAGTGGAGTATCATAAGTCCAGAAACCTCTTGGTTCTGCCTTTTTCTTGTGGCATTGCGTCCTTGTGATAATTTGTGTGCCTTAAAAGTGGGAATTGACTTTTTTTTTTACTTTTTTTAACTAACCTTCTTGCTGCTCTACATAGGAAATATTAAATTTATCCCTTAAATAAAAACATTGCTTTGAATGTTTAAAATTTTCCATAATAAATAAAAAAATATTCATCAAGTGCCTACTATGTCCAAGCACTCTGTTATTCACTAGGTGTTAGTTGGAATTATCAGAAAACATTTGAGGGGTTGCTCTTATTGATTTGGTTTTAGTGGACATAAGGAAGGAGATTATTTTCCCTATAATTGTGGCCTCTACATATGAGGAGGGAATGATATGTAACAGGAAGGAAAGGGAGTGGTAGGGTGAGATTGGGCAAAAGCAGGGAGGAAATAGGGATGTCAATTTGTTTTGTTTTGTTTTTCCCCCCTGAATGTAGAAAGTATAATGAAGCTTCTACTTGAACTCAGAAACAAGTTTTTTCTTCAGTAAGAGAACTGAGGTTGAATATTTACAATGAGGGTGAAAAGAACTAATATAGGCTAAGTAGATTGAAACTCAGGGTGAAAAAAAAAACTCAGGGTGAGACTCAGGGTACCAAATTAGTGCAAGGTACTAAGGCTTAAAGGCCTTGGGAAAAAAATGGAATATTTCTATCTTGATCATGACATCTTTCCATAACCTAGGTTCTGAATTGTAGGTTTGTCTTTTCCTTTTTGTGTTATACCAGAATATATACTTCTGCCTCCTGATAAATCTTGAGGAGGAGAAGCAGTAGCATGATAGGACCAAAAGGTGAAAGTAAATGTTATATGTGGGATTTGTGCTCTTAGGAGGCCACAATTTTTTTTCACAACTACTGTAATCTGTTTAATAAATTCATAGATATACATGGAGAGAAATTCAAATCCTATTGTGGTAATGTAAAAAAATTATGATCTCATATCATTGATTTCTAATTAAGTTGATTTTATGAAGTTGTTCTAGGGATAGAAAAGACAAATTCAAATGTATGGAGATAAATATGTATTTCTAAACAAGGTCCAAGACTAGTAAATTATAGCATGGTGTCTTTGGTCAATCAGATAAAAGCATCCCAATTATAAAAATTTTTATAAAATAGAAGTATAAATCTCTGTGGGAGGGAATAATACAGTTACTTAAAAGTGGATATACAAAATTACACAATTGATGCTTAGTTTATACACTTAAAGCTCCCTTTACTATATCAGTCCTAGGAAAATTTATGTAGACAAGGTTTTATAAACCATTTTTTAGGGATGCCTGGGTAGTTCAGTGGTTGAGCATTTGCCTTTGGCTTGGGGCGTGATCCCGGGGTCCCAGGATCGAGTCCCACATTGGGCTTCCTGCATGGAGCCTGCTTCTCCCTCTGCCTGTGTCTGTGCCCCCCGCCTCTGTCTCTCATGAAAAAATAAATTAAATCTTTAAAAAATGTTTTTTTAAAGGTTTTATTTATTTATTTCAGGGAGAGAGGGCAAGACCATGAGTGAGAGAGGTAGAGGAAGAAGGAGATACAATCTTAAGCAAACTCCATGCTAAGCGCACAGCACCATGAAGGGCTCAATCTCATGACACTGAGATCATGACCTGAGCTGCCTGAGCTGTGGAGCCCCACACAGGGCTCTATCTCACGACCCTGGGATCGCAACCTGAGCGGAAACCAAGAGTCAGACACTTAACCAACTGCGCCAACCAGGTGCCCTATATAAATCATTTTAAAGAGAGATGGGTGTGAGTGAGAGCAGTGCTAGAAACATTAATGTACTCTGTGTCTAATACACTAAAACTTCAGTTCTGTTTTATTTTGCATATACATATATTTTTATACATGTAAACGTATTTACACAAATAAATGTATTGCATATATGCTATATCTTTGTGTGTATATATAAATTATATAGAATATAAATTATGTATAGATAAATAGATAGGATTGTGGTCAGATTCTCAGTGAATTCAGTAAGGTGGCTAAAGAATCAAGAGTTCTTGCTTTCCTTGATCTTCTAGTAGCTGAGCACTAAAAACTAGTTAGGTCTCCACTATATTTTATGAAACAGCTAGCTAGGTCTCCACTATATTTTATGAAACAGACACTTTAGAAAATAGCATTTAGGCAGTTCTAATTCTTGAATAAGAAAGAGTCCTAACTTGGTTTTAGGAATTTCCAACATCCTACCATATTTGTGTATTTGTGTCTGAGGTAGTTTTGTGTGATGCTAGAAATGAAGGTGTCATGGTAGCTCTCTGAAGGTGTTAAAGAAACAGTGGAACCTCTTACATTTTTATGTTGCTGGGGTTATACTGAAGGCAGGTTCTTACAAAGAGGCCTGTGAGCAAAATTGTGCTAAAATATAAAAAAATATCAGAATATATAAGTAGCTTTTTAACCTGCAGTCTTATTTTTCCCTGCTCAGATACACTCAGGTTATAACAAATTCCTCTTCCATCAGAGCATGGAGAGAGAGAGGAAAAATGAGGTATCAATTGTGTGTCATTTCAGTTGGAGAAGTTGGAGAAATAATGATATAGAGGTGGTTTATGTATAATTTGTGTTGGAAAAATAGGAAAGCTCCTTTTAGGTATGTCATTTATAGGCAGAGTCCCTTTATAAATAGGGAAAGGAGGTTGGATTATTCAGGGTTCCCCGAGGGAAAAGAAGATTGATTATATTCTAAGCACTGCCAGTAACATTTTGTATAAATCATTAACTCTGAAGAGAAACAAAACAAAACAAAACATAAACACCACCATATTCAAAAAGGACAAGTTTAAGAGTTCCCATAGAAGGATAGTTTTTCTTGGTTCTGAGAAAAAAAATTAAATAAAATTAGTTGGTATACAAATTGGATGAGGAATAAAGAAGACAGGGAATGAAGTGTTAGTCACTTTAGAGATGATGAGCTTTATATCCTCAAAGTGAGTAACAATTTTTTTTAATTTATTTTTTATTGGTGTTCAATTTACTAACATACAGAATAACCCCCAGTGCCCGTCACCCATTCACTCCCACCCCCCGCCCTCCTCCCCTTCTACCACCCCTAGTTCGTTTCCCAGAGTTAGCAGTCTTTACGTTCTGTCTCCCTTTCTGATATTTCCCACACATTTCTTCTCCCTTCCCTTATATTCCCTTTCACTATTATTTATATTCCCCAAATGAATGAGAACATATAATGTTTGTCCTTCTCCGACTGACTTACTTAACTGAATTACAATTATATTGTTCTTGGTGCTTAATTTGCATTCTATTGTTTATATTTCATAAGAGGTTTATGACATGGGCACCATTATTATCATCATCTTCCCATCTCATAAATAAGGAAACTGAGGATCCAAGCACTTGAGTTCCTGAGCAAGTTCACAAAGCAAGTAAAGCTGCAAAGTCAGGAGTCAAACATAATGTGCCTGGCTCTTAGGTTTGTGCTTTTACCTCTACTATCTTATATTCAGCTCCACATATACAAGCCAGAGTCAAAAACCATTCAACTAGATCAGCTGGTTGAAAAAAATATCTGCCCAAGTATAGACGTATGCAGGAACCTTGTGAACTGAGGTCAGTTATGAAGATTGTTCATGATGCATCCCTTAGCCTATTTGTTTCCTTCATGACAAGCACTAAGACACACTGAAGTCTGAGGAAATTTTTCTGGGATTTCGAATTTCAGAAGTGGACAGGAACAAATCAGATGGGCTTTGAAGGACACTTGAAGCTCATGACTAAATTCCTACTCAGATTATTGAAAGCCCTAGGAAGGCAGAGATTGCTTGCAATTGCTTCTTTACTCTTTTCTAATGAGCCAGAGGCCTGTCTCCAGGGCCACTGGCTTCATGACTCAATTTCTGCTCCTACTGGAAGTCCCAGAGAAGAGGGAGACAACAAAGGATAATTGAAAGTTAGTGCCTCTCAAAGAAGAAACAGAACCTCAGCATCTCCTTTGTGGATGATTGGTTTCTAATTGGTAGGGATATTAAAAATTAACATATTTTAAAGGTTTTGTGTATTTTCTAACAAATGCATTTCAAAGAACATAGATAAAAACTAGATAGATACATAGATATAATTTAGGGTAGGAACATGGGTGAAAATTATATATAGATTTATAAATTATATTATTTATTATGTTTATATATAATATGTAAACTCTATGATAATTTATGTATATAATTTAGGTTACCTTTGTATGTTCCCTAAGAATAGAATTTCTCCCAGTCTAGGCTGGAATAAATTACATGTAGGGGCTAAATGGCTATAGCTTGAAAGGTTAGAGGCTGGGAGAAGAAGAGATTGAGCAGGTGGATGGAGGCAGATTTAGCATTGAGATGAGGCAATGCATATGCCAGGTGTGCTGTGTAAGTAAAATTTTCCATATATTGTCCCATCAAATGGGCATACAAGTTTCAACAGAACTTACATCTTGAGCTTTCCTGTGGTTAACCTCTACAAGAATTTTGCAAGCTTCCAAGTTCCTCCTACCTTGTCACAAAATAAAGTGTTGTAATGATAGTAGAAAACCAGCTACAAGTCCTGGAGTGAATGCTTAAGAATTTATTAGTCTTTGAAACCAGTTTGCAAATTTCTTCAGGGGATAACTGGGACATTTTAATTTAGGCTGTATCTCCAGAGTACCTACTAAATTGCCGTGCACAGAGTAAGCACAAGGGCATCAAGGATATAGGACAAACAAAACTTTTCAGTTTAGATGTAAGTATTGCCTATACTAATTTTCTTCATTTATTATCAGTGTTGTCATTATACAAGTAGATATTATGAAAAAATTAGATGTCTCCAGAAAATCTCTTTTAATCACCTATGTAATTTCTTTGGAACTAGCAGAACACATATGAATGCTTGGCATAATTTCTTGTGGGACTAAAAAGATGTGTACAAAAGTGACCCTCTCCCAAATGACATATTTTAACAGGCACTCTCTGCAGATGTGCCTTGATAGAAAGAATTGACTAATGACACCCTGCTAAGCCAATGCTGGAGACAGGTTGGCCTTTCAAAATTATACCACCTAAGTTACTTTCTACCCTGACTATAAAAAAAGGTGGCACTGTGTAGAGATAAATATTTCCAAAGGATGGAAATATTAGCCTTACTTTTTTTTATTACTTTCTGCTGAATGAGTCATTTAGGAAGTTTGAAAGAGTATATTTTTTCTCAGGGTACTGTAGTTTGCTGTAGTGTTGTTGGCATGGCCAAGTATAAGGACTGTTTCAAGAGAGCCTCATACCTTCAGGAAGATGTCTAGAACATGTGCAAATATTTCCTGACTTGGAAGATTGGCAGCCATTAGAAAGAAAAACACATAAATAAGAGTCTACAAATGTCCTTGCTTCTCTTAGCCTTCTACCCACGCTTGCCAGTTGCTGTAATGGGTTTTTTAACTACCTTAAATTTTAGTAAATTTCAAAAAAAAATGCCCCATAATGTTAAACTCTAAAAGTTTCAGTAATATAGATTTTGCAGGTTATATACACACACACACTCTCTCACACACACACACACCCATAAATACATACATACATATATACATACATATGCATACACACACATACACACACACACTGATCAACTCATCTCGGTTTGTTGGGTACTTTTCTAGTCCTGTGTCTAGGAAACTTCCATCAGTCTAGGACATTATACATATATGCTTGCTTTATGTCTTTTAACACTTGAGCAACATATTATAATGAGTAAGAGTTAGTTGTATCTTCTCACTGCACTAAGGATGGAACTAATAGATGTGACTAGAAAGGTGCAAACTAATTTAAGAGAAGCAGAAAACAGAAAGATATATCATATTTATAGGGGGCATTGTCTGTGTTCACTCCAGTCAGGACAAAGTGAAAATTGGTTTGACTAATTTGTTCACCACCACCAAACCCCCTCCAAAAATATAAAGGCAGAATTAATTGACTGGTTATTTGAAAGAAATTACCAAAATGTTTATGATCCTATTGAGGCTGAGTTGTAAAGCCTTCTTTACACTATAAAGATAAGGAGAACTTGTATTTTTTTAAGTAGGCAAAGATCTGCCTCTCTATAGCAACTGGTATATATGATTATGTGCTCTCAACTCCTTTATAAATACTTACTTCTTTTGAGTTCTGTTGGTGCTGTGAATTACCTTGCCATTTACCCAAACTTTATATATCATTATGCACGTGGTAGAGAATTATAGTGCCCTTAAGGTAACAGAGATTCAGTGCCTAAGGAAGTATCTCAGGTTTATATAGAAGCAAAAGCCTTTTGAGTCTTTAAAGATGCAATTTATCCCCCATTTGCATTAAAACCTGCAGAAGGAGACATGGATCCAAACAACTTCACTTGGCCCCAGTCAAACTTTTCATTCTAGAAAGGCTATAAGGGCAAGGCTTTTTAAATGTTCCCTATAGTAGCATTCTGCTGAATCAAATTTTGATAATTCGGTATTTTGTGGTTTTCTTTATTTAATTCTTATATTCCAGGGCACTTCATAATCAGGTAGGTGAATAGGGGAAATGGAAAGAAGAATGGGAGAGAAATAGAAAGGTAAAAAAAAAAAAGAAATAGAAAGGTAAGAGAGACCTTAAAACTAGGGTTGCCAGATTGCACAAATAAAAATACAAGATGCCCAGTTAAATTTGAGTTTTGACAAAGAACACATTTTTGTATGTGTTGGTGTGTCCCAAAAGTATTTACTTATACTAAAAAAATTACTTGTTTATTTGAAATTCAAATTTAACTGCACTTGTCCTGTACTTTAATCTTACAACTCTAGAACCAACTTTATGGGTCACAGATCTGCTACTCTCCAATCCTGTGTTAAGAAATAAGAGGAAGATTGTCTCTCCTAACTGATGTGGTATGGCAGAGAATGCCAGTTCATCCTATCTAAGAAGTTGTCAAAGGGTGGGGAGGAGGTGATCTTCTAGGCTTAAAACAGCTACCACTCCTGCCTGCTTCTGGCAAATGTTTGGTGCTGCTTTCAAAGCTCTATAGTAAAACTGCTTTGCTGGTACTTGTAGCAGCCACTGAGTTCAAGTGAGTAATTCTCTCCTTACTGAGGGGCAGAGTAGGGGAAAGGGGAGTTTTCTTTTTCACAGGCCAAGAAGATCATTTTGCCTGCTCAGTCCCCTGGACTAGAGAAGAAAATCAAGATCACTTTTTTTTTCTTACTCTAAAAGTGGAAGGGCTCTGGGCTGCTGACTTGATTAGTCACTCTCCAGTTTTATCATGCCTAATATGGGTCCAAGAACCTAGTGTGATTGCAATCAATAGCAATCAATGATTTTTTTGTTTTGCTTTGTTTTTTGGTGAAAGACCTTATGTTCTTCTGTTTCACAGGCCAGGCTATCATTGGCTACAATCTACAATCTACTCCTCACAGAAAGACATTTGCATTATTTAGAGCCCTGTTACATGTGGTCCATTTCCTTTGTGAGTTGTGAGTTAAATCATTCATTTGGCCTGTGGTAATGGGAGGTTTACCTTAAGGAAGGATATATGGTGCATGACTGATTTACAGTGCAAAATAGAGGCAGACTGCCACTGGAACTGTTTAAATCCAGCCATCATATCAGTCTGCTCCTAATTCCCTTAGGATGGCTCAGAGAATGTACCATCTATTATCTCCCTTTTATAAATAATGTTTCCTCAAGAACAACTGATAATCTCCAGGGATTAATGCTTCTGTAAATTTTGTGAAGATCTCCCAAAAAGCAGCAATATACTGAATGCCTCCAGTTGATATGTCATCGTTAGTTATACCCTCTCTGAATTTGCCAAGAGTCCCAGTAGAGAGGGAAATAGAGCCTGAAACAATGTCATTATCTTCCAGCTTTCTCAGGGACTCTATTTTCTGGAACTTCTACCATTATCAACTTTTTCTAGAGCTTCAGGAAAAAGTAGTTCCTAAATAAGAAGTGGAGAAAGCCATACATTATAAAATAGAGATACAAAATAAGTCATTAATTCTAGCCAATAACAATTCAAATTAATATTAAGAGTTTACTATATACCGGACTCCATTCTGTATTCTTTACAGGCATTAATTCTTTTTTTTTTTTTTTTTTTTTATTGGTGTTCAATTTACTAACATACAGAATAACCCCCAGTGCCCGTCACCCATTCACTCCCACCCCCCGCCCTCCTCCCCTTCTACCACCCCTAGTTCGTTTCCCAGAGTTAGCAGTCTTTACGTTCTGTCTCCCTTTCTGATATTTCCCACACATTTCTTCTCCCTTCCCTTATTTTCCCTTTCACTATTATTTATATTCCCCAAATGAATGAGAACATATAATGTTTGTCCTTCTCCGACTGACTTACTTCACTCAGCATAATACCCTCCAGTTCCATCCACGTTGAAGCAAATGGTGGGTATTTGTCATTTCTAATAGCTGAGTAATATTCCATTGTATACATAAACCACATCTTCTTTATCCATTCATCTTTCGTTGGACACCGAGGCTCCTTCCACAGTTTGGCTATCGTGGCCATTGCTGCTACATCGGGGTGCAGGTGTCCCGGCGTTTCATTGCATTTGTATCTTTGGGGTAAATCCCCAACAGTGCAATTGCTGGGTCGTAGGGCAGGTCTATTTTTAACTGTTTGAGGAACCTCCACACAGTTTTCCAGAGTGGCTGCACCAGTTCACATTCCCACCAACAGTGTAAGAGGGTTCCCTTTTCTCCGCATCCTCTCCAACATTTGTTGTTTCCTGCCTTGTTAATTTTCCCCATTCTCACTGGTGTGAGGTGGTATCTCATTGTAGTTTTGATTTGTATTTCCCTGATGGCAAGTGATGCAGAGCATTTTCTCATATGCATGTTGGCCATGTCTATGTCTTCCTCTGTGAGATTTCTGTTCATGTCTTTTGCCCATTTCATGATTGGATTGTTTGTTTCTTTAGTGTTGAGTTTAATAAGTTCTTTATAGATCTTGGAAACTAGCCCTTTATCTGATACGTCATTTGCAAATATCTTCTCCCATTCTGTAGGTTGTCTTTGAGTTTTGTTGACTGTATCCTTTGCTGTGCAAAAGCTTCTTATCTTGATGAAGTCCCAATAGTTCATTTTTGCTTTTGTTTCTTTTGCCTTCGTGGATGTATCTTGCAAGAAGTTACTATGGCCGAGTTCAAAAAGGGTGTTGCCTGTGTTCTTCTCTAGGATTTTGATGGAATCTTGTCTCACATTTAGATCTTTCATCCATTTTGAGTTTATCTTTGTGTATGGTGAAAGAGAGTGGTCTAGTTTCATTCTTCTGCATGTGGATGTCCAATTTTCCCAGCACCATTTATTGAAGAGACTGTCTTTCTTCCAATGGATAGTCTTTCCTCCTTTATCGAATATTAGTTGCCCATAAAGTTCAGGGTCCACTTCTGGATTCTCTATTCTGTTCCACTGATCTATGTGTCTGTTTTTGTGCCAGTACCACACTGTCTTGATGACCACAGCTTTGTAGTACAACCTGAAATCTGGCATTGTGATGCCCCCAGATATGGTTTTCTTTTTTAAAATTCCCCTGGCTATTCGGGGTCTTTTCTGATTCCACACAAATCTTAAAATAATTTGTTCTAACTCTCTGAAGAAAGTCCATGGTATTTTGATAGGGATTGCATTGAACGTGTATATTGCCCTGGGTAACATTGACATTTTCACAATATTAATTCTGCCAATCCATGAGCATGGAATATTTTTCCATCTCTTTGTGTCTTCCTCAATTTCTTTCAGAAGTGTTCTATAGTTTTGAGGGTATAGATCCTTTACATCTTTGGTGAGGTTTATTCCTAGGTATCTTATGCTTTTGGGTGCAATTGTAAATGGGATTGACTCCTTAATTTCTCTTTCTTCAGTCTCATTGTTAGTATATAGAAATGCCACTGACTTCTGGGCATTGATTTTGTATCCTGCCACGCTACCGAATTGCTGTATGAGTTCTAGCAATCTTGGGGTGGAGAC
Organism: Canis lupus familiaris; assembly: GCF_011100685.1. Classification (NCBI taxonomy): domain Eukaryota; kingdom Metazoa; phylum Chordata; class Mammalia; order Carnivora; family Canidae; genus Canis; species Canis lupus. The sequence goes on from NC_049260.1 coordinate 79,961,825, forward strand.
TTTTGGGTTTTCTATGTAGAGTATCATGTCATCGGCGAAGAGGGAGAGTTTGACTTCTTCTTTGCCAATTTGAATGCCTTTAATGTCTTTTTGTTGTCTGATTGCTGAGGCTAGGACTTCCAGTACTATGTTGAATAGCAGTGGTGAGAGTGGACATCCCTGTCTTGTTCCTGATCTTAGGGGAAAGGCTCCCAGTGCTTCCCCATTGAGAATGATATTTGCTGTGGGCTTTTCATAGATGGCTTTTAAGATGTCGAGGAATGTTCCCTCTATCCCTACACTCTGAAGAGTTTTGATCAGGAATGGATGCTGTATTTTGTCAAATGCTTTCTCTGCATCCAATGAGAGGATCATATGGTTCTTGGTTTTTCTCTTGCTGATATGATGAATCACATTGATTGTTTTACGGGTGTTGAACCAGCCTTGTGTCCCAGGGATAAATCCTACTTGGTCATGGTGAATAATTTTCTTAATGTACTGTTGGATCCTATTGGCCAGTATCTTGTTGAGAATTTTTGCATCCATGTTCATCAGGGATATTGGTCTGTAATTCTCTTTTTTGGCGGGGTCTTTGTCTGGCTTTGGAATTAAGGTGATGCTGGCTTCATAGAACGAATTTGGAAGTACTCCATCTCTTTCTATCTTTCCAAACAGCTTTAGGAGAATAGGTATGATTTCTTCTTTAAACGTTTGATAAAATTCTCCTGGGAAGCCATCTGGCCCTGGACTCTTGTGTCTTGGGAGGTTTTTGATGACTGCTTCAATTTCCTCCCTGGTTATTGGCCTGTTCAGGTTTTCTATTTCTTCCTGTTCCAGTTTTGGTAGTTTGTGGCTTTCCAGGAATGCGTCCATTTCTTCTAGATTGCCTAATTTATTGGCGTATAGCTGTTCATAATATGTTTTTAAAATCGTTTGTATTTCCTTGGTGTTGGTAGTGATCTCTCCTTTCTCATTCATGATTTTATTAATTTGAGTCTTCTCTCTCTTCTTTTTAATAAGGCTGGCTAATGGTTTATCTATCTTATTAATTCTTTCAAAGAACCAACTCCTGGTTCTGTTGATCTGTTCCACAGTTCTTCTGGTCTCGATTTCGTTGAGTTCTGCTCGAATCTTTATTAACTCCCTTCTTCTCTTGGGTGTAGGGTCTATTTGCTGTTTTTTCTCTAGCTCCTTTATGTGTAAGGTTAGCTTTTGTATTTGAGTTCTTTCCAGTTTTTGAATGGATGCTTGTATTGCGATGTATTTCCCCCTTAGGACTGCTTTTGCTGCATCCCAAAGATTTTGAACAGTTGTATCTTCATTCTCATTAGTTTCCATGAATCTTTTTAATTCTTCCTTAATTTCCTGGTTGACCCTTTTATCTTTTAGCAGGATGGTCCTTAACCTCCATGTGTTTGAGGTCCTTCCAAACTTCTTGTTGTGATTTAGTTCTAATTTCAAGGCATTATGGTCCGAGAATATGCAGGGGACAATCCCAATCTTTTGGTATCGGTTCAGACCCGATTTGTGACCCAATATGTGGTCTATTCTGGAGAAAGTTCCATGTGCGCTTGAGAAGAATGTGTATTCAGTTGAGTTTGGATGTAAAGTTCTGTAGATATCTGTGAAATCCATCTGGTCCAGTGTATCATTTAAAGCTCTCGTTTCTTTGGAGATGTTTTGCTTAGAAGACCTATCGAGTATAGAAAGAGCTAGATTGAAGTCACCAAGTATAAGTGTATTATTATCTAAGTATTTCTTCACTTTGGTTAATAATTGATTTATATATTTGGCAGCTCCCACATTCGGAGCATATATATTGAGGATTGTTAGGTCCTCTTGTTGAATAGATCCTTTAAGTATGATATAGTGTCCCTCTTCATCTCTCACTACAGTCTTTGGGGTAAATTTTAGTTTATCTGATATAAGGATGGCTACCCCTGCTTTCTTTTGAGCACCATTCGAATGGTAAATGGTTCTCCAACCTTTTATTTTCAGGCTGTAGGTGTCCTTCTGTCTAAAATGAGTCTCTTGTAGACAGCAAATAGATGGGTCCTGCTTTTTTATCCAGTCTGAAACCCTGCGCCTTTTGATGGGGTCATTAAGCCCGTTCACATTCAGAGTTACTATTGAGAGATATGAGTTTAGTGTCATCATGATATCTATTCAGTCTTTGTTTTTGTGGACTGTGCCACTGAACTTCTTCTTAAAGGGGAATTTTAAGAGGCCCCCTTAAAATTTCTTGCAGAGCTGGTTTGGAGGTCACATATTCTTTTAGTTGCTGCCTGTCTTGGAAGCTCTTTATCTCTCCTTCCATTTTGAATGAGAGCCTTGCTGGATAAAGTATTCTTGGTTGCATGTTCTTCTCATTTAGGACCCTGAATATATCTTGCCAGCCCTTTCTGGCCTGCCAGGTCTCTGTGGAGAGGTCTGCTGTTACCCTAATACTCCTCCCCATAAAAGTCAGGGATTTCTTGTCTCTTGCTGCTTTAAGGATCTTCTCTTTATCTTTGGAATTTGCAAGCTTCACAATTAAATGTCGAGGTGTTGAACGGTTTTTATTGATTTTAGGGGGGGATCTCTCTATTTCCTGGATCTGAATGCCTGTTTCCCTTCCCAGATTAGGAAAGTTTTCAGCTAGAATTTGTTCAAATACATATTCTGGCCCTCTGTCCCTTTCGGCGCCCTCGGGAACCCCAATTAAACGTAGGTTTTTCTTCCTCAGGCTGTCGTTTATTTCCCTTAATCTATCTTCATGGTCTTTTAATTGTTTGTCTCTTTTTTCCTCAGTTTCCCTCTTTGCTATCAACTTGTCTTCTAGGTCACTCACTCGTTCTTCCACCTCGTTAACCCTCGTCGTTAGGACTTCTAGTTTGGATTGCATCTCATTCATTGATTTTTAATTTCTGCCTGATTAGCTCTAAATTCTGCAGTCATGAAGTCTCTTGAGTCCTTTATGCTTTTTTCTAGAGCCACCAGTAGCTGTATAATAGTGCTTCTGAATTGGCTTTCTGACATTGAATTGTAATCCAGATTTTGTAACTCTGTGGGAGAGAGGACTGTTTCTGATTCTTTCTTTTGAGGTGAGGTTTTCCTTCTAGTCATTTTGCTCAGTGCAGAGTGGCCAATAGCAAGTTGTATTGGGAAAAAGAGAAAAAGAGAGGAGAGAAAGAAGGAAAGAAAAGAGAAAGAGAAAAAAAAAGGGAAGAAAAGAAAAAAAAAACGAGAAAAGAAAAAAAAAAGAAAAAGAGAAAGAAAAAGAAAGGAGAAAAAAAGGGGGTGGGGGAAGGAAACAAATCAAAAAGCAAAACAAAACAAAAACAAAAACAAAAACAAACAAAAAAAGAACCACCGGGTAGTATCTTCTGATTCTGTGTTCTTTAAGTCCCTTGGCTTCTCCTGGAAGTTGTCAGTCTAGCTGGTGTTCTGGGGGAGGGGCCTGTTGTGCTGATTTCCAGGTGTTAGCAGTTGGGGGAGCTGCTGTGCCCCTGCCTGGTGCAGGGCTCAGTGGGGGTTGTTTACCCCGTGAGGCCGCAGGAGGAACAGCCCCAGTGGCGGGGCAGCTCTGGAAACCTGGATTCAGCTCCTGCAGGAACTCCGTCTGCAGGGCCTGGAGGCTCTGGGGCGGGGCCGCTGATCTGCTCAGCTCGGGGCAGGAGCGTCCTTGCTGTCCTGGGCCCTCCCGGCCTCTGCCTGTTCCGGGGGAGGCGGGATCCTGGGCTGTGTCCCGGCGCCCTGTGCTCCGGGGCCTGCGCTGGTGGATTCGCGCTCCCGGGCCGCGCAGCCCCCTCCGCGGAGCCGCCGCCCAGGCCCCTCCGAGCTGCTCCTGGAACCGCGCAGCCCCCTCCGCACGGAGCCTCTTCCTCTGCCCGAGCCCCTCCGAGCTGCTCCCGGGGCCGCGCAGCCCCCTCCGCGCAGCCCCCTCCGCGGAGCCGCCGCCCGAGCCCCTTCAGCTGCTCCGGGTCCCGCCGGGTCCCGCCGTGCGCGCTGCAGCCCTTAGGGAGCTCGGCGCACTCTCCTGGGCGCGCAGTTGCTGTTACTGTCCCAGGGAGCCGGAGGGCATCCTCGCCCTCCTGGGTCCTGCTCCAACTCCCTGCGAGCCCCTTTCCGCCCGGGAAGGTTGGTGCAGCTCCTGCTCCTCCGGGACGGGGCTCTCCTGTCCTGGGGACACTCGCCCCGGCCTCAGCCCGGCTCCTCCTGGGCCCTTCCCCCTTGGAGGCCTTTGTTCCTTTATTTCTTTTTCCCCGTCTTCCTACCTTGATAGAAGCGCGAACTCTTCTCACTGTAGCATTCCAGCTGGTCTCTCTTTAAATCTCAGGCCAAATTCATAGATTTTCAGGATGATTTGAAGGTTTTCTAGGTAGTTTGGTGGAGACAGGTGATTTGGAGACCCTACTCCTCCGCCATCTTGCTCCTCCCCCCTACAGGCATTAATTCTTTTGACCTTCATGGAAATCGCATAAGATATAAATGTAATTCTCATTTTGTATATGAAATTGAGGCATAGAGAAACTAATTTGTCTAAAGTCATGCAGTAAGTGGCTAAACCAGGTTTGAAACCAGTACTCTCTTCCACACAAAGCCCTCACCTTTAACTATGCTATGTAAAACTACAAGAAGATTGTTAAGTACAATTTCTACATGATATCCTTGGATCTGTGAGAACCTGTAAGGTGGATCCACCAGACCCCCAGGGAGTGTTTATGATGACGTTCCAGTGAATACAACACTTCCAGTTTCGGTAGCATTATTGTTTTCCTCTAGTCAATCTCAGAAAGCCTTTCTGATGAAGACGGAAAGAATTAGAGAATTATCATTTCAGTCCATTGACAAAGCCAAATTACATAGTACATTTTATGGGTAACATTAGAAGCTACATAAGAAATGAATAGCCATTCATGAAGTGCCTGTTCATGAAGTGCCTGTTCCGAATAGTAAATATTTAAGGAGGATTCAATTAAATTTTCTCACTGAGGGGTCGCTTTTATTTTTAAGAATCATTTTTATGTAAAATCTTTTATCAGGAAAGTGTCTGATGCATGATATAGGTTTTGGAACCAACCAGAACAGAAATAAATCAGACATGCTATTGATATTGTGCTATACAATTTCAAGGGAGAAAGCTCTTCCCTCAGAAAACTAGCCAGGAGACACATACTATTCAAAAGATTAACTCCTTTAGTGAGAGCCCTGGCCAGGGAGATATTGGTTTAGGTTCATGGAATAGATTCTAAATAGTCAGCTAAAAAGTCATATAGGAACTTATTTTGACACAAGTTTAAAATATGCAGCTTCCATCCTTCTATAAGCAAGTCTGCCTAGTCCCCTGCCATGCCACACTGGAAGCATGCATTTTGGTGTCACACATATTTGAGTTTAACTTTATAAGGTAAATGACCAGGAGGTGGGTCACTTGAAATTTCTGAGCCTCAGTTTCACAAAAATAATGAGGACAATAAAACCTATTATACAGTGTAGCTATTATTATCCTCATGAAAGAACATGCAAAAAGCCTGTCATCAGTACTGAAAATATTATTAAAATGTTTTACTACTGAGAGTGGGGGGGAATTGGTGGAGGAATGCCTTTCTTTAATATAAAGTTTATGTTAATATTCACTACTTAGAAAGTGGAGGCAAATTACGAAGAATTAAACTCTACTGCAGGACAGAGATGAAAGGATTCCCTTGAGCTAGTATTATCTACAGATGACAAAACTCAAGCTCTGAGAGAGAAGTGACTTGTTTAAGGTCAAATAACTAGAGGTGTAAAGCCTCACTTTGGTATAAAAGTACCATGTTCCTATCTCTTGTTAACTCACACTCAGTTGTTCAAGGCTTTCCAGATATTAACTATACTCTAACTTTGAGGTGGTCATCCCCTAAGTATCCTACTTCTTCCTGATAAACCAAAGATAAAATGTCTATTTTTTTCCTCTAATTTGTGCATAATTAAAATGGTGATAATTCAAATTTATAGTAATAGATATTGTCATACCAATGAAACAATAATGTTTATGAAACCAGAAATGATTATTCAAATATACCGCAAGACTCTCATGAGTGACAGCTATGAGTAAAGGATATTTTTAAATTTACACTAAAGAGGCCTGTTGGAATAGTCAAATTACAGAAGAGTCTAAATGTCTATTGACTGATGAATGGATAAAGAAAATGGAGTATATACAATGGACTATTACTCATCCATAAAAAAGAATGAAATCTTACCATTTGCAATAATGTGGATGGAACTAGAGGGTATTATGCTAAGTGAAAAGTCAGAAAGATGAGTAACATGATTTCACTCATATGTAGTTTTTAAGAAATGAAACAGATGAACTTGGGGGGAAAAAGAAAGAGGCAAACCATAAAACAGACTCTTAACTATAGAGAACAAATTGAGGGTTGCTGGAGGGGAGGTGGGTAGGGGGTGGGCTAGATAGAAGATGGGCCCTAAGGAAGGCACTTGTGGTGAGCACTGGGTGTTATATGTAATGATGAATCTAAATTCTACTCCTGAAACTAATATTACACTATATGTTAACTAACTAGAATTTGAATAAAAACTTAAAACATAAAAAAGAGGCCTGTTAGTGGTCATCAAAACACAAGGAGAAAAATATTTCATAAATCAGGATTTAGTTACTCCAGCCTCTGAAAAATGAAACCTCTGTCTGCAGCTCATATCATCCCCCTTCCCATCTCTTTCCTTTGATGAGTTCTTTTTTTTTTTTTAGATATTACCAGTTCTAAGTATGGCAATGACATTTTCTGCTGAATCTCTCTGGGTTGTTTTTGGACAGAATCTGGAGAATTGTAAAGGAAACGTATTAGTTGACTTTCTAGAATCACTTTTCCACTATGCTTATTTCCATGTGCTTTGTATTATGATGTAAAATTTGGGTAACTTGTCCCAAGTATATTAGATGGCAACAGTTGAAAGACTGAAATCAAGTAAAGGCCTTGCCCTTGCCTGCCTCTCCTTAAAATGCTTCACTGTATTGTTCCTTACATGACCTGCTTACAAGCAGATTAAATAACCACTGATATTAGATATGCAGAGAGATGAAAGGCAGTGAGAGAGAACACATGAAAGAATATATACTCATGGATGTTAATGTTGCATTCTTCCCAGAGAAATCCATAATTTGACATGAATTGAGAAACTGTGTTTAAGCAACATTGTAAGCAGAGGCACTATCAGGCCTCGACCTGCTGCCTTCTGATGGAGCAGAATGGTGTTATTTCTATATTTCCATGGTTCCTAAGTAGGAGTGCATATCAAAATCCTCTAGTGGAATGATCTGAAAAAAGTAAACACTCAAGATTCACTCTAAGAGATTCTGACTGGGAACCACTGCCTATGTGAAACTGAGATTCTAGATGTATACTAGAAAGCTCAGAGAGGATTTACTTTTTCTCAGAAGTGGAAAAAATTAAGTATATGTGCTGGGAAAGTAGAGATTTGTGATGGAGTGATATGCAGGAAAGATATCCTGAACCAAAAATACAGCCTACAGACGAACCTGCCACATTCCTTGAAATTCCCATTAGAGAGCCATTCCTCTGGACCTCTTACCAGAAATCACCTGTTCACATGCATATTATCAATTAAGTAATGTATTAAATCACTAATTAACACTTTACCACAGATGAGATTAGGGCTCACCTTCATCCCAAGGGAAATGAGGCACAAGTCAGGTAAATTATTTTTGATGGCTGTGAGAACCAGAAGAGGGAGACTTCTGTAACATGGGGAGTTTTTCCCAAGGAGAGCAAAGCCAGATGTAGCACCTATGTAAGAGGAGAGCCTTAAGGGCAACATTGGAGGGGCCAGTGGAAGGAGGGCTGGAGATGAAGGCAAAATAACACTTTGTCAGAGTTATCCAATTGCCCTTGATGAAGAGAGCCTGCTTCTCTCACTCTTACAGGCTCAAGTATCTCTTGTTCAGAATGACCCACAACTGACCCTGGCTTATTTAAATGCAAAGCAACAAAAGGAGAAAGCCTGGAGGGACTTAATCCTACAATTTAGGTTACACAGTATTAAACAGCTGATTGATTTGGCGTATTCAGTGAAGAAAACACACGTGCACACATATTCAAAGAAATTGTTTGTCAATTCAGAGAAAAAAAAGTAAACTATGTTAGACTGATGGAGAAACAACACTTTCAGTCTTTTTGCAAATGCCATTTTCTGTTTTCCCACCTGAATCTCAGCCAGAGTTGTGGGTCCTACTAAAAGTCCTCTTGCTGATGGGAGAACTGACTCTTGGGAGAAAGAAAAATACTGTCAGAACCTTTCAATATGCTGAAAATGCAAGCTCAGGATCTAGGCTGAGGGTGGGATAGAGGGATTAGGGAAAATGGTCATGTAGATTTGACTGTTTTAACTTAACTGAAAAATGGCGAAATAGTAAAAGTTCTGGTCTTGGTCATAAAAAGTTTTAGGACATCGGTAATCAAGAATTCTATGAATTTTAGGGATCCCTGGGTGGCGCAGCGGTTTGGCGCCTGCCTTTGGCCCAGGGCGCGATCCTGGAGACCCAGGATCGAATCCCACGTCGGGCTCCCGGTGCGTGGAGTCTGCTTCTCCCTCTGCCTATGTCTCTGCCTCTCTCTCTCTCTGTGACTATCATAAAAAAAAAAAGAATTCTATGAATTTTATCTTTCTTTCTAGATATTGATAAAGCACATTTGTCCAGATGTCCTGACCAGCATATAATTAATAGATTATATTCCCTTTAAAAATTGTGGTTTTCTAAAAAAAAAAATAAAAACAAAAAACAAAAAAAAATGTGGTTTTCTTTCTTCTGCTCTTGGATCATCTTTGTTCAGACTTAAATCTTCGACCTTTTTTTTCTTTTTTATATGTGGCCACGTAAAAGAGGGAGTAAAGCGCGTAGCAAATTTAAGCAGCAGGATTTAAACCAAGCCAAGTGCATGAGCTCTCTTTCTTACTTCTCTCCCACCCCAAAGTTAGCATCAATTCCTAAAGCAACACCAGTGTTTTCAATTAAGAATGTCAGCTGAAGTGGCATGAGTAGGGACCACTTTCTTAAGGGAAGCCCAGAAGCCAAGACTGAAGTCTTGGAAGAAAACATAATGGAATTAAAAATATAGTCAGTATGGATTTACTGGAAGTATGCTCAAATTCCCCAGACCCCTCCAAGATCTTAACAGTTTCGATGGCAAAGGAAGGTGAGAATATAGCGATTTAAAACAACTTTTTAATACCATATTACCCCCTTGTGAACTAAATCTATCAACCAAGTAATGAAACTAATTTTTTCTTTCTCTGGTTTACCAGTTCCTACCAGTTCAGTGCTGTGTGGCAGCCATCCTTGAAATGACTCTTTAGTCTTTTTTTAAGTTTTATTTGTTTATTCATGAGAGACACAGAGACACAGGCAGAGGGAGAAGCAGGCTCTCTGCAGGGAGCCTGACATGGGACTCAATCCAGGGTTCCCAGGATCACGCCCTGGGCTGAAGGTGGCGCTAAACCGCTGAGCCACCCAGGATGCCTGACTCTTCAGTCTTTATTTGATGACCTTTTGAAGTGGTTGATTGACAGATTTTACTGTTACATGTCAATGCCCTTAGTACAATGGTTCTGGAATTTTGGTCTCTGGACCAGCTGCACCATTACCACTCAGGAACTTGTTAGAAGTGCAAATTCTTGGTTGCCAACCCAGAACTACTACATCAGAAACTCAAACTAGGGAAGGAGTGGTGGTTATGGGAACAGGCGAGCTGTATTTTAACAGATTATATATTTCTGATGCATGCACCAAGTAGAAGAGCCCCTGCCTTAGTACATTTCTTAGTTATATCCTGTCCTTGAAGGTGCTCTTTTGTTTGCCTCTTGCACATAGTACCTGTCCCCATCTCAGGCATGGGGAATAAAATCTTTTTAAAAAAATATTGTATTTATTTATTCATGAGAAACACACAGAGAGAGAGGCAGAGACACAGGCAGAGGGAGAAGCAGGCTCCATGCAGGGAGCCTGATGTGGGACTTGATACCAGGTCTCCAGGATCAGGCCCTGGACTGAAGGTGGTGCTAAACCACTGAGCCACCCGGGCTGCCTGGGGAATAAAATTATATACATTATCTTCCACATCAAGTTCTCAGAGGATATAGACTTGAAGAAGATATTTAAGACTCTCTTTCATAATAAAAATAAACTATAAACTATGAAAGCATGTCCTTAGGCATTGATAAAAGCAAGTCTCCTGACTCCTCTACTCCCACACCACAAATCCCTAAAAATTTAGAAATACATGTAGTCCTGGTTTTGATTATAGAATTAGTTACTTTTCCTTGCTTTGCATATGTGTCCTGTTAGTGAATTGGAAACTTAAGCAATTTGTTCCTTACATCTTAATATACAGTTGAGTAGCATTTTGGGGCTGTCTTCACAAAATTCTTTCTTGGCAAGTTAGTGGTGGCAGCTTAGTGCCATGGTTTGGAGTACTGTAACAGCATTCTGCAGTAAATTTCTCCAAGATGATGGCTTACAATTTATTAAATGTTTCTGCAGAACTTGCAGATCTGAAAACCTGGACAAGATTTCTCAGAAAGGACATAAATTGTAGTTGTTATGGAAAGAGCTGTATGATCCCCTCTCCTGGTAGGATTTAGAGTGAGATACTTTGTAGATGATTTGAGGGCTTTCATTGTTTTGCTGCCAGATTGGTCTACTCCAGTTAACTTGGTCAATCAACTTAATAATGAAAAGAAACTTTGTCAAACCAGTTGTTTGACTAAATTAACTCTTGATTAACTATATGGCTGGTTATTTCATTCAAGACACACACAGCCTCAAGACGCAGCCTATGTTCAATATATTCCTAGTAAGAAACTGAGGAAACACTAACATCTGCAAGCCACATGAATATAATTTTGTGTTTGGTTAATGGGCTTCAGATGAAAATCATTTGAGTCACAGGAAGCACCAAACTTTTTATAGTCTAGTACACTTCACCTACATTTCTTTTAACCTGCACCCAAGTTGACTAAACCCAGGTTCGTTATGGTCTGGTATATAACATTATAAGTGCACATGTCAGATGATAAATGTTCTGCTCTCTTTAGGTTGAGTTTCAGTATTTACAAGGGAATCTTGAGTTGTATTAGTGCTCCTTATTCTTATTTTAAATAAATAAAGCCTGGATTGCTTTGGGGAGCTGCATAGTATATTGCACAAAGAATGAGCTTTGGAGTCACTCAGACGTGGGTTTTAACCCTAACTCTGCCCCCTTCCGGGTGATGTTAAGCAAATTACTTAACCTATCTGAGCCTTAGGTTTCCTCATCTGTAAAATTAAGGATGGTAATATTTACTTCACAAGACACAGTGACTGGTAATTAAGAAGTGCTTTGTAAAGTTAGTTACCCCCTTTGAGGACAAAGGAATTTACACTTGAGAATTTAAATTAATAGGTATAAGCATGGAATTATACTGGTAACCTGGAGGAATACTGTTTGTCTTCCTGATAGAAACAGTCATGAGCTGTATGTGTGGTAATAATACATAAGCTGCGGAACAGAGGGAAGAGAAGGGGAAAGAGCCTGAGGTTGGCATCTCTATGATCTGATTTAATAACAAGGATAAAAACAAGAGTTTTGATTCATGGAGAAAACAATACCAAATGGTAAAATGGAAGTACAGAATTCTGAGGAAAGGAGTCAAAAGTAGGGTTGGGAGGAGGAGGATAGATATCTTTATAATTGAACTAGAGGAGAATTCAAAAATCATTGTAATACAGTGCGTATTGTAATAGGTACTATAAAAAGGGCTACGAATGACAGTGAGGGTTGAGGGAGAGGAGGAAGAGACCTATTGAAATTATTCTGATTGAGAAGATGGGGGGCGGGGGAGTTTCTGGAACTTTTCTCCTCACAACATTTCATCTCCTGTAGCTGGGAGATAAGTCTGCATTTGTAGCATACATAATTGATTATTTCCTCAGGTGACTATCTTATGAATGATGACTTTTAACTTATAAAACAAAAGAATGAAGGAAAATTATTGTCACTAGAAGATATTCATGCCTCACTTTTTTTGAGGCAGTAATATTTTCTTATGTGCTCTGACTTTGACAGAAAGAAGATAACAACAAATCCACTAAACCACTATAGATATTATGGTTTTTGTGGAAGAGAACATATGTAATTAAAGTATCAACTCATGCCACACATTTTTTATTATGCCTCACTTTTTTAAAAGATTTTATTTATTTATTCATGAGAGATAGACACACACAGAGAGGCAGAGACATAGACAGGGAGAAGCAGGCTCCCGATGTGGGACTCAATCCGAGGACTCCGGGATCACGCCCTGAGCCGAAGGCAGGTGCTCAACCACTGAGCCACCCAAGCGTCCCTATGCCTCACTTTTTAACGCTATTCTAATGTACTTGACATTAAAGGAATAGCAAATTTAATATATTAGGATGAGCAGGCACCCTATACCTATTAATAAACAATAGTTATAGCTTTCCTGTGAGCCATATGAGCCATGAAAATAATTTTATCTATTTTTTACCACTTTTATCGCTTCTTGGCCTTTTGGCTAAGATTAAGTGTAATTTTTACCACTTTTTCAAGTTTTATGTTTATCAACTACACTCGGAAGGAAAATTCAAGGTAGTAACATTTTTGTTGATTCTTCTACTAATCTATTTTCTGTAATCATTTCTTTAATTAAAGAGAAATCTTTTAGACAGCTTGTACTGTATGAAAATTGATCTAAATATGTTTTTGTTTTTTTATTTTTTATTTATTTTTTTAAGATTTATTTATTCATAGACACAGAGAGAGAGACACAGGCAGAGGGAGAAGCAGGCTCCATGCGGGTAGCCAGACATGGGACTCAATCCCAGGTCTCCAGGATCACACCCTGGGCTGCAGGCGGCGCTAAACCACTGCGCCACCAGGGCTGCCCTAAATATGTTTTTAGATACATTAATAGTTGCTTACAACAAATTTGAAAACCAAGAAATTTATGAGAAAATTCTGCTGAGGAAGTGCCTAAGTACCTAACAACTCTCACTGGAATTCTTGTTCTTAAAGTAATTCCAAATTCTGGGATTAGGTTTATTCTTCACTTTTGCTACTTGATCTTCAGTGGTATGTAAACAGTCTGTAATAAAGTAACACTAATGCTTCTGGAATGCCATGAAAAAATCTCATTTTAGTCCATTATGTCATAGGGTTAGTGCTCATGTACATAAGATGCTAAACATCTGGATACTTGACATTTGAATGTTATGGCATGACATCGATATTACCAATGTGCATGTTAGTTATTTAAGAACCTTCATGGATGTTATAGCAGAAGAGAACATCATCAATATTTGTTATGTTTGTAGGCCATTCCACTTTCAGTAAAGTAGAAAAAAATAATATAGCAGGCTAAGGATACTAGTGACATTGGACCACTGACTATTTAGGGACAGAAATAGGGACCTCAGTACCAGTACCACTTATAGAAATAAAAGGGTCTGATTTTCTTAGATACAGCAATATCTAAACTTAACTATCCACAATATGGAGCTATTTCAAACATGCTAAATCAAGTAAGTTTAATCAGTAAGTGGGTTGCTGCAGTTCAATTAAGAAAATTATTTGACTCAACAAATAGTGAAAGGCAGTATTGTATAATCATTAAAAACATGGAATCTAGATTTTCTGGATTTATATCTTGGCTCAGTCACATGTGATCCTGGACATATGACCTCTCAATTTTCTCATCTGTACAGTGGGTATAATAATAATCCTACCCCATAGGGCAGTAGTGAGGATTAACTGAGTTTATATATATAACAATTCTTAGAATAGAATCTAGTACATAGCCATCTAAAATTATTTATTTTTATTGTTTTTATTAGTTATTTGAGTCTAATGGCTCTTGGTCATGGGGCAGTGGCAACACACTAATCAGCATATTAAGGAAATTGAGATGGATTCATTTCCTTTTTAAAGTAATAATTATTTTTATTATTTTTTTAAAGATTTTATTTATTTATTTGAAAGAGAGAGAGCGAGCATGTGAGCACAAGCAGGGGAAGCAGCAGGTAGAGGGAACAAGGGTTGGGGGTGGGGAGTGGGAGGGGAGAAGCAGGCTCCCCACAGAGCAGGAAGCCCAATGCAGGACTGACCCCAGGACCCTGGGATCCTGACCTGAACCAAAGGCAGATGCTTAACTGACTGAGCCACACGGGCGCCCTAAGCAATCATTATTTTTATTGCTCTAATATGCTATTAAGAAAGTAATATTGCTCTAAAATCTTTGATTAGTGTCACACCCCTCTTAAAATATGGGCTTTCAGTTAAGTAGCAAAAGATTGGTACAGATTCTTGTTGCACATTACTCTTTAGCCAGCTACCAAACAACCAAATGTAAATAATTTGTAAATTAAACCTTGTCTTTTGTCAGGGGATTTGAGGTCATTTAAAATGTTAAATGCGGGATCCCTAGGTGGCGCAGCGGTTTGGTGCCTGCCTTCGGCCTAGGGCGCGATCCTGGAGACCCGGGATCGAATCCCACATCGGGCTCCCAGTGCATGGAGCCTGCTTCTCCCTCTGCCTGTGTCTCTGCCTCTCTCTCTCTCTCTGTGACTATCATAAATAAATAAAAATTAAAAAAAATAAATAAATAAAATGTTAAATGCATTAAGATTTAGGTGAGAGATCAGAAATCAATTAAAGATAATTATCCCAATAATCTAGGAAAAGAAAATAAGTTCAATTGAATAATAAAAATCTGGATTTTTGGAATCCAAGGCCAAAATAAAAAAAAAAACACGAAAATGAAAAATAGAAACACACCCCACCCAAAACTATGATGGCATTTATATCAATTTGAAGAGACCTATATATTTCAAGGAAAGAAAACTAATTTTTTTTGCAACCATAATTCTGTTGGTTCAGCCCAATCGAAGAAAGCTTTAATTTACTGGGGGTTTTGTTACATAACTTGTAGGACAATGATGGAAATAACAAAACTAGCTTAAAAAACTATTTAAAGGCGTTTTCTGAAAAAAAAAATTTTAAATAAAGGCGTTTTCTGGCAAGTGGGCACACCTTCAGTAGGGTTTCACAAATCCTCTGTCTATATTAACCTTCAGGACTGACTCCGCAAAATATATGAATAAGTACAATTTCCTCTGTGATTTCCTTTCTCTCATTGTTGCCCCCTTCCTTCCTTTTTCCCTTCCTCCCTTCCTTTCTTTTTCCTACCTTTCCTGTCTTTGATTTGATAGAATCCCTCACAGGTTTGTCACCTGAGGAACCCTAATTGATCAAGTAAATTAACCTATATCTCCTGCCTGTCTCTTCTCTACTTAATAAGGGAGCAAATGGACTCTCGCACTTTAGAAAGCTTTCCAGCAAAAATGGGATCAAGATTGTTTTTTGGTTCCTTCACAATTAAGCTAAACATTTAGTCAAAGAGAACTTTCTATTAACTGGTAAGTCCATTACCAGCACCGTCAATATAGTAAGTATAAAATACTACCTGAAGGGATTTTCTGGGATATTGAGACTATTCTATATTTTGATTATGGTGGTGCTTACACAACTGCATCTGTTTTTCAAAACAAATAAAATAAAAAAACTAATAAAATATACACTAAAATAGGTAAATTTTACTAATGTAAAATTATGTAAAAGTTATCGTTCAATAAACCTGACTAAAAAAAAAAAAAGTGTGCCATCTTCATTGTTTTTCTTCGTGTTGTTAGAAAAGGAGGAATCCCAAAGATATGTGGATGGATGGATAGATAGATACCCAAAATTCTATAGAGACAAAATTATATAGTTATAGAAAAGCCCTGAGACTGAGATCCTAGAAACAGAATTTTAGCCTCAGCCACACCTTGAGGTACACCCCTCTTCCGAGTGACACCAGTAAGCTTTCTTTCCCTTTCTGGAGGTTGTTTTTGCCTCTACAGGCCTAAGGGGTTGGACTAGAATCTCATTAAGCTCAGGCAATTCTCTATTGAGGTGACCTGATTTGGAGGGAGGGTAAAAGGAGCAGTTAGGGAGATTTGTTTAAGTGTCAGAAAGTAAATCATCTGTCACAAAAACAGGTGGGATGGATAATGTCATGTGAAATTTGAGAAACATCTGTTCGCCTATAGCAGTGTCTGGGTCAAGATGGAGCCACCTGGGTGAAGTGATGTATCAGGTTGCCGAAATCAGAATCTCATTGACCCAAGACATTTTGACCAGTGTAAAAACAAGCTATTATCAGTTATATAGTTTTTAGGGTTGTTTTTACTTTCTTTAATTTCTGGGAATTGTTTTTTGGAGCCAGTAGAGGAAGAGGAAAGTCAACTAAGTTATTCTCAGTGTAAGAGATGTATATTTATCTTAGAAGAGTAAACATTGCCTCTAAGATAAGTAGTTATTATTTTGTGAGTATTTTATCGACTTGCTTTCCTGTAATTGCTTGCTCATATAGGTCTCTTTAAATTAGAGAAATGGGAAAAATTGATTGCATCAGTATAGAATGTGAAAGAGTAATTCATTGAGCAATATTGAATGTGTGGTAATAGAACCTGATTATGTCTGAGAGACCTGGGTTTCCTTTCCCATGCATGAACAGACCTACAAAAAATAGTAAACTTGGTAAGATGATGATTTTGAAAAAGAAATAATAGGATCCAAAACAAACCATGCTCTCTGGTTGAACTTTGTTGTCTTCAACCTATAAGGGAGTCTCTGAATGATACCTACCAGATAAGATTCTCCAGTGATAAGAGTGCTTTTATGTCAGTGATTAATAAATGTATATAGACTAGACAGTGTCACCATGGTTTTAGTGATTCATAACCCAACAAGGGTTATGAGTTAAGATATAAGAAGATTATTATTATTTTTTAAGAAGATTAAATTAAGATTAAGATAATATCTAGCTTGAACTGAGAGAACAGCAGCAACTGAGAAGACTGCATATATCTTAGAAACACACTGGAATGTGTTACTCAACAGAATACAAAGACCTAGGGTTCTATTGGAAAATACTTTTGAAAAATATATTACAGATATCCCCAATGAGAGATAACTGCATTATACTGTTCACTTAACAGCCACATGCATAAGTAGAATTCTTTGCACTACCATATTTTATGTTCCTATAATCACTTGTTTGATTGTGGGAGGGTGAGAGGGTGCAGAAACTTTCTGAGGGGATAATATGGGTAGTTGGGGATGTCTTGCCACACAGAAGGCTTGTAAAGAATAATAAAACTTGTTGATGGTAATTTTTAATAGCCTAGTTGACACTGAACCTCTTGAAGGTGAAGTCCTAGACTTAATTTGTTTTTCAAGCTTAAGCCCAGAACCTTGCATTGAATAAATTTGTTGTTTGATTTTATATTCTTTTAGTGATTTCTATGTGTCAGGCACTGTGCTACTTCTTTCATGTATGTTCTTTTAATCCCTATAACATTCCTGTAAGAACATTAGCATCATTCCTATTTTACAGATGAGGCAAAGATTCAGAGAGGTCAAATAACTTGCCTAATGATTGGTCACATAGTTAGGTAATGGTAAAAAGCTAAAATTCAAAAACCAACATACTCTTTCTACCATAACAGAGCTTGCTTCATTGTCCAAAGAGATTAACCATGTATTAATGTGTTCCTCTAATACATTACTAATTAAGCTGTGTCTTTTGTCAAATTGTTCTGTAAATACTAGAGAAAATTCATACTTAATGTTTCCACAGTCATTATTTAATTTATTTTAATTTTTAAGTAAAAGCTTTATTGAGATAAACTTCACATAACATTTATCCCTTAAAAGTGTGTACTTTGGGGGGTTTTAGTATATTTATAAATTGGTGCAACCAAAATCACTATCTGATTCCAGAACATTTTTGTGACCCACAAAATAAACCCTGTAAACATTAACAATCATTCCACACTCTGGCTCTCTCCAGCCTCTAGCAACCATTAATGTACTGTCTCAGAATATTTGCATACTCTGGAAATTTCAAATAAATGGAATCGCATAATATGTGACCTTGGGTGACTAGCTGCTTTCACTTAGCCAGATGATTATCATATACAATTTAAATAGAGGTATAAGACATTTTTAAATACAAATAATGGTACTACTTTTATGGTTCATCATATTGTAATATATATCAATGCATCATTTTTATGGGTGAATAATATATCATTGTATGGACATACTACATTTTGTTTATTCATTCTTTAGTTTCGAGGGGCATTTAGATTGTTTAATGATTTTGGCTATTATGAATAATGTTGCTGTGATGATTCATGTTCAAGTTTTTGCATGGATATATGTCTTCAATCCTAGTGGGTATATACCTTGGGATGGGGTTGCTGGGTTATATGGTAACTGCATGTGACTTTTTGAGGAACTCTAATACTGCTTTCCACAGTGACTGCACCATTTTACATTCTCATTAACAGAGATGAAAGTTCTGATTTCTTTCCATCCTTTTCAATATTCTTTTCCATTAAAAAATAATTATAGCCATCCTTATGGATATAGAATGATATCTCATTGTGGTTTTAATTTACATTTCCCTAATGACTAATAATGTTGAGTATATTCTTATGTGCTTATTGACCATTTGTGTAATTCCATTGAGTAGATGTCTGTTTAAAATCCTTTGCTAATACAACTTCTTGATCAGATATATGATTTACAAATATTTTTTTATTATGTGGGTTTTCTTTTCATTTCATTTTGATAAAATTCAGTTTATCTATATTTCCTTAGTTCTAAGAAAACATTAGCTAACCCAATGTTACAAAGATTTACCCATATTTTTCCTAAGAGCTTTATAGTTTTAGCTCTTACATTATGTAAGTCATCCATTTCAAGTTAGTTTTTGTATATGGTATGAGGGAGAGGTACAACTTCATCTGCAGGTTGTTTCAATACCATTTGTTAAAAAGTCTTATTTGTTCTGCACTCTTGTCAACAATCATTTGATCATAAATATAAATGTAAGAGTTCATTAAAGTTATTTTCATCTAATTATCAAAGCTTTTTTGATGCCTGCCATTAATTTGATTTAGATATTTGAGTTTCACACTAAATGAAATGAAGATAAGATACAAAGCATCCAGGGATCCCTGGGTGGCTCAGCAGTTTAGCACCTGCCTTCAGCCCAGGGTTTGACCCTGGAGTCCTGGGATCAAGTCCCACATCAGGCTCCCTGCATGGAGCTTGCTTCTCCCTCTGCCTTTCTCTCTCTCTCTCTCTCTCTCTCTCTTATAAATAAATAAAATGTTTTTTTTTAAAGATACAAAGCATCCTTATGTGGAGTAAAATAGTTACTGAAATAATTTCGTCATCAAGGAAGAAAAAGTGAATGGTTTCTAACTTTGAAAATAATTATACTTGGGTTTTCATTACAGTAAATTATTATCTACTATGGTTCAACCTTAACTATGAAATTGATTACCCATGAGCTAGTTTTGAATAAGGTTATATATAAATGGAACCATTGACTCCCTTCTATCAAATGCATGAAGAATTTCATATTAGTTAGCCACTAAAATTACAAAGCAGCAAAAAGAATCAGCCAGATAATTATTCTATACAAATTAAGTAGAAGCATAAGACATTTTTAAAAACAAATAATAATAATAAAAGGAAAATTGTCACTCATCTCCAAAATGAAGAAGAAATATATTTTCTAGTCTCTGAAGTGGTTTTCTTATGATTTTCCTTTGAGATTTATTTTAAAGAATAACAATAGATTACTGAATATTTTTGTGCTATGATATGGATCATTTGATGTACAAACAAACTATACATAGAAAAACTTGAGTTTAAAATGGGTGTGTTTGTGGCTTTAACTTTCCTAAGTCAACATTTACAATGAAAACAATTAGTGGCAGATGTTAAAACCAGGATGGAGGGGCTTGTACTTATTTGTGCTCTTAATACATCTAAGCAAGTTGAATAAATTTGTTTCTTGTGGATAATATATTTGTATAAGAGGGGCACCACATAGTATTACAAATTCATACGTTAACTGTCTTTAAGTCATCTAAATGGTGAATGGCTGGTTTGAGAATTAAGAGTTTAGTCATTAAAAAATTAAGAAGTAGCAGAAGAGATTATATTCCATTTATCCTGTAGAATAGGCCTGGGAAAAACAACCAATATTGTATAAATGGTGAACAAGGAATAATAGTTAAGCTATGGGATGGTATGATACATAATTTATATGATTTTTATGAAACCTGAACCCAAGCTTTTGTACCCTATTGATTACATTTCCTGCAAGGCAAGAAGAAAAGTTACTATGAAAACACTAGTGGTGATTCTAAGGATGCTGAAGTCACAAAAAAGTAAAAGAAAACAAAAAAAACAAAACACAACAGAAACAGCAGTTGTATTATTGAATACTGTTACTATCAGGAAATAGAGAGTTCTGACATCCTTTATTTAGACTGGCCAAACTTCAAACTTTTAGGTTAGATAGTAACACACACACAGAGTTTGTAAAAGTCTCTGTGGGAAGAAAGTAACCTATTCCCCTGTGTTATCATTCTAATTGTCATAGTTTTTGCTGATGTTAATCAAAATCTTTCCTGCTTTAATTAAAGACACTTTCCTTTTTATCAGTTTCCTGCAGTCAGAGCAGCATCCATGCCCTGTATATTTGAAGACATTCTTCCAGGATATCATTGAAACTTCTCTTCACTCAGCTCAACAACCTTAGTATCTCTAAACTTTTCTGGATTCACTTGCCATCACTTTAGTTATTTCTGTTATTCCTTAGAAAAGAGTGTTCTTCTCTTTAAAAGATAATGCTCAAATTGACTTATATGGAGTCTCTTTATAAGAGTCTGTGGGTTTGTTTGTTTGTTTGTTTTTGCTATTACTTTTTCAATGAGAAAGAGAGCCTAAAAATTCAGAATTCTATTTAAGAGACTTCCAGTTCTTATCTTTACATTTCTCAGACTGTTTTTTTTTTTGGGGGGGGGTGGTTGGTCACCATTTATGATTGTATCTGAAAACAGTATTAGCAAAGCTTATGCCAAAGCATTTCTCAGAAGCTTTTGCCATTGGAGTCAATTTGGGCATTAACCCAGGAGAACAACTTGTTTAATCAATCTGAGTCATTTTTTGCATGAGGACAATCTAAATTTTCCTTTATCCATGGTCATTCAATGTCACGCATCTATGGGCCACTGCCCAGTCATTAACTGGCCAATTCTGCAAATTCATTCACCTTATTTACTAGAAAAATCTTATTTGAGCTGGAAGTTTCTAAACCTTTTACAATTAAAAGGAATAAAGTAAATATTAGTGGAAAAACTCTGAAACTCTTAAAAGTACCAAGTAGAAGAAGAAATCAGATCTTTATATAAAAATCACCATTTATTTTAGCTGGTGGTAAAGACTCATCAAGCCATCCAAAAGTTAATGAATATATATCTATTAAATTATACACACATGCACATGCACACATATGCATGGTTCTCAATACCTGAATAATCTTATTGGTGCAGTTTGGTACTTAAAATTGTTGGCATAGAAAAGCTAGTTTCTATTTGGTTTTCTGTAACACGTGGCTTTGTCAGGCCAGTATTAATTCAGGGAAATGAAACTAGATCATTTAGGGTATCTGAATTTTGCTGAGTAGCTAGTAAATGTTACAGATACTAGGCAAAAAGAACTACTAAAATAAATTGCTTTGGCTGCAGACTTTGCCCACTCTCAGAGGAAAGTCGATATTTCCCCTCCCCTTCCCTTCTCTTTTCCTTCTCTTCCTCCTCCTGTCCTTTACTCTTCCTCCCTTCTTCCTCCTCATCCTCCTCTTCCACCTTCTTTATTTATTCTGTTCTCCTTTTTCTCCTCTCCACTAACTCCCCCTTAGTCTTTGTCACGTCTCTCCATCCACTTGCCCTCAATTTGGCCTGGAAGAAGGCCTACATCTAATCACCCTATCAATACTACCACCCAACTTTACCCAGTCAACGTAAATGGGTCTTCTCTGTTTTACACAGCTTCCCCTCAGGCTCCTCTTGGGAGATTTTTTCCCCTTCAAGATTGCCTTAAATATTTATTGTAATCTGTAAATCTCTCCTGCATTTAAATGCTTGTTGCACTCTTTAATAGCTGCTGAAATATTGCAGGGATTCCATTTCAGCAAGACAATTATAAAACAATCTATCTCTCAAAGCCCACACCTGGAGTGGTAAATAGGGGAGAGTGAGAGGAGAGGTAGTAGAAGGTAGCAGTGTTCCTTGGAGACAAAGCTTAATTTTTGCAGGTACAGTATCCTTCTAAGGAGGCCCCTGAGCTCACACTCTTGCAGGTCCTGTCCTGTAAATATATAGGAATTTTCTGACTTCTCATAGTTCACAATGGAATAAAGTTATAGTGTATGATAAATAAGAGCAGCTTCTAAATTAACTCACCGATGGTGACTCATAGACCAAAACAGCAGTGAACACCCTTGGAACCAGAGAACTTCGGTTTGATGGAAGCTCAGGTGTCTGCTAAGAGACATAGTGGATTTTGTTTTTTAGAATTGTCTTGCTGGATTGGAAACTTTGCAGTGTGTTTCAGCAGCTGTTAAAGGATGCATTTGCTTTTTTATATATATATATTTTTTTAATTTTTTTTTTTTTATTTATGACAGTCACAGAGAGAGAGAGAGAGAGAGGCAGAGACATAGGCAGAGGGAGAAGCAGGCTCCATGCACCGGGAGCCCGATGTGGGACTTGATCCCGGGTCTCCAGGATCGCGCCCTGGGCCAAAGGCAGGCGCCAAACCGCTGCGCCACCCAGGGATCCCCTATATATATTTTTAATTGAAGTTCGATTTGCCAACATATGGTATAACACCCAGTTCTCATCCTGTCAAGTGCCCTCCTCAGTGCCTGTCACCTACTCACCCCATCCCCCCACCCGCCTCCCCTTCCACTACCCTTTATTCATTTCCCAGATGTAGGAGTCTCTCATGTTTTGTCACCCTCTTTAATTTTTCCCACTCATTTTCCCTCCTTTCCCCCATAATCCCTTTCACTATTTCTTATATTCTAAGGGACGCATTTAAATTCACACAACTGGTAAAGGCTACTGAGCTACTATTTATGTAAATATTGTAATTTGAGGCTGAAAGGAGTTGGATTTTGTATGTTAATAGATACAGTTGGTATAAAGAAATAGATCATCAGCCTTTGTTACCTTTCTATGTAGCCCTCTAGCTCTGTTTCTGTATTTGTCAAAGACTAATTAAGGAAAAAGATACTAGTCTTGCAGCCTCGTAGTCATTGCTATGGCAAGATGATCTTTTCCTCATTTAGATTCTGTTAACACAGTAATCTGTTGGGCAGCCTGGGTGGCTCAGCGGTTTAGCGCCGCCTACAGCCCAGGGCCTGGTCCTGGAGACCTGGGATTGAATCCCATGTCAGGCTTACTGAATGGAGCCTGCTTGTTTCTCTGCCTCTCTTTCTTTCTGTGTCTCTAATGAATAAATAAATAAAATCTTAAAAAAAAAAAACACAGTCGTTTGTCCGTCAATTCAGGGAAAAACCAGTTCAGTCAGTTATCTTTTCAAAGTTTGGCCCAAAGAACACTGCTTAGCCTAGGGAATACTCTAGGTGGCACAGCTGTCAAAAAATATTATGTCAAAAAGTGATAAAAGTCAACAGGTTTTTACATGTTTTAATTTCTGTTATGAAGTCCCAAATGAATATTTTTCTTGGCTTAAGTTTATATTTTATTATTGATGAAAAGTTTATTGCATAATGATGAAATTAAAATTGGAAGTTTATTGCATAATGATAAAATTTTAGTATATGCATTTTTGGTATATGCATATAGAAGTATATGTAAATGCACCAAAAAATATATCCTAAAAGTAAGTGAAGCTAAACTGATAAAATTACAAGGAGATAGTGATCCATCCACAATCACAATAATAGTCTTTGATGCCTCAGAATTTTACAGATCTAGTTGACAAAAAATTAGTAAAAATGTAATTAGCAAGCTTGATTTCATAGAAATATGTAGAATTCTGCAACCAGCTATTAGAGAATAAACATTCTTTCCCAGCATTTAAGAGACATTTTGAAAAATTGATCATATGCTTGACTAGAAAGAAAACCTTAGAAACTAAAAAATCTGTATTCTACAGAAATACTCTCTGGTCAAAATTCAGTGTAATTTAGAAAGCAACAACAAAATCTTCATGTATTTAGAAATTGGCTGCATGTATATGTACATAATTCATACAGCAATAAATATTTTAACATACTAAAAAATGTATTGAATCGGATATTTATCCAATCCAATAATACTTTCAATTGAATAGGAAGTGTATTTTGAAACTTACATGCATATCAAATAATAATAAATAAACCTATTGCATAATAATTCATAAATACTTGGTTGATTAGAAAAAATGTGTTGTCAAAAATAAATGAATATAATAAACAGTAGTAAGAAGATTATTTAATGTATTTAGAAGAACAATTTTTTCAAGTCCTTTGGCAGTACTAGATTTTCTGTCACACACTTCCTAGCACAATACTTTGCAAACAAACATTCAATTAGGATTTTTTTCCTTGTATGCAATGGACAATAGTGAAAAATTATACCTTGGTATAGTGTTGATGAATTCATTGAAAATCATTCTTACCTAATCATTAAAGTAGATTCTCCAAGGTTATCTATTAGGCAATCTGGATCCATATATTGAAGTTACTTCAATTTAGATTTTGAAATAATTTAGATTGGCCTTCCTAAAAGTTCTGCTAAATTAATGAAGCATAATATAATTGTTTAATCTTTTCAAAAAGGGAAAGTGACTCTTAAAGCTACATCTTACAGATGCTCTCTAGTCCAAGTCACGTA
This sequence comes from Canis lupus familiaris, assembly GCF_011100685.1. Taxonomy (NCBI): domain Eukaryota; kingdom Metazoa; phylum Chordata; class Mammalia; order Carnivora; family Canidae; genus Canis; species Canis lupus. The sequence goes on from NC_049260.1 coordinate 79,986,678, forward strand.
TGGGTGAAGTATCTTCTCTGGACTCCAAGCCCTGATTTTAAGCCAGGTATGGATGTATGGTTTTTGAAAGATCTAATGATTAGTCATGTGGGGCTAGTTAAGGTTATAGATAGGCCACCTAAACATAGTGGCTTAATTCCAGACTAATCATTGGGTTCCAGTTCCTGATTTATACAATGCCACCCTGAAAATAAACCTCATCAAACATATTTTTAGTATGTAATATGTCTCAACATTGTCAGGTAAATACTCAATCGGTTAAGGTAATATTTAAACAATGCATTTGTACCAGCATTTGAATTCACAGAAATTCTTATAATAAAATTCTTTCTTCCATTACAAATAGAAATTAAAACATAAAAAAATCATTCATTCTATTATACCAGTTGTTTTCTTTATATTCTCGAATTATTACCAGTTGGCTCCATTAGATTTATTCATGGATCCCTCCTGAAGCTTATGATTGTAACAGTAACATGTGATATTGCAATCAATATGAAACCATACAGAACCTCTGACCTAAGAAAATGTAACTGTTATATATAAATTCAAATATAAGCTAAGAATTTGAAAATAGTCAAATACATAGAATCTCAGTGATTTAGGGGGAATACTGGCCTGGATTTGTGAAATATTTTCAATAGGAAAATCTTAAATGCAATTCTAATACTTTCAAGGATCTTGCAACTTTTCATTTGTACCCTTATTATGAAAATTGCCACATTGTCTCCTGTATTATGGGAGTTTGTGTATCTTTATCACTATATTAAAAGTTCCTTAAAACTAGAAACTAACTAGTTTTTATAATGTCTTCCCTGGTGTCCAGCGATTTAGTAAATACTTCTTAAATATTGAAATTGTATGAAGAAGTGAAAAAAGCACCAGAGTGGGAAAGGAATCTTGGGCTTAATTGTGGCTATGCTACTAATCTAGGAGATTAGCAATGGAAAATGTAGCAGCAAAAAAATGGCAAAACTATTTGAAGGAGGAAAGAAAGAAGTCAAAATTGTGAAGAAGGCAAAGTTGGTTTCTTCATGCTCCCATAATCTCTTAGATTTTGTTTGTTCCTTTCCTCCAAATCTGGGAATCATTTCTACATTACCACATTGTTCCCCACTAAAAGTACTCCCTGTGTGTGTGTGTGTGTGTGTGTATACTCACAGAAATGCATTTTATTAAAATATGCAGATATTTTATATAAATGTGTATTTTCAGCCTTTTTAGTCAGCCTTATTATTGCCTTTGTCTCTTAGTCTTCCATATAACATTGTAGATTTCACTTGCCTCAGTGGCTTTCCTCTTTCAGGTAGCCTTAACTAAGATCTTCCTGTACTTGTAGTTTATTTTCCTGTGCTCTAGTATCATTATATTTTTATCATGTTACAAATTCAGCTCAGCATTTTCTGGGTGGCTATATCCCACTGTCATTTTCCCTGAACCCACCTCTGTCTGCCACACAACTCTGAGGGATACACTGAGGAGTTTAACTTTGAGCCTTTTAGTTGATTTCACACTCTTCAGATTTCATTTCTGTAGGCTTGAAGTTAACAGCCTGTTATTGGCAAATCCAGCACTATAGTAGCAAAAATATGGTGAAATTCCCACTGCCTAGATAATTCCATAGGGCTAAAAAGGTCCTCCATAAAGCAGACACCTCCATTTATAATGCACATGTAGTACCTTAGTGAGAAGGGAGGTCACTGGACAAGACCTTCCCAATACTTCAGTAAGGGAAGGTTAGCTAATGCTTTGACATTGTAAAGACCAGAGCATGATCCTGAAGAAATGGGATAGCCAAGTGGAGTGTAAAGGGTATAACCATCTGGCTGGAGCCTAGAGCATTGCCCACAAAGGTCAATTCAAGGGGAAGTAGCTTTGAAATAAACTTTTAGAATGCTAGAATGAGGAGTCTCCAATTTTTTTGAGGCTGGCAGGGCCTAGGATTTAGGGGTGAATTACCACATTGATATTGATTGAAGATATCCTTTATTTTCTTTACATCTGTGCCTTATAAAATTGATTAGACCATAAGGGTTATTGGTGTTTCTCAGCCTATCTTCAACGGAAGCCATTTTTCTCTTCATCTGCTTTTGCAATCTTTTATACCACATGCCTTTTCTCTTACTTTTCCCACTGCTACTTTCTTTTCCATTTTCCCTCCTCCGTGGCACTTCCCCAAGTTTTAGTTCCAGCCCAGTCAAATGCAGATGCTCCTTAGGTGCCTTTGAGAACTGCTAATCACTGCCATAGATTGTGGAGACAGTTCTGTTTATAGGGACTTTTTTCCTGTAAGGCATCAACATCCTCATCACCTTAGCTTCATGCTAAGGGCTGTTGTGTTTGTTCCTCTGTGATAAACCTGGGAGATTTGAGAATCCTGTTTTGATTGGGTAGATTTTGAAGTAAAGCTGCTTCTTTTGGTTGAGTCCCTCTCCTTCCCCATCACCCATCTGTCTCAGTGATTTTCTTGCAACTAGTTGTGCTGTTCGATAGAATTGGAAACACTGCAGCTTACATCTGTCTGAACAGATGGAATTCATTTTGCATGAGTGTTAACTGATTCATGCATTGCATAAAGAAAGCAATCTGTGTTAAAACACTGTGACATTGTAATGAAGCATTATCTTCTGTGTGCTGAAACCTATTTGCTTATAGAAGGTTAAATTCTTTGCCTTTGCCCATGTGCTCACACACTACCCCCATGGTCAAGCCCAGAAAAACTTTAAGGACAGAAAGCATACCATGACAATGGGAGAAAATGAAAACTGAAAGGAAAAAAATATTGATGCAAAGGTGGCTTTTGATAGCTAAGTTCCCTTTTATTTTTGTAGTGTATGATCCTTCAGAAAGAGAGAAAAGAATATTATGGGAGGAGGCTCCCCACATGGAGCCTCATCTTTCACTAGATGATGATTTTACTCTATAGAACATTGGGAATGTTTTTAGAGTGTTTGACATAGTATGGACCCTAGTCACACAGTTTCTGTGTACCTTCCTTAGCAGAGCACATTTACAGACTGTGACTTTAAACTTGAACTTGTGGGGATCCCTGGATGGCTCAGCGGTTTAGCGCCTGCCTTTGGCCCAGGGCGCAATCCTGGAGACCCAGGATTGAGTCCCACGTTGGGCTCCCAGCATGGAGCCTGCTTCTGTCTCTGCCTCTCTCTCTCTCTCTCTCTCTCTCTCTCTCTCTGTCTGTCTATCATGAATAAATAAATAAAAATATTTAAAAAAAATAAACTTGAACTTGTGACCAGCAATGAAGTTTTTATAATATCACCCATCTCTAGCACTGACCCTCAGTACTTTTGTACTTTTGTACTTGTAGACAGTGATGTGTGTTTCACATAGCAGTGCATTGAGGTCTTTCTTTAGTTGCCTATTAGTAGCTATTCATTTATTTCCAGCAAATGGTGTATGGATCCTACAGCCAAGAACACTGCACTTTATTTTCCATTTTGTGCAATTCACTGTTTGAATGCTGTAACGCAATAGAGAGAAGTTCCATTTACAAATGATGTTACTACATATTTTGACCTATTTTTACCTGCAGGAGTAATAGCAAGGGTAATAAAATTCAGTTGAAGCTGCTATATAAGCACACATAACTGCCTCAAATTACAGGGCAGTTTCTAAGCTACAAAGCCACTGAAACCATGAAGGCCATCTTCCGACTCCTTTCATAGTTCTAATAAGCATGACCATGACTGTCCCATATTTCTGGATGAAGAAAAACATTATTCTGTTGGATTATGCTTTTGGTCAACTACAAAATTTCTGTTTCAGTACGTATGCTTTGGCTCCATTTAGCCAAGTTTTGGGTAATTTGGGGGTTTGCTAAGAAAAAAAAGAGGTGAGGAACTTGGAGCTCTCACCATCTCATGTCCTCACAGTTGACATAACCACAAGGGGTATAAACAGCAGATATTTGGTGAAGAAACTTTGGGAATAGTAGCCCCGGATTAGAGGAAGTATGGATAACAATTAGGTAATGTCACCTGACAAACCAAACTTGTACCAATTTGGCAAGAGACTTGGCAATTTTATTACTTTTGTAGGTCATGCCCTGACCTCGAACAGCTCATATCTTCTCCCTTGAGGCTCCGTGACTAAAGAGAGCTCTGAGGAATTTTGAGTGGCTTCTCAGTGGAACCACAAAGATGATTATAGGGTCAGGAAAATTAAATTAACCTGTGGCCAAATAATGGCCTTTGAGTTCCTGGAGTACTCTGCTGCAGTGCAGCATTTCACAGTCTTTGTCAGGAAACTCCAGTGTATCATGGGGCACATTGGACTTTGGGCTCCTTCTCACTCTTTTCCCATGTAACCTGGCATAAAAACTATCTTTGTGTTTCCTATCATCACACACATATATACATATAAACACCTTTGCCCATACATCTCCTCCCTATTTAGAGCTCCATACGGAGACTGATTTGGTTTAGTTCAAATCATACTTGCTAAGTGCTGGTTATTGCTAGGTATTGTGCTAGACTCTAGAGATATATAGAAAAAAAATTCCTTTAGAGAGTTGCCAGTCTAATAGTGGAGATGTGTAGGTAAATAGATTAGAATTGACCCTTGAACAAGGTGGGGGTTAGGGGCACACACCTCACATGATCAAAAATCCATGTATAAATTTTGACTTCATAAAAACATAATTACTGATAGTCTACTATTCCTGACAGCCTTACTGATAATATAGACAGTTGATTAACACATATTTTGTAAGTTATATATATGTATATGTTATATGTCTTATACTATATTACACTGTATCGTATATAATAAAGGAAGCTAGAGAAAACAAAATGTTGAAATCATAAGGAAGAGAAAATACATTTACAGTACTGTACTATATTTGTTAGTATTATAAATTTATATATTTATTGAAAAAATATGCATATAAGTAAACCTGTGCAGTTTAAACTTGTGTTGTTTAAGGGTCAACTATAATTAGGTAAGAGGAACTTCTGAAGCCTCAGGATTATGATGTACTAAATCATAATGTAAATTTCATTTATGTTACTGAAGAAATTTGAATGCAAATTTATTCCTATATTTACAAAGATACGATATTTCTTCATAGTGACCTAAAAGTCATGACTGTGTCATAAACAATACATATAAAGTCCAGCAGCAATCTCTTTGTTACTATTCTTGAAGGAAGAGTAGTTCCTATGCCCTTGACCCCTGAATTGCAGTGTTTGCCCTGAAAGTTGTAGAAGCTTGATTACAGAAGGTTTCAATCCTGAAGTGCCAAGGTTAAAATAGTATTTATTTAACTCTAGGCTTTTTGCTCAAAGCCAGAAATATTTGCTGCTGCTTATTCTGAATTCTCTCCAAATGGAGAAAGTCACACCCAAAATGAATTTTCCAACTTTGATACACTTGGCTGTATCAAAACTTTTGTGATAATGGGGTGCTCATGCAAATATCAAATCAGAAACTCTCTTCTATTCTCTTTATCAGCTAAATGACTATTATCCCTAAATCAAATATAATGAGCATGATTTTGGTGGCCTAACACTATATTAGGCTTGTGTGAGTTATACAAAATGTGAGTTTTAATCTTGTCAGTTATCAAATAGTACTTATCAAACAGCTACATATTTGTGAGTTTCCTAAAACTTTTAAAGCAAATCTAAATTTGAAGTCTCTGGAATTCCTTTAAGGAGCTCCACGAACAGGCAGCATCTCTTCCTTTGACAGCCTTTAGAAATAAATAAATCTTACTGATGGATAAGGTGTTAGTTGAAGGATAACTGACATGTTCCCTTATATGTTTCCAACTCTACCCACTCATCACTACAACCAGTCTGTACTAGATTCTCTCCAATCTCAGCCACACCTCCAAAGCCTAACTGTTACAAATCTATATATCCCTTTGGGGTTGTTGAGCTTACTGGTGATGATTAAGACTGAAAAATGAAACAAAATGAAAAGACTTCCAAATAATAATTAAACCACCATTACTTCTCATTTCAACCATTGGTTAAGTAAAGGTCCTGCTTAGAGGCAGGACTTGCTAATCTTGAGTCATCTCCAGCCTCATGTCTTTATTTTTCTGCAAACACAACGCTGACATAAACTATCCTGTTAGCCATATTGTCTCATCCCTCCACAGCATAGCACAGCACAGCACAAAGTACTCCCAGATGCTGTTTATGGCTGCACTCTTGGTGGCCTTGAAGCATCACTTAGTTTGTTTGTTCGGAGAAAGCTGGCATTCAACCAAATGACTAGAAGGACAAAACTGTGTGAATAAAAAACAAGGTTACTAAATGGACATGAGTGTAGTGAGTGCCTTGTGGCCTTCCGCCACCACAAAACCAATTGAAAAGAAAGAAAGAATGCCCTGGGGATTATGTGGTTTAGATCTGCCAACAGAAGGCAAAGCAAATAACTGAAAGGACAATGTAGGAAGTACTGAATAGTTGACAGTCTTTCCACAACAGTTTCCTTAATTACATGATTAAAAATAAAGTTTTCAGCCTAATCAAAATTACAAGGCCATCAAGGACTGTCTTGTATTCTTTCTGGGGAAAAACATAGTAATTAACTGCCACAGAATGATGGATTTTTCCAACACAGCTGTTACAACTGCTATTTTAAATCATTTGTTATGGTTTAAAATGTGTAATCCCCAAGAAATTGATCATTACTGCAATTCAGTACTGGTTTTTCAGTGCCTTAACCACTCTGAGCTTTGTATTCAGACTATTAACTAACAGAAGCCAGTCATAAAATATTAAACAACTAATGGTTTATTATTCCATGATGACTTCTGTTTAATTTTCAACAATATTTTATTTTTAAAAATTTGTACGCTGAAGTTTCGAGCATGACAAAAACAGGTGCACTCTTGCATTCTTTCCTTTTCATCTCTTTTTAAGGCCACTCCCACTTTTTCCTTTTCTTTTCTTCTTTAGTGGCTGTGCCTTCATACTCAACATTGTCTCATAGCCTTTGTTTATGATGTGTCACTCATTGGGTCAACCCTACCTACCCTTCAAAATTTGTTAAAATGCTATTCAATCTTTATGGCCCATTTGACATTCTGCCTCTTCCAGGAAGCTTTTTCAGTTACTCTATTCATCATTCACTCAACTCTTGTTTGTTAAAATGGTCTTATGTAGCAGGTATTATGATAGACACTAGAGATACCAAAATAAAAGGAAATATTCCAAGCTTTCAAGAACTTTGATGTTTTGGGATGCCTGGGTGGCTCAGTGGTTGAGCATCTGCCTTCCACTCAGGGCGTGATCCTGGGGTCCGGGATCAAGCCCTGCTTCGGGCTCCTTGTGGAGAGGCTGCTTCTGCCTCTGCCTATGTCTCTGCCTCTCTCTGTGTGTCTCTCATGAATAATAACATCTTTTAAAAAAGAACTTTGATGTTTCACTTGATGTTATTGAGTAACTAAATCCTTTATAAAACTATGTGCTTCATAACTAGATTTTATTATTTTCATGTATTTTTTTCATTATCATTATCTGTATGTAACTAACTTACTCTTGTATTGTCAGTGTGGTTCTGTATTTATAAAGGATTTGAGAAGACTGAGTCCTACCTAGGGCTCATCACCTATTCCCTGCTTTACCACTACCTCTCTCTCTACTCTCCCTTCCATGACTATATCTATCTCCGAGATTTGCTAAGAGAAATAATGAATAACTGGAATGGCTATTTATTTCCATCTGAATAGGACAAGCCTATAAAACAAAAAGTGGAGATCTTAAGATGATGTGCGCCAAAAGGAAGTATGGTAGACTAGTTCATCAGTTAGAAGTCAGCACAGCTGTCTTAAGTGACCAGGATACTATTTATAATTTTCTTCTGCAACAATTAGGTAACTTAGAGTTTGATTCTGGATCCCCAAAGTACAAGTTGACTGGCTTTATTACTTTTGAGATATTCCCCCAAATTGGAAGTAATCTGAAATATAGCAATTTGATTTTCCAAAAATAAATTTGAGAAGTTTGGTGTTTAATGAAAACTAGTACAAGTCTAATTTGCAAACTAGAGGATTCTTTTATGACCACCCCTTCATTTTTTGTTATGTATATCAAGATATTCCCGCATTGATTTTTGTTTAAAGCAGGTACATACATTTTAACAACTTTTTTTTTATGTGACCAGTATTCTAAATTCAGGAACATGTCACATTTTCTATTCATAGGACAGACCCAGAATGCTAATGTTCAGCTTGGAGCCATTGCAGAACAATAGAACCTTAATACACTGTTTTGCCTGGGGGAAGCCGCTTATTTAATTATCTAAATGAATTACATAAGAACGCAAATTCTTGCTAAATTGAAATCAACACATTGAAGAATTTATGTTGTCTCCTGGATAATTTCAAATGGTTCTGGAAAAAGAATACACATTTTCCCCAATTACTATATTTTAAAGCACAGCCCTTGAAAATAGTTGTAAGAACATAAATTATTCAGGGATTTTTTAAGGATTTTATTTAAGATCTTCACATGGCATCACATATTCATTCTCTTGAACCCCTTAAACTATATTTCACCCCCAGGAATTCATGTAGTCATTAGTCTTTGCATTTGGTTTTATTCTTTGTTTCAGGTGTAGACATCTTAAAAACTGTAAATTCCTCTAATAAAATTGTGACTTTGCACTTTGAGTATCCCTTCTCACTCACCTTTACTTTGCTTTCCATTCCAGACACCTGCTACCTTCATTCATTATAGCTAATGGACAGCCTTTCTTGGAACTCTTCAGATTCTAATCCTTTCCTTTCTCCACCTTCTACTTCCATCAATACCTAACTGTTCATTGCCATTCTTGCAGTTATCTAATCTGATCACATAACTCATGCTAAAGTGTTAATGACAAATAATAACTCAGTATGTATTTATCCCAGCTGACATTTCAATAATCAGGAAGTTTTGTTACCTTAATAAAATTTAGGACATAACGAATGATTTTTGTACTTTATGACAGGTGATAGGATGGAGGGGGAGTTTTTTGAGTACTTGACCTTCTGGTGCCCCTAAAATCATACTATATGAGATGCATCTATTAATAATTAAACTTGAATAAGTTGAATGAGCTTGCTGACAAGACAAAGAGCTGCCTGAAGTGAAGATAGAGATACTTGATTCCAAATGTCAGTAGGTTTGAGCTTCCCATCAAAAATGGCTACAAATTATTGTTACTACATATCATCTTATGTTACTCAAATATGAGAGGGCTTGTGAACTTATAAAATAAACTTAAGCAGCAGTTTCTTTTATTATAATAATAATTAAAGCTAGAAGAATTTTCTTCTCCTTGTTATGTGATGCTTGAGAATTAAAAAGTCATTTTTTGCATGCCAACTCTGTTTCAGGGATCTTTGTTAATCCTGTGCAACTGGTGACTCCTGTATGATACTAGGGGTATTATTGATAGTAGGAAAAACACATTTATAGTTTAAGGCATTCCTTGTTATTTTACTGTATAATATTCACAAAGACCAGTGAGAACTGTGAGGCTATTTAACAGTCTAGAATGCAAAACCAAACTTTTTTTAAGCATTCTCCCTGTGTGTTTTCAACAAATGGTGTTTTAAATTAATTTCTTATAAAGCATATATTGTAATTGAGAAAAGGCATATCCTATAAATTGGATTTGCTGGTTTGGGTTCAACATCTCATTGAGGGAGACAATCCATGACAACATGGCCTTCAGTTGAGATCACAAAACAACTTCTATACGGCCCGTGATCCACAAGGTGGCACCACTGAGCAATTAGTTTATCTTAAGATGACTTCTAGGTTCTCTAGATAATGCTGAAGAATAATGTTATCCCTTTTCAAAACCAATATCAATCACTTCTAATGAATAGAGTAAGAAAGGGAAAAATTATGACTTTACAGTGGATAAACTTTGCAGACATCACTTTAACCAAGTACTCAAGGTTAACATCACTGGTGATCAGTCATTGTTATACCATGTACTCCTGACATGACATGGTGAGAAGGGCACTTCACCTTTGTGACATTTTTTTCCTCAAACCCATAACCTGAGTCTAATTATGAGAAAACATCAGACAAATCCAAAGTTAAGTATATTCTACAAAATACTTGACCAGTATTTTGTCAAGATCATAAAAAACAAGAAAGAAGACTAAGGAACTGTCACAGATCAGAAGGGCCTAAGGAAATATGACAGTTAAATGGAATGCAGTATTCCAGTCTGGGTTTTACAAAATAACATTAGTGAAAAAACTGGGGAAATCTGAATAAGGACTACAATGTAGTTAAGAGTATTGTACCAATATTAATTCTTAGTTTTGACAATTGTACTGTAGTCATATAAGATGTTAACATTAGAAGAAGTTGAGTGGAAGATAAATAGATCTTTGTGATGTATGATCTTTGAAACTATTCTCTAAGTCTAAAATTATTTGAAGTAAAAACTTTAAGTCAAGGAACTCTCAAAAATACTAGGTTAACAGGCAGCAATTTTCCATTTATTTATTATATGGATATACCAGAAATCTATAAAAGCTTGAATAATGGTTAGGCATATTAACCCAGTATATGGTTTCAAGATCTGGAGTTTATTTCCTCTACAGACACAGTGAACATATTTACCAAACCCCACAGTAGGATACTTTGTTTGACAAAATATGTTTATGTAACTTTCAAGTGAGAGAATATATCACAGGTAATAAAAACCAAGTTGATTATCTCTGTTCTCTGCCCTTTGGTGGCACCTTTCAGTTATCTCACTAAATGTGTGTTATGAGATTGATAACTGTATTCTAGCCTTGCCTTTTAAAAACTCTGTGGCTTACTAACCACCGGTCATATGAGACAACATATGGATAAGATCTTTCTAATAAGCCAAATGTTTGTGTAGCACAGAATAGGAGTTTGGACTATAAATATCCTCTTAGAATCAACTAAGGAAATATTTTTAACTTCCTTTTTTTTAAGATTTTAAAAATTTATTCATGAGAGACACAGAGAGAGGCAGAGACACAGACAGAGGGAGAAGCAGGCTCCTGGCAGGGAGCCAGATGCAGGACTTGTTCCCCGGACTTGGGATCATGCCCTGAACCAAAGGCAGATGCTCAACTGCTGAGCCCCCCAGGCATCCCCATTTTTAACTTCTTTAAAGGATGTGTGAGAACCAGTTTTCAACATGTTATATCTGTGCATACAGATATGAGAAAATTTTGACTTAAAAATTCTTATATAAATGATTAAGAAAACAATAATTTATAAGCCTTGATAAGAGCTAAATAAATAAAAATATTAATGTATATTTTCTCCCAGAGATGCAAATTAATTTGGGAGTCTCCAACATATTCACATGAAAAAGAATGAAATTGGACCCCTATCTCATATCACTCACAAAAATGAACTCAAACTATGTTAAAGATTTACATAACCTGAAACTGTAAAAATCCTAGAATAAAACATAGGTGGAAAGATTTCTTGACATTAGTCTTGGCAATGCTCTTTTGGATATGACACCAAAAGCATAAGCAACAAAAGCAAAAAAATAAATGAGACTACATCAAACTAAAAGTTCTGTACAGCAAAAGAAATCCTCAACAAAATAAAAAGGCATTGTATAGAATGGAAGAAAATATTTGCAAACCATCTATCTGATAAGAGGTCAATATCTAAAATATTAAATTCTTTTTTTTCTGATCAGTCAATAACCTATAGATTTTCCTTTCCTTAAAAAATTCTAGTTTTTGGTAGCTATCATGCTCCACCCAAAACCACTCACCTGATTTTAGACATTTCGTTATACATTAATTCATAGTTTCTGAACCCTATACCAAGTCTAGCCTATTCCCTTATCTTGATTGATATCCTTCTATGTGTACCAATTTCCTAGGGCTGATGTAACAAATTACCACAAACTGGATGGTTTAAAAGAAAAAAAAAACCGTTCCCTCACAAGTCTGGAGACTAGAATTCTGAAATCAAGGTGTCAGCAGAGCCATTCGTCCTCTGAAGTCTCTAGGGACAAAGTCTTCCTTGCCTGTTCCAGCTGTGGGTGATGCCAAAAATCCTAATTGTTCCTTGATTGAGATACACATCAATTTCTGCCTATTTCCTCATATGGCATTCTCCCTGGATATCTATGTCCAAATTTCCCTCCTCTTAGAAGGACACTAGTCATTGGTTTTAGGGACAACCCTAATCTAGGATGACTACAGCTTAACTTGATTATATCTACAAAAACCGTATTTCCAAAAAGGGTCACATTTACAGGTACCAGTGGTTAGAACTTCAACATTTTTTTTTGGAGGACACAATTCAACACAAAACATCTTGACCTAACTCTTTCAGGCTTGACTCCATAAACTAAAAACAGCAACCCATGCCACTTCCCATCAATGCTGTAACCATCTAACCAGTATAATTATTTAATGCTTAATTATTTGTCAAGAACTGTGGTTAAGTCAAGGTGGCAGCATTTCTAGAGCTACTTTAGTTACTGAAAAGTTTTCTAATCCATTTCTGACACATGGCCCCATTTACAAACAGTGGCATGCTCAATAGGATTGAAGTAACCTTAAATGTATGGGATTAAAACCTATCAGTCTTATCAGTGGGAAAAAATAGAGAAGTGTTGACATGCTTGTGTACCATGTAACATTGGTGGTAATGGTAGAGAGTTCTTTTCCTTTTGATTTTCTTTGATGAATTGGCTTTATTTTGATGAGAGAACTTGTAGGAATCATCTCAAAATAGCATTCATATACTTCAAAGTAGATGCTTTATAAAAAGAGATTTGACAACAAACAAGTAATATACTTAAGGATCACATTTCTGAAATCAGTTGATCTTTTGCATCACTCACTGACAGGTTACACCAAGATATTAATACTATTCAGAGACACCATTCCTCATTTGATCATTCTATAAGTAAAAACTGTTGCTGTCTTTCACATGAGAGCTGTGACTAATGACAGTCCTTTTGTTTGAATACCCCTGTATTTCCTACAGCTGTGGCAACAAATCCATGTATTAAATACCTAAAACAACAGAAATGTATTCACTTACAGTTCTCAAGACTAGAAGTCTGCAGGGTCATTCTCCCTCTGAAGGCTCTAAGGAAGATTCCTTTCTTCCTTCTTCCTAGCTTCTAGTGATTGCTAGCAATCCTTAGAATCCCTTGGCTTATAGCTCCATCATTTCAGTTTCTTCTGTCTTCACATGACTCTCCTCCCTCTGTGTGTCTGTGTCTCTGTGTCCAAATCTCCCTCCCCTTTCTGTTACCAAGACAGCAATCATTGGCCACTATAATTGACTATAATCCTCATTTAACTGGACTACATGTGCAAAGACATTATTTTCAATTAAGATCACATTCTGTAGTTATGGGTTAATCTAAATTTTTGGGAGACACTGCCTAACTCACTACAGTGCCCAAATCAAATCTTGTGCTAGATAAGGCATTATATTTTAAGTTGAAGTCTTACTCATATAAATACAAAACTGAATTTTTCTATGACTACAAGTTGAAATATTTTTTTAAGATTTTATTTATTTACATAGAAAGAGAGTGAGTGAGTGGGGGGACAGGCAGAGGGAGAGGGAGAGAGGGAATCTCAAGCAGACTGCACTGAGCACAGAGCTGGACACAGGGCTTGATCTCATGACCCTGAGATCATGACCTGAGCCAAAATCAAGAGTCAGATGCCTAATTGTGCCATCCAGGTGCCCCTACAAGTTGAAATATTTTAAAAGGCACCAGCCACAAAATGAGAGCTCTGATTCCTAACCTCTGTGTCCATTTTTGAAAATTATAAGTTTATAACTTGTACTTTCATTTAGGATAAGACTAAATTTTTGGAACTCATAATGTTTCCACTACGAATCTTTCAGGGGCACCTGCGTGGCTCAGTTAATTAAGTGTCCTGCAGTTGATTTAGGCTCAAGTCATGACCTCAGTGTGGTGAGATCCAGCCGGGCATGGGGCTCCATGATCAGTGCAGAGTACTGCCCCTTCTGCTCCTCACCCTGGTCTTACTCTCCCTCTCTAAAATAAATAAATAAATAAATAAATAAATAAATAAATAAATAAATAAATAAATATGAGGCCAGCATCACCTTAATTCCAAAACCAGACAAAGACCCCACCAAAAAGGAGAATTACAGACCAATATCCTTGATGAACATGGATGCAAAAATTCTCAACAAGATACTGGCCAATAGGATCCAACAGTACATTAAGAAAATTATTCACCATGACCAAGTAGGATTTACCCCTGGGACACAAGGCTGGTTCAACACCCGTAAAACAATCAATGTGATTCATCATATCAGCAAGAGAAAAACCAAGAACCATATGATCCTCTCATTGGATGCAGAGAAAGCATTTGACAAAATACAGCATCCATTTCTGATCAAAACTCTTCAGAGTGTAGGGATAGAGGGAACATTCCTCGACATCTTAAAAGCCATCTATGAAAAGCCCACAGCAAATATCATTCTCAATAGGGAAGCACTGGGAGCCGTTCCCCTAAGATCAGGAATAAGACAGGGATGTCCACTCTCACCACTGCTATTCAACAAAGTACTGGAAGTCCTAGCCTCAGCAATCAGACAACAAAAAGACATTAAAGGCATTCAAATTGGCAAAGAAGAAATCAAACTCTCCCTCTTCGCCTATGACATGATACTCTACATAGAAAACCCAAAAGTCTCCACCCCAAGATTGCTAAACTCATACAGCAATTCGGTAGCGTGGCAGGATACAAAATCAATGCCCAGAAATCAGTGGCATTTCTATACACTCACAATGAGACTGAAGAAAGAGAAATTAAGGAGTCAATCCCATTTACAATTGCACCCAAAAGCATAAGATACCTAGGAATAAACCTAACCAAAGATGTAAAGGATCTATACCCTCAAAACTATAGAACACTTCTGAAAGAAATTGAGGAAGACACAAAGAGATGGAAAAATATTCCATGCTCATGGATTGGTAAAATTAATATTGTGAAAATGTCGATGTTATCCAGGGCAATATACACGTTTAATGCAATCCCTATCAAAATACCATGGACTTTCTTCAGAGAGTTAGAACAAATTATTTTAAGATTTGTGTGGAATCAGAAAAGACCCCGAATAGCCAGGGGAATTTTAAAAAAGAAAACCATATCTGGGGGCATCACAATGCCAGATTTCAGGTTGTACTACAAAGCTGTGGTCATCAAGACAGTGTGGTACTGGCACAAAAACAGACACATAGATCAGTGGAACAGAATAGAGAACCCAGAAGTGGACCCTCAACTTTATGGTCAACTAATATTCGATAAAGGAGGAAAGACTATCCATTGGAAGAAAGTCTCTTCAATAAATGGTGCTGGGAAAATTGGACATCCACATGCAGAAGAATGAAACTAGACAACTCTCTTTCACCATACACAAAGATAAACTCAAAATGGATGAAAGATCTACATGTGAGACAAGATTCCATCAAAATCCTAGAGAAGAACACAGGCAACACCCTTTTTGAACTCGGCCACAGTAACTTCTTGCAAGATACATCCACGAAGGCAAAAGAAACAAAAGCAAAAATGAACTATTGGGACTTCATCAAGGTAAGAAGCTTTTGCACAGCAAAGGATACAGTCAACAAAACTAAAAGACAACCTACAGAATGGGAGAAGATATTTGCAAATGACGTATCAGATAAAGGGCTAGTTTCCAAGATCTATAAAGAACTTATTAAACTCAACACCAAAGAAACAAACAATCCAATCATGAAATGGGCAAAAGACATGAAGAGAAATCTCACAGAGGAAGACATAGACATGGCCAACATGCATATGAGAAAATGCTCTGCATCACTTGCCATCAGGGAAATAAATAAAATCTTTTAAAAAATAATCTTTTAGAACTTTTTCCTTTCATAAATATCATTGTTCTCATGACTGAGAGCATACTAAACACTTTACAGGTCATTGGATTACTTATGTATCACTCTTACCTGTGATCATTATGGCAAAACTTATTTAATGTATAAGAGGGGTCCAGTGGAAAGATGTATCTGCATAATGCCACATAATCAGTTGAAAAAATGTTGAGTATTAGCACCTCCTTTTTCCCTATCTTCAATCTGAAATTTTTACTTTTCATATAGATGCTCTGGTGCCATGTATATCTAGACTAAAGATGCTAAGGAAACAGTGTCTTCAAATGGCCAATAATGTCCACTATTTTAATACAAACACAAAAAAGCAAAACTACTCCATAAACTTGCTTGATTTTTCAAGTGAGCTAGTTGAAGTTTCTTTTAAAATATTCATAATTTAGGGGCACCTGAGTGGCTCAGTTCATTAAGAACTGGACTCATGATCAGCCCGGGTGGCTCAGTGGTTTAGCACTGCCTTCAGCCCAGGGCCTGATCCTGGAGACCCAGGACCCTGCATGGGGCCTGCTTCTCCCTCTGCCTGTGTCTCTGCCTCTCTCTCTCTCTCTCTCTCTCTCTCTGTCTCCCATGAATAAATAAATAAAATCTTTAAAAAAAGAGAGAACTGGACTCATGATTTCAGCCCAGGTTATGATCCCTTGGGTCATGAGATCAAGACCTGCATGAGGCTCGTGCTCTGTGGAGAGTCTGCTTAAGATTCTCTCTCCCTCTTCCTCTCCCTCTCACCCTGCTTGCACTCACTCTTTTTAAAATAAATACATCTTTTAAAATAAAATAAAATAAAATAAAATAAAATAAAATAAAATAAAACACTGATAACTTAATATTTCTGTTCTCTGTAGAATACCTGATATTTCTTCTATATGTAATATGCTATTTTCCATAATAGGCTATGATGTTTGACCTTATTTAATTATTTATTATTTAAAAATTTTAATTCCAGTATAGTAAACATACATTTTATATTAGTTTCAGGTGTACAATATAGTGACTCCACAATTCTTTTTTTTTTTAATTTTACTTTATATTTATGATAGGCACACAGTGAGTGAGAGAGAGGCAGAGACATAAGCAGAGGGAGAAGCAGGCTCCATGCACCGGGAGCCCGACGTGGGATTCGATCCCTGGTCTCCAGGATTGCGCCCTGGGCCAAAGGCAGGCGCTAAACCACTGCGCCACCCAGGGATCCCTACAATTCTATACATTACTCAGTGCTCATCTCATAAGTGTAGTTTTAATCTACTTTACCTGTTTCACCCATCCACACCACTCCTTTTTAGTAATCATCAGTTTGTTCTCTACAGTTAAGAGTCTGTTTTTTTATTTGTCTTTTTTATTTCCTTTTCTCATTTGTTTTGTATCTTAAATTCCACATATAAGTGGGGGCGCCTGGGTGGCTCAGTGGTTGAGCGTCTGCCTTTGGCTCAGGGCGTGATCCCGGGGTCCTGGGGTCGAGTCCTACATCAGGCTCCCCACAGGGGGCCTGCTTCTCCCTCTGCCTATGTCATTGCCTCTCTCTATATCTCTCATGAATAAATAAATAAAATATTTTTAAAAATTCCACATATGAGTGAAAACATATGGTATTTGTCTTTCTCTTACATATTTCACTTAGCATTATACTCTCTAGCTCCCCATGTTGCAAATGACAAGATTTCCTTTTCATGGGTGAATAATATTCCATTGTGTACATATATGTGTATGTATATATGTATATGTATATATGTATATATATATATATGTGTATGTATCTGTTCTCCTATCAATGCGTGCTTCTTGATTGTATAGATAGCATTTAATGTTTGTTACTATCCTGTGTTTCAGGGACTCCATGAAAAAACTGGTGCATTTACAGCTGTTAAAGTAATGAATGCTCGTAAGGTAATATATCTTGTCCATATTCTGTTCATTTAATGGACTGTTTATGGTGTTGGGATAAACAGCTTGGAAAATAGATGTGTTTTAATCATTAGTATACAAAATTATAATTGTGTTAATCTGGATTTTTATATTTATCAATTAATATTTCTATCCATTAGTATCATATTTTTATTATTGATTTATTGTTTTTACACATAAAATGTTTCACTCACAGTGAAAGGTCTACATATTTTGGCATTCTTTAAGAATGAAGAAAATATCTATATTCCTGTCTACTTCTAGTTATCTGTTTCTAGGGATAGCAAAGAGGAGATTTCCTCTAATATTGTGTTCATTCTCCTGTTTTCCATCATATATTTCTCCCTGACCAACCTTTCCTTTTGAGAATTGAGGCCATTAGATTCTCAATGACAGGCAGAAGGAAAGAACTTGTCATAGATGCACATTTTTCAGGCATTTTCTGACAGATAAGCAAGAGGGACAGTTTAATTGACATTGTTCCTGCTAACATTTGTAAAGTTGTGTCATGGTTCATAACATATTGTCATAGAATTTGTTAAGCACTGATTTCTATCTTTTTTCTTCAGCATGAGTGCCTCACTTTTCAAGATAATATTAGCATGAACATAGCAAAGATAAAAAAATTTTCACTTCACTATACCCTAAAGAAAAATTCTCAAATGTTATGACTGAAAAACTATACATATTCACTGAACTGTTGTCAATGCCATAAACTGTTCTTTTCCAATTTGTGCAGGGAGTGAATTGCTGAAACTGTTTAAGGAGTTTTATGGTTTTTATTTTGCCAGTAAATGTCAAATGTTGAAAACCAATGTGAATTTCAAGGAATTTTGAGGTTTTGTGGATTTATTTTGCCCTACAAACCATGTCTTCCAAATAATCAGCCTAGTACTTTTTGAGTGTGCCTTTCTAAAATAATTATTTCCTTCTTTTGACTTGAAAAATCTTTTACATATATTTAATTTACCTTTTAGGTACTCTAACTTTTGAAATATTTAAAAAGTATGTTCAACCCATAGATAGTTTCAATTACCTTGTTTTATAAGGAGAAATAGCACTTTCCTAACATCAAATGGTAATGTTCCCATTAACATGGCAGTTAAATCTGTTACTATGAATTTAGTGCCAAGTTTCTGTATATATAAGAATTTGATTTTTTGAAGTAAAATTATTAGTGAAAATTGAGAGAGGAATAATATTATGTTACTCTTCCACTTAGTGCCAAAAGAACACAAAATATTTAAAAATAAATCATTCTCCGAGTGTACCAGTGGATCTAATAACATTTTGTTCTTGATTTTGCAGACCCCTTTACCTGAAATAGGAAAGAGAGTGAGAGTGAATAAATATCAAAAGTCTGTTGGATGGAGATACAGTGTGAGTACTGAAAGTCCCCTCTAGGTCTCAAGCTGTCTTTCCTTTAATTTTCAACTTTAAACTAACCCTTTATATCTTTATCTTTAGAGGGACATCGCTAAAATATTCTTGCCTGGAAGTGATAACATATTACCTTTTAACACATTCATTCACATAGATTCAATCATTGTACTTGAACACTAACATCTGTCATAAAGCAGGAGCTAGAAGAAATGGTTCCCTGAACAGATAAGTGTTGACAGCAGGTGAAGAATTGATTATATCCACAGAGCATAGAACCCTCTAGCTGAGTAGTAACAAAAGAGATAAAACCAAGAGAAAATTTTTCCTTGAATTGGCCTGCACAAGGTCTTTTTTACACCTTTCACATGGTATTCCAGACTGACTGGCTATTCCCCCATTGTGATTCTAACAACATTGCTATTGTATATGAGCTAAAGGAAGACTATCCTTTTTTTATTGTAAGAACAATAGCAGACAGAAAACCACAGACTATCCAAGCTAAGTCTTCACACATCTGGCATAGTACTTGATTAGATAACGGAGTGTGAAGATCCTTTCTACTTGAAGCTTTTTAACTGTCTTACAAAGCAGTCTCTATGACTCTAATAATTTTCTGGCTCTAGAATAAGGTCAGACAAAGAAAATTCTTTTTTGGTAGATGTTGGTGATCTATCAAAATATTCTGTGAGCCTAAAGACAGAATTCCTGCTCTTATCAATATAATTCATTGATATCTTTTTTCTTACTTTTCTCCTCAGCTATCTGGTATTCAAATATTTTAAACCTTTGTGCCTTAATAAATATTATCTCAGGATTTAAAATAACGTTTTCCATTAGCACAATCACATTCAGAAAACATTTGTATTTATATTAGAAAGGTATTGGTAAACAGCTTCATGATTCATCTAATAAGTACCTGGCTCCTGTTTTATTTACAATGTATCTCAGGACACAAAGCATATCCAAGTGAAAGAGTGCTGATTAATAACATGGTTTGGTAGATCAAGAAGCTGCAAAAGGCTAAGGAATGAAAAATATAATCTTTGACTAATTTTGGTCTCATCAAACATTTCTGTTAATAAGTCCCTTTAAAGATCTTTCCCCAAACCTCTCTGGTATTCTTTCCACGGGGAAAAATATTTTGGTTCTAGAACTGGGTGAAATTATAAAGGAAGTTGTGGTATCCTTGAGCTGCTTATTTTTGACGAAAAGTAGGATGTTCAGGCTACTCTGGGATCAACTGGCCCTGAGCCAGGAAATGCTATAGCATCATGTTACTGGGATGTGTGTGAGAGTTTTAAATTACCCACTTGGCCTGATGGATATAATATACTTATGTATTTTTCACAAGCTCAACTTCCTGTTAATTGAGAATGGCAAACACACTAATGCTTTTCAAACATATCTGATCTTGGTTTACTGGTTTTGGGGGAGTTT
The DNA here is from genome assembly GCF_011100685.1 of Canis lupus familiaris. Lineage (NCBI taxonomy): Eukaryota > Metazoa > Chordata > Mammalia > Carnivora > Canidae > Canis > Canis lupus. The sequence goes on from NC_049260.1 coordinate 80,007,315, forward strand.
ATATTTATGTGGGAAACTCACTCTTAAAACTTTTCTAATTGGTAACTTAGAACTCTCTGATTATATATTTTAGTAAGAAAAATAACTGTTAGCTGATCATCCAGTTAGTATCTCTAAATCATCCTGAATCCTTGGGGATAAGAATTTTGTGACTTGTACACACATCTCTTTGGGTCAGGGATTTATGGAAATAGCAATAATATGGAAGTCCAGACACATGAGTTTAAATACCAAGCCTATCACTAAATTGCTAAGAAATACTTGGAAAACTGGTCTTACCTCTTTTGGCCTCTGATTCCTTATAGGTAAAATGGCACCAGAATATTTGGCCTACTTATAAACAGGGTAAAAAATATGATCAAATGCAACTGCATAGCTGTCTGGAGCCCAGCTATTCTCCTACTTTTGCTTGGGGACATGAACTTTCTAACTCAGAAAAAAAAAAAAGCTATTTGATAATTAAACTATGAAACAAGTTAAAGGACTCAGTCTGGCCCTTGCTTCTCTTTTACATGTACTTTGTGTTCTTACCCTCACATCATCAACTCATTCCTATTTCTTGCACCCTTTGTGAATTCATATTCCTTTAAAGATAACCATGGTGCCTTGCTAGGAACTGAGAGTGTCCATGTACATACAGAACTGCTCGCTCCCAAGGTTTTTTCTATATGATGACAGATGATGTTACCATTTCAAAGGAAAGCCACATCAGAGGGAAAGCAGAAAGTTCAGTGGTCCTACATGGCAAGAATGAAAGTCACAAGGATCAACTTTTAGCTTTGTGGAAAACAGGTTAAGGGAATTCAAAGGGAGCTTATTAGCTGAGTTTCCTTAGGACGCTGGGATGAGGTTGGAACTTGAACTTCTATATAATTCTCATGCTACAAGTTGATTGTTTTATTTATTTCTGCCTTTGTTACACAATAAATACAAAGAAAGAACCTGTCATTGGATTTCCAGCTGGAGAAACCATGCCCTGTCTCCTTCCCCTAAAGACAAATAGGTGTCTAGATTTCTTTTCTAGTTGTTGAATATTTATGGAAAATAAATGTTTATCTACTGGAAAATCCCAGGGAAACGTTAAAAAATGTTCTGCAGCTGCTAGTAATTTCTCTGATATTTCAAACTTTTTACAAGTTATATTACGAATATTTGGGGACATTTCAGAACCTAGTACATTGCCTTATATTTATTTCATAACTATTTTTAAAGTCTAATCACACTGTAGCTAAATATTTTAAAAATGCCTATCTTTTCTACTGGGTTTCAGAAAATAAGCTAAGAAAGAAAATGAAAGCTGACTAGATATATTCAGCTATCTATTAATTTCAGCTAAAAAATGTATTTTCCTTAACCCCCAGGGTCATCAAGTCAAGGTAATTAAAGGAAATTCTGAGGAGAACTAAAGATATAGGTTAATTCCTTGATACTTTTCATGCTGGTTGACCCTTTTCTGATTCATTGCCCCAGAGAAGTCAAAGGTCTTTTTTTCCTGGATTTCAGGACAGGAACTCAACTATTTTTAATTGAAATGTCTTCTTTTCTATTTTTGGTTATTTGAGGAACCTCCATACCATTTTCCACATTGGCTATACCAATTTACATTCCTGCCAACAGTGCATGAGAGTTCCTTTTTCTCCATATCCTTTCCAACATTTGTTATTTCTTGTGTTCTTAACTTTAGCCACTTTACTAGGGTAAAATAAGTCAGACTGAGAAAGACAAATACCATATGATTCCACTCATGTGCAATCTAAAAAAGCCAATGAATAAACAAACAGCAGAATCAGATCTATAGGGCAGCCCCAGTGGCGCAGTGGTTTAGCGCCGCCTGCGGCCCAGGGTGTGATCCTGGAGACCTGGGATCGAGTCCCATGTCGGGCTCCCTGCGTGGAGCCTGCTTCTCCCTCTGCCTGCGTCTCTGCATCTCTCTCTCTCTCTCTCTCTCTCTCTGTGTGTGTGTGTGTGTCTCATGAATAAATAAATAAAATCTTAAAAAAAAATCAGATCTATAAATACAGAGAACTAAGTGATGGTTGCCAGAGTGGGGGAAGTGAGGAGTTGGGTAAAATAGATGAAGGGGAGTGGGAGATACAGGCTTCAGGTAATGTAGTGAATTAGTCACATGGGTGAAAGGTGCAGCATAGAAAACATAGTCAATGGTAAAATAATAGCATTGTATGATGACAGATGGTACCTACACTTGTGGTGAGTATAGCATAATGTATAGAGAAGTTAAATCACTCTGTCATACACCTGAAACTAATGTAACATTTTATGTCAACTATACTCAAATTTAAAATTTTAATTAAAAAATTACTTACACTTTTCGGTCAAATAATCTTTTCTTTACATACTACAACATATTTACTTTGTACAGTAAGAGTACTCTTAAAAAGATTATGTAAATTGAACTTTTATAGATGTATTAGGTGAGCTTTTTTATTATAATCAATTGAAATTTAGAGCAAGTAGGAATTCAAAGGACCCAGGTGGTAAATCCATTTGTCAAGTGTAATCACTTCCTGAGTCATTTCATATCACCCTCAACTTCATTATGCACTATCCTGTGTTCATCAATGATTATGTCATTCATGTATGTGAATCTTAGTTCCTTGTATGTAAGTTCATTTAAGTTAAGGATATGATATATAAATGCATAAAGAAATTATATGCTTATTGGAAATTCCCAACAATTTAACTTACTTTTCTTAAGTTAACATTTTAAGATATTTTCTCCAATGCATTGCACCTGTATACACATAAAGTGTGATTATTTTTTTAAAATATTTTGTTTATTTATTCATGAGAGAGAGACAGAGACAGAGACACAGGCAGAGGCAGGCTCCATGCAGGGAGCCCAACGTCTGACTGGATCCCAGGTCTCCAGGATCACATCCTGGGCTGCAGGTGGCGCTAAACCGCAGTGCCACTGGGGCTGCCCAAGTGTGATGATTTTTAAATTATTGAGAAGCAAAGAGCTTTTTATCGATTGGCTAAGAATAGTTACAGATAGATTATGGAACATATGGGAACTACTTGGTTGTCATGGGACAAGGGTAGAGCTGAGTCTTAGGGAGAGAGAATAGCTTCCTATTTCACTCCACTATAACAAATAATGATAGAAACAAAAGTTGCTGATGTTTGTAGGTTGGGGTAAAAAGTGGAGAAAGGTGTATAATTCTGATAACACTCTAATGAAAATGAGAAGGTCAAGTAACAAAGATACTGTATGATAATACCTTGCATTTATAACATTCTTCTTTCAAGGACTTCAAAGAACTTTAAATAAATTGTCCTATTTGATTCCACTAATTTTCCATGGAGATGGTAATGGCTGCCAATGTCCATCAGATTTCTGAAGATGAATTCAACCTTGGGAAGATTAAGTGAATTTCCAACCTTTAGCTATTATTGATAAAACCCAGGTGTACTAATGCCCAGTGTAGATGTTCTGCTCCCCCCTCCTTTTTTTTGAGAGGGGGGGGGATGAGGGAAGGAGGCAGAGGGGAGGAGTAGAGAGAGAATTGTAAGCAGGCTCCACACTAGGTGGAACCTGAGATCATGACCTGAGCCAAAATCAAGAGTCAGATGCTTAAATGACTGAGCCCAGGCACCCCTAGATGCTCTTTTCTCATGACATCATACTGTCTTCTACTAAAAATATCTCTTGAAATTATGTGTTATACCTTGGCAATCCCATCCAAAAAGATAGCTTCAATTATCACTATAGAGGTAATCCTCAACAACAACAGTACCTTTAGCCCTGATTTGTCCCCTGAGTGGCACATGCATATCTTTATTCTGTGCAATTCTATGCATCCATATAAAGGAAGTACATTTGTGTTTATTGATATAGAAACATGCACTTTAGGTATTGAATAAGACATGCAAGTTGCAGAATAATGAGATATATATATTCTGGAGGAATAAAAATATTTAGAGGAATATACACTCAACTGTTACGACTAATAGAAGAAAATATTCAGTGAGTGTACAGCATTTACATATTTTACTTCATATATAAATACATTTTATTTATAATTTATATATATAAATACATTATGTACTTATACATGTATGTATAAATGACTTTAAGCATATCTTTATAAAAGATTAGCAAAGATCAAACCAGTACCTTTAAGATACAATGACTCACAAACCAATCAACTCAGTGTGGTACAGGCATAAGGACAGAGATACCAATCAGTGGAAAGGACTATTTCTGTATATCAATGGTGGATTTTTGACAAGGGTGCAAAGACAATTCATGAAGAAAAATAGTCTTTTCGACAAATAATGCTGAGACAACTAGATATCCATATGTAAAAGAATTAACTTGCACCCCTAATTTATATGAAAATTAACTCAAAATGATCAAATACCTAAATGTGAGACTAAAACTATAAAATGCTTAGGAGAAAACATTGGGATAAATCTTTATGACCTTGGATTTGGCAAAGGATCCTTAGATATGACACCAAGAGTATAAAGAATAAAATAAGAAATAAATAAATCAGACTTTATCAAAATTGGAAATTTTGATAATCCCACAGAATGGGAGAAAATGTTTGAAAATCATATACCTTATAAATACTTGGATGTAGAATATATAAATCTTACAATTCAATAATAAAGAGACAACCCAGTCAGAAAACAGAGGCAAAGATTTTCAATTAGACATTCCTCTGAAGATCATATACAAATGGCTAATGATCATTAGTATGATTAACCATCAGAGAATTGCAAGGGAAAACCACAATGAGATACTACTTGAAACCCCCTAGGATGGTTATAATAACAAAATACAAAATAATAAGTGTTGGTGAGGGTATGGAGAAATTGGAATCATCATTGCTGTTGGGAATATAAATATATGCAGCACTGTGGAAAATGATTTGGCATTTTATCAAAATGTTAAATATGGAGTTAACTTTCGACCTAATCACTTCCTTCCAAGGTATATACCAAAAATAAATAAAAACACATATTCACAAAAAAACGATATGAATGCCACAGTAGCATTATTCATAATAGCCAAAAGGTGGAAATAACCCAATTGGTGAATGAAAATGAATAAAATAATAATATGTAATATAATATGGATGAATCTTAAAAAAAAGTTATTCACGAAAGTTCACATACTATATGATTTTCATTTATATAACATGCCCAAGATAGACATAGAAAATATATTAGAAAATTATATTTTCTATAGAAATAGAAAATATATTAGTGGTTGATTAAAGCTGGGATGTGTGTGTAGCAGAATTTAGGAGTGATAACTAGAGTATGAGGCTTCCTTTTGGGGTAATATAAATGTTTTAAAATGGATTGTGGTGATGGTTGCATAATTTTGTAAATATACTAAAAACCTTTGAATTTTATACTTTAAATGATAAATTTATGGTATATAAATTATATCTCAATAAAACTGCTACAAAATAAATAAACAAAATTGTAATGATTCTATTCAGTGAAAACTTTATACAGTGGCCATTGCTGCTGGTGCAGGGATCAAACTTTGAGAACCACTGAATTAAAGGATCTTCAATTAAGCTTTATTTTTCCCCCAAATTCCTGGTTAACCAGGGGTCTCCATTCTCTGACAATCCTAGTTGAGATTTTATTATCAACTGCTGTGTGGTACAATGGGTAGCCATAGGATTTCCTTTGTTCTACTGTAGTTTAGGATCCCATAGTCATTAACTGGCATAGCTTTAAGGGCTTTATTGTCTATCTTCTATTCTTATTCTTCAGGATGAGGAAGAGGATCTCAGGACTGAACTCAACCTGTTGAAGAAGTACTCTTTCCACAAAAACATTGTGTCCTTCTATGGTGCTTTTTTCAAGCTGAGTCCTCCTGGTCAGAGGCACCAACTTTGGGTATGTATTTAATTACCTTGATCTTATTTCCTAAGACTAAGTCTCAGTTGAGGAAATACACTTTAATAAGCTGAGATGTCACTTTTGTCCACAGGAAAATTTAAGGACTCAGCTGCTCAAAGTAGTATGACAAAATGTAATCTGATTCCTGGATGTGGGAGTGAAAAATATGGAATAATTTCAGTAAACTTAAATTCCTGTCAAGAGGCTTTAGGGCAAAATAGGGGAGGGCTCAAATAAACACTGGGAATATTGAACATATTTCTTTTCTTTTTTTTTTAATTTATTTTTTATTGGTGTTCAATTTACTAACATACAGAATAACACCCAGTGCCCGTCACCCATTCTTCCCACCCCCCGCCCTCCTCCCCTTCTACCACCCCTAGTTCGTTTCCCAGAGTTAGCAGTCTTTACGTTCTGTCTCCCTTTCTGATATTTCCCACACATTTCTTCTCCCTTCCCTTATATTCCCTTTCACTATTATTTATATTCCCCAAATGAATGAGAACATATAATGTTTGTCCTTCTCCGACTGACTTACTTCACTCAGCATAATACCCTCCAGTTCCATCCACGTTGAAGCAAATGGTGGGTATTTGTCATTTCTAATAGCTGAGTAATATTCCATTGTATACATAAACCACATCTTCTTTATCCATTCATCTTTCGTTGGACACCGAGACTCCTTCCACAGTTTGGCTATCGTGGCCATTGCTGCTATAAACATCGGGGTGCAGGTGTCCCGGCGTTTCATTGCATTTGTATCTTTGGGGTAAATCCCCAACAGTGCAATTGCTGGGTCGTAGGGCAGGTATATTTTTAACTGTTTGAGGAACCTCCACACAGTTTTCCAGAGTGGCTGCACCAGTTCACATTCCCACCAACAGTGTAAGAGGGTTCCCTTTTCTCCGCATCCTCTCCAACATTTGTTGTTTCCTGCCTTTTAATTTTCCCCATTCTCACTGGTGTGAGGTGGTATCTCATTGTAGTTTTGATTTGTATTTCCCTGATGGCAAGTGATGCAGAGCATTTTCTCATGTGCATGTTGGCCATGTCTATGTCTTCCTCTGTGAGATTTCTGTTCATGTCTTTTGCCCATTTCATGATTGGATTGTTTGTTTCTTTGGTGTTGAGTTTAATAAGTTCTTTATAGATCTTGGAAACTAGCCCTTTATCTGATATGTCATTTGCAAATATCTTCTCCCATTCTGTAGGTTGTCTTTGAGTTTTGTTGACTGTATCCTTTGCTGTGCAAAAGCTTCTTATCTTGATGAAGTCCCAATAGTTCATTTTTGCTTTTGTTTCTTTTGCCTTCGTGGATGTATCTTGCAAGAAGTTACTATGGCCGAGTTCAAAAAGGGTGTTGCCTGTGTTCTTCTCTAGGATTTTGATGGAATCTTGTCTCACATTTAGATCTTTCATCCATTTTGAGTTTATCTTCGTGTATGGTGAAAGAGAGTGGTCTAGTTTCATTCTTCTGCATGTGGATGTCCAATTTTCCCAGCGAACATATTTCTTTTCAAATATAGTTTTGCTGCTTTTAACTTTTTATGTACATTTGCTAGTAAATTAGAGGTATGGCTAAGAAGACTATCTAATAGACTTGCAAATAATGACTGGATAAATATCAATTCTAATTAGCATTTGGCATGAACATATGAAAGCATTTAAGTTTTTCTAAGTATATGCATTTATGTTTAAACATAAATCCCAGGAGTTCTTTTCTAAATGGTTAGTTGACTTATCCTTTTCTTAGTCTATTTATGCCTATACTATCACAAATTACTGATCAATGAGATGTAAATTTTAAAGGGTATCTATAACTTACACTATAGTTGCCAGAATTGTTGCTGCTTCCCACTATAGCAGAAATAGTCATATAACAAGAAAACTGAGCTTTAATCAAGGATAAGTTTATTTAGAAAGGAATACTTAGAACATAAATGAAGCCAGTGTACACTTGCTGGCTACATTCTATTTCCAGTTCAAATCAAGAATAGCATTGTTTTGGGTTACCTGGGTTGCTCAGTCAGTTATGCGGCTGCCTTCAGCTCAGGTTATGATCTCAGGGTCCTGAGATCAAGCTCCAGAGCCCCACATTAGGTTCTCTCCTCAACAGGGAGTCTGCTTCTCCCTTTCCCTCTGTGCTCTCTCTCCTTCTCTCCTTCTCTCACTCTCTGTCAAATAAATAAATAAAATCTTTTTAAAAGACCCAAAGAATAGCATTGCTTTTAAGAATAATAACAGACTTTTCAGAATCTTCAGTTGGCAAGGAAAGATTGTGATACTTCATATAATGGACATTAGGAAGCAGGACTGGGAACATTATAGAAAGATTTTTTTTATAGAAAGATTTTCAACAAGGGATTGAATTGAAATAGTTTTTCTCAAACTTTAGCATGCATCAGAATCTCCTGAAAGCCTGATAAAACACAGATGGCTGAGCTCCATAGAGTTACTGATTCAGTTATTGTGGGATGTGAGTCCATGAATTTGAACTTGACAAATTCACAGGTGATATTGATGCTACTGGTCTGGATACTACACTTTGAGAACCTCGAATCTTTTCTTTAGCCCTGTTTTCTTCCAAATGTCCAGTTGATTATATCCTCTATTGTCTGACAACTCCAGTTGACATTTTATGAAATATTACCACACAGCTTTAACAGCAACGGGTATATTTTTGGGATACAAAATTTGTCTTTCAATATATTTTTACTTACAAGTTTTTTCATTTTGACTATATAGTAGTCTCCTTATTGGATACATTTATCAGTACTCAGTTCATTCAATCATTTAACATATTCATTTAAAACCATCTATTTGCCATGCCTTCTGCTAGATTTTGGAGATAAATGAATAAACAGAATAGACTTGTCCCTGACCCATCAGAGCTTACAATCCATTTTCAATGACTGGTATCAGTCAAATAATCACACAAATGAATAGGTAATGGTCTGAAGGGAAATAACTTGCTTCTATGTGGGCACTTAATCTAAATTAAGTTGGGGAACAAGAAACTCTTCTTTGAGAAACTTTTTCCTTGAACTGAGATCTGAAGGATAAATAATTATTGTGGAGGTAGGAGTTTTTATGGGACCATTTGCACTTTCTTCTCCATGTAAATCAAAACAAATAGGAAGTAAGTAAATTACTAAATAACTACCATTTATAAAGTGTATTTGCTGGGCATCATGCTTACAAAGCTGGGAAAATAATTGAGAATGTCTTACATTCCTTTCAGAGTAGAGCTCTTCTGACTCAGGTAATATTAGCAAGATTTTCCAGGGTGCATCTGAATGAATGGCTTTAATTCAGGTTTGTTGTGGCTCAAAATGACTTCCTTTTCTTCCATTACCACAGCTGTGCCCATATTTAATATAATTAATAGTTTATATATTCATTTATATTTTATATATAATAAATAGATATTTTATAGCTATGTATATATAATATATATTTGCATATATATAATATAGTTAATATAGTTTAATAAAAATTAAACTTTTGTGGTTTATCTGTAGTACTGGTTTTGTTAGTCTGTTTCTTTTGTTTCATGAGAGCATACTCAGGTGAAACACATGCAATACTATTAGTTGTGAATGAATATAAATTTAAAAAGTGATTTCCTGAAAAGAAAATGTTAGTATTCCAGAAGGAAATAAGGTAGACTTTTAAATATTCATAATTTGCAGCCTATCTTTTTGGTTTCCTTATTCTACAGCAAAAATTAACTTGCCAACAGTTAAAAAAATACATGTTTTGTTATATTTATATAGCAGTTTTGATGCATAAACCTGTGCTTAAAGAAAAGTTTCCTGGGTTGATTATACCTAATCTCTTTCACATTGGCCAATCCTTTAGTTAGCTCATATGGGAAAGGAAATTTACTAGCTGGGCACCTAATTCATTGATGGCAAAAAGGTAAATTTTCTGAGAAATTGAGTTTATTAGTGAAGTAATATCTGAATGAGATGCTATCAATAATAATAGTCTTAAAATAGACTTTCCTTAGCAATAAATCATTTGGAAAAAAAATCTCTATAGGAATGTAATTGACAGTTTTCCCCTTGGAATTGTAGTTTGCCAGTATTTTAGGGAAAATAATCTAGAATTTAAAATAAAAACAACAATAAAAACAAATCTAGTCTTAATTTCGATGTATAAATCCCTTTGAGATCCTTCTTTCCTGCTTTTTCACTTGCAATCAAATAGTTCCCTTGATGGTCTTTCTCCTTGCACTCTGGTCATCACTCAGGTTTGCCTCCCGTACAAGCTTATTTCTAAGGGCATGTAATCATTCTGTTTTCAATAAACTGAATGTTCTTCCTTCTCAGTATGTTAAAATACTATCTATCCTTCAAGGCTTAGATCAAATTCCACCTCCTAGTTAAATATCCCTGGTGTAGTACCTGCTTTTCTTCCTTCTACAGATCTTTGGATATGTTCCAACTCTTTAATTCCACTAGCCTTTAGAGACTTCCACCAGACAATTGAGCCAGCCTTTGCGATGTCTTAATCTCTAAACATCACATATAAATACAAGTCATATGGACTAAAACCCTCCAGATATTTTCAGAGAATTACTTTCTAATTCTTGACACTTTGCTGGCTTCCCTGCAGATGGTGATGGAGTTATGTGCAGCAGGCTCGGTCACTGATGTAGTGAGAATGACCAGAAATCAGAGTTTGAAAGAAGATTGGATTGCTTATATCTGCCGAGAAATTCTTCAGGTAAGTCTTCATGTAGTCATTCTCCTCTGGCCTTAAAACACCTGGAAGCAATATATGCAGTGTACCTTATACCTGCCAATATAAAATGGTTTAAGATTCTGAACATAACCTCTGGATCAGGATACCAAGAAAAAAACAGAAACAAAAACAAACAAACAAAAAACAAATGGCTTTAGAGAGAAAGCAGATTTTCAGGTGATGTCCTTAACTTTAGGTACATTGCAAGATGGGTAATCAGGCCCTTCTAAATCATGGCCTTTAATGGCTGTCAGAGTTAGACTGTTGTGTTCATGGATCATGGAAATAACCATTTGGAATATTAATTACGTTATTTGGATTTTTAGAGTTATTTTTAAAAAACAACAACGTAGCACTATCATTAGAGATTAAGAAAAAAGTAAGACAAAGGTCAGTATTTTACTGAATGACCCCAAACCATCCATAACCATTTTGCAGACAGATACCCTGTTTGAATAATGCCCTGTTTTTAAAACTTGCTTTATTTTGAATACCAAATTGGATGAAAAAATCTTCTTAATCTACCACAATCAAATTTTTCTTTGTGGCTTAACTACTCAGGGTCACCAGAGGAGGATATTAACAGAACTGGATAGCACCACTGATACAATGTTAGAATGTCCTTCCTCTCATCTTAGTTGGATTCACTTGTGCTAATAGTATAAATAGTTGGGTGTAAACTGTGGACTGAATTTAAATTCTGGTTCATCATATATTAGCTTTGTGGCTTGAATCAGTTACCTAATTTTTCCAGATCTCACTTTTCTTGACTGTAATATGGGGTGATATTAGTATCTTCCTCGAAGGATTGTAGTGGCGATTTCATAATTTCCTAAGTATTAGCTGTTTTTACTGTTACTTCTATTATTAATCCCCAGTGATTATCTGGAGCAATCTCCCTGAAGCCAGGTCAGGGGTTAGGCAGGTCACAGGTTAGTTTTAGTGGTGAATAGGCTGGGGCCAGCACGGTAAGCCAATACAAATTGCAAATGCTTTAAAATGAATTTCCATATTCCCCCAATTCCTCAGCCTACAAGGTTGACTAGAAAATATTTTGGATTAAACAAATGGTTGGATGAGGAATAGAGTAAAACAATGGCTGAGCTATGATATTTAAGATGTCCAGGTCTTCACTCTTATGGTTAGTTGGAAATATGGAGACTAGAAAGGAAGGTAAATGGCCCAATGTATACAAACATTACTTTTTGGTGTTTTTTTCCTTTCATGGGTGTCCTGATTTATTTTCCTTTCCTTATAGCCAAAAGTTGTATTTCTGGGAACTGGTTGTAGGAATTCCAGCCTAAAGAAAGAATTTTGTCTGAAAATGCAAATTGGGCCATTTTTCTTACCAAAAGCTTTTCCAAAGATACTAAGAACGGTACCAAAAAAAGAGAAAATATATATACTGATGTGACTTTTTAAATAACTATATATCTATCTATGTGAAGGGTTTAGCTCATCTTCATGCACACCGTGTAATTCACCGGGACATCAAAGGTCAGAATGTGCTCCTGACTCATAATGCTGAAGTAAAACTTGGTAAGTTTGTTCTTATAGTACTTTAAGTGAGGCCCCAGATATTTTAATGGAGAATAACCCTTTTAAGATACTATGTGTTGTTGTTGTTGTTTTTTTAATCATGTCACTAACAACATCTTCTACGTATTTAGGCTGTGTTTTCCTTGCTTACAAAACCAGTCAAACTTTGAAAATTTGTTTAGGGAGGGAGATGGAGCAGGAGAAAAATGCACCTTTAACTGCTTCTCTAAAATCATGTGGTTAAAAACAACTCTGAAATAATAATGGAAAGCTTCCATTTTGGTCATTGTTTTGCTCTCTATTAAGTTATAGGTATTAGATTGATTGCAATAATTGAATTGCATCTTAATTATGTGAAGTTTCTGTGCCATGGACAAGGAAACAAAAAGACAGTTCTTCCACATCACAAAACCATATTTTCCAAAGAATATCAAAGAACTTTTAAATGACTTAACTACACATTGCTTCTTTGGAATTTCCCCTCAAATATATAAAGAACTGATATCAGTTACTCCCATAATATCCAAATCAAGTTTAGAATTAGAAATCAAAAGGCCAGAAAGTCCCTGACTTTCTATTCCAGGATTCAAAATGGCATAATATATTTTAAAATAACACACATATTGTCTCACAGGCACACAGGAAAAAATGTATTGCATCCTTTAATGTTTAAAATAAATATTGTTGGTTTTAAAATAATACCCTATGAATAATAGTAGTACTAGGCAATGTCAGATAACCTCATTGATATAGAATATGAATCACTGGTTATTAGATCATGTATTTTTTAAAAGATTTTTATTTATTTATTCATGAGAGACACACACAGAGGGAGGCAGAGATATAGGCAGAGAGAGAGGCAGGCTCCATGCAGGGAGCCTGATGTGGGACTCGATCCCGGGACTCCAGTATTACGCCCTGAGCCAAAGGCAGGCGCTTAACCACTGAGCCACCCAGGGGTTCCAAAATCCGGTGTTATTTTTAAATGATAATCAATTCTTAGCTACCATGTCTCTAGCATGACCTTATGATAGTTCCCATTTTCCTGATAAACAACTATAACTACAGCAGGGATTTTGTTCATTTATTGGAAGGTTTTCATTGAGTATTTGTGAAAGAAGCTTGTGGATAATTGTTCTTGAAATAAGAAAAGAAGCAATTTCAAGAAAATGTATTATGTCTTAAGTTTCTAAAAGCTACAAGGCTAGCAACACAATTTTAAGACACTGTGTAAATATACAAGAGGAATTTGATCTCACATTCAAATGGTCAGGATACAGAGTCTGTCACAAAGCTACATACACACTATGTTCACATATGGCAGCACTCCCATATATCTGAGTCAAGTTTCTGGCCAACTCAACCATTTGCAACACAGAAGAGGTATTGTAAGTAAATGAAGAGCCACTGAAAACTCTGTCACAAAGTCCCTACACTAAAGCTTATGTACTTTACTTTGTAGGAGAGACCTTTTAGTTAGAATTTAATCAGGCTTATTTTATATACAACTCTTATACATTTGAAACATTTCTTAGATTCCAGTATACTTTTAAGCAGCATATTTATAAGAAGGTTGCAGAAGGCAAACCCAAGGGCATCACAGGGAGTGCTAGAAAGGAAAGAGACTGGAAAGTGATCATATTGTAATTGCAATTGATCAATAATCCTTACATTCTGGTCCTTAGGTCATTAAAGAAAAGTTAAATTATGCCCCTGTTGAGTTCTCATCTCTAATTTTATCTAAATTTCAAGCTTTTAATTTTCCTTTTTCTTCCATCCATCACTCTTTATTCTAATCTTCCCTTTTCATTTTCTTCCCTGAATGTCATATATATTAGCTCATGGACTTCATAGGTATTTCTTGGCCCTTAAAGTTGGCCCTCAGGGATAGTAAGAAAGCTAAGCTCTGATAAAGTACTCTCCTAAAAAATCGAAATAATGAGATTGTTTAATACCCAATGATGATTTTAACATATTACAGATATCTCATGTTTTTAAAAAATCTTTTATTTTCATTATTTTATTTTATTTTTATTTATTCATGAGACACATAGAGAGAGGCAGAGACATAGGCAGAGGGGGAAGCAGGCTTCCTGCAAAGAGCCTGATATGGGACTTGATCCTGGATCCTGGGATCATGCCCTGAGCCAAAGGCAGATGCTCAACCACTGAACCACCCAGGCGTCCCAGATATCTCTTGTTTTTAAGTCCTTCCTTAAAGACTACTTTAAGCTCTTAACTTTTTAATTTTTCATTTCTTCTCCTAAGTTCTTCAAACTACGATTCAGTCAGTGTTATTCTCCATCCTCTAGATTCCTGGAAACCATTCTAAATTAGAAAATCTACTTCATTTTTCATCCCTGAAAAAAAATCATCTACTTTCATTTTTCATCTTATTTTTTCTGGACTAAATAACCCCAGTCTACTTTAGCCCTTTTTTCTGTCTGTTACTGAGGATACCATACTAAATATTTTCATATAATGTATCCCACAGATGAATAGAAGACTGAACTTTTATAGTCTAAACTAAGATATAGATACCACAGTAAATATCTGCATCTGATTCTGAAAATCTGTAGAAGAACTTAAACTAAATGCTAGCAGAAAACTAATTTTTTTAATTGGTGTAATAGGACTTTCTAATGTCATGAGCGGGGCTTCCTAATAAACTACGAATAGGTTTTAGATTTCTTAGATGTTGCCTATAGTGTTGGTCTTCCTCCAGTTTGGTGGCAGGTCCAAACACTACATATGTTATCACTTCAGAGGTTCAGGGTACACTGATGGAACTTTATTTTTAATATTCATGGTAAATGTTCAGCCAAACCTACTGTAGATTTATAATAGCACTTCTGAGTCTCTTTCCAACATAAATAGCAGCAATAGCCTATTTCCCAGTATTCCTGGAGTAGACTTCATGGTAAAGTTTTCTGGGCTGGAATGAAAATCTGTTATCCATTGTGGATTTTGTATTGGCTTTCCAAGTTAAAGCAATAACTTATTGAGCTTTTTGTTACTGATTAATTATTTTGACATATGCTGAATTTTGCAGTGGATTTTGGAGTGAGTGCCCAGGTGAGCAGAACTAATGGGAGGAGAAATAGTTTCATTGGAACACCGTACTGGATGGCACCTGAGGTGATTGACTGTGATGAAGATCCAAGACGTTCCTATGATTACAGAGTAAGTGTGAGGATTCAGATAGTGGGAATCAAAGTTTGGAAAGGACTTTTGACTAATGTTTATTTTTAAATGATAAAAGATTTAAAAGCAGGCAACTCCTTTCACATTAAATTCTAACAAGAAATACTGGCTGCTATTCATATATGTGGTTTGATGACATGCATAAATATATTTTCTAGGAATGTAGACAAAGTAGGCCATTGGAAATTATCTACATTTGAGGAAGAATGTCTAGTTCATGTTGCTTGCAACTTCTTGGGGAAAACATTATATTATGTGGCTTTATATGGAAATTTAACTTCCAGGGGCAGAGAACTTTGTAAACTTAAAAGCGAATGAATGTAAAGCCAATTATTAATCCCCACAGTAACTTAGCTCTAGAAAGAAAAAAACATAATTTGGTTACTCAGGATAATGGGGAAAATCCTTGTCATGGTTCACCTCCAAACCGCTGAAAATCAGTGGAATAGACAAATTAAGTAACAATTCATGATATTTATTAAAATTTCCACTGAAACTGCAATTTGGACAATATATATCTACATACACATTTCAAAAAGTTAATGTGGAAAGAAAACTATCCATTTGCTATAGACTGGAAAAACCACACTGACTCTTCACATCGTAAGTCATCCAAACAATTCATTGTGGTTTTCGTTGTGTGGAACCTAGGACTCAATACTTGAAGTTGATTAATTCAAGTCTCATCTCTTTTCCCTTTCCCTTAAATGCCCTCTGCTTGATCTGCAAGCAGATCTATTGAGAGCTTATAGTTTAGTGCTATTATATGCTATGGAGACTATGGAAGCACAATGTTCTTTTAAGTGGCTTGCTGTAAAAATCTTTTAAGTGGATGCCTTCTACCTGTACAACTTTTAGCAGTATTACAGGGACTTTCACTTATATTAATTATTTATTAATTATTAATTAATTTTTAGCCCCATGTAAATTGAAACAAAGTTTCAACTTATGCCATCACAACCATCCTTTGAAGCTAAGAAATGTATTAACTGAGATTCTCAGAATTCAGTTAACTTGTGTAGGAGTCATTCAGCCAGACAGTGTACTTCCAGCCATGTGCCTTTCTGCATTCTAAAAACCAAAGTACAGTTAATAGTGAGGATATGAGCCTCTTAAAATCTAATTTCCTTGAATAACCGTAATTATATTCTCAATTTGCTATATTCAAGGAACTGACTGAAGTGCTTTTATATATGTTATTTCATTTAATACTCATACCCGTGCTATGAGGTGGATATCATTATTATCTCCATTTTACATAGAGAGAAACTGAGGTACTGAGATTTAAATCATTTACCTAAGATAGCACAGGTAATACATCTATGTGATATGATTTCTTCACAGCAAGCTCCTTTTGATATTTCAGTTAAAGCAACAATAGCAATACATTCAAGACTTCAAGACGAATTTTCCTTACCCTGAATGCTATCCCATATCATCCTATTGTGTAGTGCAGTAATGTCTAATCACAAACTCAGATAACATCTTCCTATAATGCCAGCCTATAAGGAAAGCTTATTGTAGAAAACCCATAAAATGTATCTCACATTGACATTCCCCCAACCAAAAATTGTTTTGAGATTCTAAATACTATTAGTGTCCCATTGTTAAGTGACTTCCGGGGGTCATTTTCTTTCTTTTGCAGAGTGATGTGTGGTCCGTGGGAATCACTGCCATTGAAATGGCTGAGGGGGCTCCTCGTGAGTAAAAATGTTTATTTATTAAAAAGTTTGGGAAGCATGTTTTATAAATTTGTCACTCGTACCAGTCAGCTTGTACTGGCCACACAGGTGCCACACTATTGCCAAACTGTAAATGGTGGCCTTTTCAGTGATTATCAAATGTTCTAGTCAGAATGGCCAGATGTATATATAAGGAGTCTGTGCCTTTCACTTATGATATATTATTTTAGGCTATTGAGTGTTGTTTCAATTTAACCTCAGTAGTATTTGGTACTGACAGCCCTGATAATGAGAATCTAAAGGCATTCCAGTACATAATGATTGGTGGAATATTTAGATTCTAGAACATTTATAGCCACACACTGCTACTGCTTCAGACTGTGGTAGTTAAGAAAATCTTCCAGTGAGAAAATGAGTGAAAATATCAGTGAGGGTGACAAAACATGAGAGACATCTAACTCCAGAAAATGAACAAGGGGTTGTGGAAGGGGAAGTGGGTAGGGGGTTGGGGTGACTGGGTGATGGGCACTGAGGGGGGCACTTGGTGGGATGAGCACTGGGTGTTATGGTATATGTTGGCAAATTGAACTCCAATAAAAATTTTTTTTAAAAAAAAGAAAATCTTCCAGTGTTTCACTGAAATTAAACCAATCCTCAGCCTTGGGAAGTGAGGGGTTTGTGGGGGTTTTTCCATTTATAGTCAGTCGAGCTCACCTTTGGTGCCTTCCTTGCTCATTTTAGCCACTCCAGTGCCCTTAATTGCTCAGAAGGCTCAATTTCTCTTGTTTCTCCCTCATCTCTATCTTTTAAATGTTCTGTCAGCATCCTGTTCTTGCAGGACACTGATTTCTGATAGGAATGTGAAATTAAAATGAACTTGGATATAAATAATGAATACATTCCTACTACTGTTGGATGAGAAGTAAGAGAAATGCCTGGAGTGTTTGTTGGGGAACAGGCAAATGGGGGTGGAATTTCTTTGCTTCCACTTTTCTAGGGAGATCCTATATGGTCCCATGATCCTGCATGCTCTGTCTGTACAATGTCCACCCAACAAGCTTTATAAATTTGGAGTATCATAGTACTGTATTTCAAGGCCAATAGGAGTAATTTCAAGGGGTAGAAATAGTGGTGACATGATTGTTAATAATCCCTGGTGTCCCTTAGAGTATCAAAGATAAGATCAGGTTGTTGCTGCCTCTCTTTTAGTGCCCCCCAAAACTACAAAGTACCTCTGTTGGGTGAATAAAAAATCAACAATGAAAAAACTCTATATACTACATATATAGAATTGATATAAGACTAGGGAGATGAATGTTATTCCTCCTCATATCTTGATTATTTGTTTTTGTGAACATGCTTAGATTGTATTAGATTAAGCAGAAGCTTCTCCTCTTTTTCTATCTCTTTCTCCTCCTCATCCCTCCCTTCCCCATCCCATTCTTCCTATTTTTTTCCTCCTTCCCTCCTCCTCCTCCTCCTCCTTCTTCCTCTTCTCTCTTCACAATATGGTATTTCATATGAGTACTAATGCATATATTTATTTAGGATACATGACTGCAACTAGTAGTATATTTTTCTGTTGTTTCTGAATGTTTCTTAGCATGCCTTTAAAAAAAAAAACTAGCTTTCTACATTTTGAAGATTTGTATTTCCTGGTCATCTTTATTTTGTTTCACTTTGTCATTCCAAAGTATTAAATAAATCATGGGAGGGAAAAGGGGTAAAGAGATAACTCATAAAAGGAGTACAGAGAAGGAATTTTGTACACAGTACACAGATAGTGAACTTCTTACAAAAGGTGTGTGAGGACCAGGAAATTTTTAATTTACAATGAGAGAAAATAGGACCAACACGCCTAAATAAGTAATTGGAATACTACAAATTTGGTTATGAGCAACCTGAAATAGCCACACTACTAAAACATTGGTCTTTCACCTGCCTCCTGTATTGCCTGGAGTATTAACTTTGGATGGGATGGGAATAATTGTCATTAATTTAACTGCAGAACGGGTGGCTCAGCGGTTTAGCGCCACCTTCAGCCCAGGGCGTGATCCTAGAGACCCAGGATCAAGTCCCACATCAGGTTCCCTGCATGGAGCCTGCTTCTCCCTCTGCCTGTGTCTCTGCCTCTCTGTGTCTCTCATGAATAAATAAAATATTTTAAAAAATTAACTGCAGAAATCCTCCATGTTTTGATAATTATCATCTCAGAGGGGGTGGCCCTCTAAAGTGATAATCATATGATAATTGTCTCTGAGGTTCAGATAACAAAAGTTCTTTCTTTGGTGAGTCTCTCCCAGAAAAGTAAAAAGAAAGGGAGAATAACTTAAGCTGTAGAGGCTCTCAGAGGAGGAAAGACCTGTTACCAGTCCATACCAGGACCTTTTTAAGTGCTTGGGTTCATTCTTTATTTTTTTTCTTAAATTCCACATATGAGTGAATCATATAGTGCTTGTCTTTCTCGGACTTATTTCACTTAGTATTATACCCTCTATGAAATGTATTTTTAAAAGAGATTTGCTATTTCAAAGGAATGAGACTCTAATGGTGAAATATTTAAGCATGTTAGATATGGAGTAAAGGGAACATTTATTGGCATTCCTAAGATTAGACTCTCTAGGAAACATCCACTGTTTGACATAGCTCTTGTACTCACCCTCTTGAACCCATCCTGTACTGCATTCCTTTGTGGACTTCTCATTTCCCTTAATGAAACTTTCCTTAGTCTATGCTCTAACTCTTGATCCTTGGGGATGTTGTTAGTTGACTGAATGATACTCAAATATTAACAAATGACAACTGCTTAATATTGTACAAACTCACTTAAAATACGTTTAAAGAACAGAATCTGAAAAAAAAAGAACAGAATCTGGTGACTGGACAGAGTAAAGGAATGAAGATAAATATGATCTTGATCTTTTTTAAAGATTTTATTTATTTATTTGAGAGATAAGAGAGAGCACTAGAGTGAGTGTGCACACAGATCAAGCACATGAGTTGGGGGAGGGGCAGACAGGGAAGGAGAGGGAGAGAATTTCAAGCAGACTCTGTACTGACCCTGATGCAGGGCTAAATCTCAGGACCCTGAGATCATGACCTGAGCCAAAACCAAGAGTTGCATGCTTAACCAGCTAAGCCCCCCAGGCACCCCTGATCTTGATCTTCTAGCTTGGGGATAATACTGCCCTCAATTATAAATCTATACCTTTATTAATTTATACCTATGTAATTGAAAAAATCTTGACCTTTGGACAATTGCCTTTATATCACTCTAAAGAAATAACCCTGGGGAGTTTTTTCCTACTATTACAAGAGGCCAGATTGCATTGTAGTTTTTCTAGATAATGCATTTTAGAGAAGAAAGGATGACTCAAAAGAGTCATTAATATCAAATTGTCCTTACATGAATGACACAGTTATAATATTAGATGAAACATGTTAAGATGTGGAGAAAAAGGAACACTCTTCTAATATTGGTAGAAATGCAAACTGAAAAAAAAAAAAAAAAGAAATGCAAACTGGTACAGCCACTGTGGAAAACAGTATGGAGGTTCCTCAAAAAGTTAAAAGTAGAATGACCCTATGATCCAGTAATTGCAGTATTGGCTATTTACCAAAAAAACTACAAAAACACTAATTTGAGAGTATCTATGCACCCCTATGTTTATTGCAGCATTATTTACAATAGCTAAATTATGGAAGTGTCCATTGATAGGTGAGAGGATAAAGATGTGGCATATATATATTACTCAGCCATAAAAAAGAATGAAATCTTGCCATTTGCAACAACATAGGTGGAGCTAGAGAGTATTATGCTAAGTGAAATAAGTCAGAGAAAGACAAATACCATATGATCTCACTCCTATGTGGAATTTTTAAAAAAGATTTTATTTATTCATGAGAGACAAAGAGACAGAGCGAGAGCGAGAGAGGCAGAGACACAGGCAGATGGAGAAGCAGGTTCCACACAGGGGCCTGACATGGGACTCGATCCTCTCCAGGATCAGGCCCTGGGCTGAAGGTGACGCTAAACTGCTGAGCCACCTGGGCTGCCCCATGTGGAATTTAAGAAACAAAACAAGCTGAGAGAGAGAGAGAGAGAGAGACCAAGAAACAGATTCTTAACTATAGAGAACTGATGGTTACAAGAGGGGTGGTAGGTGGAAGGATGGGTAAAATAGGTGATGGGGATCAAAGAGTACACTTACCATGGTGAGTGCTGAGTAATGTATAGAATTGCTATATCACTATATTCTACACCAGAAACTAATATAATACTGTATGCTAACTATACTGGAATTAAAATAAAAAATTTAATGAAATAAAAAATATATCAAGAAAAAGTAAATTTAAACTATGACTCTTCTTTGGAGATTTTTTGCACTGCCAGCTTTGTTTAACCAAAAGTCAAGAGGAAATAAGTGAAGTCAGACATATATTTATTTTTTTAAAGATTTTTAAAAATTTATTTATCCATGAGAGACAGAGAGAGACAGACAGACAGACAGACAGACAGAGGGAGCAGGCGCCATGCAGGGAGCCCGACATGGGACTTGATCTCGGGTCTCCAGGATCAGGCCCTGGGCTGAAGGCAGCGCTAAACCACTGAGCCACCCGGGCTGCCGCAGACATATATTTAAATGCTTGTAAGAAAGCTTATAGAAAATTCCTCAGATCAATAAGGTAAGGAATTTATATAGCACAAAATGGAATAGACTTTTCTTTGTATAGCTGTATATTTCAAAATGTGAATGGAAGTCCTCCAATTTGGCACGGACTTGAAGTTTCAGATAGTTAAAATTTTTCTTACAATACAAGTAGTTAATGTTTATTAAGTGCCTATTCTGTGCCAGATAGTTTAACATGTAGGTTAATCCTCATGGCAACTCTTTGAAGGAATTCTTGATTTTTTTTCAGATAAAGAAACCAAAGCACAGACAGATAGGTTAAATAATTTGCCTGAGGTCATAAAGGAAGAGCTAGGATTTGAACCCAGATTATATTACTCTAGAGGATGTGTTTTTAATAGTTACACTATATCTACCTCTTTTCCTAGGACTGTCAGTTTCCAAAACAGATTCTTCTCATCTTTTTGTACTGCTAAATTATTCTTTATATATTATTGTGTTTAGGTACTAGTTTGGTTGACACTTTAAGCCTATAATTACATATTTCAATTTTATATCTGTAGATACCTACACCAAAAAATACAAGAGAGTATTTGCGTCCATTTTTGGTTTACTTCTCTAGATAGAAATCACCAATCACAGATTTTAAAATGTTTATCCAGTATAGTTTATTATTTGCTGCATCTCAGGATGTTGAAGTGTGAGGATCTTATATAATGGACTGTTTGCCTTAAAATGAGCTTTTCCTGTAACTACATAATTTTGTATCTATTTATTTCTTAGTGTCTATTAAACATGATATGTGAAAAAACACTGAGAGACCCCTCTGGAATGAGGAGTGTGCTTTGTTGTTACCCTTCTCAGTCATTCTAAACGTACCTATTTTCCTTTGCAGCCCTGTGTAACCTTCAGCCCTTGGAAGCCCTCTTTGTTATTTTGCGGGAATCTGCCCCCAAAGTCAAATCCAGTGGATGGTAAAGATGAATGATTTAATCTCCTAAACACATTATATTGACATTTTTTATGTAGCAAATGAGTTTTAATCAATTTCATAGTCTTGTTTCAACATCTTTGTTGCACAGTATATCCTAAAAACTAATACATTAAGTGGGAGGTCCATGGTATATTATGATGACATTACTGCTCTGGAATTAATGGCATGTACAGTTGTTTCTCCATTAATAGCATGGACCAATAGAAATCATTTGTGACATTTCTCACTGTGCCTAGATAGGCAGTCAGTGATTGTGATATACAGCTCAATTGTTCAGTGCATTAAACTCAACATCCATAGACCTAGAGAAAAGAATTTGTTTCCTCAGGGTGCTACAGGCCAACTAAACTTGGGAAGCCTTTACAACTGAAGCTTTTTGATTGAGTGTCAGAAGCTTTTGCTTATTAGTATTTATTACTTGCCCTGGTAGAAGTGGTGGCTGTGATTTGAATACTGACATTTTTCCTTGTAATTCAATTTAACCCTTCCCACAGATTCAGTCTTTCTGGACACACCTGTTTTCATGGGCCATTTTATAAGATTAGTTAGTCCTAGTGCTATTGACATTACATCTTTGTAGATCATTGCATCTACAACTATGTAGCAATGCATATAGTCAAGTGAAACAGTCAGGCTTCAAAGTATGACTACTGTGGGCTGACCAATCTAGTCCCATGGCCTACATATATCACATTAACCACTCCATTGCCATCACACCACTTAACTTTTTACTGTGTACATACTTCCGAACTCTTTGAAGTTTATACTACTGTTTAAATGCCATTGACTCTGGTTCATCTGAGGTTTGAGTGGTATTGTTGTACAATGTATATTGTCAAGCTGCAGGACATATGACAATTGAAAAGACAATTATAACTAGAGGCAACTCTTTCCAAAACTATAACTTGCAAAGTGGCATGTGTGTGAGGGTGTGAGAAGATAGGGCAGGACTGAAGATGTTCTTTTCTCTTTCACTCATTTCTTTTAGGTCTCGTAAGTTCCACAATTTTATGGAAAAGTGCATGATAAAAAATTTCCTATTTCGTCCTACTTCTGCAAACATGCTTCATCATCCTTTTGTTCAAAATATAAAAAATGAAGGACATGTTGTTGAGTCATTGAAGAAGCATCTTACTGGAATCATTAAAAAGAGACAGAAAAAAGGTTGGAATATGTCAACTTTCATTTTACTGGAATGAATATTTAGATGAGAGAAGAGTTTATTCATTTTTGCAGGAAAAATAATATTTAACAATTAGATTGAAAGTTAAAAATCTGAGGCCTTCGATATTTAGTGTTTCTACTAATATGCCATGTGCAGTTAATTATCTCTTACCTGATTGTCTGCATATATATGATTATAAATTGTTGCCAATTATAACTGGCAAATGTTAATATTTATAAAAACCTTGAAAGTATCTAGAAGAATTTTGTGATGTGCCAATTTTATTTTAAGAAAATTTCTAACTAAAGAAATAAAATAAAATAAAATAAAATAAAAGGTTACAAAATCTATATCTTACTGCTCTTTTTTGGTTGGTTGATATTTTAATTAACTCCAATGAAACAAATGGATTTATAAATATCCATCTATTGACTGTTATTTTGAAATAATTCCTGTGTTCTATACAAAGTTTGTTTTATGCACTAATCTCCAACTATAAGGTGTAATTAAAAGGACTAATTTATACAAATAAAAGTTAGCTTTTATACATTAATGCCAAAAATTACAGGATGGATTTTCATCAAATCCAGAGTAAACTACTTAGGAAGTTTTAAATTTATATTGTATGGCACGTTCCACATTTAATTTGGGACACCATGGGCAGTGTTGAGAGTGGTGATATAATGGAAAAGGGGAAACTGGAAACATAGCAGTAATTCCCAGAATAGCTACAGGATTGATTACAGTAGAGTTTCTTCCATCTACATAACCATATGTATCCTATTTTCGAGTGAGAAGCAGCAGAAATTAATTTATTTAACCATGGTAGAAAATTCACTGGCCAACATCACAAAAGCCAGCCAGTCTCAAATGGGTACAGGAGGACCTCATTTCTATGTGAGAATTTGCTAATTTCCAGAGTTGTGAGACTTCCAGAATGTTACCTATAGGAAAAGTCACATTTATGTGAGGATTACATAGCTGTAAATACAGTTGATCTAAACACTTTTATTTAGGAAATTCAAAAGAAAAGTCTTGTTTGTAAGCTTCTATATTTCAGCACAGAACAGATGAAATGAGAAAAGCTGAACATGTTGAATATCTTAAATACAAAATCTAGAATTTAGATTTTTACCTTCTCATTGGAAAGACCAAAGATCCTGATCCTCATTTTCAAAGGTCCTCATTGAAAGGAATAAAGATAGGGTGGGCCCAAGCCATAAAGTCCTTACTTCTAGATCGCACACCTTTAAGCCATGCTCAACAACCACCTATAGAGTTTCTCTCGTTCCTTTCTCCCTTTGTCTTTCTTGATTATTTCTCTTTAGTATTGCAGCAACCAAATTACTAAATTCCCTTTCTTGTGCCCAGAGAAATTAGTCTGTATGGAATGGCTTCACTATGCTGCAAAAGTGGGCCTAGAAACTAGGATTATTGTCTATATTACCAACCAAGTGTGATTTGAAGGTTTACCTTCTTGTCCTTGTAAATTCATTTGAAATTCTGAGCATTAAAGGGTTAAAATTCACTAAGGTAGATTACTTTAATCCCTGCTGATTTTTATCTATTTTTATCTCTTTTATAAAAAGGAATACCTCTGGTCTTTGAAAGAGAAGAAGCTATTAAGGAACAGTACACCATGAGAAGATTCAGGTGTGTTAGATAAATTATTTATATAACTTGTTGCTAGCAATTTATGTAAGACAGTTGATTCTGTACTGTTGCATTTGACTCAGAAGAGCTTAATCCTTTCTGATATAACAAATAACAGCTCTCTGAATTTTCAAAAGATATTTGAGTGGAAATGTTGAGGATACATTTTTATTACTACTCAAAGATTAATTTCTGGCAATAAAATGATCAAGTAGATTATTAGATAATTAATATTTAGTATATTAGTAATACAAAAACTATTGCAGACATTATATGAATGATTCAAGAAAGATTAATTGAAAATATCTTTATTGTAGAAAATGTCCATTTTTTTAAATAAAAGCATTTCCCCTGAGTGGCTTCACTCCACTGACAATTTTTACTATATAGCAATCATTTGTATGTTTATTTCCAGAGGACCTTCTTGTACTCATGAGCTTCTGAGACTGCCAACCAGCAGTAGATGCAGACCACTTAGAGTTCTGCATGGAGAACCCTCTCAGCCAAGGTGGTTACCTGATCGAGAAGAGCCACAGGTCCAGGCACTTCAGCATCTACAGGGAGCAGCCAGGGTGTTCATGCCACTACAGGCTCAGGACAATGCACCTAGGCCTCTACAGGGGCAAGCCCAGGCACCTCAGCGGCTTCAAGGGGCAGCTCGGGTGTTTATGCCACTACAGGCTCAGGTTAAGGCTAAGGCATCTAGGCCCCTACAGATGCAGATTAAGGCACCTCCACGACTCCGGAGGGCAGCCTGGATGCTCATGCCACTACAGGCTCAGGTTAAGGCACCTAGGCCTCTACAGGTACAGTCCCAGGTCCCAAAAGAGCAACAGGCTCAGGCTCAGCCCCAGACATCAGAAGAGCCACAGGATTTGGACCAGGTGCCAGAAGAATTTCAGAGGCAAGATCAGGTACCTGAACAACAACAAAGGCAGGGTCAGGCCCCTGAACAGCACCAGAGGCAGAACCAGGTACCTGAACAGCAGCTGGAGCTGAACCAGGTACCTGAACAGCCAGAGGTACAGGAACAGGCTGCTGAGCCCACACAGGCAGAGACTGAGGCAGAGCAACCTGAGTCATTGCGAGTACATGCTCAGGTGTTCCTGCCCCTCCTGTCACAGAACCACCATGTGCTGTTGCCACTACATTTGGATACTCAGGTACTCATTCCAGTCAAGGGGCAAACTGAAGGTTCAGCTCAGGCACAGGCCTGGGCACTAGAGCCCCCACAGGCAGTGGGCTCAGTTCAAGAACTGATAGAGGGACTATCAAGAAATTTACTTCGAGCACCAAACTCACATAACTCAAAGCCGCTTGGTCCACTGCAAACCTTGATGGAAAACCTGTCTTCAAACATGTTTTACTCCCAACCAGAACAGGCAAGGAAGAAAAAATCAAAAGTGTCTAGTCTAAGGCAGGCATTGGCAAAAAGACTATCACCAAAGAGGTTCCGGGCAAAGGTATCGCGGAGACCTGAAGACTTGGAGCTCTCAGATGTAGAAGCCTGCAGGCGAAGGCGCCAGCGCAGATGGGAGGATATCTTTAATCAGCATGAGGAAGAATTGAGACAAGTTGCAAATGTAAGAGTTTCTTATATTTTTACTGAACCAAATATGCAGAGAAAACATGCTAGTTCAGGCTCCAGTTTCCCTTTGTAAAACCAAATGAAAGAAACCGTACTTGTCCCCGAGAGAGTATTAACTTAATAATGTATATTTCAAATAAAGTATCTTAAAATTTCCAGATAATTATGACTAAATTTGAGAATGGAAAATTTGCTTGAATGATCCAGGTAATTGCTTAGTATCTTTGTAGAGATAGAGCTTTAATTATTAACCAATAAACGGACATCATATGGATATTTAAAATTACTATTTTGTATCTTTGAAAATTACTGTCATAGTTCAACATTTCAAATATAATTCATTTAAAATAAACACAAAAACAACTTTGGCTTTGTTCTCCTAACCTCTAAGTTAATTAGTCTTTCTTTTCATAGAATGCTGAACTATGCTATTTAAGTGAATTATACTAATTTTTTTTTTAATTTCAGGATGTTTAGATCAAGGTTAAAATGGAATGGAAAAGCAGTTTCCAAAACATTTTGTATTTCCTATATGTATGACTTGTCTTACTAATTTTCCACCATTTTACATAATTAATTTATGAAGTGTCTCCCTAGAACATGACACAGGTTACAAATTCCTCTCTGCACTCTTTTGAAATGCAGTATGTTAATATCTTTATCTTACTTTGGAATAGTCAAAACTTCATTCTTTCAAATTTTCTAATATAAGTGAATATAATTTGGCTGGAGTTGATTAATTCAATCTGGCAGATCTAATGTCACAATAAAGAGTTTGTGGGCCTCATATGCAAATTAAGGAGGTCAACAGGATTAGGAGAGCAGTTGTTTTCTTATACTGCACAGCATCCACTTACATAAAGGAATCCTAAATTAAACGCTGGTGTCAACATCCATTTATCTAATAATAACTAGTGTAGTAATTACAAATGTATCTTGTCTGAACGTCTGGATAAGTGACTTATTTGGTTTGTCCATTGAGCCAATTAAATGAGTGTTATTTCCCTAACACGTTTAACTTGAGAAAAGGGAAAAGCAACAAGCAAAGAAAGGCCCAAAAGGGTAAATGGATGTCTATTCCCAATAAAGGGGGAGATAGGAAGAGAAAGAAACCATGTAGAGAAATGGAGGTATGAGTCTAGAATGATGATATTTGCCTGGAATTAAGGCATCTAAAATGCTAGTGATCAATATCAATGAGCACTAGTAACAAATCTAATGGGTTTTGCATTTATGAAAAAGACTCGCTATGCATCCCTGCAAGACTCAAGGAGGGGAACTGAGTGGGAAAAATTAGAGAGGGAGACAAACCATGAGAGACTCCTCTAACTCTGGGAAACAAACTAAGGGCTGTGGAAGGGGAGGTGAGGGGTGGGATGGGGTAACTGGGTGACAGGCAATGAGGAGGGCACTTAATGGAATAAGCACTGAATGTTATACTATATGCTGGCAAATTGAATTTAAATTTAAAAAATGTAAAAATAGGGATCCCTGGGTGGCGCAGCGGTTTGGTGCCTGCCTTTGGCCCAGGGCGCGATCCTGGAGACCCGGGATCGAATCCCACATCGGGCTTCCGGTGCATGGAGCCTGCTTCTTCCTCTGCCTGTATCTCTGCCTCTCTCTCTCTCTCTGTGACTATCATTAAAAAAAATAAATAAATAAATAAAAAAATAAATAAATAAATAAAAAATGTAAAAATAAGTAAAATAAAAACAAAAGACTCATAGCACTGGTAGCATGACACATACTATTGTCATTCAGTGTTTTAAATATACATCTGAGAAATCATTCTAAAGTGGAAGAAAAAGTCAATAAATAATGGTTGCCAATCCCATGACCCCAGGATCTTGTACAGGCATTCATATATATATATTTTTAATTTTTTATTGGTGTTCAATTTACTAACATACAGAATAACCCCCAGTGCCCGTCACCCATTCACTCCCACCCCCCGCCCTCCTCCCCTTCTACCACCCCTAGTTCGTTTCCCAGAGTTAGCAGTCTTTACGTTCTGTCTCCCTTTCTGATATTTCCCACACATTTCTTCTCCCTTCCCTTATATTCCCTTTCACTATTATTTATATTCCCCAAATGAATGAGAACACTTGCCATCAGGGAAATACAAATCAAAACCACAATGAGATACCACCTCACACCGGTGAGAATGGGGCAAATTAACAAGGCAGGAAACAACAAATGTTGGAGGGGATGCGGAGAAAAGGGAACCCTCTTACACTGTTGGTGGGAATGTGAACTGGTGCAGCCACTCTGGAAAACTGTGTGGAGGTTCCTCAAAGAGTTAAAAATAGACCTGCCCTACGACCCAGCAATTGCACTGCTGGGGATTTACCCCAAAGATACAGATGCAGTGAAACGCCGGGACACCTGCACCCCGATGTTTATAGCAGCAATGGCCACGATAGCCAAACTGTGGAAGGAGCCTCGGTGTCCAACGAAAGATGAATGGATAAAGAAGATGTGGTTTATGTATACAATGGAATATTACTCAGCTATTAGAAATGACAAATACCCACCATTTGCTTCAACATGGATGGAACTGGAGGGTATTATGCTGAGTGAAGTAAGTCAGTCGGAGAAGGGCATTCATATATTTATATGTGATTTTTAAGGAAAAGATACAACAAATAATTGATACTAACTCAAAGTCATAGATCTTTTGAATATCTAAAAATGTACTAGCATTTAGAGATGAATGTGAATTCTTCATCTAACCAAGGGAAAGAAAACTCATTTTCATTACTCTCTTTGAGTTGAAGAAATAATATTGACTGGCTTAAATGTGAGAACAGAAACTTTCCCAAGCTCCCAGAGCTCAATTAGTGAGAAATATTTATACTGCTGTATTACAGATCTTCCATGGTACAGAATGACCAAACTGCCTATGAACTGTGACAGTTTGGGGTTATGAATTAAGCTTTAAACCAGAGATTCTTAATCTGGGCCTAATAGATTGATGCAGGTGGTCAGTGATCCCCTTAAAAATGTATGCAGACATGGGGATCCCTGGGTGGCTCAGCGGTTTGGCGCCTGCCTTTGGCCCAGGGCGTGATCCTGGAGTCCCGGGATCGAGTCCCACGTCGGGCTCCCGGCACGGAGCCTGCTTCTCCCTCCTCCTGTGTCTCTGCCTCTCTCTCTCTCTCTCTCTCTCTCATAAATAACTAAATAAATAAATGAAAAAATATATATATATGCAGACATGTGTGTCTATATGCAGTTAGAATCTCTTCAGATTCTAAAGGGAATCCACAACCAAAAACTATTAGCAACTACTGGTTTAAATCATTTTTAATATTTGAAAACTATTCTTTTAAATTATACATTGTGAGGATAGAGTTACTCTTATCATTTGCATTTTAACAACTAAGATATCTATCTTCCTTTTTGTTTCAAAGGACAAAGAAGATGAATCATCAGACAATGATGAAGTATTTCATTCAATTCAAGCTGAAGTCCAAATAGAGCCATTGCAACCATACATTCCAAATCCTAAAGAGGTAAGTTTCTCAGTATGAGTTGCTGTGACATTAATAAGTGCTGAGAACAGTGGTTCTTAAACTTTTTGGTCTTACGTTACCTTTACACTCTTAAACATCGAAGACCCAAAAGGTCTTTTGTTTATGTGAATTGTGTCACTCAATATTTACTGAATCAGAAATTAAAATAAAAATTTAAAATATTTATTAATTTATTTAAAAGAAAGTAAAAGTATTACATGTCAACATAAGACACAAAATTTTAATAAAAATAACTATTTTCCATTTTGCTTAATGGAAAACAACTGGATTCTCATATCTGCTCCTGCATTCAGTTTGTTGCCATATTTCATATTTAAGTATATGAATAAAAGCTGGCTTCTCACATACAAGTAGTTGGGAATGGAGAATTTTCATAGCTTTTTCAGATAATTGTGTATATTCTTTGATAATACACCAAAACTACATAAGTGGAATTTAAAACCCTATCAGTGAAATTTTAGGTATTTGGAAGTATTAAAATCCATTGTTCTCTTGTATACTATGAGTAGATGTCTTGCTCATGCACAATTTTGTATCTTCATACATTGATCATTTGGAAAATATTGATTCAGTGTGTATGTAGATCTTTCCAAATATTTACACATTTCATTACACAGCATCAAATAAACAGCATTTGTTAATGTCACCAATTTCATCAGAAAAATGATTGAGTATTGATAAGTCATGTGCATGCAACAGATAATAAATTTAAAATTTTAATTTTCACTCCACAGCTCAGTTTTATCATTGCTAATAACGTCAGTTGCTTTTTCCTTGAATTGCGAGGCTAACTTCATGATTTTAAATAAAATGGCTGCCAAATACCCAAACTGAATAATCATAGTTTGTCTTGTCATTCTTTTAAGTAAAAATACTGCCCACAGAACACTTGGGCATTGTTTTGGGATGTAGTTTATGAAAGGATCT
Organism: Canis lupus familiaris; assembly: GCF_011100685.1. Classification (NCBI taxonomy): domain Eukaryota; kingdom Metazoa; phylum Chordata; class Mammalia; order Carnivora; family Canidae; genus Canis; species Canis lupus. Next base: position 80,038,872 of record NC_049260.1, read on the forward strand.
GGGTTATTTAATCTGTGGTATTTTTTTTACACTTCTAGGAATAATCAAGTCAGTTCTCATATCCAGGTTGACTTATTGCCTTACTAATAGTGGGTCAGGAGTCTCATTGTTGTTCTTAATCAGCACAAGGGCCCCAGATCACTATATTTTTCTCTTCTAGATGCTTCAGAATAGTTCACTATGATGTCTTTCATGGATAATTATACTTTTAAAATATGTTACTTTTGATACTAATGGTCCTTTGAAATGAATAACAGAATATCGCTTTATAAATACTAACCACTGGCAGAAGGAACATAAGCTGGATTGTATTATTTACTTACGAAAAGCCTTATGTCTCCCTCTCTGCATTATTAAATTATGGCTTTACTCCTACCCTCAGATAAAATTATTACCTTAAGCATGTGTCTTTAAGCAGGAAATATAATGAGTTGTATCTGATTGGTTTGGAATGCATCATTTGCCTTATATATGCTATTCTTACTAATCATCTTCCCATTTTTTTTTTTGGACCAAATACAGCCAATTTGTATCATGCATTAGCTCTTCTTATTTTTGGCCTTTATCTTTTCTGAGTAATCCTGGCCTCTAGTTTACTAGTTCCTGAGATCAGTTTCATGAACCAAGAGGCCTAGACTGGGTCAATATGATACTAGTTACCTGAATCAAATGTGAAAGAAGTCAGATTTATCATGCATACTGCCAAACATCTGGTTACATTTGGAAGCACTCATTAACAAAACGTGACCAATTATCATTTTTCATTTCTTACCATCTGTCCCTTGGAGTTTAAAGGCAACCTTGGTAAGTTATTACACAGAAAATAATGTAGTGAGGTTAGTATAGTTTCTATAAATTATAGAGTAACTTTATCAGCATGAAAATGCTAGATTTTTAAAAAGTATAACGTTTAATTTTTCCTTCTAAACTAGTATGACTGCCTTGTTGAATGTCAGAATAACCTATTTTTTTGGTTAGCTAAGAATTATTTTAAGTAGAAACCTAATGATATGAAACTAAATAAGGCAAGGCAACACTACATGGTCCTATCTACTAATGTTGGCAGAAAATAAATCTGCCTCACTAAGGGATGCTGGCTCATTATATGTGCTCTTCCTCAAGTATTTTGCTGCATTTGATGAATTAATAATTAATAGAAACCAAATTAATTCATTTAGAACTGAAAAAGTATTGGAACACTGATTATGACATTACAGTCCAATTGTAAATTGGAAACAACATACATTCTTGAAGGTGGGACACTTCTGACACTTGAAAGATTTTAATGATGCATGTGTGTTTGTGTGTGTATTACAACTTTTGAAAATCTAGGGTTAGCTTAAAAGGGTGAGTGAGTGAGAAGTTTGGGCTCAAATTCTGAGTAAGAAATTTGGACTTGATATAAAAATAACATGAAAACAGAGAAAGAACACTGAATTAGAAGTTAGGGAACCCACATTCCAATTATAGATATTGTGTAACTTGATGTGAAATTCTTAGAAACGTGATTTTTCCTCTCTGGGGTACAGGTTCCTTAATAATAGAATTAGGGTGCTTGATGATATAATTTTCAGGATCTGTTATTATACTAAAATTCAAGAATACCATCAGAAATTATGGTTAAGCAGTTCTAATGTTATACTATAAGTAATTATGGGAACAGAATCTAGTTATGAAAATCAGATTTCATAAGTTGGATTTTTAGTAAAAATATCTCTATGTGAAGAAAGGAATTTTTCTCATGAATTAATAACTGAAAAGAATTTATGATTTTTTTTTTTACCAAAGTATTGCATTGTCTTTAAGGTTCAAGAGAGATCTACTTATAATCAGGACTGTGCACAACGTGTCAAGTTCTCTTCAAAGTATGTGTCTCTGATTTCTATATTCAAATTACTCACAGTTTACTATCATGTGGAGAATTCAAGCACATTTATTTGACACCAACTTTTGTGTAAATTCAAAACTAAACTATTAATAAAAACATCGTCATTAGTGATATCATCGGCCTCTAAAACCTTAACTACAGCAATGCATTAACTAGATATTTTATATCTGGGCATACTGCAGTCTCAGTGTCATTTAGTTTAACAATTAGCCAGCAAGATCCACAATTTAATAAAAGAAATGGCAATCAATTCTCTGACGGTGTTCAATTAGTACTTGATAATAAAAAGATGTGAAACTTCGCATATATCATGTAACTTCAATTATACATTTTATCATGTAGTACATCATGTATCTCATGTACATGAACTACATATTAAAGTACACACACACACACACACACACACAAAAGGTACACACACAATTCCTAACTTTAGAAGCTAATGCCATGGAATGGGCAAGCTTGAAATGACCTATTGGAAAAATCAAATCTAAAGCTCATTATTATACCAATGATATTTTATACCAGTAACTATATTTTTATCTCTGAAATATCAGTGATCTTCAGTAATTTTCAAAGATCATATTCATATTTTAGATGTTATATGCAAAGTGCTATATTTGAAAGTTAAATTTACTTATTTAAAGATTTATTTAATTTGGAGAGAGATTGAGCATGAGCAGGAGAGGCAGAGGGAGAGGGAAAGAGAATCTGAAGCAGACTCCATGCTGAGCACAGAACCCAACAACTTGGGGCTCAATCTCACGAGCCCTGAGATCACAACCAGGGCTGAAACCAAGAGTCGGAGTCTTAAATGACTGTACCACCTAGGTGCCCCTGAAAGCTAAATTTTAACATAGATTTTCCTTGAAAATCATACCCCTTCCAACTCCAAATTATAATGAAGAGACCTTAGCCTATATTCATTCACTAAATATTTATTGAGCACCTACTGTATTCAAGATACTGGACAGCATGGTCAGACTGCAAAGAGTTGATAGTATGTAGTATATATATTCCTACCGCATTATTATTTATATTTATTTATTTGTTTTTTCCTACCTCATTATTATTTAAGACACCACATATGTATGTCCTTAGATTTAACTTATGTGCAGAAATCTTGGGAAAAAAAGAAAGCAAGATCAGGAATTTCTCTCTTCTCTGAATTCATTGATGAGTTATCATGGTCCTTCTGACCACAAAGGAGAAACCAGTTTAATTTTGCATATCTTTTTTTAGTATCATGGAATATGTCTTAAATAAAATCCCATATACAAAAATTAATGTTGTTAAGCTAGATTTGGATATTCCCATTATAAAAAGATTTTTGAATTTATGAATAGCAAATATATTAACTTTAAATATAGTTGAATTTATAAAGTTAAATAAAACTTGAGTCTTTCCTGAAATTTGGAGTCCTAGAAAAGACTCTTGACTGTTCTAGGCCTAGATCAATAACCAGAGTCCTTCTATAGAAATTCTGAAGTGACATGAAATTTAGCAGCACCAATCGAAAACAGCTTTCTAAATATTCCCTGAATTTGAAAATTAAAAAATGAAGTGGCCTAATTGTATGTCCATCCATCTATCTAAATCAGGAATAGGTCACTAAAAATTCAAATGCCAAATCGGGATGATAATATAGGAGTATTTGACATAACAATAACAACTTTTTATCTTGATAAAATCTACACATAGACTATAAAGTTATGTTTATCACTGTGTTACTAAGTATATAATAATATCAATATTACCTTAAATAAAGTTTATTGAATTTTTGAAATTAAATATGATATGTGAAGGAAATGTATACTATATGGAAACATTTTATTTATATATTGGAAATTGTTTTTCTGTTCTAGATAAAATAGCATATTTGTGGAAAAAGGAAATTTGAAAATATTACTTAAGTTCTACTGCTTTTTAGTTGATATATACCAATATACTTAAAATTTTTGGTTGGTCTTGATATTGAGCTGTACATTCCCTTTATGAATATTAGGACATGGCATATGCTTTTCTGTCTTTTCATTTAGTGTTCCTCAGCAGTCTGTTTTGGAACAAGCTCTGAAGCCCACTGACATCAGACAAAGGAGTTCACAAAATCCTCAGAATTGCCCAGCGGCGTCAGGTGATTCAAAGCACAAAGTTTAAACAGTCAAAACGCAGAGATAATGTTTAACTGTTTGTATTGCAGAAGAGAAGAAAGAATTTCGAGAAAGAATGAATCAAGTATTAGAGAAGCCAATGTAAAATTAAAACCAGGAGGCCATTGAATTTGGCAATAGCATGGTCAGAGGTGACCTTTAAGTTGGGTAGTAGTTAGAAACGGGTCTAGGGAGGCAGGGGTGCCGATTTTAATTTCTGTACCATGTGGAAAAAATATGGGAAAGGAACCTGGGAGAAGCGTTTCTAACAGGCTAAAATTTATAAGCAGACCTTAAAATATTCACATATTAGATGGAGTAGTTGTGGGCACATGTTATTTATTGTTATTTATCAATTTGTTATTTCACCACCCCAAAATAAATATATACAGTATCTCATAAATATCCCTAAATGTTACAAATCAAAGTTTTTAATCAAAATACATGAAAAACTAATAAAAATAATAGAAAATAACTTATCAATTTGTAATATTAATTTCAAAAAGTGGTTATGATATACTTTTGAGAGTTTAAATGAATTGTAGATTTGTGAAATACTGAAATAAAGCCAAAAGTTCTGCCTTAGGTTATAAAATCTGGCATTGCATATTTTTATGCAATCCAAGTAAGTTCAGCAAGGACAAATGCCTGAATGAGTCCTCAAGTCATCTGTAAAAATGTAGAACACAGATTTTATTAAAGTGTTAATAATAAAAAAAGATATATAGGTGTGCTGTATCAAAATAAATATTTTTCGGGATCCCTGGGTGGCGCAGCGGTTTGGCGCCTGCCTTTGGCCCAGGGCTCGATCCTGGAGACCCGGGATCGAATCCCACGTCGGGCTCCCGGTGCATGGAGCCTGCTTCTCCCTCTGCCTGTGTCTCTGCGCCTCTCTCTCTCTCTTTCTGTGACTATCATAAATAAATAAAAATTAAAAAATAAATAAATAAATAAATATTTTTCAAAGATCTGAACTTAAAATCTCCATAGTTCTTAGGAAACTCAGATAATGGTAGAATTTTTTTTGTATATTTTTTTATTGGAGTTCAATTTGCCAACATATAACACCTACTACTCATCCCATCAAGTGCCCCCCTCAGTGCCCATCACCCAGTCATCCCATCTCCCCACCTCCCCTTCCAATACCCCTTGTTCATTACCAGAGTTAGGAGTCTCTCATGTTCTGTCACCCTCTCTGATATTTTCCCACTCATTTTCTCTCCTTTCCCCTATAATCTTTTTCACAATTTTTTATATTCCCTGAATGAATGAGACCATATAATGTTTGTCCTTCTCCAATTGACTTCATTCAGCTTAATAACCTCTAGTTCAAAAGAAGATGTGGTATGGATATATCCATCTTTCGATGGAAAGATGAATGGATAAAGAAGATATGGACACCGAGGCTCCTTTCACAATTCGGCTAGTGTGGACATTGCTGCTATAAACATTGGGGTGCGGGTATCCTGGCATTTCACTGCATCAGTATCTTTGGGGTAAATCCCCAGCAGTGCAATTGCTGGGTCATAGGGTAGTTTTATTTTTAACTCTTTGAGAAAGCTCCACACAGTTTTTCAGAATGACTATAAAAGTTCACATTACTGGGATCCCTGGGTGGCTCAGTGGTTGAGCGTCTGCCTTCGGCCAGGGCGTGATCCTGGAGTTCCAGGATCGAGTCCCACATCAGGCTCCCTGCATGGTGCCTGCTTCTCCCTCTGCCTGTGTCTCTACCTCTCTCTGTGTGTCTCTCGTGAATAAATAAATAAAATCTTTTAAAAAAAGTTCACATTACTACCAACAGTGCAAGAGGGTTCCCCTTTCTCTACATCCTCCCCAACATTTGTTGTTTCCTGTCTTGTAAATTTTCCCCATTCTCACTGGTGTGAGGTGGTATCTCATTGTGCTTTTGATTTGTAGTTCCCTTATGGCAAGTGATGCAGAGCATTTTCTCATGTGCTTGTTGGCCATGTCTATGTCTTCCTCTGTGAGATTTCTGTTCATGTCTTTTGCCCATTTCATGATTGGATTGTTTGTTTCTTTGGTGTTGAGTTGAATAAGTTCTTTATAGATCTTGGAAACTAGCCCTTTATCAGATATGTCATTTGCAAATATCTTCTCCCATTCTGTAGGTTGTCTTTTAGTTTTGTTGACTGTATCCTTTGCTGTCCAAAAGCTTCTTATCTTGATGAAGTCCCAATAGTTCATTTTTGCTTTTGTTTCTTTTGCCTTTGTGGATGTATATCTTGCAAGAAGTTACTGTGGCCAAGTTCAAAAAAGGTGTTGCCTGTGTTCTCCTCTAGGATTTTGATGGAATCTTGTCTCACATTTAGATCTTTCATCGATTTTGAGTTTATCTTTGTGTATGGTGAAAGACGGTGGTCTAGTTTCATTCTTCTGCATATGGATGTCCAATTTTCCCAGCACTATATATTGAAGAGACTGTCCTTTTTCCAATGGATAGTCTTTCCTACTTTGTCAAATATTAGTTGACCATAGAGTTGAGGGCCCATTTCTGGGCTCTCTATTCTGTTCCATTGATCTATGTGTCTGTTTTTTTTTTGTGTGTGTGTGTGCCAGTATCATACTGACTTGATGATCACAGTCTTGTAGTACAATTTGAAATCTGGCATTGTGATGCCCCCAGCTCTGGTTTTCTTTTTCAATATTCCCCTGGCTTTCAGAGTCTTTTCTAATTCCATACAAATTTTAAGATGATTTGTTACAACTCTCTGAAGAAAGTCGATGGTATTTTGATAGGGATTGCGCAGAATGTGTACATTGCCCTGGGTAACATGGACATTTTCACAGTATTATTTCTTCCAATCCATGAGCATGGAATATTTTTCCGTCTCTTTGTGTCTTCCTCAGTTTCTTTCAGAAGTGTTCTGTAGTTCTTAGGGTATAGATCCTTTACCTCTTTGGCTAGGTTTATTCCTAGGTATCTTATGCTTTTGGATGCAATTATAAATGGGATTGACTCCTTAATTTCTCTTTCTTCAGTCTCATTATTAGTATATAGAAATGCCACTGATTTCTGGGCATTGATATCATATACTGCCACATTGCCAAATTGCTGTATGAGTTCTAGCAATCTTGGGGTGGAGTCTTTTTGGTTTTCTATGTACAGTATCATGTCATCTGCAAAGAGGGAGAGTTTGACTTCTTCCTTGCCAATTTGAATGCCTTTATTTCTTTTTGTTGCCTGATTCCTGAGGCTAGGACTTCTAGTACTATGTTGAATAGCAGTGGTGAGAGTGGACATCTGTCATGTTCCTAATCTTAGGGGAAAGGCTCCCAGTGTTTTGCCATAGAGAATATTTGCTGTGGGCTTTTCCTAGATGGCTTTTAAGATGCTGAGGAATGTTCCTTCTATCCCTGCACTCTGAAGAGTTTTGATCAGAAATGGATGCTGTATTTTGTCAAATGATTTCTCTGCATGTATTGAGAGGATCATATGGTTCTTGGTTTTTCCCTTGTAGATATGATCAGTCACATTGATTGCTTTATGAGTGTTGAACCAGCCGTGCATCCCAGGGGTAAATCTCACTTGGTCTTGGTGAATAAGCTTCTTAATGTACTGTTTGATCGTATTGGCTAGTATCTTGTTGAGAATTTTTGCATCTGTGTTCATCAGGGATATTGGTCTATAATTCTCCTTTTTGGTGGGGGTCCTTGTCATCAACTTGTCTTTTACGTCACTCACTTTGTTCTTCTACCTCATTAACCCTTGTCGTTAGGACCTCCAGTTTGGATTGCAACTCATTTAATTGATTTTTAATTTTGGCCTGATTAGATTTAAATTCTGCAGTCATGAAGTCTCTTGAATCCTTTATGCTTTTTTTCCAGAGTCACCATTAGCTTTATAATTGTGCTTCTGAATTGGCTCTTTGCCATCGCATTGTAATCCAAATTCTGTAACTCTGTGGCAGAGAGCACTGTTTCTGATTGTTTCTTTTGTGGCAAGTTCTTCTTTCTAGTGTTTTTGCTCAGTGCAGAGTGGCTATATGAGCGGGCTGTGTCAAGAATATCAACCACAACCTAAGTATATTTCATGTAGATGATTCTGCCGAGGTCAGAGACCAGAAATTTAAAACCAAGATGAGAACGAAATAAACAAAAGGACCACTAAAGTGAAAAACAAATTTTAAAACAAAGTAGTAAAAAATAAAAGGCCAGGAATCCCAAAGAAGAAGAAAAAAAAAGAAAAAAAGGAAAGAAAAGAAAAGAAAAAAAGAAAAGAAAAGAAAAAGAAAAAAGAAAAAAAGGAGAGAAAAAGGGGTTATTGGGAGATGGTGGTGGTGAAGAAGTCGTAGTAGGGGGAGAATGTAGTCTACCCGAGGGGTTCTAGAGGGTGATCCTCTTGTTTCTTAGTATATTAAGTTCTGTATATTAGAAGATGCTCAGTCCCCAATTTATATAAACCAGAAGTACTTGTAGAGGGCCCAAACATTGAACACCAAAACATAAATGAGATAAAAGAGGGGGGCAGAATGGGACTGAGGAATCTCACAGAATGAACTAGCACAGTATACCACTTGGTTCTGGGTGCATACTGGCCATGTTTCAGAACGTATTAACTTCCACCATTGTAGAACAAAATGAGGCAGAGAAAACAAAACAAAAAAAAAAAACACAAAACAAAACAAAAATATCTGTATATCTCCCTCAATTAAGTTGAGTATGATGAATGGAACCTAGAAGTAGAAAGTATATATCTAGGACCTGTTGCTGTAGAAATATGAAAGTCAAAAAGGAAGAATCTTAAAAATGAAGAGGTGGTAAATTATTGTAGTTAAGGTGGGAAAAGAGGAAAAAATTGGAAATTTAGCTTCTGATACAAAAGCGAGTTGTACTGGAACAAGGAAGGAAAAAAAAGGAGGGGTACCCTCTAGTCTATATACTATAAATCCCTTGACTTCCCCTGGAGCTGTCTAGCGCTTCTGGGTCAAGAACTTGCTCTTCCCTTATCCTTCCAGCTGGTCTTCTGGGGGAGGGGCTGCTGTGATGATTCTCAGGTGTGTGCACCTGAGGGCGCTGCCCCGCCTCCCCTGCCCGCTGGGTTCTGGGCTCAGTGGGAGCCGTTGACCCTGTGAGGCCTCTGTCCCCTGGCGGCACTGCCCCTCCCAGCCACACAGCGACACCAGGAGGAACAACAACACTGGCAGCAGCCAGCTTTCCAGCCCTGGAATCAGCTCTGCAGTAACTACTGCAGTCTCCCAGTCCGTACTGGCCTAGATGGTCCTGGGTGGTGCCGGTTGGCTGATCTACACAGCTTGGGGGCGCCCAGCGGCAGGACAGTCATCGCTGTCCTGTGCCCTCCCTGCCTCTGCCTGTCCCAGGGGCAGCACAGGATAGTGGGCTATGTCTGCCCGGCGCCTTGGAATCCAGGGCCTGTGCTGCTGGAATTGTGCTCCTGGGGCCGCGGGTCCCGAAGACAGCAGGGTACAGAACCCTCTGCCCGGACCGCCTTCTGACCACCAGCTTCTCCCCAAGCTCTACCCACCCCTGCCGTCTGCGCTCCAGCCTGTTACTGAGACCGGCTCACGGTCTGTGGCGCGCTCTCCCCTGGAGTGCACTTCCTCCACTAGTGACTCCAGGAAACTGGAGGCTCCACTGCCCCTCCTGCAATTCTGCCCGAGTTCCCTGCTAAGTGCCTTTCCTCCGGGAAGAATCCAGTGCAGATTTTTTACAGTTCCTGCTTCTCAGGGGCTGGGATTTTCCCTCTCGGGGCTGCCGCCCAGCCTTAACCCACCTCCTCGCAGGGCCCCTCCCCCACTTGATTCTTTTTATTTTTTTTTTCTTTTTTGTTCCTCCTTCCTACCTTGTTAGAACCTCAAACCCTTCTCTCTGTAGTGTTCCAGCTGTTCTCTCTTTAAATCTCAGGTCGAATTCGTAGGTTCTCAGGATGATTTGAAAGTAATCTAGGTAAGTTGGTGGGGACAGGTGACATGGGGACCCTACTCCTATGCCATCTTGCCCCGCCCCTGGTAGAATTCTTTTAATAGTGTCCTCTCATGCAGAAATATGATCTTGTGAAAAATAAAATAAACCTGAATCAATATAACTTTAAGAATATTTACCCCAGGGATCCCTGGGTGGCGCAGCGGTTTGGCGCCTGCCTTTGGCCCAGGGCACGATCCTGGAGACCCAGGATCGAATCCCACATCGGGCTCCCGGTGCATGGAGCCTGCTTCTCCCTCTGCCTATGTCTCTGCCTCTCTCTCTCTCTCTCTCTGTGACTATCATAAATAAATAAAAATTAAAAAAAAATAGAAAATTTACCCCAGTACCTTTCTGATTTGACTAATTTTACTAATACTGGACAAACACCTAAAAATTCAAGTTTTATTCATATTGTCTTTTCTGAAATAAAGAAATTCTATATTAGGTCCCAAAGCAGTCATGAACATTGGTGGGGGCAGTGGGGAGAAGGGGGTTGTCAGGTTTAATCCGATTGGTAGTGAAATGAAATAGGCCAGGCAAAAGTGGGTCGAGGCAAGCTTTTAATGGGACGCACTCTCAGGCGAGGCTTTGTGGCCCGCAGGGGAGGGTGAGAGTAGGGAAGTCGCTGGCCAAGTAAATCGTGCCCAAAGGGAGTACATGCAAGCTTTTTAAGGGACAAGGGGCAAGGGGTTGTGTCTGTATTGGGTGATAACTGCTTATGTCCTTATATGGGGTTTGGGTAAGGTGCGGTTCAGGTTTTCTGCATAGGTCCTGTCTCCCCATGATGACGTGTCCTTGGGCGGTCTGCTGGTGGTGGGAAAGTCCCCAGTCAAGGGTAACAAGATGGAGGGTCCGCTGCCATTTTGTTGGTGCCTCCCAATCCCCCTCTATCCCGCCAGCCCAACAGGGGTTGCTTCTGTGTAAATAATAGGTGGAGTTCTTTTCAGCTCTAAAATTCTATTATTTTATTGTGTGTGCTACCTAGACCATTTGAAGTTCCCATGAGATTATCAGAGCACCTTACTACAGTTTGCCTCAAAATCTCAAACACCCACCCAGACTTCTTACTTAACCTAATAACACACCCAGGGACTTGAGAAGAAACGGTTTTCTGAAGAATGATAATAAACTGCACAAGTACAATGCCAGAACATGCAGACACAAATGGTAGGATGTGTCCTAGATAATATACTCAAAAGATAGCAGCGTTTGCAAATAGATGAGTTTTGGAGTTGTAGTGTCTCTGCTTTGGCTATATATAGCAAGGTTGCAAATAAAAAAGGGATAGTACTCTTTATCTTTAAAATCCAAGCACACAAAAACAATAAGCAGGGACATAAGTGCCCCTTAGTGAAGCTTTTTCTAAGTATCCTCAGCCAGATCTACTGATTTTTGAGCCTAAAGAGTATTACTGAATTTTAACCACAGGTGTTATTTACTGTGCCACGAATCTTAATATAAAAAAAATCCACACTTCCAATCCAGATACATTTGTGTGTTTTTTAGATTGTTTTTTTTTTTTTTAATTTTTAAGTAATCTCTACATCCAATGTGGGGCTTGAACTCACAACTCTGAGATCAAGAGTTGCATGTTCTACCAATTGAGCTCGCCAGGGGCCCCTAAATTTGTATTTTGTTTTATTTTTTAAAAATATTTTATTTATTTGAGAGAGAGAGTGAGCATCCTCAAGAGAGAGACTATGAGCAGGGGGAGGACCTGAGGGAGAAGCAAACTCCCCACTGAACTGGACAAGGGGCTTTATCCCAAGACCCGGGATCATGACCTGAGGCATAGGCAGACTTAACTACTTAACCAACTGAACCATCCAGATGCCCCCAAAATTTGCATTTTAAATGGAAATATTTACACTATGAAATTAAGCTGTATATTGTGATAGGAACTAGCCGAATTAAAACTAAAATTAAAATGTCGACCCTTCAGGCATACTGGCAATATTGCAAATGCTCACTAGCCATGTGCAACTACTGGCTACTATATTAGACATGCAGATACAGAACATTTCTATTACTGCAGGAAGTTCTCGTGCACAACATCTCTATAGAAATATTCCAGGCTTCATAAAAAGGGTTAGTTTTTTTTTTCTTTTTAGTTGTTTGCTTTTTAACCTTATTGTAATACTTCAGTAGATATCATTGAATAGAAATTGGGGGGATTAAGGTTACAGGGTCAACTCTCCTCTTGAGAATTTTGTCTAAATTGTCTTCTTCAAATACACTGTTGGACTCTTTTTCTACTGGTTACTATAAGAGGCCAGTGATACCACCTAGCTTGTCCTATTCTTGATATATATTATTTTTTAAGTGAAACTGCCTATCAATCTCACTGAGTATCTTCTCACACAGAAATATTTAGCAAGTGTGCACTTAATATTGAAAACAGAAGAACTGTGTAGATCTACAGACAGGACAAACCTTGAGCCTGTCAATACCCCTGCAAACTGACTCTAGGATCCTGGCCCCATGAGAATTTATTAGGTGAGATTTCCTGAATGGAAAGAGGCTACAAGAAAAATCCCAAGGTATTGAACTGGTGATAAAAATGAAGGCAATGGCTACAATCATCACTGTTACTAATGTCTTTTTGTCATCCCACAGAATCATCTTCTGAGGAAGAGAGTCCTGTGACCTGGAGGAGGTCCCAGTCATCACCACCTTATTCCACTATTGATCAGAAGTTGCTGGTTGATGTCCATGTAGGTTTCCAACTTAACTCTTAGCATGTTTATCTGTTTTTAAAAAATATTTTTAGACATACATATTTTCATTTTCACTTGAGGGCAAGGTCAAAATGTTTAGATTTTTTAGTTAATCTTTAAAAATAGATTTCCATTGCTATGTAAGTATGCAGAATATGAAATCTAGAAATTAAGTTTGAAGTGGAGAAAATTTATTTGATCATAAAATATTTATTACATTCTTTTATCAGAATATATTCAGAGAAGAATGATAAAAAGGTCTTTGTAGAAACTAATCTCAAATCAAGGAGTAGAAGCTAGATGTTCACTTTTTGTACAATATAGTTTCTTGGATGATAAGGCAATGTATAAAAATAAAACATTTGAAGAGAAATAAAACATATGGATAGCATAAACATTCTTCCAATTGTTTTGCAGTGTGCTTTCAGGTCATTCCATTTTATTTTTGTAATCATTCCTACCTTTCCACATACACATGTATTTCAGATTGCCTAAAGGTTGCTTATATAACACTTACCATGCTTAAAGGTGGATTTATATTCATTCGTTTCTCAGTAGTGTCTGATTTACTTTAAGACAACCTATGCACAAAACTAGAGCTGGGAAGTTAACATATCAATTTTAAGAGCTGTGTGTCAATCCTAATATCAGAGAATAAAATGAAACATAAAAAATTTCTATATCTTCTGTAGAGCATCGAATAATCTGTTCTACTTTTTATCACCAAAACCAAATGTCTACACCTCAGCAGAAAAGTAGAGGTAATAAAAAGGGAGTAAATTTTGCCCTGGGTGATCCAGAAAGGCCATTAATGATCATAGCCTGAAGTTTGGGTTTTGGCATCTCATCCTCACAAAAATGTTGCTTTATTTAGTGAGTAAACATCTTCAGTTCAAATGAAAATATATTTTAAAATATTCTCAGCTTGGAAACTTTCCAATCTAGAAGAAAACAAAAGGCTACTGGAGACTACATTAACCTTTCTTGTGCACACAGGTTCCAGATGGATTTAAAGTAGGAAAAATATCCCCCCCCGTTTACCTGACAAATGAATGGGTAGGCTATAATGCACTCTCTGAAATCTTCCGAAATGATTGGTTGACTCCTGCACCTGTCATTCAGCCACCTGAAGAGGATGGTGATTATGTTGAACTCTATGATACTGGTGCTGATACTGATGGTGATGATGACGATTCTAATGATGCTTATGAGGATACCTATGACCATGACAATAGCAATGATGACTTGGATAACAAGGTTGATCAGGCTAATGATGTTGGTGAAGACCATGGTGATAATGACAATGGTGAAGCTATTGATGACAAAGAAAATAATCATGATGATGCTCCTTGTTGGCCAAGGTTGGTTTTTCTGGATTACTTATGCTACCAATATTTTAGAATTTCAGAACTATTTGAACCTCTGTCTTACTTTCAAATTTTATTACCAAGAGGGTGAATAAATTTCACTTGCATATTAGTAAATGGTTGATTTTTAATGATAGATTTTAAATTATTTTAATGCAAAACACTTAATTTTGCATTTTTGTATACTGCATTTTATTAGTATTCAAGTAAGTTCTTTATAACTGCAATTGTTGAAGTTTCTGTTAAAATTAATGCTACTTAATCATCTTAACCTCTAAAACCACAGTGAGTATATGAGATGAGGTGACAAATAGTGTGCTACTTAATAACTGTAAGATGGAGCCCTGATATTTACAAACAAAATCTCCAAATTTACTGAGAAAAATGAATTGCAACCTTGATTTTTACTTGGTAATTTTAGGCTGAAACTTACTAACATAGCATTATTCTTGGAATTCTGCAAACTGCTATAACTAAATTCAGTACCCATTCAATTTTATCTTGTTACACAGCAGCTGCCAAAAATGGCAATATTTAGTGAAGTGATATTTTTGACATGCCACCAGTTGTTTGAATATATATATATATATATATATATATATATATATATATATATATATATAGTAGTTCCTTTCTCCTGCTCTAAACAGGCCAGTGTATTCTTATTTACATATGCTCATGGTTTGCATTCGAACTGCTTTCAAAGAAGATTACTTAACATAGTAAATGTTTACATTTTTAGAAAAACGATTAACAGTGGGAGAATTGTTTGCTTTTTCATATTGAAATAACTATATTGTTTTTGTTAATTTTCAAATGTTATTGGGTGGATATTCATGGCAGAACAGACTACAGACCATTCATCATTTTTTATTTTTTGCCAACTAAGAAATCTACCAGGAATTCCACCATCAAGCTGGCTTTTATTATTTTTTATTTTTTTAAAGATGTTATTTGTTTATTCATGAGAGACAGAGAGAGAGGCAGAGATACAGGCAGAGGGAGAAGCAGGCTCCATGCAGGGAGCCCGACGTGGGACTCGATCCCGGGTCTCCAGGATCATGCCCTGGGCCGAAGGCAGGCGCTAAACTGCTGAGCCACCCAGGCTGCCCCAAATTGGCTTTTAGAATTATCATAGGTACCTGGATATGTTGTCTCGTATGCAAAAAATCAGTGACATTTGGTATGGTTGATGTTCTCCGCAACTAAATAAATGACTATCTTAGCTTAATGAGATCTAGATTACTGGATTTCCTCGTGGTAGTAATAGAAAAATCAATGGGATTCTTTAGTAAAGTAGTCAATACACATCAGAAAATCAAGACACATGTTAAAATTAACAGAAATTATATTGCAAAAAACAGTTATTTAATTATGTTGTGGTTGTGCCAAAAATATGGGCTTGATCATTTATGTGGCTGTGAAGTTGCTAATGCATGTAGTCTATTATTTAAGCAAAAAAACAAAACAAAACAAAACATATTTTTGCTGCTAACGTAACACATGTTCCTAATAAAGGAAGCAAGTTCCCTTCCATCTGCCATCCATGTACGGTCATGGAATTGATGGTGGCCATGGCGTTAATTCAGTATTTAAGATTGGCAAGATACAGGGTAATTTTCTTGTCCATACCATACCAGTAGTGTTTGCATCGAGAAAAAACATTCCTAGGGATTGTACATATGTATCAGATACATCCTAATTATGTTTTATTTGCTGACTTTCAAATGTATTTTTGTTCAGTGGCTTTCTATATTTAATTGGATCTTGTTATCAGACCAAGCTATGGCAGAGATGGAAGCTGCAAGCAAGATGGAAGTGATGGTGGAGAAGAGACCTGCAGCAGCTATGGAAGCCAGAGAGTCCATAGAAGTCATGAAGGAAATGTAGCCAGTGGGGGCAGTGCAGCCATTGTAGATGTTGAAGAACTTGGAGCCAATATAGGCAATGGAAGAAGAGTTAAGGAGGTTAATGAAGGTAAGGGAGTCAGTGAAGCCAATGAAGAAAGCGGAGCCCTTGAACTCAGTGGAGGAGAAAATCACTCAGAGACAGATGGTCAAGGATTGGAGAGACCCATATCCCAGGACTTTGAACATCAACAGAAGGTAATGCACCATTTGAAAAGGAGAATGAACTCTTCTCCTTGTAAATTTGTTTTTTCATGTGATATTGTCACATTTCCAGTCATTCCAAATAGGTTTTTAACTTCTATCCCCAAGCCTTAAACATTTTAATTTATAGCTATTGATGTTGACTTCTTCTCATTTGGATGGTTCCTATTTGCTCCTAGGAACAAAAATACATTTTTTTTTGTTTGCCTTTATTACTCATATCACACATTTGGAATAGTGGCTTTTAACACATACAAGTTTTTTCTGGGAAGTTGTCAGTGTGATAAAATATACATAACATAGAATTTTCCATCCTACTATTTTAAGTGTACAATTCAGTGGCATTAAGTTCATTCACAATGTTGTACAACCATTATTACTATTCATTTCTAGAACATTTTCATCATCCCAAACAATTAAATAATTAACTCTCTATTATCTCTCCTACCAGTCCCAATTAATCTCTATTCTTTTTTCTGCCTAGGTACCTTATATAAGCAGATCATGCAATATTTCTCCTTTTGTGTCTGGCTTATTTCACTTAGCATAATATTTTCAAGGTTCATCCATGTTGTAGCATGTATCAGAATTTCCTTCCTTTTTAATTTTGAATAATATTCCATTGTATGAATATATCACATTTTGTTTATCCATTCATCTGATGGACACTTGGGTTGTTTTCACCTTTTGTCTATCATGAATAATGCTGCTGTGAACATTGGTATGTAATCATCTGTTCCTGGAGTGCCTGTTTTCAATTATTTGGGCTATCTACCCAGGAGTGGAATTCTTAGATGTAGAATTGCTGGAATAGAATTGTTAGATTCTATTTGAACTTTTTGAAGAACTATTAACACATACAATTTAAATAGAAGTAATGTATTGTGTTAGGCAATGAATTTATCATTCACAAAACATTACTGACTATAAACAGGATTAAAAATACTCCAATAGTTTCATAGAAGCTAGATCAATAGGAATGATCACAGAGAAGATTCCCTGGACCATGTGGTATTTGGACTAATTCTTGACAAATAGGGATATTTGGATATCTGAAAACAGAGATGAGACGCCAGTCAGATGGAAAATCATGCCACTTTACTTTCCCAGCCCATTGTCCAATCACACAAAAAAGCTTACAAAATGTTGTGCTATTATCATGAATTCATGTCCCTGTGCAAGCCATTCCCTCTGTCTATAAGGCTTCCCCCTCATGTCTTCCCTGCTTAGTCATTCTCATGACCCAACTCATAGTACCATCTTTGACTTTTCAAGAAGGAATTTTATACTCCTCCCTCTGTGTTTGCAAGCACTTTGCCTATAGTTTCATTTTAGTACTTGTGAAATTGTATTTGGTCATTGACTTGCTTTTCTGTCATACTAGATCGTGAACTCTTAAAAGGCAACAACTATCTGTAACCTATTCTTTTTCTTTTTTTAAATTTTTTTAAATTTTTATTTATTTATGATAGTCACAGAGAGAGAGAGAGAGAGAGAGAGAGAGAGAGAGAGAGAGGCAGAGACATAGGCAGAGGGAGAAGCAGGCTCCATGCACCGGGAGCCTGATGTGGGATTCGATCCCGGGTCTCCAGGATCGCGCCCTGGGCCAAAGGCAGGTGCCAAACCGCTGTGCGGGATCCCTCTGTAACCTATTCTTGATTACTTTTCTCTACCCACTCACCCAATCCCAGGGCCCAACCTAGGACTTAGTTTATGATAGACACAATAATTATAGAAGAATTTCCAATAGGAAAGCAGTATGAGTGGGAAAGTCTCTCTCTTTTCCTCTCCCTTGTTCCCTCCCTACTTACATATCTTAATTAAAAACATTAAAACAGAATTCCCATCATAGTTTCCACAGCACCCCCAAGTATCTCCAATTATTGCAAGGAATGTTTTTGATATCTACAGAGATAGTATATATTCCTTTTATTTTAATTTGAAAAGGACATGTTGCCATAAAAGACTTTGTGATTGGAAAGGTCATAAAAACACTCTTTGACAGGGCAGCACAGCTCTCTCAATACCGAGTCACTGTTTAGACACAAAGAAATGCTTATCAATAGACAGGCTTACCAAAGCAGTTGGTATGTTTTTTTCCACAGGGTATGGCATCCCACATAAAATCTGTCACATTCTGTAGCTTTTTACCTTGAGTTTTTTCTATGTAACTTAATGGAAGCCAACTCGATTTTCAGTGAGGCATGGTCACACCCTTGAATTTGTGTTGGTTGGTTTTCCATCATTAGCTTTTTCATGTGACAAAGTAAAATTGATACCCCCAACTTGTGCTTTTTAATTTTTTCAAGTGGCTATTCAGCACAGCATAGCCGAACGTAAGCTTTAGAATCAGACTTTGGCTTCAAACTCTGGTTCCCCTAACTTATCTCTGATTTGAATAAATTATTTAACTTTGCTAAGCTTTTGTTTCCTTCTAAGTAAAATGGAGATAACTAAACTTACTTTTTGAGTTATTGTAAGGATTTGCAATAATACGTAAATAAAATAACTGGCAGTGCCCCTAGTGTATAATAAAAAATTCCACTAATATTAGGTCCCAAATTGTACAGCTAGGGATTTTAAGCTCCTTAAATTTCTCCTCTGACATCAATTGTCTCATATAGGTTACTTCTCTCTTCTGATAACATTGTTGAATTCTTCTGATAAATGTGGATTTTAAAAGGGTGCAGAATTACAGATGCTGCAAACTTTGCATTCTCTTTTTCAAATGACCTCTAAGCATGTTATATTTCTCTCACAGTTAATCTCTGAATAAGGTCAAAATTGATTTTCAATCTTCTTTTAGGAACCAGGTGGTAGAAACGAGGCCTCAAATGCCATTGCCTCTGGCGCTGCAGCAGCAGCACCTGATGATGAGAATGACAGCATGGACATATCAGAAGCATCAACACAATCAGGTTTTTCTGCCAGCTACTCATCTCCTTCCAATGGTTTTTGGAGGGCTGCAAATGCTGACTTTGCCAGTGCCATCTGTAAGTATGTTTAATATAATCTCCAAATGCTTAAGTCTGTTTACACATTATAGGGTTTGACCCCTGGTTCATCCTATGAAAAGACTGGAATCATTCTGATATTCAGTTAACATAAATTCAGATGGATACATGCTTTAAAAAATATACTCCTCACTGAGTCTTTATGGCACCTAAATTTAAACTACAATTGAGTAATTGAGTCCCTCAGCTGGATTTTCTTTTGCAATCTAATCATGGTAATTTGAAATACATTCATATTCAGAAATGTGTTTTAACCATCATGATTTGTGTTATCTGATGGTTTAGGAGTTATAGAAGTGATACCTCCAGGAAAAATAAGATACAATAAAGGAAAAGACTCTTTTCTAGGCTGTGTCTTATTTGTGGAAACATTCAGGCACCTATGGTGTGTACTCTAGTAATTTCTCTGAACATCTTCCCCTTACTTCTTCACAGTGTATGCTGGATTAGTGGAAGCACCTGAGAAATCACCTAAGCGACCCTCTGAAGTCAATGTTAACCCACTATATGTGTCTCCTGCATGTAAGAAACCACTAATTCACATGTATGAAAAGGAATTCACTTCTGAGATCTGCTGTGGTTCTTTGTGGGGTAAGTTTGGTTTCTTAACATGGAGTTGTTTTTTTTAAAGAATATATTTTTATCAATGTAGCAAACTTGTGAAAAATCATAGATGTAAAACACTTGTTATTGCCAAACCATTACCAAGCAAATAAAAAATATATATTTATAGTAGACAATTTGTTCCTTTTTGTTTCATTGATTTATTTTCACTCAGTGCAGTTTGATGTTGGAATTGGCACTCCTTCCTCTTTTTATTGTTTTTCTTTTTAATTTGAATTAACTTGACTAGAACATAAAATTAAAGTAGGCTATGATTACTTAAAAATTTGAGCTTAGTACTTTTACTTTAGGGTAGTGTGTAACATTTGATACCTAATGAGATATTACAAGACAGATTTCTGTATGTTCTTGTTTTTAAATAGTCTTGTGGATTCAAAGAGAAAGATCTTTGTATAATGTCTCTTTTTAATGTTTCAAGTTTTTATTTAAATTCTAGTTTGTTAACATATAGTGTAGTATTGGTTTCAGGAAAAGAATGCAATGATTCATCACTTACATATAACACCCAGTGCTCATCACAATAAGTGCCCTCCTTAATTCCCATCACTCATTTAGCCCCCCCCCCCGGCCCTCCCCTCTGGCAACCCTCAGTTTGTTTTCTATAGTTGAGAATCTCTTGGGATGCCTGGGTGGCTCAGTGGTTAAGTGCCTGCCTTTGGCTCAGGGCATGATCCTGGAGTCCTGGAATGGAGTCCTACATCAGGCTCCCTATATGGGGCCTGCTTATCCCTCTGCCTATGTCTCTGCCTCTCTGTGTGTGTGTGTGTGTGTGTGTCTCTCATGAATAAATAAATAAAATTTTAAAAATTTCTTATGGTTTGCCTCCCTCTCTTTTTTCCTTCTCCTTATGCTCATCTGTTTTGTTTCTTAAATTTCACATGAGTGAAATCATATGGCTTTTGTCTTTCTCTGACTGACTTATATCACTTAGTATAATATACTATAGCTCCATCTACATTGCAAATGGCAAGACTTCATTCTTTTTGATGGTTGAGTAATATATATTATACATCTTCTTTATTCATTCGTCGGTCGATGGACATGTGGACTCCTTCCATAATTTGTTGTTGATAATGCTGCTAGAAACATCAAGATGCATGTGTCCCTTTAAATTAGTATTTTTGAATCCTTTTGGTAATTACACCAGTAGTGTAATTGTTGGGTCCTAGGGTAGTTGTATTTTTAACTTTTTGAAGAGCCTTCACACTGTTTTCTAGAGTGGCTGCACCAGTTTGCATTCCCACCAACAGTGCAAGAGGGTTCCCCTTTTTCTGCATCCTCACCAATATCTATTGTTTCCTATGTTGTTAATTGTAGCCATTCTGGCAGGTGTGAAATAGTATCTCATAGTTTTTATTTGCATTTCCCTGATGATGAGTGATGTTGAGTATCTTTCCATGTGTCTGTTAGCCATCTGTATGACCTTTGATAATGTCTTAACTTTGATAGACTTTTTTCAATCCTTTGTTCTAGAAGAATTAACCACATTGGTAGGGTTCAGACAATATTTTACCTCAAGCCAATGTGAATCATAAATGAAACAATAAATAAGTGGAAGGAGGGAAGAAATTCAAAGTAAATGCCAACCTCTGCCTTGCAATTTCATAGATTTTGCTTAATGTATGTTTGAACAGGGGAGAGAATTTTAAATTAAAAATGGAACAGTGTAGCAAACATTATAGTTACATGGATTGAATAACTTAGAAAAAACACATTACCCTCAAAACTAATATATTGTATCAGATAACAAGAAAGCAAAGTTTACTTCATTATCATTTCAGTCAGGCAACTACCCAGAGATCTAATTAATGTCTAATAATTCATTTTTATAATTTGTGGTTCTATATTTTGAAAAATAAAAGATTACAGTGAAAACTAACCATACTTTCCCCCTCCCTCTCTGATTCCCCTGTGGGAAGAAATACAGTTCCTAAATCTGCCACAAGCCATTACTTAGAGAACTGATAAAGGACATAGTAGGAAAATGAAAGCAGAAACACTTGTCTTTTCTCCTTATATCTTTGAAACACAAATAGTCTCCAATAGAAGGAAAACACTGAAGTGCTCTTCATTAATATTACTTGGCTGAGTTTTGTCTGTGTCTCAGGTTATGGGAGAAAACTCCCACAGTGGTTTGAAGTGTATTCTAATTTAGCCTAATCTATTTCAGTCCTCTCATTTAGTCTTTTAACAGTGTTTATATTTGAATAAATAGAGCAGCAGACAAATAATAGAGTGTATGAATTTAGATACATAAAAGTAGGAACTACTTTCATAGGTATTTTGCAATGTAAGTTTTTTAATATAAGTGTGAACATAGGTTCATTCAATTTAAAAACAATTTACATAAAATTATTTTAAAAGCATTAAAACCCCTTGTTATAATTAGGAATGAGGAATCAACTGAATTAAATTGTTCATATACACTAGATATCCTTAATGTTTAATAATTATTTTCAAAAGTGTTGATTAATTTTTATAGTTTGGGACACTGCTCAGGGGTGTTGAGATATTTATACAGTTCTCCTTTTGAGATGCCACACCAGACACCAGGCTGTAGAAATATTGCCAGAAGGTATTATATTCTACATCTAAATATATTTCAGAGAAATTGGTTCTGTTGGTAGAGGGTTCATTATTATACAATATGAGGTTAACATTAGCCTAAAATGATATGTCATCTTTGCACAGATCAGTACCTGGAATTGCAAAAGTACCAATACAAGTTCAATTATAAAAATGTAATGTAAGCTAATATAGCACCTTTCTTTTTATATGCAAACAGGAGTGAATTTGCTGTTGGGAACCCGATCTAATTTGTATCTGATGGACAGAAGTGGAAAGGCAGACATCACTAAACTGATAAAGCGAAGACCATTTCGTCAGATTCAAGTTGTAGAGCCACTCAATTTGCTGATTACTATCTCCGGTTTGTTTAAGAACTAAAATTAGCTAAGTAATTATGTAGGTTAATTAGGTTCCAAACTAGGATAAAGACTTTTCAGGTTAAAGTGTTCGTAGGAAAGCGTGTTAAATTTAACCTTAAATTGGGGTACCAAACTTTCCTACTTGTGTTTTCTTATCTATTTACAGTTTAACTTCTGACTCTCCTTTGGTGTCTGGATATTTGATTGTAATGCACCTTATCTAGGTCATTTGTTTTCTTTTTAATTATTTATTTATTCATTCATAGACACACACACACACACACACACACACACACACACACACACAGGCAGAGACACAGGCAGAGGGAGAAGCAGGCACCATGCAGAGAGCCCCGACGTGGGACCCGATCCAGGGTCTCCAAGATCAGGCCCTAGGCTGCAGGCGGCGCTAAACCGCTGTGCCACAGGGCTGCCCTCTAGGTCATTTGTTAAGAAAAAAACATACCATTTACATCTGTCAAGTCTTTTCTGAGTAGCCACCTACAATTTTACAACTCACAATTTCACACACCCATGTGCAGATGATCACATCCATCACATACTTTCTTATAAAAAGCTAGAAGCAACAAAGAACAAAGTGGACAAGAACTGGATAAAAATGAGAGTCTACAGATAGGATTACTAACAAGAATGGATACCCTAAGGCCTTTCCCTTCTTCCCATGCAGTAATTGAATTTCTTAGTTTTGGTCAGAACCTGAATATCCGAATATAAGAGAGCAAATAAATGGATGTTAATGATAATTGTCATTACTCAACATAGCTATATGGCACATTAATTAATGACTATGTATGTTCCTAGAAATTATTAACTTTGCTCTAAGTTTTGGTTAGAGGAGAAAGCCCTCTATAGATATACTAAAGCTTCATGATGTTTTTGGTCATGTTTCATTTTCATTCATTTATAATTGCTAGAGGTGCACAGATACAAAATTTAGATTTTGAAAACATCTGGGTGGCTTAGAGACTGTGCATCTGAATAACAGATTTCTTTACTGTTTATCCAGATTTCTCTAACTCAAATGTGCCCTTTTTAATCCTTAAGTTTTTCTTAAAATGGATTATTTTTGCATCAAATAACACTGAGAACATCAGTGTAGAAAGATACCTAATAGTTTAGAGCAATTCTACCACTTAATAATAGAATGGAAATAGACATAGATGTCTGAATTCTAATGCTCCTTCAAAAACTGTCATGTAAAGACATATTTAAGATTAATCACATAAGAATCCTGTTGTTGAGACTATAAATCATATAACAAAACTGTAAAAAATGAATATGAAGTCACTGCACATGAAAACAAATGTGTACTTTATTGGTCTGTTTTTCCTGAAGGAATTGTATGAATTTTCTGGGATTTACAATTAAAAAATTAGCAGTGAGGGTAAACTAGATAGAGAAAAAAATAAAACTTTAGTTACTTTGTTTGTATGCTGGAATGAAAAAGCACAAAGCCACCCTTCCCAGTAGTCCTGAATGCCTAACAGTCAATGCGTCAGACATCCCTCTCATACATACAACCAAGGGCAGCTTCTGGGTCTCTGAATCCCAGAAAGATCATGACTTAGATAAAAACCAAAGTATAAGTGAAATGGATGGTAGCTCTGTTGCTGCGCCATGGCAATCTTAATCTGTCCCAAAGAAATATTTTACTTCTCTTCAGACAGGCACATAGGTAGCTGGTAGAAATTTTGACTATCTCTTGGAAGTGAGAGACTTAAGAAGGACTTTGCTATCATATTTATAAACACTGAAGGGAAGAATCTAGTAGTGTAGTTTTTCTAAAAGAACTTTTTATTTTAATAAAATTTGTTTAAAAGGCAAAAATACTTTGTTGTGTTTTACTAATATATGAAAAAAAGACTGAATTAAAATACTGTGTCTTACCTATTAGGCCATAAGAACAGACTTAGGGTTTATCATTTGACCTGGCTGAGGAACAAGATTTTGAATGATGATCCAGAAAGTAAAAGGAGACAAGAGGAAATGCTAAAGACAGAAGAAGCCTGCAAAGCTATTGATAAGTTGACAGGCTGTGAACACTTCAGTGTCCGTAAGTCTCATTTTATGTTTACTATAGCTATATAAAATTTGCTTTCCTTCGTTTAGTAAAGTATATTGTTGTGAGAGGCAAAGTAGGTAAAGAAAAGTATTTGTAACTTCCTTTTATATATATATATATATATATATATATATATGCATATATTTTTAGAAGAAGGTTGAACAAAGGAAAGGAAGAAAATCGTATTAGATATGTTTTTATCTTTTGTTTTAGTAGCAGGCCTCCATTGTATTTATTGCTTTGGTAATAATAACCATTCCCTGGACACCTGGCCTGACCTGTTTTATCAAATAGCCCTTCTTACAGTTAGGATACATTTTGGTACTCAGCTCTCGAGATCATATTTCCTTCCTGTTCATCTTCCTTTTTCTGGTCCTAGATGCTATAAGAAAATTTGCAAATTATGAAGAAAAATAGACTAGGAATTTCCAAACTGGGAAAGGAAGCTTATATTTTTAAAAAACAACATCTCATTTTTTGCTTAATTATGAAGGAAAGTGCTTTGCAAATTATACTTTATTTAAAAATTGTTTTTAGTCTTTAATTGAATTAAAGACCCAGAATGAACATGAACTACAGTATTCAAAGAAGCGAGTTTTAACTCCTATAAAAGAGAAGATACTCACTGGGCCAAAGTCACCAAGCATGTCCCCTGTTCCACCTCAAAACCTTTCACCTCCAACAAAAGATGATGCAACAGAAAGTGAAGTGGAAAGTTTGCAATATGATAAGTACACAAAACCAATCTTTAAAAAGAACACCTTACCCTTTGGATTTGGTTTTGTGTCCTTATTTGTAACTTCCTATACAAAAATGAGTGAATTTCACTGAGGCAATTTCCAGGTCTTCTATGACACAATCCTGGCTGTTGAGAAAGTATTGATTGACTTAAATAGCTTTGAAGTTAAGTTTGGTTTACTTTCTCACCTTTCTCCTTTCAGTCACTCTAATTAGTCCAGATGAACTGATACTTTTTTTAAAAGATTTATTTATTTATTCATGAGAGACACAGACTGAGAGAGAGAGTCAGAGACACAGGCAGAGGGAGAAGCAGGCTCCTTGCAGGGAGCCTGATGCAGGACTCAATTCCAGATCCCGGGATCACAACCTGAGCCGAAGGCAGGCACCCAACTGCTGAGCCACCCAGGCGTCCCTGATACTTCTTTTCTTGCCTCTACATAACTCCAACTATATAAATATTCTTGATGTATCTTAAATAACCTGCAAGGAAAAAAAAATAACCTGCAAGGAGATTCATATGATAATATCTTTCCTTGGAACAGCAGTAAAATGAATCACAGAATACTTTAACTTTCTTAAATCAGAATTTTTTTTCTTAATACTGACCAGGAAACTTTGCAATGAGTCCAAAAGAAAATTCTTCTGTGGTCTGCTGGCTCTTGCTCCCACTGTCAATATTCATGAGTATAATTGCTAAATATTTTCTGTCAAAGTAGAATTTTTTCATATGCTCTATCTGTTTACAACCATCCACTGCAAGATGAAGTAACAGCTCCAGGGTTTCAGGATCCTGCTTTCATCTGTCAACAACTAGAAGTGATGTTATCCCATTCTGTTCTATTTCTGAAGCAAATATCCTCTATTCTCAGCCTTTGTTTTCTTCCTTCCCTTTCACTAATTACCCCTCAGACAGAACTAGTGGCATAGATAAGAGATAGCTGGAATCACATGATATGAGTTTTAGCATGATATTGTTATTCTGACTGACCATTTCTGTTCTGCATATAGGGGCCTTCCTGAATAGGTTTCCATATGTATGTATATAAATACACATACACCATTAAAAGGAGAAGTGAGTGCCCAGACAAACCAGGAATTAAATAAATGCACTACTTTCTTCCAGTTTTATGTATCACTACTTCTCTTCCAAATAATATTATATGTATTTGGTAGCCAAAGGTGAAACAGATCCCCAGATGTTAAACAAGGAGTTTATATAGCAGAACTACCTACCTCCTATTAACTTGTAAATTTTTAGTTCAATAAAAGAGAGATTACAATAATATCTTGCACATCTGTGTTCTTGGTAAGTAGATGAACTAGTTAAGATGAGTTTTCCTGGTTGACCCCATTCCACCCCTCTCCAACTCTCATAACAACTAGAAACCTTTGTCTACTGACATGTAAAACATCTTCAATACAGTGGAACACTCATGTACTCATACTTGCATGACATTTTCATAGCCTTTCAAGATACATAAAATAATTAACTGACACCAATTACTGCCATATATTAAAATTAAAAGGAAGTGTTTGCTTAACAGAGAATTTCTTTGCTTGTTGGGGGTTTATTGATCATGTTTCTTTGACCTACTTGGGAACAGTGTAAAAGAGAAAGACAAAAAACTAGAATCAGAGAGAGAGAGAGAGAGAGAGAGAATATGAGTAAGAAAGTGGGGGGATGGTAGAAAGAGAAGCCTTATATTTGGCCTATGATAAAGTCTGACTAGAAAGGACAGAAGCAATATTCCTACTGAGGAAGAAGGGTTTTAGCACAAAATGTAAATCTAGCAAGTAGGCCAACATACTCCATAAGAATCAGACAGTCTGAGAGAAAGCATATCCTTTTTATTCTTATTTTTCTTTTTTTAAAAGCAGCTATATTTAAATAATTTATATACCATAAAATTTACCCATTTAGAAGTATATAATCAATGGTTTTTAGTATGTTTATAGACTTGTATAACCATTATCATCATCTAATTTTCATTACCCCCAAAAAGAACCCCCATTGCCATTAGCAATCACTCCATATTCCATCCCTCTTACCTTCATCTTTTTCTCCTCACAGTCCTAAATAACCACTGATATATTTTGCTTTCCTAAAATATTTTTCTCTTCTGGATAATTTGTTTGAATGGAATCATATATTTTATGGTCTTTGTAATGGTCTTCTGTAATTTAGCATAAAGTTTTTAAGGTTCATGCATAATGAAACTTGTATAACATATATCAGTACTTACTTTTTATTGCTGAATAGTATTGCACTGTATAGATAAACCTATTGTTTATACAGTTTTTATACATCCATTGTTTACATTTGTATTCTTTACACTTTTTGCCTGCTACTAACATTTCATATATGTGTCTGTACATGGGAATGCATGTTTTCTTTTCTCTTGGATAGTACTGCCGGACTGTTTCTCAAAGTGGCTGTACTGTTTTACATTGCCATGAGTATGGAAGCTTTATTTTTCATCTTGCCAACACTTATAGATGTCTATCTTTTGATTCCAGGCATTCAAGTGCATGTGAAGTGACATGTTATTGTAGTTTTGATTTGTATTTCCCTGACAGCTAATAATGTTGTGCATTTATTTATTTATTTATTTACTTACTTACTTATTTATCTATCTTTTTGTTGTTGAGTTCTAGGCATTCTATATATTCTGGATCCTAGGACCTTATCAGATACATGATTTTTAAATATTTTCTCCCATTTAATAGATTGTCTTTTCACTTTCTTGACAGTGTTTTTTGATAGCCCAAAAATTTAATTTGGATAAAACTTATTTATCTGTTTTTTTTTCTTTTGTTGCATATGCTTTTGGTGGCAAATATAAAACAACATAAAAAAACTCCATTGCCATAAAGACTTATTTCTATATTTATTTCTCAGAGTTTTATAGTTTTAGCTCTTACATTTAGGTCTTTGATCCCTTCTGAGTTAGATTTTGTATATGGTGTGAGGTGAGGGGTTCAACTTATTATTTTGTATATGGAAATTCAGTTGTCCCAGTGCCATTTGTTGAAGAGAGTATTCTTTCCCAATTGAATGGTCAGGACATCATTGATCATTGATATATGGGTTTATTTGTAGACTCCCAATTCTACTCTGTTGACCTATATGCCTTTCCTAATCTCAGTACTACACTGTTTTGATTACTGTAGTTTGTAGTAAGTTTTGAATTTGGGAAGTATGAGTCATTCAACTTTGTTTTTCTTTTTCAAGATTCTTTTAGCTCTTGGGGGCCTTTTCCAATTCCATGTGAATTTTAGGATCAGCATTTCTATTTCTGCATGAGAGGCCATTGGGATTTTAATAGCAATTGCATTGAATCCATAGATCACTTTGGTAATGCTATCCTGTTTTTAAAATATTTTCATTTTTATTATTTATTTATTTAGTGGCTTAAAAAACAGTGATTTGTTATTTCTCCTAAGTGTACGAGCTGACTAGGGCTCAGCTGGATTTTTTTATATAGTTGACACATAATATTCCATTAGTTTCAGGTATAGAACATAGTGCTTCAAATTCTCTGTATGTTATGCTGTGTTCACCACAAGTGTAGCTAACATCTGTCACCATACAAAGTTACTATAGCATTAACTATATTCCCAATGTTGTAGCTTTTATTTCCATGACTTATTCATTCCATAACCAGAGGCCTATACATTCCATTCCCCTTCACCCATTTTGCCCATCCCCTACCAGCCTTCCCTCTGGCTGTTATCAGTTTGATCTCTGTATTTATAGGTCTGATTATGCTTCTTGTTTGTTTATTCATTTGTTTTGTCTTTTAGATTCCACATGAGTGAAGTCATACAGTATTTGTCTTTCACAGTCTGGCTGATTTCACTTAGCAGAATACCTTCTAGGCCCATCCATGTATTGCCCTCTTAACAATGCTAAGTCTACCTATCCATTAACAAAGGAAGTCTTTCCATTTATTTAGGTCTTTAATTTCTTTCAACAATGTTCTGTAGTTTTCAGTGTACAATTTAGAGTGCTCTTGAAGGCTAATGCATATACTCAATAAAACCATATAGTTGGGATCCCTGGGTGGCGCAGCGGTTTGGCGCCTGCCTTTGGCCCGGGGCGCGATCCTGGAGACCCGGGATCGAGTCCCACGTCGGGCTCCCGGTGCATGGAGCCTGCTTCTCCCTCTGCCTGTGTCTCTGCCTCTCTCTCTCTCTGTGACTATCATGAATAAATAAATAAAATCTTTAAAAAAAAAAAAAAAAAAAAAAAAAAAAAAAAAAAAACATATAGTTAGTTTTGTCACCTTTTAGGGGGCATCAAATTGTAACTAAATAACTGTACTAAAAATATATGATCTGTGCTCTTATAGTTATAATATTTTTAAGGACCAATAAAAATACTTGAGTGTTCTTGTGAACTCTGTAGCATTGTTACTTCTTTGTATTTTATTGTTGTAGTCCAACATGAAGAAACAACATATATTGCAATTGCTTTGAAATCATCAATTCACCTTTACGCTTGGGCACCAAAATCCTTTGATGAAAGCACTGCTATCAAAGTAAGTGGTTTCCTTTTTCAAACTTGGATCATATAGTTTTTCTTTTGGGAAACTGTAAACACAGCAATATTTTTATAGTAGCAAAAATAAATACCATTCTTCTACAGTTAATGTAATTTGGCTACACCATGTCAATAATTATCATTTAACCCTTTTTTAGATAATTCACAGGCACTACAGCAAGGGAGAGTGTGAGGGAAATCCCTGACCCCTCCCTTTAGAGGACCTCCCTACCAGCTCCTCATTCCCAATTCTGTAGTCAACATGAAGACCTTCTCTTCTAGAGCCCCAAATGCAGGTTTTGGGTGCTACCACCCCCAGTGACTTGAAGCTGAGAAAGTCTCTGTTCTCTCTTAGTGGGGGGTGGAGAGCAGAGGGAAGGTAAAGAAAGGTGTGACAGTGGTAGAGGGGGAAGCCCCACTGGAAGAGGAATAAGAGAAGATCAAGTCTTTGCTCTAATTACCAGGGCTACAATAGATGGGGTTGGGGAGGAAAGGGCAGAAGGGTCTATATTTCTTCCGAGCTGGAACTCTAAACACATTTCTCTCCAGAACTATTGCAAGGAATGGTGGTTAGGCTTATTTGGATTACCAGTAATATTTCCACCTTTATTATGGTTTAGCTGAACTTCTATGGATCAGCCTCTTAAGGTAACCAGTTGGTGTCCCAAACAGTTAAGTTGCTAATGATTTTTTAATCTCATCTCATAAACTGGGGACTTTTTATCTTTATTATTTTTAATGATACTCCAAAATTCTATGTAAATAGGATTATTTTTTGTTTATTCCATAGCAGTAAGGACTAGTTAATGAACTGGGAGCATTATATAGAGTCCAGTGACTCCTAATCTGGAGTGTACACCAGAATCATTTGGAACATTTGTTGAAAGTTTAGATCTCAGACCTAACCTCAGGCTAAATTAGTAGGTCTGGGGTGGGGCCTGGGAATCTATATTTTTAGCAAATGTGACTTTGAACTAGTTGGTCCATGACAAGTTTTTACAAAGCACTGATAAGGACACATCACGATAGACTCCAGCAAGGTATTTATGTAATATTTTCGTATCTTAGGTCAAGATATGTTTACATGGTATATTTTGCAGCCAAAGCATCACATGTGTGCAATAAAGATGAACTAATTATGACTGCCTCTCAATGTCTATTTTCACAATAAATATGTTCTTTTGTAAAGCACAGACTATCATATAGACAGCCTGCATCTGTCCTGACACAAATTACATGTCTGATCTGATCTCCCTAAATTGGGCCTTGGGTCAGCTGTCTGTATTTGGATATGGGTGTGTTCTTGGCTGTCTGCTGATTGGTCAGAGCTGCCTGATATGGAGCTGGAAAACAAAGAAGATAAGTACCAACAGTCTGTCTAGCCTGATATACAGTTCCTGGTCCAAGTCCTCCTCCAGTTGTTGAATCTCATCTCATGACTGCAGTATAGTGAATCCTGTGATGCCCAGTCCTCTACTGTGACCTGAACTTGGCAATGAATCCTGTTTGACTTTTTGTTTCCTTGGACTAGGAACCTTAGGAGCCTAGAGTACATCCAGTCTATGGTAGGTTAACATGTCTGGCCTTTTTCATTCCCTACCAAGTATGCATTGATCAATCAGCAGACTCCGAAGGAGACTACATGTCCTATGAAGCCTATATACGAATACTGGCAAAAATACAGGCAGCTGATCCAGCGAACCGGTTTAAGAGACCAGATGAGCTCCTTCATTTGCTGAAGCTCAAGGCAAGGAATATAAAGACAGCAAGCAGAGTGCAGGGCCATAAAATGTTCTTATGATCATTGGATATTTGGCCTCCGCAGAGAAACTCAAAACTTAGAGCCTGAATATAATTATGTTCTTATTGTAGTAACAGACCTAAAAAAAGTCATAATACATAGTCTAAATATATTATGTAACTTAAAAAATCAACCAGGGTTTTATAAACTCATTAAACAAAAGGGCAGGGGAATTTTTGCTTTAGTCAGAGTGTCATTTTTGGCCTTTTGGCCATATTTGGTTTTCTATCTACAGGTGTTTCCGACAGTTGGTCATAAGCCAGTGACAGTTGACCTGGCTATTGGTTCTGAAAAAAGACTAAAGATTTTCTTCAGCTCAACAGATGGATATCACATCA
Organism: Canis lupus familiaris; assembly: GCF_011100685.1. Lineage (NCBI taxonomy): Eukaryota > Metazoa > Chordata > Mammalia > Carnivora > Canidae > Canis > Canis lupus. The sequence goes on from NC_049260.1 coordinate 80,071,119, forward strand.
TTGATGCCGAATCTGAGGTTATGTCTGATGTGACTCTGCCAAATAACGTAAGATCCCTAGAAATATTGTACACCACAATCTGTCAAAACTCTTAATGATTTAAAAATATGATTATCAATATCTATACTGGAACTGAAACCTAAAAGGTAAGTATAGAGTGCCAGGAAGTAGTAATGGATAAGCAGAAATTATTGATGGCTTCTTAGTCCAGACAGCTGAGTCTCTTCTTCAGATAGATTTTGTTTGTCTGGCATGGTGTTTTTTGTTTGTTTTTAAATGAATAGTTTACACTGAAAAATCTGAACTTCTATTGATAAACCAAAAGATCTGATAACATCTGGCCCTTATTAATATTTGGCCATTATCAACTGGAAATGATTCGTGCCTGCCTCCTTTTATTATTTTTTTATGTTTGCTCCCTTTTAGATGGAATATATACTATACATTGCCTATCCATCCACTTTTATATATTTATAATAACCAGTCCTAATGGATGTATGAGTTTACAATCTTTGCTTTTAGTCCTTCTTCACCCCATAATACATAAACAGATTCTTTAAAACTACACCAGTATTGCAGCATCATTATCCCCTTCTTTATTCAAATGATAGTACTTTAACTGTGATATATAGCAAATTATCATAAAGTGTTCTCTTATAGTATCAATTATAGCTAGACTTTCTGATCAAAGGACTCAGCACTTTAAAAGCTAATGTACCTCAATTCTTTACTCTCAAATACTTATACATGATGATTCTGTGGCACAATATCTAAAATATGGATAATTGTAAATATACTATACATATCATTTATATAGAGTTCAAACATAATACCCCCTATACACATGCACCATACAAAATATAATTCTAGTGTGTCTCAAATTTGATGGTAGCAGTGATATTTGTTTTATAGAAAATTATATTTTAAAAAAGGGTTGAAGCAACAAATCTCTGCTTCATCATTTTTTAATTCCCCAGTTTGTTGGCAACTAAAATTTTAGCAGCTTAGCATTATATAAAAGTCCAGGAGAAAACTTCTATGTACTTTAAATCATTGTAGTAATGTGATATTTTACATAGCTTTCAGAATTATCTCATACATCTCTGACAAATTACATAGAGCAATTGTCAAATTATCAGTGGAAACACTAAAAAAAGTATTTTGGTCATATTAAAAATCTAATTAACTCATCACTCAGTTGTCACCTATGAGTATATAGAAATCACCCTGTTTATAAAGTAGAAAATATTGAGCTGAGCCCAGCCAAAGCCACATAGATATGAGTTAAGATTAATATTAATATGTTTTACAGTACTTTTCAGTTTGAGTCTTCCATAGCTTCCTGCATCTTATTTTCTATGTAATAGCAGATAGCCTTTGTTTTGAAGCTAGTGCCATATTAAAAATTGCAGTATTGGTCCAAGTTTATACTGATTTGAAACATCATTCAAGAAGATTGCACTCTCTGTTCCACTTGATTACCAAGCAAGGAGAATTATTTCCTTTTGAAGCAATCAGTTCATTATTGTGGAGGCAAGAATGGGAGATCAATTTTTTAAAAATATTATTTTCTGACCTAATTAGGATACCTTAAGTATATTCAAAAATAGTATTTTTAGCTAACTGCCCTAATGTCCTGACCCATTAAAAGAGAAAGGAATCTAATATAAGGGAGAGGAGTGTCTTCTGAAACAGAAGATATTGAAGATTATATTTTTCCAAGAGTGCCCGATTACAAAACCTGTAATGCTACAGGGGAGCCATGTGTGCTAAAGAATATCTGATTACTGCAGGAACCATCTGAGAAGCAAAGAATTACCTCTGGGGCTTTCTGAATTTACAGCAGTCCAGCTTTATTCTAAACAGATTTTTTAGAGACAGCCTTCTTTCTTGCAATTTCTTTTTCTCTCTTCTTTCATCTCTTCTCTGATTCAATTGCTCATGCAAGTGCCCAGGGAACGCATTAAAATTGCTTTTCGCCTCTGGATCCCCATTTTAGTTTTAAGGATTGTTGTTGCTGAGACATGGCCTGAAGCACTTGGCCTGAGTACGCTGGGTTTGGCAAGTATAGTTTCTGACCTTTTCTTCTTGTAACTTGCTAATTTAGAGAAATAATAAAGGAATGTAATTGTTCATTTTTTCAGGGAAATACTATTAATGTGGCAATTTCTGTAGTTTAAGTAAATTTTGTCACATTGTTTCATGCATTATAAAATTTTTAAAATTCTTAGATATTTCTTAGTATTTCATGTTATGTCGCCTAAGACATCTCTGAAATTGTATGTTGAAGATATTTTATGACTTATAAATTGGATAAGAAATCCTACATTTTTTGTGAAGGGAGAATGACTGTTCTATTTCAAGTAGTAATGAATATTATAGTTACCCCTTCTAAATATTTTAAGCTCAAGCTATTTTTAAGTTAATTTTTCTATTTCTGATTTAAATGAATTGGATAGATAACCAGTGATTGTGTATTTGTTAGTTGATTCACATATTCATCACTAAACTATTCACTAAATGTGCTGAAATGAATCTGAAGTCCCACTTTGTAAGAAGTAATGTTTCTTCTGTCATTACGTTAAATTTCAACAATTTTATCTGTGTTGGAAATGTTTTTTTCAAACAAAGTTTTCTCCTAAATATAAAGGACACTATTTGAACAGTGATGCCTTTATAACATAGGAAAGGTTGTTTTCAGGTGTTGGGTAGCATGCTGTTTAATATTAAAATAGAAGTTTCTCTTCCTCCCTGCACTTTGAAGCCCTTTTTGTCTTTATTGCTCAGCCAAGCTGCTTCAGTTAAAGTATTAGTAATAAAATGTTGGACATATAAATCTTTATGAAACATAATTCCAGCCCCTGGAAATCATTATACCACAGAATATCATCATTTTACCTGATTCCTTGGGAATTGGCATGATGCTCACCTTCAATGCTGAAGCCCTTTCTCTAGAAGCAAATGAACAGCTCTTCAAGAAGATCCTTGAAGTGTGGAAAGACATACCATCTTCAGTAGGTATGTACAAAATTTTTTCTCTTTTTTATGACCTCAGAGAAACTTCTATTTTCTGAAATATCACATTTTCTCCAGGCATATAAGGTTAATTTAAGATACTTAATAAGGTGTGTGTTTACCATATACTTAATAAATTCGCAAGGCTACCACAAAGAGACTAATTTTGACCAAGTTGTTCATGTGTAGTAGTAATATAACTAAAATAGGAAAGGAATTCCTTTCCACAATAATCTATAATTTTATTTTAACTCCCTTTCCTTGCAGATTTTATGCAGATGTTGGAAATACTTTATTCCCTCACATTGATTTTGGGGGTTTACCCTTATCTTAGGAGATTGCCAAATAATCATAAAAGGAGAGCAGAATATTTCTATTTCATATAGCAAATAGTGTTCTATTTAGAGAGTGATAATCCTGTGAAGAATCAAATACAAACTAAATATGTGACATATTGGGTCACTAAGATTTCATCATCCTTCATTTATGAAGGAGATAAATATGACTCTCTGGAATGCCTATTAGGTACTAATAGATTGCACCATAAAGAAAACTGCCTTTCATCTTCATCAGGCCAGGACATTTTTTTTCCTCTTAATGAATGCAGCATTGCTGATTTGGAAAATATGAATAACTTGAGACTCTTGTATATGTCTCTGAGGCTTGGTGACTACAAAGGTGATTCTAGACAGGGAACAGAATGCATATGAACAGTACAAATATTAGGAAGAGTAGAATGACTTGGTGGAGGATAAATGTTCCTGAAAGGAAGAAAGGGTTAATGAAGTAAATAAAAGAGAAAAGGAAAGGAGAAGTAAGGAGAGGGAAGGAAAGGTAGAAGGAGAAAGGTAGTTTATTAAGGAGGCAGAAGCTAACGAAATCTTTATATGAAATGGTTAAATGTGATCCGCATGTAGCTTTATTTTTTTATTTATTTTTTTTAAAGATTTTATTTGTTTATTCATGAGAATACACAGAGAGGAGAGAGAGAGGCAGAGACACAGGCAGAGGGAGAAGCAGGCTCCACGCAGGGAGCCCGACATGGGATTCGATCCCGGGTCTCCAGGATCAGGCCCTGGGCTGTAGGCGGCGCCAAACCGCTGAGCCACCAGGGCTGCCCCCCATGTAGCTTTAAAGACCAATTTGAAAGAACTGCTTTTTAATGGACATTTTTACATTACGGGATGATGGCACTTTGCATTGCACCTGTAGAATCCTTTCCTTTTGCACATATAGTGTTAACAATTGTCCTGAAAACCTCTTTGAATTTCTTCAAGCAATGAAGAACTCCCAAGGGTTTAAAACCATTTTAAGTGACAGAAGTAAATGCTTATAATTGACAGATCTGGGGCAAAATAAACTGAAAATAATGAATCTTGTTCTAACCTTTACAGTGGTACTTTTGTGATCAATATATTAATTAGAAATTAAAATAAGGAAACTCAGTTCAAATGGGAAACTGAGCAAACCTCTATATTTATGCCACTAGACAATCATAGGAATCAAAGCGGTCTTTAAAAAATGTCATCTGGCAAGCTCTTGTCCTTAAGACAACTTCTGACCTAAAACAAGCTATTTTAAGTTGCAAGAATTTGAAAAGCATCTCTCTCCACATAAAATAAGTTATAGCACTATAGGAATGTGATATTTTAGTTTGTGTATTAAGGATATTTTGATAATATACTAAAGACTACAGTATAACATTTATATTAAGGAAATAAGTTTCTCTTTCTGTCTAAAAACAGTTGCTTTGCTATTTAAAACTAACCTAGATCCAGATTTCCCCAATATAAAATTTACATTTCCTTGAGATATAATAAATGTTTTCAATAATAATATCATTGCTTAGAAATTTCAAACAAATATATAGAAGCTTAGCAATTACAACAGGTATCACTAAGCATTACCACTCCAAATCATTGGATCTTATTTCATAAGCAAACTAGCTCAGTTGCCAGGTTAAGTAGCAAATTAATGTTTTTCAGAATTAAGGTGTGAATTTTGTCATGCCATATGAACTGTGAGCTTGGACTCAGCAAGTATCAAATTTAGAATTTTTTGCTCTGTGTGGTTGTTGACAAACTACCAATTTCAATGAAGTATTCACATTGGTGACAAAAATTCAAATCCAGATAGACTAAATCTACTACTTATTTCCAACACTCAGGTCATAGATTACTCTCACTTTCTTTGTATTTAATTCCAGTCTGAAACTGGATTTATAAAGTCATTGTCCAGGAGAGCCATTTGTCTGAATAAAAATACCATTGTGAAATATAATGGTAAAAAAATGAAATTGTAATATAATTACAATTTTGTGATCAATTTCATACATGGAAATGTTTTGAACTGTAATGAAAAGGAAACAAGAGACCATAAATGCTTATTTAAGTTTTAGTTGAGGAATTCAAAATGCCTTACAGTATGCTTGTAAAAAGTCACTTTTGTCAAAGTTTAAGAATTTTTTCATGACTCCTTTTATGTATATTTAATGTATACATATATAGGCCAGGTAAAGTTTGGTTTAAACAAAAGCATTCTAGAACTTTTGAGAATTATAAAGAAAATTTTAACTATAATAACTCAGTTTATTGTTTCTATAATAGAAGAAAATGGAAGGTCTAAGAACTGAATTCTGATTTTAGTCATGTAACATGGGAATGAAGGTGCCTTGTTTTGGTGTTCTCTAGACTATTTCAGTTTGACTCAAAATCTTGATATTATTTTAAGTACAGGATTGAATTTATTTATGAAAATTTACTTTCCAATGAAGTACATAAAAAATCTACTTAAAAGTTAAACATTCAACAACAATTCTTCTCCCTGTGTCAGAAAATACTTTTCAGCACCAGCTGACTATATGACTGCATAATTAGGTTTTCTGCTTTAAGGCAATTGTCATTATTTTTAAATTGAAATGTAGTTGGTATATAATGTTATATTAGTTTTTATTTAAAAAAGGTAAAGTTTCAGGTATACAGCATGGTGATTTTATAATTTTATACATTACTCAATGCTTACCATAATAAGTGTAGTCACTATCTGTCAACCTCCAGTTGTCATAATCTTTATTGTTACCAAGTAGTAGGTGACACAGGGTGCAAAAGTTAAAATCTTAATAAAATTGCCTGAGTAAGACACAGTATCAAATTAGGTTTAGTTCTGTTTATAATGTGGTCATTCATTGACTTGCACTAGAGTTGCTAAAGTTATTATCTGAGCAAATCATTTTTTAACGTCTTAATTTTGAAGTTAATCAGATTTTTAATGTATGTCACTGAAGCCCAAATACAAACCCTTATGGAATGCTATACCTCAACTAGACTGTAAAAAAATGGCTGTCGGCAGATTTTACTTTCTATAAACAGGGTAGAATTAACATTTAGCTTTTTCTGTGGTATTAGAGAATAGGAATACAAAGACTAAGATCTAATTATTCAGGGACACCTGGGTGGCTTAGCGGTTAAGTGTCTGCCTTTGGCTCAGGGCGTGATCCTGGAGACCCGGGATCGAATCCCACGTCGAGCTCCCTGCATGGAGCCTGCTTCTCCCTCTGCCTGTGTCTCTGCCTCTCTCTCTCTCTGTGTCTCTCATGAATAAATAAATAAAAATCTTTTTAAAAAACCTAGTTATTCAACATTTGAATAATCACAATTATAACAGTGAATAGCTTGCTTGAATACCACTGCTGAGCAGCACATGGCCAAATGACTAACTATAGAAGGAGGAAAAACAAAATATGCTTACCTAAACTGAGCTTATTAATGAGCTTATTAATAATCAAATGTTGACTATGGTTTTAATTTGCTATTACTGATAGAAAAAAATTTCTGATTTTTAAATTTATATTATAGCTTATGAGTGTACACAGCGAACCACAGGATGGGGCCAAAAGGCCATCGAAGTCCGCTCTTTGCAATCAAGGGTCCTGGAAAGTGAACTGAAGCGCAGGTCAATTAAGAAGCTGAGATTTCTGTGTACCCGAGGTGACAAGGTATTGTTTATATCCCGCAGTTACAGCAAAAATAAAGCAGGCAATGAAAATTAAGTAAGAAAATCCTTTTCCTCTGGCCATAAATATATTTATGATATAATTCCCAAATTGGCAAACTATTGATTGATAAAAAACAATTTTTCATTTTGCAGTAGTAATATCCCATTTGACAGGAAAGAAAAATAAAATTGAAATTTGTCAATTATTTATGTAATGTAATCGATTTTAACAACAAATTCAGATAGTTTAAATGGAAAATACACATTACATAAAACCATTACAGTCTCTACATACTATGAGAAATAATAGCATGAAAAAATAACCCTGACAAAACTAGGAAACATCCACATTTTAAATAGATTGCAGAGGATTCAAATTAATTTCAGAACAGGCAGGGTAAACATTATGCATGAAGGAAAAAGTACTGGTTTGCAATATGAAGGGATATAATGGGAAGAACCAGTGTTTGAGGTCAGATAGACTTAGCATGCAGTCCTGGTTCTGCCACCTAATGAGGTGTAAGAATCTGGAAGACTGATGAATCTTCCTGATTCTTAGTTCCTTCATCTCCAAATGAAAATATTAATAACTCTTTTGATAACAATTTTGAAAATTAATGATAATGTGTGTATAGTAAGCATCTCACAGATTGCCTGAGACATGAAATACATTAAGTCAAGGATAGTTAGTGTTATTATCATCATCATCAATGTCAAAACCCTTCTAAGTATATTCATTGTGGATGTGGAAAGCCTTAGTCCTAGCAAGGAGGCCTCTGCTATTTATTTTCATGTTCTGTTTTAAATTTCTTTATGGCACAGACCATACTCATAAGACATGTTCCTCTCTAAACTGGTTAGTTTAACTCATAATATCAATCTATTGGTGTCAGTCCATTCCACTGATATAGAAAATCCCACCAAGTAGAAAATTTCAGCAGCCATTTAAACAGCAGCAACAATGGTGAACAACATCAAATATCTTAATCATTTCCTTATATTAAAAGAAAAAGTACAGCCAACTTGAGTAGATTTTTTAGTAGATTTTTTTAAAGCAAAAGGAATAATCCTTAACCAAAGTCAATCAAGAATGTCACCAGATGAGTGCCACAATGAAAATCTAATTTTAACTATGTGAAGTACAATTATATAGAATATGATAGATTATTTTTAATATATAATTTAGACTCCATACCAATTTAAAGTCTTTTTCTTCCATTTAAATCCTGGTCCAAAAGAAAAGTATGGCTTAATATTTTAATTAGTTGATGTAGAATAATTGAAATTATAGTTGTATCTGTCAAATATCAGATTAAAATGTAGTAAATATTTACTGATGATATCTCTTTCTCTCTTTTTAAAGCTATTTTTTACCTCCACCCTGCGCAATCGCCACAGCCGGGTTTACTTCATGACCCTTGGAAACCTTGAAGAGCTCCAAAACAATTATGGTGTTTAAAAAGTTCCAATGATTTATTACATTTACAAACATCATAAATATGCAACTTGCATTTTAATATTTCTGAGATTAAATGAGCATTCAGTTTTATTTTAGGGAAAAATTAAATCAGATACTTTACTTTTAATGTAGCACAAAATAGTTCTAATGAGAAATGCAGCTTTATATATAAAATTAACTATAGCAAGCTCTATGTACTCCAGTGGTGTACAATGTCTTTTGCACAAACTTTGTAACTTTTGTTACTGTGAATTCAAATATTACTCTTTGGACAGTTTGGACAGTATCTATATTCAGATTTTACTACATGGTGTAAAGAAACCTGTAATAAGTTAGATCATAAATCCTTTCAAAATAATTGACCCTGAGTGAAGTTTTTCAGAAAAAAAACAGCAACAAACTATATGTACATTTGCAAAGTCATATAAAGAACCAAAGTTTAGATTATTAAGTGAAAATAATGACTATTGCTATAAACCAGACTAAGCCTGAACAACCTACATGCCTGGAGAAAACTACAGTGATAAAAGGGAAAAGGCTACCCATTTACTTATAGTTCCTTGACAGTCAAGCTCCTAGTCAGAGACCAGTTGTGTTTTTTTCATACCACGGTAAGCTGGTTTTCTCCTGATAAGGAGGAAGAAAGTCTTAGATGCTTGATTTTCCTCAGAACCCCTGAAAATGTGCAATAGCTGTTTAAAATAAAACCACCAAATAATACACTTGCAAGACTGAATACAGGACTGAACTATACACATGTACTGTAGAATGAGTTTTTATTTTTAATACATTAAAGTAGGCATCAAATTTTAACCCCCAAAAACAGATTGGTTGATTTATCAAAACTCTTATCTGGCCAACAGTGGGACCATCAGACAACATTGAATATTTTCCCAATCCCAGATTAAACTATATAAAAATTCTACCCCCCACCCCGGGTCAGTCGTTAAACAAAAAGAACAAAATGTAACAACAAAAACTTTGGCTGCTAATGCTTATGTTTTCCTATTTCTATTACTGTAAAATCAGAAATTAATCTAAAAGTGATAAGTCTACATGTTGGGATTTAATGTTTAGGTAAAAAAAGAAAGAAGAAAGAAGAAAGAAAGAAAGAAAGAAAGGAAGAAAGAAAGAAAGAAAGAAAGAAAGAAAGAAAGAAAGAAAGAAAAGAAAGAAAGAAAGAAAGAAAGAAAGAAAGAAAGAAAGAAAGAAAGAATATTTTGAAAAAAATACAGCTTTCATCAAATTTAGAGTAGTGAAAATCATGCTAGTCTATCACCCAATATATTATAGATGCCATAGATAGGTGGTGTTTGGTCACCTATAGTACCTGCTACCTGGTGAAAAACATAGTTTCATAATTTCCTCAATACCATGGTTAGTTCTGGGGCAACAGAGAAGCAACAGAACTACCGCAAAGTATACCTCAATATAATTCCTCTAGTTCTGCTTCAAAAGTATGAAGCAAGCACTAGCAGGATACTAATTTACAAACTACCTGGTTAACCAAAATACAAAAGCAGCTGACTATGTGTGATTTCATGATAGCACATTGTTTCTTGACACTCTGGTGCCAAGAATGATGATTTGGATTTTCCTAACAACTTCTATCAAGAGTGTAGTAGCTCAAAATGAGAATTTAGGAGAACCTGAATCCATGAATTAAAGAAATAAATGTGATTCACATTTCTGTTACTGTGACACAATAATGTGATCCTAAAACTGGCTTATTCTTGTGTGTTTACAACTCGAATGACTTTTTAATGCAGTAGTTTAAAGAGAAAACAAACATTTACGTCAAATTATTTCCTTAGAAGTAGTCTTCATTATTATAAATTTGTACACCAAAAAGCCATGGGGTACTTTGTGCAAGTACCTCATTGCTGAGCAAATGGAGCTTGCTATGTTTGAATTTCAGAAAATTTTTCATTTAAGTAGTGTGTAGAATCAAGTCTTTTAAGAATTCATTTTTTTCTTCATAATATTTACTCAAAGTTAAGATTCAAAAATAAGTTTTATCTTAAAATCGTATTTTAAGGCATTAAGACAGTAAACTATTTTAGGAAGTCAACTCCCATTGTGCTTTGTGGCTGTTATTCTAGTAAACAGAGACCATAGTGAACTGAATCTACAGAGATGCCCCAAAGTAAACAGGAAAAATTACAGATGTGTAACTGAGCTTTAAAGGATGAGGTGTTAATAAAGAAAGGAAGCTGAGTACATATCACGAAAGGAGATTGAAATGTTGAGTAGCCAAATAGAAAGGACTGAAAATATTTAAAGTGGTTCATAGGTAATGAGTATTTCCAATTTTGATGTTATTCCATCTGGAATTTTTATATCCTTTGCCAGCTGAAACGAAGTGAAGAGACAATTAAATTTCATAGTCAGTGCACAGTAATAGAAGGTATATCTACACCTTGCTTTGTAGATCAAGCACCTGAAGCAATGGAGGGGGAATCCTGACCAGCCAATTCCCCTAGCCCTGTGATTGAAATCATGAAAGTTCTAGCAGCTTGTGAGTAGCACTGGGACAAAATACAGTTTTATTTTAGTGTACTTTAGTTTTTTCACTAAAGCCTTTGTCCAAAATAAAAGGCAGTGTTGGAAATATTTGAAAACTAGAAAATGATGTATGAAAAGGGCTGACAAGAAAAGCTCTGAGTGATCATGTCTGTTGAAGTGAGCTCAGAGCCTCAGAGGAAATAGTAAGAAAGGGTAATCATTTATATAGTAAAATAGGCAAAGCAGAAATCATACATGTGCATATACACGCATGTACACATACATACAAACCAGTAGAATGCATAATTTTTAATATTTTTAATATTTTAGTGCTACCAGTTTCTAGAGAAAATAATCAGTAGATATTTTCTGCCAGAACTCATTTAATTGAAATAGTATTCATAAAACTAGGAATAATGCCACATACATTCAATGGGATCTTTTAAATACTCCAATTATTTTTTAAAATGTACCTATTTAAATCAATTTATATTCGATCTGTGCTTTAAAATTTATTGAAATAATCTTTGAGACTGCTAATTGTTTCATCAGAAAATCTGTAATGAACTATTGTTCAACCTCTAAAAATAAACATTTTAAAAAATATTGAATGATATCTTTATTTGAAATATGCTTGTCTAATGCCTCAGAATTAGGATTCATTTGGGGAATATTCAGTTCTTTAAAGCATGTAATAAGGTATGAATTGGAAGTTTTTAGGGGTTTTTCTTGTTATTGCAGTAGGAATTCTGGCTAAGGAGGTTTACATTGATTGATTAAAATTTTTCTAGGTACAATAGTAGAATTTCCTCAAAATGTATGGGACTTTGCACAGACACACAGCATCACCACAGCATGGGTAAAACCCAAGGAAATTTTAATGCCAAATCCCTTCCCATCCCACCCCAGTGTCCTGAAGTCCAGTGGAAAATAAGAGGAGAAACCTTTTCCAAATAGAGGAGTAATAGATTTATAGTTTCTTAACATTCAAGAAAGGGGTTAGTGCAGGCTGATGGTTGAAAATGAAAGACAGAATAATTATGGCAAATTGTCAAGAAAGTTGAGTCCTTCAGTTGGGAACAGAAGAGGAATAACACTTTTCTCAGCAGGTCACAGAAGCATTAGAGGCATGGCCCCATGAATATTCTGTTGTCTAGGAACATTCTAGAGAGAAGTTTATCAAGTTTTCCCATTACGGCCAGCTGACCATGGTCCTAATTTGTCATGTGTGGCAAGGCATTCATGAGTTGGGTTACCTGGACATGACAAGCTCATCCAGACTTTTAGAGTCTAAATTCAAAGTGCTTCTATGATCAAATTGACTCATTCAGCTTCATATATAGAGCCCACAGACTTCAACTATTTTAAGAGGCAGTGATCCAAGTAATAAAAATATCATCACAGATTGGAATTAGAATGGGCAGGGTGGATAGCCCAAGGCTGAGAGAGGGCATTTTCCTAAGAATGCTTTACCAAAACACAGGGACAGGGTAGGTCATGAGTAGAAGCTGCTATTAGCAACTTTATCATTCTCTAAAGAAGCAGTGGGTTTACAGACTCCAATACTGCAAATCCGTTAACTGAACCTTTTCCAACATTATGATTTCCAATATAAGAGCATCTTTTTATTTACAGGGCCTTTGGCCCTCACATAAGGATACTCAGGTTCCTGAGGATACTAAAGCCTTTGAGTATAGCTACTCTTTAATTCCAAAAATTGAGTAGAAAGTAGCTAATGGATTAAAGTCCAAACATGTTCCAGAAAACATTGTCATATGTCATGTTTCATGTTGTTTACAACCATTTCAACTGATTAAAAAATAGTTCCCAAAGGAGGAAAATTTATTCTATATGGATTTATATTTTTAGAAGCTAGCCCAGAATCTGCTTTATAGATGAGTATAAAATCAGATTGGGGAATAACTTTCTCTAATATCTTTGCCACCCTATATGTCAAAGTGACTTGTTTGGTGCTTAGCATACAGCAAAGACATAAAATAATGAGTTGAAAAGGAGAAATGGACTTTTTTTTACTTTGATTATCCTTAACTATTTTATTTACAACAGTTTAAAATTCACAAATCTATTTGATTCTTCAAAGTACTATCTGTGTCTGGTGACCAAAGAGTAATTACCTTTACTGGATAATTTCAAATGATTTTACCCTACAAATCTGAAATGAAACAAAGAATAGGTCAAAATGAAATTAAAATTAAAAGTGTCCTCTCAAGTTTTATTTTTTGGATTTTTATTTTTTATTGAAGTACAATTCAGATAGTGTTATATTAGTTTCAGGTGTACAATATAGTGATTCAATAATTCTGTACATTACTCAGTGCTCATCATAGTAAGTGTATTCTTAATCCTCTTATTTATTTCACCTATAGCATTACCTTTAAAAGCAACACATTAGGGACCACTGTTACCCTTAGTAATTACCCAAGGATCATGAGTAATGACAAAGATTGTTTAGTAACATAAAATAGAACAAGAACAAGCCGTTCAACTGGCTGTTTTATACAAACATTTATTTTGAAGGTAATTCTTTGTCACAAGATTGACTATATATCATCTTGAGACATATTTAAAGGTCACCAAAGCTTGTCAATATACTTTCTGACCCCAATATTTTAAGTTCTATTCCTGTAAATTGATATATCAAATTCCAGGCATTCCTTGAAGGTATGTTTTGACCAGATGGAGTATATCTGACTTGCAAGTGGATAGGTAGCCATTAAAATATATGCCAAATGGGACCATCTTTTCAAAAGTCTAAAGGGAAGCATGCAACACTATAAAGTTGAATCTCAGTCAAGAGTCAGAAATGAATATAAAAAATTTTAAAGTGAATTAAACCACTCACAGAGCTAGAACAAACAATAGCCATAGCAATCTTGAAAAGGAAAGCAAAGCTGGAGGCATCACAATTCTGGACTTCAAGTTATATTACTGATGAAAATCTTCATTCTATAAGTGAAATTAATACTATATGTCAGACTGGAAAAGTAAGTGTTTTATTTGAAAAAAATGGACAAGACATGAATAGACATTTCTCCAAAGACTTTCAGATGGCCAACAGATACATGAAAAGATGTTCAACATCATTCATCATCAAGGAAATGCAAATCAAAATTACAATGAAGATTCTACCTCACACCTGTGAGAATGGCTAAAATCAAAAGCACAAGAAACAAGTGTTGGTGAGAATATAGAGAAAAAGGAACTGCCTTATACTATTGGTGGAAATGCAAACTGGTGCAGCCACTGTGGAAAATGGTATGGAGTTTCCTCAAAACATTAAAAATAGAACTATCCAACAATCTAGTGATTGCACTACTGGGTTTTACCCAAGAAATTAAAAAAAAAACACTAATTCAAAGGAATACATACACCCCTGTTTATAGCAGCATTATGTACAATAGCCAAGATATGGAACCAAGGTTAAAGAAGATGTTACACACACACACACACACACAGAGAGAGAGGAATATTATTCAACCACAGAAAAGAATGAAATCTTGCCATTTGCAACAACATGGATGGAGCTACAGAGTAAAATGCTGAGCGAAGTAAGTCAGAGAAAATTACCATATGATTTCACTCATATGTGGAATTTAAGAAACAAAACAAATGAAAAGAGGGAAAAAATAAGAGAAAAAAACAAGAAATAAACTCTTAACTATAGAGAACAAACTGATGGTTATCAGAAGGGAGGTAGGTGGGAGGGATGGGTGAAATAGGTGATGGGAATTAAAGAGTACACTTATCATGAAGAGCACTGAATAATGTAGACAATTGTTGGATCACTATATTGTACACTGTAAATTAATATAACAAATATACTGGCATTAAAATTAAAAACTTAAAAACACTTATATCTGAAAACGTAAAATGTATTTGTGAATTTTACTTCACAAACTTGAATGTGCAAAAACCAAAACCAACAAACAAGAAAACAAAAAATGGTTATTTGAACTCCAACTCTTATCCCACCAGGAAATTCAATCTTAATCATTATTTGGACTTTCCTCATTCATCCATTAAGGTTATACAAATGTCTGGGTGATCAGAAAATTGAGGGGTACCCCCACTGGTTTATAGTCTACACTAGTCAACTTTGATGTTGTTCATTTATCCTCTTTCAGTGACTCTGATACTCATGTGTTATGTCTGGCCATTGAAATATTTGGCAAAGCAGGGAGTCCAGATACCTTGGGTCATATCTACTGTGGTCATACTACTTCCTTGGGTGCTGAGTAAGCATGAGTCCCTGATGTTTTAATAACCTAAGTTCCTTATGTCCTTTCCTATTCCTGGTGAATCTCTTTATCTCCCCCTAAACTCTTGTATTTTTGTTCCCTCCTCATCCCTTATAAAATGTAATTACTGGGCACCTGGATGGTTCAGTGGTTGAGTGTCTGCCTTTGGCTAAGGTCGTGATTCTGGGATCCTGGGATCGAGTCCCAAATCAGGCTCACCAAAGGAAGCCTGCCTTGCCCTCTGCCCTGTGTCTCTGCCTTTCTCTGTGTGGCTCTCATGAATAAATTAATAAAATCTTTAAAAATATAAAAATAGAATGTAATTACTTCTTTCCCTTTCCTTCATGAGAATTACCTAACATAATTATGTTTTTTTAATATTTTATTTATTTATTCATGATAGACATGGGGGGAGGGGGCAGAGACACAGGCAGAGAGAGAAGCAGGCGCCATGCTGGGAGCCTGACACAGAACTCGATCCCGGGACTCCAGGATGATGTCCTGAGCCAAAGGCAGGCGCTGAGCTGCCGAGCCACCCAGGGATCCTAACATAATTATGTTAAAGACCTTAGGCTTAAAAAATCCAGCAAGAGATTTTAAGAAAATTTTTGCTTTAAGCCCCACTATATAACCTCTGTACCTGCTCAAGGAAAAACTCTCCATAATCTTGGGGAGAGAAACTCAGTGAGAACAAATTAAGACCATAATTAGTTGATCCTGTTACCTACATATGAAAAAGAATTCAACTTAATGCAATCAAAGAAATGAAAATTTTGAAAAAGGAGACACTATTGTTGCTACGATGAGGAAGTCCAAAAATATCTAATCATCTCTCATTACGATCTCTACAATCCCCTTCCTCATACTCTAATACTTTCCTTTATGCCCTGTTGCAGCTTCCAAACCATTGTCCTTCTAGATCATTTTCCCTCTTTTCTCCCTGATAACTCCCACCTTTGAATCTCTTGCTATCAGATAATATTATCCATTACCCCTTCCTCGGCGCAGTCATGTATAGACTCTCACATCATTCTCCTCATTCCTTAAAAAATTTAGCACTTGCCTGTGATTTATTCCAACACTACTAATTTTTGATAAAATTAATACCTACTTAGCTGATCCTGTCAATGTCCTTCCTACTGTAATCCATGACTTTCCTATCCAAATAAGCTTGACCACAGTATCTCAGCCACCTACTTCCACAGTAATATACATAGAACCATATAATTACCAATAATTATATTTCTTTTATAATCTTAATTTCAATAGTCTCATTCTCATACCACTACTTAATTTTTCCAGCTGACTCCCTCTATCACTGGACTCTAAAAATTTTTTGACCTTATATGGGCCACAGTCCACATCTTTTAACTCCCCTTCACCCTTATCCAAAGAAGTCCTCATTCTCTTACTCAGCTAAGATTTCATGGTGTCTCAGCATAATCAATCGTTTGTATGGACCCTTAATTCTATAGCTATTTTTAGCTTGGCAAAAATCACAGAGATCTTTGAATTGAACTCTTCATCCCTTCCACACCTACAGCCCAGATGATTGTGGCTATAGAAAATACACAAGTGTGCTAACTGATCTCATTTTTTAAAGATTTTATTCATTTATTCATGAAACACACACACAGAGAGAGAGAGAGAGAGAGAGAGAGGCAGAGACATAGACAGTGGGAGAAGGAGACTCCATGCAGGGTGCCTGATTTGGGGCTCGATCCTAGGTCCCCGGGATCAGGCTCTGGGCTGAAGGTGGCGCTAAACCGCCGAAACACCCAGGCTGCCCTTGATCTCATTTTTAATGCATGACTGAAAGCCAACAGTGGGCTGGCAACACCACCCAATAACATGCTGCATTCCCTTAGCCCACTCACATCTAGGAAGATTAAAAATTCATACTTTTTCTTCTGTCCTTAATTCTCCAAAATCGCCTCTCTCATTCTCATTCTCACCTAATGACCTCTAGTCACAGTTCACTGAGAAAATAAAAACAACTACCCTCCTATCCACCCACATATCAAATTGATTTTATTGAGTAAGAGTTACTCTTACTCAGATCAGTTTTGTATTAATTCCAATCAAATTTTCATCCCTACCACTGTATGCAAAGAGCTAAAAAGCTCTTCTCAAGGTCATCAATGTTCTCTACAAGGTTAAATACAATGCCAATTCTTCCCAGTCCTCTTTTATTTAATGTATCAGTAATGTTTAGCAAAATTGATCACTCTCTCCTTGAAGCAGTTTCTTCTCTTGGCTTCTGGGATACCATTCTCTTCTGATGTGTGGTATATATAATTCTGCTAACTGGTCTCATTTCTTCCTGTCTCCTCTTCTGGTTTCTTCTCATCTCTCTGATCTCTAAATGTTGTAGTATCTCAGGGTTCAGTTCTAGTATCTTATACCTCTTTATCTACAATTTCTCCTTAAGTGATAGCACCTATTCTCATACATTTTTATGTCATCTATCTATCCACTGACAACACCCAAATAATTATTTCTACTCTAAATCACTATTCTGAGTTCCAGACTCATATCATCTACTACTTTGCATACCATAAAGTTTACCACTTTAAAGTGTACAATTCAGTGGCTCTTACTATATTTACATATTGTGCAAATATCACCATAAACAAATTACAGAACATTTTATCACACCCCAAAGAAACCTCACACCCTTTAATAGTCACTCGCCATTACCCGTCCACCCTTTCACAACCTTAGGCAATTATTAATATGCTATCTGTCTCCATACACTTGCCTATTCTGGACAGTATATATAAAAGGAATTATACAATATGTGGTCTTTTGTGATTGGATCTTTTCAATTAGCAAAATGTTTTTCAGGTTAATCTATTTTGTAGCATGACATGTTGTGATTAGACACTAGGGAAATGTAAATCAAAACTCTAATGAAATACTACTTTACACACAAACTAGGATGACTGTTATTTTTAAAAAGCCCAATAAGTGTTTTCCATAACGTGGAGAAATTGAAACCCTCATACATTGTTGGTGGGAATGTAAATTGGTGCAGCTCCTTTAGAAAACAGTTTGAAAAATCCTAAAATGTTAAGCATAGAGTCACCACATGCCCCAGTAATTCCACTCTTAAGTACATACCCAAGAGCAGTCAAAACATATACACACAAATATGTGTGCACAAATGTTCAACATTATTCATAATATCCCAAAGTGGAAAAATCCTTTATATATTCTGGTTTCAAGTCATTTAACAGATATGTGATTAGCAAATATTTTCTACAATTCGATGGGTAATCCTTTCATTTTATTACTGGTGTCACATGTACTACAGAAGTTTTCAAGTTTGATGAAATCCAATTTACCATTTTTTTCTTACGCTTTTGGTGTCATATCCAAGAAATCATTGCAAATCTAATGCTATTAAGCTTTTCCCGGTTATTTCTTTTAAGAATTTGATAGTTTCAGTTCCTTTCTTAAGATTTTATTTATTTATTCATGAGAGACACACAGAGAGAGGCAGAGACACAGGCAGAGGGAGCAGGCTCCCTCTGGGGACCCCAATGTGGGACTTGATCCCAGGACGCCAGGATCACAACCTGAACCAAAGAGATGTCAACCACTGAGCCACTCAGGTGCTCCTATAGTTTTAGTTCTTACATTTAGGTCTTTGATCCATTTTGAGTTAATTTTTGTGTATGGTGTGAGATTGAGGTCTCATTTAATTTTTTTGTACCTGGATATCCAGTTGTCCTAGAAACATGTGTTGAACACACTTTTCTCAACTGAATCGTCTTATTTCCCATGTTAAAAATCAATGGACCATAAATATATAGGTTTCTTGTATGAACTCTCAATTTCATGCTATTGATCTATCTTTATGCCAATATCGAGCTGTTTTATTTACTGCATATTTGTACTAAGTCTTGAAATTGGGAGTGTGATTCTTCCAACATTGCTCTTCTTTTTCAAGATTATTTTGGATCCCTTGCAGTTCAGTATACATTTTGAGATTAGATTGTCAATTTCTAAAAAAAAATGGAAGCCAAGTGTTTCATAGAGATTGTGTTGAATATGTAGATCAATGTGGAGGGTATCACTCTTAACAATGTTAAGTCCGTTATTCCATAACACAGATTGCCTTTTTACTTATTTCAGTCTTTCTTTTAATTTCAGTCTTTAATTTCATTCAGTGATATATTATAGATTTATGTGTATAAATCTTCCACATCTTTTGTTAAATATATCCCTAAGAATTTCATTACTTCTTATTGGTGTTCAATTTACCAACATACAGAATAACACCCAGTGCTCATCCCATCAAGTGTCCCCCTCAGTGCCCGTCACCCACTCACTCCCACCCCCCGCCCTCCTCCCCTTCCACCACCCCTAGTTCGTTTCCCAGAGTTAGGAATCTTTATGTTCTGTCTCCCTTTCTGATATTTCCCACACATTTCTTCTCCCTTCCCTTATATTCCCTTTCACTATTATTTATAATCCCCAAATGAATGAGAACATACGCAGTTTGTCCTTCTCCAATTGACTTACTTCACTCAGCATAATACCCTCCAGGTCCATCCATGTTGAAGCAAATGGTGGGTATTTGTCGTTTCTAATGGCTGAGTAATATTCCATTGTATACATAAACCACATCTTTATCCATTCATCTTTCAATGGACACCAAGGCTCCTTGAACAGTTTGGCTATTGTGGACATTGCTGCTAGAAACATCGAGGTGCAGGTGTCCCAGTGTTTCATTGCATCTGAATCTTTGGGGTAAATCCCCAACAGTGCAATTGCTGGGTCGTAGGGAAGGTCTATTTTTAACTCTTTAGGGAACCTCCACACAGTTTTCCAGAGTGGCTGCACCAATTCACATTCCCACCAACAGTGTAAGAGGGTTCCCTTTTCTCTGCATCCTCTCCAACATTTGTTGTTTCCTGCCTTGTTAATTTTCCCCATTCTCACTGGTGTGAGGTAGTATCTCATTGTGATTTGATTTGTATTTCCCTGATGGCAAATGATGCAGAGCATTTTCTCATGTGCATGTTGGCCATGTCTACGTCTTCCTCTGTGAGATTTCTCTTCATGTCTTTTGCCCATTTCATGATTGGATTGTTTGTTTCTTTGGCGTTGAGTTTAATAAGTTCTTTATAGATCTTGGAAACTAGCCCTTTATCTGATACTTCATTTGCAAATATCTTCTCCCATTCTGCAGGTTGTCTTTTAGATTTGTTGACTGTATCCTTTGCTGTGCAAAAGCTTCTTATCTTGATGATGTCCCAATTGTTCATTTTTGCTTTTGTTTATTTTGCCTTCGTGGATGTATCTTGCAAGAAGTTACTGTGGCCAAGTTCAAAAAGGGTGTTGCCTGTGTTCTCCTCCAGGATTTTGATGGAATCTTGTCTCACATTTAGATCTTTCATCCATTTTGAATTTATCTTTGTGTATGGTGAAAGAGAGTGGTCTAGTTTCATTGTTCTGCATATGGATGTCCAATTTTCCCAGAACCATTTATTGAAGAGACTGTCTTTCTTCCAGTGGATAGTCTTTCCTCCTTAATCGAATATTAGTTGACCATAAAGTTCAGGGTCCACTTCTGGGTTCTCTATTCTGTTCCATTGATATAGGTGTCTGTTTTTGTGCCAGTACCACACTGTCTTGATGACCATAGCTTTGTAGTACAACCTGAAATCTGGCATTGTAATGCTCCCAGATAATGATTTTCTTTTTTAAAATTCCCCTGGGCATTCAGGGTCTTTTCTGATTCCACACAAATCTTAAAATAATTTGTTTTAACTCTCTGAAGAAAGTCCATGGTATTTTGATAGGGATTGCATTAAACATGCAAATTGCCCTGGGTAACATTGACATTTTCACAATATTAATTCTGCCAATCCATGAGCATGGAATATTTTTCCATCTCTTTGTGTCTCCCTCAATGTCTTTCAGAAGTGTTCTATAGTTTTTAGGGTATAGATCCTTTACCTCTTTGGTGAGGTTTACTCCTAGGTATCTTATGCTTTTGGGTGCAATTGTAAATGGGATTGACTCCTTAATTTCTCTTTCTTCAGTCTCATTGTTAGTGTATAGAAATGCCATTGATGTCTGGGCATTGATTTTGTATCCTCCCACGCTACCAAATTGCTGAATGAGTTCTAGCAATCTTGGGGTGGAGGCTTTTGGGTTTTCTATGTAGAGTATCATGTCATCGGCGAAGAGGGAGAGTTTGATTTCTTCTTTGCCAATTTGAATGCCTTTAATGTCTTTTTGTTGTCTGATTGCTGAGGGGAGGACTTACAATCTTATGTTGAATAGCAGTGGTGGGAGTGGACATCCTTGTCGTGTTCCTGATCTTAGGGGAAAGGCTCCCAGTGCTTCCCCATTGAGAATGATATTTGCTGTGGGCTTTTCATAGATGGCTTTTAAGATGTTGAGGAATATTCCCTCTATCCCTACACTCTGAAGAGTTTTGATCAGGAATGGATGCTGTATATTGTCAAATGCTTTCTCTGCACCTAATGAGAGGATCATATGGTTCTTGGTTTTTATCTTGCTGATATGATGAAACACATTGATTTTTTTTACGAGTGTTGAACCAGCCTTGTGTCCCGGGGATAAATCCGACTTGGTCATGGTAAATAATTTTCTTAATGTATTGTTGGATCCTATTGGCTAGTATCTTGTTGAGAATTTTTGCATCCATGTTCATCAGGGATATTGGTCTGTAATTCTCCTTTTTGGTGGGGTCTTTGTCTGGTTTTGGAATTAAGGTGATGCTGGCCTCATAGAACGAATTTGGAAGTATTCCATCTCTTTCTATCTTTCCAAACAGCTTTAGTAGAATAGGTATGATTTCTTCTTTAAACGTTTGATAGAATTCTCCTGGGAAGCCATCTGGCCCTGGACTCTTGTGTCTTGGGAGGTTTTTGATGACTGCTTCAATTTCCTCCCTGGTTATTGGCCTCTTCAGGTTTTCTATTTCTTCCTGTTCCAGTTTTGGCAGTTTGTGGCTTTCCAAAATGCGTCCATTTCTTCTAGATTGCCTAATATTGGTGTATAGCTGTTCATAATATGTTTTTAAAATCGTTTGTATTTCCTTGGTGTTGGTAGTGATCTCTCCTTTCTCATTCATGATTTTATTAATTTGAGTCTCCTCTCTCTTCTTTTTAATAAGGTTGGCTACTGCTTTATCTATCTTATTAATTCTTTCAAAGAACCAACTCCTGGTTCTGTTGATCTGTTCCACAGTTCTGGTCTCGATTTCGTTGAGTTCTGCTCGAATCTTTATTAACTCTCTTCTTCTGCTGGGCGTAGGGTCCATCTGATGTTTTTTCTCTAGCTCCTTTAGGTGTAAGGTTAGCTTTGGTATTTGAGTTGTTTCCAGTTTTTGAATGGATGCTTGTATTGCGATGTATTTCCCCCTTAGGACTGCTTTTGCTGCATCCCAAAGATTTTGAACGGTTGTATCTTCATTCTCATTAGTTTTCATGAATCTTTTTAATTCTTCCTTAATTTCCTGATTGACCCTTTCATCTTTTAGCAGGATGGTCCTTAACCTCCACGAGTTTGAGGTCCTTCCAAACTTCTTGTTGTGATTTCGTTCTAATTTCAAGGCATTATGGTCTGAGAATATGCAGGGGACGATCCCAATCTTTTGGTATCGGTTCAGACCCGATTTGTGACCCAGTATGTGGTCTATTCTGGAGAAAGTTCCATGTGCACTTGAGAAGAATGTGGATTCAGTTGAGTTTGGATATCTACAGTTCTGTAGATATCTGTGAAATCCATCTGGTCCAGTGTATCATTTAAAGCTCTTGTTTCTTTGGAGATGTTGTGCTTAGAAGACCTATCGAGGGTAGAAAGAGCTAGATTGAAGTCACCAAGTATAAGTGTATTATTATCTAAGTATTTATTCACTTTGGTTATTAATTGGTTTAAATATCTGGCAGCTCCCACATTTGGGGCATATATATTGAGGATTGTTAAGTCCTCTTGTTGGATAGATCCTTTAAGTATGAGATAGTGTCCCTCTTCATCTCTCACTACAGTCTTCGGGGTAAATTTTAGTTTATCTGATATAAGGATGGCTACCCCTGCTTTCTTTTGAGGGCCATTTGAATGGTGAAAGGTTCTCCAACCTTTTATTTTCAGGTTCTAGGTGTCCTTCTGTCTAAAATGAGTCTCCTGTAGACAGCAAATAGATGGGTCCTGCTTTTTTATCCAGTCTGACACCCTGTGCCTTTTGAGGGGGGTCATTAAGCCCATTCACGTTCAGAGTTACTATTGACAGATACGAGTTTAGTGTCATCATGATATCTATTCAGTCCTTGTTTTTGTGGATTGTTCCACTGAACTTCTTCTTAAAGGGGAATTTTAAGAGTCCCCCTTAAAATTTCTTGCAGAGCTGGTTTGGAGGTCACATATTCTTTCAGTTCCATCGTGTCTTGGAAGCTCTTTATCTCTCCATCCATTTTGAATGAGAGCCTTGCTCGATAAAGTATTCTTGGTTGTATGTTCTTCTTATTTAGGACCCTGAATATATCTTGCCAGCCCTTTCTGGCCTGCCAGGTCTCTGTGGAGAGGTCTGCTGTTACCCTAATATTCCTCCCCATAAAAGTCAGGGATTTCTTGTCTCTTGCTGCTTTAAGGATCTTCTCTTTGTCTTTGGGATTTGCAAGCTTCACTATTAAATGCCGAGGTGTTGAACAGTTTTTATTGATTTTAGGGGGGGATCTCTCTATTTCCTGGATCTGAATGCCTGTTTCCCTTCCCAGATTAGGAAAGTTTTCAGCTAGGATTTGTTCAAATACATATTCTGGCCCTCTGGCCCTTTCGGCGCCCTCGGGAACCCCAAATAACGTAGGTTTTTCTTCCTCAGGCTGTCGTTTATTTCCCTTAATCTGTCTTCATGGTCTTTTAATTGTCTGTCTCTTTTTTACTCAGTTTCCCTCTTTGCCATCAACTTGTCTTCTATGTCACTCACTCGTTCTTCCACCTCGTCAACCCTCGTCATTAGGACTTCTAGTTTGGATTGCATCTCATTCAATTGATTTTTAATTTCTGCCTGATTGGATCTAAATTCTGCAGTCATGAAGTCTCTTTAGTCCTTTATGCTTTTTGCTAGAGCCACCATAGCTGTATAATAGTGCTTCTGAATTGGCTTTCTGACATTGAATTGTAATGCAGATTTTGTAACTCTGTGGGAGAGAGGACTATTTCTGATTCTTTTGAGGTGAGGTTTTCCTTCTAGCCATTTTGCTCAGTGCAGAGTGGCCAAGAACAAGTTGTATTGGGAAAAGGAGAAAAAGAGAGAGAGAAGGAAAGAAAAGAGAAAAAGGAAAAAGAAAAAAGGAAGAATAAAGAAAAAAGAAGAAAAAGAGAAAGAAAAAGAAAGATAGGTGAAAAAAAAAGGTGGGGGAAGCAATCAGAAATCAAAAAGAAAAAGAAAAAAAACACAGGGGAGTATCTTCTGATTCTGTATACTTTAAGTCCCTTGACTTCCCCTGGAACTTGTCTGTCTAGTTGGTCTTCTGGGGGAGGGGCCTGTTGTGATTTTCAGGTGTAAGCACTTGGGGGAGCTGCTCTGCCCCTGCCTGGTGCAGGGCTCAGTGGGGGTTGTTTACCCTGTGAGGCCCCAGGAGGAATAACCACAGTGGTGGGGCCAGCTCTGGAAACCTGGATTCAGCCCCCGCAGTAACTCCGGAGCTCTCCTTCTGCAGGGCCTGGAGGCTCCGGGGGCGGGGCCGCTGATCTGCTCAGCTCGGGGAAGGAGCGTCCTTGCTGTCTTGGGCCCTCCCGGCCTCTGCCTGTCCCGGGGGGAGGCCGGATCCTGGGCTGTGTCCCGGCGCCCTGTGCTCCGGGGCCTGCGCTGTTGGATTCGCGCTCCTGGCCGTGCAGCCTCCTCTCCACACAGCTGCCGCCTGAGCCCCTCCAAGCTGCTCCCGGAGTCGCGCAGTCCCCTCCGCATGGAGCCTCTTCCTCTGCAGGAGCCGCCCCCGAGCCCCCCCCAGCTGCTCCGGGTCCCGCTGTGCGCGCTGCAGCCCTTAGGGAGCTCGGCGCACTCTCCTGGGCGCGCAGTTGCTCTGTTAGTGTCCCAGGGAGCCTGAGGGCATCCCCGCCCTCCTAGGTCCTGCTCCAACTCCCTGGGAGCCCCTTTCCGTCCGGGAGGGTTGGTGCAGCTCCTGCTTCTCCAGGACGGGGCTCTCCTGTCCTGGGGACACTCGCCCCGGCCTCAGCCCGGCTCCTTGCGGGGCCCCTCCCCCTTGGAGGCCTTTTGTTTCTTTATTTCTTTTTCCCCGTCTTCCTACCTTGATAGAAGCACGAACTCTTCTCACTGTAGCATTCCAGCTGTTCTCTCTTTAAATCTCAGGCCGAATTCATAGATTTTCAGGATGATTTGAAGGTTATCTAGGTAATTTGGTGGGGACAGGTGATTTGGGGAACCTACTCTTCCGCCATCTTGCCCCTCCTCCTGGAATTCTTTTCTTAACTTCCCTTTTTATATCTATGTTACCTGAAATTCTAGGTTTTAATTTTTTTAATTTTATGTATTTATTCATGAGAGACACACACACACAGAGGCAGAGATATAAGCACAGAGAGAAGCCGACTCCATGCAGGGAGCCCAATGTGGAACTTGATCCCAGGACTCCAGGATCACGCCCTGGGCTGAAAGCAGATGCTCAACTGCTGAGCCACCCAGGCGTCCCTAGGTTTTTAATTTCTCAATGAGCAAATTCCAAAGATTTACACCTGAGCTTTATTGGCCACCAAGCATAATATTGATTGCATAACCATTTAATAACAATTGGCTAAAAACCCGCTTGTGCCAAGCGCTTAATATAAACAATAAAGATAAGTATTTCTCATTCCATAACACAGAGAGAGAAGGGGGGAGAGAAATATAGGCCAAAAGACATTTAAAAATTATTTTCAGTTCATGTCTTTTGCCTATTTCATGATTGGATTGTTTGCTTCTTTGCTGTTGAGTTTAATAAGTTATTTACAGATCTTGGATACTAGCCCTTTATCTGATATGTCATTTGCAAATATCTTCTCCCATTATGTAGGTTGTCTTTTAGTTTTGTTGACTGTTTCTCTTGCTATGCAAAAGCTTCTTATCTTGATGAAGTCCCAATAGCTCATTTTTGCTTTTGTTTATTTTGCCTTCATGGATGTACCTTGCAAGAAGTTACTGTGGCCAAGTTCAAAAAGGGTGTTGCCTGTGTTCTCCTCTAGAATATTGATGGAATCTCCTCTCACATTAAGATCTTTCATCCATTTTGAGTTTGTCTTTTTGTATGGTGTAAGAGAATGGTCTAGTTTCATTCTTCTGACATAGACATGGCCAACAAGCACATTAGAAAATGCTCCGCATCACTTGCCATCAGGGAAATACAAATCAAAACCACAATGAGATACCACCTCCCACCAGTGAGAATGGGGAAAATTCACAAGGCAGGAAACAACAAATGTTGGAGAGGATGTGGAGAAAGGGGAACCCTCTTGCACTGTGGGTGGGAATGTGAACTGGTGCAGCCACTCTGGAAAACTGTGTGGAGGTTCCTCAAACAGTTAAACATAGACCTGCCCTATGACCCAGCAATTGCCCTGCTGGGGATTTACCCCAAAGATACAGATGTGGTGAAACGCCGGGACACCTGCATCCCGATGTTTATAGCAGCAATGTCCACAGTAGCCAAATTGTGGAAGGAGCCTCAGTGTCCACTGAAAGATGAATGGATAAAGAAGATGTGGTATAAGTATACAATGGAATATTACTCAGCCATTAGAAACGGCAAATACCCACCATTTGCTTCGACATGGATGGAACTGGAGGGTATTATGCTAAGTGAAATAAGTCAATCAGAGAAGGACAAATATTATACGGTTTCATTCATTTGGGGAATATAAAAAATAGTGAAAGGGAATAAAGAGGAAAGGAAAAAAATGAGTGGTAAATATCAGAAAGGGAGACAGAACATGAGAGACTCCTAACTCTGGGAAATGAACAAGGGGTGGTAGAAAGGGAGGTGGTCGGGGGGTGAGGGTGACTGTGTGATGGGCACTGAGGGGGGCACTTAATGGAATGAGCACTTGGTGTTATTCTATATGTTGGCAAATTGAACACCAGTAAAAATTTTTAAAAATTATTTTCATGTTTGAACTAAGATTGTAAATAGCTAACTGCTAACATTTAAAAAACAGTAAATTTAGTTCATCCTAAATATCTCAAAAAAAAGTCCAAAGAGAAAAATAAATATATTTTAATATATGGAGAAGTAAAATATTCACCAGAAATAGCTAAGCATATCTAACAAGAGGCAACCAAGAAAAGTTATCTTTTATAATACAAACTCAACTACTATATTTAATTCTTTGACGTTTTTGTAAGTGAAGTTGTTTGAAATTTTGTTTTCTAATGTTTATTGCTAGTATATGGGAATATATTTAAATTTTGTTTGTTGACTTTGTTGTATCTTATCACCTTGCTAAATTAACTCAGTTTTAGGAGCTATTTGTAGATTCCTTAAGATTTATTATGTACACGATTATTTCCTAATAAAGACAGTTATATTTAAAACTTTCCCTTTTATATAGTTTATTGTTCTCATGTGTATGCCTAGTGTCCTGCAACTTTGATGGATTCATTTATTTCCTGTAATTGTTTCTGCAGAATCTTTATGATTTTCTATGTATAAGATCATGCTCTCTGTGAATAGATATGGTTTTACTTCTTCCTGTACAATATGAATGCCTTTTACTTCCTTTTCTTGCCTGATTGCTTTGGCCATACCTTCCAATAAAATAATGTACAGAAGCAGTGAAAATGAACACCGTTATCTTGTTCTTGATCTTAAGCAACAAGTGTGATGCTAGCTTTTGTTTTTTTCATAGTTGCCGATTAGCGTATTTTCTTCTAATCTAGTTTGTTGATTGTTTATATCATCAAAGGGTATAAGATTTTGTCGAATGCCTTTTCTTTGCATCAATTGATATGATTATATGAAGATTTTCCTTAATTTGTTGATATGGTAGAATACATTAATTGATTTTCAAATAATCTGAAAGTAACTTTGGATACTGGGAATAAATTCCATTTGTGATAGTGCATGACTCTTTTTATATACTATTGGATTCAGTTAGCAAATATTTTCCTGAATATTTTTTAATTTGATTTCATGAGAAATAGTCAATAGTTTTCACTTGGCGGTTATGTTTATCTAGCTTTGGTATGAGAATAACACTGACTTCATGAAAGTATTTGAGAAACGTTTGCCTCCTATCTGTTTTCTGGAAGCAAATTTGCAAAAGTGTGAATTTATTCAGTGTTTGGTAGAATTATCCAGCAAGCCATCTGGGCCGAAAGATTTCTTTTCAGGAGGGAGAGAGTATTGAAATTATAAACTAAATTTCTTTAATGGTTATAGGATTATTCAGTTTGTTTAATTCATCTTGGTTAAGTAGTAGTTTTTATTAGTTTATTGTTTTTGAGGAATGGCCCAATTCTTCTAAGGTGCTAGTAGTATTCCCTTGTCAGTTTAGTGACTAAGTCCTTAGTAATATTCCCTGCCTCAATTTTGGTAGTGATGATTTATGTCTTCTATCTATCTTTGTCTGTTTTACCAGAAGTTTATCAATTTTATTTCTTTTTGGAAGAGCATGTCTTTGTTTTGTTGATTTTTTCTTATAGTTTTCCATTTTGCAATTTCATTGATTATTGCTTTTTTTTTCTTGCTCTTTAGTATCTCCTTCATCTGCTTGCTGTGGATTTATTTTACTCTTCTTGTTCTATTTCCTTGATGTAGGAACTTATGTTATTGATTTGAGACCTTCCCTTATTTCTAATGTAAGCACATAGTGCTATAAATATGTTAGAGCTTAATTCTGCAATTTTATTATATTTTCTGTTTCATCTGATTCTCTTTCTTCTGTTTCTTCTTCCTTTCCTGTGTGTTACTGGAATATTCTTAGGATTCCATCTTGACTTATTTGTAATAACTTTTAGTGTATTTCTTTGTATGATTTCTGTAGTGATTATGCTGAGATTTAAGTATACTTATGTGACTTTTCATAGCCCTTTGGCCACATGAAGTAAAATGTGGAAATCTTACTTCCACTTAGGTTGATTTACCTTCCTCATTTGAAAATATCATTAACTTAACAAATGCAGTTATAATACTTTCAATTATCATTTATATATGATTATATGCAAATTACTTATCATTTTACATAGTGGTATCTAAATATCACTACAATTTATACAGCTCATGATGGAAGAAATACTTTATTATCTTTCAGCTCTTTTTTTTTCTTTTTTCCTCTGTCTCCATATTCTTTCTTGTATCATTTCCTTTCTGTTGGAAGAACTTCTTTTACTGACCTTAGGTAGAGGTCTTCTAGAGATCAATTCTTTAGTTTTCCTTAGTCCAAGAACGATTTATTTATACCTTCATTTCTGAAGAATATTTTCACAAGATATAGAATCCAAAGTGGACAGTTTTTTCTTTCAGCACTTGAAATGTATGTGCCACTTCCATTTGGCCTCCATGGTGTTAGATGAAAAATCTTCTCTTATTGTAGTTGATGCAACTCTACAGGTAATTCATTCTTTATCTCTGGATGTTTTCATGATTTTTGCTTTGCCTTTTGTTTTCAGAAAATTAATTATGTTTTTAGGTAGTTGTCTTTGACTTACCATTTTTTAATTTTGTCAGATTCTTGAATTTTTAGGCTTATGTTTTTCACCATATTTGAAATGTTTCAGTCATATTTCTTTGTATTCCTTTATATTCCTCTCTTTATCTCTCTTGTCCTTCTACAACCCTGATACGACAAATGTTAGTTCTTGTTATTTTCTTTTGTTTTCTTGTTATTTTCCCACAAGTCCTTGATACTCTGTTTATTTTTACTTTTTTAGTCTATTGTCTTTCTATTGTTCAGATTGAAGAAATTCTATTGACCTGAGCTCAAACTTACTGATTCTATTCCTGTCATCTCCACTCCATTCTCGAACCCATTTAGAATGTCTTCTTTTGAATTCTATTATTCTATTTTACAGCTCTATACTTTGTTTGGTTATTTTTTATAGCATCTCTTTGCTGAGATTTTCTAATCTTTCACTTATTTAAAGAAAATTTATAATTGATTTTTGAAGTATTTCATGACTGCTTTGAAATCTTTGTCAAATCATTCCAACATTTGGGGTTAAGTTTTAAGAAACCTAACTAAATATAAATCATTATTGCCAATGAAAATTTAGCATCCAATTTGAAATGAACTATATCTCTAGAATGTGTTCTGGGTTTCAAAGATGTAGTATGAAAGAAAGAATAGAAGATATCATATTAGTAAATGTTTTGTGTTGATTATATTTTGGATAATTAAGTTTAATAAAATATGTTGATAAAATTAATTTCAGAGAGCCTTGGGAAGACAGTAGAGTAGGAGGACCCTAAGCTCACCTTGTCCCACATTCACAAATATATATCACTCATATCCCAGTAAAATAACTAGAGAGTGATGCAAAGACTGGCAGAACAAACTCCACAACTAAATGTAGAAAAAAAGCCAGATAGAAGAGGTTAGGAAGAACAGAAAATGTGGTTGGGAGCTGCTTGCTGGAGGGAGGGAGGCTGCATTCACAGAGGAGGGAAAGCACCAGGGACCCATACAAGGTAACTGAATCTCAATAACATCTGGACTTGAAAACCAAAGGGATTGAGTACCCTGAGTTTGTATAATCAACAGGACTTGGAGGCTGGAGCTCTAAAGGTCAGCTGACTCAGCACTGAGAGAGATAGGAGGGTGAGTGATAGCCAGGTCTCCAGCCTTAAAGAGACAACAACCTGCAGAGAGACAACATAGTTTGCACAACAGGAGGGAGAACTGTTTATACTGATTTCAGAACATGTTGGGGATTTCTCTGGGAACAAAGGAACTGACAGGTGCCATTTTCCTCCCCTGCCCCCTGCCCCAGCATAAACACAAGGCCACCTGTGTGAGGCAGTAGGGCACAAACACTTGCTATCTAATCTGCTAGTAGTGCACCCAACCCACAAGTTCTCCTGAGGACTCACACACCCCAGGCCTGCTGGCTTTTGCCCTGGGCTTAGTGCAAATTTTCTTAAGGCCATGCACATCCCACCCAACCACTGCCTCCACATGCCATGCCCCCATGGCTACCAAACTTCAGGGAATCCTGCTTAGGACTAGTGGCTCAGGGCAAATTTCCTTAAGGCCCCAAAGACACTACTCAGCCACCACATGCCTCCAGCCACCATGGTGCTTCATGCCCGCTTCTGCAAACACAGATGTCATGTACCATGCCCAACAGAGATCCTTGCCCCTGGTCACTGCCACTAATGCACACCATGCACCAGGCCACCACCACACTTCAGGGGATCTGGTAAAGAACTAGTGACTCAAAAAAAAAAAAAAAAAAAGAACTAGTGACTCAGTGCAAATTTTACTAACACCACAGCCCTATTCCTGAGCCCTTCTATGGTCATGTGTCCTCAGAGCCAGCCTACATGGGTCTCACTAACACCAAAAAGAATAAGCACAGCTCACAATAGGCAGAGTCGGTACAGATGTCTGGACTGAAAGGGTAAGCAACTTGGACACAATAGCAGGATGTAGAACACATATAGGAGAGTCCCCTGAAGTGCCAGGTTCTGGTGAACAGGGGACACTGCACTACAGGGCACTATAGGACCTTTTCTTCATGAAATCACTACTGTCAAGAGCAAAAGTTTTAGCTGACTTTCCTAATATAGAGAAACAGACACAGAGAAGCAGACAAAATGAGGAGACAAGAATTTGTCCCAAATAAAAGAACACAACAAATTCATAGCAGATCAGGGGATGCCTGGGTGGCTCAGCAGTTTGGTGTCTGCCTTTGGCCCAGGGTATGATTCTGGAGTCCCAGGACCGAGTCCTACATTGGGCTCACTGCCTGGAGCCTGCTTCTCCCTCTGCCTATATCTCTGCCTCTCTCTCTCTGTGTGTATCTCATGAATAAATGAATAAAATATGCAAAAAATCACAGCAGATCAGATCTAAGCAAAACAGAAACTAATAATATCCCTGAAAGAGAATTTGAAGTAATAATCATAAAGATATTCTAGTCACTAGACATGAGAAAGGGTAGAAAACATCAGTGAGATCCTTAACAAGGATATAGAAAATAACATATCAGAGATGAAGAACTAAATAAATGAAATTCAAAATACAATAGTTGGAATAAACAGTAGGATAGAGGAAGCAGAGGAACATATCAGAGACCTGGAGGACATAAAGTATTGGAAAGCAATCAAGTTGAACATGTGACAGACAAATACTGCAAAATAAGAATAGACTTAGAGAACAAAGTTACTCCAAGCATAATAACATGCACATTATAGGGATGAAGGGAAGGGGCATAAAATGTATTTGAAGAACTAATAGCTGAAAACTTCCTGAATCTGGGGAGGGAAACAGAGATCCAAATTCAGGAGGTACAGAGATCCCCCAACAAATTTAACCGAAGAAGGTCCACACCAAGACACATAGTAATTAAAATGGCAAAAAATAGTGATAAAGAAAGAATTTTAAAGGTTACAAGAGACAAGAAGACAGATGCATACAAAAGAAACCCTGTAAGATTATCAACTGATTTTTCAGCAGAAACTTTGCAGGCTAGAAGAAAGTAGAAAACTATATCCAAAGTGTTGAAAGGAGATATCTGTAGCAAATAATACTCTATACCAAAAGTCTATCACTCAGAATAGGAGAGATAAAAATGTTCTCGAACAGAAAAAAAAAATTAAACGAAAGGAGCTTATGACCTCTAAACCAGTTCTACAAGACATATTTAAAGGGAATTCTTTGAGTGGAAAGGAAAGACCATAAGTGAGAATACACAAGGTTAAAAAACACACACACACACAAGAAGTAAAAAGTAATTCTGTAAAAATCACTAAAGAGATTCATAAAATGAAAGGATGTAAAATATGACACCAAATATCTGAAACACGGAGGGGAGATGAGTAAATATGAGTTCAACATTTAGTGACCATTAACTTAATATAGACTGCTATATGTAGAACATGTTATGTACAAACCTAATGGTAACCACAAATTAAAAAATAGTATTAGATATGCAAAAATTAAAGAGGAAGGACTCCAAGTAAATCACAAAAGAAAATGAGGAAACTATGAAATAGAGAAAGAGAAGAAAGCATCAGAGAAAAACTATAAAAACAGCCACAGAACAAGTAACAAAATGGTATAATACATATTGATCAATAGTTTCAATGTAAATGGACTAAATGCTCCAATTAAAAGACATAAGGTGACAGAATGGATAAAAATACAAGATCCATAATACGCTGCCTACAAGAGACTCATTTCAGATCCAAAGACAACTGAAGATTGAAAGAAAGGAGATGGAGAAATACTTATTATGCAAATGAGTGTCAAAAGAAAGCTAGAATGGCAATATTTATATCACACAAGAGATTTTTTAAAAATCTATTTTGATTTTAGTTTCATTTTTAATAATAAATTTATTTTTATTGGTGTTCAATTTGCCAACATACAAAATAACACCCAGTGCTCATCTCGTCAAGTGCCCACCTCAGTGCCCGCCACTCAGTCACCCCCACACCCTACCCTCCTCCCCTACCAATACCCCTAATTCGTTTCCCAGAGTTAGGAGTCTTCCATGTTCTGTCTCCCATTCTGATATTTCCCACTTATTTTTTTCCTTTCCACTTTATTCCCTTTCACTATTATTTATATTCCCCAAATGAATGAGACCATAAAATTTTTGTCCTTCTTGGATTGACTTATTTCACTCAGCATAATACCCTCCAATTCCATCCACCTCAAAGCAAATGGTGAGTATTTGTCACTTCTAATGGCTGAGTAATATTCCATTTTATACATAAACCACGTCTTCTTTATCCATTCATCTTTCGATGGACACCGAGGCTCATTCCACAGTTTGGCTATTGTGGACATTGCTGCTATAAACTTCGGGGTGCAGGTGTCCCGGCATTTCATTGCATCTGTATCTTTGGGGTAAATCACCAACAGTCAATTGCTGGGTCATAGGGCAGATGTATTTTTAACTCTTTGAGGAACCTCCACACAGTTTTCCAGAGTGGCTGCACCCATTCACATTCCCACCCACAGGGCAAGAAGGTTCCCCTTTATCCACATCATCTCCAATATTTGTGGCTTCCTGCCTTGTTAATTTTCCCCATTCTCACTGGTGTGAGGTGGTATCTCATTGTGCTTTTGATTTGTATTTCCCTGATGGCAAGTGATGCAGAGCATTTTCTCATGTGCATGTTGGCCATGTCTATGTCTTCCTCTGTGAGATTTCTGTTCATGTCTTTTGCCCATTTCATGATTGGATTGTTTGTTTCTTTGGTGTTGAGTTTGAGAAGTTCTTTATAGATCTCAGAAACTGGCCCTTTATCTGATACGTCATTTGCAAATATCTTCTCTGATTATGTACGTTGTCTTTTAGGTTTGTTAACTGTATCCTTTGCTGTGCAAAAGCTTCTTATCTTGATGAAGTCCCAATAGTTCATTTTTGCTTATGTTTCTTTTGCCTTCGTGGATGTATCTTGCAAGAAGTTACTGTGGCCAAGTTCAAAAAGGGTGTTGCCTGTGTTCTCCTCTAGGATTTTGATGGAATCTTGTCTCACATTTAGATCTTGCATCCATTTTGAGTTTATCTTTGTGTATGATGCAAGAGAGTGGTCTAGTTTCATTCTTCTGCATGTGGATATCCAATTTTCCCAGCACCATTTAGTGAAGAGACTGTCTTTCTCCAGTAGATAGTCTTTCCTCCTTTATCGAATATTAGTTGACCATAAAGTTGAGGGTCCACTTCTGGATTCTCTATTCTGTTCCATTGATCTATGTGTCTGTTTTTGTGCCAGTACCACACTGTCTTGATGACAACAGCTTTGTAGTACAACCTGAAATCTGGCATTGTGATGCCCCCAGCTATGGTTTTCTTTTTTAAAATTCCCCTGGCTATTCAGGGTCTTTTCTGATTCCACACAAATCTTAATATAATTTGTTCTAACTCTCTGAAGAAAGTCTATGGTATTTTGGTAGGGATTGCATTAAACCTGTAAATTGCCCTGGGTAATTGACATTTTCACAATATTAATTCTGCCAATCCATGAGCAAGGAATATTTTTCCATCTGTTTGAGTCTTCCTCAATTTGTTCAGAAGTGTTCTATAGTTTTTAGGGTATAGATCCTTTACATCTTTGGTTAGGTTTATTCCTAGGTATCTTATGCTTTTGGGTGCAATTGTAAATGGGATTGACTCCTTATTTTCTCTTTCTTCAGTCTCATTGTTAGTGTATAGAAATGCCACTGATTTCTGGGCATTGATTTTATATCTTGCCACGCTACCAAATTGCTGTATGAGTTCTACCAAACTGGCAGTGAGTCTTTTTGGTTTTCTACGTAGAGTATCATGTCATCTGCAAAGAGGGAGAGTTTGACTTCCTCTTTGCCAATTTGCATGCCTTAAAGTCTTTTTTTTGTCTGATTGCTGAGGCTAGGACTTCTAGTACTATGTTGAATAGCAGTGGTGAGAGTGGACATCCCTGTCTTGTTCCTGATCTTAGGGGAAAGGCTCCCAGTTCCTCCCCATTGAGATGATATTTGCTGTGTGCTTTTGGTAGATGGCTTTTAAGATGTTGAGGAATGTTCCCTCTATCCCTACACTCTGAAGAGTTTTGATCAGAATGGATGTTGTATTTTGTCAAATGTTCTCCCTGCATCTATTGAGAGGATCATATATTTCTTGTTTTTTCTCTTGCTGATATGATATATCACATTCATTGTTTCACGAGTGTTGAACCAGCCTTGCATCCTGGGGATAAATCCTACCTGGTCATGGTGAATAATCTTCTTAATGTATTGTTAGATCCTATTGGCTAGTATCTTGTTGAGAATTTTTGCATCCATGTTCATCAGGGATATTGGACTATAATTCTTTTTGGTGGGGTCTTTGTCTGGTTTTGGAATTCAGGTGATGCTGGCCTCATAGAACAAATTTGGAAGTACTCCATCTCTTTCTATCTTTCCAAACAGCTTTAGTAGGATAGGTATGGTTTCTTCTTAAACATTTGATAGAATTCCCCTGGGAAGCCATCTGGCTCTGGACTTTTGTGTCTTGGGAGGTTTTTGATGACTGCTTCAATTTCCTCCCTGGTTATTGGCCTGTTCAGGTTTTCTATTTCTTCCTGGTCCAATTTTGTAGTTTGTGGCTTTCCAGAAATGCATCCATTTTTTTCTAGATTGCCTAATTTATTGGCATACAGCTGTTCATAAGATGTTTTTAAAATCGTTTGTATTTCCTTGGTGTTGGTAGTGATCTCTCCTTTCTCATTCATGATTTTAATTTGAGTCTTCCCTCTCTTCTTTTTAATAAGGCTGGCTAATGGTTTATCTATCGTATTAATTCTTTCAAAGAACCAACTCCTGGTTCTGTTGATCTGTTCCACAGTTCTTCTGGTCTCGATTTCGTTGAGTTCTGCTCGAACCTTTATTAACTCTCTTCTTCTTCTGGGTGTAGGATCTATTTGCTGTTTTTTCTCTAGCTTCTTTAAGTGTAAGTTTAGCTTTTGTATTTGAGTTCCTTCCAGTTTTTGGATGGATGCTTGTATTGCAATGTATTTCCCCCTCAGGACTGCTTTTGCTGCATCCCAAAGATTTTGAACGGTTGTATCTTCATTCTCATTAGTTTCCATGAATCTTTTTAATTCTTCCTTAATTTCCTGGTTAACCCTTTCATCTTTTAGCAAGATGATCCTTTACCTCTACGTGTTTGAATTCTTTCCACACTTCTTGGGATTTAGTTCTAATTTCAAGGCATTATGGTTTGAGAATATGCAGGGGACGATCCCAATCTTTTGAATCGATTAAAACCTGATCTGTGACCCAGTATGTGGTCTATTCTGGAGAAAGTTCCATGTGCACTTGAGAAGAATGTGTATTCAGTTGCGTTTGGACGTAAAGTTCTGTAGATATCTGTGAAATCCATCTGGTCCAGTGTATCATTTAAAGCTCCTGTTTCTTTTGAGGTGTTGTGCTTAGAAGACCTTCGAATGTAGAAAGTGCTACATTGAAGTCACCAAGTATAAGTGTATTATTATCTAAGTATGTCTTAACTTTGGTCATTAATTTATATATTTGGCAGCTCCCACATTCGGGGCATAAATATTGATGATTGTTAAGTCCTCTTGTTGGATAGATCCTTTAAGTATGATATAGGGTCCCTCTTCATCTCTCACTACAGTCTTCGGGATAAATGTTAGTTTATCTCATATAAGGATGGCTACCCCTGCTTTCTTTTGAGGACCATTTGAATGGTAAATTGTTCTCCAACCTTTTATTTTCAGGCTTTAGGTGTCCTTCTGTCTAAAATGAGTCTCTTGTAGACAGCAATTAGATGGGTCTGGCTTTTTTATCCAGTCTGACACCCTGCGCCTTTTGATGGGGTCATTAAGCCCGTTCACATTCAGAGTTACTATTGAAAGATATGAATTTAGTGTCATCATGATACCTATGTAGTCCCTGTTTTTGTGGATTGTTCCATTGGACTTCTTCTTAAAGGGGAATTTTAAGAGTCCCCCTTAAAATTTCTTGCAGAGCTGGTTTGGAGGTCACATATTCTTTCAGTTCCTGCCTGTCTTGGAAGCTCTTTATCACTTCTTCTATTCTGAATAACAGCCTTGCTGGATAAAGTATTCTTGGTTGCATGTTCTTCTCATTTAAGACCCTGAATGTATCCTGCCAGCCCTTTCTTCCCTGCCAGGTCTCTGTGGAGAGGTCTGCTGTTAACCTAATACTCCTCCCCATATGTTAGGGATTTCTTGTCTCTTGCTGCTTTAAGTATCTTCTCTTTATCTTTGGAATTTGCAAGTTTCACTATTAAAAGTCGAGGTGTTTTACGGTTTTTATTGATTTTAGGGGGGGAACTCTCTATTTCCTGGATATGAATGCCTGTTTCCCTTCCCAGATTAGGATAGTTTTCAGCTACGATTTGTTCAGATACATATTCTGGACCTCTGTCCCTTTCGGCACCCTCGGGAACCCCAGTTAAAGGTAGGTTTTTCTTCCTCAGGCTGTCGTTTATTTCCCTTAATCCATCCTCATGGTCTTTTAATTGTTTGTCTCTTTTTTCCTCAGTTTCCGTCTTTGTCATCCACTTGTCTTCTATGTCACTCACTTGTTCTTCCACCTCTTCCACCTCGTTAACCCTCGTCGTTAGGACCTCTAGTTTGGATTGCATCTCATTCAATTGATTTTTAACTTCTGCCTGATTGGATCTAAATTCTGCAGTCATGAAGTCTCTTGAGTCCTTTATGCTTTTTTCTAGAGCCATCAGTATCTTTATAATAGTGCTTCTGAATTGGATTTCTGACATTGAATTGTAATCTAAATTTTGTAACTCTGTGGGAGAGAGGACTGTTTCTGATTCTTTCTTTTGAGGTGCGGTTTTCCTTCTAGTCATTTTGCTCAGTGCAGAGTGGCCAATAACAAGTTGTATTGGGAAAAGGAGAAAAATAGAGAAGAGAAAGAAGGATAGAAAGAGAAAAAAGAAAAAAGGAAGAAAGAAACAAAAAAGAAAAAAGGAAGAAAAAAGAAAACAAGAGAAGAAAAAAAGAAAAAAGGGGGGGAGGGAAACAAACAAATCAAAAAACAAAAAACAAGGGGAGTGTCCTCTGGTTCTCTATACTGTAAGTCCCTTGACTTCCCCTGGAACTTTCCAGTGCTGCTTGTTTAATAATTTGTTTTTTCCCTGTCCGTTTAGCTGTTCTTCTGTGGGAGGGGCCTACTGTGCTGATTTTCAGGTGTTAGCACTTGGGGGAGCTGCTCAGCCTCCTGCCTGGTGCAGGGCTCAGTGAAAGATGTTTAAGCTGTTTATTCGGTGAGGCCACTGTGAGGCTCACTGGGGGTTGTTTATCCTGTGAGGCCCCAGGAGGAACAACCACAGTGGCGGGGGCCAGCTCTGGAGCCCTAGAGTCAGCTCCCGCAGTAACTACAGAGCTCTCAGTCTGCAGAGGCCTGGATGCTCGGGGGGCAGGGCCGCTGATCTGCTCAGCTTAGGGCAGGAGTGTCCTTGCTGTCCTGTGCCCTCTTGGCCTCTGCTTGTCCCAGGGGGAGCGCCGGATCCTGGGCTGTGTCCCCGGTGCCCTGTGCTCCCGGGCCTGTGCTGTTGGATTCGCTCTCCAGGCCACGCAGACCCCTCCCTGCACGGAGCCTCTGCCTCTACCAGAGCCGCCTCTGAGCTGTTCCCGGGCCGTTGGATAATCCAAATGAAAATCAATGAAGAAATAGTGTCTTTGAATGACACCGTGGACAAGATGGATTTAACAGATACATTCAAAACATTCCACCCTAAAACAGCAGAATACATATTGTTATCAAGTGCACATGGAACATTCTCCAGAATAGATCACATATTAGGCCACAAAATAAGCCTGAACCAATTTAAAAAAAAGATTGAAGTCATACCATGCCTCTTTCTGACCACAACACTATGAATAGAAATCAATCACAAAAAAATCTGGAAAGACCATAAATACATGCAGGTAAAATAATGTGCTACTAAACAATAAATTCGTGAAACAAGAAATGAAAAATTACGTGAAAATGAAAACCTGTGTTGGTCTCCCCAGTTAGCAAGGGAGCCTGCTTCTCTCTCTCCCTCTGCCCTTCCACCTGCTTATTCCCTTTTCAATTAAATAAATAAATTTTAAAAAAATATTTATCAATGAAACAGTGAGTTGGGATCTTTGAAAAGATCAACAAAATTGATAAACTCTAGACAGACTCATCCAGAGAGAGAGAGAAGACCCCAATAAATAAAATCACAAATGAAAGAGGAGATAAAAAACAATAACAACCACAGATTTACAAAGGATTATAAGAAAATATTATGAAAAATTATATTTCAACAAATTAGCCTAGAACAACTGGATAAGTTCCTAGAAACATATAATCTCCCAAAACTGAAGCAGTTAGAAATAGAAAAGTTTAACAGACTGATTACCAGCAAGGAGACTGAATCAGTAGTCTAAACACTCCCAACAAACAAATGTCCAGGAACAGATGACTTTATAGGCAAATTCTACCAAATATTTAAAGATGAGTTCATTATCTATTCTTCTCAAACTATTCCAATAAATAGAAGAAAAATCTCCAAGTTCATTCTAAGAAACCAGTATCACCCTGATACCGAAACCAGATAAATAGATGACCAAAAAAGAGACTATAGGCCAGTATCTTTAATGAACATGGATGTAAAACTCCTCAACAAAATAGTAGCAAACTTAATCCAATGATACACTAAAAAATCACTAACCATTGTGTATATATACATCACATCTTCTTTATACATTCATCTACTTATGGACATCTGGGCCCTTTCCATATTTTGCTATTTTAGACATCACTACTATAAACATCATAATATTATTCAGCCTTCAAAAATAATGAAATCTTTCCATTTGCAATGATGTGGATGGAACTAGAGGGTATTATGCTAAGTGAAATAAGTCAGTTAGAGAAAGACAAATATCATACGATTTCACTTATATGTGGCACTTAAGAAATAAAATAGATGAACATAGGGTAAGGGAAGGAAAAATAACAAGATAAAGAGAGAGAGAGAGGCACATAATAGACTCTTAACTATAGGAAACAAACTGAGGGTTGCTGGAAAGGAGATGGGTGGAAGGATAGGGTACTTCGGTAATGTGCATTAAGGAGAGCACTTGATGTAATGACAACTGGGAGTTACATGCAACTGATGAATCACAAATTCTAGCCCTGAAACTAATGAAACACTGTATGTTAACAAAATTAAATTTAAATAAAAAATTTAGGGATGCCCAGGTGGCTCAGTGGTTGAACAACTGCCTTTGGGTCACAGCATGATCCTGGAGTCCCAGGATGGAGTCCCACATTGGGCTTCCTGCATGGGGCCTGCTTCTCCCTCTGCTTATGTCTCTGCCCCTCTGTGTGTGTGTCTCTTATGAGTAAACAAATAAAATCATACATACATACATACATACATACATACATACATACTTTTAAAAAATCATTTACTACAATCGAGTGGGGTTTGTTCCTGGGTTGCAAGGGTGGTTAAATATTGGCAAATCAACCACATCACATCAATAAGAGACAGGATAAAATCATGTCACTATTTCAATACATAGAAAAAGCATTTGACAAAGTTTAACATCCATTCATGATAAAAGCCCTCAACAAAGTAGGTTTAGAGGGGACATACCTCAACATAGTAAAAGCCATACATGAAATCCCATGGCTAATACCATCCTAAATGGGGAAATACTGAGAGCTTTTCCACTAAAGGTGAGGAACAAGACAAGGATATCCACTCTCACCACTCTGATTCAATATAGTACTAACCACAGAAATCAGAAAACAAAAAGAAATAAAAGGAATCCAAATTCACAAGGAAGAAGTCAAACTTTTACTATTTGCAGATGACATGATACTGTATGGAAAAAGCACTAAAGACTCCGCCAAAAAACTACTAGTACTGATAAATGAATTTAGTAAAGTCACAGGATACAAAATAAATGTATAGAAATCTGTTGCATTTCTATACTCTAATAATGAAGCAGCAGCAGGAAAAATTAAGAAAACAATCTCATTTACAATTGTACCAAAAATAGGAACATATCTAGGAGTAAACCTAACCAAAGAGGTGAAAGATCTATACTCTGGAAAATATAAAACATTGATGTAAGAAATTGAAGACAGCACAAAGAAATGGAAAGACATTCCATGCTTATGGATTGGAAGAACAAATATTGTTAAAATGTCTATATTACCCAAAGCAACCTACACACTTAATGCAATCCCTATCAAAATGCCTACAGCGTTTTTCATAGAACTATAGAACTATAATGAACAATTCTAAAATTTGTATGGAAACATAAAAGACCTTGAATAGCCAAAGCAATATTGAGAAAGAAAAGCAAAGCTGGAGGCATCACAATTCTGGACTTCAAGTTATATTACAAAGCTGTGGTAATCAGAATAGTATGGTACTGGCACAAAAATAGACACATAGATCAATAGTACAGAATAGAAAACACAGTAATAAATCCATAATTATATGATCAACTAATCTTTGACAAAGCAGGAAAGAATATCTAATGGAAAAAAGTCTCTTCAGCAACTGGTGTTGGGAAAACTGGTAAGCTGCATGCAAAAGAATGAAACTGGACCACTTTCTTAAACTATACACAAAAACAAATTCAAAATGCTTCAACGTGGATGGAACTGGAGGGTATTATGCTGAGTGAAGTAAGTCAATCGGAGAAGGACAAACATTATATGTTCTCATTCATTTGGGGAATATAAATAATAGTGAAAGGGAATATAAGGGAAGGAAGAAGAAATGTGTGGGAAATATCAGAAAGGGAGACAGAACATAAAGACTCCTAACTCTGGGAAACAAACTAGGGGTGGTGGAAGGGGAGGAGGGCAGGGGGGGTGAATGGGTGACGGGCACTGAGGGGGGCACTTGACGGGATGAGCACTGGGTGTTATTCTGTATGTTGGTAAATTGAACACCAATAAAAAATAAATTTATTATAAAAAATGGATTAAAGACCTAACTGTGAGACCTGAAACCACAAAAATCCTACAAGATAACTCAGGCAGTAGTATCTCTGACATAAGCTATAGCATCATATTTCTAGATATGTCTCCTGAGGCAAGGGAAATAAAAGCAAAAATAAATTATCAGGACTTATCAAAAAAAGTTTCACATAGTGAAGAAAACAATCAACAGACGTCAAAGGCAACCAACTGGTTGGGAGAAAATATTTGTGAATGATATAGCTAATAAAGGGTTAGTATCCAAAATATATAAAGCACTTCTACAACTCAACACCCAAAACCCAGATAATCCAATTAAAAAATGGGCAGAATAAATGAACAGACATTTCTCCAGAGAAGAAACCCAGATGGCAAACAGACACACGAAAAGATGCTCAACATCACTCATCATCAGGGATATGCAAATCAAAACTACAATGAGATATCACCTTACATCTGTCAGAATGGCCAAAATCATAAACACAAAAAAACAGTAGGTGTTGGTGAGGCTGTAGAGAAAAAATTATCTTCATGCACTATTGGTGAGAGTGCAAATTGGTGCAGCCACTGTGGAAAACAGTTTGGAGTTTCCTCAGAAAGTTAAAAATAGAATTACTTTATGATCCAGGAATTGCACTACTGGATATATGCCTGAAGAATACAAAAACACGAATTCAAACGGATAAATAGACCCCTATGTTTATGGTAGCATTATTTATGATAGCCAATATATGTAAGTACCCCAAGTGTACATTGTTTAATGAATGTATAAAGAAGTGGTATATATCTACAATGGAATATTATTCAGCCATAAAAGGAATAAAATCTTGCCATTTTCAATTCCATGAATGC
The DNA here is from genome assembly GCF_011100685.1 of Canis lupus familiaris. Classification (NCBI taxonomy): domain Eukaryota; kingdom Metazoa; phylum Chordata; class Mammalia; order Carnivora; family Canidae; genus Canis; species Canis lupus. The sequence goes on from NC_049260.1 coordinate 80,114,853, forward strand.
AGCTAGAGAGTGTAACACTAAGAAAAATAAGCCAGAGAAAGACAAATATCATATGATTTCAATGATATGTGGAATTTAAGAGACAAGACAAAGAAGCAAAGAATAAAAAATGAGAGAGAGAAAGAGAGAGAGAAAGACCAAGAAACAGACTCTCAGTTATAAAGAACAAACTGATGGTTATGAGAAGGGAGGTAGATGTGTGAAATAGGTGATGGGGAATAAGGAGTGCATTTGTCATGATGAGCATTGAGTGATGTATGGAATTGTTGAATCACTATGCTGTAAACCTGAAATTAATAGAACACTGTACATTAACTATACTGGAATTAAAATATCAGAATAAAAAAATTTAGAGCAGAAAAGATGTCATTAACAAAAATACAGCTTATCACTGTGGGCCAAGATGATAAAGTTTATCAGATACATTAATGGGAACATGCAAGGTGTAAAAATGTACTCCATAACATCAAAGATTTTATAATATCTTTTATACTATAGTAATATATAATTTCTATATTTATATTATATGATAAAGTAAGTTTGTATATTCATATTATATATAATTTTTATTATTTCATGTTATATATTATTTATATTTTATATTGTATTTATTTTATAAAAACTTTTAACTTTAACGCATATTTCTTCTGTGAAAGGAAAAATAATGTCCGAGTGGGTGAAATATCTATTTTTCATTTTCTATCTCTTTTTACTCTTAGAATTTTTATTCACGCCCTTACATTACTTTCTCAATTATAAAAAATTCACTAAATAATGAATGTTATGTTCCTCAATTATAATTAAAAGTAGTCTTCAGTTTAATTTTATCAATTGGTTTCCTAGAGACAAATTATTGCCCCGTGGACCTTGTGCATAGAATAAAAACCACATACACACCAAAAAATTAAAAGGAATTACCTATAAAGGTAAGATCATATATTATCTTTTTTATTCTCCATAATTTTCTGAATTATTTCTATTGTGCATGCATTACTTTAATAATAAAATAGTAATAAACTCCTCTTTCTCAAAAAAAATTTTTATAAACTCTGGGTATCATTTCTGGCTGTCATTATCCTCTTCACTCTAAAGCTCTTTTATCCTATTACTAGCTGTTCCCTTTCTTTTTTTTTTTTTTTTTTTTTTTTTTTTTTTTTTTTTTTTTTTTTAGCTGTTCCCTTTCCTTTGACGCTTCTACTTTGGTCGAATGTTTTGGAGCAGAATCAGGCCGTGTCAGAAAAAGGAGTCCCTTCACCTGGATATGTGAGCTTAGGCCTCTAATGCATTATCTATCAAGGAGGATTACGATTTTTCTTTGTATTAGATTAAACTACAACTGTTTGATATTTGGATTATAGTTACGCTGAATTATGATTGTTTTCACAAAATCAGAACATAGAAATAGCATCTATATTCTTACTAGAGTTAGGAAGAAACTGCTCTTGCTTTTCCTGTGAACCATACTAGCCACTAAGTGGAGCTATAGGCTCAAGTATAAGAAATGTGAACCACTAGTTCAATTTTTTTATGAAAATATAATGATGTCCTTTGAGTTCCCCAAAAAATAATAACAAAAATAGAGGACTATTCCTTCCTTTGTTCAAAATGACTACTCAAAAGCCAGGATGTTGAATAGCTGGGTGAGCTCAATTAGAAGGCCTATGGCTGAGATATATAGGTGACATTCAGTTTCATTATTTCACTTCCATATTAGATTATTTTAAAACAATTGCAGTATTACAAAATGTTCAACAATTTTAGTATTATAGAATGCTGTTTTATTGCCTAAAGTAGTGATTTTCAACTGAGGTTAACTTTCCATGTCCCCCCACCAGGGGACATTTGGCAATGTCTGGATACAACTTTCATTGTCACAAAAAAGTGAGGTGGGTGCTACTACCATGCAGTGCGTAGAAAGCAGGGATGTTCAGGATGTTGTTTTCCCTGATGCATTCTTATTACCTCTTATGATTCTTGATACTACAAGATAAAATGAAGAGAAAAAAAAGAATAAAAAGAAAGAAGACCGAAAGGAAGCAAAAAGAAAGAAAGAAAGAACGCCCGCCGCCGCCCCGAAGACGAAGAAAGAAGACACGAACGACGCCCGCCAGAAAGAAAGAAAGAAAGAAAGAAAGAAAGAACCTTTCATAAAAGCCACATTATCTCTTTGAAAATTAACACACAGTACTATAACAACTTTGAAACTATTGTTTGAAAAGCCTCCATATGGTTATACGGGTACTTTTTATGTAAGTAATCATGCATATATATAAAGAAAGTAACAACATCATCTATTTATTGAACTTACTACATGTGTCAGATACTTTGCTCAAGCAATTTATATGTATTATTGTTATTCAAATTATAGTAAACTCAATATTTTGTGTTATTTCTGCTTTATCAATAGGAAATTGAACTTCAGGGAGGTGAAATAATTTGTCCGAGGGCATAAAGCTTGTAAGTGGAAGAATTAGGGTTTAAATCTGAGGCCTACTGGCTCAAGTTGATGGATTTGTTTTCTGTTTTGAATATACTTTATTTTTTTAGAGCAGTTTTAAGTTCAAGCAAAATTAGCAGAATCAAACCCAAGACAACCATCTCATCTTATAACCATCTCTCCCATAAAGGCCACTACTACTACATACACACACACATATGCACACATATACCTATAGATGCTCATTGTACTATCCATATATGGAACAGAAAGGTAGCTTAATTGAGAGCACCTGGGTGGCTTAGTGGTTGAGTGTCTGCCTTTGGCTCAGGCCATGATCCCGAGGTCCTGGGATCAAGTCCCCCATCAGACTCCCTGCAGGGACCTTTGCTTCTCCTTCTGTCTATGTCTCTGCCTCTTATGAATAAATAAATAAATAAAATATTAATAAAAAGAAAGGTAGCTTAATTGAGAAGGGTTGTAGTGGAGACTGCTCCTAATATCCATTCTTCTCAAGCCTGATTCAGGTCCTTAGACTCAATCAGCCAAGTAATAGTATTTTTAACTGGAAATATAGCTGCTCAGCATAAAGAATAAATTTCTGAGACTTCCTACTCATGAATGTGATTAAGTTCTGGCAAACAAGAAGGAAGTATAATGTGATGTGATAGTTTCCAACTACCATCTTTATAAAAGTGCTGAAGTTTGCACTTTGTGCCTTTTTCTTTTTTTCCTCTGCCCTGTTTCCTGGAATGCAATTGATGCTCCATACCTAAGGATGAAGGCTGCATTCAACAAGATGGAAAGTAAACTGGAGGGATCCCTGGGTGGCACAGCGGTTTGGCGCCTGCCTTTGGCCCAGGGCATGATCCTGGAGACCCGGGATCGAATCCCACGTCGGGCTCCCGGTGCATGGAGCCTGCTTCTCCCTCTGCCTATGTCTCTGCTTCTCTCTCTCTCTCTCTCTCTCTCTCTCTCTGTGTGACTATCATAAATAAAAAAGTAAAATAAAAAAATTAAAAAAAGGAAAGTAAACTGGAGGAGCTTCTTTTTTTTTTTTTTTTAAATTTTTATTTATTTATGATAGGCACACAGGGAGAGAGAGAGAGGCAGAGACACAGGCAGAGGGAGAAGCAGGCTCCATGCACCGGGAGCCCGACGCGGGATTCGATCCCGGATCTCCAGGATCACACCCTGGGCCAAAGGCAGGCGCTAAACCGCTGCGCCACCCAGGGATCCCTGGAGGAGCTTCAATTCTCAAGGTTTTTACTGATTAGAGCTGCCATGTAACCCTGAAATGTGATATTCTAGACTTTTGTATGAAATAAATTTCTTTTTTTTTTGTTTTTTTTTTGAAATAAATTTCTAAATTATTTAACGCACTGCAATACTGAATTTGTTAGTCACTGGCAGCAGATCCTAATCCTAATTATAAGAGTATTTTTCAAATGGACAACTAAAGGCCAAGAATGCAGCCAAACTTCAGACCTGACTGGTTATACCAGAACATTGCTTTTCCAGACAAGGCCACCCAGTCTTCAAGTCTACGGTGTCTTTTCCCCAACAATATTTTCCTAGATACAGCTGAAGAGATATTCAGAGATTCTTCTTCCTTTGATACCGCTGGGACACAGTCTTCCTAAAATAAATGTATCCTGACTCTATGAAACGAAATCTACTTTCACTTGTCATATAAACACCTTACTAGACACACGTGACAGATAGGTGAAAGAGACTGAGTCTGTGTTGACTAGATCTTAGCTAGCCAATTTTGATGAAGGCCCTTATTAGATGCAGTTCATCTTCTAGGGAAAAACTTGATTTTGTACACTAAAGATTTATATGCTCTGCACAGAGGCATGTATGACAAACGGTGTAGGGATATGATAGAAGAGCTTGCAGGATCCTGAAAGTGAATCCAATATGGCAGAATATATAGTCTATCAACATGAGTCAAATATATAACAGAGACTGAAGTTAGAGGACAGTGAGTTTTGGTACAATCTGGCATTCTGACAACATTAAGGTATACTCAGTTCAAGATGATTAAAGCCAACTTGACCCCATTCCCAAGAAGCATCTTTGTGTCTTAGGAGAAGAAATAGTTGTGAGCATAAAACTGAATGTATATAGCACAAGAGTTCCTTGCATATTTACTACTAGACCTTTCTAAACCAGTACAAAGATGTGATTAAAAACTCATTTCCTTGTGGTTCCAAGAAGTTTAAGCCCAAGAGATTATAACAAATGATTATACCTAAAGTGCACTGCGATCGTGTGCATAATGACTCAGACAAACTCTAAATTATGGTCTAGAGTACTGAATAGATAGGAAATCCATGAAATTGGACATTGGACAAGTTTACCTCAAATGGATACAGTAACAACTAGCACTCATAGATGGAAAGTGTCAGTCAGCAATAGCAATCACCTGAGTCTGCACAGTGGCAGCAAGATAATACTGGTAGAAATGAGTGAATTCAGGGTGTGACACATGTTCAGGTAAGAACAGCCTTGAAAATAGTCCAAGTGGAGCATGATTCAAAATTCCCCAACTTTTCCTGAGTAACTCATATTTGCGAGTCTCCCTTCCAGGTGCTGGTGATATAGCAGTAAACAAAACAGACAAAACTCTTTGTTCTCATTGGACTTTTTTTTTCTGGCACAATGAAACACCAAATAAGCAAAATAAATTGAGTACATTTTAAAATATTAAACACTATGGAAAAAATAAAGCATGCTAAGAAGGAGCTGTGCATGCTAAAAAGAGTTGGTTGGATTTTTAAATAAGATGGTCAGGGTAAATCTCATTGGTTAATATTTGAGCTATGTGTCTATTTCAACAGGAAAAAACAACATGTACAAAGGGCCTGAGGTGGGAACATGCCTAGTATGTTCAAGGAACAAAAAGGTAAGAATTTCCATAGTTGATTGAGATAATGAATAGTATAAAAGGAAGTCATAAAATTAAGATCTTGTAGACCATTTGAAGGACTTCAAATTTCCTTCTGAGAGTATGTCATTAGAGGGTTTAATGCAGAAGAAATATATGACCTGACTTAGGTATTAAAAATATTATTTTGACTTTTTAAGAATAGGCTACAGGAGAGCAAGAGTAGAAACGGTTAAAAAGCTACTAAAATAAATTGAGAGATGATGGTGGCTTGTCCCAGGGTAGTAGCATTAGAGGGAGTGAGAAATAGTTGGTTGTAGATATTGTATGTAGGTAGAGCCAACAGGATTTCCTGACCAATCAGATTTTAAAAGTACAACATAGAGAGAAGTCAAAGATGATTCCATGACTGTTGTTCTATGCCAGTCAAAGGAACTTAAATCAATTGAGATGAGGAAAAATAAAGGTGCAGTAAGGTTTTTGTTGATCTGCTGTATTGTGTTTACCTATCGGCTTGCTTGTTTGTTTTGGGGTGGATTGGTAAATTGGTTTCAAACGTGTTAAATTTGAAATTTCTTTAGATATCCATGAGAAGATTCAAGTAGGCAGTTGAAGAGGTTTATAGATGGTAATATAGCCAGAAGATGTGAAGTCACATAATGGGTGAGTGTAGAGTGAAAAGAGAAATGGCCTAAGAATTGAACCCTAGGGTTCACCAATCTTTAGAGCTTCAAATGAGTAGAAGAAACAAAAATAAGACTAAAAAAGAATGACCGTGAGGTATATAGAGAACCAAGAATGTGTGATGTCCTGAAAGTTAAGTGAAAAAAATACCTCCAGGAGAAGGAAGTAAGTAATTATGTCAAATACAAATAAATCAAGTAAGATAAGGACTGGGAATAAGTCACTGAATTTAATAATATAGAGGTCCACAGCAACATTGACAATAGTGTTTTCAGTTAAATTATGGTGACAAAAATCTGATTGGAGTTGATTCAAGAGAGAATGGGAAAAAAGGAATTGGAAACAATAAATATGGGCAACTCTCTTGAACACTTAGGATCTGAATATGAGTACAGCTATTGCAGGGTTTGCATATTGGGATATGGACAGAATCAAAATGGAAGGATGACCTTGCTCCTGAAACTGCCACATCCATAACCATGTAATTTGAGGAAGTTGCTTCTAGAAGTTGAGCTGAGCAAGAATATAGCTTCCTTGGAAATGTGAAAGAGAAAAATGTATACATTTTGAGGGAGAAGGAAAATGTATCATTTTGAGGCTTGTTGAAAATGTTGGGAGTCATGGGTTTAAAGATGCCCATATTTTCTTCTTAAATAGATAGCAAATAATGTTTGTGAAAGGCAGAGTGCTTGGCAGCTAAGGGCAAAAGTTTAGATCAAAGTGCAGACCATGTGTGAGAACACCCTTAGGAATTTACAAGGAGATACCATAAGAGGAGGGACTCTAGGAACAGCAGCCTATAGAGACACCCACTCTGAACTATGTTAGTATTTAAAGTGCTAATTCATTGACAACAGGACAAGAGGAATATGAGAGACATATGCAGTTCAGATCAGAACTCTTTTTTTAAAAAAAGATTTTATTTATTTATTTATTTATTTATTTATTTATTTATTTATTTATTTATTTATTTATTTATGAGTGACACCAAGAGAGAGGGTCAGAGACATAGGCAGAGGGAGAAGCACGGTCCCTCCAGGGAGTCCAATGTGGGACTTGATGCTGGACCTGGAGATCACGCCCTGAGCCAAAGACAAATGTTCAACTGCTGAGCCACCCAGGTGTCCCTCAGATTTGAATTCTTGAAGGAAAATACCCTTCAAGGTGGGATGGATATACCATCAATAAATAAGTGATACTTTTAAAATAAGTTTTACCTTGCCTTATTCAATGAATATTTTGAACTCATAACATGACCTGGCACTGTTATAGATACTTGGAAAACATCAGGGACAAAAGAGAAAAATATTCATGTTCTCATTAAGACTACATTCTAGTAGGGACAGAAAATAAACAATAAATATAATAAATATGTAAATTATATAGAATGGTAATTTTTGATAAAGTTCTATGGAAAAAAGAAGTCACAGAGAAGGATTAAGGTAGATTCCTCCAATAGTTAAAAAAAAGGAGGGGGGCGCCTTTGTGGCTCAGTGGTTGAACATCTGCCTTTGGTTCAGGACATGATCCTGGGGCCCAGAATCAAGTCCCTCATTGGGGTCGCCACAGGAAGCCTGCTTCTCCCTCTGCCTATGTCTCTGCCTCTCTCTGTGTGTCTATCATGAATAAATAAAATCTTTAAAAAATTCCTCCAGTGGTGACACTTTCTGGTATCTTACAATATCACAGTGAGAATACTAAGATTGGTACAGTCAAGATACAAAGCAGTTTCGTCAACACAAAGCCACACTGTTATAGTCACACTGTTCTCTATCCTTTCGCTCCCCTTACCTAGTTATCCTTGTGGTGATGGAACTGTTCTGTATCTTGACTATATTGTTAATATTCTGGTTGTGATGTTGTGCTGTAGTTTTGCAAGATATTAGCCACTATAGGAAACTAGGTAAAGAATACAAACTATTTCTCTGTATTATTACAACTGCATGTGAATCTATAATCTAAAATGATATTTAAAAAGTCTCTTCATATATCTTATTTTAAAAAATTTTTATTGAAATTCCAGTTAGTTAACCTATGGTATAAAGTTAGTTTCAGGTGTATAATATAGTGATTCAATATTTCCATACAATACGTGGTGCTCATCACAAGGGCCCTCCTTAATCCCCTTCACCTGTTTCACCCATTCCCCCATCTCGCTCCCCTCTAGTTACCATCAGTTGGTTCTGTATAGTTAAGAGTCTGTTTCTTGGTTTGCCTCTTTCTCTCTTCCCTTTTGTTCATATTGTACCCATTTCTCTGTAAACTTAAAGCTATTAGAAAAAGTTTATTTTTAAAAATTAATTTTATTGAGTTATCATTTACATATAGTAAATTGGATCCATTCAAGCTATATGAAAAGATAATAAGCAAAAGTCTCTTTATATTTAATGGAACAATACTGATACATTATTATCAGAAAAGTTCATAATTTATTCATAGTTCCTTAGCTATTTCTTAAATACTTGCTTCTGCTCCTGAATCCCATCCAGGATATCATATTGCATTTATTTGCCATGTCTCTTTGGGCTCCTCTTAGCTATGCCAGTTTCTCAGATGTCCTTGTTTTTGATGACTTGGTTTTCATGAATATTGATCAGGTATTTTCTAGATTGTCTCTCAATTGAAAATTTTCTTATAATATTCTTATTATTAGACTGGGGTTATAAGTTTTTTTTTTTTTAAGATAGTAGATGGGTGCCTAGGTGGCTCAGTGGTTGAGCATCTGTTTTCGGCTGAGGTCATGATCCTGGGGTCCAGGATCAGGTCCCTCATTGGGGTCCCCACAGGAAGCCTTCTTCCTCTTCCTATGTCCCTGCCTCTCTCTTAGTGTGTCTCTCATGGAGAAATAAAGTCTTTTAAAAAAAAAAAAGAAAGAAAGAATGATAACAGTGGTAAAGTGTCATTTTTATCACAGCATATCAAAGGATCATACAATCAACCTGACTTACCACTGTTGATTTTGCCCTTGATTACCTGGATAAAGTAGCATTCATCAGGTTTCTCCATTGTAAATTTACTACTTTTTTTCTTTCCATCCAGTACTCTCTGAAAGGAAGTCACTCTGTAAAGCTCACAGTTAAGAACAAGGATTAAGCTCCACTTTCTTGAGGACAGAATATCAACATAGAATATTTGGAATTCTACTTTATAGGCAGTCTATTCTCCCCTTATGTATTTATTTATTAAATCATTACATATATCAGATTGGAATTATGGATTTTAATTTTATATTTTGAGTTACAATCCAGTTACAACTTGCTTATGGTTTTTTTTTTTTTTTTGCTCAAATTGTCTCAACATTGGTCAATGAAAGATCTTTCAATAGGCTTCTTTCATCTTTTAGCAGGATGGTCTTTAACCTCCATGTGTTTGACTTTCTTCCAAATTTCTTCTTGTGATTTAGTTCTAGTTTCAAAGCATTATGGTCTGAAAATATGCAGGGGACAATCCCAATCTTTCAGTATCGATTAAGACCTGATTTGTGACACAGTATGTGGTCTATTCTGAAGAAAGTTCCATGTGCACTTGAGACGAATGTGTATTCAGTTGCGTTTAGATGTAAAGTTCTGTAAATACCTGTGAAATCCATCTGGTCCAGTGTACCATTTAAAGCTCTTGTTTCTTTGGAGATGTTGTGCTTAGAATATCTGTCATTTACAGAAAGCGCTGTGTTGAATTCTCCCAGTATATGTGTATTATTATCTAAGTATGTCTTAACTTTGGTTATTAATTGATTGATGTATTTGGCAGCTCCCACATTAGGGGCATAAATATTCATGATTGTTAGGTCTTCTTGTTAGATAGATCCTTTAAATATTATATAGTGTCCCTCTTCATCTCTTACTACAGTCTTTGGGATAAAATTTATCTGATATGAGGATTGCTACCTCTGCTTTCTTTTGAGGATCATTTGAATGGTAAATGGTTCTCCAACCTTTGATTTTCAGGCTGGAGGTGTCCTTAGGTCTAAATTGAGTCTCTTTTAGACAGCAAATAGATGGGTCTTGATTTTTTTATCCAGTCTGAAACCCTGTGTCTTTTGATGGGATCATTAAGCCCATTCATGTTCAGAGTTACTATTGAAAGATATGAATTTAGTGTCATCATAATACCTATTCAGTCGCTGTTTTTGTGGATTATTTCTTTGGACTTCCTCTTTAATTCACAGAATCCCCCTTAATATTTCTTGCAGAGCTGGTTTGGTGGTCACATATTCTTTCAGTTTTTGCCTATCATGGAAGCTCTTTATCTCCTTCTATTCTGAATGAGAGCCTTGCTGGACAGAGTATTCTTGCCTGCATGTTCTTCTCATTTAGGACCCTGGATATATCCTGCCATTCCTTTCTGGCCTGCCAGGTCTCTGTGGAGAGGTCTACTGTTAATCTAATACTTCTCCCTATATAAATTAGGGATCTCTTGTCTCTTGCTGCTTTAAGGATCTTCTTTATCTTTGGAATTTACAAGTTTCACTATTAAATGTCAGGGTGTTTAACGGTTTTTATTGATTTTAGTGGGGGATCTCTCTCTCTCCTGGAACTGAATGCCTGTTTCCCTCCCCAAATTAGGGAAGTTCTCAGCTATGATTTGTTCAAATATGCTTTCTGGTCCTCTGTCACTCTTGGCGCCTTCTGGAACCCCAATTAAACATAGTTTTTTTTTTCCTTCTGAGGCTGTCATTTATTTCCTTTAACCTTCCCTCATGATCTTTTAATTGTTTTTCTCTTTTTTCCTCAGCTTCCTTCCTTGTCATCAACTTGTCTTCTATGTCACTCAATCATTCTTCTACCTCATTAACCCTCATCATTAGGACCTCCAGTTTGGAATGCATCTTATTTAATTGATTTTTAATTTTGGCCTGATTGTATCTAAATTCTGCAGTCATGAAATCTCTTGATTTCTTTATGCTTTTTCCAGAGCCACCAGTAGCTTTATAATTGTGTTTCTGAATTGGCTTTCTGACATCAAATTGTAATCCAAATTCTGTAACTCTGTGGAAGAGAGTACTATTTCTGATTCTTTCTTTTGTGGTGAGTTATTCTTTCTAGTCATTTTGTTCAGTGCAGAATGGCTAAAAACAAGTTGTACTGGAAAAGTGAAGGAAAAAAAGAAAAAAAGGGGGAAAAACAAAAAACAAACAAAACCCAAAGAACACAAAACAAAAACAAAAACAAGGAGGAGTATTCTCTGGTTCTATATACTGTAAATCCCTCGACTTCTCTGGAGCTTTTCCAGCACTACTTGTTTGAGAACTTGCTCTTTCTCATCCTTCCAGCCGGTCTTCTGGGGGAGGGTCCTACTGTGCTGATTCTCAGGTGTGTGCACCTGGGGGCGCTGCCCCTCCCCCTGCCAGGTGCATGGCTCAGTGGGAGCTGTTTATCCTGTGAGGCCCCTGCTCCCTGGTGGCCCCGCTCCATCCTAGGCACAGGATGACACCAGGAGGAACAACAACACTGGCAGCAGCCAGCTCTCCAGCCCTGGAGTCAGCTCCCGCAGTAACTACCACAGTCTCCCAGTCCACACTGCCCTGGATGCTCCGGGGGCGGGAAGCACTGATCTGCACAGCTTGGGGGCACCCGGTGGCAGGAGTGTCCTCGCAGTCCTGTGCCCTCCCAGCCTCTGCCTGTCCCAAGAGGAGGGCAGGGTCCTGGGCTGTGTCCCCCAGCGCCCTGGGATCAGGGGTCTGCGCCACTGGAATCTCGCTCCTGGGGCCTGGCAGCGCCCTCCACCCAGAGCCGCCGCCTGGACTGCTCCCAAGGCCCGACTGGGCACGCACTTCAGCCCTTTACCACTCAGCCTGCAGTGTGTGGCGGGCTCTTCCCCGGGTTGCACTTCCTCCACTAATGACTGCGGGAACCTGGGGGCTCCCCTGCCCCTCCTGGAATCCTGCCCGAGTTCCCTGCAATCACCTTTCCATCCAGGAAGATTGGCAAAGTTCTTGCTTCTCCAGGGCTGGGCTTTTGTGTTCTGGAGGCTCTCGCTGCCTGGCCTTAGCCTGGCTCCTCGCGGGGGACCCTCCCCCACTGGATTCTTTTTCATTTTTTTTTCCTTCTTCCTACCTTGTTAGAAGTGTAAACTCTTTTCTCTGTAGCATTCCAGCTGTTCTCTCTTTAAATCTCAGGCTTAATTTGTAGGTTTTCAGGATGATTTGAAAGTTATCTAGGTAAGTTGGTGGGGACAGGTGACTTGGGGACCCTACTCCTCTGCCATCTTGCCCCGCCCCCTCCCAATAGGCTCCTATATATCTTTGACATACCTTGACATCCTTGTTTTGAGCACTTCTTTACTTTCTGTCATTTTAGGAGGCTCAAGACACATTATGTATATTTCCCATCCCATTCCTACAATTATCCATTGATCCAAGAAGTTTTGGATTTTTTTTTTTTTTTTTTTTGGAGAATAGTAATAGAAACCACATTCTGGGCATGAGGTATGCTCATTACTACTGCAGTGTCATTGGTCTAGGCCCTCTCAACTCACAGAGCAAGAAGATATGTATGAGTATACTAGTATATGTGCACATATTTACAAAGATTATTTTATGCAACCATCTGTATCAATATTGAACTAAATATGAGTTTATACTGATGACTCCAACTCTAGTCCTTTACCACTTGGATCCCTAGCTTCCTCTCCTTATCTCTAACTTCTAAGTCCAATAGTGAGAAACATATTTCTTACCACCCTCTAATAATTTACTTATTTGTTCTATTCCAGTACCACATGCATAGTAGTTTCAGGGTTGTTAAATCATAACCACATGGGTAAAATAGAGGGAGGGGCAAGATGACGGAAGAGTAGGGTCCCCAAATCACCTGTCTCCACCAAATTACCTAGAAAACCTTCAAATTATCCTGAAAATCTATGAATTCGGCCTGAGATTTAAAGAGAGAACACCTGGAATGCAACAGTGAGAAGAGTTCGCGCTTCTATCAAGGTAGGAAGACGGGGGAAAAAAGAAATAAAGAAACAAAGGCCTCCAAGGGGGAGGGGCCCCGCGAGGAGCCGGGCTAAGGCCGGGGCGAGAGTCCCCAGGACAGGAGAGCCCCGTCCCGGAGAAGCAGGAGCTGCACCGACCTTCCCGGGCAGAAAGGGGCTCGCTGGGAGTTGGAGCAGGACCCAGAAGGGAGGGGATGCCCTCGGGCTCCCCGGGACAGTAACAGAGCAACTGCGCGCCCAGGAGAGGGCGCCGAGCTCCCTAAGGGCTGCAGCGCGCACGGTGGGACCCGGCGGGACCCGGAGCAGCTCGGAGGGGCTCGGGCGGCGGCTCCGCGGAGGGGGCTGCGTGGCCCCGGGAGCAGCTCGGAGGGGCTCGGGCAGAGGAAGAGGCTCCGTGCGGAGGGGGCTGCGCGGTTCCAGGAGCAGCTCGGGGGGCTCGGGCGGCGGCTCCGCGGAGGGGGTTGCGCGGCCCGGGAGCGCGAATCCAACAGCGCAGGCTCCGGAGCACAGGGCGCCGGGACACAGCCCAGGATCCCGCCTCCCCCGGGACAGGCAGAGGCCGGGAGGGCCCAGGACAGCAAGGACGCTCCTGGCCCGAGCTGAGCAGATCAGCGGCCCCGCCCCAGAGCCTCCAGGCCCTGCAGACAGAGAGCTCCGGAGTTCCTGCGGGGGCTGAATCCAGGTTTCCAGAGCAGGCCCCGCCACTGGGGCTGTTGCTCCTGGGGCCTCACGGGGTAAACAACCCCCACTGAGCCCTGCACCATGCAGGGGCACAGCAGCTCCCCCAACTGCTAACACCTGAAAATCAGCACAGCAGGCCCCTCCCCCAGAACACCAGCTAGACTGACAACTTCCAGGAGAAGCCAAGGGACTTAAAGTACACAGAATCAGAAGATACTCCCCCGTGGTTCTTTTTTTTTTCTTTTTTTCTTTTTTTCTTTTTTTTTGTTTTGCTTTTTGATTTGTTTCCTTCCCCCACCCCCCTTTTTTCTCCTTTCTTTCTTTTTCTCTCTTTTTCTTCTTTTTTTTTTCTTCCTTTTTTTTCTCTTTCTCTTTTCTTTCCTTCTTTCTCTCCTCTTTTTCTCCTTTTCCCAGTACAACTTGCTTTTGGCCACTCTGCACTGAGCAAAATGACTAGAAGGAAAACCTCACCTCAAAAGAAAGAATCAGAAACAGTCCTCTCTCCCACAGAGTTACAAAATCTGGATTACAATTCAATGTCAGAAAGCCAATTCAGAAGCACTATTATACAGCTACTGGTGGCTCTAGAAAAAAGCATAAAGGACTCAAGAGACTTCATGACTGCAGAATTTAGATCTAATCAGGCAGAAATTAAAAATCAATTGAATGAGATGCAATCCAAACTAGAAGTCCTAACGACGAGGGTTAACGAGGTGGAAGAACAAGTGAGTGACATAGAAGACAAGTTGATAGCAAAGAGGGAAACTGAGGAAAAAAGAGACAAACAATTAAAAGACCATGAAGATAGAATAAGGGAAATAAACGACAGCCTGAGGAAGAAAAACCTACGTTTAATTGGTGTTCCCGAGGGTGCCGAAAGGGACAGAGGGCCAGAATATGTATTTGAACAAATTCTAGCTGAAAACTTTCCTAATCTGGGAAGAGAAACAGGCATTCAGATCCAGGAAATAGAGAGATCCCCGCCTAAAATCACATGGGTAAAATATTTTCTCATCTAGACTACAATGCTAATATGAAGTCTACTCTGCCTTACATCATACAGACTCCAGTCTTTTCCAAAGTTGTTCCATTTTTAAAGTTTATCTTATCAATGTTTTTCCACATATAGATCCCTCACATTTTTTCAGACTTACAGCTAAGTATTTATTTTATTTACAGCTAAGTATTTATTTTATTTTACTTTTGTACTATTGTAAATGATATTTTTAAAATGTCTAATTCCAATTGCTCATTGCATGTATTTAGGAAAGAAATTGACTTTTTTTTGGATATTAACCTTTTGTAACCTTGCTATACTAATATTACTAATATTACTTCCATTATTTTTTGTCTATTACATGGGATTTTCTTCATAGGCAATATATTTTTAAGAGTGTTTATTTTTCCTTCCCAGTCTATGTACTTCTCACTGCTTTTTCTTATCTTATTGTACCTCCTAGGACTTCTAGTATGATGTTGAATAGGAGTGGTGGGGAAGAACTTCATTTTCTTGCTCCTAATACTAGGGTAAAAGGGTCCTGTTTCTCAGTGTTAAGTATGATGTTATCTATAGATTTTTAGTAGATGCTACTTATGAAGTTAAGGAATTTCCTCTTTATTCTTATTTTGCCGAGAATTTTTTCTTGAATAGATATTAGATTTTGTCAAAAGCTTTTTCTGCATCAATTGTCGTGATTTCTCTTCTTAAGCCTATTGGTGTGGAGTATACTGATAGTTGTGATTTCTCTTCTTAAGCCTATTGGTGTGGAGTATACTGATACTGATAGATTACTGTTGAATCAGACTTGCATACCTGTAATAAATACCACTCAGTAATGGTATATAGGTCTTTCTCCATATTGTTGGAATGGATTTGTTGATTTTTTAAGGATGTTTGCATCATGTTTGTGATAGATCTTGATCTGTAGCTTCCTCTCTCATAATGTCTTTATTTCATCTTGAAATTAGGGCTAAACTGAGTTCATGGAATAAATTAGAAAATATTCCTTCTGCCTCTATTTTCTGCAAGAGATTATGAAGAATTTGTATGATTTCTCCTTCAAGGTTTAGGAGGATCCACCAGAGAAACCATTTAGGTTTGGTGATTACTTTTTTGGAAGGCTATTAACTACTTCAATCTCGGGGGCGGGGCAAGATGGAGGAGGAGTAGGGTCCCCAAGTCACTGTCACCAACAACTAACTTAGATAACTTTCAAATCATCCTGAAAACTTATGAATTCGACCTGAGATTTAAAGAGAGAACAGCTGGAATGTTACAGAGAGAAGAGTTCTTGCTTCTAAAAAGTACAACTCATTTTTATATAAAATTGTAGATTTCCAGTTTTCTTTCTCTATTCTCACCTTAACTACAATATTTTACCACCTCTTCATTTGTAAGATTCTTCCTTTTTGACTTTCATATTTCTACATTTACAGGTTCTAGATAGATATATTTTCCACTTCTATATTCCCTTCAACATACTCAACTTAATTTTGGGAGATATACAAATATGTCTTTGTACTGTTTTGTTTGTTTGTTTGTTTGTTTTCTCAGCCTCATTTTGTTCTACAATGGTGGAAGTTAATACCTTCTAAAACATGATCAGTATGTACCCAGAACCAAGTGGTATACCATGCTGATTCATTCTGTGAGATTCCTCATTCCCATTTTGCCCCACTCTATAATCTCATTTATGTTTCGGTGGTCAATGTTGGGGCCCTCTACAAGGATTTCTTGTTTGTATAAATTTGGGACTGTCTATCATCTAATATACAGAACTTAATATACTCAGAAACAAGAGGATCACCCTCTAGAAGCCCTCAGTTAGACTACATTCCCCCTCCACTACAACTTCTCATGACCACCATCTCCCAGTACCCCACCCCCACTTTTTTCCTCCTTCTTTTTTTTCCCTTTCTTTTTTTTCCTTCTTCCTTAGGATTCCTGGCCTTTTATGTTTTACTATTTTGCTTTAAAATTTATTTTTCACTTTAGTGGTCCTTTTCTTTTCCTTCATTCTGGAAAGAACTCATATACAAAAGCTAAACTTACACCAACAGGAGCTAGAGGAAAAACAGCAAATAGATCCTACACTCAGCAGAAGAAGAAAGTTAATAAAGATTCGAGCAGAACTCAATGAAATCGAGACCAGAAGAACTGTGAAACAGATCAACAAAACCAGGAGTTGGTTCTTTGAAAGAATTAATACGATAAATAAACCATTAGCCAGCCTTATTAAAAAGAAGAGAGGGAAGACTCAAATTAATAAAATCATGAATGAGAAAGAAGAGATCACTACCAACACCAAGGAAATACAAACAATTTTAAAAACATATTATGAACAGCTATACGCCAATAAATTAGGCAGTATAGAAGAAATGGACGCATTTCTAGAAAACCACAAACTACCAAAATTGGAACAGAAAGAAATAGAAAACCTGAACAGGCCAATAACCAGGGAGGAAATTGAAGCAGTCATCAAAACCCTCCAAGGCACGAAAGTCCAGGGCCAGATGGCTTCCCTAGGGAATTCTATCAAATGTTTAAAGAAGAAACCATACCTATTCTACTAAAGCTGTTTGGAAAGATAGAAAGAGATGGAGTACTTCCAAATTCGTTCTATGAGGCCAGCATCACCTGAATTCCAAAACCAGACAAAGACCCCACCTAAAAGGAGAATTATAGACGAATATCCCTGATAAACATGGATGCAAAAATTCTCAACAAGATACTAGCCAATAGGATCCAACGGTATATTAAGAAGATTATTCACCATAACCAGGTAGGATTTATCCCCAGGACGCAAGGGTGGTTCACACTCGTAAAACAATCAATGTGATTCATCATATCAGCAAGAGAAAAATCAAGAACCATATGATCCTCTCAGGAGATGCAGAGAAAGCAATTGACAAAATACAGCATCCATTCCTGATCAAAACTCTTCAGAGTGTAGGGATAGAGGGAACATTCCCAAGCATCTTAAAGCCATCTAGGAAAAGCCCACAGCAAATATCATTCTCAACGGGGAAGCACTGGGAGCCTTTCCCCTAAGTCAGGAACAAGACAGGGATGTCCACTCTCACCACTGCTATTCAACATAGTCCTGGAAGTCCTAGCCTCAGCAATCAGACAACAAAAAACATTCATTATTTTTATGGCTGAATAATATTCCATTCATCTACTGATGGATGCTTAGGCTGCTTCCATAATTTGGTTATTATAAATAATGCTGCAATAAACATAGAGTTACATGCATCCTTTTGAATCAGTGTTTTTATATTCTTTGGGTAAATGAACAGTAGTGTGATTACTGAATTGTAAGGTAGTTATTCATTTAATGTTTTGAGGAACCTTTACTGTGGCTGCACCAGTTCGCATTCTTATCAATAGTGCAAAGGGGATCCTTTTTCTCCACATCTTTGCCAAAACTTGTTGTTTACTGTGTTTTTTATTTTAGCCATTCTGAAAGGTGTGAGGTGATATCACATTATAGTTTTGATTTGCATTTCCTCGATGATGAGTGATGCTGAGCATAAATTCATATGTCTGTTGATCATCTAAATGTCTTCTTTGCAGAAGTGTCTATTAATTTTTTTCTGTCCTTTTTTAAAGTAGATTATTTGTTTTTTGAGTATTGAACTGTATAAGTTCTTTATATATTTTGGATGCTAACTCCTTACTGGATATGTCATTTGTAAATATCTTCTTCCATTCAGTAGATTGCCTTTTAGTTTAGTTGACTGTTTCTTTCATTGTGCAGAAGTTTCTTATTTTGATGTAGTCCCAATAGTTTATTTTGCATTTGTTTCTCTTGCCTCAGAAGATATATCTAGAAAAATATTGCTATGGCTTATGTCAGAGACATACTGCCTGTGCTCTCTTCTAGGATGTTTATGGTTTCAGGTCTCATATTTGTGTCTTTAATTCCTTTTGAGTTTATTTTTGTATTTGATTTAAGAAAGTGATCCAGTTTCATTCTTTTGTGTGTAGTTGACCAGTTTTCCCAGCACAATTTATTGAAGAGACTGGAAAAGATGGAGTTTCTATTAACTAAGATGGGGAAGTCTCTGAGGGAACCTGGAATCAGGTAGAAGATTAAGAGGGTTAAGTTGAGTTGAGATATATATAAAAGACATTCAAGAAGAGATATCAAAGAGGTGGTTGAATATACAAACCTGGAGTTTGGGTGAGACATGTGGTTAAGATATACATTTAATTGTCTTCGGCATATGGATAATATTTAAAGCAACAAGACTGAATATAACCAATGGAATGACTATAGATAGAGAAGAAGAATAAAGACTGAGCCTTGGGGATTGTCAATGCTAAGAGGTTAGGGAAAACAGGAGAAACTAGAAAGAGCAGTGCTAACAATATGCTGAAGGACAATCATGAGAATCCCATTTCCTGGAAATCAAGGGAAATATGTTTAACAAAGATGTGTAATCAATTGTCTCAAATGCTGTTGCTAGGGCAGTTAATATGAAGATTAAGCATTTAACAAGATTTAGCAACATAGAAGTAATTAGTGACCTTTATGAGAGCAGTTTTGGTAAACTGTAAAAGAAAAGGGTTGGTGTGGGAGAATGGAAATTCTGTTTCTTATTAGGGTAATAGAAAAATGGAAAATATCTTTCTTCTCATGAAACTAGCAAATGAACTGATAGGAAGACTAGATCTACTGAATTACAGAGAGCAATGAGCCTTTCTTGGAGGAACAAAGAGGTATGACAATTTCACATATGAGGGCAGGTATCTGATATAGGGACAGGATAATGAAGGAACAGTCCCCATAGATGGAGAGAAAAATTTTGCCAAAACAAGGAGAAATGACTCATTTCTCAGACAACAGTGTGACCTGGCAGTGCATGTTGCAAACTGGATGAGTCTCAGAAACAAAAAGAAACTGTGTGGTCCAATAATTCATTTTATAAACACATCCCAAGTATTTGCCCAAATGATGTAACTGGAAAAGCTACTAGAAGAAAGAGAACACGGAAGCAATAATATTTCTACAATGCCTGATTTTTGGGTTGTGCAAACTTTATCCAAATGTAAGCCCAAAATATAGGAAACTATAGCCTAAACTCACAAATCAAATATTTCCAAAATCAAAATGGTAGAAGGGGTGCAAAGATTTGGAAGTTGAACCCAATCTAAAGTAGTAGCTTTGCCTATCATCAACTCTATTTTAAGAGGAATGTAAATGATTATCTTCTCAACAGAACCTGTAGACTAGCAGTAAGCAAACTACAGCCCATGGGAAAATCCAGATTTCTGTTTCCATAAATGAAAATTTTATTGAATTATAGCTGCATCCATTCATTTATGTATTGTCTATGGCCATATTTTCGCTACAGTGGCAGAGCTGAGAAGTTGTAATAACAGAGAATATATAGCCTACAAATCCTAAAATTTTTACCATCTTGCCCTTCATGAGCCATATGATTTCATTATCTATGACTTCCACTTCTACCTTAAGAAGCTAGAACAGTAAGAGAAAGCTAAAGTGAAATTAAGAAGAAGAAAGAAAGAAAATTCAGAGTAGAAAAAATGAAATAGAAAACCAAGAAACAGCAGAAAGGAGCAAATGAAAACAAAAGCTTGCTCTTTGGGTTACCTTTAATCAGATTGATCAGGAATGAAAGAGAGAAGACAAAAATTACCTATAACAGGAATGAGAGAGGCAGCTATATTGGAGATTCGGAAACCTATTAAAAATTTCACTCAGGAAAAAATAGATTACCTTAAAAGCCTTATGTAAAGGTTAAAATACATTATTATATTATTATATTGAATGCCTTTACAAGTAATGAAACTTAGAAATCATTCATGCATAGTTTATTTTCAATACAGATATTTCCATACAGTTGTGTATGGAAATACTATTAAAAACTCTAAATGTCTATCCTACTAGGAAAACAATGGTGTCTATGATTTCCATAGACAAAAGTTTTTGCTGAATAGTATCAAGGGACTAAATAATTAAATTCAGCACTTGATTTTTTTTATAAATATATTTTTTGTTGGTGTTCAATTTGCCAACATATAGAATAACACCCAGTGCTCATCCCATCAAGTGCCCCCTTCAGTGCCCATCATCCAGTCACCCCCACCCCCCGCCCACCTCCCCTTCCACCACCCCTAGTTCGTTTCCCAGAGTTAGGAGTCTCTCATTTTCTGTCTCCCTTTCTGATATTTACCACTCATTTTTTCTCCTTTCCCCTTTATTCCCTTTCACTATTTTTTATATTTCCCAAATGAATGAGACCATATAATGTTTGTCCTTCTCCGATTGACTTATTTCACTCAGCATAATACCCTCCAGTTCCATACATGTCGAAGCAAATGGTGGGTATTTCTCATTTCTTTTTTTTTTTTTTTTTTTTTTTTATTGGTGTTCAATTTACTAACATACAGAATAACACCCAGTGCCCGTCACCCATTCACTCTCACCCCCCGCCCTCCTCCCCTTCTACCACCCCTAGTTCGTTTCCCAGAGTTAGCAGTCTTTACGTTCTGTCTCCCTTTCTGATATTTCCCACACATTTCTTCTCCCTTCCCTTATTTTCCCTTTCACTATTATTTATATTCCCCAAATGAATGAGAACATATAATGTTTGTCCTTCTCCGACTGACTTACTTCACTCAGCATAATACCCTCCAGTTCCATCCACGTTGAAGCAAATGGTGGGTATTTCTCATTTCTAATGGCTGAGTAATATTCCATTGTATACATAAACCACATATTCTTTATCCATTCATCTTTCAGTGGACACTGAGGCTCCTTCCACAGTTTGGCTATTATGGACATTGCTGCTATAAACATCTGGGTGCAGGTGTCCCAGCATTTCACTGCATCTGTATCTTTGGGTAAATCCCCAGCAGTGCAATTGCTGGGTCGGAGGGCAGAATAATTTTTAACTCTTGGAGGAACCTTCACACAGTTTTCCAGAGTGGCTGCACCAGTTCATATTCCCACCAACAGGGCAGGAGGGTTCCCCTTTCTCCACATCCTCTCCAACATTGTTGTTTCCTGCCTTGTTAATTTCCCCCATTTTCACTGGTGTGAGGTGGTATCTCATTGTGGTTTTGATTTATATTTCTCTGATGGCAAGTGAGGCGGAGCATTTTCTCATATGCTTGCTGGCCATGTGTATGTCTTCTTTAGTGAAATTTCTGTTCATGTCTTTTGCCCATTTCATGATTGCACTGTTTGTTTCTTTGTTGTTGAGTTCAATAAGTTCTTTATAGATCTCGGAAACTAGCCCTTTATCTGATACGTCATTTGCAAATATCTTCTCCCATTCTGTAGGTTGTCTTTTAGTTTTGTTGACTGTATCTTTTGCTGTGCAAAAGCTTCTTATCTTGATGAAGTCCCAATAGTTCATTTTTGCTTTTGTTTCTCTTGCCTTCATGGATGTATCTTGCAAGAAGTTACTGTGGCCAAGTTCAAAAAGGGTGTTGCCTGTGTCCTCCTCTAGGATTTTGATGGAATCTTGTCTCACATTTAGATCTTTCATTGATTTTGAGTTTATCTTTGTGTATGGTGAAAGAGAGTGGTCTAGTTTCATTCTTCTGCATGTGGATGTCCAATTTTCCCAGCACCATTCATTGAAGAGACTGTCTTTTTTCCAGTGGATAGTCTTTCCTGCTTTATTGAATATTAGTTGACCATAAAGTTGAGGGTCCACTTCTGGATTCTCTATTCTGTTCCATTGATCTATGTGTCTGTTTTTGTGCCAGTACCACATTAAGAAGATTATTCACCATGACCAAGTAGGATTTATTCCCGGGACACAAGGCTGGTTCAACACTCGTAAAACAATCAATGTGATTCATCTTATCAGCAAGAGAAAAAACAAGAACCATATGATCCTCTCAATAGATGCAGAGAAAGCATTTGACAAAATACAGCATCCATTCCTGATCAAAACTCTTCAGAGTGTAGGGATAGAGGGAACATTCCTCAACATCTTAAAAGCCATCTAGGAAATGCCCATGGCAAATATCATTCTCAATAGGGAAGCACTGGGAGCCTTTCCCCTAAGATCAGGAACCCGACAGGGATGTCCACTCTCACCACTGCTATTCAACATAGTACTAGAAGTCCTAGCCTCAGCAATCAGACAACAAAAAGACATTAAAGGCATGCAAATTGGCAAAGAAGAAGTCACACTCTCCCTCTTTGCAGATGACATGATACTCTACGTAGAAAACCCAAAAGACTCCACCCCAGGTTTGCTAGAACTCATACAGTGGAAGTGTGGCAGGATATAAAATCAATGCCCAGAAATCAGTGGCATTTCTATACCCTAACAATGAGACTGAAGAAAGAGAAATTAAGGAGTCAATCCCATTTATAAGTGCACCCAAAAGCATTAGATACCTAAGAATAAACCTAACCAAAGAGGTAAAGGATCTATAACCTAAAAACTATAGAACACTTCTGAAAGAAATTGAGGGAGACACAAAGAGATGGAAAAATATTCCATGCTCATGGATTGGCAGAATTAATATTGTGAAAATGTCAATGTTACCCAGGGCAATTTACACGTTTAATGCAATCCCTATCAAAATACCATGGACTTTCTTCAAAGAGTTGGAACAAATTATTTTAAGATATGTGTGGAATCAGAAAAGACCTTGAATATCCAGGGGAATATTAAAAAAGAAAACCATAGCTGGGGGCATCACAATGCCAGATTTCAGGTTGTACTAAATTCAGCACTTTCATGATAGTCTGGGCCTACACACTCTCTCTCTGAAGTAACATAATTACACCCTACTTTAATACATTTCAAAATTCTTGGCATGCTCCTCAAAAATTTCAAAGCAAACCACCACTTTATTTTTCATTCTCATAACATGTAATAATTCCACACAACCTATTATCCAAACACAGTCTGAATCGAATATTAACCTAAACCAATATGTATTTACGAGCACCTACTTTGTATCTGAGGCTTGATGTTATAAAATAAATAGGACATTCTTATCCATTACAGACACCTATAATCTAACAGGCAGACAGACAACTACCCAAATCCCAAATCATTACCATAAAATTATATAAATGTTATAATGAAATATATAAAAATGAAGGAGTGTAAAAAACAGTATCTTTTTAATAATATTTTTATTTATTTATTCATGAGAGACAGAGAGAGAGAGAGAGGCAGAGGGAGAAGCAGGCTCCATCAGGGAGCCTGACGTGGGACTCCATCCCGGGTCTCCAGGACCAAGCCCTGGACCGAAGGCAGTGCTAAACCGCTGAGCCACCCGGGCTGCCCCAAAAAAACTATCTTTAAACTAACCTGTGGCTTGTTTGAATTGTATCATGGGCTGCCAGTGAAATGAACCCCCTTAGGTTGAGAACCAGGCAGATGCAGCTGGTCCACTGATAAAGAGACTAGCATGGTGGGGACATTTTCCCCTTGGTGGGGAACATACACGGTGAAAGCAGGGGAATTCATGACTAACTACTTGGATCCCTGTGAGTCTTAACGATGTCAAGGCATCATGTGGAATTTCAGGCTTTACAAAAAGAGCTAAAGAAGCTAGACATAAAAGTCTTTCTATGGACTATTGAGTACAATTACATTTAACTTAAGAATGGATTAAAACTAACCTGTAGTTATGCAAATGGAAATAATGATTGAGGTAGAAATTGATTGCAAAGGGACATGAAGAAACTTCCTGGATTGATACAAATATTTTATATCTCCATTTGAGGATGGATTTAGAGGGTGTAAACATTTGTGAAACCTCATCAAACTGTACACTTTGCATATAATTATTTCATAGCATGCAAATTATAATAAAACATGAGTGTGTGTGCACATTTATGGGAGAGAGAAAGAGAGATAAAGGTGGAAGAAAGAATTGAAAATGGAATAAGAGGAATTGGAGACTTCAAATATTAATTTTTAAGTTTTGCTTTGCAAGTGAGTAAAAGAATGTGGTGTTAGTTAACAGAAATGTGAGATCAAGGAACTTTTTTATGATGGAAGAAATAATAGGAAATTGTATATTTATTAGAATTATCCACTAAAGAGCAAGAAATAAGATAATTTTATAGGAGAGAGAAGGAAAAATCATTGGAGCTCAAGCAAAAGTAATCAAAAGAACATGCGATCTAATGTAAAAAAGATCGGGTTTAGGGAAGAGTAAGTAATCATCTTTGTAGTAAGTAAAAAGTTAGAGTATATGGCTGTAGATGCTGCTAAGTGAGTAGAATTAGTGATAAGAGTATGTGAAAATTTCCCTTCTTCAATTCTTTCAATTTCTTTACAGAATAGGAAGCAAAGTCATCAGCTGAGAGAGAAGATGGGGGAGATGGTATTAGAAGTTTGAGTATGAAGCTATCAAATAGTTAACTGGGCAGATGAGAGATTTAATAAATTTGAAAGAAATAAGATATTTGAGAGCATTAAAATGTACTTTATGATAAGTGAAATCAGTCAGAGAAAGAGAAATAACATATGATTTCACTCATATGTGGAACTTAAGAAACAAACAAGCAAAGGGAAAAAAGAAGAGGGAGGCAAACCAAGATAGACTCTTAACTGTAGAGAACAAGCTGATGGTTAGCAGAGGGGAGGTGGGTAGGGGGATGTGTGAAATAGGTGATGGGGATCAAGGAGTGCACATGTGAAGAATACTGGGTGATATATGGAAGTGTTGAAACACTATATTGTACATTTGAAACTAATATTACACTGTATGTTAGCTAACTGGAATTTAAATAAGAAATTTTTAAAATGTTACTTTAAGTATTTGGTCATTAATTTATTATTATGCATCTTTTTCTTCAGTCATGGTCAGAGTCTCAGGTGTAAGCATGGAAGAAAGTTGGATTTAATCAAGGTTGCAGTTTCCCAAATACAAGTGTGTCAAACTGAAAGAAGGGCAAGAGAGCCAAGGATATATGCAAGAAAATGAATATCATGATTGACCAATGGATTTGAGCTGGATAAAATACCTAGATATAAAGACTATTATTATTATAGACTTATTATTATCATAGACTTCTTTAAAAAGTGATTTTAGGAGGATGGATCTATAGTTTTTAAAAATATATAATTGTAACAGTGCCACATATACCTTGTTTTTAAAAATTAAATGTATAAAATAAAAACTAAAATACCCAATATTCACACCTCCACCCTCCATCACTCAGGGCCAACTACTATAAAGTGCTTTGTATGTATGCCTGCACACCAAAATATAGTTTATTTTCAAGTCCTCTCCCTACAGATACAGCATTTTTGAGAAGTAAAAGAGCTGTGTTCCTAGAAAGAGATTTGTGGCTGTGTAAATCCAGGCTCCCACAGAATTAGCAAATTCTGAGAACTTAAATTGGACAAGCAATAGGGAAAAATGTATCTTGAAGTTAAATTATTATATTTAAAACAAAGATTTTTTTTTCAGTAGTCTTGCTCTAGCACCAGGAAAAGAGGCATTTGAACCCTGTCTGGAGTGAGACTTGTTGCTGCCAGATGGTAAAAAATAAGTCTTTAAAGGAGAGAGTTTAAAGGTCCTTGGTGTTTTCAAAGTAAACACTAGTTAAATAGTACTGACAAACTGCTTTCGAACTCTGAGGCAGGCCAATGGGAATGTTATGAACTATAGGAAATATTCAGGTCAAAGTTTAACTATATGTGTGTTGGTGATGAAGACTAGATTATAAAAAATAGAGAAAGGAGCACAGATAAAGTATTGATCAATATTGCCTAGAAGTTATTGAGCAACAGGGGCAAGACAGAATGCTTTAGCTGAAGCTCTCAGTAATAGATCAAGGGAACAGCTCCCCTTCACATCACCACATACCTGATTTATTTTAATTAATACACAGTATAGCTTGTTATCTCTGGTCAGTGATATCACAAGGTTATATTCAAGACTCCAGGCCAATTGCCAAACATAACTGAAAATCAATTTGAAATATTTACCTTTTCCTAGAAGTAGCTTCTGCCCCCTTTTGAGGTAAACTGAGCTAACCTTTATGGGTCCTTCAGTTCTGCAGCTCTACTCGTTATTCCAATCAGCACAATGAGATCACACATCTAGGAGCTGCCTGCAACAGAGGATTTCTCCTTATAATATGGTAGTGAAAGCTGAAATAATAGGAATACTTACTTTAAGAAAATTTAGTCAGTTTTATAATAGTAAAAGCTAACTTACCACACAATAACTTTGGGAACTTACCACACAATAACTTTATACGTGCCATTTTTATCATCTTCTATCCACAAATAGTGAAACTGAGGCCCAAAGAGTTTAAGTAAGTGGAGGGATCAGAATTGAAACCCATGCTCTGGTGTTCATACCCATGTACATCATTGGTTTATTATATATGGCCTCTCTACTAAAATTTTATGAAAGGTTTAAAAAAAGTAGAAAATAACTCAGGCAAAATTAAGCAAAATCGAGTTTGTTATAATGATATTAAGAGCTAAGACAACCAACAAGAAGCTAGACAACTGGGCTAGAAGTGACCAAAAATGATGTACCATAACTGGTTTGATTTGAGTGCCAACACCTTGTTTGTCTAGGCTTCAGACTTCAGTGTTTTTGTACCTATAATTAAGGTCCAAAATCTAGCCATAGAGCATTAGATTATTCTAGTTTAGGTCAGAATGTGCCTGCTTTTTTGTGTATAGCCGAGCGGTGCCATTGATTTAAGTAGACTTAATATAAAGGGCAAAGGTTGTTTAAAAAGAAATTGGAGAAAAAAATAAAAAGAGATTGGAGGAAAATAAGGAAGGATAAATTTGATGCTGGTTGCCAAAAAAGCAATATATATCTATTAGAATCTATGCTTATGGCTGTCCAGTATCTACATATCCTTTTTCCATATATTTTCTTCCAAAAATGTCACTCCCTAACAAGATACAATTATTTCCGGTATAACCCAAAACAAATTCTGTCACTTTCCAACATCTCTTCAGTCACTTCATTGAACTCCAGCTCCAGGATCTGTGAGCAATAATAATACCTCCCCTAGATTCATTGTGACTATGATTCAATATTATTCAGCCTGTAGACTAATTTTAGCCAGTATAATCATAGTCAATTTAGTCAGTATAATCATAGCCTCAAATCATCCACAATTTGAGGATGTAGAGAATGAATATTAATTGAAATATATAGATATAAGTCCATGACTAGGAAGAAAGAACCTATTTTTAAAGAACAAAGAACAAAGTTTTGTAACTGCTCTTGAGGTAGTTTTTAGTATTTATGGCTTCCTTCCTCCACTCTCCATTAAATATTCCCTTTTCTTTTTACCACCACCTTAGCAGTTGGGCTTCATTGTTTAATGGTATACTCAAACTTTAATTCTTGGCTTATCTGAGCCCTCAGATGTCCTGCCTGAGAAGAATTGCATTGAATTACATTCTGATACCAACTTCTCAATAGAGATTGTTTCCCTAACATTATACCCATTTCATGATATTCAGGCAATAAGTGATTTGCCAAAGTTCCCACAGCCAGTGAGTGGTAAAATCAAGGTTTAAACTTAGGTTCTTCTACCTCCAAAACTCACACTTATGGTGTTAGTTTGGCTCCTGAAAAAGAAAAGAAAAGAAAAGAAAATACTGAGATAAGAGGTAAGAAATAAGTGGAGCAACATCAGAGGCAGTTGTTCTTGTCATAGGCCCACAATCAGCAAAGAGCAGACCTGTTGAATGGGCAGTAGGGAAATGGAAAATATGACAGTTGGCACAGTAGGATGAGGGAAAGGGGGGGTACAGAATGAGACAAGCCCTTGCAAAATCATCCCTTGCAAAGTTAATAATTTGCAAGGAAATAAAACAAATAAGTGATAGGTGGAGAAAAAATCAACTTAGACTTTGTGGGGGCATTTCATCTCAGGTTCTGGGAAGTGTGGTATACAAACAGAAAGAGTAACCCTTGTTTCTCCAGCCTACAGAAAAGAACCATCATATATGGATTGCTGTTCTTTCTTTGTTCCCTGCTTTATTATTCTCCCTAGTACTCATCACAATGGAAGACTTGATATTTTACTTATTTAGTTTACTGTCTCTCCAAACTTGGAATGTAAGCTCCATAAAGATTTTTTGTTTTGTTGGAACAGATGCTGTCACATGGTAGGCCCTCCAATAATGTCTGTTGAATAAATGAGTGAATGAATGCATCAAGATGATTTGTGATTTTCCTCTTCTGATGGAGATATTGGGGCTCTGATACCAAGTCTCTACTTTGCAAGTGTTTTCTTGAAAACTCATGGCTCCTTCTCAAAAACTGATGAAGCTTTCTAACTGCTTTTGTTTACTGCTTTCTATTTACCTTATGGGTGGCCTTCTGCTGTGCCAGAAAGTAACTTTGGAAAGACCAATCTTGCTGGCACTACCCTTATTCCTATCTTTTCCCAGGAGACAAGTAAGGTGCTACCCAAGAATATAGGCTCCAGAGTGAGATGGCCTGGGTGAGAATCCCGGTTTCAACACTACAAAGCCATGGGACTTTGGGAAATTTCCTTAAATCCCTGAGACTTTATTAACTCATCTGCAATGCTTCCCTAACAATATATAACAGTTGGGGATAATATTGTACATTTCCAGATAAGGGCAATGCTATTTATCAGATAAAACCTAATATTTCCATGCCTTCAAATAGAGGTTTATTTCACTCTCATCTAATAAACCAAAGTAGTTGTTCATGATAGATGGGTAGTTTACTCCACATGGTGATTCAGTGATCCAAGCTCCTCCTGTCTTATGAGTCCTCCACACTCTAGATCACTAGAGCTAGCAACATGAGGAAAGAGATGATATAAAGGCTACATATGCCTCTTGATTTTCTTGATTGAGTAGTAATACAGATCACTTCCACTCGTATTGTATTGGCAAAAAGAAATTACCATAACTCACCTACTTATGATGGCTTCTGGGAAATATAGTCTATGGCTTGGAAATTGTTTCTCAACAATAAATTTATCTAATGGAAGGCAGGAAAGATGTTTTTGGAGGACAGCTTACCTAAGTATGTTTGCTCCTCTGGCCTTCCAAATTTGTATGTATCTTCCTTTTCACTCCTATGATACACTCATTCCCTCCTCAAGGGAGATAGGCCAATGTCCTAACCAGTTACTACATTCAGCTCAAAATCCAGGATCTCTACACGATGTGCATACCTCCTCATCAGGTCCATATGTAGATCCTTTTGAACTGAAATTTAAATTATCTGCCTCCTCCACATTGCCAATATACAATAATGGAATAGAGACAGAATAAGCCAAATAAAAACTCCCAATAAGAAAATGAAAGAATGCAAGATATGCTATAATCCCTGGCCCATAGCAATGATGAAATTTTACTGATCAGGTACTCTGAAAACATTCTGCCCTGATAGTGGGGAAGGTTCCCTGAGTAGATATTGATTCTTCTTTCTGTGGGGAAGTCCTTAGTCCATTGCTCTCCATTGATGAATCTCAAGTGGCTTTGGGGGAGATTTCCCTCCTTAGTAGATACATAATTTTCCATAGCCCTCTTCTCAAGTGGCTTTGGGGGAGATTTCCCTCCTTAGTAGATACATAATTTTCCATAGCCCTCTTCCTAAGAGTACAGGTTTAGGAATCAGGTTAAATAGTCACAAGTTTTTTTTAGACCAAGATAGTGGTTTCTTTGGCAATGCAATTGCCTCAAAATTCAATAAGCTTTCCGTCTATTTGCTTTCAGTCAATCCCATGTGAAAGCAACCAAATTCAATTTTCCCCCAGATACAGTTAAGTGTGCTTTATTTCTTTACTTTCTCACCTTTTACTGCTCTCTTTTATTAATTTAGGCCACCTGAATCTGTTACATTGGGCGAAAATGAATGAATACAGCTGTTTAAATGAGGACTCTTAATAAGAATGTTTTGTTCAAAGACTTTTTCTACTTGAGTTAATTAGAATTTTTTTCTATTTGGGTTAATTTTTGTATGTGGTGTCAGGTAAGGGTACAACTTTATTCTTTTGCCTGCTGATATTCAGTTGCCATAGCAGCATGTTTTAAACAGATCATAATTTTTGATTGAATGGTCTTGGGATCATTAAGACCAATGTCAAAAATCAATTCACCATAGATGTATGAATTTGTTTATAGACTTACAATTCTACTCCATTGATCTAACAAATGCCAGTAGTGCACTGCTTTGATTACTGTAGCTTGACATAGGTTTAGAAATTGAGAAGTATAAGTCCTAAACTTTGTTCTTTTTAAGACTATTTGGGCTATTCAGGGCTCCTTGCACTTCTTTATGAATTTTAGGATTAGCTTTGCTGTTTCTGCAAAGAATGTTCATTAGAATTTTGGTAAAGATTTGATTGAATCTGTAGATCAATATGAGGAGTAATGTCATCTTAATATCAAGTCTTCTATTCCATGAACCTAAGATGACTTTCCATTTATTTATGTCTTCTTTAATTATCTTCAACAATATTTTGTAGTTTCAGAATACAGGTCTTGTATTTCTATGGTTAAATTTACTTCTACATATTTTGATCTTTATGATTCTATTGTAAATGAAATTGTTTACTTTCATATTGTTCATTGAATTTTTGTGTGTTGATTTTGTATGCTAAACATTGCTGAACTTATTAGTTCTAATAGTTTCTCCTACTATTATTTTCTTGTTATCAATGATCTACTTTATGTTTATTACTTGTTGGTTTACATATTTGGGTACTTCAAAGTTAGGGGCATAAATTACAATTTTTAGGGTTTCTTGATGGATAGACCCCTTAATTATGACATAATGCACTTCTTCATCCATTGTTACAGTCTTTGTTTTAAAATCTAGTTTGTATGATATATATAAGTATGGCTACTCCAGCTTTCCTTTGACATTAATTAGCATGATAGATAGTTCTCCATCTCCTCACCTTCAATCTGCAGATATCTTTCAGTCTAAAATGAGTCTCTTATTGGCATAATATAGATGGATCTTTTTTTTAATCCATTTTGATACCCTATGTCCTTTGATTTGAGCATTTAGTGCATTTACATAAGAGTGATTATTGAAAGATATGAGTTTAGTGCCATTGTGTTACATGTTAAGTTAGCATTTCTGGTGATATTCTCTGATCCTTTCTAATCTTTCTTGCTTTGGGTCTTTTGCCCTCCATTCAAAATGTCCTCCTTAAAATTTCTTGCAGTACTGGTTTAGCAGTCATGAACTCCTTTAGTTTTTGTTGTCTTGGAAACTGTTTATTTCTCCTTCTATTCTGAATGATACCCTTCCTGGATAAAGTATTCTTAGCTGCATGTTTTTCCCATTCAGCACGTTAATATATCTTGCCACTCACTTCTAGCCTGTCAAGTTTCTGTGGACAGGTCTGCTGAGAACCTTATCTATCTTCCCTTGTAGTTTAAGGACTTTTTTCCCTTGACGCTTTCAGAATTCTTTCCTTTTCTCTTTATTTTGTGAATTTGACCATGATACGCCTTGGTGATGGTCGGCTTTTGTTGAATTTAATGGGAGTTCTCTGCATTTCTTGAATTTTGATGGCTGTGACATTCCCCAGAGTAAGAAAGTTTTCAGCTATAATTTGCCTAAATAAATCTTCTACCCCTTTTCCCCTCACCTCATCTTCTGGGACTTCTATGATACGAATGTTATTACATTTTAATAAGTCACTGTGTTCCCTAAGTTTACCTTCCTGATCCATTACCTCTCTCTCTCCTTTTGTTTTTCAGCTTTGTTATTTTCCATAATTTTATCTTCTATATCACTGATTCATTCCTCTGCTTCATCCATCCTCATTGCCATGGAATCTAGTTGCGTTTACGTCTCGGTTATTGCATTTTTAATTTTGTCCTGACTAGTTTTTATTTCTTTTATCTCTGCAGTAAGAGATTCTTTATTGTCTTCTATGCTTTTATCAAACCCAGCTAGTATCTATACAACTGCTGTTTTATTTTGTGTGAGTGTTTTGTGTGTGTGTGTGTGTGAGTGGTTTTTAATTTAAATTAAATTTAGTTAATATATAGTGTATTATTAGTTTTAGAGTTAGAATTTAGTTATTCTACATTACATATAACACCCAGTGCTCATTACATCAAGTGCCCCCCTTAATACCTATCACCAAATTACCCCAGCCCCTGACCCACCTACTCTCTGAAAAACTCTCCCTCAGTTTGTTCCCTAGGGTTAAAATTCTCTTGTTGTTTGACTCCCTGTTTATATCATATCTTCTTTTAGAGCCCAGATGTCCACTGTCTGATGAATGGATAAAAAAGATGATTACTCGGTTACCAAAAATAATGAAATTTTGCCATTTGCAACAAGTGGATGGAGTTAAAATGTATTATGCTAAGCGAAATAAGACAGTCAGAGAAAGACAAATACCATAAGATTTCACTTATATGTGGAATTTAAGAAACAAGATAGATGAACACAGGGGAAGGTAATTATAATTGCTGTTTTAGTATCTGTTTCAGACATCTTATATCTCTATTGATTAAATACCTGGCCATGAATTCTGCTTCCTGTTCTATCTTTTGAGGCAAGTTTCTCCATCTTATTATTTTTCCCAGAAGAGAAAAGGAAAAAAAAAGAGAGAGAGAGAGAGAGTAGAAAAGAACTAGTTCTTAGGTATGTTTTGGTCTGCTTGTTAAAAGGAGCTAGATCCAAAAATAAATAAAACAAAAAATTTTTTATAAAAATAATATATAAATATATATAAATAAAAGTTAAGAAAATAATGATAAAAATGAAAAACAGTTAAAAATAAGAAAAATAGTAAAATAAAAAGTAAAAAAAAGTGAAAAAGAAGCTAGATCCTATTTCGCCTAGAGCTTAAACTTTGCAGCACTCTGTGATCAATAGACTTGGTGTATGTGAGGTGTTTGTGCTGGTCTTCTGGGGGAAGGGTTTGTTGCATTGATTTTTCAGGTGGACTTGCCCTAGTGGAGATGTGCCTTCAGGGTGTAGGGAGGGCAGGACTTCATGTAAGTGATTGTGCCTTCCACTAGGTGGTGCTGTTTTGCTCCTTGAAATCTTTCAACTCTGGTAAGTGGGATGAAAATGGAGCACACTTCTCTTTAGACTGGGAGCTGAGAGTTTGCACCCCCCACTCTTCAGGAAGCCCTCACAGAAGAGCAATTGGTCACTCCTCTTGTGTCCCCAGCTTCTGTCAGATCCTTGCCTTCATCCTGCCCCTGTCTGAACTGTTTTTGTCTGAGACACATAATTGGGTTTCAAAACTCCAAATTTGGGGACTCCCCTGGCCTGGACCCATGTTGATCCTCTGGGGGAGGGTCTGGCCATGCTTTTGCCATTTGATGTCCTGTTTCAGGATAGTGGTCACACAACTGTTCAGTGGTTCAGAGTTTGTGGCAAGGTGGAGCAGAGAGCCAGCACCCAGGCTCACTGACTTCAGCTTGAGCCCCCACTCCTATGCCTGGGAATAGTGCAACATGTTGGTACCACCTGTTCATCCTGCAACTCAGGGGATCCTCAGACCACACTGTTCACTCCTGGTTCTCTGCCCTACTTCTCTACCTGATACCTTTAAGCCAGGCATGACCCTGGTGGTGGCAGACTTCTAAAATTTCAGATTTTCCACTCCACTACTTTGTGGCAGCCTCCATAAACATGGTTCCCTCTAGTCTGCGGTATCCATAGTTATAGCTCCTGCAGATCGACTCTGCACCTCCTACCTTCTAGGAGGTGATTGCTTTTCTACTTGTGGACTTGTAGTTTCATTCTCTCAGACCTCAGATTACTTTCTTGGGTGTTCAGAATGGTTTGATAATTATCTATATGTGTTTGAGGGACAGGTCAAGCTTAGGGTCCTCCTAGTCCCCCACCATCTTAACTCTTCCTCAGCTATGTTTTTCTTAATTAAGCATTTCTCTGGTTGCCATAAGCTTTTGGTTAGTTTCCAAAGTTAGGAAAACCTTATTCTAATATGTTTTGACAATTTATTAGTTATTTTGTGAAGGAATGGGTTTTTAGAGCTTTCTATTCTGACATGCTCTCTGAGGAAACTTAAGGAGCCTTTTTGCTTAAAGAGTTTTTCAGCCTGAAGTCTTTCTCATTATAATACAATATTTTAAATTCTGCAAGGCCATTCCTATGGGTTGAGTGTGCCCCTCCAAAATGTATATGTTGAAACGCTAGCACTCAATGTGACTGTGTTTGGAGATAGGGCTTTTAGGATATATTTACGGTAAAATGAGGCCATAGGATGGAGTCCTAATCTGATAAGATTGGTGGCTTTACAAGAAGATTTCACACTCAATATCCTTCTATCTTCCCCTCTCTCTCTCTCTACATGTGCACTGAAGAAAGGCCATGTCAAGATAGAGTGAGAAAGTGATTGTTCATAAGCCAAGAGTAGATAACTCACTAGAAACCAGTCCTGCTGCATCTTGATCTGGAACCTGTAACTTACATAACTGAGAAAATGCATTTCTATCAGTTAAGCCACCCAATCTATGTTATTTTGTTATGGGAACACAAGCAGATTAAAACATGTTTTCTTACTGAGAAGTAGAGCACTGCTCTAGCAAATACCTTAAAAATGTGGAAGTGGTTTTGGAACTGAGTAATGGGTAGGAGCTAGGAGAGTTTTAGTGTGTAATTTAAACAAATGGACATTAGGGTGATTCTAGTGAGGCCTCAGCTGGAAATGAGAACCGTATTATTGGAAACTGGAGGAAAGGAGATCCTTGTTATAAAGTAGAGAGACCTTGGCTTAATTGTGTTCTAGTTTTGTGGAAAGTATAACTTACAAGTGATTAAGTTGAATATTTTTCTGAGGAGGTTTCTAATTAAAGTTTTTATTTTTTTTATTTTTTAAATTTTTTTTTTATTTATTCATGATAGTCACAGAGAGAGAGAGAGAGAGAGAGAGAGGCAGAGACACAGGCAGAGGGAGAAGCAGGCTCCATGCACCGGGAGCCCGACGTGGGATTCGATCCCGGGTCTCCAGGATCGCGCCCTGGGCCAAAGGCAGGCGCCAAACCGCTGCGCCACCCAGGGATCCCTAATTAAAGTTTTTAAAAAGTGGTTTGGTTCTTCATGATTGCTTATCATAAGATACAAAAGAAGAGATAAATTAAAGAAGGAATTGTTAAGCAAAAGGAGCCAGAAGTTAAAGATTTGGAAAATTCTAAGCTTATCTATATTTCAAAAAAAGAGGTTATTTGGCTAGACTATCACGAGATAAAAAGTTTATGAGGTTATATTAATAGAAACATTGTCAGTTTAAACTGAAGGGGTTAGAATAGATAAGAGACAAAAATGAAGGAAAGCTTCTTATTGGATTTGATGGAATGGGACAATAGAGCTATCTGGTTGTGAATATGTGCTATATTCTTCAAGAAGAGAGAAAAATGACCCTGAGAGTGATTCAGAAATCATCAGAGCCATTGCCTCAGTTTCAACATGCAAAATGGCTTCTCCCCAAAGCCTTGGGAATAGGATTATGTGGAACCTTGTGGATAGGCACCTGACTTAGCAGAGTTGTGGGAGCACAACCCTCCACCTAGAACTACAAAGGTGATGCTGCCACCCCAGTGGACTTGGAGGACAGAGTATTGAACTGAGAGGATTGTTTTTTATTTTTTTAAGATTTTGCTTATTTATTCACGAGAGACACACACACACCGAGGCAGAGACACAGGCAGAGGAAGAAGCAGGCTCCATGCAGGGAGCATGACATGGGACTCAATCCTGGGTCTCCAGGATCAAACCCTGGGCCAAAGGTGGCGCTAAACCACTGAGCCACTCAGGCTGCCCTGAGAGGATTGTTTTTGAGCCTTAAAACCTAATGACAAGAATGTGTATTCAGTTGAGTTTGGATGTAAAGTTCTGTAGATATCTGTGAAATCCATCTGGTCCAGTGTATCATTTAAAGCTCTCGTTTCTTTGGAGATGTTTTGCTTAGAAGACCTATCAAGTATAGAAAGAGCTACATTAAAGTCACCAAGTATAAGTGTATTATTATCTAAGTATTTCTTCATTTTGGTTATTAATTGATTTAAATATTTGGCAGCTCCCACATTCAGGGCATATATATTGAGGATTGTTAAGCCCTCTTGTTGCATAGATCCTTTAAGTATGATATAGTGTCCTTCTTCATCTCTCACTACAGTCTTCGGGGTAAATTTTAGTTTATCTGATATGAGGATGGCTACCCCTGCTTTCTTTTGAGGACCATTTGAATGGTAAATGGTTCTCCAACCTTTTATTTTCAGGATGTAGGTGTCCTTCTGTTAATTTTTTTTTTTTGTCCTTCTGTTTAAAATGAGTCTCTTGTAGACAGCAAATAGATGGGTCCTGCTTTTTTATCCAGTCTGAAACCCTGCATCTTTTGATGGGGTCATTAAGCCCTTTCACATTCAGAGTTACTACTGACAGATATGAGTTTAGTGTCATCATGATATCTATTCAGTCCTTGTTTTTGTGGATTGTTTCTAGCAGCAATGTCCACAATAGCCAAACTGTGGAAGGAGCCTCGGTGTCCATCGAAAGATGAATGGATAAAGAAGATGTGGTTTATGTATACAATGGAATATTACTCAGCCATTAGAAACGACAAATACCCACCATTTGCTTCAACGTGGATGGAACTGGAGGGTATTATGCTGAGTGAGTGAAGTAAGTCAATCGGAGAAGGACAAACATTATATGTTCTCATTCATTTGGGGAATATAAATAATAGTGAAAGGGAATATAAGGGAAGGGAGAAGAAATGTGTGGGAAATATCAGAAATGGAGACAGAACATGAGAGACTCCTAACTCTGGGAAACGAACTAGGGGTGGTGGAACGGGAGGAGGACGGGGGGTGGGGTGAATGGGTGACGGGCACTGAGGGGGGCACTTGAGGGGATGAGCACTGGGTGTTATTCCGTATGTTGGCAAAGTGAACACCAATAAAAAATAAATTTATTATAAAAAAAACCTAATGACATTTGTTTTACTAGGTTTTGGACTTGCATGGGACCCATCATCCCTTTGAAACCCCTTCTAATTTGTCCTTTTTGAAATGAAAATGTCTATTCTATGCCTGTCCCACTGCTGTATTTTGGAAGCACAGAAATTGTCTGGTTTCACAGTCACAACTGAAGAGGAGTTTTGCTTCAGGATGAATTACACCTTGGATCTCATTTATATCTGATTTAAATAATATTTAGGAGAGATTTGGGGCTTTAGACTTTAGAATTGATGCTAGAATGAATATGACTTTGGGAACTGTTGAGACTGAATGAATTTTGCGTGCATGAAGACATAAATTTTAGGGAGACTGGGTGGAATTTTATGGATTAAATCATGTTCCTTTCAAAATTCATATATTGAAGGCTTAATATCCAACAAAATTATATTTGGAGAGAGGGTTCTTAGAAAGTAGTTAAGGTAAAATGAAATAATAGGGCTGGAGTCTTAGTCTAATAGAACAGATGGAAGGAGGAGGAGGAGGAAGAAAAAGAAGAGAGAAAAATTTATGTGCATGCATCAAGGGAAGACCATGCTAGAACACAGTATGAAGCCATCTGTCAAGAAAAGAAGTCAAAAAGGGGTGCCTGGGTGACTCAGTTAAGCACCCAACTCTTGATTTTGGCTTGGGCCATGATTTCAGGGTTATGTGATGGAGCCCCACATCAGGCTCTGTGCTCAGCACAGTCTACATGTCCCTCTCCCTCTACTCCTTCTCCTGCTCCTCTTCTGTCTCCCTCTTTCTCGGAAAGAAAGAAAGAAAGAAAGAAACAAACAAACAAACAAAAGTAGTCAAAGAGAGAATACTCAACAGACATCAACCTTGCTGCAAGTTGATCTGAGACTTTATATGGTTATGGCACCTGAGAAGACTAAGACTTTCTATTGCTTTGTCTTTAATCTCAAACCAGATAATTCTTATAATAATATCCTTTCTTGACACATCTTGTTAAGCACAGCAAATAACAATCAATGCACATTATCAACATTCTATTATCCAATCTCTCCTTCTAGAGCTTCAGGCTTAGTAGGTCTTTGTCCTGACTTCCAAGTGATCATGGCTGATACATTCACACAATGTTTGCCACTATTCTTGGTTTTCCATCTCCAGTTGCCAGTTTCAACTTCCTTGCTACATACAATTTGACCACTAAACCAGAGTCACATATATATTTTTATTATGGGTTAATCCCAGTTCCAAGTTCCAATCTCTATATACTCCAGTATAATGTTAGCTACTGTTACAAATTATCCCAACATTTCTGTGACTTTAAACAATAAAAGTTTATTTTTCACCCATGTAAGAGTGAAATTGGCAGAAGGCAACTTTCCTTCACATGGTGACTCAAAGAAAACAGAGTATTTTTTCTTAGTGCAAGCTGCTGGGATCTGAGAGAGCTCTTCTTAAAAAAAGGAAAGTAGGTAGACAGTCTCTCCCTTGCTGTCCTGACCACTGCTTCCTTGCAGCATACATATTGAATAACTTCTATCTCCTTTGTTCTGCCTTGGGTGAATTATTTCATCACTTTCATCACCTACACCACTGACCTCCACCTGACTGGGTTACCCCACATTTGGTGGACCCTACACAAGGAACCTTCCTGGCCCAGAGTTCTCCCCAGATTAACTGGGAGTTTCTTGAGACTTTCCCTCAGTGGATTGACTATAGTATTCCTTGGGGAACTGATGACCTCTGGCTGAGTTTACTCCTCAGCAAGGATCTGAAACCCCAGGGGGGAACTAACTCAACCACTTTTGCCTGAAAGAGTTAGAGATTTTCCCTCTTGCCTTTTGGAGGGATCCTTCTCTCACCTTTCTTTCTCTTTTTGGCCCTTCAACAACCTAACCCTAGTATTTCTCAGACAATTGAAGATATCTGGCCAGGGCAGCTCCCCGGTGTGGTCTGAAGGTCTGAGAGTGAATAGGTTAAACTGTCTGTACCTGTGAAGGTGAAGGACTCTTTTTCCTTTGTTCTCTCACTGTATTTCCATGAGGCCTCCATTCCCAACATGTGGCACAGTAGGCAGCAGCAGCTCATTCAGGGTAAATCCACACACATTATGGACTCCGTTGGAACCCTTATCTGACACTGGCTAACTCATAGCCGCCTTACTTCTCTCAGCTCCCTCCCCTTTATTCCTTTGTCCCCACAGATCCAGCCACCACCTTGATCTGTGGCTAAACACACTCCTGCATCTGAGAGACAACATGAGGTAAACTTCGGAGAATTTGCTACAAAACTCATATGAACAATCTTCGTGCCTGTTGCTCTAATGGCCATTGAAAAGGATCATCAGGGACATTAGAATTATAAACCAGAAATACCCATCTGATTCCCACTGCCTGTCCCCACTCCATCTGAGGATGCTTCAAGCCTGACCTCTAAAAACCTCACTGACAGCACTCAAGACTCAGACACTGAGTTTGTAGCTTGCTCCATTAACTTATATTTTTTCTTTTGTTTCCATAAAGGTGCCTCTTATTAATTACCTGATTACTTACTAAACAACTCAAAGCATATGATGGACAACACCGCCTGCTACACAATTAAGTCCTTAAATGACTCTCAAAGTGACATTCCATTATTTAACACTGAAATAACTCAAATGCATAAGGCAGTCTTACAAAATAGAACGGCATTAGATATTTTAACTGCTGCACAAGGTGGAACTTGTGCTATAATAAAGACAGAATGCTGTGCATGCAATCCAGATTACCAGAAAAATATTTCTGGGTTTCTAGCTGACATGAAACCCACTCAAATTGGTGCTCTAAAAGACCCCTCCTTTCTTTTACTGACTGGTTAAACCCCTGGACAGGAGGAGGAATTTTGTCAACTATCAAAGGACTCTTATTTGACCTTTTTTTCCTTCTTGTTATTCTAATCATGTTTTGCTGTTTTTTCCCCATGCCTCTCCACCTAATGCAGAGACTCCTTCACTGCCATAACTTCAAGCCAACAGAGGATCCTCTCTGCTCAAGGAGACTCCCATATGTTATGAACTCTAGACACAGCTGTGTTGGCTTTCTGTAACAGCTATTAAATTCCCAACTGTACAATGTTGACCCATAGGTAGGGACATCTCTACACCCCTATCAGCATGAAGCAGGTACTGAAGATGAGACCTCTGTCCAAATGGCAAAAATTTGCCATTGTCAATCTGTCAGGGCAGAATGTAGATGCTGCTTTTAGGCAACCAACTTGAACAACAGAAACCTGAGTAAGTTAAAAGGGCCCACAGTGACCCCTTACCCCCTGGCTGAATATATACCAGCCCATTAGGTGGCCTACCTCAAAAGTATCCATAAACCTTAGCTGATCAATGGATTACTTACATCCAGACATAAATACCAAAAGAGGAAAATTCCATATGTCCCCATACATCCTCTCTTTTCTCCTTAACTACAGCCCTCCACCACTG
Source organism: Canis lupus familiaris (assembly GCF_011100685.1). NCBI lineage: Eukaryota > Metazoa > Chordata > Mammalia > Carnivora > Canidae > Canis > Canis lupus. The sequence goes on from NC_049260.1 coordinate 80,155,863, forward strand.
CCTTGTGGCAGACAGTCTCTCCCTTTCTGTCCAGCCTGCTGTTCCCTTGTGATAATAATAAACTTCTATCTCCTTTGTTGAGAGAGAGAGAGAGAGAGAGAGAGAGAGAGAGAGAGAGAAAGTAGAGAAGGAATACTGACTCTATAACCTCCATGGTTCAGAAGTGACACACATCACTGACCTATTTGTCAGGGCCTAGGGTTCATGATACTTTTAGGGGGCTCATTAAAAAAGCACTTAATTTCTTTTAAAATCAGAAGATAAAATATAATAATAATTAACACACAAAAATGAATTAAACCTGCATTATATTTATATGTATACCAATGCATTCATAAAATATATATATTTTTATGGAGTAAATGGCCCAGGACATTTAAAGCACCAAGGGCCTTTACAAAATACAACGTGGTCCTGGTGACGTTTTATTCATATTTCATTGGTGAAAATTGTATTAGTTTTCTATGGCTGCTGCAAAAAATTGCCACAAATTTAGTGGCTTAAAACAACAGAAATTAATTTGCTTACAGCTCTGGAGGCCAGAAAACCAAAATAGTTTTACTGATTCAAAACCAAGTGTCAGAGAGTGGTTTAGTTTCATTCTTCTGCATGTGGATGTCCAATTTTCCCAGAACCATTTATTGAAGAGACTGTCTTTCTCCAGTGGATAGTCTTTCCTCCTTTATCGAATATTAGTTGACCATAAAGTTGAGGGTCCACTTCTGGATTCTCTATTCTGTTCCATTGATCTATGTGTCTGTTTTTGTGCCAGTACCACACTGTCTTGATGACCACAGCTTTGTAGTACAACCTGAAATCTGGCATTGTGATGCCCCCAGCTATGGTTTTCTTTTTTAAAATTCCCCTGGCTATTTGAGGTCTTTTCTGATTCCACACAAATCTTAAAATAATTTGTTCCAACTCTCTGAAGAAAGTCCATGGTATTTTGATAGGGATTGCATTAAACGTGTAAATTGCCCTGGGTAACATTGACATTTTCATAATATTAATTCTGCCAATCCATGAGCATGGAATATTTTTAAATCTCTTTGTGTCTTCCTCAATTTCTTTCAGAAGTGTTCTATAGTTTTTAGGGTATAGATCCTTGACCTCTTTGGTTAGGTTTATTCCTAGGTATCTTATGCTTTTGGGTGCAATTGTAAATGGGATTGATTCCTTAATTTCTCTTTCTTCAGTCTCATTGTTAGTGTATAGAAATGCCATTGATTTCCGGGCATTGATTTTGTATCTTGCTACGCTACCAAATTGCTGTATGAGTTCACCATACGCAAAGATAAACTCAAAATGGATGAAAGATCTAAATGTGATCCAAGATTCCATCAAAAAAAAAAAAAAGAAAAAAGATTCCATCAAAATCCTAGAGGAGAACACAGGCAACACCCTTTTTGAACTCAGCCACAGTAACTTCTTGCAAGATACATCCATGAAGGCAAAAGAAACAAAAGCAAAAATGAACTATTGGGACTTCATCAAGATAAGAAGCTTTTGCACAGCAAAGGATACTTTCAACAAAAATAAAAGGCAACCTACAGAATGGGAGAAGATATTTGCAAATGACGTATCAGATAAAGGGCTTGTTTCCAAGATCTATAAAGAACTTCTTAAACTCAACACCAAAGAAACAAATAATCCAATCATGAAATGGGCAAAAGAGCTGAAGAGAAATCTCACAGAGGAAGACATAGACATGGCCAACATGCACATGAGAAAATGCTCTGCATCACTTGCCATCAGGGAAATACAAATCAAAACCACAATGAGATACCACCTCACACCAGTGAGAATGGGGAAAATTAACAAGGCAGGAAACCATAAATGTTGGAGAGGATGCAGAGAAAAGGGAACTCTCTGGCACTGTTGGTGGGAATGTGAACTGGTGCATCCACTCTGGAAAACTGTGTGGAGGTTCCTCAAAGAGTTAAAAATAGACCTGCCCTCAGACCCAGCAATTGCACTCTTGGGGATTTACCTCAAAGATACAGATGCAATGAAATGTCGGGACACCTGTACCCCGATGTTTATAGCAGTAATGTCCACAATAGCCAAACTGTGGAAGGAGCCTTGGTGTCCGTCGAAAGATGAATGGATAAAGAAGATGTGGTTTATGTATGCAATGGAATATTACTCAGCCATTAGAAACGACAAATACCCACCATTTGCTTCAACGTGGATGGAACTGGAGGGTATTATGCTGAGTGAAATAAGTCAATCGGAGAAGGACAAACATTATATGTTCTCATTCATTTGGGGAATATAAATAATAGTGAAAGGGAAAGAAGGGAAGGGAGAAGAAATGTGTGGGAAATATCAGAAAGGGAGACAGAACATAAAGACTCCTAACTCTGGGAAACGAACTAGGGGTGGAGGAAGGGGAGGAGGGCGGGTGGTGGGGGTGAATGGGTGACGGGCACTGAGGGGGGCACTTGATGGGATGAGCACTGGGTGTTATTCTGTATGTTGGTAAATTGAACACCAATAAAAAATAAATTTATTATTAAAAAAATAAAATAAAATCAATTTTCCTGGAAAAAAAAAAGAGCAGGGCTGTGCTTTATCCACAGGATGTAGGAGAGAATATATTTCCTTGCCTTTTCCAGTTTTTAGTGCTGTTATTCTCTGCATTCTTTGGCTCATAGCCCCTTCCTCCATCTTCAATGCCAGCAACATATCTTCAAATTTCTCCTTGCTTCCATTATCACATCACCTTCTCTTGTGGTCAAATCTCCCTCTGTGTCTCCTTTAAAGGGACACTTGTGATTGCATTTATAGCCCATTTGGGTAATCTAGGATAAATTCCCCATCATAAGCTTCTTAACTTTTTCATATCAGCAAAGTCCCTTTTGCCATGCAAAATTAATATTTATAGGTTCTATAGATTAGGATGTAGATAAATTTCAGGGCCATTATTCAGTCTACCACAGAAACTAATCACATTACTCCATTTAACTACAGAAGTTTGGGTGAAATATGTAGCCCCTCACTGGGTTGTCACTTGCCTAAAATAACCCTTCACTAATAAATAAATAAATAAATAAATAACCCTTCACTGTGGAAGTGAAAACAGCAGAGCTAGCTGACTCAGTCACACTCTTGCATAGGGTTATCACAAAAATTAATTGAGCTAATATATGAAAAATGCCTTGTGTAATAATATATGTAAATATTCAACCCTTGCATATAGTAAACCCTTGATAAAGTGTATCATCTATTATGCTGTTCACTCCTGTTGTTCATTTGTACTACTCCTCTTTCACTACCACTTACCCACTCTCTCCCTTACTGATTTGTTCTTGACTCTTTGGAGTCAAGATTAATCTTGGGAAATATTTTCAAAAACTCATGTTTCACCCAAATTGGGTAGTCCTGCATTAGAATGGTATAGTACTTTCTCAGACTACTTAAATAACCCTGCTTGTTGAGGAATTTGGAACTATTTTCTAAAGACCAGATTCCAAACATTGTAAGAGTACCACAAAAAGCCAAGTTAAATTGGCTCCCCTAAATAAGGGGTTACTTACTCAATTCTTAAACTTAGGATATTTTTTTCACACCAAAGACCTTTGCCCCAAAGGCCAGAAAAGCCTTTGTGTCCTCTCTTTGGAGGCCTTGGTCTTCATGATCCAAGTCCTAATCATCAACTCCAAAGTTACTTTCACTCTATTGTCCCAGAATGCCATGCATTCTTCACACAAATACCCTCTTGGTGGTTGTTCTTTAAAAAAAAAAAATATGGAGCACTTCTTGAATTTGCATGTCAGTCTTGCACAGAGGCCATGCTAATCTTCTCTGTATCACTAGTGGCTGTTCTAATAACTCAGTTTCTCTATGGCATATGTACACATTAGTATTGACTGTGACCTATAATGCAAGCATCCTCAGGTCAGGTCTATTATTCTGGAAAATCCTTCATTTTTGTCTAAGTACCCTGTCCTTTCATCCATAAATCTCAGGCATGGCTTCCACTAAGGTACATCAGAGACTCCCTTAAGCTTGGTTCTCCAGAACAGACTATTTCCCCATATTCCAGGAGATACCAGACTGAGTATATAAATTATTTTTTCTGTAATGTCCTCTCTGGGCAACAGAGCTTAGCAGATACACCAGCCTTTGAAAAGGAACCCACACCCTGCTCTTACCTTTCTTTTTCTACCTGTTTTGACTGAGCTCCAGGTAGAAAGGATAAAAGAAACTCCATAAAAATTATAGGGACTTTGTCTCAATTCTCATCATGGAAATCTGAGAGCTGGGTGGATAAGCCAAACATCATGATTCTGTTGCAGGAGAACAATAATGGCTGAGAAATGTTATGATGCACATGCGTGAGGACAACCTCATAAAAACCCTGGTAGCCTTGTATGGTGTGAAGAGAATGGCTTTCATGTCTCTGGGGGAGGGGGTACACCTAAAAGGTTGAAGGAGGACCAAGAGGTCAAAAGAGAATTTGAAATTGGCAACAAGACAATGCGTAAAGGAATCCCTGTAAACCAAAGGTCATGGCAGGACAGGAAACAACTCAACAGATGTCTATAGGGATAAACAGGAGCCAGTGTGTAAGGAGAACATCAGCAGAAGCTAATATGGACAGACACTAACCACTTCATACAAGAAGTCTCTCCCCTGTTATTCAAGGAAATACATGACTAAGCCCCCCTTCTTCTATGTTAGTTAAGTAATTGTGGGCGTTGGGAAAGAGAGAAAAGGTGGTAGAAAGCCGTGGGTTTAGAAATGTGTTCACCAAAAGAGAGAGAGAGAGAGAGAGAGAGAGAGAGAGAGAGAGAGAGAGAGAGGAAAAGTTTATACATGACTGAACTTGCCCTATTGTGACCAGATACATTTCTGTGCTATATAAAAACAGAGTGGTCAAGTGCAAAGTTCAGTAACCTTATCAGAAAATAAAGCAACATTTTTAACTTCTATAAGCTACTTCAGGGAATATCCTCTATCAGGGTTCTCAAGAGAAAGAGAACCCCTATTTATATAAATACTACAAATATAATAATATGAGATTTATTTATTTATTTATTTTAGGGTATTGGCTCACATGATTTTAGAAATTGACAAGTCTGAAATCTATAAGGAAGGCTGGCAGAATGGAAAGCCAAAGAAGAGTTGATATTGTAGTCTCATGTTCAGAGTCAGTTTGAGGGCAGTTTATTCTTCCTGTCCCCACAATTCTGATATCTGTAGAATTGCAGTTCATAATCACCAAAGGGCAAACACTTCTGCCACAAAACTCAGCAAAAATCATATTGAACTGTAAGTTATAGATTCTTCCTAGACATGCAGGATTCTTTTGTTCAGGGGATAGCCAGAATCACCATCTATTGTCACTGTCCTATAGACACAGGATGGATCCCTGCCCCAAATTGGGTTCAGAAGTCAAGTGGTGATGCCACACAGACACACCAAGAGTGTTCATACTTATATAATGAGGCTTTTTCAAGAAAGCAGGACAAGCTTCCTGAGCTAGTCCAAAAATGGCTTGAGAAATCAGGGAAAGGAAACTGGCTTGGAGTTTTTATGGTGATTAGGGGACGAGAATTCCTTTGTGCAGGTAGAGGCTTGCATGGTTTGAACCTCCCATTGGCACCAAAGAAAGGAGTACCTTGACTTTCTTATAAGCTTTCCCAGATGTGGAGTACAAGGGGAAAAAATGGAGGTGATATTTAGAAGATGTCAGCAAACATCAAAAAATGGTGTCAGATTCTATTATGCCATTTGCATGGGGTAATTAACCTTGGTCATCAGGAGGAAGAAATGTTGTTAGATCATGGGAGCAAGTTGAATATGCTTGACTCCCAAGCAATCCACATGGGTACCTCTTGGTACTCTTCTGCCCAATTTTGGTGGGAAATGGACATGTGCAATAACTTTGGCCAGAGAAGAGCATGGCAACCAGCCCTTATCAGGGCTGACAGTTGCAGTCCACACAGACCAGGTGAGAGGAAAAGGAATCTAGAATGGATAGTGGAGAACCCTGGAGGATCTTCTTTCTGGACTTAAATGAAGAAGCAGATTTTAGCAGCATAAAGAGTGGACATTATTGACATGGTGTATCTCATGAATAAATAAATAAAAGCTTAAAAAAAAAGAAAGGACTTGTTCCAGAATCTAGGGTTCTTATTAGCAGAAAGTCCTCATCTTTTAGCCCCTTCAAGGACAGCCTTAGTTGCAGAGAATCATCTGACCCATATCCAATGACTAATTGAGATGGGTATGTAAAGGCCCAACCGTTACATGTATCCAAAAGATATTTTCCAATAAACATTCTGTACAATAAAATCTGTTTCAAAGTGCTTCCTGGAGAGTATAACCTGAAACATCCCAACTAGTGGTATCAATTTCTGTATTACATGGAATAAGGCTAGTGTTATGTTCTGAATGCTTGTGCCCCCTCCCAATTGATATGTTGAAGCCCTAAAGCCAGTGTGGCTATATTTGGAATGAGGAAATAATCAAGGTTAAACAAGGTCATAAGAGTGGGGCTCAAATCTGATAAGATACACATCTTTGCAAAAAGAGACACCTGGAGCTCACTCTCTCTCTCTCTCTCTCTACACACACACACACACACACACACACACACACATAGGAGGAAAGGCTATATGAGGACCTAGTGTGGAGGCTGCAACCAGGAAGAGAAATCTCACTAGAAATGAAATTTTCCAGTGCCTCAATCATAGACTTCTAGACTGAGACTGTTGAGAAAATAAATTTCTCTTGTTTAAGCCAATCAGCTTGTGGCATTTTGTTATGGCAGCCTGATTAGACTAATAGCCAGGCTCATTTAGTAAATAGACTCAGCAATAAATTATATTCTTGAAGAAGATAGAAGTTTACTTCTCTTCACCTAATCATCTGGAATAAGCATCTTAGGTCAATGGGCAGCTCTCCTTCATGATGGTATTTAGATATCAAGGTCTCTTCCACCTCATTTTTCTGTCAAGGCAGAGATTTTAACCTAGAATCCATAGAACTTTCAAGGAAGTCTAAGGATCTATAAATCCTTAGGGGATTTACAAGTTTGTTTATGAAAAACTTCCTCTTTAATTTTTTCCAACTTCCAACTGTAATCTAATATTTTATTTATTTATGAATGTGGGCCACAAACCAAAGTAGTGGCAGCTATACCTGTAATCTTGTCACATGTAAAATTCATATAATTTCAAAGTATATTATTAGTGTTGCAGATATCTTGAAATACTATTTTGGAAGTAATGTACTTACTAAAACTGTCACAAATCTTATTAGTTAATATGTTTTGAAAGCACATATCAGTAATATTAATTGGATTATTTTTATAATTATATTTTAATATTACTGATGGCCATGGCCTTTGTAATCCTAAATTATTTTGGCATTTAAAATATTATCCTAAAAAGAAGCACATATATTACACCATACTGCCATAGATCTCTTCATCTGCTTGGATCATAAGTAAGTCCACAATCCAGATCAAAGGACAAGGAAAGAAAGGAGGTACCCAACTGATGTAATGTCTTGGTCAGGATATGTCACATGTCACTTACACTCATGTTTCATCAATGAGGACTTAGCTTTATGGCTACACATAACTGCAAAGGTGGCTAGGAAATACAGTATATCAGAAAAGCCATGTGATTCTATCACAATAGAGAATGGTAAATAAAGTTAGTGAATTCCATGTGATCCATAACATCATCTTCCTGTACTTCATTCTTGAATAAATTTTCTCCCTTTTGTTTTAAAATTTTATCCATAGATTCTGTTTGTCTGTGTAGATAGATTTGTTTCCTCCTTTCTATCTCATCCTTTATAATCTTTCTTTTTCTTGTCTTGCTGCATTGTCTAAGATCTCCAGAAAAATGATAAATAGAAGCAGTACTATAGATAATTCTTGTCTTGATCCCAATTTAGTAGAAATTCTGCTAAAAACTTTCACTATTAATTGAGATATTTCCTATAGGCATTTTATGGGTAACCCTTATGAGGTTAAAGAAGTTATCTTCTATTCCTAGTTTGCTATAAAGAGCTGAGATTTACAAGGTAAATAGTGGTAGCTTTCATTATTGGGCCACAAGAATGAATGACTTGAATGAGGTTTAGTCTCTAATGAGATACATAAATTACTTGAGAGATGGTGTCTTGGTAATTCCTGACTTCCCTCTAGAAAAAATGAGCAACCTCTGATTAAACACATCTTGGGAGGTTTAGGAAGGGGTTGGTACGGCATTTACTATAGCCTCTGGAAGTAGGGCCTGAGCTAGGTAACATGAATCTGCAAACCAAGAAATCCACACTACAACTTTGGTTCTGATCCAGCTCACTGTCTCATGTTGACCAATAGTAATAAAAAATAATATTTACAAGAATTTTTATCAGGCACCTGGCTCTGTAATGAGCACATTACATATGTTGTAGCATGGAATGTTCACAAAATCCTGATGAGATGGATATTATGTGTTTCAATTTTACAAATGAGGAAAATAAGGTGTAGGTTTAAGTATCCTGTCCAAGTTTACAAAAGAGTGTAAGTATCAGAGCCAGTTGCTGTGTTAATTCAGTGAAACTAAACTCCATGTTAGCAATAAGTTTTCTGTACCACAAGTCACTTTCCCTCTCTGAGCTTTCAATTGTTTATACACAAAATCAATTTGTAAACTATACCAAGAGTAAGCAAATCTCCATGCAAATGGGTCTAATAAGAAAACACCAGAATGTTTGTGGGCTACATACTTTTCTAAACAGAAATATTTATTTCGGCCTGGAAGCATAATATCTGTGAAAGCACTTATGCATTTGTTATTATTTCCCTGCCGCTGAATAGTTTCACCTTAGGGCAAGAATTTCAGATGCTACATCATTAACACTCACCATGCCATTAATGTGTACTGAATTCTACTGGGGCTTTGAGTAGATATTGTCTAAGATGAAATCTAGTTTGGTGAATAGGGGTAGGATGGACTACACAGGTAAGGGGAAGAATCTGGAGATAGGGAAATATCAAATTTCAGTAAGAACCAAGACAAAAATACAGACTAACCAAGAGATTTGTATTTGAGCAAGTGAGACAGCAATGCAATATTTGGAAAGGAGTCTTACTAGGATACAGAAGATGAAGGGCTATGATATATGGTATGAATGAATGACTTTCCTTCCCCAGTCCAAGTTTGTAAATTAGCAACAAGGAAACATTTGGTGTGTGTGGGGGGAGGTGGGTTTGGAGAGGGAAATTTATCTCTGTCTCTTTTTCTCTTTTGTCCCATACTTGTTAGGTCACAAATGTCAGATCCCTAGCAGTAGTTGTCAGTTACTCATCTCTGGATTGGAAGCACCTTTCTATAACTGAACAATGGCAGTTCCAGCAAGAATCATTATTAGAATCCTGTTAGAATAATGGAGTATGAATATTTAACCTGAATTTTAACTATTCTCCAAAGGGCAGAAGAGGATGCACTTGCCAACTCAGTAAAATTCCTTGGAGCTAACTAACTTGTGGTGTTATGGGGGACAGGCATTTTGACCAAAAGGAATGCACTGACATGGTATTTTTTGTGCTTTGAGTAATGAGTCATTCATTGACTATCTGAATATTTGGTTATAGGTGGCCTCGTTCGCACCCAATGCAGTTTTAGATAGGGTCCAGTCTTCATCCCTGTATAAAGGAAAGCATGTCCAAGCCCATGTCGATCACATAAAGCCATACTATTTATTTATTTCCTATTGCAACAAGCACATGCAATTAGCCAACAGCCTATTTCCCAATTATACTTCCATTGGGTTCACAACTTTCCCTAGAAAGAGAATGCTCCTGGTGCTTTTCTCCAAAATCAACAACAGAAAGGATCTATCAAATTGGATGATAGGGTGAAGGAGAGTTATCTCAGGCTGATCCAGGAACCTGACTTCAGGGACAAGTAGAGCTTCAGTTCCCTTTTCACCAATGTGCAGCACAGCCTTGTGAGCAGCCTGCGGAGAGGGAAGGAACAAATAGTACTGATCACAAACAGGAAAAGTCTTTGGAACAGTTTGGAAGTAGGGAAAGAAAAGAAAGGATAGGGCTATCTCTTTATTGCACTGTTGATGGTGCTTTAATATGGAGGCTATTTGGCTAAGTGTGGTTATTGAATCTCTGGTGATTTTAGAGTTAGCTGTCAGGGAACCACTTACTCCATGGCTTTCTGCCTCCAGAAATCACATTTTTATGCTTTTTCCTTACCCTGCCACCTCCTCCAGAGCTCTATCTCACCAGAGTTGATTGTAATCACTAAGTTTATCTATCAGAATTGTTTTAGGACATGAAAGTTGAGGATTGAATTAACTGTCACAGTTACTTTTTGGGGGGTAATGAGAATGACTCTAGAGTGAATCTGGCATAAGAGGAGTCATTCTGCCTCTCTGGGTTTCAGAATCCTCATTAATAAAATGAGAGAATTTAATTAATTGACCTTAACGGCTATTCCAACTTATACATTCAAGGAACTCTAATCAACCAACTTACCTTGGAAAATTTAAGACCATTGTTCCCCATGAGTCCACGAAAATTGGCATTATCAGCAAAGGCATCCTGAATGCCCATCTTCAGAATGGTGGCTCCAAGGTCATGTGTGGCAGAAATGGAAAACTTTGGAACAAACAAGTCAATCCACCTGTAGGGGAAAGGGAGAGGTAACACATGGCTATCAGCACACCAAGCTCATGATTCTCCTCCTCTGTCGGTCACCATTGTATTATATTGGGCTCTGCTCCTCCCCTAAGTATTGTCAACCATTGATATTCAGATCAATACATGGTTTCTGCACCTCAGGAGTTATCCTGAAATAAATGAACTATGGTTTGGCCAATGTGGGTGACAGCACTGAAAGCAGGGAGCTGTGTCTCATTTATAGTAAAAAAGAAACATCTCTGGGGTGTTAGCCAAGTTTGGGGAGTCAACAACATGAATGACAATTGGTAGCACTTGGAAATGTTCATGGTTTTCCATTTAGCACTCCCAGATAATATGGCTATTTATCTACCTCTTAATGTCAAAATCCTACCCACCCCCTAAATTCTAGTTGGCTTCTGGGAAGACATCAATTTGCTCACTGACTGGCTTTGAAGACTTCATTTTCTCTCTAGCCCTAACTCTTCACTTGAAAAATCCCTATGATACTATATCCTTTGTAGGTTTGTTGATGTGCTTTGAATGAAATGAAATGATGAAGTATGTAAAGCACTTGGTAAAGGGACTGACACAAAGTATCACCTTGGTATACTTTAGTAGTCATCACACAATTGTTAAGTGGTTCAGGGTAATTCTCCTGCCTCTGGGTTTCTGCTGAACTCTGTTTCACCTGTAACATTATGCCCACCCTCTACTTCTCACATCATCTAAAGTGTTTACCCCTTCTGCAGTAAGCGGTTCCACTTCTTCAGTGTTTTAGATGACATGGCCCCTTCCACCCACTCAATCTGACCCTCTTTGGGAAGGACAAAGAGTGCCAGAGCATTCTTGCTGTAGTCCATTTGAAGCACTGTGCAGTTCAACTCCGTATCCACCAGGTGATAGTATTGCTCCATCTGGTGCATCATGGGCACTTTCACTGTTGTGGTCTTGTCCACTGAGAAGCTGAAACCCTCTTCTGTCTTGGATGGATCGAAAGGATTTGCCCACTGGGCTTAAAGTACAGAGAGAAAAGAGTTCCTTTTTTAAAACCAGTATTAATGCCAGTATAAATTTTTCCATCAGTCATCTTATCTGGTAATTAAGACCACCACAGAGGTAGGTATCTGCTGTTAACCAGTTTCACAAGTGAGTGAGAACCAGGGAGAGAAAGTGACTTTACATGCTCTTCCAGCTAGCCCATGGCAGAGCCAGGAGTCACACCCAGGACTGTTGGACTCCATGCTCAACTGCTGTTCCATCTATGTTCAAAACCACTATACTTACACTAAACCCATCAGAGCCACAGTTTCTTCTTCCGTATAAAGGTATAAGCACATCCAACACACAGGGTGAAATGAGACAACAGATCTGTTCTGCCGTTTTATCCGTCTACAAGTGTGTGGTTTGTGGCCAAGAATTGTTCACTCCTCCACCAAACATGGCTGACATGTGCTGTAGAACCAGGAGAAATCATTTGGGCACAGCACCTTCAGAAAAGAGTCACATGTTTCTTGTTGTTACAAGCACGAGCTTTAGAATCAGACAAACCTGGGTGGGAATGCCAGCTCTGAAACTTATTAGCTGTGAACATGGGCCCTTGTAAGGAGTAGATGAGACAATGTATGCAAACCACACATGTAGCATGGTGCTAAACACATAGTGGGTGCATTGTACATGATAGAAATATTTATGTAACATGCCCAAGAATGCACAGCAAGTGAGGGTCACAGTAGAGGTTAAACCCAAGTCTATTTACCTTCCAAGCACAAGCTCGTCCAACCTCACAAAATCTTTTAGAAACCATGATTCTCTAGCTAGATGTGAGCAAGATGTTCATACCATTGTCACTCATTGAAAGTGCCCTCTCCCTAGAAATTCTCTGGATTCATTCAAGGAACTATGTATCCCTCCTGGAAGATTCAAAACTATACACAGCTATGTACAGTAGATCAAGTCACTGTGGTATGAGGGACACCTGATGCCAATGTGAAGAGACTATGAGCTCCCCAGAGAATCCCATCAAATTATGGGAACACTGATCTAGGAATGCGTATCTTAGGGCCTTACCTTTAAAGTGAATATAGTTCACCAGGACCATGATGGTGTTTGGTTTGAGGTCTTGGATGAGGCCTACAACTTCCCCTTTGGTTTGCTTCTCCACATGACTGTTGATTAACTGCTGGGCTGCAGAAACATTGGAGAAGTCGGTAGAAAATACCTCAGTTGCATAGAGGCTCTTGACATCATCCAAGAACTGTGCCAGTGGCTTCAGCTGCTTCCCAATGAAGAGGGTATTTCCCATTTGTAATTCTAACTCCTTCTTTGGAATATTCAGTGAACAGATCAGGTGCTGAAAGCCCTGCTGGATCTCTGCCATTGGGGTGTCTGTGAGGTTAAACCCCAAGCTTTCCAGGATTTGAATTTGGGTGCTGTAGCAGGCCCCAAAGGAGAGCATGGCCAAAGCTGCAGAAATGCTCACAGGGGAAAAGAAGATGTTCCGATCTGGGGTCTCCACAGTGAATCTCCGGTACAGGTTAAATGCAAAGTCAGCATTGATGGATGACATCTTATAGAAAGTGGCATTTTTTGGGGGGGAATTGCAGGTGATTACTTTGCCTTCAGATCTGATAGATGATGCACAATGAAGCTCAAGTACCAAGAGAGCCAGATAGAGGAATAGTGGCATTTTGGAAGGAAAGTGATCTATAAGAAATGAGATGAGAGAACCATTGGGGGATCTTAGCTGGATGAAAAATCTTAGTCAGAAACATAATAATTGTCCATCATGACTAGTAAAACAATAGAAAATATTTAATGGTGTGCTCACCAGAGTCTGTGTGGAGGCCTCTCTCCTCTGAACAACTGAAGATACATCTAATAGGGACAGAGAGTAGGAAAGGTAGCTTGTGGGGGCCATCAATGGCATGGACAGTCTTTCAAATGTAATAACAACATATGAAAACTTTGTGAGGAAATTACATTTATGAAAATTAAATTACTTTTTATTTCAATAAGAAGCAGCTTTTCAGAGAGTGAGGTATCCTTTGATAAAACTAGCACTCCCTCTGCTTATGTTAATTTTTGTAGATTAGAATTTTGGATTTTTTTTAATTTAGCATTTTTCTTAAGAGAAAATCTTCAAGAGATGAGACGAGAGAATTATCTTTACATTCCTTTGGATAACATACAAAGGAGAATAATTTTCACAAGATATGTTTGGTTGAGATGGAAGGTTAATGGAGCCAGGTACAAGGTCATGAGCTGAAATTAAAACATTCATGCAACACACAGAAGCCACAGAAGTATCTCCAAACAACAGAAAGATGAAAGTATAACTTTTTGCAGTTTACTTTTTAAGATTTTATTTATTATTCATGAGAGACCAGAGAGAGGCCAAGACATAGGCAGAGGGAGAAGCAGGCTCCCTGAGGGGACCCCCATACAGGACTTGATTCCAGGACCCCAGGATCACAACCTGAGCCAAAGGCAGATACTCAACCACTGAGCTACCCAGGTGCCCCAACTTTTTGCAGTTTAGATGTCCTTCATCAGCAGCATTATCTAAAGAGTCATTTCTAAGTTATATGACATCTTAACACTATTATTCTTACACTCAGGTTCTTTTTTTAAATTATATTAGAACAGAAGCCAAAAAATATAGTGTAGTATTCTCTGAGCCTGGAAAGGTACAAGGCATGGGAATAAGGAATTTGGCTGTGGAATCCAGTGACCACGGACATAAGTGATCAAAAGAAAAAGATCCATGGAGTCAGGACAGGAGTTCTCACTCAGTCCTCCAACCTTCCTCTGAGTAGTCTCATCCATTCCTAGGAACTCATCTGCCACCACACAAAACTACATTCTCTAATACAGATGACTATCTTATATTACCAGACATTTTTCCAACTGTCTACTGGTATAGCCACCAGAATGTTCCACACATACTTCAGTTTCGATTTGGAAGTTTTAAAGTTTCCAAAGGTAAATATAACATCTCCTTAGCTCTCAGTCCTGCTCCTACATCTTCATTCTATATCACTATCAACTGAGACTCCCATGCCAGAAGCCTGGGTGCCATCCTAGGGGCTTCTTTCATTCTCATTCCCTACATCTATTGAGTCACGATGCCTTCTGAGTAATACATACTAAATGTCTCTGAAAACATCTCCTTTCTCCTGCCACAGCCTAAGCTCATGGCCTGAACTACTTCACTAGCTCCTAGCAAGTCACACTATCTCCAATTTCTTCCACCCCAACCCCCTGCATTTACACCTTTATCCAATCTCTACATGTTGTTAGAATCCTCCCTCTGTAAAAATTGCAGAAGCTGGTAAGAGGTCAATTATCAGACGACCACACTTAGACCTTGGCCTCTGGAGCTAGGAATTTGGGGCACACAGTTATCTGGGATTTTGACTTGCTGATAGAAATGTCCAAAATTCCCAAAGAGAGAAAAAGATTACTTACAGCACATGTCCAAGAAGCTACTTGTATCTCTCAGAAAGCAAAATCTTTCCATCTTTATAACATGTCCTGTATTGCAAAAGTAGAGCACTCTTAGTTACTCATTAACCCCAGCATTAACCCTGGGATGATATTTTCAAAGCTGATGCACAAAACCAAGGCCAATAAGAACAAAGTGAAAAATGATAAGGATAGAACTCTGAATGATTGCTTTAGCTGCCAAATCCTTCATCTATAACAAAAGAGAAAGATAATTATCAGAGGTGGCAGGCCCAGATTCATGCTAGGAAATGTGTCTTTTCACCAGGCAGGATGAGGACCATGGGAAAATGCAGAAGGATAAAGACTGTTTTATGCATCAGGACTAGTGTTGGGACTGGCGATCTTTTGAGGGAAAGTTGCATAAAGGCAGAGGCTGGATGGGCCTCTCTAACGGGTGCTATACAAATTATTTGTGCATTGGCACGGAGGAGATGATGTCAAAGTAGCTTCCAACTCTAGACTTCTGATGCTGCACACATATGTCTGCTCAGGGGAAACCAGTCCTATCCTCTGGTCTCTAAAACCCCCTGTGCCATCTCCTGGGTCACAAGAATAAAAGAGGATGCAGAAGGAGACAAGGAGAGTAGAATGAAAGATTTCACTGTCCAGTATTAACTGTGTACTGAGCTGTGTGATACAAAGTAGCAGTGGGAGCAAAAAACACTAGACTCAGGAGACCTAATTTCCATCCTGTCTCTGCCATTTTCTAGGTCTGGTGGTAGCAGTAGTAATAGTAGTAGTAGTAGTAGTAGTAGTAGTAGTAGTAGTAGTAGTAGTAACAACTCTTGTTTATTGAGTATTTACCATACGCAGGGCATGATGTGAAGCATCTAATTCCAGACACTGTTTCAAGACATTAAGGATATGCATATGCTAAGTGAAGGTTGGACATTAGGAAAATAGAGGCTAATTTGAGAGAAGTCTGATTACAGTCTATGAGGGGATGTAGAAACCAGGTAAAATAGTTCACATTGAGGTCATTAAAAAAAACCACTGGGGGATTTTGGCAAGGCAGTGACTAGATAGAGGATGATTTTGCTGTAACATTGTTTCTTCTCAAACATACAGAGTTCCTGTGAAAAGTACCACACTAAAAAACTCCCCACTGAAAAGTGGGATTTCAGAGGTAAATGCTAAATATCAGCCCTGTATCCAAAGGATCTTTCTAATTACCCATCTTAAAAGGAAAGGGCCTACCTCACATATGGGATGGTCACAGTTTCATGTGTTCCACTCCAAGGCAGTGGAAACATCAGATCTCCAGACACTGAGGTCAGTCCATGATCACTTCTGGTATAAACACATATATCCTCTCTCAACTATAGCCAGTCACTACAGAAGAAACAGGCAAAAGACTATCCAGAAAGAAAACTTCTAAACCTGTGCCCTCTGGTGGCATAGTCAAACAATGATACAGCTTTTTATCTGATGCATCTGATTCAGCTAAGCTTTGCTGGCAGGTAGTAACTGCAGGATCTGTTTCTGGCACATAAGAAGGGCAGCCCTCTCCTTGCAGACTCACCCATTTTGTGCTCTGGAGTTCTATCCTATCATGTCCTTCCTATGTAGTAATGTAATTTGTGGCAAGTTTCTTAATGTCCTAGAACCTAGTTTCTTCACTTCTATAGTGAAATGATAACAATCCCCACATCATGTGGTTATCATATAGATATCACTAGTATCAAGTGAAATGTAGAGGTGCTGCCCAAAAGCTTCTATATAGTGCCTGGCATATAACCAGGATTCAGCAGCTATTAATTCTCTTCTCTTTCATCTACTGGCCTTGATTCTCTCCCCCTACCCAAAGTCTCCACAGGCCCTGTATTCCACTTCCTCCATTCCTAACTGCTGTTTCGTTCTGCTTTCTGGAAATACATTCTCACTAAGATGAAGTGATTGATTGACTATGAATGTATAAGATCTTTTTTGAAACTTATATTTAAAACAATAATTTAATCTTGTGTAAAGCTGCTGAGGCTAGCACATTGAATATAGAATCTCTAGGAAGTGTAACCATATCAATAAATTCAATCAGTTCTAAAATTAAGTTTCTCCCTCTTTGGATGAACACCATAACAATCCATTTTCACACAACTTGCTCAGAATTTTACTTTGGAAATTTCACAATTCAAAATTCTACAGTTTCAGAGTTGTTTTTTTTTTAAGAAAGAATGTGTACACATGCAAGGTGGAAGAGAGTGGCAGAGGGATAGGGAGAAGGAGAATCCCAAGGAGGCTCCATGTCCAGTGCAGAGCCCAAGGTGAGGCTTGATCCAACAACTGTGAGATCATGACTTAAGTTGAAATCAAGAGTCAGATGCTCAGCCTACTGAGCCACCCAGGTGCCCCTAGTTTCACAAATCTTTTAATGCATAAACATTTTTCTCCTACTTTTGAGTTGATATTTGATCCTATATCCTAGTTTTGGGGTAAATGATGGTGTCTTAGTCTAGTTGTAAGTCTGGAGACATTAATGAGTGTGGGGTGGTGGCAGTAGAAAAATGGGCTCCTTCTCACAATTGAAATTTTATGAAGTACTGTGTATTTACACAAAAGGGAGCCACATTGAACAAAGAGAAGGAATGTTTCTGTAGTCAAGGGGAGCTGAATGGGTATTTTGAGCCTGAGGTATTTTTTAGTTCTCTCAATTTACTTATTCTTAAGTTCTTATTATTTTTATTTCAGTGACTAACTGACAAATATGACCTGTCAATGCTGGGAACTAAATATTATTCTGTAACTTAATAATTCACAAGATCAAGTGCTAATTTAGCCTTCTAGCTCCATTAGGTAAGAAATTCTAGGTTGGCAGAGTACGAGAATCCTAAATTCACCTCATCCTATGGATACACAAAGATAACAGACACATCAGTGCAAGTCAGAAAACAACACGAAGACTTTCCACAGTTAATCCTAAAGAAGAGGGCAGCCCCGGTGGCTCAGCGGTTTAGTGCCGCCTTCAGCCCAGGGCGTGATCCTGGAGACCCGGGATCGAGTCCCACGTCAGGCTCCCTGCG
The DNA here is from genome assembly GCF_011100685.1 of Canis lupus familiaris. Taxonomy (NCBI): domain Eukaryota; kingdom Metazoa; phylum Chordata; class Mammalia; order Carnivora; family Canidae; genus Canis; species Canis lupus. Next base: position 80,174,034 of record NC_049260.1, read on the forward strand.
TAGGGCCTGCTTCTCCCTCTGCCTCTCTCTCTCTCTCTCTCTCTCTCTGTCTCAAATAAATAAATAAAACCTAAAAAAAAAATCCTAAAGAAGAGACCACATTGAAAAGAGTAGGAGGGGCAGAGACATGGTTAGCAACAAGCCCTAAGGTGAGACCAACCACAAATGGGAAGGACACCACAAGCAAAGAGAAGTGAGATCAGTCCGCACACCAGGCACCCCAGGCATGGGGGACTTGCACTGGTAAAATGAATCTTCATGATATTTGACTTTGAAAACCAAAATATGGGCCTTAACTTTGTGAGTTTTTACAATCAACAGGGATTAACTCCAAGTACTTTAAAAATCAGTCACCTTAGATCCAGAAGAACCAGGGGGCAATAGGAAAACAAGCCCCTGCTCTTAAAGAGCCAGCACAGCAAATAAACCACGAGGATACAGCACAGAAGCAGCAGTTTAAAAAGTGCCTCGAGTATATGAGGAGATTAAATTATTTATCTCAGAACTTGAGTTGAGGGGGAAGGGATCTTTAGGAGACTTCTCCAAGAAAAAAACAGCTGACCTATGTCATTTCTCACACTCCTCCCATGCTTTGATAGCCAGACACTTATAGGAACCAACCTAAACATTCTCCACCTATTTTCCTAACACTGCACACCCTACCCCCACATTCTTTTGCAGACCTGCCCCATCATACAGCCCTACCTGGCAGGCATGCCTCCAAAGCAGCTCTTGCCATAACACACCTTTCAATCAGCATCAGCACAGACTGCCACCACTCCTGCCCTGAAGATAGGGAAAGATAACTGTATATACCAGTGCAACTCCAGTGCCTGCAGCCAAACCTTATAACTGTCAGTGCAGACAGAGTGCCCTCTGATCAGTGCAACTGCAGCCCTAGTAGATGATCTGCGGGGCAGGAATCTGATCTGAGTGTCATCCTACTGACCAACAAAAAACTCTCATGTACAGCACAGGGAGAAAGATCTGAAGTTTGATGCATCTGTAGTCCTGGCAGATGGGCTAAGGACAGGCATGTGATCTAATTCCTGGCACTGACCAACTATAACACCACAGCAACTCCAGACTGGCCCCTTAATAGCACAGAAACCAAACTTTTCCCATTGTGCCCACAACAGACAAATAGGGACATTGGAGTTGGCTGGACTAAAATCAAATGCAGGTCAGACACAATAGTAGGATGTACACAACACACACAGAAGACACACCTTAAACATAATGTTCTGGTGAACAGAGAACATTGTGTTACAAGGAACCACAGGACCTGTTACTCATAAAGTAATTACTTTCAAGTTCAGAGGATGTAGCTGATTTTCCTAATACTTAGAAACAAACACAGAGAGCTAGACAAAGTGAGGAGAAAGAGGAGTATTCACAAATGAAAGAACAGTACAAAACCACAGCAAGAGACCTAAATGAAACGGAGATAACTAATATGCCTGATAGAGAAATGAAAGCAATGATCATAAAGATAGTGGATTTGAGAAAAGAGGAGGACATCAGTGAGACCCTTAACAATGAGATCAAAGAGAACCAATCAGATATTAAGAACAAAATAAGTGAAATTAAAAATATACTACATTAAATAAATAGTAAGCTAGAGAAAGCAGATGAATGAAACAGCCACATGGAGAACACAATACTGGAAAGCAAGCAATCTGAGCAAGTGAGAGAAAATATAATAACACAAAATGAAAATAGACTTAGGGAACTCAAGGCCAATATCAAGTGTAATCACATTTGCATTATAGGGATCCTAGAAGGAGAAGAGAGAGAAAAGAGGGCAGAAAAGTTATTTGAGGAAATAATAGAAGAAAATGTTCCAAATCTGGGAGAAGGAAAGAGATATCCAGATCAAGGGGGAGAACCCCCAACAAAGTCAACAAAAGGAGGTTCACACCAAACAAAGAGTAATTAGAATGAAAAAAAATAGTGCTAGTGAATTTTAAAAGTAGTAGGAAAACTGAAAATGCTTACATACAAGGGAACCTCCAAAAGCCTATCAGCAGATTTTCCAGCAGAAACTTTGCAGGTCAGAAGAATGTGGCATGATATATTCAAAGCACTGAAAGGGAAAAATCTGATGCCAAGAACACTATCCAGAAAGGGAACCACTCAGAATAGGAGAAATAGGGTTTCCCAGACTAACAAAAGTTAAAGGAATTTATGACCACTACCCCAGCACTGTAAAAAATGTTAAAGACTCTTTGAGTGGAAAGGAAAGACCATAAGTAGGAGTAGGAAAAGTAGGAATCACAAAAGCATATCTAAAGAAATAAAAGGACTCCCAAAATAAAAGGATATAAGATATAACACCATATACCTAAAATGTTGGGAAGGTGGAGTAAAGAATGAGTTCAAACTTAGGCAACCACCAACTTAATATAGACTGCTATATGCAGAAGATATTATATATAAACAGACTGATAACCAGTTGTCAAAAACCAGCATTAGGGCAACCTGGTGGCTCAGTGGTTTGGCGCTGCCTTCAGTCCATGGTGTGATCCTCAGGTCCTGGGATCGAGTGCCACATCAGGCTCCCTGCATGGAGCCTGCTTCTCCCTCTGCCTGTGTCTCTGCCTCTCTCTCTGTCTCCCTCTCTCTCCCCCTCTGTCTTTCATGGATAAATAATAAAACACAGGCGGGGTGAATGGGTGACGGGCACTGAGGGGGGCACTTGACGGGATGAGCACTGAGTGTTATTCTGTATGTTGGCAAATTGAACACCAATAAAAAATAAATTTATTATAAAAAATAAAAATAAAATAAAATTTTAAAAAATGGGCAGAAGACATGAACAGATATTTCTCCAAAGAAGAGATCCAAATGGCCAATAGAGTAAAAGATGCTCTAAGTCACTCATCATCAGGGAAATGCAAATGAAAACCACAATGATATATTACCTCACACCTGTCAGATGGCTAAAATAAAAATTTCGAGAAAAAACAAGCATTGACAAATATGTGGAGAAAACAGAGCATTCTTGCACTGTTGGTGGGAATGCAAACCAGTACAACCACTGAGGTAAATAGTGTGGAGCATATTCAAAAAATTAAAAATAGTACAGAGAAGAGGAAGATGGCAGAAGAGTAGGAGGACCCTAGGCTCATCTTGTCCCACAAACACAACAAGATAACTATTAACCCACAAACACAACTAGATAACTATTAAATCATCCTTGATATATCAGATTTCAACCTGAAGACTGACAGGACAAACTCCATAACTAAAAGGAAAGAAGACTCCTCATCAAAGACAGTAGGAAGTGTGGAGACTAGTTTAGGAGAAAAACAGATCCTGAGTGCTTCAGAGGGGAGGGAGCTGTGATTGCAGAGAATGGCAAGAAAGAGAGAAGCACACAGGGAAACACAGAAGAACATTTCTTCAAAGTTGCTGGATTGGAAAATGAGAAGGGATGAATTTCTGAGTTCCTGTAATTACTGGGAATTAAAGCCTGGAGTTTTAAAGGTCAGCAGGCTTGACTGGGATAGAGAATTCACTGCTCCTGGAGAGAATATACATAAATAACCTGGGGGCAGACTGTGTAGAAACAGAAATTTGAAGGATGCCTGCTTCACACAGTGGGGAGATTATTGGCTCTTCTCTGAGCACACCCCTGAGAAGCAGTGTTCATGGAGACTACTCTGTGGGAACAAAGGAACTGACTATCAACATTTCTCTCCTGGCTATAAACACAGAGCCACTTGCAAGAAACAACACAGAGCTGATATTGACAGCCTAACTTGCCTACACCAAGCATCACCCCTATGCACTCTGGTGGGACTGCCCTTCTCAAGCAAGTTTGCCTCAGGCCCAGTGTGGTGGGTACCTCCCCCAGAAAACTGGGAAAAACCCCTACCCCCACCACATCACCCAACCAGAGAGCTCTGCAAGGCCTCAGTTCTCACTTTACAAGTACATCAGACCACAACTACTTAAAACTCAACACATTCAGACCAGGGACCAAACATTGTCCATACCTGGCAAGGATAGCCTCTGCAGATGACTGGCCTGAAGGATAGAGAAGACACAACAAAACAGCAGAGAGCACATAGAACATACTAGAGACACACACTGAGGTTCCAGGCCCTGGGCACTACAAGATTTCTTTTGCAAAAGACCATTACTTTCAGGAACAGGGCACATAAGTGGCTTTTCTAACACAAATAAGAAGGTAGAGACTTGGACAGAATGTGAAGATGGAGGAATTTATCCTAAATGAAAGAATAAGATAAGGCCACATCCAGAAGTCTAGGCAAAACACATATGAGTAACATGACTAAGGGAGAATTTAAAGGAACAATCATAAGGATACTCACTGGGCTTGAGAAAAGAAAACATCAATGGGACCTTTACCACAGAGATAAAAGAGTTTAAAAAAGAATCAATCAGAAACAAAGAATGCAATAAATGAGATTGGAAACAGCTTGATGCAATGAACAATGGGTTGGAACAAGCAGAAGAATGAATTAGTGACCTATAAGACAAAATAATGGAAAATAAGAAAGCTGAACAAAATAGACAAAGAAGAATTATGCAACGTGAGAATAATCTTAGGGAGTTCAGATACTCCATGAAACATAACATTCATATTTTAAGAGTCCCAGAAGAAGAAGAGGGAGAAAAAGGGGCAGAAAATTTATTTGAGGGAATAATAGCTGAAAACCTCCCTAATCTGGGGAAGGAAACAGACATCGGATCTGGAAGGCACAGAGAACTCCCATCAAAATAAATAAATAAATAAATAAATAAATAAATAAATAAATAAATAAAACAGGCCAACACCAAAACATATTGGAATTAAATTTGCAATAATATAGTGATAAGGAAAAAAACCTTGAAAGTAGCAAGACAAAAGAAGTCCTTAACTTAAAAGGGAAGACCTATGAGGCTAGCTGGAGATTTCTCAACAGAACCTTGGCAAGCCAGAAGGGAGTGGCATGATATATTAAAAGAGCCGAATGGGGAAAATCTGCTGCCAAGAATACTCTATCCAGCAAGACTATCATTCAGAATAGAAGGAGAGATAAGAGTTTCCCAGACAAACAAAAACTAAAGGAGGATATTGCCGCTAAACCAGCCCTGCATGAAATATTAAAGGAGACTCTTTGAGTACAAAGAAAGGACCAAAAGTGACAAGGACAAGAAAGTTTCAGAGAAATCTCCAGAAATAATGACAAAACAAGTAATAACATGGAAGGAAATACGATAACTATCAATAAATAATTTGAATGTAAATAGACTAAATGCTCCAATCAAAAGACATAGGATAGGGACGCCTGGGTTGCTCAGTGGTTGAGCATCTGACTTTGGCTCAGAGCATGATCCTGGAGTCCTAGGATCGAGTCCCATATTGGGCTCCCTGCATGGAGCCTGCTTCTCCCTCTGCCTATGTCTCTGCCTCTCTCTCTCTCTCTGTGTCTCTTATGAACAAATAAAATCTTTTTTAAAAAACAAAAAATACATAGGATTTCAGAATATATTTAAAAAACAATACCCATCAATATGCTGCCTAAAAGAGACTCATTTTAGACCTAAAGACTCCTGCAGATGGAAAGTGAGGGGATGGAGAAACATCATTCATGCAAAAGAAAGCCAGTAGAGCAATAGTTATAGCAAACTAAACTTTAAAACCAAGACTGCACATGTCTTTTGCCCATTTCATGATTGGATTGTTTGTTTCTTTGCTGTTGAGTTTCACAGACGAAGACATAGACATGGCCAACAAGCAAATGAGAAAATGCTCCGCATCACTTGCCATCAGGGAAATACAAATCAAAACCACAATGAGATACCACCTCACACCAGTGAGAATGGGGAAAATTAACAAGATAGGAAACCCATATGTTGGAGAGGATGTGGAGAAAGGGGAACCCTCTTGCAATGTGAACTGGTACAGCCACTCTGGACAACTGTGTAGCTTCCTCAGAGTTAAAAATAGAACTGCCCTACAACCCAGCAATTGTACTGCTGGGTGTTTACCCCAAAGATACTGATGCACTGAAACCCCAGGACACCTGTACCTCAATGTTCACAGCAGCAATGTCCACAATAGCCAAACTGCGGAAGGAGCCTAGATGTCCTTCGTCAGAGGAATGGATAAAGAAGATGTGGTATATATAGACAGTGCAATATTACTCAGCCATTAGAAATGACAAATACCCACCATTTGCTTCGAAGTGGATGGAACTGGAGGGTATTATGCTGAGTGAAGTAAGTCAGTCAGAGAAGGACAAACATTATATGGTCTCACTCCTTTAGGGAATATAAAAATTAGTGAAAGTGAATAAAGGGAAAGGAGAGAAAATGAGTGGGAAATATCAGTGAGGGTGACAGAACCTGAGAGACACCTAACTCTGGGAAATGAACAAGGGGTGGTGGAAAGGAAGGTGGGTGGGGGGTTGGGGTGACTGTGAGATTGGCACTGAGGAGGGCACTTGACGGGATGGACACTGGATGTTATGCTATATGTTGGCAAACTGAACTCCAATAAAAAAATAATAAAATCCTCTGATTCTGTATACTGTAAGTCCCTTGACCTGCCCTGGAACACCAATAAAAAATAAATTTATTATTAAAAAAAATAAATAAATAATAAAAAAGGAGAAAAAAGAAAATAAAAAATAAAACCAAGACTGTAATAAGAGACAAAGAAAGACACTATATCACAATAAAGGGTACAATCCAGCAAGAATACATAACAATTGTAAATATTGATGCACTCAACATAGAAGCACCCAAATATATAAAAGAATTAATAAGCAGCATAAAAGAAGTAATTGATAAGAATAATTAATAGTAGGGAACTTTACCACTCCACTTACATACATCAATGGATGGATCATCTAAACAGAAAATAAACAATGAAACAATGGCTTTGAATGACACACTAGACCAGAGGGACTTAACAGATATATTCAGAATATTCCATTCAGAAACATCAGAATACACATTCTTTTCAAGTACACATGAAACATTCTCCAGAATAGATCACATATTAGGTCACAAATCCGGTCTCAAAAAATACAGAAAGATTAAAATCATACCATGCACCTTTTCTGACTACCACACCGTGAAACTAGAAATCAACAAGAAAAGCTTTGGAAAAACAACAAATTCATATAAATTTAACAACGTGCTACTAAATAATGAATAGATCAACAAGGAAATCACAAAATAATTTTTTTTAAAAGGCATGGAAACAAATGAAAATGAAAATGAAAACACACACACACACACACACACACACAAAGAAAATGAAAACACAATGTTCCAAGACCTTTGGGATGCAGCAAAATGGTCCTAAAGCGAAGTATATAACAATTCAGGCTTATTTCAAGGAGGAAGAAAATCCTCAAATAAACATCCTAACCTTACACCTAAAGAAGCCAGAAAAACAACAAATAAAGCGTAAATCCAGCAGAAGGATGGAAATAATAAAGATTAGAGCAGAAATAAATGACATAGAAAGTGAAAAATGAACAGTAGAATAGAACAAAGATACCAGGAGTGGGTTCTTGAAGAAATTAATAAAATTGATAAACCACTAGCCAGACTTATCAAAAAGGACTCAAAGAAATAAAATTACAAATAAGAGAGGAGAAATAATCCACACCAGAGAAATGCAAACAAATATAAGAAAATATTATTTTAAAAAACCTATATGCCAACAATTTAGAGAACCTAGAAGAAATCAATAAATTTCTAGAAACATATAACCTAGCAAAACTGAAACAGGAAGAAAAGAAAACTAGACCTATAACCAGCACAGAAATTGAATCAGTAGTCAAACAATTCCCAAACAAACAAAAGTCCAGGACCAGATGGCTTCACATTCTACCAAGCATTTAAAGAGTTAATACTTACTCTTTTCAAATTATTCCAAAACCTATAAGAAGGAAAACTTCTAAACTCATTTTCTGAAACTAGCATTACTCTGACACCAAAACCAGATACAGACTCCACTGAAAAATGAGAACTACAGGCCAATATCCCTTGTGAACATGCATACAAAAATTCTCAATAAAATACTAGCAAACTGAATCCAACAATACATCAAAAAAAATCATTCACCACAATCAAGTGACAGTTACTCCCAGGTTGCAAGCAAGGTGACTTTTTTTTTGCAAACCAATCAACATGATGCATCACATTACTAAAATAAAGTATAAAAGTGATATGATCATTTCAATAAACACAAAAAAGCATTTAACAAAGTAAAACATCCATTCATTATACAACAAAGTAGGTTTAGAGGAAACACCTCAGCATAATAAAGGTCATATATGAAAAACCCACAGCTAACATCATAACTCGATGAAAAACTGAGAGCTTTTCCTTTACAATCAGGATTAAGACAGGGATGTCTACTTTCACCACTTTTCTTCAACATAGCAATGGAAGTCTTAGCCCCTGCTAAGACAAAAAAGAAATACAAGGCATCCACACTGTCAAGGAAGAAGTAAAATTTCACTATTTGCAAATGACATGCTAGTCTCTTTAGAAAACACAAATACTCCACCAAAAAACTGCTAGAACTGATACCTGAATTCAGTAAAGTCACGGGACACAAAATCAATGTATAGAAATCTGTTGCACTACTATACAACAATAATTAAACAACAGAAAGAAAAATTTAGGAATCAGTCCCATTTACAATCACACCAGAAACAATAAAATAACTAGGAATAAATATAACCAAGGATGTGAAAGATCTGTGTTCTAAAAAATATAAAATACTAATGAAGAAAATTGAAGATGACACAAAGAAATAGAAAAACATTCCATGATAATGGATTGAAAGAAGAAATATTATTAAAACGCCTAGATTACCCAAAGCAATATGCACACTTAATGCAATACTTATCAAAATACCAACAATATCTATCATAGATATAGAACAAAAAATTCTAACATTTTTATGGACCAGGAAAGACCCCCAAATACCCAAAGCAATCTTGGAAAAGAAACCCAGAGCTGGAGGCATCACAACTCCCGACTTCAAGTTATATTCCAAAGCAGTAGCGATCAAAACAGTATGATACTGGGCACAAAATAGACACATAGATCAATAGAATAGAATAGAAAACCCAGAAATTAACCCACAACTATATGGTCAATTAATCTTTGATAAAGCAGGAAAGAATATCCAATGGGGAAAAGACAGTCTCTTCAATAAATGGTGTTGGAAAAACTAGACATTTACATGCAAAACAATGAAACTGGATCATTTTCTTATGCCATACACAAAAATAAATCCAAAATGGATGAAACACCTATGTGTGAGATATAAAGCCATAAAAATCCTAGAGGAGAATACATAACAGTTACCTCTTTGACATCAGCTGTGGCCAATTCTTCCTAGATCTGTCTCCTGAGGCAAGGAAAACAAAAGCAAAAATAAACTACTGGGACTACATCAAAACAAAGCCTTCTGCACAACTCAGGGGACAATCAACAAAACTAAAAGGCAACCTAAGGAGTGGGAGCAATTTTACAGATGACATATCTGATAAAGGGTTAGTATCCAAAACATATTAAAAAATTTACACAGCTCAGCACCAAAAAATCCCACAAATAATCTAATTTAAAATTTAAAAATAGGCAGAAGACATGAACAGACATTTCTCCAAAGAAGAAATTTAGTGGTAAAAAGATACACCCATGAAAAGATGCTCATCATCACTTACCATTAGGGAACTGCAAATCAAAAGTACAATGAATTATCACCTCACACCTGTCAGAATAGCTAAAATGAAAAACACAAGAAACAACAGGTGTTGATGAGGATGTGCAGGAAAAGGAAACCTCTTGCACTGTTGTTGGGAATTCAAACTGGTACAGCCACTGTGGAAAACAGTATCGAAGTTCCTCAAAAGCCTAACCCTAAAAAATAAAAATAAAATAAAATTAAATTAAATTAAGTTAAATTAAAAAAGCCTAACCCTAACCCTATTTTTTTACAATTTTTATTTTTTTATTATTTTTTATAATAAATTTATTTTTTATTGGTGTTCAATTTGCCAACATACAGAATAACACCCAGTGCTCATCCCGTCAAGTGCCCCCCTCAGTGCCCATCACCCATTCACCCCCACCCCCCGCCCTCCTCTCCATCCTCCACCCCTAGTTCGTTTCCCAGAGTTAGGAGTCTTTATGTTCTGTCTCCCTTTCTGATATTTCCTACCCATTTCTTCTCCCTTCCCTTCTATTCCTTTCACTATTATTTATATTCCCCAAATGAATGAGAACATATAATGTTTGTCCTTCTCCGATTGACTTATTTCACACTTAATACCCTCCAGTTCAATCCACGTTGAAGCAAATGGTGTAACCCTAACCCTATTATCCAGTAATTGCACTACTGCATATTTGCCCAAAGAGTACAAAAAATACTAATTCAAAGGGATACATGTACCGATGTTTATATCAGCATTATGATAGCCACATTATGGAAACAGCCCAATTATCTACTGACTGATGGATAAAGAAGAAATGGTATATATATAATATTACATGGCCATAAAAAAGAATGAAATCTTGCCATTTGCATCAACATGGATAGAAATTATTATGCCAATTGAAATAAATCAGAAAAAGACAAATACCATGTAATTTCACTCGTGTGTGGAATTTCAAAAGCAAAACAAAGGAACAAAGGGGAAAAGTGAGAGAGAGAAAACAAGAAACAGACTCTTAACTATAAAGAACAAACTAATGGTTACCAGAAGGAAGATGGGTAGAGGGATGGGTTAAATAGGTGATGGGGATTAAGGAGTGCACATGTGATGGGCACCAGGCATTGCATGTAAGTGTTGAGTCACTATATTGTACACCTGAAATTAATATTACCCTGTATGTTAACTAACTAGAACTTCAATAAAGACGTTTAAAAACAATTAAAAATAGAACTATGCGAGTGAATGGGTGACGGGCACTGGGGGTTATTCTGTATGTTAGTAAATTGAACACCAATAAAAAATTAAAAAAAAAAAGAACTATGCTATAATCCAGTAATTGCACTACTGGATATTTCCCCAAAAATATGAAAACACTAATTCAAAGGGATACATGCACACTCATGTTTATTACAGCATTGTTTACAATAGTCAAGATAGAGAACAGCTCAAGTGTCCATTGATCAATGAATGGATAAAGAAAATGTGGTATATGTATACAATTGAAAAGTATTCAGCCATAAGAAACAATGAATTCTTGCCATTTGCAACAACCTGGATGGAACTAAAGAGTAAAATGCTAAGTGAAATAAGCCAGTCAGAGAAAAACAGATGCTATATGATTTTCTTATATAGAAACAGATATATAAGAAATGAAACAAATGAACAAAGGAAATAAAAGAGACAAACCAAACAAAAAATAGACCCTTAACTATAGAGACCAAATGTTGGTTACCAGAGGGGAGGTGAATGAGAGTATGGGTGCAATAGGCGAAGGGGGATTAAGAGTACACTTATCTTGATGAGCACTGAGGAATACATAGAATTGGTGAGTGACTATATTACTATATTATGCACCTGAAACTAACATAGTATTGTGTATTAACTATATTGGAATTAAAATAAAAAATATATAATGCCCTCCAAGGTTGACCATGTTGCCACAAATGGTAGGATTTCCTTCTTTTTATGGCTGAATAATATTCCATTATATAATGTATGAATGAGACTAATGCCATCTTGGATAAATCCATCATGAAGAACACTCTGTGACTTTAAGGCTTTTTTGAGCATAGCCCTCCCTCCCCATTCGTTCTTTTTATCTAAACGCACACAATAGGGCAGCCCTGGTGGCTCAGCGGTTTAGCATTGCCTTCAGCCCAGGGTGTGATCCTGGAGACTTTGAATCGAGTCCCATGTTGGGCTTCCCGCATGGAGCCTGCTTCTCCCTCTGCCTGTGTCTGTCTCTCTCTGTCTCTGTCTCTCTCTCTCTCAATCTCTGTGTGAGTCTCTCATTAATAAATAAAAATCTTTAAAAAAAATAAATAAACGCACATAATAACCCTTAAGTATATCTTTAGGGCATAGCATCCTTGACTGCTTTGACATATGACTATGGTATACAATTATTTCTCAAACATTTCCTCCCTAGTGGTCTCCAGCACTACTTCCCAACCACTCAGGCTATAAAAGCAGATCTTAGAGGAGGTGGAGTTTACAAAGATGAACTCATTTTGCAGCCACCTAAGACAAACTTCTGTCCATAAGTCACTTTAATAAGCCATTTTTGTGAAGGTGCAATTACTAGCTTTTTTCTTCCTTCATACAGTTCTTTTGGCCTCTGTAGGTCATTTTGCATATAACTCCCCATCATGGAACATATACATATGTGCACTACATTTTCTTTATCCACCTATCGATGGACACCTAGGTTGTTTCCATATATGGACTATTTTGAAAAATGTTACAATGAACATGGGAGTGCAAATATATCTTTGAGATATATGTATATAAGCATCTAAACTACTTAAAATAAAAGCCAAACATAATTTTTAACACAACCATAAAGAGAATTAGTGGTTAAACCCCATATATCTGAGAAAAAAATGGATTCCTCCAAAACCAATTAGAAGGTTTATTCTGAAAACCCAAGACAGTAATCAAAACTTTCTCTCAAATAATTCAAGAATGGGACAAAGATGTTATTGATATAATGTATACATGTATAACACAGGAAACCCTGAAAAGTGTCCATTACTTTATCTGATCCTCAGAAAGCCCTTGTGATGTAACTGGGGTAACATTTCTCTAAATTGATAGATGATAAAATCAAGGCCTAGAAATGGAAAGAAACACAACAAAGTCCCATCAGGGAGACATTTATTAAACCAACTTGAGACCTCAGATTGGGATTGTGACTCACTTTTATGGTCTTTATGAAGGAGGTAGATTAGAAGATTTCTACATTTCATTCCAGATTGAAACCAATGATTTATGACAATATTATACTCCTTCCTTTTTAAACCAGAGAAAAGTTAAAATCATTGATATTCCCGGTAGGAGTGAAACGATGTAATGATTGTCCTTCTCTTATTGACTAACTTCAGTAAGCATAATACCCTCCAGTTGCATCCATGTCGAAGCAAATGGTGGGTATTCATCATTTCTTATGGCTGAGTAATATATACCACATCTTCTTTATCCATTCATCTTTCAATGGGCACCAAGGTTCCTTCCACGGTTTCGCTATTGTGGACATTGCTGCTATAAACATTGGGATGCAGGTGTCTCAGCTTTTCACTGCATCTGTATCTTTGGGGTAAATCCCAGTAGTGTAATTGCTGGGTCGCAGGGTAACTCTATTTTTAACTCTTTGAGGAACCTCCACACAGTTTTCCAGAGTGGCTGTACCAGTTCACATTCCCACCAACAGTGCAAGAGGGTTCCCCTTTCTCCACATCCTCTCCAACATTTGTCGTTTCCTATCTTGTTAATTTTCACCATTCTCATTGGTATGAGGTGATATCTCATTGTGGTTTTGATTTGTATTCCTTGATAGCAAGTGATGCAGAGCATTTTCTCATGTGCTTGTTGGCCATGTGTATGTCTTCTTTGGTGAAATTTCTGTTTATGTCTTTTTAAAAATAGTGAAAGGGATTATAGGAATGAAGAGAAAATGAGTGGGAAAATTAGAGGGTGACAAAACTTGAGAGACTCCTAACTCTGGGAAACGAACAAGGGGTAGTGGAAGGGGAGGTGGATGGGGAGATGGGGTGACTGGGTGACAGGCACTGAGGGGGGCACTTGATGGGATGAGCACTGGGTGTTATACTATATGTTGGCAAATCGAACTCCAATAAAAAATATACATATAAAAAAAGAAAATATTTTAACAAATCATTGATATTTGTTTGGAGTGATGAAGGGACTGTATCAATAATTATTTTCTAAAATATGGTATGTAAAAATAATTTATTGTTCTTTTTTTACGAAAAAATATTTTCAGTTAAAAAACAACTTATTTTCCAAAATAAGAATGAAACAGTGTTTTGTTTCTCCATAATTTTAAGAATTATTTATACTTGAGTTTTGGCTTTGGGAGCTGATATCATCTTTATCCATTTATCTGTAGATGGACGTCTGAGCTCTTTCCATAGTCTGCTATTGTGGACATTACTCTATAAACATTGGGGTGCTGATGCCCATTCGGATCACTACATGTGTATCTTTGGGGTAAATACTATTAAGTACAGCAGTTGCTGGGTCATAGGGTAGCTCTATATTTAACTCTTTGAGGAACCCCCACTGTTTTCAGAGTAGCTGTACAAGCTTGCATTCCTACCAACAGTGCAAGAGGGTTCCCCTTTCTCCAAAGCCTCATAAAAGTTTGTTGTTTCCTGTCTTGTTAACTTTAGCCTTTCTGACTGGTGTGAGGTGGTATCTCATTGTGGTTTGGATTTGTATTTCCCTGATAGCAAGTGATGTGGAGCATTTTTTCATGTGTCTGTTGGCCATTTGCATGTCTTATTTGGAGAAATGTCTGTCCATGTCTTCTGGCCATTTCATGACTGGATTGTTTATTTCTTGGGCATGGAGTTTGAGAAGTTCTTTATAGATCTTGGATACTAGCCCTTTATCTGATATTTCATTTGCAAATATCCTCTCCCATTCCATAGGTTGTCTTTTACTTTATTGACTGTTTCCTTTGCTGTGCAGAAGACTTTATCTTGATGAAGTCCCAATAGTTTATTTTTACTTTTGTTTCCCTTGGCTTTGGAGACGTGTCTAGCAAGAAGTTGCTGTGGCCAGGGTCCTCACAGAGGCTGCTGCCTGTGTTCTCCTCTAGGATTTTGACGGCTTCTTGCCACACATTTAGATCTTTCAACCACTTTGAGTTTATCTTTGTGTATGGTGTAAGAGAATTGTCCAGTTTCATTATTCTGCATGTGGCTGTCCAATTTTCCCAACACCATTTATTGAAAACACTGTCCATTTTCCATTGGCTATTCTTTCCTGCTATGTGAAAGATTAGTTGACCATAGAGTTTATTTTTCTTTGTGTTTTTTTTTTAAGATTTTATTTATTTACTCATGAGAAACAGAGGGACAGAGACACAGGTGGAGGGAGAAGCAGGCTCCATGCAGGGAGCCTGACATGGGACTCAATCCTGGGTCTCCAGGATCAGGCCCTGGGCTGAAGGCAGTGCCAAACCACTGAGCAACCTGGGCTGCCCGACCATAGAGTTTAGTGTCTATTTTTGGCTTCTCTATTCTGTTCCATTGAGTATGTGTCTGTTTTTGTGCCTGTACCATATTGTTTTGATGATCACAGCTTTGTAATACACCTTGGAACCCAACATTGAGATCCCACCAGCATTGGTTTTCTTTTTCAATACTCCTCTGGCTATATGGGGTCTTTTCTCATTTCATTCAAGTTTTGGGACTATTTGTTCCAGCTTTCTGAAAAATGCTGATGAGATTTTGACAGGAATTGCATTAAATGTGTAGATTGCTCTGGGTAGTATGGACATTTTAACAATACTTGTTCTTATAATCTATGAACATGCAGTGTCTTTCCATTTCTTTGTATCTTCCTCAATTTCTTTCATAAGTGTTCTGTAGTTTCTAGAGTACAGATCCTGGTTACGTTTATTCCTAGGTATCTTGTACATACTTTTGAAAACATTCCCATAATCAATATAAAAGACATTTTCATCATCCCCAAAGATTCCTGTTGTCCCCTTTTTTTCTTTTGTTCTGTTTTAATTATTTTTTATTTTAAATTCAATTTGACAATATATAGTCTGACACTCAGTCCTCATCACATCTATGCCCTCCTTAATGCCCATCACCCAGTTACCCCAACCCCCCACCTTTCAATGTACTGTTGGATCCAAATGGCTAGTATCTTGGTGAAAATTTCAGCACTCATATTCATCGGGGTTATTGGTCGGTAATTATCCTTTTTGGTGGGGTCTATGTTTTTATATAATAAATTTATTTTTTATTGTTGTTCAATTTACCAACATACAGAATAACACCCAGGGCTCATCCCGTCAAGTGCCCCCCTCACTGCCCGTCACCCATACACCCCCACCCCCTGCCCTCCTCCCCTTCCACCACCCCTAGTTCGTTTCCCAGAGTTAGGAGTCTTTATGTTCTGTCTCCCTTTCTGATATTTCCCACACATTTCCTCTCCCTTCCCTTATATTCCCTTTCACTATTATTTATATTCCCAAATGAATGAGAACATATAATGTTTGTCCTTCTCCAATTGACTTACCTCACTAGCATAATACCCTCCAGTTCCATCCACGTTGAAGCAAATGGTGGGTATTTGTCATTTCTAATGGCTGAGTAATATTCCATTGTATACATAAACCACATCTTCTTTATCCATTCATCTTTCAATGGAACCGAGGCTCCTTCCACAGTTTGGCTATTGTGGACATTGCTGCTATAAACACCAGGGTGAAGGTGTCCAGGCATTTCATTGCATCTGTATCTTTGGGGTAAATCCCCAACAGTACAATTGCTGGGTCGTAGGGCAGGTCTATTTTTAACTCTTTGAGGAACCTCCGCACAGTTTTCCAGAGTGGCTGGACCATTTCACATTCCCACCCACAGTGTAAGAGGGTTCCCTTTCCTTTGCATCCTCTCCAACATTTGTGGTTTCTTGCCTTGTTAATTTTCCCCATTCTCACTGGTGTGAGGTGGTATCTCACTGTGGTTTTGATTTGTATTTCCCTGATGGCAAGTGATGCAAAGCATTTTCTCATGTGCGTGTTGGCCATGTCTATGTCTTCCACTGTGAGATTTCTGTTCATGTCTTTTGCCCATTTTATGATTGGATTCTTTGTTTCTTTGTTGTTGAGTTTAATAAGTTAATTACAGATCTTGGAAACTATCCCTTTATCTGATATGTCATTTGCAAATATCTTCTCCCATTCTGTCGGTTGTCTTTTAGTTTTGTTGACTGTATCCTTTGCTGTGCAAAAGCTTCTTATCTTGATGAAGTCCCAATTGTTCATTTTTTGCTTTTGTTTATTTTGCCTTCGTGGATGTATCTTGCAAGAAGTTACTGTGGCTGAGTTCAAAAAGGGTCTGTGTTCTCCTCTAGGATTTTGATGGAATCTTGTCACATTTAGATCGTTCATCCATTTTGAGTTTCTCTTTGTGTATGGTGAAAGAGAGTGGTCTAGTTTCATTCTTCTGCATGTGGATGTCCAATTTTCCCAGCACCATTTATTGAAGAGACTGTCTTTCTACCAGTGGATAGTCTTTCCTCATTTATCGAATATTTGTTGACCATAAAGTTCAGGGTCCACTTCTGGATTCTCTATTCTGTTCCATTTATCTATGTGTCTGTTTTTGTGCCAGTACCACACTGTCTTGATGACCACAGCTTTGTAGTACAACCTGAAATCTGGCATTGTGATGCCCCCAGCTATGGTTTTCTTTTTTAATTCCCCTGGCTATTCGGGGTCTTTTCTGATTCCACACAAATCTTAAAATAATTTATTCTAACACTCTGAAGAAAGTCCATGGTATTTTGATAGGGATTGCATTAAACGTGTAAATTGCCCTGGGTAACAGTGACATTTTCACAATATCAATTCTGCCAATCCATGAGCATGGAATATTTTTCCATCTCTTTGTGTCTTCCTCAATTTCTTTCAGAAGTCGGGATCCCTGGGTGGCGCAGTGGTTTAGCGCCTGCCTTTGGCCCAGGGCGCGATCCTGGAGACCCGGGATCGAATCCCACGTCGGGCTCCCGGTGCATGGAGCCTGCTTCTCCCTCTGCCTGTGTCTCTGACTCTCTCTCTCTCTCTCTGTGTGACTATCATAAATAAAATAAAAATTAAAAAAAAATTTCTTTCAGAAGTGTTCTATAGTTTTTAGGGTATAGATACTTGACCTCTTTGGTTAAGTTTATTCCGAGGTATCTTATACTTTTGGGTGCAATTGTAAATGGGATTGACTCCTTAATTTCTCTTTCTTCAGTCTCATTGTTAGTGTATAGAAATGTCACTGACTTCTGGGCATTGATTTTGTTTCCTGTCACGCTGCCAAATTGTTGTATGAGTTCTAGCAATCTTGGGGTGGAGGCTTTTGTGTTTTCTATGTAGAGTACCATGTCATTGGTGAAGAGGGAGAGTCTGACAATTTGAATGCCTTTAATGTCTTTTTGTTGTCTGATTGCTGAAGCTAGGACTTCCAGTACTATGTTGAATAGCAGTGGTGAGTGTGGACATCCCTGTCTTGCTCCTGATCTTAGGGTAAAGTCTCTCAGTGCTTCCCCATTGAGAATGATATTTGCTGTGGGCTTTTACTAGATGGCTTTAAGATATTAAGGAATGTTCCCTCTATCCCTACACTCTGAAGAGTTTTGATCAGAAATGGATGCTGTATTTTGTCAAATGCTTTCTCTGCATCTAATGAGAGAATCATATGGTTCTTGGTTTTTCTCTTGCTGATATGATGAATCACATTGAGTGTTTTACGAGTGTTGAACCAGCCTTGTGGCCCATGAAGAAATCCTACTTGGTCATGATGAATAATTTTCTTAATGTACTGTTGGATCCTATTGGCTAGTATCTTGTTGAGAATTTTTCCATCCATGTTCATCAGGGATATTGGTCTGTAATTCTCCTTTTTGGTGGGGTCTTTGTCTGGTTTTGGAATTAAGGTGATGCTGGCCTCATAGAACGAATTTGGAAGTACTCCATCTCTGTCTATCTTTCCAAACAGCTTTAGGAGAATAGTTATGGTTTCTTCTTTAAACGTTTGATAGACTTCCCCAGGGAAGCCATCTGGCCCTGGACTTTTGTGTCTTGGGAGTTTTTTGATGACTGCTTCAATTTCCTCCCTGGTTATTGGCCTGTTCAGATTTTCTATTTCTTCCTGTTCTAGTTTTGGTAGTTTGTGGTTTCCCAGAAATGCCTCCATTTCTGCTTGATTGCCTAATTTATTGGTGTATAGCTGTTCATAATATGTTTTTAAAATCGTTTGTATTTCCTTGATGTTGGTAGTGATCTCTCCTTTCTCATTCATGATTTTAATAATTTGAGTCTTCTCTCTCTTCTTTTTAATAAGGCTGGCTAATGGTTTATCTATCTTATTAATTCTTTCAAAGAACCAACACCTGGTTTTCTTGATCTGTTCCACAGTTCTTCTGGTCTCGATTGTTGAGTTCTGCTCAAATCTTTATTAACTCTCTTCTTCTGCTGGGTGTAGGATCTATTTGCTGTTTTTTCTCTAGCTCCTTTATGTGTAAGGTTAGCTTTTGTACTTGGGTTCTTTCCAGTTTTTGAATGGATGTTGTATTGCGATGTATTTCCCCCCTCAGGACTGCTTTTGCTGCATCCCAAAGATATTGAACGGTTGTATCTTCATTCTCATTAGTTTCCATGAATCTTTTTAATTCTTCCTTAATTTCCTGGTTAACCCTTTCATCTTTTAGCAGGATGGTCCTTAACCTCCACGTGTTTGTGGTCCTTCCAAACTTCTTGTTGTGATTTAGTTCTAATTTCAAGGCATTATGGTCTGAGAATATGCAGGGGACGATCCCAATCTTTTGGCATCGGTTCAGACCCGATTTGTGTCCCAGTATGTGGTCTATTCTGAAGAAAGTTCCATGTGCACTTGAGAAGAATGTGTATTCAGTTAAGTTTGGATGTAAAGTTCTGTAGATATCTGTGAAATCCATCTGGTCCAGTGTATCATTTAAAGCTCTCATTTCTTTGGAGATGTTGTGTTTAGAAGACCTATCAAGTGTAGAAAGCACTAGATTGAAGTCACCAAGTATAAGTGTATTATTATCTAAGTATGTCTTAACTTTGGTTATTAATTGACTGATATATTTGGCAGCTCCCACATTCGGGGCATATATATTGAGGATTGTTAAGTCCTCTTGTTGGATAGATCCTTTAAGTATGATATAGTGTCCCTCTTCATCTCTCACTACAGTCTTCGGGGTAAATTTTAGTTTATCTGATATAAGGATGGCTACCCCTTCTTTGTTTTAAGGACCATTTGAATGATAAATGGTTCTCCAACCTTTTATTTTCAGGCTGTATGTGTCCTTCTGTCTAAAATGAGTCTCTTGGGATCCCTGGGTGGCCCAGCAGTTTGGCGCCTGCCTTTGGCCCAGGGCGCGATCCTGGAGACCCGGGATCGAATCCCACATCGGGCTCCCGGTGCATGGAGCCTGCTTCTCCCTCTGCCTGTGTCTCTGCCTCTCTCTCTCTCTCTCTCTCTGTGACTGTCATAAATAAAAAAAAATAAAAAAAATAAAATGAGTCTCTTGTAGACAGCAAATAGATGCGTCCTGCTTTTTTATCCAGTCTGAAAACCTGCACCTTTTGATGGGGTCATTAAGCCTGTTCACGTTCAGAGTTACTATTGAAAGATATGAGTTTAGTGTCATCATGATATCTATTCAGTCCCTGTTTTTGTGGATTGTTCCACTGGATTTCTTCTTAAAGGGGAATTTTGAGAGTCTCCCTTAAAAGTTCTTGCAGAGCTGGTTTGGAGGTCACATATTCTTTCAGTTCCTGCCTGTCTTGGAAGCTCTTTATCTCTCCTTCCATTCTGAATGAGAGCCTTGCTGGATAAAGTCTTCTTGGTTGCATGTTTTTCTCATTTAGGACCCTGAATGTATCCTGCCAGCCCTTTCTGTCCTGCCAGGTCTCTGTGGAGAGGTCTGCTGTTACCCTAATACTCTTCCCCATAAAAGTCAGGGATTTCTTGTCTCTTGCTGCTTTAAGGATCTTCTCTTTATATTTGGAATTTGCAAGCTTTACTATTAAATGTTGAGATGTTGAACGGTTTTTATTGATTTTAGGGGGGATCTCTCTATTTCCTGGATCTGAATGCCTGTTTCCCTTCCCAGATTAGGAAAGTTTTCAGCTATGATTTGTTCAAATACATATTCTGGACCTCTGTCCCTTTTGGCGCCCTTGGAAACCCAAATTAAACGCAGCTTTTCTTCCTCAGGCTGTCATTTATTTCCCTAAATCTATCCTTATGGTCTTTTAATTTTTTTTATTTATGATAGTCACAGAGAGAGAGAGAGAGAGAGAGAGAGAGAGAGGCAGAGACACAGGCAGAGGGAGAAGCAGGCTCCATGCACCGGGAGCCCGATGTGGGATTCAATTCCGGGTGTCCAGGATCGTGCCCTGGGCCAAAGGCAGGCGCCAAACCGCTGTGCCACCCAGGGATCCCCCTCATGGTCTTTTAATTGTTTGTCTATTTTTTCTCAGTTTTCCTCTTTGCCATCTACTTTTCTTCTATGTCACTCACTCATTCTTCCACCTCGTAAACCCTCGTCGTTAGGACTTCTAGTTTGGATTGCATCTCATTCAATTGATTTTTAATTTCTGCCTGATTAGATCTAAATTCTGCAGTCATGAAGTCTCTTGAGTCCTTTATGCTTTTTTCTAGAGCCACCAGTAGCTGTATAATAGTGCTTCTGAATTGGCTTTCTGACATTGAATTGTAATCCAGATTTTGTAACTCTGTGGGAGAGAGGACTGTTTCTGATTCTTTCTTTTGAAGTGAGGGTTTCCTTCTAGTCATTTTGCTCAGTGCAGAGTGGCCAAAACCAAGTTGTATTGGGAAAAGGAGAAAAAGAGAGGTTAGAAAGAAGGAAAGAAAAGAGAAAAAGAAAAAAGGAAGAATAAAGAAAAAAAAGAAGAAAAAAAGGTTGGGGAAGCAAACAGAAATCAAAAAGAAAAGAAAAACACGGGGGAATACCTTCTGATTCTGTATACTTTAAGTCCCTTGACTTCCCCTGGAACTTGTCAGTCTAGCTGGTCTTCTGGGGGAGGGGGCTGTTGTGCTGATTTTCAGGTGTTAGCACTTGGGGGAGTTGCTCTGCCCCCTGCCTGGTGCAGGGCTCAGTGGGGTTGTTTACCCCGTGAGGCCCCAGGAGGAACAACTACAGTGGCGGCGGCCATCTCTGGAACCCTGGATTCAGCTCCCGCAGAACTACAGAGCTCTCAGTCTGCAGGGGCCTGGATGCTCCGGGGGCGAGGCCGCTGATCTGCTCAGCTCGGGGCAGGAGCGTCCTTGCTGTCCTGGGCCCTCCTGGCCCCTGCCTGTCCCAGGGGGAGGTCGGATCCTGGGCTGTGTCCCTGGCGCCCTGTGCTCCCGGGCCTGGGCTATTGGATTCGTGCTCCCGGCCTGGCAGCCCCCTCTCCGCAGAGCCGCCGCCTGAGCCCCTCCGAGCTGCTCCCGGGTCAAGCCGGGCACACGCTGCAGCCCTTTAGGGAGCTTGGCACACCCTCCCTGGGTCGCAGGTGTCTGTTAGTGTCCCTGGGAGCCTAAGGGAATCCCCGCCCTCCCGCAGTCCTGCTCTTACTCCCTGTGAGCCCCTTTCCCCCGGGAAGATTGTGAAGCTCCTGCTTCTCCGGGACGGGGCTCTCCTGTCCTGGGGACACTCGCCCTGGCCTTAGCCAGGCTCCTCGCGGGGCCCTTCCTCCTTGGATGCCTTTTGTTTCTTTATTTCTTTTTCCCCGTCTTCCAAACTTGATAGAAGCGTGATCTCTTCTCACTGTAGCATTCCAGCTGTTCTCTCTTTAAATCTCAGGCCGAATTCGTAGATTTTCAGGATGATTTGAAGGTTATCTAGGTAATTTGGTGGGGACAGGTTACTTGGGGGACCCTACTCTTCCGCCATCTTGCCCCTCCCTCATTCATGATTTTATTAATTTGGGACATTTTTCTTCTCTTTTTGATAAGTCTGACCAGGGGTTTATCAGTCTTATTAATTTGATCTCCTGACCTTGCTGGTAATTCACAGTTTATGGCAACACCAAGCTGAAAGCCCATGCCTAGGCTCCCTGATTACAACCAGCTTCCCTGCTCCAATGCTTGGGGACTCTGTAACACTCAGGCACCCTGTTCTTTCTGTGACCCCGGGAATCCTGAGACCACACTGTCCCACATAGGATTTTGCCCCACTGTGCCAGCTAAGCACCTTTCAGGTGGGAACATTCCTCATCAGAGCAGCTTCTGAAAGTTCTGATTTTGCACTCCACTGCTGTATCACTTACTGGTAGCTGGAATATGGAGGATCCCTTCCCCCCCCTCAGTTTATCTTCCAATATATCCCCTCATTCACTTCTCCGCACCTCGTACTTTGCAAAAAGTGGTCACTTTTCTATTTGTAGAATTGCAGTAATTCTTTTCTTAGATAACAGCTTGAGTTCACAAGTGTTCAAAATGATTTGAAAGCTATCTATCTGACTTTAAGTGATCGGATGAAACGAGGGTCCCTTACTCTTCCACCATCTTCCCTCCTCTGTCCCAAGTAGTTTTAATGGTGAGAAAATATCCAAATTCCCTCTCCCTCTCTCATGGGAGGTTTCTACCGTTGCTGCTGTTTGATATATCCATTAAAAATAATAATAATGAGTGGTCTCTATTGGCATGAACCAACCCCAGGAGGTAACTGGGAAACAAATCAGTTTGCATGCCCCAAAGTGCTCTCATATCTGGACACTGATTTGTCTCAAAGGTAGAATATAAGGGTGGGGAGTACTGTGGGATTAAAGAAGAATTCAAATAGTAGTACCCTCGGGTCTAGGGGTAACCTGAGGCCTCGCTCACCATTGGACCCCAGCCATGTCAATCATTCCTTCTCAGCAAATCAGCTTAGAGCTCATGGTGGAGGAAGTGGCCTTTTGTTGACTCCTCCAAGTTCCACCTCTCGTCTTCAGGCCAATGGAATCCTTCGTGCCTTGTCCACAACCACCTCAGGCGCCATCTTCTTCGAGGGCTCCTTGGGGTGCCCCTCTGTGCCTGCTGTGACAGGGCTTCCACAGGCACCTTCATGGACTGTTGGGCCCTCTGAAGCCATCCTCTCTGCCGCCCCCACAGCCTCCTGACAGGTGCTTCTGCCAACAACCTCCCCTTGGGGGAAGTCACTTCAACAGGTGCCATCTTCGCCGCAGTTATCGCTGCGGCCTGATCACAGCTCCAGTTGAGGCACAGACCTGCGGGCCCCTCCTGCCATGTCTGCCACAGAGGATCCAAGTCTGATGCCAGGTGGCCAGGACCCCAGGCCCCTCAGGGTCCCACTGTCACCTTCAGAAGGGGTGGATGGAGTCAGGGAGAGTGCAGCCTTCCTAGCTTCTGAAGGGCTTTCCCGAGCCCTTCTTGAAAAGGAGGGTGGGCGGGACGCTGCCCAAGCCGCAGAAAAGATCTGGGATGTAGAGATGCTAGAAGAGGAGCATGAGGGGGAAGTGGAGGAGGAAGAGGAAGAAGAGGAGTTTGATTTCGAGTTCGGGGACCAGGAAGTCGATGAGTACCAGTCGCCAGATTTCGAGTATGAGTTTGGGAATGAGGAGGAGTCTGAGTCAGAAGAGGGCGAGGCCAACGAGGAAAAGAATGAGGAGGAAGAGGAAGTGATTGAGCAAGAGGAAGGCAACAGCCAAGGCCAAGAGCATGCAGAAATTGCTGCGGGGCCTCCTGAGGCCCCCATGACTCGATTTTGGTCCCTCTTCAGGGTTTTGATTCATTCCCTGCTACACCGTATCCATGATAATGACCATGTCCTGGTCCAGCCCCACACATGCTGCATGGTGATCAGCTGCCACTCCTGGGAGGCCCAGGACTGTGGAGAGGGACCGGTGCCTCCAGATGTGGAAGAGCCAGGAAGAGTCCTGGATCAGGAGCACCCGAGAGAGGAAGCAGAAGTCTGGGTGGGCGAATACCAGGCAGAGGGCTCCCCACCCTGAGGGCGACAGGCACCAACAGAGGGCCCTGCATCCCAAAAGGCAGAGGAACCTGCAGCAGAGGCCCTGGGAGATGCCTCTGAGTCCTAGGAAGATGGGGACTGTGTATCCTTCAAGTTCCAAGATGGTGAGTGGCGGCCAAGTCCTCAGGACCTTGAAGCCCCCACTGGGGCACCCAGCTTAAAGGCAGGCAGTACTCAGCACTTGCTTTTAGCCATTAAGCAGCAGGTGAAAGCTCTCAAAAACCTTCAGGCCCAGTATGCCCAAGTAGAAGCTCAATTCTACAGAGATTTTCACGATCTAGAGAAAAAGTATGCTGCGTTCTACCAACCTCTGTTTGATAAGAGATCTGAGATCATCAATGCAATCCATGAGCCCACAGAAGGTGAATGTCAGTGGCAAGTAGGTGTTCATGAAGGCACATGTGGAGATATGGAAAGAGAGCCTGTGGGAGAAGGGCACACAAATGGCATACCTCACTTTTGGTTGACGGCTTTTTAAAACGTGAAGATCCTCAGCAGGATGATCCAAAAAAGTGATGAGCTTGTACTAGAGCACCTGGAAGATGTAAAAATTAAAATTTCAGGATTCGAGGAACCAATGAGCTTCACCATAGAATTCATCTTCAAGTCAAATGAATACTTTTTCAACAAAGTCCTGACGAAAACCTACCAACTGCGATCAGACCCAGGTGATTCTGATCCCTTCTTCTCCAAAGGGCCAGAAATTATCAGTAGCACAGGGTGTAAGATCTACTGGAAAGAGGGGAAAGATGTCACCATGAAAACTAGCAAGCTGCAGAGAGGTGAGGTCCGCAGAAGTTTTGCATCCACCACCAGGAAGATGCCTGGCTCTTCTTTCTTTTTTTTTTTTTTTCTGGCTCTTCTTTCTTCACCTACTTCTATCCTCCTGATTCTCCTGAGGTCAGAGAGATGGATGTTGCCACCGATTATAAATTGGGCTATTTTTTCCATGAAGTTCTGGTCCAGAAGTCTGTGTTATTCTTCACTAATGAAGCCAGAGATTATAACTATGAAAGTGCTGACGATGATGCCCGAGAAGCTGGAAGTGAGGAAAAGAAAGAAGTGATCAGAAATGAAAAACCTGACAAAAGGGCTGGAAAAGATCTGGACCCAGAAGAGAGCAGTTGCTAAGAACCCAGGTATGTGTGTGTAGTTTTGTGTATCACCCAGCCATGCCTGACATACATCAGTTGTGCTTCTAAACGTTCTCAGTAAACCACAAGATCTATGTCTAAAACGTAGTTCGGTGAGCCAGTGTAATGTTAATGATGTCTATTTGTATAGAATGCAGCATATTCTGAAATGTACTTCATTCACAGCTACAAGTCCTTCCAGTTACAGCTGTAAGTCTTCTACAGGTGGGAAATGTGTCTGCCCTGGTAGCAGAGACCAATGTTTCTTTAGAACATGGTTACCAGAACAGGTGGCTAAAGCAGCCTATATGAACACTAGCTGCGCCTTCATCATTTAGTTATAGTAATGTGACCTCCTATATGAAGTAGAGATAATTCCTTTGAGAATGTGACTACTTACACAGGTATCATAAGAATTGTGTGTAGGACCACATTTAATGAGTGATGCCTAGCCATTTGTTCAGTTATAATTTTTATATTTCAGGGGACAGTGAAAAGAAAGAAAATAGTCCTGGCAAGATTACTGTTTATCACTGGATTGGTACACAAGTTGATCTATGTCCAACATATTTTGTCCTTTCCTTTAAATTTCTCCTTTCCCAGATGTTGGAACTTGGATTCTGGGAGGTAAACAAGTATACTTTATGGATAGAGTACAGGCTTTTAAAATCAAAGAAATGGCTAAATACAGAATGTTTCCTCAAAACAAAATGAATAAGCCTTTTTGGTGTTTGGCAAATAACAGATGAGGTTGACATGTCACAGAATTGAAGACATTAGATTATGCAAGAGCGCCCTGATACCCAGGGTTCTGGGTTACAAGAGGAAAACATGATTTCTCCTGTTAGCTCAGAAGTACATAGGATTGCCTATTCTTAGACTAAGAAAGTCACTGTTGCATGTTAGTCAAGTTCAATTTTTAATTGTATCTTATTTCATCTACAGTTCGGAGGCATAGAAGACATGAATGAAGAAAGCAACAATGTGTTTGTTCTTCATGGAATCAAGATTTTCCAATTTTCACTTGTCCATGAAATTTTATCACCATTCATTTTATTCCAATGTCTTCAGATATTCCAGAATTATGACAGCAGTTGTTCACATTAAAAATAAATGTTTGTTTAAAATGAATAATTCGCAGATTTTTTAGATATATAGCACCAACTCAGATCTATCTTTGTATCTTTTTGTTTGGGCCCACCTGACTATTACTGAAAGGAACTACTTTCAACAATTTGGTTGTTTTAGGTTCTTTTATATATCCTACAATTAATTAAAAACTTATAAACAACTTATATAAAGGATGTTGTCCCTACTGCATTCTTTTAAAGTTATCTGATGGATGACCTACCTTACCTGGAGACCAGTGGTGCTGGGTTGTACTGCACTGATGTGGACCGGTGGCAGCAGCATCACCTGGGAACTTGTCAGAAATGCAAATTCTCAGGCCTCACTCAGGCCTCAATTGGTAATTCTGATGCTGGGCCACAGTCATAGTTTTAGAAGTCCCCCAGGTGATTCTGAATCTCAATGATGTTTGTGAACCACTCATTTCAAGCAATGAATGCATCTATGGTAGGAACAGCATTAATTCAGTGATGTGAGGTTGGTTCAGGTAGACTGTAAGGTCTGAGCTGGGAATGAGAATGGAATTCTCAAAGACCTGGGACACAGAGAACGACATTTTAGAAGGACAAACATTAGATGATGGCAGTGCAAAATAATGCATAAGGGAACAAGTTCATTGCAGAAATGCACAAACACTATGACACCATGTATATGAACTTTCAAAACATGCAAAATAAACATTTAGATTATGGATACATATATATGTAGTAAAAAGTGATGGAGCAATGCACAAATATGTAGCATGCAGAAAGGCATGTAGTGGAACAATAAAGATCTTTTTTAGGATACTGGTTATGTCTTGTGTAGATGGCTAGAGGATAATTAAATTGGGGATAGGATATCTTAGTTTTCTACTTCTGCCATAACAAATTACATAAAATAGTTGGTATAAAACAGAAATTTATACCCTCACACTCTGGGGGCTGACACTGGCAGTTCTCTGTTTCTGGAATTCTGTTTTCAGGTAAAATCAGGTTGAGGACACAGCCACATTTCCTTTGAAGGTCAAGGAGAGAATATTCCTTGCCTCTTCCAGATTCTGGTGACTCCTGGAATTCTTTGGCTTGTGGCAGCATAACTCCAATATCTGCCTCCGTTTTCATATGACCTTCCCTGTGTGTCTGTGACTTAATTTTCCTTCTCTTTTATCTTACAGTCATATTAGTCATTGAGTTTAGGCTCACCCTCCAGTTCCATCCATGTCAAAGCAAATGGTGGTTATTTGTCCTCTCTGATGGCTGAGCAATATTCCACTGTCTATATATACCACATCTTCTTTATCCATTCCTCTGTTGAAGGACATCAAGGCACCTTCCACAGTTTGTTGTGGACATTGCTGCTATGAACATTGAGGTATAGGTGTCCTAGGGTTTCACTGCATCAGTATCTTTGGGGTAAACACCCAGCAGTGCAATTGCTGGGTCGTAGGGTAGCTCTATTTTTAACTTCTTGAGGAACCTCCACACTGTTTTCCAGAGTGGCTGTACCAGTTCACATTCCCACCAACAGTGCAAGAGGGTTCCCCTTTCTCCACACCTTCTCCAAGATTTGTTGTTTCCTGTCTTGTTAACTTTAGCCATTCTCACCAGTGTGATGTGGAATCTCATTGTGGTTTGGATTTGTATTTCCCTGATAGCAAGTGACATGGAGCATTTTTTCATGTGTCTGTTGGCCATTTGCATGTCTTATTTGGAGAAATGTCTGTCCATGTCTTCTGGCCATTTCATGACTGGATTGTTTATTTTTGGGCATGGAGTTTGAGAAGTTCTTTATAGATCTTGGATACTAGCTCTTTATCTGATATTTCATTTGCAAATATCCTCTCCCATTCCATAGGTTGTCTTTTACTTTGTTGACTGTTTCCTTTGCTGTGCAGAAGACTTTATCTTGATGAAGTCCCAATAGCAATTTGTGCCTTATCCAGTAAATGGTGAAGTTTACCAGCTGAGTCTGGTCAGAGAAAGAGACAATCAAAGGGAGCCTTGCAAAAACAGTCAACCTAGGATGATTGCAGGCATATAAAATCCTGTGCTTTGTTCTCTGGGGTGGAAAATCAGAGGTTTCACACTTTAGAGGAGGGGTAATAGGCTTTGCCCAAGTAATCCAACCAGTCTTTAAACAAATAAAAAAGCAAAGAACAATAACAAGCACCAGAGGGGGAACCAGTAGCAGAATAGCTACAATTATCATCTCAAATGCACAGTTTTCCACAAAAAATTAAGAGATGTGCAAAGAAACAGGGAAGTCTGACCCCAGTTTTGATTTACTGCTTTCCACCTCACTGGTAAGAAAGAGATGCTCCACCCTAAATGGGATGGGATGGCCAAACACAAGACAGATGAAATAAAACAGAAGTTTATTAATCAGTTGTACAGTTCCAAAGGAAATCATGGCAGTCTACCCAAGGCCACTTGAGAGTTGTACTTGGAAACAGAGTGAATAAGCAGGGGCTGAGGAGGAAAGGCTTTGTAGAAACAAGAGGTTAATGTGACCCTTAATTTTATGGGAGGATGTGATTGGTTTGAATAGTTTTGCAATCTGACAAGGAAGTGAAAAATATTAGGCTGAGGATTGGGTGGAGTATAGCGATCTGGCTCTTAGGGGACCTGTCTGTCTAGACAGGTCTTCCCACTGGCTGGGGGGCAATATTGGGTAATAGCAGAAGGACACACAGCTAGGCTTTTGAGTCCACATGTCAAAGTAGCACATGGATTTTTAAGCCTTCCAATATAGACCTAAACAGTGGGAAAAAACTCATCAAAAGGAACTGCCTGGCTTTCCCTGTGGATCCCTGCTTGTGAAGGACTGCAGATCAGTAAGTGAGAAATTGTGAATTGTTGAAGTGGCTGCTGCAGGCTAAGTAGGAAAGACAACAAAGATTGTGCAGTCAGGACTGTCATAGGAGCCTGAGGGTATATTTCTAGCATCAGAGTGTTACATGAAGCACTCATAAAAGATGAGGCCGGGGGGTCCCTGGGTGGCTCAGTTGTTGGGTGTCTGCCTTTAGCTCAGGTTCTGATCCTGGGGTCCTGGGATTGAGTCCCACATTGAGTTCCCCACAGGGAGCCTGCTTCTCCCTGTGCCTATGTCTCTACCTTTCTCTCTGTGTCTCTCATGAATAGATAAATAAAAATCTTAAAAAAAAGTGAGGCCAAGAGAAAGAAAGCTTCTTAGCAATCAAACTAAATCCAAGCACAATGTCTTACCAGAGCAAAAAGGAAATATTCAGATTTTATGAAAGCCTGCATTCAGGAGGAGTAAATCCACCAAAGAATGAAACTGGATTGTTGACATCAATTTATTAAATTATAGGAAGTATAAACACAAAAGAGAAATCCATGAAACAAAGTAGAATTGGACTTGATATAGATATTACTTTGATCACATCAATACCAAGAGCAGAAGAAAGTCTAACAAGTATCTAGAAAGCTGGTGGTTATGAAATGACAAATCAGTATGTAAAGCAAAATGGAAAATAGAACATAATCTTCCCTCTGGCAATCTCTGGTGGACTATGTTATTGGGTCTGTATTTTCTCATGTCTTCCACTTTTTTTAACATTGAATAACTGACACATCAGACCTAGATTCTCCAGGACAAGCTGTAAAACTGAAGAGACGGTAAAACCACTTGATATGGCACAAGTGGGTGAGACCGCTTCTGGTAATGCTGAATCAACTAATGGAGCAGTTAATTCAAATCAAGCAGTTCAAGTGAGGCAACTGATAATGGTTTAGAAGAAGAGGAAGAAACAGTTCTTTGGGATATCTCACCCTTTAAGCACCAGTAATTCTAGATAGCAGTTATTCATCAGGTCATGCAGAGGCCACCTATGAGTCAGACTAGAAAGTATTTGACCTTTATTATGTCATGAAATATGCTCTGCTACTAACAGAAGAACAACTAAATCGTAAATCTGCTTTTCTCCTGAATGAAAGGAGCACACCAGAATTCTGCCTAATTTTAGACCTGTATAAAACACTACATGCACTGTAGTCTAAATGACCTTGGAGATGTTGACCTTACTTTCCAGTCATTTGCAAGATATCCTTGATCAGATTTTGGTTAGTTTAAGACTATGCTTCCAGGAATCCTGAAAATCAGTTTATCTCAAAATATGAGGTTGTTCTTTTTATTATTCCTCAGACAGCATTAGCAATACCACCTAAAAGTGTTAGACCCTAAAAGGCAATTGCTCAGGCACTAACCTTTCTGTGAACATTATTTTAATTTATAAGGAACATATACAAAGTATTTACCCTCAGAAGACATCTTTCAAAATTGTAATTGTTGACAAACTACCACAAGCCTTTACATATCAGCTTTTCAATGGAATTGTTACAAAAAGCAGGCTTGTAGTTAATATATTACAATATACTCCTAAAAGTGATTCCTTTTTTGTAGAAGCTTGTAGTCTTGAATGGAGATTTTCGACCTCACATCAGAGGAAAATTTTGCTTGCATGATTTGCTGTCTTCAGATTAAATACAAAGACTTGTCAAATCGCTTAAGGGAGAGAGAATACAGGGCCCTATTGGATGAAGGCAAAACATTGTTATTACTATTGAAATTTTTCATTTTTAGCAAATCTTGCATTTCTTAATTGTGGTGTTCAGTGATAATCAATGGTTACAGAAAGAGACTTTATCTCAGATTCAATACATAGAGAGGCTGAGGCAAAATGTCCTTGGAATTCATGCAACTCTGAAATTTTTTACATACAGAACATATGTAGTTTACATAGAATTATGCTTCTGCCACAAGTACTTTTGACCTGTAGTCATAAAAGATTTTATAATAAAAAAAGATGAAAATGGACTTGTATTTCTCTCACCATTTGGTGTTCTCAGTGGATTCAAAGCCATTTTTCTGTTACTTTAAGATTATCATCTTAATAGAAATTGCCAGTAAAAGTTGTTTTATTTTTCCTGTTAGGGTTTATAACTCTTTTTACATTTATTGACCTGTGTCAGAATTTCATTATGTATTTTAGCTGAAGCACTTCATAGCCTTTTTTAAATGGTCAATTTTGCTTTTTACAATACACTTGAATGCCATTTGCCTACTTGTTCTGCCTGCCTGCATATTGTGTATTTGTTTTAAAATTCTCTCTAATTTCAGTCCAAGTTTCACTTAGAAAGATGCGCATTTACACTTTGTTTCCTAAATATTTCACTGTAGTTGAAATCTTTTCAGAAATGAAGACATCGAGTAGATAAGAATATATAAATGACTAATACTCATAAGATGTAAACCATTGTGATGGCATATGTCCCAAATGGTAATATCTTCCAACAGCACACAGATTTAATGGATGAAGGTATGCCTCGGACATCAGGAATCTTCAAGGAGAGTGAATTCAGCCACCTTTTGCATTTAATTTGATTGCTGCTCCCTTTAGCTTTCTCCAG
Source organism: Canis lupus familiaris (assembly GCF_011100685.1). NCBI lineage: Eukaryota > Metazoa > Chordata > Mammalia > Carnivora > Canidae > Canis > Canis lupus. The sequence goes on from NC_049260.1 coordinate 80,206,446, forward strand.
GAATGAAGCATTCAGCACAGTGACTCAATATTTTCACTTAATTTGCATGGGCTGAGTACCTCTGTTATGTTCTCAGTGGTAATCTAGTTAAAGCTCTGTGCATCAGTTCTGGTTATAACTTATTCTATACATAATCTTGTGGCATAGCACACATTCGAGCCATAAACATACTTAATATGCTTTTACAGTGGTTTTCTCTGTGACAAGAAAGTGGTCTTTAAGGCTCAGTTCTCTGGTAGAGCTACCATAAGTGATTGATACTTTTATAGTAATTTTTATTCTGCTTTTAGTGAGTTTTTATTTGAAACTCAAATGTGTAATATGTAATAGAATGTTTTCCTATTAACTGAGTTAACTTGCCATAAGCTCAGTCTGCTTTCCTATAATGGGTGCCACAGACTCAGACTGCTTTTCTTTAGAGTGTCAAAGAAAAAATCTTTTTTCTAGAGAGAAGTTTGATATTTTCTATGCTTGTTAAGAAAGTATAGTATTAGAAATTAAGAGTGGACAAGTGGAAGTTGAATATTTCAACTAGTTATTATTTATATTAATTGCTTACTAATAAAACTTGTACTTTTTACATATTAGATGCAGCTTTGTTATCAAATGAATCCTAAAACAAGGAGAACATTTAACTTTGAATTATTTATTTTAAAACCACTAGTTATAGCAATTATCAGTATGTTAAGATTTTCACATTTCATCAGATTGAGCATTTTCTCACTATATTACCTGTTGTGTATGTAGTCAGCATGTTTACTAAAGTATAAAAATTAGCAATTTTAGGATGCCTGGGTGGCTCAGTGGTTAAGTATCTGACTTTGGCTCAGGGTGTGATCTCAGAGTCTTGGTATCGAGTTCCGCATCTGGCTGCTTCTCTGTCTCTCATGAATAAATAAATAAAATCTTTTTTTTAAAAATTAGCAACTTCAGCAAGCTTATTTTGAAGAAATTTCTTATTTAAAAAATAATTATGGCAGATTTTCTTCAAAAATAATTGAAATCATTTGCAATTCAGAATGCCATTTTTAAATTTACATCAAGGTATTTTGCTTATAGGAAATATTACAGATTTATTTTAATGATAATCATTGATATGTACTTTTGTTAAGATATCTAGCCATCTTTATGTTTTTAGTCTCCATCTTTCCTGAAGAAAAAAAAAATTCATAGTTTCAAATAAAGGGACTGCTTGTGAGACTGACCTGATGCCATATTTAACAAATAGTTATCACAAATTAACCACTGTATGTTCAAAAACTAAAAGATCCACTATTTTTTAAAGATTTTATTTATTTATTCATGAGAGACACAGAGAGAGAGAGAGAGAGGCAGAGACACAGGCAGAGAGAGAAGCAAGCTCCACGCAGGGAGCCCGACCTGGGACTCGATCCTGAGTCCAGAATCAGGCCCTGGCCTGAAGGCGGCGCTAAACCGCTGAGCCACCCAGGCTGCCCAGGAACCACTATTAAAGTACACACAAAAGTATGATGACAATGCCTCATCCAAAAAAAGATTGTTGGGGCACCTGGGTGGCTGTCAGTTAAGGGTCTGCCTTTGGCTCAGGTCATGATCCTAGGGTCCTGGGATCAAGCCCTGCATTGGGCTCCCTGCTCAGTGGGGAGCCTGCTTCTCTCACTCCTCTGTGCTTGTGCCCTCTGTCATAAATAATAAATAAATAAAATAAATAAATAAATAATAGATAGATAGATAGATAGATAGATAGATAGATAGATAGATAGCAGAACAACTCCACAATTAAAGGTAGAGAAAGCCACATGGAAAGGGTAGGAAGGGATGAGACAAGTTGATGGAGCTAAATAGTCCCATGGGACTGTCCTTAGGAGGGAGGAATGCTGCAGGCATGGAGAGGGGAGAGAAACATATATCACACTGAGTAGCATAACACAGAAAAGATGAATCCCATAACATCTGCCTTTAAAAAAACAGAGAGGTTACATTTTATGAGTTCTTACAACTGGTGAGCCTTAAAACCTGGAATTTTAAAAACCAAAGGGCTCAAGTCTAAGAGAGCCAGCAGGGTGATAAGAAATTGACTCCCTGCCCTCTAAAATATACCACAATAAACAGCTCATGGAGATAAAGTATAGAAGTAACACTTTGAAAAATGCCTAGGCATATGTGAGGGAAAGTTGTTCACTCATCTCACAACAGATACTGGAGGGACAGAGATCCTTGGCAGACGCCTCCATGAACAGAGAAGCTGGCAGCACATTTTGCTCCCCTTGTCCCCACCATAAACACATGGCCATCTGTGGGAAACCGCATAGTGCCAAGAAGCCTGCCCCATATCTTGCTAATGCTTCTGCCTTGCCCCCCACCTCATGAATATTTCATTGAATAGCTTAAACCTTCCAAAATCTGGGGATGGAAACAGAAATCCAGATCTATGAGGTATAGAGATTCCCCAACAAAACCAACCGAAATTAATCCACACCCAGGCACATGGTAATTAAAATGGCAAAAAGTAGAGATAAAGAGAACATTTTAAAAGCAGCAATAAAAGAGAAGACAGTTATATACAAAGGAAACCTTATAAGGCTACCAGTGGATGTCTCTGCAGAAACTTTGAAGGCCAGAATAAAGAGGCATGGTATATTCAAAGTGCTGAAATGAAAATAAATCTTTAACCAAGAATACTATATGCAGCAAGGCTATGAATCAGAATAGAAGGAAAGAAAAAGAATTTCCCATACACACAAAAGTTAAAGTAACATTTGAGCACTAAAGCATCCCTTCAGGAAATGCTGAAGGGGACTCTGAGTGTAAAGGACAGAGCATAACTGAGTATGAAAAGTAGAAAGCACAAAAGCAATAAAAATAGTATGTTTGTAAAAATCAGTCAAGGGACTCACAAAATAAAAGGATATTAAGTATGATACCATATACTTAAAATGTGGGGAGGGGAAAGATTTGGTTCAAGCCAGCTTAATATAGACTGCTATATGCAGAAGAGTTTTCATACAAATCTGGTAACCACAATTTAAAGCCCGTAATATATATGCAAAAAATAAAGAGAAAGAAATCCATGTATACCACTAAAGAAAGCCACCTATTCATGAGAGAAGAGGATTTGAGGAAAGGAAAAGAGAATTACAAAAGCAACCACAAAAAAGTAACAAAACAGAAATAAATACATACCTATCATAATTACCTTGAATGCAAATGTACTGAACACTCCAATCACAAGACATAGGGTGACAGAATGAAAGAAAACAAGACCCATCTATATGCTGTCTACAAGAGGCTCGTTTCAGACCTAAAGATACATGCAGTTTGAAAGTGTAGGGACAGAGAAGCCATTTATCATGCAAATGAATATGAAAAGAAAGCCAGAGTCGCAATATGCATATCAGACAAAATATATTTTAAAACAAACAAAAACTATAACAAGAGACAAAGGACACTATATAAACATAAACAGAACCCTCCAAAAAGAGGATATAACAATTGTAAATATTTATGCACCTAACATAGGAGCATACAAATACATAAAGCAGTTAATAACAAATGTAAAGGAGCTAACTGGTAGTAATGCAAAAATATTAGGGAACTTTAACACCCCACTTACATTGATGGACAAATCATCCATACAGAAAATCAACAAGGAGATATTGGATTTAGGGACACCTGTGGGTGGCCCAGAGGTTGAGCATCTGCCTTCAGCTCAAGAAGTGATCCTGGAGTCCTGGGATCAAGTCCCACATTAGGTTCCCTGCATGAAGCCTGCTTCTCCCTCTGTCTGTGTCTCTGCCTCTCTCTCTGTGTGTGTGTGTGTGTGTGTGTCTCATGAATAAATAAATAAGATCTTAAAAAAAAAGAAATAGGGCAGCCTCGGGGGCTCAGCTGTTTAGTGCTGCCTTCAGCCCGGGGCGTGATCCTGGAAGCCCGGGATCGAGTCCTACGTCAGGCTCCCTGCATGGAGCCTGCTTCTCCCTCTGCCTGCGTCTCTCTCTCTCTCTCTCTCTCTCTCTCTCTCTCTCTCATGAATAAATAAATAAATAAAAATCTTAAAAAAAGAGAAAGAGATATTGGAGTTGAGTGACACCTTGGACCAGATGGATCTAACAGATATATTCAGAACATTCCATCCTAAAACACCAGAATATACATTCTGCTCAAGCACACACAAAATATTCTCCAGGATGTATCACATACTAGGCAGCAGTCAAATCTCAACAAATTCACAAAAATCAAAGTCATACCATACATCTTTTATGGCTACGACATCATGAAATTAGAAATCAACCACAAGAAAAAATCTGGAAAGAGCACAAATACATGGAGGTTAAATAACATGCTAATAAATAATGAATGGGTCAACCAAGAAATCAGAGAAAATTTCTTAAAAAATACATGGAGACAAATGAAAATGAAAACACAATGTTCCAAAATCTTTGAGATGCAGCAAAAGCTTTCCTAAAAGGGAATTTTAGAGGCCTAATATATGAAATAAGAAAAATCTCAAATTTATAAAGTTAAAAATTGGACTACCCTATGATCCAATAATCACACTACTGGGAGTTTGCACAAAGAATTTGAAAACACTAATTCAAAAGGGTATATGCACCCCTCTGTTTACTGCAGCTTTATCTACAACAGCCAAATTATGGAAACAGCCCAAGTGTCCATGGATAGATGAATGGATAAAGAAGTTGTGGTATATATTTACAATGGAATATTATCCAGCCATCATAAAAAATGACACCTTGCCATTTGCAACAACATAGATGGAACTAGAGAGTATAATGCTAAGCAAAATAAATCAATCAGAGAAAGACAAATACCATATGATTTCACTCATTTGTGGAATTTAAGAAATAAAACAAATGAACCAATGCAAAAGAGAGAGAGAGAGAGACAGAGAGACAGAGACAGAGAGAGAGACAGAGACAGAGAGAGAAACCAAAACAAACTAGTAACTTTAGAGAACAAATGGATGGTTACCAGGGAGAAGGTGGGAAGGGAATGGGTGAAATAGGTGAAGGGCATTAAAGAGTGCACTTATCTTGATAAGCATAGAGTAATATATAAAATTGTTAAATCATATACATCCAAAACTAATTTAGCTTTGTATGTTAACTATACTGGAATTAAAAAGAGAAACTCACGTGTGATTTTTAAGGCCTGACTATAGGCAATTACAAAGGTTTCCATGGCAGACCTCATAAGAGATTCCTGCTCTTCCCAAACCAGACTTGTACAGCTAATGAACTGAAGTCTCTAAAGGGAGTTGTCAAGAAATCAGGCTCTCCTGGCTTGCTATGCTCTTACATGGGGCTGCATTCCTAGCTCAGGTGCCTCCATTTGGAGGCCTCTTTATCACTTGCCTTGGCAGAGGTCTTCCTCGGGTACCTCAGCTGAAGTCTCCTTAGAGGGGATAGAGAGGGAAGGAACGCCGAGAAACATTTTCTTCTCTCTAAATCAGTACTCCTGCACTCTAATCCCTTCCCCCTTCCAGCATTCCTGAGATCCTCCATCCATAAAACTTCAGAAGCATTTTTTTCAGGGGTCCCTCCACAGTGGGACAATCCTCAGGTCTGTGTTCATTCATCTGACCCTATACTGGTGCTGGTCCATGGGCAAAAATGGAACAGAGAGAAGTCAGCACTCTCTCCAGTTTAGCTTTTTGCTTTTCTTATGGCAGTCAGTGATTTAAGGCTTGACTGTTACTTTCATTTTGGCTTGTTGTCTAAAGCATCTACTCTGGCAGATCAGTTTTCTCTCCAGCTCAACTGAGCTCCTGACAAATCTGTGTAGTGAGCCAGGCAATTAACCACAGTGCCATTCTGGAGAAGCAGAAAGCCTGCAGATCCCATGAGGTACCTTTGCAAAATATTCACAGAGTCAGCAAGGCATATCAGAAGGGTGCTAGCAGATAGTTTCCAGAGTCTGAATGTCCTATGGGGCACTTTGTCAGCCATGCTATGTGTCTTGAGGAACGCTAGAGGTAGACACGCAGCATTCTTAGAAGGTGTTAGCAGATTTTTAATATAAACTTTTCAGTTCTGGGGGAGATCGCTTTAGTCTCTCTCTGGAGCCTATCTTGCCTAGCTGGTCAGATAAGTGATCCAACATAGGGGTTCAAAGAAAGCCAGAGAAGCAATATCATAGCCAGTGCTTAAGTTGCTCCAACAGCAGGACCAGAGATGGGGGTGGGGGCTCTTACATAGCTGAGTAGTTCTAAGTATGTTACTGGTGCCACTAAATACCCTACAGTGAGCAAGTTGTTGGAACTTCAAGAGAAAGAACAATACCCTTCAAGACTGTTTTGTCCAGCAGCCCTCAAGAGACCTTGGAAATTTAATTAGATCCCTCCAGACATAATCTGGCTAAAGTTAATAGAAAAGAGAGTGACACAATGTGAAGTATGTTACTATAAACCCCTCCTTCAGAGTGCCTTACAGCAGCCGTTGCCAGGATAATAATGCAAGCAGCAGCAGCAAAAGCAGCTGCAGCCTTCTGGTTGCTGCCCCCCTTCAGAGAAGCCTGGGATCTGCTTGAACAGCCCTACCCAGGAATCCCAGCCAGGAAACAGCTGTCCTTCCAAGCCAGTTGCTTCACCCACTCTCTGCTACCTTTCCTTCTCCCTCTCATGGAAACTTTTGGCCAAATGCAGGGAGGTGGCCCTGCTGGGGCCTGTGAATGATGCAATTCCTGTTCTCTCCACTTCTCCCTGTGGGCCTCAGGGTAGATCAAAAGGCCCAGAAGCTTTTATCTAATTGTCTCAGCTTTCTTATTTTTCTTCTTCTTCTTCTTTTTTTTAATAATTTTAAAAATTGAGTTATGACTGACATGACATTGTTAGTTTCATGGGCACAGAATAATGATTCAATATTTATATACATTGTAAAATGATCACCATAAGTCCTCTAGTTAACATCCATCATTTTGCAAAGTTACAAAAATTTTTTTCTTATTATGAGAATTTTAGGATTTTTTTCTTAGCAACTTTAAAATATGCAATACAGGGCAGCCCGGGTGGCTCAGCGGTTTAGCGCCACCTTCAGCTCAGGGCCTGATCCTGGAGACCCAGGATCGATTCCCACGTCGGGCTCCCTGCATGGAGCCTGCTTCTCCCTCTGCCTGTGTCTCTGCCTCTCTCTCTCCTCTCTGTATTCTCATGAATAAATAAATAAAATCTTTAAAAAAAATAAAATATGCAATGCAATATTATTAACTATAGCCACCATGCTGTACATTACATGTCCATGATTTATTTATTTTATACCTGGAACTTTGTACCTTTTGTCCTCCTTCAACCATTTCTTCTACACACACACACACACACACACACACACACACACACACACACACACATTGCCCCTGGAAGCCACCAATCTCTGGTGTGTATCTCTGCACTGGTTTTTTGTTTGTTTTACTTCTGTTTTTGTATTCCACATATAATTGAGATCATGCTGTGTCTTTGATTTACTTCACTTAGCATAATGCCCTAGAGGTCCATCGATGCTGTCACAAATGCCAAGAATTCACTTTTTATGGTGGAATAATATTCTATTATGCATTTTTACCACATACTCCTTATCCATCTCTCCACTGATGGATACTCACATTGTTTCCATATCTTGGGTTTTGTAAATAATGCTGCAATGACCATGGATGTGAATATATCTTTTTGAGTTAGTGTTTTCATTTTCTTCAGTAGGATGCCCAGGAGTTTAATAGCTGGATGATAATATAATTCTATTTTTATTTTTTTTGAGGAACCTCCACACTGACTTCCATAATGCCTGCACCAATTTACATTCCTACCAACAGTGCACAAGGATTCCCCTTTCTCCACATCTTTGTCAACACTCACTGCTTCTTGTCTTTTTTATAATACCCATTCTAATAGGAGTGAGATGATAATGTCACTGTGGTTTTGATTTCCATTTCCCTGATCATTAGTGAAAATGAGCACTTCTTCATTTGCCTGTTGGCAATTTCTATATCTTCTTTGGAAAACTATCTACTTAGAAATTGTAAGTATTTTCTCCCGTTCAATAGGTTGTCTTTTCATTTTGTTGGTTTTCCTTGCCTTGCAGAAACTTATTTAGTTTTAGGTAGCCCTATTTGTTTATTTTTACTTTTGTAGCCTTGATTTTGAAGTCAGGTCCAAGAAATCATTGCCAAGGCCAATGTTAAGGAAGATACTATGTTTTCTTCTAGGAATTTTATGATTGCAGGCCTTACGTTCAAGTCTTTAATCCATTTGAAGTTAACTTGTGTATGCTATAAGAGAGTGATCCAGTTTTATTCTTTTTCATATGGCTGTCTACTTTTCCTTGTACCATTTATTGAAATAACTGTCCTTTTCCCACTGTATCTTCTTGGCTCTTTTGTCTTCAATTAATTGCCCATAGATGTGAAGGTTTATTTCTGGACTCTATTCTGGTCCATTGATCTATGTGTTGTTTTTTATGCCAGTATAGTTTTGATTTTTAAACCTCTGTAAACATACTTTGGAATCTGGGAGTGTGATGCCCAGCCTTGTCCTTTCTCAAGATTGTTTTGTCTATTCATGGTCTTTGTGGTTCCACAAAAAATTTAGGATTGTTTGCTCTATTTCTGTGAAAAATGCCATCATAATTTTGATAAGTATTTCATTAAACTTATATAGACATCTTTGGGTAGTGTGAATATTTTAATGATACTCATTCTTGGAATCCATGAGCATGGAATATCCTCTCATTCATTTACGTCTTTTTTCATTTCTTTTATCAAAGTCTAATAGTGTACAGGTTTTTCACCTCCTTGGATAAATTTATTTTTAGGTATCTTATTATTTTGGTGCAATTGTAAATGAAATTGTTTTCTTAATTTCTCCTTCTGATAGTTCAATTTTGGTATATAGAAATGCAACAGATTTTTGTATGTTGATTTCATATCCTGCAATTTTATTGAGTTCTTTTATTAGTTCTAACAGCTTTTTGATGGAGTCGTCAGGGCCTTCTATACATATTATGTCATTTGCAAATAGTGACAGTTTTACTTCTTCTTTTCTATCTGGGTGGCTTATATTTCTTTTTCTTTCCTAATTGTTCTTGCAAGGTCTTCCAATATTATGTTAAATAATAGTGGCCAGGGTGGGTCTACTTGTCTTATTCCTGATCTTGGAGGAGAATCATTCTGCCTTTCACCTTTAAATCTGATGTTAGCTGTGGATTTTTCATATATGGCTCTATTAAGCTAAGGTACACTACAGTTGAACCCACTTCATTGAGAGTTTTTATCAAAAATGGATGTTGAATTTTGTCAAATGCATTTTCTGCATATATTGAGATAATCATATAATTTTATCCTTCATTTTATTTGTGTTATTTCATTTGGAACATATTCCTTTGTTTCTTCATTTTGCTTGACCCTCTGTATTAGCTTCAATGCCTTCAATGAAACAACCACCTCTGCCAGTCTTGAAGTTGTGCCTTATAAAGGAGATTAATCTGGTCATTCATGTCTGCCTTAGCTCCTTGTTGCCTCTCAAAACTTTATGATTGACCAAGCAGCATATTATATTTTTAATAGCTTCCAGTAGTTGGGAGGTGTGCCAAAAGCTATTAGTGTCCCAAAGGAGAAGATCTCAGTCAGCATCTAGATTCAGGCTGATTGGAAGCTAGACCTTAAGGCAACAGCTATTAAAGTATGCAAACATATACAGTTTTTTAATACCACAGACATAGTACGCTCCACGGGTCACTAGATCCAGGGAATCTGGAGATGTCCTGTGGGTGGCAGTTGTAAAAAGTGGGGCTCCAGACAAGTGTATAAGTTCTTTTCTGGGAGATACCAGTGAGTTATAGCAAGGAAGATGGAGAGCACGGAGATGGCATCCATCAGCCTATGCTCCCTGACAGCAGCTCTGTAGACCTCTAGGTACGAGACAAACCTGAAGCCTGTCCCTCAAGCCAAAGATCCAGGACAAATAGGTCTCTTTCACAGAAAGATTGGGGATGCATTTCAGTCTGTTTACCGTGCAGTTCCCTCTAGGTGGTAGTATTGTCCCTCCAAGTTACTGTCTCATTGGACCTAGAAACACAAGCTTCCCTGGTCACCAGAGCCAGGTGGTCAAGGGGCATCCCCTGGGCAGCAGCCATAAAAATAGATTACTAAACATATAAACCAGGGTATTAGGCTTGTGTAAGAATTCCCCTGTGATGGCTACTGGTGCTCTGGAGCATGACACAGAGAGAATGTGAAGATAGTACCCACCTTCTGATATCTCTGGAAAGGATTATATTATAGTTAGCCCTTAGATATGTGTTGAATTCAAAATCTACCCTTTAGGCTGGAAGTATACTAATATGCTTCTTTCACAGAAACTGGGCTCCTGGATCTGTTGCCTCTTGTGTGCTGTGGGAGTGATAGCTATCTAAAAACTTTTTTTCCCCATTGGTTAGAGTCCTGTGACACCTGTGAACATAAGCCCTGATGGCCACAAGATCACCATGTAGACATGTCTTCTAGTAGTAGCTGCAAAATCAGGGAACCAAACAAGGTTATAAACTCCTTTCTGGGAGATACCAGCAAGCTGGACAAGGCTGAAGGAGAATGAAAAGATTGCATCCACCAACCTCTGTTCCCTGAAATGACTTCTTAGGTCACTAGATGTGTGTCAAACAAGAAGCCTGCCCCTCAGATCAAAGTGCATGGACAAATAAATAGGCATCTTTCACAGAAAGAACAGGGTGTATTTTATTCTCCTGTCTGCAATGCCTTCAGCGTTGTAGATTGCCAAGAACTGTCCTTGGGGTTTTTTTCAGTCCCATGGGACCCAGGATTGCAAACTTCCCTGGCCTCCAGGACCTGGACATCAAGGGGCATCCCCTGAGTGGTAGCTGCAAAAATTAGGGCACCAGATGCATGTAAAAGTTCCCTTCTGTGAGATACCGGTGCTCTGGAGAGTAGGAAGATAGTACACACTGGCTATAGTAAGGCAGAGGGGATCATAAAGAGGATACTCACTGGGGAAAAAAAATTGAGGGAGGATGCCACCCATTGACTACAGCAAGGAAGAGGGAGAGTGCTAAGATGATGCCCATCAGTTTCTGTCCCCAGAGTGTTCTGCAGACTGGTAGGTGTATGTGTTAAATTAGATGCCTACTCCTCATGTCAAAGCTTTAATATACACACATAAACCTGTTTCATTTAAGGTCTCAGTGCAGCTGCCTCTGAGCTGGGACCTGGGGTGGGTAAGCCCAAGTGCATGAGCCCTGTAAGAAGTGTTTCTTGGTTCACTAAAGTCTTGTGGATCTTGTGGATGCTAGTTCCATTGATTTTCAAAGCCAGATCTTTTAGGAACTTTTCTATCAGGCTCAGGTTTTAAAAACTGGGGTGCCTGATATGGGGTTCAAACCCTTCACTTCTCAGTGAAGGTTTTGAGTACCCTTCCAATTTGTAGGTTGCCGTGCTTGGGTAGGGTTTATAGTGAGATTGTGTTCCAGCCTCTTCTTGCCACTTTGATGTATTTTTCTTCTCAGCCACTCTTTAAGTTGTTTTCAGAGAAAATTCTTCCATGTTCAGTTGTAGACCCAATCTGTCTGTGGGAGGAAGTGAATTGAAGATCTTCCTACATCACCATCTTTAACTGAAACCTGACCTCTCAGCTTTCAAATACAAACAAGACTAGGGGGTCAAACCAATTTGCTCAGTACCCAGTTAAACCAGAGTTCCTATGCCAAAGTGAAAAAAATTAAACTCTTTTGCCTTCTAGGTGGCATTTCATAGGTGACTGTGGTCCCCACAACCCCTGGCACCAAGACAAGAGAGAAAAGTTGATAATACCCTCTGGTTTGGAATCTAAAGCCATCATCATGAAGACTCTTTCCCAAGCTGGGCTATGGATGGTCTCTTAGGACTCCTAAAAAATCTCTATTTTAATGGCTCCCACTAATGAATGTGATTGATATATATTCTATGTGCATCCTGCTATTCTTGCCCTCAAGCCCTGATGGGAATTGCTACAGTTAGTGCCATTTTAGTGAGACATGTGGAAGACTATAAACTTATGCAAACCATGGGTTTTAGCCAATGGCCTAGACATTTTCCAGGGTACTAGCAAATCTCAGACTTGCATAAAAACCAAGCCCCCTTATGAGTCAGAGACATTTAAATAAAAATCAATTCTCCTAAAAAGATTTTTGTTGTTCATGTGGACACTCACCAAAAAGCCCCCTAATGCTAATGAGGAAAAACATAATCAATGAGCAGATTATGCTTATGAAATACTGAGACTAAGGTGTCCTATACTTTAGAGCAAGTAGATGTGTGATAGACTGCCGCTTGAATCCACAAGAGAATGGTTCATAGAAATCCTAGACTTGGTCCACATGAATGGAATGCCCCTGCTATCAAAAAATACTGAAGCCTCCATGCCCTCTTAGGTATGCCACCTTCCCACCACTTCAGTGCAATCACCAACCTAGATGTTTCCCACATTCTATTGTTTAAGGGTTAAAAATAGAAGTTGAATTATGTAGTTATGATTGATCTAATCATTGGCCAGTGGTGATTGAAGTCAATCTCTAATCTCTCTCCCTTCCCTAGAAATTAGTATGGGAGCTAAAAGCTCTAACCCTCTAATGATGGCTTGATGTTTTCTAGTGACCAGCCCCAATATAGGGTCCAGTTAAGTCACCTCAAGAGCATAAACTCAGGTATAGCTGAAAGGAGCTTGTTATGAAAAATAAAAGAAGTTTCTATCATTTCTATCACTCGGGATATTTGAAGGGTTCAAGGATCTCTGTGACAGGAACTGGAGACAAAGATCAAATATATATTTCCCATTACACCACATTTATGCATCATTCTTGTTCCTCCAGAACTTGCTCAAGCCAAATTTTCCACTTCCCAGCTATACTATTGTTATTCTCACCAATACCTGCCATTTCTTGTGTTTTCTATGTAAGCAATTTTAGGCATTCTGACAGGAATGAATAAATAAATAATGAGAGACACACACACACAGAGAGAGAGAGAGAGAGGAAGAGACATAGGCAGAGGGAGAAGCAGGCTCTATGCAGGAATCCTGATAGGAGACTCGATCCCGGGACTCCAGCATCATGCTCTGGGCTGAAGGCAGGCACCAAACTGCTGAGCCACCCAGGTGTCCCTCTCATTGTAGTTTTGATTTGCATATCTCTAATGATGAGTGATGTTGAGCCTCCTTTCATGTGTCTGATGGCCATCTGTATGTCTTCTTTGGAGAAATGTCCATTCATGTCTTCTGTCCATTTTAATTGGATTATTTGTTTTTCTGGAATGGAGTTATATAAGTTCTTTATATATTTTATTACTAATTTTTTATCAGAATTGTCATTTGCAAATATCTTCTCCCATTCAGGAAGTTGTCTTTTGGTTTTGTTGTTTACTCTATTGTGCAAAACCTTTTTTAAATAAATTTATTTTTTATTGGAGTTCAATTTGCCAACATATAGAATAATACCCAGTGCTCATCACATCAAGTGCCCTCCTCAGTGCCCATCACCCAGTCACCCCCACCCCCTGCCACCTCCCCTTCCACCACCCCTAGTTCGTTTCCCAGAGTTAGGAGTCTCTCATGTTCTGTCTCCCTCCCTGATATTTCCCACTCATTTTTTCTCCTTTCCCTTTTATTCCCTTTCACTATTTTTTATATTCCCCAAATGAATAAGACCATATAAAGTTTGTCCTTCTCCGATTGACTTATTTCACTCATCATAATACCCTCCAGTTCCATCCACCTTGAAGCAAATGGTGGGTATTTGTCATTTCTAATGGCTGAGTAATATTCCATTGTATACATAAACCACATCTTCTTTATCCATTCATCTTTTGATGGACACCGAGGCTCCTTCCACAGTTTGACTATTGTGGACATACAATTGTGGGTTTATTTCTGGGCTGTCTATTCTGTTTCATTGATCTAGGTGTCTATTTGTGTGCCAGTTACCATACTGTTTTATTACTACAGCTTTGCAATATAATTTAAAGTCTGGAATTGTGAGGCTTCAAGCTTTGCTTTTCTTTTTGAAGATTGTGTTGGCTATTCAGGGTCTTTTGTGGTTCCATACAAATTTTAGGAATGTTTTTTCTAGTTCTATGGAAAATGCTGTTGGTACATTGATAAAGATTGTATTAAATTTGTAGATTGCTTTCGGTTGCATGGACATTTTAACAATATTTGTTTATTCAATCCACGAGCATGGAATGTCTTTCCATTTGTTTGTGTTGTCTTCATTTTCTTTCATCAGTATGTTATAGTTTTTAGAGTACAGGTCTTTCCTTCCTTGGTTAAGTTGATTGCTAAGTATCTTAATATTTTTGTGCAATTGTAAACAAGATTGTCTTCTTAATTTCTTTTTCTGCTGCTTCATTATTTTTTAATTTATATTCAGTTAGGCAACATATAGTACATCATTAGTTTCAGAGACAGAGTTCAGTATTTCATCAGTTGCATATAACACCCAGTCCTCATCATATCATATGCTCTCCTTAATACCCATCACACACTTATCCCATTCCCCTACCCACATCTTCTCCAGAAGCCCTCAATTTCTTTCCCATAGTTAAGAGTCTCTCATGGTTTATCTCCCTCTCTGACTTTTCCCATTCTGTTTTTCCCTCCCTTCCCCTATGATCCTGTGCTTTTTCTTATATTCTTCATATGAATGAAACTGTATAATTGTCTTTCTCTGGGTGACTTATTTCAGTCAGCATAATACCCTCCACTTCCATCCACATTAATGTAAATGATAAGGTTTCATTATTAATACATACAAATACAACAGACAGATTTCTCTACATTAATTTTGTATCCTGTGATCTTGCTGAATTCATTTATCAATTATAACCGTTTTTTGGTGGAATCTCTAGGGTTTGCTATATATAGTAGCATGTCATCTGAGAATAGTGAAAGGTTTACTTCTTTGCTAATTTGGATGCCTTTTATTTATTTTTGTCTTCTGATTGTTGTAGCTAAGACTTTCAGTACTATGTTGAAGAAAAGTGGTGACAGTGGACATTCTTCTCTTGTTCTTGACCTTAAGGGATAAGCTCTCAGTTTTTCACCATTAAATATGATGTTAGATATGCGTTTTTTGTTGAGGTATATTCTCTCTAATCCTACTTTATTGAGGGTTTTTATCATGAATGGAATTTATACTTGGTCAAATGTCTGCATCTATTGAAATGATTATATGGTTTTTATCCTTTATCTTGTTGATGTGATGTATCACACTAATTGATTTGGGAATACTGAAGCACCCTTGCATCCTGGGAATAAATCCCACTGATGAATGATTCTTTAATGTACTGTTGAATTCAGTTTGCTAACATTTTTTTGAGTATTTTTGCATCTATGTTCATTAGAGATATTGGCCTGTAGTTCGTGTGTGTGTGTGTGTGTGTGTGTGTGTGTGTGTGTGTGTGTGATGTCTTTATCCAGTTTTGTTATCAGGGTGGTTGGCTTTATAGAATGGATTTCAGTTTTCCTTCATCTATTTTTTTGGAAAATTTTAAGAATAACAGGTATTAACTCCTCTTTAAATGTTGGCTAAGGACCACCTGGGTGGCTCAGTCAGTTAAACATCTGCCGTCAGCTCAGGTACTGATCCTGGGAGCTTGGAATCAAGCCCTGAATCGGGCTCCCTGCTTAGCAGACAGTCTGCTTCTCCCTTTCTCGCTCCCACCCCCTCTCCCTCTGCTTGTACTCACTCTCTTTCTCAAATAAATAAATAAATAAATTTTTGGGGAAAAATGTTGCCTAAAATTCATCTGTGAAGCTGTCTGGCCTTTGACTTTTGTTTGCTGGAAGTTTTTTTTTTTTTTATTACTGATTTATTTTCCTAGCTGGTAATTGGTCTGTTCAAATGTTCTATTTCTTCCTGCTTCAGTTTTGGTAGGTTATATGTTTCTAGGAATGTATCCATTTCTTCTAGGTTGTCCAAATGTTGGCATATAATTTTTATAATATTCTCTTACAAACCTTTGTATTTTTGTGGTGTCAGTTGTCATTTCTCCTCTTTAATTTCATTTTGTACCATTGATTCTCTCTCTCTCTTTCTCTCTCTCTCTCTCTCTTTATGAGTATGCCTAGAAATTTATCAGTTTTCTTGATCATTTCAAAAACAAGCTCCTGGTTTCATTGATCTGTTCTATTGGGTTGTTTTGTTGTGGTGCTGGTGGGGGGTTTCTTTTGTTTTGTTTAGTTCCCATATCATTTATATCTGCTCTGGTCTTTATTATTTTCTTCCTTCTGCTGGTTTGGGGTTTTGTTTGTTCTTTTTCTAGCCCCATTTAGGTGTAAGGTTAGGATGTTTATTTGAGCTTTTTCTTGCTTCTTGGGGTAGGCCTGTATTGCCAAAAGCTTCCCTCTTAGAAGAACTTTTGCTGCATCCCAAAGATTTTGGACCATTGCATTTGTATTTTCATTTGTTTACATTTAAATTTTTATGTCTTCTTTGATTTTTTTGGTAGAATTATTCATTGTTTAGTACCATGTTATATAACCTCCATGTATTTGTGCCCTTTCAATATTTTTTTCTTGTGGTTGATTTCTAGTCTCATAGCATTGTGGCCAGAAAAGATTAAAGGTATGGATTCACTGTTTTTAAAAATTTGTTGATAATTGATTTGTGGCCTAATATGTGATCTATTCTGGAGAATGTATATTCTGCTGTTTTAGGATGCAATGTTCTGAAGATATGTATTAAATCCATCTGGTTGAGGGTGTCATTCAAACCTACTGTTTTCTTCTTGATTTTTTGTTTGGATGATCTGTCCATTGATATAAGTGGGGTGTTAATATCCCCAACTATTATTGTTTTACTATTGATTAGTTCTATTATGTTTGTTACTAACTGTTTTATGTAATTGGGTGCTCCCATGTTGGGTGCATAAATATTTACAATTGGTATATTTTTTTCTTGGGTTGCCCCCTTATGATTTTTTAGTGTTCTTCTTTAACTCTTATTACAGTCTTTGTTTTAAAGTCTATTTTGTCTGATATAAGTATTCCTGCCCTGGCTTTCTTTTTACACCCATTTTTCATGATTAATGTTTCTTCATCCCCTCACTTTAAATTTGTGTGTGTGTTTAGGTCTGAAATGAGTCTCCTGTGGGTAGCATATAAATAAATCTTGCTTTTTTATTCATTCTGCAACCCTATGTCTTGTGATCGGAGCATTTTGTCCACTTACATTCAAAGTAATTATTCATAAGTTTGTATATGTGCTGCCAAAGTGAACACAATTATTCATAAGTTTGTATTCATTTCTGTCTTGTTACTTGTTTTATGGTTATTTCTGAATTTCTTCTCTGTTCCTTTCTTCTTTTTTTCTCTTCTCCCACAGTTTGCTGACTTTTTTAGTGATATACTTGAGTCCCTTTCTCTTTATTTTTGCATATCTAGTACTGGTTTTTTATTGTGTTTACCACTTGTTTTGTATATAACATCTTCTGCAGATAGCAGTCTATATTAAGATGATGGTCATTTTAGTTTGAATCCATTCTTTACTCCTCTTCCTCTGACATTTTAGGTATATGATGCTATAGTTTATGTCCTTGTATTTTGTAAGTCCCTTGACTGATTTTTACAAATAACCCTTTTTTAAAAAGAAAGAGAGACAGAGAGCATGAGGGGGTGCAGAAGAAGAAGACAGAGAATCTTAAGCAGGTTCCATCCCCAGTGCAGAGCCTGATACTGGGCTCAATCTCATGGCTCTGATATCATGACCTGAGCCAAAATCAAGAGTCAGATACTTAACTGACTGTGCTACTCAGGCACTGAACAGATATACGTCTTCTTACTGCATTTTTGCATCCTACTGTTCATACTCTTACTTACGGTCTTTTCTTTCCACTCAAAGAGTTTCCTTTAACAGTTCTTGAAAGGCTGATTTAGTTGTCAAAAATTCCTTTAACTTTTGTTTATCTGAGAAACTCTTATCTCTCCTATTCTGAATTATAACCTTGATGGACAAAGTATTCTTGGAGGCAGACTTTTCCCATTCAGCACTTTGAATTTATCATACATTCCATCTGGCCCACAAAGTTTCAGCTGAAAAATCCACTAATAGCCTTAACCATTTTCTCTTGTATGCAACTGTCTTCTTTCTCTTGCTGCTTTTAAAATTCTCTCTTTATCACTACTCACTGTCATTTTAATTACTATGTGTCTTGTTGTGGACTTTTTGTGTTGCTTTTGTTGGTGGATCTCTGTGACTCCTGGATCTGGATACCTGTTTCCTTCCTCAGATTTAGGAAGTTTTCAGCTACTATTTCTTCAAATAAATTTTCTCCTCCCTTTTCCCTCTTCTCCTGGGATCATTGTAATGTGTTATACTTGATGGATTTACTGAGTTCCCTAAGTCTCTCCTCATTTTGCATATTTTTCTCTCATCTGCTTAGCTTACTTTCCATTACTCTGTCCTTCAGGTTACTAATTCATTTTTCTGCTTCCTCTAGCCTCATATTTATTTCATCTAGTGTATTTTTAATTTCATTTATCATGTTCTTCATCTCTGATTGGTTCTTTTCTATCTCTGTGTTAAGAGTGTCACTGATGTCCCACAGTCTTTTCTCAAGTCCAGGGAGTATTTTTATGCTCATTATCTATCAGGCATAATTCTTACCTCTATTTCACTTAGGTGACTTGCTATGGTTTGTCCTGTTCTTTCATTTAGGACTTATTCCTCTTTTTATTTTGTCGAACCACCTGTGTCTATTTCTTTGTGTTAAGAACCTCCTTTATGTCTCCTGCTTTTGACAGTAATGGCTTTATGAAGTGGAGATCCTGTAGTGTCCTGCAGTGAAAAGCCCCATGTTCACTGAAAACTGGTGCTTCAGGGGTATCTCCTATGTGTGTTTGTGCCTCGTGCTGTTTTGTCTTGGCTGCCCTTTCCTTCAGTCCAGTAGTTGGCACTTTTTCTCTTTGCTTATTGTGGGAGGTGTTTAATCCATGTGCTGTTAATAGACCAATTTTAACAAGGTTCATTCTGGTTTACTGTGGCAGGGATAGCACTACCACTGCTGTTGCTACCACTGGGACTGAGTCCTCACAAAGTGTGCAGGTTGGGAAACATGGTATCGGCAAGTTTTTCACAGGCCTTCTGGGGGAAGAGACCAGCAGGACTGAGGCAAGCATGACTGGAAAAAGCAGTTCTTCCAAAGCCCAGGTCATCAGGGCTTGATGTAAGCAAATTAGGTACTGAATATTGGCACCATGCTCATTCCTGCAGGTGGCCATGGTTTTATGCTATGGTATATAGCAGGGAGATGACACTGGCCAGCTCCTTTGTTCCTGAAGAAGTCCCTCAGCAAATCATGCACTTTCTGGACTTACTCTGAGACTAGTAAGTAATTCTGCCTCCTATATGCCTCCTGCATTTTTCAAATGTCTATGCTATATATCTGCAGCTGTTTGTTATGCTCTCTTTAACAGTGGAGATTCAGCTTCCTATTGCCCTCCATTCTTTCTCAGAAATGAAGCCCATTGATTTTTTAAATTTTAGGCTTTAAGTCCCACTGGATATAAGAACTCACAAAATTCAACGCCTCTAGTTTTCATAGTCAAATGTTATGGGAATTTGTCATCTCTGTGAGGGCTTCTCAGTTTTGTGGAGGCCGAGAAAAGTTAAGGCCATCCCACCTAAAGTTTAGCATTAGCACAAGTACAGCCATCTTAGGCCCCTGTGAATAAGAGCCGAACTTTATGGGAAAAACTGCAGAATGTCCTCAATGTCCTTAGCAGGGAATCCCATATCAGAAAGACAACAGAGCCCACGCCCGTGGTAGAAAGTCCCATATTAGAATGAGAACAGAGCTTAATGCCCTTAAGCCCCGTATCAGAATGTAAACAGAACTTGAGAAATTCCTCCACCCCTTCTGAAAATCCCCCAGACCAGCCTATAAAAAAACCAGCTGTAACCCACTTCGGGGTCCAAGTCCCTGCTCCGCTGTGTTAGGTATACTTGGACCCAAGCTCGAGCTTGCAAATAAACCCCCGTGCGCTTGCATCGGTGTGGGCTCCTTGGTGGTTTCTCGGATTCGCAATCTTGGGCACAAGAAGGTTGATAGTTTGTTTCTCTCCTCTCTACATGCTCACAGTGTCCCACCCTCTCTCCTGTGGATAGCTCCAAACAGTTTATTTTTTTAAAGATTTTATTTATTGATGAGAGAGAGAGAGAGAGAGAAAAGCAGAGACACAGACAGAGAGAGAAGCAGCTCCATGCAGGGAACCTGATGTGGGACTCCATCCCGGGACTCCAGAACCATGCCCTGGGCCAAAGGCAAGCACTACCTGAGCTACCCATGGATCCTCACCCCAAATAGTTTAGACCCCTACTGAGTCTCATCCATTCCCATCCTTTTCAATGTGGTCTATTCTCTATCTTTAGTTGTGGAGTTTATTCTCCCAGTCTTTGAGTCATTTTTCTGGTTCTTTACACTGACATGAGTGTTCTCTAGTTGTATCCATGGGACAAGGTGAACTTAGGATCTTCCTCTTCCATCTTCCTCCATCCTTATTCCCACAATCATGGTAATCTACATAACATTTCTTCTGACTGAAATATTCATTCCACACGAAAAAATTGTATGGCAAAAAAAAAAAATCATATGGCAACGGTCTGATAATCATGAGATTCTCTGGTTTGACCATGTTTCTCATCACCTGAAGCAGTTGGTCTGATAGAGAGTAGAATGGTCTTTTGATGACTCAGTTATTAAGTCATCTAGATGACAACAATTAGTAAGGTAAACCATGACCTCTGTAATGTGCTATATGCTCTAAATCAGCGTCCAATATGTTGTGCTATTTTTCCATAGCCTGGATTCACAGGTTGAGAAATCAAGAAGTAAAAATATGAGTAAATCTTCTCATTGCTCCCCTAGCACAATTCTTGCTTCCCATTCCCATGAGCTAGGCTCTCCTGGTTTGAATGTCTAACTTCAAATGCTCCATTGAGCTTCTAGTTGAGATTGCCACCTGGTCACCTTGGGTTACTCATGCCACCGAATCAATAGAAAAAAAGGGGGGTTATAGTACTGGTTGGTGAAGTAGATCTTGACTATCAAGAAGAAATTCCACTGCTACACAAAATGGGAGTTTGTTTTTTGTTTTGTTTTGTTTTCTTTTGTTTTTAATAATAAATTTATTTTTCATTGGTGTTCAATTTGCCAACATAGAGAATAACACTCAGTGCTCATCCCATCAATAGCACCCCTTAGTGGAAGTCACCCATTCACCCCCACCCCCCGCCCTCCTCCCCTTCCACCACCCATACTTCATTTCCCAGAGTTAGGAGTCTTCATGTTCTGACTCCCTTTCTGATATTTCCTACCCATTTCTTCTCCCTTCCCTTCTATTCCCTTTCACTATTATTTATAATCCCCCAAATAAATGAGAACATATAATGTTTGTCTTTCTCCGATTGACTTATTTCACTCAGCATAATACCCTCCAGTTCCATCTACGTTGAAGCAAATGGTGGGTATTTGTCATTTCTAATGGCTGAGTAACAATCCATTGCATACATAAACCACATCTTCTTTATCCATTCATCTTTCAATGGACACCGAGGCTCCTGCCACAGTTTCGCTATTGTGGACATTGCTGCTAGAAACATCCGAGTGCAGGTGTCCAGGCTTTTCACTACATCTGTATCGTTGGGATAAATACCAAACAATGCAATTGCTGGGTCGTAGGAAGATCTATTTTTAACTCTTTGAGGAACCTCCACACAGTTTTCCAGAGTGGCTGCACCAGTTCACATTCCCACCAACAGTGTAAGAGGGTTCCCTTTTCTCCGCATCCTCTCCGACATTTGTGGTTTCCTGCCTTGTTAATTTTCCCCATACTCACTGGTGTGAGGTGGTATCTCATTGTGGTTTTGATTTGTATTTCCCTGATGGCAAGTGATGCAGAGCATTTTCTCATGTGCGTGTTGGCCATGTCTATGTCTTCCTCTGTGAGATGTCTCTTCATGTCTTTTGCCCATTTCATGATTGGATTGTTTGTTTCCTTGCTGTTGAGTTTAAGAACTTCTTTATAGATCTTGGAAACTAGCCCTTTATCTAATAGGTCATTTGCAAATATCTTCTCTCATGATGTAGGTTGTCTTTTAGTTTTGTTGAAAGTATCCTTTGCTGTGCAAAAGCTTCTTATCTTGATGAAGTCCCAATAGTTCATTTTTGCTTTTGTTTCTTTTGCCATTATGGATGTATCTTGCAAGAAGTTACTGTGGCCGAGTTCAAAAAGGGTGCTGCCTGTGTTCTCCTCTAGGATTTTGATGGAATCTTGTTTCACATTTAGATCGTTCATCCATTTTGAGTTTATCTTTGTGTATGGTGCAAGAGAGTGGACTAGTTTCATTCTTCTGCATGTGGATGTCCAATTTTCCCAGCACCATTTAGTGAAGAGACTGTCTTTCTTCCGATGGATAGTCTTTCCTCCTTTATCGAATAAAACCATAAAGTTCAGGGTCCACTTCTGGATTCTCTATTCTGTTCCATTGATCTATGTGTCTGTTTTTGTGCCAGTACCACACTGTCTTGATGACCACAGCTTTGTAGTACAACCTGAAATCTGGCATTGGATGCCCCCAGCTATGGTTTTCTTTTTTAAAATTCCCCTGGCTATTCGGGGACTTTTATGATTCCACACAAATCTTAAAATAATTTGTCCTCACTCTCTGAAGAAAGTCCATGGTATTTTGATAGGGATTGCATTAAACTTGTAAATTGCCCTGGGTAACATTGACATTTTCACAATATTAATTCTGCCAATCCATGAGCATAGAATATTTTTCCATCTCTTTGTGTCTTGCTCAATTTCTTTCAGAAGTGTTCTATAGTTTTAAGGGTATTGATCCTTGACCTCTTTGGTTAGGTTTATTCCTAGGTATCTTATGCTTCTGGGTGCAATTGTAAATGGGATTGACTCCTTAATTTCTCTTTCTTCAGTCTCCTTGTTAGTGTATAGAAATGCCATTGATTTCTGGGCATTGATTTTGTATCCTGCCACGCTGCCAAATTGCTGTATGAATTCTATCAATCTTGGGGTGGAGGCTTTTGGGTTTTCTATGTAGAGTATCATGTCATCGGCGAAGAGGGAGAGTTTGACTTCCTCTTTGCCAATTTGAATGCCTTTCATGTCTTTTTGTTGTCTGATTGCTGAAGCTAGGACTTCCAGTACTATGTTGAATAGCAGTGGTGAGAGTGGACTTCCCTGTCTTGTTCCTGATCTTAGGGGAAAGGCTCCCAGTACTTCCCCATTGAGAATGATATTTGCTGTGGGCTTTTGGTAGATGGCTTTTAAGATGTTGAGGAATGTTCCCTCTATCCCTACACTCTGAAGAGTTTTGATCAGGAATGGATGCTGTATTTTGTCAAATGCTTTCTCTGCATCTAATGAGAGGATCATATGGTTCTTGGTTTTTCTCTTGCTGACATGATGAATCACACTGAGAGTTTTACGAGTGTTGAACCAGCCTTGTGTCCCGGGAATAAATCCTACTTTGTCATGGTGAAAAATTTTCTTAATGTATTGTTGGATCCTATTGGCTAGTATCTTGTTGAGAATTTTTGCATCCATGTTCATCAGGGATATTGGTCTGTAATTCTCCTTTTTGGTGGGGTCTTTGTCTGGTTTTGGAATTAAGGTGATGCTGGCCTCATAGAACGAATTTGGAAGGACTCCATCTTTTTCTATCTTTCCAAACAGCTTTAGTAGAATAGGTATGGTTTCTTCTTTAAACGTTTGATAGAATTCCCCTGGGAAGCCATCTGGCCCTGGACTCTTGTGTCTTGGGAGGTTTTTGATGACTGCTTCAATATCCTCCCTGGTTATTGGCCTGTTCAGGTTTTCTATTTCTTCCTGTTCCAGTTTTGGTAGTTTGTGGCTTTCCAGGAATGCGTCCATTTCTTCTAGATTGCCTAATTTATTGGCGTATAGCTGTTCATAATATGGTTTTAAAATCGTTTGTATTTCCTTGGTGTTGGTAGTGATCTCTCTTTTCTCATTCATGATTTTATTAATTTGAGTCTTCCCTCTCTTCTTTTTAATAAGGCTGGCTAATGGTTTATCTATCTTATTAATTCTTTCAAAGAACCAACTCCTGGTTCTGTTGATCTGTTCCACAGTTCTTCTGGTCTCGATTTCGTTGAGTTCTGCTCAAATCTTTATTAACTCTCTTCTTCTGCTGGGTGTAGGATCTATTTGCTGTTTTTTCTCTAGCTCCTTTAGGTGTAAGGTTAGCTTTGGTATTTGAGTTCTTTCCAGTTTTTGGATGGATGCTTGTATTGCGATGTATTTTCCCCTCAGGACTGCTTTTGCTGCATCCCAAAGATTTTGAATGGTTGTTTCTTCATTCTCATTAGTTTCCATGAATCTTTTTAATTCTTCCTTAATTTCCTGGTTGACCCTTTCATATTTTAGCAGGATGGTCCTTAACCTCCACATGTTTGAAGTCCTTCCAAAATTCTTGTTGTGATTTATTTCTAATTTCAAGGCATTATGGTCTGAGAATATGCAGGAGACGATCCCAATCTTTTGGTATTGGTTCAGACCCGATTTGTGACCCAGTATATGGTCTATTCTGGAGAAAGTTCCATGTGCACTTGAGAAGAATGTGTATTCAGTTGAGTTTGGATGGAAAGTTCTGTAGATATCTGTGAAATCCATTTGGTCCCGTGTATCATTTAAAGCTCTCATTTCTTTGGAGATGTTGTGTTTAGAAGACCTATCGAGTGTAGAAAGCGCTAGATTGAAGTCACCAAGTATAAGTGTATTCTTATCTAAGTATGTCTTAACTTTGGTTATTAATTGATTTATATATTTGGCAGCTCCCACATTCGGGGCCTATATATTGAGGATTGTTAAGTCCTCTTGTTGGATAGATCCCCTAAATATGATATATTGTCCCTCCTCATCTCTCACTACAGTCTTCGGGGTAAATATTAGTTTTTCTGATATAAGGATGGCTACTCCTGCTTTCTTTTGAGGACCATTTGAATGGTAAATGGTTCTCCAACCTTGTATTTTCAGGCTGGAGGTGTCCTTCTGTCTAAAATGAGTCTCTTGTAGACAGCAAATAGATGGGTCCTGCTTTTTTATCCAGTCTGACACCCTGCGCCTTTTGATGGGGTCATTAAGCCTGTTCACGTTCAGAGTTACTATTGAAAGATATGAGTTTAGTGTCATCATGTTATCTATTCAGTCCTTGTTTTTGTGGATTGTTCCATTGGACTTCTTCTTAAAGGGGAATTTTGAGAGTCCCCCTTAAAAGTTCTTGCAGAGCTGCTTTGGAGGTCACATATTCTTTCAGTTCCTGCCTGTCTTGGAAGCTCTATATCTCTCCTTCCATTCTGAATGAGAGCCTTGCTGGATAAAGTCTTCTTGGTTGCATGTTTTTCTCATTTAGGACCCTGAATGTATCCTGCCAGCCATTTCTGGCCTGCCAGGTCTCTGTGGAGAGGTCTGCTGTTACCCTAATACTCCTCCCCATAAAAGTCAGGGATTTCTTGTCTCTTGCTGCTTTAAGGATCTTCCCTTTATCTTTGGAATTTGCTAGCTTAACTATCAAATGTTGAGGTGTTGAATGGTGTTTATTGATTTTAGGGGCGGGGTCTCTTTATTTCCTGGATCTGAATGCCTGTTTCCCTTCCCAGATTAGGAAAGTTTTCAGCAATGATTTGTTCAAATACATATTCTGGACCTCTGTCCATTTCGGTGCCCTCGGGAACCCTAGATAAATGTAGGCTGTTCTTCCTCAGGCTGCCATTTATTTCCCTTAATCTATCCTCATGGTCTTTTAATTGTTTGCCTCTTTTTTCTTAGTTTCCCTCTTTGCCATCAACTTGTCTTCTATGTCACTCACTCGTTCTTCCACCTCGTTAACCCTCGTCGTTAGGACTTCTAGCTTGGATTGCATCTCATTCGATTGATTTTTAATTTCTGCCTGATTAGATCTAAATTCTGCAGTCTTGTAGTCTCTTGAGTCCTTTATGCTTTTTTCTACGGCCACCAGTAGCTTTATAATAGTGCTTCTGAATTGGCTTTCTGACATTGAATATTAATCCAGATTTTGTAACTCTATGGGAGAGAAGACTGTTTCTGATTCTTTCTTTTGAGGTGAGGGTTTCCTTCTAGTCATTTTGCTCAGTGCAGAGTGGCTAAAAACAAATTGTATTGGGAAAAGGAGAAAAAGAGAGGAGAGAAAGAAGGACAGAAAAGAGAAAAAGAAAAAGGAAAAAAGGAAGAAAAAAGAAAAAAGAGAAGAGAAAGAGAAAGAAAAAAGGGTGGGGGAAGCAAACAGAAATCAAAAAGAAAAAAAAAACACGGGGGAGTATCTTCTGATTCTCTATACTTTAAGTCCCTTGACTTCCCCTGGAACTTGTCAGTCTAGCTGGTCTTCTGCGGGAGGGGCCTGTTGTGCTGATTTTCAGGTGTTAGCACTTGGGGGAGTTGCTCTGCCCCCTGCCTGGTGCAGGGCTCAGTGGGGGTTGTTTACCCCGTGAGGCCCCAGGAGGAACAACCACAGTAGCGGCGGCCGGCTCTGGAGCCCTGGATTCAGCTCCCGCAGTAACCAAGGAGCTCTCAGTCTGCAGGGGCTGGAGGCTCTGGGGACGGGGCCGCTGATCTGCTCAGCTTGAGGCAGGAGCGTTCTTGCTGTCCTGGGCCCTCCTGGCCTCTGCCTGTCCCAGGGGGAGGTCGGATCCTGGGCTGTGTCCCCGGAGCCCTGTGCTCCCGGGCCTGGGCTGTTGGATTCGAACCCCCGGCTGGGCAGCCCCCTCTCCGCGGAGTTGCCGCCTGAGCCCCTCCGAGCTGCTCCCGGGTCAAGCCGGGCACACGCTGCAGCCCTTTAGGGAGCTTGGCGCTCTCTCCCTGGGGCTCAGGTGTCTGTTAGTGTCCCAGGGAGCCTGAGGGAATCCCCGCCCTCCTGCAGTCCTGCTCTTACTCCCTGTGAGCCCCTTTCTGTCCGGGAAGATTGGTGAAGCCCCTGCTTCTCCAGGACGGAGCTCTCCTGTCCTGGGGGCACTCGCCCTGGCCTTAGCCAGGCTCCTTGTGGGGCCCCTCCCCCTTGGATGCCTTTTGTTTCTTTATTTCTTTTTCCCCATCTTCCTACCTTGATAGAAGCATGAACTCTTCTCACTGTAGCATTCCAGCTGTTTTCTCTTTAAATCTCAGGCCGAATTCGTAGATTTTCAGGATGATTTGAAGGTTATCTAGGTAATTTGGTGGGGACAGGTGACTTGGGGACCCTACTCTTTCGCCATCTTGCCCCTCCCTCTCAAAATGGTAGTTTGTAATGTAGAAGTTTCCCTAACCCTAACCCTCAAAGTACTCCCATGTTCTGTTAATAAAGTCAATGGAAAACTACATCAATCAACACTAACAGGAGGGCTAATGGTCCAGATCATCCAGGAATGAAGAATTTGTTTGCTCCAACAACCAAGAAACATTGACTACCTAAATATAAGGGGCTTACTGAGACCAGTGAGAATATATAATGAGGAGTGGAAGAAGATAGTTGAAAATATCAGCTATGACCACTAGAGCAGATTGAAAACATAGGACTATAATAGTTATGAATATTTCTTCCTTATAATGATACCTATATATCTGTATTTATGCTAAACCATTTTCTTCTACCCTCCTTTACCCCTATTCTTTTTTATTTACATGTGATTTGTTAATTATGGTTAATTTTTATTTCAGTGGACAAGTTACTGGATGTTCAAGGGAACATAGAGGAAGAATGAGCATTATCTTAGGTAGATAAAATAATCTTGTATCATCTTTTATGAAGAAGGTGAGTATGTTCTCAGTTGTATGTGGGTTACTTGCATCATGAGAGGCAGAAGCATGGATTTTTTATTTTCTTTTGTTGGTAGTGTGTATGGGTGCCAAGTTGACAAAGGCTGGACTATGAAAGCTCTGGGTAGCATCAACTAGGTTAAGTGAAACTACATTTCCCAGAATCTTTTATTTTGCATGTTTTCAGTTAAGATTGGCCACGGTAAAATTTTGCCTAAGATCTGGAAAGCAAAAATGAAACAGTAGCCACGTTTCACTCTTGAAAGGATGGTGTATATCAGAAGCTCTGCTGTGCATCACTCACTTTTTTGTGCATCTGCTGCTTCACTTGTTGGCAATGACTGTAACAAGGTTCATAGTTTCAGCTACCAGAGTCATACCCCTCCAAGGTTCTCCCATTTCTGGGCCAGGATTAACGGAGATTTTGCGGGAGGAGTTCCATTTCTCCTGCATGTCACTCATGGAACAAATTTTTAGGCTTAAAAAGAGATAAAATCTGACCTGGAGTTCAATGGGAGAAAAGATACAGGTTCCATCTTATTTGCATGTTTCAGTTTTCCCTACATTTCCCAGCTCTTTTTCATTCTTGCTTCCTAACCATGTGTCCAGTGAGTTGAGGATCAGCATCAGACTCCAAAGAGACGCTGAATCAAGAATTTTTTATCAGTTTTTACAGTAGTGCAAAGTCAAATCTCTATTATAATTTCCTTCTATGAGAGAATCAAGGATACTCTGAGAAGGCAAGGGCATACTGAAGAGGCGAAGTGAAGTTTGTCCTATCCAATTAGGAGTCTGCTGCCTAGCCTCTGATGTCTACCTTAAGTACTCCCTTCTTTCTTGATAGGAGCCCACCCACTGTGATCCCTTCTGATTCTTTAAACTACACAGTTTGTAGTCAATATATTACATGTTATGGATCCACTTCACATTTACCCTTTTCTCCAAGCCATACTTTGAGCCTTTTGTTTCCTCGAACTATGGGACTTCTTTCTCAGTCCCTGAAAATGCTTTCAATCAACGGTGGAAGGGGCATGCTCGTGACAACTTGGCCTGGTCCTTTCAGATTCCCTCAATTAAGGCCACTGGCCTTCTGGTTAATTAACCTTCAGTTCTCATGTTTCTCCCCAAGTTGGATAGGAAATAAGCAATTCTGTCTTAAATGCAAATTAGACATCAGGAAATCTTGATTAGATACTTGACTCTGCCAGTAATTTGTGTGACCTTTGGCAAATCTATTAGGTGCTTTGTGCCATTGATTTTTCCTTTTTTTTCTGGTTAGTTACTTTGCTACATTCCCTTCAAAATTTAAATCAAGATTTTTGACATTGCCATGCTCCCTCTTGAAGTGGGACCATGAACAAAATTAAATACATTGAAAGAGCATTGGGGTGATAAAAAGGAATTTTTCAGTGTTATTTTCTGAATGTGATGTTTCTTAATTCATTTGCTATGATTTTTTTTCTAAAATATTTTTCAGCGTTAGTTATATGTCATTTGCTTTTCTTTTTTAAAATATATTTAAATTTTATTTATTTGAGAAAGAATGTGTATCGGGTGCAGGGGAGCAGTAAGAGAGGGACAAGCAGACTCTGTGTCGAGAGCAGAGCCTGATGTGGGGCTTGAACTTATGACCTTTTGATCTTGACCGAAGCCAAAACCAAGAGTTGGATGCTCAACCAATTAAGACACGCAGGTACACCAACATTTTGCTTTTCGGAATAAATATGAAAAAATGCTTAATTTATCCATCATTGTAAGGATTCTTTTTGCACTTGATTTCTTTGTTAGTATGTCTGAATGCAACAGAAAGTCTTAGTTTACTCAGATTATCCCAGCAAGGTGCCTGGGATAAAAAACATTAAGCTTTTAATGGTTGCCTGTAATTATGTGTCCTCTTTTCTGTATTTTTATTGTAGAGGCTTGATGTGAAACAACAGCATTTAGTAAACACTTTCCTGCTCCTGTTTTTTAATATTTCTTCAACTCTATTCTGACTGAATCCATTTTAACTTTGTATGCTCTTTATCAAGGCAGCTTTAATAATGTTAGTATGTCCAGAATTTTTTCTTTTTTTTAAATTTTTATTTATTTATGATAGTCACACAGAGAGAGAGAGAGGCAGAGACACAGGCAGAGGGAGAAGCAGGCTCCATGCACCGGGAGCCCGATGTGGGATTCGAACCCGGGTCTCCAGGATCGCGCCCTGGGCCAAAGGCAGGCGCCAAACCGCTGCGCCACCCAGGGATCCCCCAGAATTTTTTCTATCTCTCTTCTTGGAGATTTTTAACACTGCTGAGCTGTACAATTCTTTAAGGCTCCATTCTACTGACATGAGCTGTCCCTAGATGAAAAATGGGGAGTAGGGGTGGGTATCACAGTTCCAATGACACAGAAGACAGTCATACTGGAGCTCTATAGTTTTCTGAAAATAGTGGCGTTAAATGGATGGGATTTGCATGAGCTTAAAAATAACCCAGACCTCTATGGTCTCATATACGAGGATTTTGAGACGAAAATCAAAGGGCTTTGATCACTCACGGGGCACCAGGCACATCAATTCTCACTTCCCAGTAAATGAATGTAGAGCTTGCAATGACAGAGGGGCCCTTTGTTGACCCTTCCAAGTTCTGCTTCTTTTCATCTACCCACCTGATTTTTATCACCTTCCAATGCCATCTCAAGTGCAGTCTTAGTTGACCCCTCCTCCAGCAGGCCTCCTGCCCTTTCTGTGGTAGGGCTTTCACACCTTTAAAGACTGTTGTGCACTCTGCATCCATCTTCTTTGTTGACCCCACTGCCTGTAGGCAGGCCCTTCAGTCAATAGGTTCTCCTAGGAAACAGCCATCTTGGTAGTTGCCATCTTCACCAAAGTCATCACAGCAACCAGGTCAGCACTCAGGCCCAAACATAGACTGGAGCATCCTTATTGCTATGTCTGCCAAAGAGGAATGAAACCCAGCACATGGAGGCCAAGACAGAGCTGATAGTGCAGCAGACCATGACCAAGACTCTTCAAGTTATCTAGATCCTACAGAAGGATCAGATAGGATTTGAGGGCCTGTGGCCTTTATGGCTTCCCAGAAAGTTACAAGAACTCTTAAGGAAGAAGAGGCCGGGCAGGAGGCCTCCCAGCCCATAGTTAAGGACAGGGCTATCCAGGCAGCAGAACAGGAGGAGGGTCAGGAGGAAGGCAATAAGGAAGTGGTGGAAGAGGAAGAGGAACAGGACTATGATGGTGAGCAGGAGGAAGATGAAGATGAAGGAGAAGACAAGAAGGCACAGGAAGAGGGTGCTGAAATCACCCTTATAGGACCCATGAGTTCCCCACAGCATGGTTTTAGTTCCTGTATCTGTTCCATTCCACAACTTGTACATTATAATAACCACCACTTGGTTTGGCCCCATGCAGATCACATGTTGGTAAGGCATGGTCCCTGGAAACCTGAAGATCTAGGAGAGGTACTCACACCTCAGGAGGGTCAGGGCCTGGTAGATAAAGTAGAGAACTGAAAGGGTGAATACCTGTCAGAAAGAAACTGCATCCAATTGTCCAAGGAAATTGCCCAAGGGCTATATACTAGAAGGCAGAGAACCAGAGGATTCCAAGGTCTGGGAAAGCAAGTCCCCAATGCAGAGGTATTCTATGAGTTGGGGGCCTGTGCAGCCAGAGGGACTGTAACTACCAAGTTGCAGCTGTGTCCTCAGGTCATTGTTTCCCCCATTGGGGCACCCAGCCCAAAAGCAAGAGGTGCCCAGCATTTGCCTGTAGCCATTAAGCAGTGGTGAAAGCTCTCAAAAACCTTCAGGCCCAGTATGCCCAAGTAGAAGCTCAATTCTACAGAGACTTTCACGATCTAGAGAAAAAGTATGCTGCCTTCTACCAACCTCTGCTTGATAAGAGATCTTAGATCATCAATGCAATCCACGAGCCCACAGAAGGTGAATGTCAATGGCAAGTAGGTGTTCAGGAAGGCACATGTGGAGATATGGAAAGAGAGCCTGTGGGAGAAGGGCACACAAATGGCATACCTCACTTTTGGTTGACAGCTTTTTAAAACGTGAAGATCCTCAGCAGGATGATCCAAAAAAGTGATGAGCTTGTACTAGAGCACCTGGAAGATGTAAAAATTAAAATTTCAGGATTCGAGGAACCAATGAGCTTCACCATAGAATTCATCATCAAGTCAAATGAATACTTTTTCAACAAAGTCCTGACGAAAACCTACCAACTGCGATCAGACCCAGGTGATTCTGATCCCTTCTTCTCCAAAGGGCCAGAAATTATCAGTAGCACAGGGTATAAGATCTACTGGAAAGAGGGGAAAGATGTCACCGTGAAAACTAGCAAGCTGCAGAGAGGTGAGGGCCGCAAAAGTTTTGCATCCATCACCAGGAAGATGCCTGGCTATTCTTTCTTCATCTACTTCTATCCTCCTGATTCTCCTGAGGGCAGAGAGATGGATGTTGCCACCGATTATAAGTTGGGCTATTTTTTCCGTGAAGTTCTGGTCCCGAAGTCCGTGTTATTCTTCACTAATAAAGCCAGAGATTATAACTATGAAAGTGCTGATGATGATGCTCGAGAAGCTGGAGGTGAGGAAAAGAAAGAAGTGATCAGAAATGAAAAACCTGACAAAAGGGCTGGAAAAGATCTGGACCCAGAAGAGAGCAGTTGTTAAGAACCCAGGTATGTGTATGTAGTTTTGTGTATCACCCAGCCATGCCTGACATACATCACTGAAATAGCTGAAACTGAGGAGGAGAAAATAAAGGATAAAAATGGAAACCAGGGCAACCCTGGTGGTTCAGCGGTTTAGCACCGCCTTCAGCCCAGGGTGTTGATCCTGGAGACCCAGGATCAAGTCCCACGTCAGGCTCCCTACATGGAGCCTGCTTCTCCCTCTGTCTGTGTCTGTCTGTCTGTCTCTCTCTCTCTCTCTCTGTGTGTGTCTCATGAATAAATAAATAAAATTTTAAAAAAATAGAAACCAGAGGGCCTGAAAAGGATCCAGATCAGTAGAGCACAGCCTGCGAGAATCCATGTTGAGTATCATCCAACCATTCCTGTCATACACATATTATATTCCTACATTTTCTCAGTAACTTAAATAATGTTTTAAATTTATTTATATAAACCAATTTTAGTGTTAAAAATTTACATATATACTAAATCATATACAGTGGAGGACATACTGAAATGTATTTTTGTCATAGGCATACCTACTCTTTGAGCTGAAACTGTAAGACTTCTACAGGTGGGATATTTCAGACCTGGTAGTTGATATCATATTTATTTTGTTGTTTTTTTTTGGGGGGTGTATATTTTTTATTGGAGTTTGATTTGCCAACATAGAGTATAACACCCAGTGCTCATCCCTTCAAGTACCTCCCTCAGTGGTTGATATCATATTTGTTTAGAAGGCAGTTACTAGAACAAGTGGCTAAAGTGACTGAAAAATACACTAGATGGGCCTTCATCATCCATGCCTGCTTAAATGTGGTCTTTTGTACTAAATATGAGATAATACCTTGGAGAATGTGGCTACCTAAAAAGTTGTAAAAAAAATGAATATCAAGTAGGAGCACATTTAAAGATTGATTCCAGGATGCCTGGGTGGCTCAGTGGTTGAGCATCTGCCTTCACTCAAGGCATGTTCCTGGGATCCTTGGATCGAGTCCCACATCGGGCTCCCCACGGGGAGCCTGCTTCTCCTTCTGCCACTCTCTCTGTATCTCTTATGAATAAATAAATAAAATATTTTAAAAAATAAAGATTTATTCCTAACCATTCAATTTTAAGTTTTTGTGTTTCATGTGACAGTCAAAATAAAACATAGAGTAAGGCTTTGGTTATCACTGAATTGTTAATTTAACTTAGATCTCGTGTACTCTTTTATTTCCCTCTTTTCTCTCTCCTTTTATAGATATGCACAAAAGGCCTGGGAGGTTAAGAGATTATGGTTTATGAAAAGAGCAAAGACTTTTAAGGTGGAAAGACTTATTTATATCCCTAAATGGTTTTCTCCCACCCTCCACCAAAAAAAAAAAAAAATTGTGGTGTTTGACAAGTGGGAAATGAGGTTGGTGTGATCAGATGATTGAAGACATCAACTGGTGCATAAACAGCCTGATACCCAAGAGTCTAGATTGCAAGAGGAAAATTGCATTGTTTTCTCTTGTTGAGACAACAGACATACATAGGATTTACTATTAGATTTAGAAAGTCATTGATGTATGTTAATTGTGTTCAATTGCTAATATTCTCTTTTTCTTTCTTGAGTGTCAAGGCATAGAAAGACATGGATGAAGAAAAAACAATGAATTTATTCTTCACAGATTTCAGATTTTCTGATTTTCAGCAGTCTGGGAAATTTTATCAACACTGGTTTTGCTCCAAAGTTCATCACCCAAAATGTAACATCCACTGATATTTTACTTTGCTCTTATATCTTTCAGAGATATATGACAGTATTTGTTCAGAATAAAAATAAAAGTTTGCTTGAAATATATAAGCTTCAGATTTTCTGGAAAAATAACACTGACCCAAACTTATCTTTAAATCTCTTTTGTTACCCCTTACAATCATTGAAAAAAAGATCACTTTCAACCATGTTTTAAGCCCTTTTAATGCAGCCACAAAATAATTAAAATATCAGGTTGTAAACAATTTATATAAAGAGAGATGAGGGTCTTGCCTCTCCCTATTGCATTTTATTGAAATAACGTGGTAAATTGCCTAGCTTACCTGAATTGACCAGATGGTGCTGAGCTGGTACAGGGTTGATGTAGACCAGTAGTATTAACATCATTTGGGAACTTGTTAGAAATGCAAAGTCTCAGACCCCACTCCAGGCCTGCTGAACTAGAAATTAGAAGATAGGCCAGGAATTATAGTTTTAAAAGTCTTTTTGATGATTCTGAAACATACTAAAGTTTGAGAACCACTGGTTTGAGCTTCATCTATGTTATGACCAGCCTTACTTCACTGTCTTAAGACTGTTTTAGGTAAATTGAACAGGACAATAAAAATTGGACTGGAGAAGAGACTAGAATTCTCAGGGGTGGAGACACAGAAAAAGACCTACAAGTGCAAGGATTGGGTGGTGGCAATGGAAAAATGAATAAGGGAAAAACTAGTGCCAAAAGTATACAAACTTTATAATGGAATTTATGCAAAGTTTATCAACATTTTTTAATTGCCTTAAATCGATAACAGGTAAATATACATGTAGTAAAAAGAATACATAAGAATCATACATGCATATGTAACATGCAGGAAGTCATGTATAAGAATTACTTACTTAGGATAGTGGCTACATATTATGGAGTGAGAGTGAAGACAATTTAGTTGTGGAAGGTTACCTGGTGGTCTGCAATTCTGCAAATGGCTGGGAGTCCAGTGTGTGAGGTTAAGGGGATATGCATACTTAGAAACCATGCCTCCCACCTTGAGCCATGCTCCATTCATCTGGTGCCCAGAATTTTCTCCTCACGTGACCCTAAATCCCAAGCTCCAAGAAGCTTGCATGCTCTTCTTCAATGGATCTGTGCTCGATTGTTCACTGCCAATGTATGTATACATCCAGACTGCAAGTTAACTAAGAGGTGGTGGTTATATACAGGGAACAGAGGATAAGTTGACTACATTATCCACACATATGTACATGAAGCCTATTGAGGGGAAGAATGGAGCCTAGTGTATACGGAGGAGCAATGGAGGAGAGGCTGGGGCCTAGAACCTGGAGCCTGGAATGAGGAGCACAGGCCAAGGGTGAGGGGCTCTATTCTCCCCACACCACTGGAATAGAATTTAGAGGAGTCTAAGTATAGTGGACAGGTCATAAGCTGACCTCCCCAATAATTCCTACTTTCTGGTATTCACACTCTTTGTATAATCCCCTGTTCTTGAGTTTGGAGGGATAGCAATGACTTTCTTCTAACCAATAGAGTCCAGAGAGAGTAAGAGAGTGAGAGGAGGGGGGAAAAGAGATCCTCTATATGATTATTTGTTATGTGACAACAGAAAACTAATACACTGCACTTGGCAGCCCTGGAGACTCTAGGCATCTGGATATGTGATCTCGAGTATCACCCAACCTTTCCTGACATATAACTGTCACTGAAAGCTCTGTGTTAAAATTCCTTCAATAAACTTTATAAGAAAAAGAAACATTAAAATACACTGAGTAGTCTAATTTGAACCTGGCCATTCAGATTAATACAAATGTATAAAGGTATATTTTTCATGGTAGGTAAGATATTTTTTAACAGTCTATTAATTGATTTAAACCTTTCACAGATAATTATACATAGTGGGTAGGCCCCCAATTGAACTCTTGCCCTGAAACCTTTAAATGTTATAAATGGGGCAGCCCTGGTGGCTCAGCGGTTTAGCACTGCCTTCAGCCCAGGGCCTGATCCTGGAGACCCGGGATCGAGTCCCACATCCGGCTCCCTGCATGGAGCCTGCTTCTCCCCTCTGCCTGTCTCTGCCTCTCTCTCTCTCTCTCTGTCTCTCATGAATAAATAAATAAAATCTTTAAAAAAATAATAAAAAAATAAATGTTATAAATGTTACAGGTAGTCCAAATTAAATATTTGGAATTTAATTTGGAATATTTGAAAGAGGAATACCTCTTTCCCTTCCTCATTCCCTGTCATGCTTTGTTGCCTAAGTACAGAAACAGTGTTACCCTTTGCTCTGGAAATGCTGCCCACGCCTGACCATACCCACCCTCTTTCCCACACATCTCATTTTCTCTGCACATATTGAGTACACAAATTCTGTTACTCAAGACCACCTCTCTCCCATGAAAATAATCAGCTACCGGCTACCAGCCATCATCTCATTCAGACATACCTTTATGGAACCCATTTAAGGATTATACACAACAATCCTCCCTAAGAACGATTCTTCTGGGAAATAATATCTGAAAATAACATACCTGATAAATATTAGTATCCAAAATATATAACAAACTTAAACTCAACACCCAAAAAGTAAACAATCCAATTACAATTGGGCAGAAGACATGAACAGACATTTCTCCAAAGAAGACATAGAAGGCCAACAGACACATACAAAGATGTTCGTCATCACTTACCATCAGGGAAATACAAATCAAAACTGCAATGAGATATCACCTTACACCTGTTAGAGTGGCTAAAACCAATAACACAAGAAACAATAAGTGTTGGTGAGGATGTGGAGAAAAAGAAACACTCCTGCACTGTTGATGTAAATGCAAACTGATATAGCCACTGTGGAAAACAGTGTAGAAGTTCCTCAAAAAGTTAAAAATAGGTCTACCCTATTATCTAGTAATCTCACTACTTGATATTTACCAAAGAATACAAACACCATATTGTAAGAATAAATATTTTTTTAAAATTTTTTATAAATTTATTTTTTATTGGTGTTCAAACACCATATTGTACACCTTAAAGTAATATAACACTGTATACTAACTGGATTTTTTTTCTTTTTTTTCTTTTTTTTACTAACTGGAATTTTATTTATTTATTTTAAAGATTTTATTTATTCATGAGAGATACAGAAAGAGAGAGAAGCAGAGACACAGGCAGAGGGAGAAGCAAGTTCCATGCAGGGGGCCTGATGTGGGACTCGATCCCGAGTCTCCAGGATCACACCCTGGGCCAAAGGCAGACGCTAAACCGCTGAGCCACCCAGGGATCCCCTAACTAACTGGAATTTTAAAAAGAAATACATTTTTATTGTTTATAAGCTTAAAAATAAGCTTAAAATTTCTTAAAAAGCTTGTTTATTTTTTTATTTTTTTAAAGATTTTATTTATTTATTTATTCATGACAGTCTCACAGAGAGAGAGAGAGAGGCAGAGACACAGGCAGAGGGAGAAGCAGGCTCCATGCAGGGAGCCCGATGTGGGACTCGATCCCGGGTCTCCAGGATCGCGCCCCGGGCCTAAAGGCAGACGCCAAACCGCTGCGCCACCCAGGGATCCCCTAAGCTTGTTTATAAGCTTAAAAATTTCTTAAATAAAAATAAAGATAAATTGTTAAAAGTGGGAGTAACTGCAATTGACACACTAAAAAAAAGAATAAAAAAGAACAACTCTTCTTAAGAACATTCTGCTTCTCTGACAATCTTTTGGTCTGACTGTCAATATCTTATTTTATTTCTCTCCTCTGTTACAAATAGATTGACATGGGCTATAGAAGAGTTTTTATTTTTGCAATTATAGTTTTTTATAGAGAAAAAGACCAGGGAAGCTACAGAGAAGGTGGAAAACATCAGAATGTGCCTCTGTGAATTGAGAAATCCGTAACCTCTTTATTTTAAGAAAGTTATATTGCTAATTTTGGAAAATAGAATATTAATATGGGAATTGCCAGAATGAGAATAACCTCATATTGGTCCCCTCTCAGAAAAAGTAAAGGGTGGTAAATATAGCAGCTAGTATACCACTATTATCTGGAGAATGGTATCAAATCAAATCAAATATTTGCCATGGGTATTTGAATGAAATGTAATCAAACTACCACCTAATAAGTGTCTGAAAAATTATCCACCTAGCATTCTGATTTGCCATTCTCACTGCAAATACCATTGAATCTGTTTGGCCATATTGACCAAGTGGCACAACAGCTTGCACAGCAGCCTGAGTGTACTACACAACTTTTTCTTATTCTGGACCCCACGCAAAATTGACAGCCTTTTAGTATACTCACTAAATGGGTAGGATTATCACTCCCAAAAAAGATATATAATGACTTCAAAATCAAAAGAAATCTATTAGGCATTTTTCCTGGTAGTAGGGGCCAGTGGCTGCAACTTGTTCTTCCCCTAGAAGGATATTTTAACATTCTCTATACATTTGAACCCCCAGAATATTCACCAAGAAGGCCAGTCATTGAATTTTTGTGGGGTTCATTTTCCACTCTCCAGCATGTATTTATTTTGCCAAGATTCATGCTACATCCTGCTCATCAGCCCAATCAGCCTGATAGCATCAATGTAAGGGACACTACCACTATCCTATGGTACAGAGAGTTGACAAATCTCACTGAAGATTAGATTTTGACATAAGGCTGGAGAGTTAATATAGCTCTGACAGAACATGAAAGTAACTTGCTGGTCCTACCAGCCAAAATCAAACTGTTTCATATAGTCTTCACTGCTAAACATAGATGAAAATAAGCTTCACACCAGGTTCCAGGGGATATGTTGCTTTTCTCAGGCAAAGAAACCACATTTTAAATAGTATCTATATTTGGAGTCATCATTTGACCGCTTTTACAATAATCCATTGTTAATCTTGAAAACCCATCTCTGTCCTGTGCAGGCCAGAGCAGAATGTTGAATGGAAATGTTATGATAATCTCCACTCCCTGAATATTTCAAGTCCTTGCTGGCGATGCTAACCTCTGAAGTTTCCTGAAGTTTCCTCTGGTATACAATATTGCTTTCAGTATACTATATTGCTAGTTAGAGACAGTTTTTGTGTTTTTCATTTGGCTTTCTCTACCAAATAAGCTCATATTCTATGGATTAGGAAACAAATGTGGGGATTCTTTCAGTTTCTGATTATCCATATTTTATTTGTGCATTCTGTAATGGGGATAACAACAAGTTAGTGAAAATTCGTCACTTACTTGAGTGACATTTTGGGTCTCCAGGAATTAGGATTCCTTCAGAGTCAGTATCTAGTAATCTCTGACATGTATGACTTCTTCCCTGTTTCCTCAATGTACAATTACCTGGTAAGTATATGCAAGTCCCTTTAGGGAAGACCAGATTAAGATTTACAAAATTTATTTTGGCTGGGTAGCAGAGTCCTTTTGCCAAGGAGATCTGGCCTCTGTTTTTTTTCACAGGGCACTGGGTCTGTGAAGTGGCTCAAGTATGGAAATTGACAAGGAGCTGTGATTCACTATAGTGATTCAAGTCAGATCTCCATTCATTAGATATAGAGCCATTTGATTTATACAGATGAAGTAGAATTGAGTAGGCTGCCCATCTATTTTTGTTCTAGGGGTACCATAATCAACTTCTCAACACCGAAGATCACTGTGAGTCAGAAAATTATTATTACAGCTTAAGCTCTGCTGCCTATTTTAGTAACCCTACCCATCTTGTCTTTGGCAAATGTATGTCTCCACTTAGCTCCTTTTAAAGCAGGAACACAATAACCCTTTTCAATTTAGGAAGCCCAATTTGATGGTGGCAGTTTCCACTCTCATTTATGCCCTACCAAGATTATACATCACAGATCCTCAGTGAAGCTGAGGCTCCCCCCAGGAATATGTTTCTTATAGCTTTGGTAAAGAGTCTTCTGGAATTTTCTGGACATAATAGTGGAGGTCTTAAATGATAAATCCAGTCTATCCTTTCAAACTCTCTAAACCTTTGGATACCTTCATCTCCATTTTTCTAAGGAAGTCCTGGCACTTTAATTTCATTTACTATAGGATATCTTTGGGCCCATGTTTCTGTCAAATAACCAAGCAAAATGTTAGGGTCACTCTCACCACTCAAGCTGACATATTAAATATGAGATCTCTACTTAGTGACACCATATAAATAAATTTGGCCCAATACTACATATTTTTCCATCCTGACAACAACTTTAGATCTATTTTCATACATGTATCCTAGGTTTCCATTAATAAAAGTGAAAAAATCCTATAATTCATTTGATGTGTATCACATTTCTTCATAAGCTACACTTTTTACTTCATGCTCTGGAAGCTGCTAGGACTTGAATCTGATTACAGATATAAAAGCAATAGTAACTATGTCACATGATGGAAGTATTAGCTAACACTGTGGTGGTAATCATTTTGCAGTACAATAGCCCTCCCTTTATCTGTTGATGGATATGTTCCAAGATCCCTACTGGATGCCTGAAGCCATGGATAGTACCAAACCCATTTATACTACATTCTTTTCTTTAAATACATATCTAAGATAAATACTAATTTGTAAATTAGGCATAATAAGAGATTAATAACAATAATAAAATAGAAAAATTATAACAATATACCATAATAAAAATTATGTGAATGTGCTCTATCAAAATATCATGTTATACTGTATTCATCATTTTTCTTGTGATGATGTGAAATGATAAAGTGCCTACATGATAAAATGAAGTGAGGTGAATAACATAGGCATCATGATATAGCCTTAGGCTACTATTGACTTTTGATGATTCATCAAAAAAAAAGATAATCTGTTTCCAGATTACAGTTGCCCATAGGTAACTAAAACCTTGGAAAGTGAAACCATAGATAAGAGGGAACTAGTGTATATAAATAAGTATATCTAATCAACAAATTGTACATCTTTTTTTTAAAAAATATTTTTTTGTTTATTCATGAGACATACATAGAGAGAAGCAGAGACATAGGCAGAAGGAGAAGCAGGCTCCTCTCAGGGAGCCCGATGCGGGACTTGATCCCTAGACCAGGATCACGCCCTGAACCGAAGACAGATACTCAATCGCTGAGCCACCCAGGTGTCCCAACACACTGTACATCTTAAACTTACATATATGTCAATTGTATCTTAATAAAGTTGAGAAAAATAAAACTAAAAGAAAAGCAATGATACATGGTATGGGTAGGTCCTGAGGTGGATCAGTAGTCCCTCACAAGGCAACTACCTCAGGTAAGACCATTACAGGTTTTTCCTGCTACAAGATACTGATCTGCCGAGACATGAGTGTAAAGGCAAAGGGAGAATAGTAGAACTTAGTACTTCAAGGAAATTAGCTTCATCCTGATCTTCCTGTATGTCCCTGTCTAAATTTTCATTGTTTAATCTCTTCCCTATACACAATGTTCTAACTTTAACATAAGAGAACCCATGAGGCTGGAAAATAAATTTGCATTATACTTCAGCACTCCATGAGATTATACTTTAGTTTTGCTTTTCAGAAATCTCAGCCTCATGACTACAAAAGATAATGACTGTTTTTTTAAAAACACTCATAGATAGGGTTTGGTTCTCTATCCAAAATTTGATCTGGGAATTTAAAGCCCTGAACTCATCATTTTCCTTCTCAAGTTCTCTGAAACATGTAGAAGCAAACAACCACTGCTTTATAATCTTTATTTTCACTGAAGTGTTTTATAGCTGCAAGTATATTTTAGTCACCCAAAGTCTTTCCACATACATGCATTTGCTTCTAAGTGTCTACAGGTGATAATATAAAAAACTGTTTTGCTGATGTACACCAAGAACTATCATTTGTACCCTTTGCCAATGGAAACAGAATCATTGATATTTTTAAATATAATAAGATCAGAGAACTAATTCCCAAGTATCAAGAACTAATTCAGAGAATGCATCGTTAAAATGGTTTCTCTAAACATACTTCTGATGCCAATTCCTGTTCTGGTTATTATTATTATTATTATTATTATTATTATTATTATTATTATTATGTGTAACAAATTATCCCAAATATAGTGATATAAAACAAAAAATTTATTATGTTATCAGATTTTGTGAGTCAGTAATTCTGAGATGGCACAGTAGAAGACATCTCTGCTCTATTATATCTGGGGCCTCAACTTGATAGACTTGGGTCTATCTAAGGGTCACTCATTTACTGGCAAATGGAATAATATTAAGGTGCATTCACTCACACATATGGTGCCTGGATTGGAAGAACTCAAAAGCTGACTGCCAATCAGAGCACATGCATGCATGAGAACTCTGTACATGACTTCGTTATATCATGGCAGCCTCCAGATAATTAGACTTATTACAAGTGGCTCAGGATTCAAAAGCAAGTGTTCAGAAAACGATATAGAAGTTGCATTGACTCTTCATCTTTCCTTGAAAGTCAAATAATGTCACTTTCACCAAACTCCATTAGATAAAACATTCTCCCAAACCTGCCCAGTTGGTAGGAGAAGGAATATAGACCCCCACATCTCAATGGGGTAAAGCAATGTTGATGGAAGGTGAGGTAGTAGCCATCTTTGGAAAATACGATCTTCCACAGTCTACTGTAAAGCAATAAATATTCTTTCAATATTCTTTCAGAATGCAAATTACAAAAATGAATGCCAATTACACTTGTCTCTTTTAAGACCCTCTAAAAGTCTCTTACCATTAAGGATTCTCTCAAGATCAAGATCTCAACATCTCCGGTCCAGTGCACATGCGGCTCTTCGCATATTGTTCTTCAGGTTCACCTAGTTGAGTACCATTCTTCTCAATCCGAAGACCTCTGAATTGAGACAAATAATTGCTCCTTCCCTTCCAATATAAAATATGAGAAAAGTACAGGAAAATTACTATAGACACTACAATTCAAAAGGGTAAATAATAGGCACATAACAGCCACTGAACATGGCTATTCAAATCCAACTAGTCATCCCTTGCAGTTCCTTGATTAGGGATTAGTCCTACTCCCTGGGATCTATTCTCTGTGGCTCTTGTTTGCATTGCAGATCTTGCTTCTGCTTTTGGACTAATCTTTCCTTTTCCCTAAGAGGTAGCCTGTGTTTAAAACTGAGTAACCAAAAATAAATTAATTAATTAATTTAAGAAAAAAACTGAGTAACCTATTTTCTACACTCTCAGAAAAGTTTGGATGTCCCAGTACCTCTTTTTATTTTGTATAATCCCTATCAGTTCAAGCTGAGGCAATTTCTTTATATTCTTTGGGACCTTTCTGTGTATCAATTTATAATCTACTCAATGAAAACAAAAGAAACTCCTTCTCTACCTTGGAATTCTAAGAGGCTGCTATGGGATATTCCTTTGTAATTATAAGAAGTCTTATAATTTAATTTGAAATATAATCTTATCATCCTTAAAAGATGTTTTGTCTGTCTGCAAGTGTCTATAAACCACTGACTTAGATCATTCTATGATCAGAACAAAATCTTTTACACAGGATCAAATGAATGTTCATAAATAGGTGTGTGAGTGTGTGTTTTGTTTAAGGTTGAGCATTTTAAAATATGTGAATGTATGTGAATCTGTAAGTGTGAGAACGTAAGAATGTAAAGTTTAGGAGCAAGAGTATAAGACTATGCATGGGGCCTGGGTAGCTCAGTTGGTTAAGCATCTGACCTCATCTCAGGTTATGATCTCAGAGTACTGTGATCAAACCCCATGTTTTTTTTGGGCTCCATGCTCAGTGGGGAGACTGTCTGTCCCTCTTCCTCTCCCCTACCCCTCCACCGCTCTCGCTCTCTCTCTCTTTCTCTGTCTCAAATAAATAGAAGACTATGTGAGTATGACAGTGAAAGTGTGAAAACATGAGAGTGTGAGAAAGAGTGAAAAAATATAATAGAGATTACCAAAAATAGCCAGAGTTTTCCCAAAATGATCATCAGGGCCATAAAATTAAGCAAAACTTACTCTGAGGTTATAA
The DNA here is from genome assembly GCF_011100685.1 of Canis lupus familiaris. Taxonomy (NCBI): domain Eukaryota; kingdom Metazoa; phylum Chordata; class Mammalia; order Carnivora; family Canidae; genus Canis; species Canis lupus. The sequence goes on from NC_049260.1 coordinate 80,250,642, forward strand.
TCACAGACTTTCTCATTCTACGCATGAACATCATCCTGGAAGTGACCACCACAATGACTGGTTCCTCACACAGGTTTGGTGAAAGAGTGGTGGAAATAATGCACCTGACTGCTATGGAGGAGTCAGATCTGAGTCCAGGTTGGGCTCCCTGCTTCCCACCTGTGTGACTTTGGCCACATGCCTGAGAGTGACCTTCTCCTCACACCCTTGCTAGTGGCCTAGTAAGTCAATCCAAGTAGGTTTAAAAACTGGAATGACTTTATCCTCTCAGTACTTTATTTATTTATAACCTACCAAGAATGGTAAAAAAAAAACTGTCTTTCTTAGCTACATATGTAATCTTATCCTGGATGGCACTTCTTTTGTGGGTTCCAGAGGTATGAGATGGTTTCATCTTATTTAGAGTACCCACCCAGGCCTGAACAAAAAGGAAATTGTCTTGTTAATCTTCTTATTAATTAAAATAAAAATCAACGCTTGTATTGATCTCCTGAAGTCAATCAAAGCCATACCACTGTTCTGTCTCTCTAACTGGAATAACTCGTATTTGTGTAATGGTATGCTTATTTATGTACTCTGATGGTGAGGTTGTGAGGTCCTTTGCAAAGCTACTTGTTTGTTTGCTGGTTTCATTGTAGAATGAGCAAAAGCTACTTAACTCCACACATCATTATCCATTTGCAGGGTATAGGTTTTAGCATTTTCTGAGGAATGCAATTTCCCAAATATGACAGGTTCAAGTTTCTCTACCTGTGGTCACAACAGCATAGGATACTTTGTTAGAGTTTGTTTCTCTTCTCCAGAAGCTTAATTTTTTCTTCACTTTCATCATACATGTTGGTCCAATGATTATACCATTTGGTCTTAGCATTGCCTCAATGTTTGTTTGTTTTCTCCGAACCTGTGTAACCCATCCTCATTAAAATTTTTTTCTCCTCATGAGAGTTCTGGTGACTGTTGTAATTGGGCAATTTTCATGCTTTATATAGATCTCTGTCTAATAAAATATTTACTCACATGTATTACATAGGTTCTACTTTCTCATCTGAGTCTTCTTTATCTCCAGGTTTTAACTTTTTTTCATATTTTTTCATTCATTCATTCATTCATTCATTCATGTCTAGCTTTGAAAGAAATATGTGAATATTGAGAAGTGTTTTAAGGTAGCACTTGCAGAGATACCATAGAAAGGATATGTTAATGGTGTGACCATTTATAAACATGACATATTTATAACCATGTATATGTTAATCTTGTGACCCATCCACATTTTAATTTTTATGTTGCCTGGGATAAAGAAATTTATACCTGGAGGTCCAGGTATTGAACACAATTATGACCTGAAGTTTTATGCTTTATACTATGATCCAATATTGGGAATCTCTAATGACCCAATCTTTGCAGATTTTAATGTGTATGTTTGCCTGGGGATTTAGATTGAGGGTCCAAGGTCCATTGGAAAGTTACTCAGACCTGAGGCCTTTAGAAAAGGTCATAAGACATATTTAAGACATGCCTCCATTTGCTCATCTTTAAGTAGGGGTCATTTATGGCAATTGCATATTGAGATTGGATTTGGGGCTTCTGGGGCATTAAGATCTGTTCCACCCTAGGTATCTGTCATGGCCATCCTTAAAAGGGATTGAAACCCAGGTCTGTGTGTCTGTTGGAAGGACAAAACTATTAATGATACCTTGTGTCCTCCATAATCCACCGAAAGCTGTTTTTCCTTCAATGTTTTTTTGAAAATTGTCATTACCTTTAATATTTTATCTACTAATTCATTAATTGTATTAAGAAGGCTATAAATGGCTGAAGTTTAGATTAAAGGTCTACCTCTGAGGATGAATTTATATTTTCTACTTTGCATAGAAACCTAACAATAATTTTATCAAAATTGCATAATGACATTGTGTTTTCTATGGCACCTGGGTTATGCCCATATATACTGAAAGAGAAATATGTAGTAGTGTATTTACAGGCAAAAAAAGAGGAATATCTCCATTCACACCAGCTATATTGAGTGTCCACTATTATTATGAGTTTTGTATTTTTTAAAGGGGGGATATAACTGGAGCCAAGGGTCATCTGATCCCTTCTCTTGTGTGGGAAAAGCTGGTTGCTCCTGCCAAAGGAAGATTAATGTTCCAATTGTGTACTGTACACATCTTATTCTGTGATTTGACATGACACCTGTGATGGGAGGGTCTGGTGATTTTTATAGTTCCAGAAATAGAGTTTTGCAAACATATTTTAATAACCCCAATCTCTTTCCCCTTTTTCATCCCATCTCTGGTGGTGGTAGTTGATTCCTTCTGTTACTTCCTCTGTGCTCTCAATGTCTCTTTCTTTCTGTTCGCCTTCATGATTCCAACTTTTAAAAACAATACCATTAAAGGCTATTTAAATAACTATTGTGTGCTATTTTTTCTTTGCATTTGATTTTCAATAAATTCACCATAATGTGTTTAAGTGTTGATGTTCTTTGTATTTGTTGTGGAGTTTGTAGAATCTCTAGAATTTTTGTTTGGATACCATTCAATATTTATTTTAGAAATTCTCTGCTATTTTCATTTCCTATATTTCTTCCATTCATTCTGTATTATTTTTCATTCTGAGATAGTAATTACATCTCCCTTTAGCCCTTTACATTAAGGTTGTTTTGTCTAAGGCAGAGGACCTTAATTCAGACAGGTGATTCAAAGCTGGGATTCAAACTTTGAGAGGGCTGATCAATTTCCAGTTAATTTTTATTTTTAGAATTTAGTTCTTCATAATGCTTTACTGAAGATTTTGAGCTTTCATAGGGCTTTTACTCTGTATCAGACCCAAGAATCCAGTTTTTGTTTCTCAAGCTCCATGATGCTGCTAGAAGTTCTGCTCAGGTCCAAAATCTATTAGATGCTGCTTTCTTTCTTTTTTTTTTGTATATTTTTTATTGGAGTTCAATTCACCAACATATAGTATAACACCCAGTGCTCATCCCGTCAAGTGCCTCCCTCAGTGTCTGTCACCCAGTCACCCCATCCCCCCACCCAACTCCCATTCCATATACCACATCTCTACGGTCAACTAATAATATTCAACAAAGCAGGAAAGACTATCCAATGGAAAAAGGACGTCCTCTTCATTAAATGGTGCTGGGAAAATTGGACAGCCATACGCACAAGAATCAAACTGGACCATTCTCTTACACCAGACACAAAGATAAAGTCAAAGTGGATGAAATATCTTATTGGGAGACAAGAATCCATCAAAATCCTGGAGGAGAACACAGGCAACACCCTTTTTGAACTTGGCCACAGCAACTTCTGGCAAGATACATCTATGAAGGCAAGGGAAACAAAAGCAAAAATGAACTATTGTGACTTCATCAAGATAAAAAGCTTCTGCACAGCAAATGAAACAGTCAACAAAACTAAAAGACAACCTACAGAATGAGAGAAGATATTTGCAAATGACCTATCAGATAAAGGGCTAGTATCCAAGATCTATAAAGAACTTATTAGACTCAACACCCAAGAAACAAACAATCCAATAATGAAATGGGCCAAAGACATGAACAGAAATTTCACCAAAGACTACATACTCATGGCCAACAAGCACATGAGAAAATGCTCCACATCACTTGCCATCAGGGAACTACAAATCAAAACCACAATGAGATACCACCTCACACCAGGAAGAATGGTGAAAGTTAAGACAGGAAACAACAATGTTGGAGAGGATGTGGAGAAAGGGGAACCCTCTTGCACTGTTGGTGGGAATGTGAACTGGTACAGCCACTCTGGAAAACTGTTGGAGGTTCTTCAAAGAGTTAAAAATAGAGCCACCCTACGACCCAGCAATTGCACTGCTGTGGATTTACCCCAAAGATACAGATCCAGCGAAAAGCCACGACACCTGCACCCCAATGTTTATAGCAGCAATGTCCATGGTAGCCAAACTTGAAGGAGCCTCGGTGTCTATTGAAAGATGAATAGATAGATGCTGCTTTCAAAATCAGCAAATCTCTTACAGCAAGAAACACCTTGCCAAATTCAGGTCTCACCACTTCATGATCTTTTGGGATTCTTTTCTCCTGCATGTTTGGCTGCCTCACTAGTTTTCTTGTACCATTAAACAAGTAGTTGTTATCCCTTTTTCTTCTTCCCCATACATTTTTCTCAAGAAGTTAGGTTGTCATTTTCAAAATCAGAAATTTAAGTAGACTAATTTTATTTATTTTATTATTTTTATCAAAATATTATTAACATACAGCGTTATATTTGTTTCAGGTGCATGATATAATGATTCAACAATTCTATACATTATTCAGTGCTCATCATGATAAGTGTACTCTTAATCCTCTTCACCTACTTCACCCATTCCCCCACCCACCTCCCCTCTGACAACCACCAGTTTGTGCTCTATATTTAAGAGTCTGCTATTTTGTTTGTCTCTTTTTTTTCTGTTTGTTCATTTGTTTTCTTTCTTAAATTCCACATATGGCTAAAATCATAGGTATTTGTTTTCTCTGTATGACTTATTTCACTTAGCATCATACTCTCTGTATCCATCCATGTCATTGTAAATGGCAAGACTTATTTTTTTAACGACTTAGTAATATTCACATCTTCTTTATCCATTCATCTGTGGATGGACACTTGGGTTGCTTCCATGTCTTGGCTATTGAAAAGAATGCTGCAATAAATAAAGGGGTGCACAAGTGTTTTCAAATTAGTGTTTTAATTTCTTTGTGTAAATACCCAGTAGTGGGATTATTGGATCATATGGTAATTCTGTTTTTAACTTTTTGAGGAAGCTTCATACTTTTTTCCATAATGTTCCCTGGGTAGGCTAATTTAAAAATTCTATAGAGACTGCTGATTCTCCTTTCATGGTGCCTTATTGAGTTCCCACGTAGGTTACACAAGTTATACATGTACTCACTTCTGCCCATTTTCATCAAGTATTCATTTCATATCCTGCAGTCTTGCTGAATTTGATTATTAGCTATAGTCGGGTTTTCTGTGAAATTTTTATGAATTTTTATAGAATGTCATCTGTAAATATAGTTTTACTTCTTTTCCAACTTGAATTCCATTAATTTTTTTCTTGTCTAATTGTTCTGGCTAGAGCTTCCAATAAAATATTGAATCAAGTGGACATACTTGTCTTGTTCCTAATCATAGAAACCATTGTTGTGATGTTAGCTACAAGTTTTTCCATGTTAAGAAGGATTTTTTTATTCCTAATTTTTTACAATTTTTTATCATGAAGGGGTGATAAATTTTGTCAAATACTTTTCCTGCACCAATTGCAATGATCATGTTGGGATTTTTCTTCATTCTATTATGAAGGTTATCCTACTGTTGATTTTTATATGATGAACTACCCTTGCAACACTGGGATAAACCCAAGGATTTGGTCATGGTTTATAATCCATTTAACATGCATCTGGATTCAGTTTACTAGTATTTTTTTTGAGGGCTTTTGCATCCGTATTCAAAAGACATATTGGCCTTTAATTCTCATTTTTTGTAATGTTCTCACCTGACTTTGTTATCAAGTTTAGCCTCACAGAATGAATTAGGAAGTGTTCCCTTCTCTTCAAACTTTTGGAATAATTTGAGAAAAAATGGTGCTACTTTTTCTTTAAATATTTACTAGAACTCCCCATTGAAGACATCTATTACTGGGATTTTCTTCTCTGGAGATCTTTGATTAATATTTAATCTCTTAACTTGCTATAGACTTATTAACGTTTTCCACTTCTTGAATCATTTGCATTAGTCTGTGATTTAAATAATTTTTCTATTCAATCTAAGTTATCTAATTCATTGGTTTATAACTGTTCATAATAATCTCTTATATCCTTCGTATTTTCTGTAGTTTAGTAGTAATACCCTGAATTTCATTTCTGATTTCATTAAGTTGAACGTTCTCTTCTTTTTTATAGTCAGTCTAGCTAAAGATTTCTTAATTCTGTTGATTTTATTAAAGAACACAGTTTTAGTTTTGATGTTTTTCTCTATTGTTTTTCTATACTTCATTTCAATTATACCCTTTATAAACTTCATTATTGCTGTCCTGATTTGAGGGAGTATAGTTTGTTCTTATTTTTATTTCCTTAAGGCATAAAGTAGGTTAGTATCCAAAATGTACAAAGAACTTGTAAAATTCAACACCTAAAAAATGTATAATCCAAATAAAATTGGGCAGAAGACATGAATAGATATTTTTCCAAAGAAAATATCCAGACGCTATAATTTGCCATAATTTGGCCTCTGACAATCACTTTTCTGCATCATATAAGATTTGGTATGTTGAATTTTTATTTTCATTCATCTCAAAATATTTTCTAATATATCTTGAGATTTCTTCTTGATTCATTGATTAAGAATGTATTCTATAATTTCTACACATTTGAAAATTTTCTTCTTTACCTACTGTTAAATGATTTTTTTAAAGATTTTATTTATTTATTTGACAGAGAGAAAGAGAGGAGAGTGACAAGCAGACTCTGCATTGTGTGCAAAGCCCCACACAGGGCTTAATCCCACAACCCTGAGATCATAATCTGAGCTGAAGTCAAGAGTTTGAGGCTCAACAGACTGAGTCACTCAGGTGCCCCTGCTATTAATGATTTTTAATTTTATTCCATTGTGGTCAGAGAAGATACTTTGTATGATCTCAATCTTTTTTAAATTTATTGAGACTTATTTCATGGCTTAACTCATAGCCTATCCAATAATGTTTAATGTATACTTAATAATATGTGTTTTGCTGTGGTTGGGTGAGAGGGTGGAGGGTTCTATATAAGCATATTAGGTCTAGGTGGTTTATATATAGTGTTTTCAAGTTTTCTATTTCCTTACTGATCATATGTATAATTATTCTGTTATTAAAAGTGATATTATTGAAGTACCCAGCTATTATTGTAGAATTATCTATTTGTCCCCTCAATTCTGTCAGTTTTTGCTTCATATATTTTGGGGCTGTGTTGTTAGTTGTGTATATTGTACATATATTATTTTTAGATCTTCTTGATAATTTGACACTTTTATCATTATATAATGTCCTAGTTGTCTTTTTAGCGAGATGAGATTCACATAAATTAAATTAGCCACTGTAAAGTGGAAAATTCAATGATAATTAGTGCATTCACAATAATGTGCAACCACCACCTCTTTATAGTTCCAAAATATCTTCATCTCTCCAAAAGGAAACTGTATCTGTGAAGTAGTTGTTCCCAGTTCCCCACCTTCTTTGCCCCTAGAAATCACTGATCTGTTTTCTGATTCTATGGATTACCTATTCTGGATATTTCATATAGATGGAATTACACAATTTGTGACATTTTTGTCTGTCTTCTTTTACTTAGCATAATATTTTCCAGGTTTATCCATGTCTATATCAGTACTGCATTCTTTTTATTTATTTTTTGGGGGCAATTGAGTTTATTTTTTTAATTTATTTGTTATTGGTGTTCAATTTACCAACATACAGAATAACCCCCAGTGCCCGTCACCCATTCACTCCTACCCCCCACCCTCCTCCCCTTCCACCACCCCTAGTTCGTTTCCCAGAGTTAACAGTCTTTACATTCTGTCTCCCTTTCTGATATTTCCCACACATTTCTTCTCCCTTCCCTTCTATTCCCTTTCACTATTATTTATATTCCCCAAATGAATGAGAACATATAATGTTTGTCCTTCTCCGACTGACTTACTTCACTCAGCATAATACCCTCCAGTTCCATCCACATTGAAGCAAATGGTGGGTATTTGTCATTTCTAATAGCTGAGTAATATTCCATTGTATACATAAACCACATCTTCTTTATCCACTCATCTTTCGATGGACACCGAGGCTCCTTCCACAGTTTGGCTATTGTGGCCATTGCTGCTATAAACTTTGGGGTGCAGGTGTCCCGGCGTTTCATCACATCTGTATCTTTGAGGTAAATCCCCAACAGTGCAATTGCTGGGTCGTAGGGCAGGTCTATTTTTAACTCTTTGAGGAACCTCCACACAGTTTTCCAGAGTGGCTGCACCAGTTCACATTCCCACCAACAGTGTAAGAGGGTTCCCTTTTCTCCGCATCCTCTCCAACATTTGTTGTCTCCTGCCTTGTTAATTCTTTTTATAGCTGAATAATATTCTATAGTATGTACATAACAGATTTTTTAATCTATTCATTAGTTGATAGATAGTTGAGAGGTTTCTACTTCTTAGCTATTAGGTACAGTGCTGCTATGCACATTTGTGTACAAGTTTTGTTTAAACACCTGTTTTCAATTCTTTTAAGTATACACCTAGAAGTAAAATTGTTGGGCCATGTGGTAATTCCATGTTTAACTTTGTAAGGTACTGACAAAATCTTTTCCACTATAGCTGAACCATTTTACATCTCTACCAGCAATGTACAAATGATCAAATTTGTGCACATACTTGTTCACATTTATTTTCTATCATTTTTATTATAGACATCCTAGTAGATGTAAAATAATACATCATGGTGGTTTTAATTTATTTTTCCCTAATGGCTAATGGTGTTCAGTTTCTTTTCAAAAACTTGTTGGATAGTTACATATCTTCTTTGAGTGATGTCTTTTCAAGTTTTTTTGTTTATTTTAAATTAAGGTTTTTTGTTGTTGTTGTTGTTGTTGTTGTTGAGTTGTAAATATTTGCCTTTAAATGTTTAGGTAAAATCTTCTGGATAGATGCTTCTCCCTGACAGAGTTCTGAGCCAGACAAAATAAATGCATACTCTGACCTAGTTGTTCAGGGAACCCATAAGACAAACTAAACCAAAAAACTACAATTCTTTGAAAATAAGATTCATTCTACCTCCTTCCAAAATTAGGAATCTATACTGGGAATATGGCCTGTTGTCTTCAATGCTACCATTGATCTGGGAAGTTGAGGATAGACCCAGGGTAAGTTAGAATACCACAGAACTCCATTACCAAGATTCAGGTATTTTTGTCATTGTTGTTATTCTTGACTAACCATTCATCTGGTTGCTGTAAACATTTGATTCATTTCCAAAGTTCCAATAAAGATAATTCTGAGTTTTTGTCAATTTACTTATTGCTTTTGTGGGAAAACAGAGTTTTGGAGTTCCCTAAGTTTTCATTTTTACTGACATCACTCTTACTTGGAAATTTTGTTTATTGTTAATCCTAATTTGGATTGTGAAAATGTGCAAAAAGTCTCCAGTTGCAGTATTTCTCAATGTTAACCATATTATGTATTTTACCATTTTGGACAATCCTATAAAGATTCATGTTAGTGTTAAATTTAAGTATAGATCTAGATCTAGATCAATTATCTATCATCTATCTATCTATCTATCATCTATCTATTTATCATTACCATTTTACACTGCTGGTGGAAATGCAAGGTGGTAGAGTCACTCTAGAAAACAGGATGGAGATTCCTCAAAGAGTTAAAAGTAGAGCCATCCTATGGCCCAGCAACTGCAACACTAGGTATTTACCCAAAGGATATAAACAGTGATCTGAAGAGGCACCTGCACCCCAATGTTTATAGCAGCACTGCCACAAGAGCCAAACAATGGAAAGAGCCCAGAATATCCATTGACAGATGAATGGACATACACTTATATGTATGCACACACACAATGGAATATTACTCAGCCATCCAAAACAATGAAATCTTACCATTTGCAATGACATGGAGGGAACTAGAGGGTATTATGCTAAGCAAAATAAGTCAATCAGAGAAAGACAATTCTTATATGATTTCATTCATTTGTGGAATTTAAGAAACAAAATAGAATTATTGGGGAAAGGAGGGGAAATTAAAATAAGATGAAATCGAGAGGGAGACAAATCATGAGACTCTTAACTATAGGAAACAAACTGAGGAGGGTTGCTGTAGGGGAGGTGGGGAGATGGAGTAACTGGGTGATGGGCATTAAGGAGGGGATGTGATGTAATGAGCACTTGGTGTTACATGCAACTAATGAATCACTAAACTCTATCCCTGAAACTAGTAATACACTATGTGTTAATTAATTGAATTTAAATTTAAAAAAATTTAAAGAGCGCCTGGGTGGCTCAGTTGGTTAAGTTTCTGACTTCAGCTCAGGTCATGATCTTGAGGTCCTGGTATCGAGCCTGGAGCCAGACTCCTAACTTCTCCTTCGCTCTCTGCCCCTCCCCCTTGCTCATGCTCACACACTCGCTCTCTTTTTCTATCTCAAATAACTAAATAAAATCTTTTAAAAAATTTAAAGAGTACAGAGTTGGTTTAATTGGGACTCCCAGTTCTGCCAAAATAGAGTAACTCCTTTCTTCCCAGATCCTACCTGTTTCAACTAAAAACTCTGGACATAAAATTACAGTAAATAAACATAGAAAGGGGATCCCTGGGTGGCGCAGCGGTTTGGCGCCTGCCTTTGGCCCAGGGCGCGATCCTGGAGACCTGGGATCGAATCCCACGTCGGGCTCCCGGTGCATGGAGCCTGCTTCTCCCTCTGCCTGTGTCTCTGCCTCATTCTCTCTCTCTCTCTCTCTGTGACTATCACAAATAAATTTTAAAAAAATTTTTAAAAAAGAAACATAGAAAGGCTTCAAAATGTATTAAAAATATAGATTTGGGGGGAACCTCAGAACTTGAGGAATATATGGAGGTAAGTTCCCTAAATGGCCTTATTGCTTTCCCTATATTCATGAAAAAAACACTACAGAAAGATCCAATCCAAAAACACCAAAATACACAGATAAAAAAGCTCCAAGAAAATACCATTTCTTCTAAGGAAAGAACCAAGAAAGGATGGTCACCAACAGAAATTTTTGTCAATATCTATCCTATTACAACCAACACCAATGGAAAAATCTATTTCTCATGTTTTACCAGGGATTAATGAGAAAGTGATTCTCCAGAACATTCCTCTACCCCACAGAAGCAAGTGCTGGTGTCAGTGAGACTGAAAATGTGCTACTATTTCATATCCCGCCAGGCAGAAACAGATGACACTCTTGATTCCCTTGCCAGGTGCTGCTGGACTGAGTGGAAAGCTAATCTTCTATCCTTCTAGAAGCAAATGGTGTGTAGATTTTCTTACCTGGGTAGTGTCAGTGGGGTTTAGTGGTGATCCAAGCTTCCAAGTCTGCCTGAGAGCAACAAGATTTAATGAATTGATGAGAGGCTGGAGCAAGGCACCAGTCTGCCTCAGTCACCCTGCTAAATGCACCAGTGTTCATGTAATCCAATGGAGAGATGAGTCTCCACATCTGCATGGCAGCAATGAGACGGAAGGAGGTGATGATAAACAGCTATTAGACAATCTGCTTGCCCCATGCCCTGTTGTCAGTGGGGCCCAGTGGGATACCGATTCTCCAAACCTATCTGGAACCAATGGTACTGAATGGAGCAATCTGAGGTGAAGATACTCAACTGTTTCCCTCACTCCTGCTGTCAACAATTCTCAGTGAAAGCTGAATTCCACCTCCCCCCCACTCTGCAGAATTTTTTAATTTTTTTAATGTTTGGTAGAAGTCACTTGTGAAACCATCTGGTCCTGGTTTTCAGTGTGTTGGGAGGTTTTTTATTGCTGATTCAATCTCCTTACTTGTTATTGGTCTACACATTTTCTATTTCTTCATGATTCAGTCTTGGTAAATTGTATGTTTCTAGGAATTTATCCACTTCTAGGTTATCCAATTTGTTGACATAATTATTCATAGTAGCTTTTATAATTTTTTGTACTTCCATGGTATCTTTGTAATTTCTTCTCTTTCATTTATGATCTTACTTGAGTCTCCCCTCTTTTTTCCTTTTTAATAGCTAAGTTTGCCAATTTTATCTTTTTCAAAGAACCAATTCTTAGTTTTGTTAATCTTTATTGTTTTCTTATTCTTAATTTCATTTATTTCTGTTCTAATCTTTATTATTTCCTTCCTTCTGCTAACCTCAGGTTTAGTTTGCTCTTTTTCTAGTACCTTGAGTAGTGTTGTTTGTTTGTTTGTTTTTTTGAGATCTTTCCTTTTACTTGGTGTGTGTGTTTATAAACTAAACTTAAAATCTAAACTTTCCCCCAAGAACCGCTTTTGTTGCATCACATAAATTTTGGTATGTTGTACTTCCACTTTTGTTTGTCTTGAGATATTTTTGAATTTCCTTTTTCATTTATTCTTTTATCCATCGTTCTTTCAGGAGTGTTGCTTAATTGTCACATAGTTGTAAATTGTCCAACATTCCTCATGTTCTCAATTTCTAGTTTCATACAATTCTGGTCAGAAAGACATTTGATATAATTTTCGATCTTCTTGAATTTGTTGAGTCTTGTTTCATATGTGCTTGAGAAAAATGTGTATTCTGCTGATGTTGGATGGAGTATTCTGTATATGTCTGTTCAGTCCATTTCATCTACAGTGTTCTTCAAAACCATTTTCCTTATTGATTCTCTGGATGATTTATCCATTGTCAAGAGTGGGGTTTTGGAGTCCCCAATTATTATTGTATTGCTGTTTATTTCTCCTTTTACTTCTTTTTTTAAGATTTTATTTATTTATTCATGATAGTCACAGAGAGAGAGAGAGAGAGGCAGAGACACAGGCAGAGCGAGAAGCAGGCTCCATGCAGGGAGCCCAACGTGGGATTCGATCCCGGATCTCCAGGATCGCGCCCTGGGCCAAAGGCAGGCGCCAAACCGCTGCGCCACCCAGGGATCCCCTCTCCTTTTACTTCTGTTATTATTTGCATTATATATTTGAATTCCAGGATATTGGGTGCATAATTATTAACAGTTGTTACATCTTCTTGATGAATTGACCCTTTTATCATTCTGTAATGATTTTCTTCCTATCTTGTGATCATTTTTAGCTTAAATATTATCTTTTGATATAAATACAGCTACCTCTGCTTTCTTTTGTTTACTATTTGCTTGGAATTTCTTTTTCCATCCCTTCACTTTCAGACTAAGCATGTTCTAAAGCTAAAGTGAGTCTTTTGTAGGCAAGATATCATTGGATTTTTTAATCCAGTTACCCATTCTATGTCTTTTGATTGGATAATTTAATTCACTTACTTTTGAGGTAATTGATAGGCAAAGACCTTCTACTGCCATTTTGTTAATTATTATCTCTTTTGTATATCCTTTGTTCTTTGTTTCCTCACTTGCTGTCTGTGTGTTTTTGGAGTTTGCTGAACATTTTAAAGAGGATTATTTTGAATTATTTGTCAGTTCTTAGTTCTCCATTTCTTTAGGGTCAATTATTGAAGTTTTATTAGTGTCATTTAGTGGTATAACTTTTATCTTAGTCTTCACAATCCTTGTAACCTTGCATTGGTATCTGCACATTTGAATAAGCTGTCTCCTCTTCCAGACTTCATTGGTTTACTTTGGCAGAGAAAGAGCTTCATCAATCAGCTTAGCTCAACGTACTGTTCAGGTCAGCTGGTAGTATTCAAGGGTAGACAGGGCTTGCTATCAGGGTCTCTAGTTGGGTGATATTACTGCTCGTGCTCTTGGGAGTGGAGGGAGTTCCTGCCTGGGCTCCATGATTGAGTATACTTATTGGCTGGGCTCTATGTTCAAGCAGGGATTCATTTTGAGCTCTCTGGTTGGGAGGGGCTGTTGGCTGTGTTCCAAGGTCAGCTGGGTCCACTAGCTAGTGTCTACAACCACATCTGATTTGGTGGGACTTCCAGCTGTGCTCCCCAAACAACCAGATGGTGCCACTGGCTGGATTCCACATTCAAGTGGAGCCACAGGTCAGGCTTCACAGTTGGATGGGGCCTCAGACTATACTTTGAGATCAAGTAGAGAACTGTAGGCTGTGCACTGCAGTTAAACAGAGCCACAAGCTGGGTTTTGCAATTAGATAGGCTGTTGGCTGTATTCTGCTATTGTTCAAGGTTCCTAGCAAAGGTCTCTGGACACAGTTGAGTGGGGTTAGTAACCATGTTCCACACTGGGTCTAGGTTGCTGTCTTGGCTGTCTGGTTAGCTGGAGCTACAGGCTGTGCTTTCCTTTCCTATTGCCCAGACTCACTGGCTGAGCTCCCTGCCTGGGTGAGACCACAAGGTGTATTCAGTAGTAAAGCAGTAATAAAGTATTCAGTAATAAAGTAATAAAGCTTTAGGCTTTGCTCTGCCACTGAGTGGGGTTACAGGCTGGATTTATTGGTACTATAGGATGGGCTTCAAGGCTGCTTAGGGTCACTTTTCAGGCTTCCTGATTATGCAGGCCCAGATGCTATGCTCAACAGTTGGCAGGGCTGCTGGCTTGGCTCCGTGCCTAGGTAGATAGATCATTGGATGGGCTCTGAACTTTCTAGGTGCCTTTGGCTGCACTTCCTGGAGGGGTGGGACCTAGAGGCTATGCTCAGGAACTGGGCAAGACTGCAAATTTGTTCTCTTGCCAGGAAGGCCACAATGTGTGTTCCACAGCTGCTGGGTATCTGTGGCCACATTTCTCAGAGGGGCAGGACTGATAGTAGTGCTTAGCAGTTGGGCTAAGGAAAATTAGTTCCCCTGCCTGGGAAGAGATTTACAATGGACTCCAAAGCTGGAATGGCCTGTTGTCTAGGGATCCAAATCAGGCAGAACCAACCAAGGTCCTTGGCTAGAGGGAGCTAGAGCTTCAACTCTGCAGATGGGCAGATCCACTAGCTGGGATCTCTGCTCAAGCACCAATGTAAGCAGAAACATGGCCCACTGAGATCTGAGTGCTGGTTGCTGTAAGTTGCCCCTCACTTCTCTGTCTAATCCTCAGTGGTCAAACCCAGCAGATTCCCCCAGTGAACCCCATGAAATGAGACCTGGATGGGCCTCCCAGGAAGTAGCCCACAATTCTGCAAAGCTGGATGTCCATATTGGATTCTCTTTTTCACACTGGAGAAATCATAAGTTCAGTGGGGCCCCATCCATGTGCTGGCCTTAGGGAGGGGCATTGTGGTTAAAGTGAAGCTGCTCTTATGACCTTTGTCATGTGGTATTTCCTGGCCTCTGTGGAGCAGGGGTGTGCTTCAGTCTCACCTTTGCATTCTGGGATTTTCAAAGTGGTTTCTTGTCTACGAATAGTTGCTGGATGATCTTCTGAGGGAAACTGAAGTCAGGAATGACCTATGTTGCCACCTTGAGGTCCTTCCTGCACTTCTATTGAAGTACATTAGATTCATTCATACAATGGAATATTATGCAGTAAAAAAAAAGAAAGGGAGACAGAACGTAAAGACTGCTAACTCTGGGAAACGAACTAGGGGTGGTAGAAGGGGAGGAGGGCGGGGGGTGGGAGTGAATGGGTGACGGGCACTGGGGGTTATTCTGTATGTTAGTAAATTGAACACCAATAAAAAATTTTAAAAAAAGATTAAAAAAAGAAATCACTAATAAATCAACATGGATGAATAGAACATATGATGTTTATTAAAAGAAACCATCTACACAAAATAATATAAGCTGTATGATTCAATTTATATGAAGTTCAAGATCAGAGAAAAGTAATATATATTGATAAAGGTCAGAAAAACTGTTGGCTCAGTAGCTATAGCTACTGGTTAGAGAAGAGCATAAGAAAATATTCTATAATGGGATAAGTGTTCTATATCTTGAACCTGTGGTGGTTATAAGGGTGTTTATGACATTGAGCTGTACAATATTTATTTTAATTTTTTAAAGTGTACTTCAACTGAAAAACATGAAATCCAGTGGGGAAAATATGTTGAAATGATAAAATTGCTAATTAAAAAATCAGTAAATTTGAGGAGGAGAAATTTAGATGGCAGAGGAGTAGGGAGGGGGACCCTAAGCTTGCCTTGCCCTCAAATATAGCTAAATAGTTATCAAATCATTTTGACCCACCCAAGAAATCTGAGAGAACAAAAACTGCAAGTCTACAAGTAGAAAAGTGACCACCTTTTGGAAGGTAGGATGTGCAGAGAGTTGACTTAGGGGAGCTATAGCTCTAGCTAAGGCAACTGGGAGGAATCCTGCTTATGGAGGCTACCACAAGTATTATTAGCAGCAGAGCACAAAATCTGAACTTTTGGAAGTCTGCTACACTGAAGATTGGCCTGGCTTAAAGGTGCTCAGGTGTTGAAGCTGGGCTGAATGCCAGGGATGACAGCATGGTCTAAGGATCCCCTAGGTTGCAATAATAACAGATGGTGCCAACCGTGTTACACTGTTCCTAGGCATAGAAGCTGGGAAGCCAGCTGAGAACAGCAGGTCTTGGTGCTGGCTTTCTGTTCTGTTTTGCCATAACTGCAAACCACTGCACAGTTGAGCAATGGCTTTCCTGGGACCAGCTGGAAAATGGCAAAAATGTGGTGAGATGCTCTCCTGGAGGAACACTGGAGGTCCATGCCAGAGGAGTTCCTAAAATTTGAAGTTTTGAAACTCAGTCTCATGCTTAGGATAAAAACTTTTTCTTAATTAAAATAAAATAAAATAAAATAAAATAAAATAAAATACCTCAGACAGACACAGGCAGGGTGAATGCAGACTTCAGATGGAAACCAGACACAAGAGGAAAATTAATTGCTCTTCTGTGAGGATTCACTGAAGAGAGAGAGGGGTGGGCAGCAAGCCTTCAACTCCAGGGCTAGAGAACGGGATGCTGCCTTATCCATCCTTTCCATCAGCACTGAAGGCTTTCAGGGTGTAAAAAAGCACCACTTAGTGGAAGCAAGAGCAGCTTACACTAAGGCCAGCCCTCTCTTCCCACACAGGAGGTGCATTTCCACTGAAACATACCAACCTGAGAAGCAGCGCAGCAGACCTCTCTCCCAGAAGACCAGTACAAACAACTAACTTGCACTAAGTCTACTGATCAGAGTGCTGAAAACGTCAGCTCTAAGGGAAATAAGATCTAGTTTCCTTTTAAATTTCATCCTTTATTTCTTATTATTTTTTTCATTTATTTTCTTATTTTTGATTCCTTTTTTATATTTTATTATTTTTAAAATTTGTATTTATATATATACTTTTTGGTTTACCTTCATTTTATTTCACTTTATTATTATTTCTTTAATAAAATATTTTTTTATTGGTGTTCAATTTACTAACATACAGAATAACACTCAGTGCACATCCCGTCAAGTGCCCCCCTCAGCGCCCGTCACCCATTCACGCCCACCCCCCGCCCTCCTCCCCTTCCACCACCCCTAGTTCATTTCCCAGAGTTAGGAGTCTTTATGTTTTGTCTCCCTTTCTGATATTTCCCACACATTTCTTCACCCTTCCCTTATATTCCCTTTCACTATTATTTATATTCCCCAAATGAATGAGAACATATAATGTTTGTCCTTCTCCAATTGACTTACTTCACTCAGAATGATACCCTCCAGTTCCATCCACATTGAAGCAAATGGTGGGAGTTTGTCATTTCTAATGGCTAAGTAATATTCCATTGTATACATAAACCACATCTTCTTTATCCATTCATCTTTCGATGGACACCAAGGCTCCTTCCACAGTTCGGCTATTGTGGACATTGCTGCTAGAAACATCGGGGTGCAGGTGTCCCAGCATTTCATTGCATCTGAATCTTTGGGCTAAATCCCCAACAGTGCAATTGCTGGGTCGTAGGGCAGGTCTATTTTTAACTCTTTGAGGAACCTCCACACAATTTTCCAGAGTGGCTGTACAAATTCACATTCCCACCAACAGTGTAAGATCCGCATCCTCTCCAACACGTGTGGTTTCCTGCCTTGTTAATTTTCCCCATTCTCACTGGTGTGAGGTGGGATCTCATTGTGGTTTTGATTTGTATTTCCCTGATGGCAAGTGATGCAGAGCATTTTCTCATGTGCATGTTGGCCATGTCTATGTCTTCCTCTGTGAGATTTCTCTTCATGTCTTTTGCCCATTTCATGATTGGATTGTTTGTTTCTTGGGCGTTGAGTTTAAGAAGTTCTTTATAGATCTTGGAAACTAGCCCTTTATCTGATACTTCATTTGCAAATATCATCTCCCATTCTGTAGGTTGTCTTTTAGTTTTGTTGACTGTATCCTTTGCTGTGCAAAAGCTTCTTATCTTGATGAAGTCCCAATAGTTCATTTTTGCTTTTGTTTCCTTTGCCTTCGTGGATGTATCGAGGAAGAAGTTACTGTGGCCAAGTTCAAAAAGGGTGTTGCCTGTGTTCTCCTCTAGGATTTTGATGGAATCTTGTTTCACATTTAGATCGTTCATCCATTTTGAGTTTATCTTTGTGTATGGTGAAAGAGAGTGGTCTAGTTTCTTTCTTCTGAATGGGGATGTCAAATTTTCCAAGCACCATCTATTGAAGAGACTGTCTTTCTCCAGTGGATAGTCTTTCCTCCTTTACCGAATATTAGTTGACCATAAAGTTCAGGGTCCACTTCTGGATTCTCTATTCTGTTCCATTGATCTATGTGTCTGTTTTTGTGCCAGTACCACACTGTCTTGATGACCACAGCTTTGTAGTACAACCTGAAATCTGGCATTGGATGCCCCCAGCTATGGTTTTCTTTTTTAAAAGTCCCCTGGATATTCAGGGTATTTTCTGATTCCACACAAATCTTAAAATAATTTGTTCTCACTCTCTGAAGAAAGTCCATGGTATTTTGATAGGGATTGTATTAAACGTGTAACTTGCCCTGGGTAACACTGACATTTTCACAATATTAATTCTGCCAATCCATGAGCATGGAATATTTTTCCATCTCTTTGTGTCTCCCTCAATTTCTTTCAGAAGTGTTCTACAGTTTTTAGGGTATAGATCCTTGACCTCTTTGGTTAGGTTTATTCCTAGGTATCTTATGCTTTTGGTGCAATTGTCAATGGGATTGACTCCTTAATTTCTCTTTCTTTAGTCTCCTTGTTAGTGTATAGAAATGTCATTGATTTCAGGGCATTGACTTTGTATCCTGCCATGCTACCAAATTGCTGTATGAGTTCTAGCAATCATGGGGTGGAGGCTTTTGGGGTTTCTACGTAGAGTATCATGTCATCAGCGAAGAGGGAGAGTTTGACTTCTTCTTTGCCAATTTGAATGCCTTTAATGTCTTTTTGTTGTCTGATTGCTGATGCGAGGACTTCCAGTACTATGTTGAATAGCAGTGGTGAGAGTGGACATCCCTGTCTTGTTCCTGATCTTAGGGGAAAGGCTCCCAGTGCTGCCCCATTGAGAATGATATTTGCTGTGGGCTTTTGGTAGATGGCTTTTAAGATGTTGAGGAATGTTCCCTCTATCCCTACACTCTGAAGAGTTTTGATCAGGAATGGATGCTGTATTATGTCAAATGCTTCCTCTGCATCTAATGAGAGGATCATATGGTTCTTGGTTTTTCTCTTGCTGACATGATGAATCACATTGAGAGTTTTACGAGTGTTGAACCAGCTTTGTGTCCTGGGAATAAATCCTACTTTGTCATGGTGAATAATTTTCTTAATGTACTGTTGGATCCTATTGGCTAGTATCCTGTTGAGAATTTTTGCATCCATGTTCATCAGGGATATTGGTCTGTAATTCTCCTTTTTGGTGGGGTCTTTGTCTGGTTTTGGAATTAAGGTGATGCTGGCCTCATAGAACGAATTTGGAAGGACTCCATCTCTTTCTATCTTTCCAAACAGCTTTAGGAGAATAGTTATGGTTTCTTCTTTAAACGTTTGATAGAATTCCCCTGGGAAGCCATCTGGCCCTGGACTCTTGTGTCTTGGGAGGTTTTTGATAACTGCTTCAATTTATTGGCCTGTTCAGATTTTCTATTTCTTCCTGTTCCAGTTTTGGTAATTTGTAGCTTTCCAGGAATGCGGCCATTTCTTCTAGATTGCCTAATTTACTGGCGTATAGCTGTTCATAATATGGTTTTAAAATCGTTTGTATTTCCTTGGTGTTGGTAGTGATCTCTCCTTTCTCATTCATGATTTTATTAATTTGAGTCTTCTCTCTCTTCTTTTTAATAAGGCTGGCTAATGGTTTAGCTATCTTATTAATTCTTTCAAAGAACCAACTCCTGGTTCTGTTGATCTGTTCCACTGTTCTTCTGGTCTCGATTTCGTTGAGTTCTGCTCGAATCTTTATTAACTCTCTTCTTCTGCTGGGTGTAGGAACTATCTGCTGTTTTTTCTCTAGCTGCTTTAGGTGTAAGGTTAGCTTTGGTATTTGAGTTCTTTCCAGTTTTTGAATGGATGCTTGTATTGCGATGTATTTCCCCCTTAGGACTGCTTTTGCTGCATTCCAAAGATTTTGAACGGTTGTATCTTCATTCTCATTAGTTTCCATGAATCTTTTTAATTCTTCCTTAATTTCCTGGTTGACCCTTTCATCTTTTAGCAGGATGGTCCCTAACCTCCATGTGTTTGTGGTCCTTCCAAACTTCTTGTTGTGATATAGTTCTAATTTCAATGCATTATGGTCTGAGAATATGCAGGGGACGATCCCAATCTTTTGGTATCGGTTCAGACCCGATTTGTGACCCAGTATGTGGTCTACTCTGGAGAATGTTCCATGTGCACTTGAGAAGAATGTGTATTCAGTTGAGTTTGGATGTAAAGTTCTATAGATATCTGTGAAATTCATCTGGTCCAGTGTATCATTTAAAGCTCTAATTTCTTTGGAGGTGTTGTGCTTAGAAGACCTATCGAGGGTAGAAAGAGCTAGATTAAAGTCACCAAGTATAAGTGTATTATTATCTAAGTATTTATTCAATTTGGTTATTAATTGGTCTAAATATTTGGCAGCTCCCACATTCGGGGCATATATATTCAGGATTTTTAAGTCCTCTTGATGGATAGATCCTTTAAGTATGATATAGTGTCCCTCTTCATCTCTCACTACAGTCTTCAGGGTAAATTTTAGTTTATCTAAGGATGGCTACCCCTGCTTTCTTTTGAGGACCATTCGAATGGTAAATGGTTCTCCAACCTTGTATTTTCAGGCTGGAGGTGTCCTTCTGTCTAAAATGAGTCTCTTGTAGACAGAAAATAGATGGGTCCTGCTTTTTTATCCAGTCTGAAACCCTGCACTTTTTGATGGGGTCATTAAGCCCGTTCACGTTCAGAGTTACTATTGACAGATACGAGTTTAATGTCATCATGATATCTATTTAGTCCTTGTTTTTGTGGATTGTTCCACTGAACTTCTTCTTAAAGGGGAATTTTAAGAATCCCCCTTAAAATTTCTTGCAGAGCTGGTTTGGAGGTCACATATTCTTTCAGTTCCTGCCTGTCTTGGAAGCTCTTTATCTCTCCTTCCTTTTTGAATGAGAGCCTTGCTGGATAAAGTATTCTTGGTTGCATGTTCTTCTCATTTAGGACCCTGAATATATCCTGCCAGCCCTTTCTGGCCTGCCAGGTCTCTGTGGAGAGGTCTGCGGTTCCCCCAATATTCCTCCCCATAAAATTCAGGGATTGCTTGTCTCTTGCTGCTTTAAGGATCTTCTATTTATTTTTGGAATTTGCAAGCTTCACTATTAAATGTCGAGATGTTGAACGGTTTTTATTGATTTTAGGGGGGGGGATCTCCCTATTTCCTGGATCTGAATGCCGGTTTCCCTTCCCAGATTAGGAAAGTTTTCAGCTAGAATTTGTTCAAATAAATATTCTGGCCCTCTGTCCCTTTCGGCGCCCTCGGGAACCCCGATTAAACGTAGGTTTTTCTTCCTTAGGCCGTCGTTTATTTCCCTTAATCTGTCTTCATGTTCTTTTAATTGTTTGTCTCTTTTTTCCTCAGTTTCCCTCTTTGCCATCCACTTGTCTTCTATGTCACTCACTCGTTCTTCCACCTCGTTAACCCTCGTTGTTAGGACCTCTAGTTTGGATTGCATCTCATTCAATTGATTTTTAATTTCTGCCTGATTGGATCTAAATTCTGCAGTCATGAAGTCTCTTGAGTCCTTTATGCTTTTTTCTAGAGCCACCAGTAGCTGTATACTAGTGCTTCTGAGTTGGCTTTCTGACATTGAATTGTAATCCAGATTTTGTAACTCTGTGGGTGATAGGACTGTTTCTGATTCTTTTTTTTTTTTGAGGTGAAGTTTTCCTTCTAGTCATTTTGCCTAGTGCAGAGTGGCCAAAAACAAGTTGTATTGGGAAAAGGAGAAAAAGAGAGGAGAGAAAGAAGGAAAGAAAAGAGAAAAAGAAAAAAGAAAAAAGGAAGAAATCAAGGAAAATAAAGAAAAAAAAGAAAGAAAAAGAAACATAGGGATAAAAGGGTGGGGGAAGCAATCAGAAATCAAAAAGAAAAAAACGGGGGAGTATCTTCTGTTTCTGTATACTTTAAGTCCTTTGACTTCCCCTGGAACTTGTCCTTCTAGCTGGTCTTCTGGGGGAGGGGCCTGTTTTGCTGATTTTCGGTGTTAGCACTTGGGGGAGCTGCTCTGCCCTCTGCCTGGTGCAGGGCTCAGTGGGGGTTGTTTACCCCGTGAGGCCCCAGGAGGAATAACCCTACTGGCGGCAGCCAGCTCTGGAGCCCTGGATTCAGCTCCCACAGTAGCTACAGAGCTCTCCGTCTGCAGGGGCCTGGATGCTCCAGGCGCGGGGCCGCTGATCTGCTCAGCTCGGGGCAGGATCGTGCTTGCTGTCCTGGGCCCTCCCGGCCTCTGCCTGTCTGGGGGGGAGGCTGGATCCTGGGCTGTGTCTGGGCACCCTGTGCTCCCGGGCCTCCGCTGTTGGATTCGCACTCCCGGCCGGGCAGCCCCCTCCACGGAGCCTCCACCCGAGCCCCTCTGAGCTACTCCCGGGTCCAGCCGTGTGCGCTGCAGCCATTTAGGGAGCTCGGCGCACTCTCCCGGGGCGCAGGTGTCTGTTAGTGTCCCAGGGAGCCTGAGGGCATCCCCGCCCTCCTGGGGTCCTGCTCTGACTCCCTGTGGGCGCCTTTCCACCCAGGAAGATTGGTGAAGCTCCTGCCTCTCGGGGACGGAGCTCTCCTGTCCTGGGGACACTCGCCCTGGCCTTAGCCCGGCTCCTCGCGGGGCCCCTCCCCCTTGGATGCCTTTTGTTTCTTTATTTCTTTTTTCCCCGTCTTCCTACCTGATAGAAGTGCGAACTCTTCTCACTGTAGCATTCTAGCTGGTCTCTCTTTAAATCTCAGGCCGAATTCATAGATTTTGAGGATGATTTGAAGGTTATCTAGGGAATTTGGTGGGGACAGGTGATTTGGGGACCCTACTCTTCTGCCATCTTCCCCCTCCTCCCTATTTCACATTATTTTTATTATTATTTTTTATTTTGGGATCTAGATTCTTTTAACAAGCAGACCAAACACACCCAGGATCTAGTATTTTGTTTTTGGGAGTGGGGGTTTCTTTGGGTCTTTTGGGGTTTTTTTTCTTGTTTATTTGTTTGTTTTCTTTCTTCTTTTCCTTTCTGGACAAAATGATGAGACAGAGAAATTCATCCCAATGGGAGAAACAGGAAGTATAATTTATGGCTGGGGTTTAATCAATTTAGATATAAGTAAGATGTCTGAACTAGAATTTAAAACAATGATTATAAGAATACTACCTGGGCTTAAAAAAAAGCACAAAATACATCAGAGAATCTCTTACACAGAGATAAAGGAACTAAAACCTAGTCAGACTTTAATTAAAAATGCTAAAACTGAGATGCAATCCCAAATGGAGCCCATAAAAAGGAAGATGGACAAAGCAAAGGAGTGGATCAGTGACCTAAAGGATAAAATTATGGAAAATAATGATGCTGAAAAGAAGTGGAAAAGAATAGTAACAGACCATGAAAGTTGACTTATGGAACTCAGTGACTTACTAAAATATAATAACATTGATATCTTAGGTATCCCAGAAGATGAAGAGAGACATAACGGGGCAGAAGGTTTATTGAAGCAAATTATAGCTAAAACCTTCTCTACTCTGGGGAAGGACACAGACATCAAAATCCAAGAAATACAGAGAACTCCCATTAAATTCAACAAAAACTGAACATCACCAAGGAATATCACAGTCAATCTCACAAAATACACAGATAAGAAAAGAACCTTTCAAGTAGCGAAGGAAAAAAAAATTTTCTTAACCTACGAGGGAAGACATATCAGGTTCATAGCAGATCTGTCCACAGAAACTTGATAGGCCAGAAAAAGCAGCAAAAAATATTCAGTGTGCTGAATTGGAAAAATATACACCAAGAAATTTTTATCCAGCAAGGCTGTCTTTCAGGATAGAAGGAGAGATAAAGAGTTTCCAAGACAAAAACTAATGGATTTCATGACCACCAAAACTGCTCTGGAAGAAATTTTAAGGAGGACTTTTTGAAGAAAAAAGACCAAAAACAAGAAAGACTAAAAAGGACTAGAAAACATCACCAGAAACACCAAATTTACAGGTAGCACAATGGCACTAAATTCATATCTTTTGATAATCATGCCAAATATAAATGGACTAAATGCTACAAACAACAGACATAGAATATCAAAATGGATTAAAAAAAAAGACCCATCTATATTCGGCCTACAAGAGACTTATCTTAGGCCTAAAAATCACCTGCAGATTAAAAATGAGGAGATGGAGAGGTGGAGCAAGATGGCAGAGGAGTAGGGGTCCTGAACTCACCTGGCCCCACCAACTTACCTAGATAACTTTCAAATCATCCTGAAAACTTAAGAATTCGACCTGAGATTTAAAGAGAGAACAGCCAGATCGCTACAGAGAGAAGCGTTTTTGCTTCTAACATGGTAGGAAGGCGGGGAAAAAAATAAAATAAGAAAGAATCAAGTGGGAGAGGGGCCCCACGAGGAGCTGGACTAAAGCTAGGCAGGGAGAGCCTCCAGGACAGGAAAGCCCAGCCCCGGAGAAGCAAGAACTTTAAAAATCCGCACTGGATTCTTCCTGGAAAGAAAAGCACTTAGCAGGGAAATCAGGCAGAATCACAAGAGGAGCAGTGAAGCCTCCAGTTTCCTGGAGGCCCCAATAGAGGAAGTGTGCCCAGGGGAAAGCGCACCACAAACTGTAGACCTATCTCAGTAAGGGGCTGGAGCGTGCATAGGGTGGGGCCTCGAGGAGAGACTGGTCGGTCAGGTGGGAGCTCCAGGCAGAGTAGTCTGCGCCCTGTGCTCTTCGGGAGCCAAGGCCCCAGAAGCACGATTCTGGCAGCACCAGGCCCAAATCCCAGGGTGCCGGGCAGACACAGCCCAGGATCCTGCACTCCCCCCAGGACAGGTGGAGGCAAGGAGGGCACAGGACAGCGAGGACTCTACTGCCACCAGCTGCCCCCAAGCTGTGTAGATCAGCGCCCCGCCCCACCGAGAGCATCTAGGCCAGTGGAGACTGGGAGACTGTGGTAGTTACTACGGGGAGCTCAGGGCTGGAGACTTGGCCACCACCAGTGTTGTTGTTCCTCCTTGTGTCACCATGTACCTGGGTGGGGCAGGGCCGCCAGGGAACAGAGGCCTCATAGGGCAAACATCTCCCATGGAGCCTGGCACATGGCAGGGGGCGGGACATCTCCCCCAGGTACAGACACCTGAGAATCAGAACAGCAGGGCCTGCCCCCAGAAGACCAGCTGGAAGGACAGAGGAAGAGAAAGTTCCTGACCACACAGTGCTGAAAAGCTCCAGGGGAAGTAGAGGGATTTATAGTATATATAACTACAAGGTACCCCTCTTTTTTCTCTTTTTCCAGTAGAACTCGTTTTTATATCAGACTAAAAATTTCTGATATTTTTTCTCTTTTCCCACCTTATCTACAATATTTTTTCACCCCTTCATTTATAAGTATCTTCATTTTTGACTTTCATAGTTCTACAATTACATGTCTTAGATATATTTTCTACTTACAGATTCCCTTCAACATACTCAATTCAATTTTGGGAGATATACAAGATATGTTTTTTTGTTTTGTGTTTTTTGTTTTCTCTACCTCATTTTGGTCTACAATGGTAGAAGTTAATACCTTCTAAAACATGACCAGCATGCACCCCAGAACTAAGTGGCATATGGTGTCAGTTCATTCTGTGAGATTATCTTCTCTCTTCATTCCCATTCTGCCGCCCACTTTTATCTCATTTATGTTTTGGTGGTCAATGGTGGGGCTTTCTACAAGTATTTATGGTTTACATAAATTTGGGACTGAGCGTCTTCTAACATACAGAACTTAATACACTCAGAACCAAGAGGATCACCCTCTAGGACCCCTCAGGTAGACTACATTCTCTCTCCACAACAAGTTCTTCACCACCATCACCTGCCAGTCCCCCCTTATCTTCTTTCTTTTCTTTTTTTCTTTTTTCTTATTTTTCCTCTTTACAGTTGCTTTTTTCTCTTTTTTTCATTTTTCTTTCTTTTCTCCATCTTTGGGAATCTTGGCCTTTTATTTTTTACTATTTTGTTTTAAAACTCATTTTTCACTTTAGTGGTCCTTTTGTTTTATTCTGTTCTGATCTTTGTTTACATTTTCTGGTGTTTAAATTCATCAGAATCATCTAGGGTGAAATTTACTTATGTCGTGGTTGATACACCTGACTCAGCCACTTGGCACTGAGCAAAATGACCAGAAGGAAGAACTCACCACAAAAGAAAGAATCAGAAATTGTACTTTCTGCTACAGTTATAGAATATGGATTACAATTCAATGTTAGAAAGCCAAATCAGAAGCACAATTATAAAGCTACTGGTGGCTCTGGAAAAAAGCATAAAGTATTGAAGAGACTTCATGCCTGCAGAATTTAGATCTAATCAGGCCGAAATTAAAAATCAGTTAAAAGAGATGCAATCCAAACTGGAAGTCCTAACGACGAGGATTCATGAGGTACAAGAAAGAGTGAGCGACCTAGGAGACAAGTTGATGGCAAGGAAAGAAGCTGAGGAAAAAAAGAGAAAAACAACTAAAAGTGCATGAAGAAAATTTAATGGAAATAAAAGACAGCCTCAGAAGAATGAATAAACATATAATTGGGGTTCCATGAGCGCCCAGAGGGCCAGAAAGCATATTTGAATAAATCATAGCTGACAACTTCCCTACTCTGAGGAGGGAAACAGGCATTCCCATCCAGAATATAGAGAGGTCCCCTCCTAAAATCAATAAAAACCGTTCAACACCTCCACATTTAATAGTGAAACTTGCAAATTCCAAAGACAAAGAGAAAATCCTTAAAGCAGCAAGAGACAATAGATTCTTAACTTATATGGGGAGAAATATTAGATTAATAGCAGATCTCTCCGCAGAAACCTGGCAGGCAAGAAAGGGCTGGCAGGATATATTCAGGGTCCTAAATGAGAAGAACATGCAGCCAAGAATACTATATCCAGCAAGGCTCTCATTCAGAATAGAAGGAGAGATAAAGAGCTTCCAAGATAAGCAGAAACTGAAAGAATATGTGACCACCAAACCAGCTCTGCAAGAAATATTAAGGGGACCCTGTAAAAGAAAGAGGAATACCAAAGAAATAATTCACAAAACAGGGACTGAATACGTATTACAATGACACTAAATTGATATCTTTCAGTAGTTCTCTGAATGTGAATGGGCTAAATGATCCCATCAAAAAACTAAATTCATATCTTTCAGTAGTTACTCTGAACGTTAATGGGCTAAATGGTCCCATTAAAAAACTAAATTCATATCTTTCATTAGTTACTCTGAACGTTAATGCTCTAAATGATCCCATCCAGGGTTTTGACTGGATAAAAAAGCAAGACCCATCTATTTGCTGTCTAAAAGAGACTCATTTTGGACCTCAGAACACCTACAACCTGAAAATGAAAGTTTGGAGAACCATTTACCATTCAAATGGTCCTCAAAAGAAAGCAGAGGTAGCCATCCTCATATCAGATAAATTAAAGTTTATTCCAAAGACTGTAGTAAAAGATGAAGAGAGACACTATATCATACTTAAAGGGTCTATCCAACAAGAGGACCTAACAATCGTGATTATTTATGCCCTGAATGTGGGAGCTGCCAAGTATATCAATCAATTAATAACCAAAGTAAAGACATACTTAGATAATAATACACTAATTGTAGGAGACTTCAACACAGCACTTTCTGCAAATGACATATTTTCTAAGCTCACCATCTCCAAAGAAACAAGAGCTTTAAATGATACACTGGACCAGATGGATTTCACAGATATTGACAGAACTTTATATCCGAATGCAACTGAATACACATTTTTCTCAAGTGCACATGGAACTTTCTCCAGATTAGACCAAATATGGGTCACAAATCAGATCTCAACCACTACTAAAAGATTGGAATTATCCCCTGCATATTTTCAGAGCACAATGCATTAAGACTAGAACTCAATCACAAGAAGAAATTTGGAAGAAATTCAAACACGTGGAGGTTAAAGACCATCTTACTAAAAGATGAAAGGGTCAACCAGGAAATTAGAGAAGAATTTAAAAGGTCCATGGAAACTATTGAAAATGAAGATACAGCCATTCAAATCTTCAGGATACAGCAAAAGCAGTCCTAAGAGGGAGAAACATTGCAATACAAGCATCCTTCAAAAAATTGGGAAAAAATTCAAATACGTAAGCTAACCTTGCACCTAAAGGACTGGAGAAAGAACAACAAATAAAACGTATAGCAAACAGATGAAGACAATAAAGATTTGAGCAAAACTCAATGAAATAGAGACCACAAGAACAGTAGAACAGATCAATAAAACCAGGAGTTGGTTCTTTGAAAGAATTAATAAGATAGATAAACCATCAGCCAGCCTTATTAAAAAGAAGAGAGAAAAGACTCTAATTAATGAAATCACAAATTAAAGAGATAACAACCAATACTAAGGAAATACAAACTATTTTAAAAACATATTATGAACAGCTTATGCCAACCAATTAGGCAATCTAGAAGAAATGGACACATTTCTGGAAACCACAAATTACCAAATCTGGAAGAGGAAGAAATAAAAAGCCTGAACAGGCCAATAACCAGGGAGGAAATTGAAGCAGTCATCAAAAACCTCTCAAGACACAAAAGTCCAGGGCCAGATGGCTTCCCAGGGGAAGTCTATCAAACATCTAAAGAAGAAACAATACCTTTTCTACTAAAGCTGTTCCAAAGGATAGAAAGGGATGGAATACTTCCAAACTCGTTTTATGAGGCCAGCATCACCTTAATTCCAAAGTCAGACAAAGATCCCTCCAAAAGGGGAATTAGAGACCATATCCCTGATGAACACAGATGCAAAAATTCTCAACAAGGTACTAGCCAATGGGATCCAACAGTACGTTAAGAGGATTATTCACCATGACCAAGAGGGATTTATCCCCAGAATGTAAGGCTGGTTCAACACTCATAAAGAAATCAACGTGATAGATCCCACAACAATAAAAAAAAAACAAGAACCATATGACCCTCTCAATAGATGCAGAGAAAGCATTTGACAAAATATAGCATCCATCCCTGTTCAAAACTCTTCATAGTGTAGGGAGAGAAGGAACATTTCTCAGCATCTTAAAAGCCATCTATGAAAAGTCCACAGCAAATATATTTCTCAATGGGGAAAAACTGAGAGCCTTTCCCCTAAGATCAGGAAAGTGACAGAGATGTCCACTCTCACCACTGCTATTCAACATAGCACTATAAGTCCTAGCCTCAGCAATCAGACAACAAAAAGAAACAAAAGGCATTCAAATTGGCAAAGAAGAAGTCAAACTCTCCCTCTTCACAGATAACATGATACTATACCTAAACCCCCCCCAAAAAAATCCACCCAATATTGTTAGAACTCATACAGTAATTTGGCAATGTGGCAGGATATAAAATCAATGCCCAGAAATCAGTGGCATTTCTATATACTAACAATGAGGCTGAAGAAAGAGAAATAAAGAATCAATTCCATTTACATTTGCACCCAACTGCATAAGATACCTAGCAATAAACCTAATCAAATAGGTTAAGGATCTATACCCTAAAAACTACAGAACACTTCTGAAAGAAATTGAGGAGGACACAAAGAGATGGAAAAATATTCCCTGCTCATGGATTGGAAGAATTAATACTGTGAAAATGTCAATGCTACCCAGGGCAATTTACACATTTAATGCAATATGTATCAAAATACCATGGACTTTCTCCACAGAGTTGGAAAAAATAATCTTAAGTTGTTTGTGGCATCAGAAAAGACCCCAAAAAGCCAGCAAAATATTAAAAATGAAAACCAGAGCCGGGGTCATCAGAATGCCGGATTTCAAGTTGTACTACAAAGCTGTGATCATCAAGACAGTATGGTACTGGCACAAAAAACAGACACATAGATCAATGGAACAGAATAGAGAACCCAGAAGTGGGCCCTCAACTCTATGGTCAACTAATGTTTGACAAAGGAGGAAAGACTATTCAATGAAAAAAAGACAGTCTCTTCAACAAATGGTGCTGGAAAAATTGGATAGCCACATGCAGTGAATGAAACTGGGCTATTCTCTTACACCACACAGGAAGATAAACTCAAAATGGATGAAAGTTCTAAATGTGAGACCGGAATCCATCAAAATACTAGAGGAGAACACAGGCAACACCCTTTTTGAACTTGGCCACAGCAACTTCTTGCAAGATATATCTATGAAGGCAAGGGAAACAAAAGCAAAAATGAACTATTAGGACTTCATCAAGATAAAAAGCTTCTGCACAGCAAAAGAAACCATCAATAAAACTAAAAGACAACCTACAGAATGGGAGAAGATATTTGCAAATGACCTATCAGATAAAGGGGTAGTATCCAAGATCTATAAAGAACTTATTAGACTCAACACCCAAGAAACAAACAATGTAATCATGAAGTGGGAAAAAGACATGAACAGAAATTTCACCAAAGACTACATACTCATGGCCAAGGAGCCTATAAGAAAATGCTCTGCATCACTTGCCATCAGGGAAGTACAAATCTAAACCACAAGAGATACCAACTCAAACTAGTGAGAATGGTGAAAGTTAACATGACAGAAAAAAACAAATATTGGAGAGGATGTGGAGAAAGGGTTACCCTCTTGCACTGTTGGTGGGAATGCGAACTGGTGCAGCCACTCTGGAAAACTGTTAGAGGTTCTTCAGTGAGTTAAAAATAGAGCTACCCTATGACCCAGCATTGCACTACTGGGGATTTACCCCAAAGATACAGATCCAGTGAAAAGCCGCGACACCTGCACCCCAATGTTTATAGCAGCAATGTCCACGGTGGCCAATCAGTGGAAGGAGCCTCAGTGTCCATTGAAAGATGACTGGATAAAGAAGATGTGGTATATATGTAGAATGGAATATTACTCAGCCATTAGAAACGACGAATCCCCACCATTTGCTTTGATGTGAATGGAAATGGAGGGTATTATGCTCAGTGAAGTAATTCAATCAGAGAAGGACAATCATATCGTTTCACTCATATGGGGAGTATAAAAAATAGTGAAAGGGATTATAAAGTAAGTGAGAGAAAATGAGTGGGAAAAATCAGAGAGGCTGACAAAACAGGAGAGACTCCTAACTCTGGGAAATGAACAAAGGATAGTGGAAGGGGAGGTGGGCAGGGGGCATGGGGTGACTAGGTGACAGGCACTGAGGGGATGCAGTTGTTGGGATGAGCACTGGGTGTTATAGTATATGTTGGCAAATCGAACTCCAGTAAAAACATATACAAAAAATATATACAAAAAATGTAATAAAACCAGTGGGACTTGGAACCTGGAAAGAAATAAAAAATAAAAATGAGGGGATGGAGAACTATCTATTATGCTAATGCATGTCAAAAGAAAGCTGGAGTATCCATATTTATATCAGACAAACTAAATTTTACAACAAAGCCTGTAACAGGAGATGAAAAAGGGCATTAATTTCATAATTAATGAATCTATCCGACAAGAAGATCCAATAATTATAAATATTTATGATCCTGACTTGGGAGCACCCAAATATATAAATCAACTAATAATAAAAATAAAATAATTGATACCAATACAATAATATAGAGGATTTTTTAGTGCCAATTTTAAATACAATTTTATTTAAGACATTGCATTTTCCACTTAACAATACAGTGCTTATAAAGTGCAATGTTTATTTCCTTTCCCTGTGCACATATTCCATATTCAAATATGAAGAATGCCCAGTATCTTTACTATAGCAGCTTGACTTTAAAACTGCAATGGAATTTGCTACAAATTTGGGTCCTTCAAATGTATGGAACAATATTAGACCTGTCATCAGGTTGGCTTAATCAACCTCTTCAATGGTAGGCCCAGAGGAGCCCCACCAGAGGGAGGAGCTCCACCACCAGGAAAGCCTCCAGGCATTCCTCCTGGCATGCCTCATGCACTCTGGTATAGCTTCGTAATGATGGGGTTGCAAAATTTCTCCAGATCTTTCTGCTGATGTTCAAATTCTTCCTTCTCTGCAGTCTGGTTCTTATCGAGCCAGTTGATTTCATTGCACTTGTCAAGAATCTTCTGTTTGTCTTCATCATTGATTTTGCCCTGAAGTTTTTCATCATCAACAGTTACTTTCATGTTAAATGCATAAGACTCAAGTGAATTCTTGGAAGACATCTTGTCTCTCTGCTTCTCATCTTCCGCTTTGTACTTCTCAGCTTCCTGGACCATGCGCTCAATGTCCTTCTTGCTCAAGTGGCCCTTGTCATTAGTGATGGTAATCTTGTTCTCTTTTCATGTGCTCTTGTCCACAGCAGACACATTGAGGATACTATTAGTAACAATATCAAAAGTGACTTCAATATGAGGAATGCCACAAGGAGCTGGAGGTATGCCTGTGAGTTCAAACTTGCCAAGTAGGTTGTTATCCTTGGTCATAGCATGCTCACCCTCATAGACCTGAATAAGCACACCAGGATAGTTGTCAGAGTAGGTAGTAAAGGTTTGTGTCTGTTTGGTAGGAATGGTAGTATTGTACTTGATTAGCACAGTCATGACTCCTCCAGCAGTTTCAATACCACGAGAAAGTAGGGTGACACCCAATAGCAGCAAATCTTGAACATTTTCAGATTTGTCACCAGAAAGAATGGCTGCCTGGACAGCTGTACCATAATCAACAGCCTCATCAGGGTTGTTGCTCTTATTCAGTTCCTTTCCATTGAAGAAATCTTGCAGAAGTTTCTGAATCTTGGGGATATGGGTATAACCACCCACCAAAACAATATCACGGATCTGAGACTTGTCCAGCTTGGCATCCCGAACAGGTCAGCATTTAATTCTTCAAACTGGGCACAAGCAATAGAGGTATAGAAGTCAATTCCTTCATACAGAGAATCAATCTCAACACTGGCCTGGGTGCTGGAAGAAAGTGTATGCTTAGCCTGTTCGCATGCAGTATGGAGACAACGGACTGCCCTCTTGTTTTCGTTGATATCCTTCTTGTGTTTGTGCTTGAATTCTGCAATAAAATGGTTGAACATTCAGTTGTCAAAGTCTTCTCCACCAAAGTGGATGTCTCCAGCTGTGGACTTGACCGCAAAGATTCCATCTTCAATAATAAGGATTGACACATCAAAAGTGCCACCTCCTAAATCAAAGATCAACACGTTCCTTTCAGCTCCAACCTTCTTGTCTAAGCCATAAGCAATAGCAGCAGCAGTTGGCTCATTGATGATTCGAAGTACGTTGAGACCAGCAATAGTTCCAGCATCTTTGGTAGCCTGACGCTGAGAGTCATTGAAGTATGCAGGTACCGTGACAACTGCATTGGTAACAGTCTTTCCAAGGTAGGCCTCTGCAATTTCCTTCATCTTTGTCAGAACCATGGAGGACAACTCCTCTGGATAGAAACTTTTTGTCTTCCCTTTGTATTCTACTTGGACCTTAGGCCTGCCAGCATCATTCACCACCATGAAGGGCCAATGCTTCATATCAGATTGGACGACAGCATCATCAAATCTACATCCAATCAGGCACTTGGCATTGAAAACCATGATGGTGGAGTTCATCGCAACTTGATTCTTCGCAGCATCACCAATCAATCGTTCGGTGTCAGTGAAGGCAACAAAACTTGGAGTGGTTCAGTTTCCCTGATCATTGGCAATTATTTCCACTTTCGCATGCTGGAAGACACCCACGCAAGAGTAGGTGGTGCCAAGATCGATCCCAACTGCAGGTCCCTTTGACATAGTTGCTTCTGTATGGGCCGGCTCAGCTCAAGGAGAGAACAGCCATCTGCAGATCTGGCACAGCGTTCAATGAGAGAATAGTAGAGGATTTTAACACCCCTCTTATAGCAATGGAGAGATCATCTAAGCAGAAGATCAACAAGGAAACAAGGGCTTTGAATGACACACTGGACTAGATGTACTTAACAGATATATTCAAAACATTTCATCCCAAAGAAGCAGAATACACCTTTTCGAGGGCACATGGAACATTCTCCAAAATAGATCACAAACTGGGTCACATATCAGCCCTCAACCAGTACAAAAAGGTCAGGATCATACCATGCATATTTTCAGACCACAACCCTATGAAACTTGAATTCATCCAGAAGAAAAGATTCAGAAAAATCTCAAACACATGGAGGTTAAAGAGCATCCTACTAAATAAAGAATGAATGGGTTAACCAGGAAACTAAAAAAGAAATTTAAAAAAATAGAAGCAATTAAAACTGAAAACACAACTGTCCAAAACCCTTGGGATGCAGCAAAGGCAGTCATAAGAGGGAAATATATTGCAATACAGGCCTAACTCAAGCAGGAAAAGTCTATAGTACACAAACTAACCTTACACCTGAAGGAGCTAGAAAAGGAACAGCAAATAAATAAAGCCTAAAGCCAGCAGAAGAGGGGAAATAATAAAGATTAAAGCAGGAATAATTGATATAGAAACAAACAAAATAAAACCAGTAGAACAGATTAACAAAACTAGGAGTTTTTACTAATTTACTAAGTGTACTTAACTAATTCTTTGAGATAATTAATAAAATTCATAAATCCTTAGCCAAACTTATCAAAAAGAAAAGAGAAAGGACCCAAATAGATAAAATCATGAATGAAAGAGGAGAAATCACAACCAACAACACAAAGATACAAACAATTATAAG
Source organism: Canis lupus familiaris (assembly GCF_011100685.1). Classification (NCBI taxonomy): domain Eukaryota; kingdom Metazoa; phylum Chordata; class Mammalia; order Carnivora; family Canidae; genus Canis; species Canis lupus. Next base: position 80,285,556 of record NC_049260.1, read on the forward strand.
AGAATACTAGGAAAAATTTACGCCAACAAAGTCGCAACCTGGGAGACATGGACAAATTCCTAGAAATCTACAAACTACCAAAACTGAAACAAGAAGAAACAGAAATTTGAACAGAGCCATAACCAGAAAAGAAATTGAATCAGTAGTCAAAAATCTCCCAACAAGTAAAAGTCCTGGACCAGGTGGCTTCCCAGGGGAATTCTACCACACATTTAAAGAAGAGTTAATACCTATTATTCTCAAACTGTTCCATAAAACAGAAATAGAATGAAATCTTCCAAACTCACTCTATGAAACCAACATTACCTTGCATCGAAAACCAAAGACCCCACTAAAAAGGAGAATTACAGGCAAATATCACTGATGAACACGGATGCAAAAATTCTCAATAAAATACCAGCAAATCAGCAAATTGAATTCAACAGTACATTAAAAGAATTAATTTACCATTATTAAGTGGGATTTATTCCTGGGCTGCAGGGAGGTTCAATATTCTAAAATCAATTACCTTGATGCATCACATTAATAGGATAAGAACCATATGATCCTTTTAATAGATACAGAAAAGGCATTTGACAAAGTACAGCATCCTTTCTTGAAAAAAGCCCTGAACAAAGTAGGAATTCGGGGAACAAACCTCAACATTATATAGGCCATATACAAAAAGACCACAGCTAATATCATCCTCAATGGGGAAAAACTGAGAGCCTTTCCCCTACAGCCAGGAACAAGACAAGGATGTCCACTCTCACCATTACTATTTATCATAGTGCTGGAAGTCTATGTTATACAACAAAAAGAAATAAAAGTCATCCAAATTGGCAAGAAATAAGTCAAATTTTCAATATTTGCAGATGACATGATATTCTATGAAAATCTGAAAGATTCTTTTAAAAAATGCTAGAACTCATACATGAACTCAGCAAAGTCACAGGGTGTAAAATCAATATGCAGAAACCTGTTGCATTTCTATACACCAATAACAAAACAGCAGAAAAAGAAATCAAAGAATCAATCCCATTTGCAATTGCACCAAAAACTATAGGATGATACCTAGGAATAAACCTACCAAAAGAGGAAAAAATTCTGAACACTGAAAACTCTAAACGATTTATAAAAGAAATTAAAGAGGACACAAGGAAATGGAAAGACATTCCATTCTCATGGACTGGAAGAACAAATACTGTTAAAATGCTTATACTACCCAAAGCAATCTGCACTTTTAATGCAATCCTTATCAAAATACCACCAGCATTTTTCATAGAACTAGAACAAACATTCCTAAAATCTGTATGGAACCACAAAAGACCCCAGACAGCCAAAGCATTCTGAAAAAGAAAAAAACTGGAGGCATCAAAATTCTGGACTTTAAGCTATATTGCAAGGCTGTAATCATCAAGACAGTATGGTACTGGCACAAAATCAGATACATTGATCAATGGAACATAATGGTCCTGAAATGAACCCACAACTATATGGTCAACTAATCTTTGACAGAACAAGAAAAAATATCTAATGGAAAAAAGTCTCTTCAACAAATTATCTTGGGGAAACTGGACAACAACATGCACTTGAAATGGAATGAAATGAACATGAAATGAATGAAATGCACATGAAATGAATGAAACTGGACTACTTTCTTACACCATACACTAAAATAAATTCAAAATGGTTAAAACCTAAATGTGAGACAGGAAATCATCAACATCCTAAAGGAGAACATTAGCAGCAACTTTTTTGACCGCAGTCAGGCATAGCAACTTCTCACTAAACATGCTGCTGGCGGCAAGGGAAAGAAAAGCAAAAATGAACTATTGGGACTTCACCAATATATAAAGCTTCTGCTCAGCAAAGAAGATAATTAACAAAACTAAAAGGCAGCCTTTGGAATGGGAGAAAATATTTGCAAATGACATATCTGATAAAGAGTATCAAAAAACTATAAAGAACTTATCAAATTCAACACCCCAAAACCAAATAATCCAGTTAAGAAATGGGCTGAAGACATGAATAGGTATTTTCCAAAGAAGCCACACAGATGGCTTACAGCCCTATGAAAAGATGCTCAACATCACTTATCATCAGGGAACTATAAATCAAAATCACAATTCGGTACCACTTCACATCTGTCAGAATGGCTAAAATTAAAACACAAGAAGCAACAGATGTTGGCAAAGATGTGGAGAAGGGAGAATCCTCTTGCACTTTTAGTGGGAATGCAAAGTGGTGCAGTCACTCTGGAGAACAGTATGGAGGTTCCTCAGAAAGTTAGAAATAGAGCTACCCTATGATCCAGCAATTGCACTACTAGGTATTTATCCAAAAGACACAAAAACACAGATTTAAAGGATTACTGCACTGATATTTTTGGTAGCATTATCAACAATAACTGTACTATGAAGAGTACAAATGTCCATCAACTGAGGAATAGAAAAGATGTGGCGTATAATTACAGTAGAGTATCACTTAGCTATCAAAAAGAATGAAATCTTGCCATTTGCAATGACATGGATGGAGCTATTAGTATTATGCTAAGTGAAATAAGTCAGTCAGAGAAAGACAAATACCATATTATCTCACTTATATGTGGAATTTAAGAAAGAAAACAGATGAGCATATGGGAAGGGGGAAAAGAAAAAAGGAGAGAGGGAAACAACCATAAGAGATGCTTATCAACATAAAACAAACCAAGGGTTGATGGACGGAGATAGGTGAAGGATGGGTTAGATGGGTGATAAGTATTAAAAAGGGCACTTGTTGTTATGAGAACTGGGTGTTGTATGTTTAAGTGATGAATCACTGAATTTTGCTCCTGAAACCAATATTGCACTGTATGTCAACGAATTAAAATTTAAATAAAAAATAAAGATACCTTAAAAAATCAATACATTTTTGAATTTGCATATTGGTCAACAATTATATGCAAATATCTTAATTTCTCTCTTGAGTGAAGTTTAATACAGAGCCACAGGTAATCTATAAATACATCTTTTGTAATAAAATTAAAACCATTATTACAGACATACGTATAAAAGGTACTTTTAAACTTTGAAAGACATTTGCTGTAAAATTATTGTAACAGTGTATAATACCACCAGCAGTGTGCTTTTTTCTACATACTTTAAGTATTAAGTTTATTTTTAATGCTAGTATAAGGAATAGGCAAACATTAATTTTATATCATTATTTGCACATGCATATTTAGAGATTTAATGAGGACAATTAATGAGGGTGCCTGAGTGGCTCAGTGGTTGGGTGTCTGCCTTTGACTCAGGTCCTGATCCTGAGATCCTGGGATCGAGTCCCACATCGGGATCCCCGCAGGAAGCCTGCTTCTTGGTATGCCTATGTCTCTGCCTCTCTGTTTCTCTCATGAATAAATAAATAAAATATTTTAAAAAATAATGAGGATGATCATCTCCCTCCTTTTATACTTACAACTAAAAAATCTTAGACATAATATAACAAATAAGAAGGAAAAAAAAGCTGATCATTGGAAACTAGAAGACAAATTGACTAGGGAACTTGGGATTTAAAGGACACAACAAGTGAGGTACTTTAGTTGCCTTATTGCCTCCCATATGCACCAGACAGTCATTGCAAAAGCATCCAACTCTGAAACACCAACAAGCGCAGACAAAAATAAACACAAGTTCAAAGAAAAGGCTATCCCTCCTGGCCAGGCCATAGATAAGTATGGCTTAACAACAGAAAAAATTTTTGACAATACTCACGCTATTTCAGTGAAACACAATGAGAAACCACCTTCAATCCCACAGTTCCTGTTCAGTGGGGTGAACAGGAAGTGGATTGTCCATTCTACTTACCTACCCTCTGAAATTAGTTGTACTCTGATTTTCCCACCTGATGGTGTCAGTGAGGTTGGTCAAGAAGTTAATCCATGCTCTACCTGGCAGAAACAGGCAGCACTATGATTCCTCAGCCAGTTGGTGGAAGGTCTAGCAGGCAGCTAATTTTCTATCTTCATTCCCTGCAGAAATAAGTAGTGCTCTAGTACATCTGCCAGGGCACACTGACAACAAATGGTGACCAGAGTCTCCAACCCCACCTGGCATCAACAATGCTGAACAAGACAATGTAAGTCAGAAGTAGTAAGCATTCTTCTCTCTCCATCCCTGAGGACAGTGAGGTACATTGGGGAGCTAAACCTCCATATCCACCCAGCAGCAACAAGAATGAACAAGAATGTATAAAGCAGAGCTTGTTAGCAACCCTGTCCTCTCTGGTGTTGGTGAGGCCCAGCATGTATCTGTGTTCCTGTGTCACCCATCTGCAATAAGTATGAGTCAATGCCCCACTTTTGCAGAGTGGTGTTGGTAAAATTGAGGTAGAAGCTGAACATACATATAGCCTGAGCCTTACACTACACCTCAACAGGGTGAGAGCCTACTTAAAATTAAGATGAAACAGGATACAAAGTCTCATAATATGTAGGATATCCAGGATACAGCTGGAAATCATTCCAAACATACCACGAACCAGAAAAAACACAAAACAGATAATAGACAATACACAGAGCCAACACCAAGAGAATGAGCTGTTGGAATTATCTGAGAAGGATTTAAAGTAGCCATCACCTGGGTGGCTCAGTGGTTGAGCGTCTGCATTTAGCTCAGGGTGTGATCACGGAATCCTGGGATGGAGTCCCACATGGGGTTCCTGCAGGGACCCTGCTTCTCCCTCTGCCTATGTATCTGCCTCTCTCTGTATCTCTCATGAATGAATGAATGAATGAATGTTTAAATATCCTTTAAAAAGCCATCATAAAAAGGCTTAAACAAGCAACTAAAAATAATCTTAAAACAAATGAAAACAAAGAGAATCCCAGTAAAGAAATAGAAGTCACATAATAGAACAAAACATAAATTTTAGAAATGAAAACACAATAATTGAAATAAAAACCACATGAGTGGGCTCAATAACAGAGACAAGATTATAGAGCGCAGAATCATAAATTTTCAGACAGGTTAATAGAACTTGCCTAATCTGGACAAAACAGTGAAAATAGACTGAATAAAATGAACAGTTTTAGTGATTTGTGGGACAGCAGCAAATTATTCAACATTCAAAAAAAATCCAACATCCATAATATTGAAGTCTCAGAAGAAGAGAGTGGAATTGAGAACATATTCTGGGAAATAATAGCTGAAAAATCCCCTAATTTTTGAAAGATATAAAACTATAGATTCAAGTTGCTGGAAGAATCCCAAATATGATAAATAACTTCACACCAACACACAAAATAATTAAACTTTTGAAAACTAAGGAAAGAAACGTATTGAAAGAAGCCAGAGAGAATACAGTAACAGTGGATTTCTTATCTGAAACCACAGGAGGCCAAAAAGAAGTGGCACAACATTTTCCAAGCACTGAAAGAAAGGAATTGTCAGCTATGAATTCTATTTCTGGGAATAATATCCTTTATGAATGAGGGGAAAATATAGATGTTCTAAGACACAGGAAAGCTAAGTATTTTTTCTATAAGCATATGTAATTATTTTACAGAAAAATGTTGGCAATGAAGACATTATAATCCTATTGTATCTCATGCTCTCAGCTCCTTTTTCCATCCTTCTGTATTAAAGGTGATCGGAACCCATAAACTAATTTTCCCAGGGCCCCTTTCCTATTTGGCATCTTCTAGACTATGTCAATGAAAGGTACTGTTAGGAGATTAGAAGGTAGGAGAAAGAGAGAAGAGATTGTTCCTTTTCTTTTTTCTTTTCTTTGCTTTTCTGTTCTATTCTGTTCTTTAATTTTCTTTCCTTTATCTTTTCCTCTGCTTTCCTTTCTTTTTCTTTTCTTTCCTATTGTTTTCTTGCCACACTTCCCGAAATTACAGCAGATACAGTGGGGAGGTTGGTTTCTCAGCAGGAACACAGGCTCCTCAGTGGAAGTGGAGTCTCCTTGGTTACCGCTCAGGCAGAAAGGTCCCAGCTATGGTGGTTAAGTCACAGATGCTCTAGCAGCCTAGGCAGCTGTGTGCTTCTGGCTCTGGCCTTAACAATAGCAGTGGGAGTTCCAGAAGCCTTGGTAACACAACACTTGTATGCTCTAATCCCCACAGCTTTAGGGTACTCATGGACTTTGATTCTGGTGAGAAAAGTGGCAGGTGACTTTTAGCTTTTGGATTTCTGTAACATCAGTGCTGCTCTCCCTTGCACACGAGTATGGACATACATACCTACACTTTACAATAAATTAATAATGATTAGAATATGTTCATCTCAGGGTATTATGACAGTACTCTTATACTTCTTTTCTTTCAAGTATATTCCATGCTTGAGGCCTCTGTAACATCTTTTCTCCTCATTCTCCTATCTTTATTGCATTCTCATTGACAAGATTCCTTCTTTGAATCCCTGGTGAACATAGATGCAATCAATCTCAACAAAATACTAGCAAACCAGGACACCTGGGTGGCTTAGTGGTTTAACATCTGACTTCTGCTCGGGGCATGATCCTGGAGTTCTAGGATCACGTTCCACATTGGGCTCCCCGCAGGGAGCCTGCCTTTCCCTCTGCCTATGTCTGCCTCTCTCCCTGTGTCTCTCATGAATGGATAAATAAAATCATTAAAAAAAATACTAGCAAACCAACTCCAACAATACATTAAAAAATATCATTCTCCATGACCAAGTAGAATTTACTCCTGGGTTGCAAAGGTGGTTCAATATTCACAAATCAATCAATGTGATACATGACATTAATAAAAGAAAATATAAGAATCATATGATCCTTTCAATAGATCCAGAAAAAAGCATTTGACAAAGTACAACATCCATTCATGATAAAAAAAAAACCCTCACCAAAATAGTTTTAGAGGGAACATACCTCAACCTAATAAAGGACATATATGAAAAACCCACAGCTAATACCATCCTCAATGGGGAAAAAAACCAGAGCTTTTTCTCTATGGTTAGGAATAAGACAGGTATGTTCTCTTTCTCACCACCATTATTTAACATAGTACTGAGAGTCCCAGCCACAGCAAAGAGAATAAAAAGAAATAAAAGACATCCAAGTTGATAAGGAAGAATTCAAACTTTTGGTATTTGCAGATGACATGGTAGTCTATGTAGAAAACCCAAAAGACTCCATCAAAAAACTGATAGAGCTGATGATTGATTTCAGTAAAATCGCAGGTTACAAAATCAATGTACAGAAATCTGCTGCATTTCCATAAACCTATAACGAAGCAGCAGAAGAGGAAATTAAGGAATCAATCCCATTTGCAATTGTACCAAAAATAATAAAGTACCTAGACTCAAACCTAACCAGAGATTAAAGACTTATATTCTGAAAACTGTAAAATATACACTGAAGAAAGAAATTAAAGAAGACACAAAGAAATGGAAATATATTACATGCTCATGGATTGAAATAACAAATATTGTTAAAATGTCTATATTACCCAAAGCAATCTTCACATTTAATACAATCCCTATAAAAATACCAACAAAATTTTTCACAGAGCTAGAACAAACATTCCTAAAATTTGTATGGAACCACAAAAGACTCTAGATAGTCAAAGCAACCTTGAAAAAGAAAAGCAAAGCTGGAGGCATCACAATTACAGGCTTTAAGTTATATTCCAAAGCTCCAGTGATCAATACAGTATGGCACTGACACAGAAATATACACATAGGTCAATAGAACAGAATACAAAACTAAAAATGGACCCACAACTATATAGTCAATTAATCTTTGACCAAGCAGAAAAGAATATTCAATGGGGAAAAGACAGTCTCTTCCACAAATAGTGTTGGGAAAACCGGACAGCAACATGCAGAAGAATGAAACTAGACCACTTTCTTACACGATACACAAAAACAAACTCAAAATGGGCTAAAGACCTAAATATGAGACAAGAAAGTATAAAAATTTTAGAAGAGAGCACAGGCAGTGATTTCCTGATATTGATCATAGCAACATCTTTCTAGATATGTCTCCTGAGACAAGGAAAACAAAAGCAAAAATAAACTATTGGGACTTCATCAAAATAAAAAGCTTCTGGATGTGATATATGTATATATATATATATATATATACATACATATATATACATACACATATATATATATACATACATAATGAAACACTACTCAGCCATAAATAAAATCATTAAAATCAAATGAAATCTTGTCATTTGCAATGATGTGGATGGAACTAAAGGGTACTATGCAAAGTAAAATAAATGAATCAGAATAAATGAATCAGAGAAAGACAATTATATGATCTCACTCATATGTGGAATTTAAGAAACAAAACAGGATCTTAGGGGAAGAGAGGAAAAAATAAAACAAGATGAAATCAGAGTGAGAGACAAACCATAAGAGACTTTTAGTCATAGGAAACAAACTGAGGGTTGCTGGAATGGGGGTGGGGAGATGGTGTAATTGGGTGATGGACATTAAGGAGGGCACCTGATGTAATGAGCACTGGGTATTACATAATACTTATGAGTCACTGACCTCTACCTCTGAAATTAATAATACATTATATGTTAATTAACTGTATTTAAACTAAAAATTAAAATAATATAGGAATAAAAAAGGGGGGAAAAACAACTTCTGCACCGTGAAGGAAATAGTCAACAAAACTAAAAGGCAACCTACAGACTGGGAGAAGATATTTGTAAATGACATATCTGATAAAGAATTTTTATCCAAAATATATAAAGAACTCATATATTCATCCTTCCTCAGCTACGGGAGCTTGTAGTTCAGAAATAGTTGGACTTGGTACTATGGAGAAATCTTTGGTTGCATATGAGAGTTCAGAGGAGAAGAAACTGGCAGAATACAAATGTAACACCATCACAGCAATTGAACTAAAGTTAGTTCATTTTCCTGAAGGTCTTCAGAATGACATTAGAACTTTCTTTCTTGAATATACCCATCACCTCTTTGGGGATAATGAAACTGCTTTTGGTTACAAGAGTTTGAAGATCCTGTTATACTATATTGCTAGTAGCCTGTCAACAATGTTCCATGTTGAGTATGCATCTAAAGTTGATAAAAACTTTGTGTAAAGGCTTATGATGCAAAAGGCAAAACTGAACAAATAGTTCTACCTGGATTTTGTACAAACATGAATGATTTTTCTCTATTTGCTGGAAAAATAAGTTGATTTCAAGCCATTTGAAACCTTCCTCCATACATACTCTGGACTCAGTCCAACAGGAGCAGAAAATTTTACCTTTCAGATATACAAGGCTTACATGACATGTAGAGGCTTTTGAGAATATCATGAAAAGCTTCAGACCTTTTTGATGTGGATTATTGAAACTGCTAGCTTTATTGACATGGATGATGAAAGATGACACTACTTTCTAGTATTTGAGAAGTATAATTAAGGATGGAGATATGCTCTTTGCAACCATAGGCTACATGATAGTCTGTAATTACTATGTGTACCCAGATAAAACCTAACCCACTGTAAGTCAGATGCTGATACTGACTCCATTTCAAGGTCAAGGCCAGGCAGTGTTCAACTTCTCGAAACAGTTCATAGGATACTACATTACATCTCCTCCTGTTCTTGATATTACGAAGGAAGATTCATCCAAAAGTTATGTGAAATTAAGAGACTTTGTGCTTGTGAAGCTTTGTTCAGATTGCCCTGTTTTTCTCAGGAAAAGTTGATGCAAGGATTCAATGAAGATATGGCAAGAGAGGCACAACAGAAGTTCAAAATAAATAAGCAACATGCTAGATGGATTTATGAAATTCTTTGAATACTGGTAACTGTCATGAGTGATGCTGAACAATACAGAAGCTATAAACTGAACAATACAGAATCTATAAACAGCATTAAGTGATGCTGAACAATACAGAAGCTATAAAGTGGACATGCCTGTATAAGAAAAAGCAGAGAGATCTTGCAAAAATGAGAAAATGTCTCAGACCAAAAGAACTGACAAACCAGATGAATCAAATAGAAATAAGCATGTAACATGAACAGTTGGAAGAAAGCTTTCAGGAACTTGTGAAAGATTACCAGTAGCTATTGAATACTTCATTCAAGAGTAAAGATTATTCTGCTCTGTACAGGAAGTTAGCAAATTTCTGTACATTGTGGAAAAGCTAATGACTTTAACTTTATCTTGTAACATTTTTCTTACATTAAAAGTTATCTATCTTATCTTTAGTTGAATATTTTTTGGAGTCTATGAGCATATATTACATTTAAAAACATATATAGTTTCTGATATACCACTGCAATTGCTTCCCTTCTTAGCAGTGTAATAAATGCTCAGTTCCAATAAAAAAAGAACTTGTACAATTCAGCACCAAAGAAATGAATAATCCACTTAAAAAATGAGCAGAAGTCATGAATAGATTTTTCCAAAGAAGACATCCAGATGGCCAACAGACACATGAAAAGATGCTCAGCATCAGTCATCAACAGGGAAATACAAATAAAAACACAATGAGATAAGATCTCACACCAGTCAGAATAGCTAAAATCAACAACACAAGAAACAGCAAGTGTTGGTGAGGATATGGAGAAAAAGAAACCCTCTTGCACTGTTGGTGGGAATGCAAACTGGTGCAGCCACTCTGGAAAACAATATGGAGGTTCCTCAAAGAGTTAAAAATAGATCTACCCAGGGTTCTTGGGTGTCTCAGTGGTTGAGAGTCCTGGGATAGAGTCCTACATTGGGCTCCTCTCGAGGAGCATGCTTCTCCCTCTGCCTGTGTCTGCCTTCTCTCTCTGTGTCTCATGAATAAATAAATAAAATCTTTTTTAAAAAGAGAAGTACACTACAATCCAGCAATTGCACTACTAAGTATTTACCTAAATAATACAGAAATACTAATTCAAAGGGATATACCCACCCCCAATGTTTATAGTGATATTATCTACAATAGCTGAATTATGGATAGAGCTCAAGCGTCTATTGACAGACGAGTGGATAAAGAAGATGTGATATATATAATATATATATATAATATATATATATATCACTGAATATTACTCAGCCATAAAAGAGACTGGAATCTTGCCATTTGCAATGATGTGGATGGAACTAGATAGTACTATGCTAAGTGAAATAAGTCGGAGAAAGACAAATACCATATGATTTCACTTATATGTGGAATTTAAGAAACAAAAGAAATGAGCAAATGGGGGAAAGAGAGAGAGGCATACCAAATAAACTGATGGTTACCAGAGGGGAGATGGGAGGGAAGGATGGGTGAAATAGGTAATAGGGATTAAGGAGTGCACTTATTGTGATGAGCACCCAGTGTTGTATGGAAGTGTTGAATCATGAAATTGTACACCAGAAACTAATATTACACTGTATGTTAACCAACTGAAACTTAAATAAGAAAACTTTTTAAAATTCCTCCTTTGATATAAACATTTCTTTGCTGATTTTTCTGCTCTGTCCTGTCCTTAATCCAGTATCTTCAAATATTGCCCATTCAAAACAAAGTTTCATACCTCCCTGGAGTTATAGGAGGAAAAGACAAGGGAACCAACGGTGAGAGCAATTAGTAACCCTAAAACAAAAGAGTCTTATTAAAACCACTGCTTTAGTAGAAAACCATGAATTAAACCCAGACCACTCAATGGCCCAAGGACTCTTCCAGAGCATAGAAAATCCATGCTGGATTTCTCATCTATATTCACATATATTAATAGACCATGTGTATCTTCAGATACTCAGTAGTTCATTTGGGGCTTTTTTTTCTCTTTCTTTTATTCTTGCTATGCCTTAATTAGCCTCTTGCTATACACCTAGGTAGGTTAGTGCTAAACACTTTTAATCATTGTCACTTTGTTTATATGGCTTCAAACACTTACACTTCTTTTTCAGAAGTTTCCTGGAATTCTCAGATGTTTCCATTTCAAGTGAACTATTTTGATTACTTGTATCAACCCCAGAGGTAGGTTTTAAGATTACTCAGATTTTATATTTATGTACTCAGGAAACTAAGGTACATACAAGTTATGGAACTTACGATCACATAACTAATAAGTGGTAGAGCTGGGAAATAAATTTTGATCAGATTGCCTATTATATTGAGAATATCAAATATGTAACCATCCTGGAATAAACCCCCTTGACGATTTATAAAGGCTAGATTGTAGGTCTTGTGAATCGTCTCATACGTATATTTTTAAGAGAAAATGATGATGACCTCTATTTAATGTACGTATGAGAATAATTCTGATCCAACCTAGTCCTTCTTTTATGAGTCCTCTGGAGAGTCAAATGACTCCTTGCTTTAGAGTCCTCAAGAAAAACCACAGGGGTCGTGCACTTTGCTTGTTAATCCCAAGAAGAGCTGTGTCTGTACTGCAACTCCAACCTGCTATCTCAGAGTGGGACAAGAGCTGGTTGTTGTTGTTTTTTTCAATTACCTATGCACTGTGATAATGTAGTTGTCAGGTCTTCAGCAATTTTACTTACATTTTTTAAAAATCTTATTGTCAAATTACTTTAAGAAGTGGTCAACTCAGTTTCACTAGCCATTTGCTGTATGTAGACTTTTTTTTTGTATCAACTCAGGAACACAAAATCTCCAAAATGAGGCAAACTTAAACTTGTATCTCTGTGGGCAGTGTATCAGAGGAGTTTCATCTCTCTCCACTGGAAACACTTTGTCCTTCACCACCATGTTCCCACACATTTGACCAGAAATTTCTCAGCCCCTTTTGGCCCTGACAGTAACTCACTGACTAGTTTCTCTTTCTCTATACCTAAGTGCTCAACTCCAGGAAGCTCTTTTCTTCTGCTCTTGCACAGAAGGTGGGCAACCAGTATACATTCTTATGGCCATGCTATTTGCTTATGGCCTGTGTTGGATATTGGTCTAAGGCCTATGCCTTAGCCATTGTTACACACTTTGTATATTATCTGATAAAAATTTGCTTTAAATGAATTTATCTATAAGGTGTCAAATTTTATTAACTCACCAGGAAGGGAAACAAGATGACAAAGTCATTTAAATGAGAGTGCGCCAGGTCAGAAAGGATTTTGAAATGGAATGATTACAAACATGGGAACCAGGAATGCTTACATAAACAAGTAGATTTTTATACTAATCAAAGTTTCCTTTCACAAAGTCTTAAAGACATAATGTCCTTAAACACATAATGTTCCAATTATTACCAAGGAAGCTTGTAGCAGGATGGTACATGCTATCAGTAAGAAGATAACAAGCAGGTGCATTTAAGTAGCAAATGTTAGGAATGTATCTGCCATAGATTGGGGCTTTGTTTTATCCTCCAGCAATAGTGCATAATAGGAACATCTATCAGGAAAGCATGAAACATAGTCAACAGGGATTGGAAACAGGTCACTGAATAATGTTAGTGTCAGTAATTTTTTTCAAGCTGAAACAAAGATGCAGAATATATAGTTTGCTCATTTCTCATTTGGGGACAATTTCTTTTCTTTGTCACTCCATTTGGTTTTCTCCTCCACAAAGCAATAATCATTCTCATTTTAACTTACTGTTTGAGTAACCATTTTGTACAATTTTTGAATATAGCAAAAAGTAGATATAGGCTTACTTTATATATCACTATTACCATCATGATTATCATAAAGGTTTTTACTTATATTATTCCTTTAATTCAGTTTCCAGCCTTTAGGAAAATTTTCCAAATAAAATTCCAAAGTAAATCGATCTTAATGGTAATAGTTTAATTCTGTTTATAAACCTGGGCTCTAAGAGTGTGTTCTTTTTACACATACCCTCAGATACTCACATAACTGCATCAATAATGTTATTAAATATACATATTCCTTCTTATTGTATAATTAACAACTTTTGGAGTGAGAAGCTGCCATGACCTGATAACTTTTGCTGGAAGAGTATGAAATGAATACAAAGCTTTGTTTTATCTTTCTTAAAATTTTGTTTATTTGTTTGAGAGAGAGTGAGAGAGTAAGAGCAGAGGGAGAGAATCTTCCAGCAGACTCCCAGCTGAGCATGGAGCCCTCTGTAGGGCTTGATCTCACAACCCTGAGATCATGACCTGAGCCAAAACCAAAAGTTGGATATTTAAACCACTCAAGCACCCCGAAAGCTCTGTTTTAAATGGTCCCTATTTCTTCGGAAATGCCCTTTAGTATTATTATCTTATTTTTACCTCATCCCAAGCTATAGAACAAGGGCTAAGAAATTCACCTCCATCTGTTTGCAATACCTGTTACTGTGCAGCCGTCCCCTAAGAACTTTCCAGATTTCCAAGGTTCCTGACCTGCCAGAAAAGATATTCTTTACTATCTGTGAGGCAGAGACCCTTTGGATAACAAAGCAAGTACCAGACAGTTTCCTGAAAGTTCTCTTTAGGTATGGTTATCAAGTGTAATATTTGTTTCTTGATGGAAGGCTTGTTAATTTTAATTAGGTGATTTTACCCTCAAATGTGACATTTCTTGTATGGTGACAAATTTGATTTGATATCTGATAAAATATATGATTGTTAAAATTACTTTTGTCAACTTTAGATGTAGACATTAATAAGATTACACACACTTTACAGATGAAGAAAATGAGACATCCAAAAGTTAAGGAACTTATTTAAGATTATATGACTAATAAGTAGCAGAATTGACAAATAAGTTCATATCTAACAGTCTGCTTGTCATAATGGAAATATCCAACATGTAAGCATCTTGCCATATGCCTCCCCAGCAATATGCAAAGAGTGGGCCTTTCAAACAGTCTCCTATATATCTAGAGTCACCATCTTTAAGGCTTTTTATTCCCCTGAAAATTCATATTTACGGTCTGTTCTTACATTAAAATGTCATAATATAAATATACAGGATATTTTGTGTTTCTGAATTCTAATGGACTACACTCCATACTGCAATATTCTGTAGAATTTAGCCTGTTGAATCCTAAAATTTGATGACATGAGCTAAAACATTCTTAGCATGGAGTTTTTGGAGAATCACTTAAATTTCCTATCACTTAAGGAGTGAGATACTTCTCCTAACCTATGATTTTGAGAGTTAGAATTCAAAAAAGAGGAGGAAGAAGAAGAAAAGGAGAAGAAAGAGAAAAACTTTGCAGTATAAGACTGTGTGAATAGAGAATATGAAGCACAATACCTAAAACATCCCAATGCAAACAATCACCATTAGATTTTTCTTATTAATTTCATTTAGTCCTCCCATAGTCACTGTAAGTAATTGTTTTTTTCCATTCCTCTTGGAGCAGCAGTCTTACCTCTTGAAGTTTGCTCCTGAGTCAGATAATCTTGGGAAACTTGAATCTCCTGTCTTTTATAAAATCCATTTCATTGCAGCTCTAAGGTTAACTTTCTTGGAACTTTCTTCCACTATACCCAACCATGTATCTGTAGCTTATAACAAGGTTCATGTGTGCAGGGGAGGAAGATACAAGATCGACAGGCTTTGGTTAACTTATTAGAGTGATCGAATATATCAGGATAGGAGTCTGGATTTCCCTATTGGGTAAAATATGTAAATATATGGACCTAACCATGACCTTTTCTTAGAGACTTAGGCAATATTTGTTAAAAGTAACTGTAAAACATTTTATGAATTATGACTGACAAACTTCTAGGACTTTAAAAACCTTCGCATTGATCGAATCCCACGTCGGGCTCCCTGCATGGAGCCTGCTTCTCCCTCTGCCTCTGCCTCTGCCTCTCTTTCTCTCTATGTATTTCTCATGAATAAATAAATAAAAACCTTTAAAAAATTTAAAAAAAACCTTCCCATAAAGTGTGGAGCACAATCATCACTAATAAGCAGAGAATAATGACCTAGTGATGAAATCTTATACAGAAATTTGTAAAAAGTTGTTGTGTCTGACCATGCACAAAAGAACATACTTCTACATACCCAGAAGAGGCAGTTACTGAAAAATATTTACATCATTAGTACTTTAGCTCTACAAAATTAACCTAGGAGTTGATTTTCTCTCTTTGATTTGACAGTTTTTCTGTAATGCATATCTGAAAAGAAAATAGTAGTTATTCTAACACTGTGGATCCAATTACAAAATAAAAAGCTTACCAAATATACTTGAGTCTGTTTTCCATTTCGCCTTTTATGATGTGAGAGTATAAACCTTTTGTATTGTCTTCTAGCCATCTAGAAACTGCCAAAAATGATTTGTGTGTAAGAGACAACCTGACAGTTTTATTACTCTAAATTTAGGGTTAGATTTTGGAGAAGAAAATAACAAAAGGGTCTATTAGGGGAAACAGGCTGCTCCATTAAAATTAGAACATAGTTACCTAAGAATAAGGAACAGCTTTATCATTGGCTACCTTGTTAACCAGAGTAACAATGCAACACTTAGAATAAACACAGCACCTGAAGTTAATAGAATATCATATGTCAACTACACTTCAATAAAAAAGAACTGTAAAATAAAATAAACATAGCCGAAAGAAGCATAACAATAGTAAAAATTTTAGCTTTTCTTTAAATGCAGAATCTATGAATATGGTAAGAGGCAATGTAAAAGGATACAGATGAACTATTTTGAGTTGAAAATATGCATGCAGGTGAGGTATATTAAATCTTTTTGCAATCTGGATAGAATATATGAAAAATAAATAACTCTATATGATCTCATTGTGAAGGTAAATTGTATATTCTAAGATCATTTTTTCATTTTAACTGTTTGGCCCTCTCCTTTCTATTATTCCTCCGTTGCTCTTCTTTATTTTTATTTTTTTAAGGATTATTTATTTATTTATTCATGAGAGAGAGAGAGAGAGAGAGGCAGAGACACAGGCAGAGGGAGAAGCAGGCTCCACGCTGGGAGCCCCACGCGGGACTCGCTCCCGCTCCCGGGACTCCAGGATCGCGCCCTGGGACAAAGGCAGGAGCTAAACCGCTGAGCCACCCAGGGATCCCCTCTTCTTTATATCAGTGTATCATTATATGTATATATTTGGGTTTTTTTTAAAGATTTTATTTATTTATTCATGAGACTCACACACACACACACAGAGAGAGAGAGAGAGAGAGAGAGAGGCAGAGACACAGGAAGAGAGAGAAGCAGGCTCCACACTGGGAGCCCGATCGATCCCGGGTCTCCAGGATCAGGCCCTGGGCCGAAGGCGGCGCTAAACCGCTAACCCATCCGGACTGCCCTATATGTATATACTTGAACATATAGACCCAGATACATACAAAACTATTCATATTATAGAAAGGTTTAAACTTAAGCTTTAAAATATAACTAATATCAAAATGTTATAAGGTGATGCATATACCATATTGATTTTATCATTTTAATTTGAACTTTGTAAAAAATAAGTACTTTTATATATAAAACTCTAAATAAAAATTATTTGTATTGCAACTTGATATGTTTGATGCTTTGTGTTTATGGATTCAGATTTTCTTAGGAATTTCCCAGGTATCTAAAAAGCATTCACTCATTATTTTTGAAGTCTCAAAGTCAATGAGAGAGCTTAGAAATGAAGTCGACATTTAAAAAAACCCACAATCATAGTTGATATTAAAATTTTGGCTTTATAATATTTCAGTGAAAATCTATATTATAATATAATCCAAATGGGATAATTGTAAGCCCACATATTTTGTGGCCGTGTCTGAAGTTGGCAAGAACCAATCCTTTTGTAAAAACTTGGCTTAGGGACACCTGGGTGGCTCAGTGGTTGAGCGTCTGTCTATGGTTCAGGGCATGATCCTGGGGTATAAGGATCTAGTCCCACATCAGATTCCCTTCAAGGAGTCTGCTTCTCCCCCTGCCTATGTCTCTGCCTGTGTGTGTGTGTTTCTCATAAATAAATAAAATATGTTTTTTAAAAAATTTGGCTTACTACAATTCAGTTTCTCATTATTATCTTAAACATTTAATGAATAATGGCAAATTCTATGGGCAGCAAAATCAGTAATAGGCAATCTAGGAGTTCAGATTAGTCTTTTTATATCATAGCCCCAAACAATGCAATTCAAGAAGAAGACCAGTGCAAGAACTGGGTGGGCTGTGAGTCCCATCAAGCAGAGATTTCTACATATTTTTTTATTATCACTATAGTGAAAAATTCGTTGATGCCCTCAGTTTGTATTTTTATAAAGTGTATAATAGATTAGGGTACAAGTGATTTATTATAAGCATTTAAAGGTACTTATAAATAAAATGAAAAACAATTAATTGTGGATATTTACTTCCTGGTACAGACTAGATAGTCTTCTATGTGCTCTGAGTATATGTATCTCTGTGGAGATCATTTCTCTACTACCTGTTTAGTCGTGCCATTCTGCTACCAAAAGCCATAAATATTCTCTGTTAACCTCTGTAATGTTCAACCTTAAGGGACCATGTCACACATTTTCCAAAATATGAGTTCCAATTTATACTCCAACAGTGTACAAACCTTTAGTTTCTCCTTATCTTCACCAATACTTGATGTATTCAATATTTTATGATTTGGTATGTTTATTTTTTATGTTCCACTTGTTTCTTTTTAAAGCGTTTTCCAATACTAAAGAAAATTACAGTCCTACCAAGAACAAAGAGAACCCTCAGAGGAGAATCTTTTTGTTCTTAACAACATAGTTTCTCAAGGGCTTTCCATTTTAAAGAACAAAGTTTATCAATTTTCTGTTATCAATGTTCCATGTTTCAAAGAACAATGTTTCTCAGTATTATGTCCTTGATAAACAGCAGAGCTGATTCCACAATTTTGCAAAAATTCTCATGAACAGAAACTATTTTTAGAGAATTGCAGTATTGAGAAGCTTTAGTTTTTGGAATTATATTAGAGCTCTTGAGAGATTGTGCTGTTAGAAATCATATCAGGTATTTCTGACCAAAATAAATACTTTAATCTGGGAGAGATCAAAATGCTTTGTATGCTGAAGAGCCTCAGGAAGAGCTGATCAGCATTTTCTCCCACTTCTGTTAGAGTCAAGCAAATTTTTCTTACTTGTCCAGTAATGTATTCCTATCCATTTGGCATTATTAAAATTTTGAGGTTAATTAGCAGATACATAAATGTCTCTACAATTGTGACATCTCAGAAATAATGAACAACTTGCACAACAACAAAATAAATGAAATAGCAAATGAAACCAAAATGTCAGCTTTATTGAGAGGGTAAAGTGGATTGCAGGATACTGCTCATTATGAGAGTGAAATGGTACTAAGAGAACCTAAGACTTAAGCAAACTATTCATCAGCCTAGAGGCCTTTCTAGTCTAGAAGCAGAACCTTCAAGTTGCACTACTTGTGCTTTCTTCACAGGGAAATGAGTATTAGAAGTAAGAAATAAAATTGTGAATTGCTTCTCTTGCCAGTTTCTCCACCCTGCTGTTCATCTCTTTCATATTGAAATACAAGAACCAGTTTAAGGATATTTTTGTTTATCCAGTCATATGCATTGAAGAACATTTTTATGTCTGTGGTTGATTTTTTACTTTGGCTTATTGCGATTTTACTATTGACACTCTTTTTTTTTTTTTTTTCAATTTCAGTATAGCCAGATTTTGTTTCAGGATTTTTGTTTAGAAATTACTTAAGGAAGGAAGTATAACACCTAAGTGGAAGGAGAGATAGATATATGATGTCCCAGGTTCAGATTCAAAATTGTAAATAATTGATTCTACCTAAAATAAAGTATTCATTCATAGCAATCCCAACCAAGACACTTAGCATGCTTTTGTAGGGAAACTTGACTAGCAGGTTTCAAATTTACCAGAGAGAAAGTATCATAGAAGGCCTGAAAAAAAAATATGTAAGGAAAATCTAACTGCATCTTTAGTATATGGAAAAGAAATTCGCTATCTCTATTTCCTTTCTCTTTTTGTTTTGTTTTGTTTTGTTTTCAGGAAATCACCCACCTTAAGGGTTTGAATGGAAATTGAACAGACATATTTGCCAAAATGCTTTAAAATTCTTTAAAAGGACCAGTTCCTTCTTTTAACTGTATTTCTGTTTAACTTGTGATTCTCCTCCCTCTAAATGAGGGAAGGACCTCCTGCTTTCTCCATCACAGGGGGCGGGGGGGCGGAGCATTCTCTAGAAGCTTGGATGTGAGCAGTGCCGGGCCAGTCTTGGGGAGGAGCTGCGTTACGGACAGACTTGGAGGCTTCCGCCGAAGAGAAGAAGCTTGGAGGTAATGGCTGTCGTAAAAGCTAGTTATTTTCGGAGATTTCTGGAAACTTTCGAGTAAAGGTGAGGAAAAGAAGGGACTGCTGCTTTGCAGTAAAGGGAAAGGAATGTCGTTTTGTGGGAGACTTTGTTTCTGTGAGGGAATTAATATCTGAATTTGGTATTCCTTCAGATATTTTAAAAGTTCACATATTGAAAGTGGGGGAGGTGGTGATCAGATTACACCTGCGGAAAAAATACTTCATGAGGTTACCAAAGCTAACTTCTGAATAGACCATTTTAGGTTTTAAACAAAAAGCAGTGGTAAGATGGGATAAATGGTGAAACAAAAGTTGAGAAATTAATCTTTCTTATTTTGACCAAAAAAAAAAAAAAAAAAAAAAGATTGTGATAATCCCAAATGAAAAATGAACTTAGTTGGGGGTGTTGGGTTTTTATATTACTTTGGTTGTATTTTGTTTCTAACAAATCTTACTGTTGTGGTGGAGTTTATATAGTAATCTGAAGTAATCTGAAGTAATGTGTAACTGTGCAGATTTAAGTACTTCTGAAAATTAGGAGTTTGGTTATTTGTCAGGGGATACTCAGTGACTTAAAAGAATTGCTTTTTTATGGATGTTCAGAGGACCATATTTGTCTACATCTCTACCTATCAGAAGAATGATGTATTTCTAGTTTTACTATAATCTGAAAAATATCTGAAAAATCATAAGCTAAGGAATAATAGACATATGTTAACATAGTGAAACACAACAAACTGTGTGTCTAGCAATAAAAGATGTCTGGGGAAAAGAAGAAAGGAAATTTTCCACTTCTTCTTTCTTCCACATTTCACTTAACATGTATTACCTGTGTCAGCATAAAGAAGAGAATTTAAAACACGGAGGAACTACCTTCCCCCAAATGTGTAAGCGTATATAAACATGGAAAGATCTTCAAATATATGGGTGAGTAAATGCAATCTCAGATAGTACATTCTAGTATATCTATGATGAGGGAAACAGTCAAAGGGATTAGACTCAAATGTAAGAAGTAAACAATTCAGTGGTTGAAGTAATGATGGGCGTGTATTTTCTTCTTTAGATTTTATGTATCCTTAGATTTTTTGGAAACATGTAATGGAGCTGAGAGGGAGCAATCCGTTTTGTTACAGATATTTAAATAGACACCACATTCACTCCATTGTCTTTACCTGGAGGTGGATCTGAGAAGGCTGGTTATCTGGTTGCTTGGGGTTTTCTTGCAATTCTGATATTTAGACTATTGTCCAGATGGTGGTTCAAGCAGAAGGTATGTATTTGTATTTTGATGTACTCTTAGGAAATAATTCAAAAAATGTTTGAAACATATTATAGAATAGTCACATAGAATAGTACATCCATAATGTTGAATACTATGCAGCTGTGAAAAGACTAAGCTAATGCAATGAGCTAAATAATAAGATAAGGTGTCTATAGTATATTCCAAGAATAAACAAATTGCAGAATGACCTGCATCACATTAATATATGCCAGAAAAATCTGGAAATACGCATGCTACTTTATTATTTGGGGATATAGGTATAGTTGGAGACACAGAACACTTCAGTCTTCTATATATCATATTTCTCCATTTAAAAAGTCTTATTTTGAAAAGAGTAAGCTAGAATAATTTTCACTATGAAAAAATGGGATCAAATTTTAGAAATAGAGACAACCCTTGTAAAAGTAATTTGCAACGAGATAATGTAAGAAAATATTGATGTGGAGAGATGATCAAATATGTTCTTCTTTAAAAACCATGCACATTTATAAATATCTGGAGGAAAAAATCTAGAAATATAGAGAGCAAACCACTCTATTTTGACCATTATTGTGGAGATTTGCTTTCTTTGAAAAAAGATGAAGATATACAGTATGCATGAGACATATCATAATAAAAACATGAAAATCAGAATTATAATTCCATTTTTGTCTAACACAGTTCTTAAATTGAGAATGGAAAAATCTAGAAGCCCAAAAAGGCTACTGTCTGGATAATTAGTTCCCACCCTTCCCTAAGGCAGGGTATCTGCAGTTCTGTTTCTGGTCACAAGATGGCGCTTGCCTGGTGTCCTAAATTTTCTCCAGGCAACCATTTTTATGAAGTGGACAAAGCAATGAAACATATTTTTCATTAGCAGATCATGAGACTGTATGTGCAGTGTGATTTCAGTTCTGTTGAAATCTTTCACATATATAACAGAAAAAGGACCCACACGAGGACTGAGGTGAGAATTCAAATAGAAAGTATTTTTATTTAAGTAGCTACAAAGTTTAGATATAGAAGACACAAGGCAACTGTTATTTCCCTTCTTTCCTGTCCCCAAATCATACTTTTCATGAGAGAGCTTATTTTAGTATGAATCAAATCATAATAACCCAAAGGGTAATAAATATGGCATCTACATCACAGATGAAGTTTCACCTCCTTCCTGCGTTTCAGCATGATGGGCCTGAAAGTTTTGTCAGGGAAATTTCTTTACCCCTTTTCCATTTAATTGGTTTGATTCCTTGTCTCCCCTGGGACAGTCTAGGTTGATATCAGAGATGCACATGACCTGAAGGATCTGCATGTGATGCCAGTTGAGCCCCAGAAAGGCAGTGCGACCTCAGAATTGCTGAGCAGAAAAAAGACTGCTGGAGAAGTAGCTGGAGTGAGAATCAAGACAACCAGATCACAGGACTGGACCTTCCATAATCCACGTGATACTGGGTAAAGTTCTTGTTTCATGAAATACTTCACGTGAAAAACGTGTTGAGAACTTAGGGTGTAATTTGTTTTGCTTCCCACTGTAACCATAGCATTTTGAATTAAAAGCCACATTTCAGGGACACCTGGGTGGCTCAGCAGTTGAGCATCTGCCTTTGGCTGGGGTCATGATCCCACGGTCCCGGGATCGAGTCCCACATGGGGCTCCCTGCATGGAGCCTGCTTCTCCCTCTGCCTCTGTCTCTGCCTCTCTCTCTGCATCTCTCATGAATAAATAAATAAAATCTTTAAAAAATAAATAAAATAAAAGCTACATTTCATATTAAAATTATGTCAGGTCAAAAATTAGCAGTACAATTTATATTGTTTCCCATCCTGTAATTAAGAGTCATAGCTTCTTGTTTGGAGGAAAAAATCTCATCTGTTAAACCACTGTGAAGAAAACTGTGCAAGAGTCTATTCAGGTATCTACCTGAGATTTTAGCCCATGGCCTGACTCTCCATTCCTTGACACCACATACTAGATAACATAGTTACAGATTCCCTAATACCTGCTTAAAGTCTTCTGACCTTAGACATCTGTATACTCTCTTGAATAGCACCTTATAGTGGTTTGACATTTAATTCGTTCCCAACAGCCGTCACAATTCTCTCACTCCCTAAAGTCATACACTTAATGAGGTTGATGCTGAGCCCTATGATCTTTGTCCATGAGATTGCTTTGGACCAGACAGGACAGCACCAGCTGCATAGAAAACCTAAAGCCGAACATTCCCTGGTGATAACCCAGTGGGGTCCCAATGGCCCAAATTATCCAGGAACACAAATAATGTCTGATACTGCCAAAGCCTCTCATGCATACATTCCCTTTTTATGTTACAATATAAATAATAAAGAGGATATCGGGTTTATTATCATAATACTTCTTTTCTGTTTTTGTTCCTTTCCCCCAAAATATATCCCATGTCTCTAACCTTGGTCAATACTATTTATTCTTCTGATTTTTATCTTACCTTCATTCTCATTGTCCACATTCTTTCTGCTTAGCAAAAGTAAATTCTTTATCCAATCCGTTTTCTTGTCTTCTGTGTTTTAATCTAACTCAGTTGTCACTCATTGAAAATATTTTATTCAGGCTATTTTGTGAAGTTTCAGAAGGATAAGTGGTTACTGCAGGTGAAAACCATTTACTAGCCCTAGGAAGAAGTTAGTGGTTCTTTAAAAACACCACTTCTCTAGAAACACAGACAGCTAAAACCAAATAAGTGACATAAGGATTTTCCTAGCATATTGTATATCTCTTGATTGATTTCTTGTCTCTATCTGGTGGCACTAATTGAGCATGTGCAAAATCAGTTTCTCTGTGGTTAAATTAGGACTTCTTTTGCCCCCTTTCCCATACTTCCTGTCTCATCTGCCTCTTACTACACACTTAAAACAGGTAACAAACTCTTTTTTTTATTGTGCTATTAAATATGATTTAATATTTAGACAGCCTAGGTTAATATCAGAGATATGTGTGACTCATGCATCTTTCTAAACTATGCTCTGTAGTGTGGGGAGATAACAACTTAGCATAGTTGTCAGAGATTTGATATTTTTCTCTCCACTGAGCTAATGAAGGTCTCAAACCCACGACTGCCTGCCTGCCTGCCTGCCTACTTGCCTATTCAAACCCTTCAAAAATGTGACTGTCATAATGCCTCCATGACAAATTCTTAAAAGCTAGACATTGGAGTCTGCCAACAGAAATCCATATCTCCTCACCAAAGACCCTTTGATATCCTTTATTCAGGTTGGTTGTGAAAACTCAGAATAATTTTCACCCAGTCTGATCCTGCTGTTATATGTCTCTGGAAGAATGGCTTTTTCTTTCTTTAGAGGCCTCAATGCAAACAGTGTTTTTCTCTTGTTTGCTAATTACAGGAAGAGCTGTGTCATACTGCAGCTCTATTTCTCCAACCTGAATAGTCAGAGGTGGCAGGAGGCAGGAGTTGTGTTTACTTGTTCACTGTGCTAATGGATGGGGTTGTGAGGGTCTTAGATATATATATATATATATATATATATATATATATATATATATATATATCTTTGTTTTTACCTAGCATAACATTATCTTAAGAGAACTAACCCCCTGAACAATCTATTGGCACTGTGTAGGTTTTAGCACTTCCCGGGAAACAACAGGTCTAAGTTAAAAAAATCTAAATTTAAATATTACTTTCTTGAATATTTTGTGAACACGAAAGCCCAACAAAAGAGGATAGAAAGATGATTTTCCCATATTGAAGTAGAAGTTACAAACAACAATAGCACAAGAACAAGGAATTGCCAAATGTAGATAAGGGTGGAATGAACTGGGGGCATTTGTCTATCCAACAAATGACTTTTGACTTTCAGTTCCTGCCCAGGAATAGCTGTACCTTTAAGGAGGGTGCTGCCGGGCCCTGTGACACATAACTACTCCATGGCCAAGTCAATGCTATCATGCAGACATGGTCAGGGCAAAAACATAGTGCAGCAAAACATTTTTTAATTTGTGTGTAGGAGTGTGGACATATGGGAAAGATGGAGAGTTTATAGATAAGTATGGTAGTTACTAAAGGTGGTCGTCATTCACCATTACGCTCACCAGAAGAGACATGAAATTACACAAGGCTCATTCTGGGGTTACATTCACCAGTTTCTTACAATCTGAATATAACTCACCTCATCCTTGGTTCTACCAAAAAGAGTCCAGATTCCAAGCCCAGGAGGCAGTGAATACTGGTGGAGAGAGAACACATCCCTTTGTTTCAGAGTCCGTTAGATTTTGGCTTTAAATGTGTTTTGCCCTCTTCCCAGCTTCATGACCTAGCACATGAGCAAGAGCACCCATTTACTCATTTTCTGGTCTGCTGTCTATTGTCTCATTTCTTCGCGTCTTTGTAAGCTAAATTAGGTAGAAAAATCTCATTGCTGTTTATGTTTGCATCACTTTGATTATTAGGGAAGGTAAGTATCTTTCAATGCATAGTTCACTTTTAATTTTTATTTTGAATGTTTAAGTTTTGAGAGGCCCCAGTGAATAGCACTTTCCTTTCTCCACTGAACAGATTGTACAATCAATATAAAAGAAATATAGTTGAAGATGGGAGCCAAAATGTCAGCTTTTGTACAAGGGGAAGAGAAGTTGCAGGGCATTGATTATTGTGAGAATCAAGTAGGCCTTATAACACCACATTTAAACAAATCTACTGAACAGCTTAGAAGGTTTGAAACTGTACAAAAAGGAGGGGGTGGGAAGGGCACCTTTGTGGCTCAGTTGGTTAAACGTCTGCCTTTGGCTCAGGTCATGATCCCAGGATTTTAGAATCCAGGCCCACATCAGACTCTCCACTCAGCAGGGAGCCTGCCTTTCCCTCTCCCTCCCCCTGTCACTCTGTCTACTTGTGCTCTCTGTCAAATATGTAAATAAAATCGAGAGAGAGAGAGAGAGAGAGAGAGAGAGAGAGAGAGAGAGAAATTCATTATTGTAGTTGCATTACTTGAGTTTGCTCACAGGAAGTATAAATATTAGGAGCAGGGAAGAACTATTCCTTCAGAATATTGTGAATTGCATATTTATATCCTTTGCTCAAGTTTTTCCACCTTGCTGTATATTTATTATTCATTTGGAAGCACTACTTTAGATTAGAGATTTTTTTAATTGAAGATGGTCTTGTGAAGTTTGTTCTTCTGTTTTCAACTTTGGTTTATGTGTTTTTACTGGATTTTTAAAATTTCAGTATATTCAGATACATATGTATTTTCCTTTTAAGCATTTTGTTTGACGTTTTAAGGTTAAGGAATGACTGTACTTGAAAAGGAAAAAAGGGATCCCTGGGTGGCGCAGCGGTTTAGCGCCTGCCTTTGGCCCAGGGCACGATCCTGGAGACCTGGGATCGAATCCCACGTCAGGCTCCCGGTGCATGGAGCCTGCTTCTCCCTCTGCCTATGTCTCTGCCTCTCTCTCTCTCTCTCTGTGTGACTATCATAAATAAATAAAATTAAAAAAAAAAAGAAAAGGAAAAAAGTAGAAAACATTCTGAAGGATAAATGAGGCAGCCCGAGTAAAAAAAAAAGAGAGAGAGAGAGAGAGAGACATACCATGTCCCAGGGCCAGAAGAATAAAATTGTAGAGATTTAATTCTTCACAAGATAATATATTAATTCACTGCGATCGGAAAGGAGGACTAACAGGTCTTTTTTTTAAATATAATTGATTTATTCATGAGAGACACAGAGAGAGGGGCAGAGACATAAGCTCCCCTGCAGGGAGCCTGATGTGGGACCCAATCCCAGGATGGTATCATGACCTGAGCCAACCAGGTGCCCCCTAAAAGGTCTTTTTGTTGGGCAATGACCAGCTGGGTCTTAAAATCTTGTAGAAATAAGGTGCCAGAAAAGGCAAGAAAAATATGCAAGAGCTATTTTTAACTGGGCCTTTATTTTATGATGAAGGGATTTGCTACATCTTTTCAGGAAATCACCTTACCTCTGTGGTTTGAATGGAAATTAAAGAGACACATGTTGCCATTTCACTTTCAAGTCTTTTAAAAATGAACGTTTTTCCCCTTTAAGTGAATTTCAGTTAACTTGGCGATTCTCCTCCCTCTAATTGAGGGAAAGGCCCCCTACTTTTCCCATCACAGGGAGGGGGCGGAGCCTTCTCTGAGAAGCTTGGAAGTGAGCTGTGCCTGGCCAGTCTTGGGGGAGGGGCTGCATTTCACGAGGCTGCAGCTGACAAGAAGCTTCAAGGTAATGGCTGTCTTAAAGCTACTTATTTTCTGGGAATTTCTTCGGGGGTTTGGTGTTACGGTGAAAAAGAAAAAAACAACAACAACAACAACCAGACATTGTTGCCTGGGAGAGGTAGAAATGGAATACGGTTTGGGGAGAATTGCTGTTATGGTGACAGAATCAATCCCATGAAAATTTAGTTTCTCTCGATATTTTATGAAGTCCACAGTGTGGGAATGGGCGATCAGATTACAGTTTCTAAATTAAGACTTAAGCGAGAGGCATGCTGTTCGTGTTAATTTTTACATGGCATTCCATGTTTCTATTTTTGTTATGGATTGTGTTATATTTTGATGTAAACATTTATTATTCTACACAAAAAGTAACTGATTGAAAAACGTAAACATCAAAAGTGATTGACACATACAACACAAATGTAAATGTACAGGGACGAATGTGGAAGGGATTCAGATATTCTGTTGAGTGATAACATTTGTGGAAAATATATGCTTTTTCCTTAAAGAGAACTAGACTCCCATGTTTACAGTCATCATCTCTGAAGTGTTCAGATTACTAGGGATTTCAAAATACATTTTTATTTGGTTTCAGCATTTTTAGAACTGCTTGATTCTGTGATTATTTTTATAATGAGAAGAGCACAATGAAGCTGCAACAGTGTCCCTGATTGGTTTCAGACACATAAACATTCACAGACACAATGACAGACATGCAAACATACCCCCCTTGTCTTTTGCCAATAGTGGAAATTTTCCTGGACCTGATCAGGCGTGTAGCCTGGTTGCTGTGTTGGCTACCACCCTGCATGTGTCCTCCTTGCAACTCATTCTTTCAGACCACAGGTATGGCTGTGGTCAGCAAGAACCATTTTCCTATATCTATTAAGTTTATTTGTGAGACAGGGTATTTGCATTATTTCTATTAAGCAGTTTTAAAAATATTATGTGGCACACTGCATCCATACAATTGAATGTTACATAGTATGAACATGTAGTGATTCAGAAAATGTCTGAGAAGTAGTATTAGGTGAAAAATGGAAATTGCAGAATGTCAAGCACTGTATTGTGTCCTTTAAACGTAAAAGACTGCTTTAAAAAAGTATGTATAACAAAAATCACAAAAAATATAAGGCTACCAGCTAATGGGATTGCGTGGTTGGAGACATAAGACAGTCTTTTCTATCTCTGTGTCAAAATGATCTTCAATATATATTTAGTCATTTTTTAACAGTAGCAGAAAAAAGTTTGAGCTAAAATGTTATAAATTAGAAAGGGAAATTACATTTGAAGTGATTCATAAAAAAATCACAATGAGAATACTTATTGGGAAAAACTTTCAAACCATGTGCTTCAGCATGGTAAAAAACTGGTCTGAAATTACATGCATTCATGTGTATTTGTAAATAAATATTATGGAAAAATATCCAGGAAACAATAATATTAATTATTTTTCTAGAATTATACTTTCTTTTTACAAATCACATCTTTTCAATTTTTAGTAAGTATGCAACTTTTTATCAGACCATTGGAAGTAGGACATCAGCATTCTATTTTTTGCATAATGCATAACAAAACTCTAAATTTGAGCATGGTATATTCTAGAAGCCTGAGAAAACTGCTGGCTTGGCAGCATATAGTTTCCCACCCTTCCATAAGAAGGATCTGGTAGTAAGAGTTCAGTTCTGCAACTGGTCACAAGATGGCGTTTGCCAGATTTTCCACATTTTCTCCAGGCAACTTTATGAAGTGTGCAAACAAAGCCATGAAACATATTTTGTATTACCACACAATGAGACAGCATGTAGAGTGTGATTATAGCTCCATTGAAGAAAACTGTATGTGTCTAGAGGAAAAAGCTGCACATAAGGACTAATGTAAGGACTCAGCATTTTTTAAAAAGCAATTACATAGAATCTGGCCTATGGAAAACACAAGGCAGTTGTTATTTCCTTACTCTTCTGTCCTCACCTCACCTCACCTCATCTTTTCCTAATAAAGATAATATCAGCATGAACCAAATAATAACTGTGTCGTAGAGAGCATTTCAAATAAGAACAAAAAAAGACTATAAGCATTGCATCTATATCATAGATGAGATTTTTTTCATTCCTGTGTTTCAGAATGACAGGCCTGCTAAAATTTTGTAGGGAAGTTTTTTACACCTTTTCCATTTAATTGATTTGATTCCCTGTCTCCTTTGGGACAGCCTAGGTTAATATTGAAGATACACATGACCTGGGCAATCTGCATGTGATGCCAGTTGAGCTCCCTAAAGGCAGTGCAACTTCAGAAGTTCTGAGCAGGGAAAAGGCTCTGTGGGACAAGCACCTAGAGTCAGAAGACAACCAGACCCTCAGACCAGATCCTCCACGATCCACGTGACATTTGGTAAGTACCTTACCATTTCATGTTAAAAGATGGTTGAGAATATGTAGTACAATTTATAATTTTTCTGGCTCAGTAGCCATCACATTTTAAATTATGAATCATAAATTCTAGTGTTAGGCAAGATTTATCTTAAACTCCTATAAAAGAATTATACAAATGGAAGACTTGGAAGTCTCTGCCAACTACCTGACTCTCAAGAAAGCCTTGAAAACTATCCTGATATTCAATAGGCATTATGGCAGTTGTTCCAAATATCTAACTCCTAAACTCATCTTCTTAATGAGGTTATTGTACTGTTGTCTGAGTCCCAGAGACACAAACCGCAGTATCTGTGTCTGACTGCCTTGGGTAGATAGGACGACATTGGCAGCTTTATAAAGTTGAAATTACCCAAGGGGTTCCTGGGTGGCTCAGTTGGTTGAGTATCCAACTCTTGATTTTGGCTCAGGTCATGATCTTGGGGTCATGAGTTGGAGCCCCGCATCAGGCTCCACACTCACAGCAGGGTATTTGCTTCTCTCCCTCTCCCACTGCCACTCTCTACGTAAAATAAATAAATCTGTAGAAAAAAGTTAAGATTGCCCCAGAATAAACATCAAGAGGCCCCAAAGTATCAAATAATAAAAATGGTGTCCCAGCACGTTCTCCAACACCCCTCCGCATCTCCTACCATACACACCCTCAGTCATTTCTTATATATAATAGGTATAATAAGGATTTCATAGTGGGACATTATAGAACTACTTCTCTTTTTTCTGAATTTTCAAATATTTTTCCCCAAGTGCAGTATGTTTCTTTGGTGCCAGGTATATATATTCATCTTTTTGTATGTCTTTTCCATTTTCCTTTGTCCACCTTCCTTTGCCTTTGACAACAGAAATCCCCTTGCTTATTCTCTTTTCTCTTTGCCTTCCCATTAAGTGACTTTATTTTTTTACTATATCCCATTCAAAATTACTTACTCAAGCTTCCTCACAAGTTTTCAGGAGGATATGTATAAACACTGCATGAGAAAACTATTTAGTAGCCCTAAGGCAATAGAGGCCTCTAACATCACAGTTATTGTGGCTACCTGGGCAGTCAAATGTAGTCCAGTGACCTAAGGATTTTTGTCAGCGGTTCAGAGGTCACTGAATGATTTCTAGTCTATAGCCAGATGTACCAGTGAATCTCACACAAACACACACACACACACACACACACACACACACATTCAGGTCTTCGGTAATTCATTTTGAATTTCGGTGATTTTATTTTGCCTTTCTTATGTTCTTATCTATTCCTTGATACACACATTATGACTGTTGCTGACCTTTTACAAATTATTTTAACTGATCCTTCTCTTTGTTAATCCCAAAAAGAACACTATAGTTTAGTCTCTCTACTTCAATACTCAGATTGCCATACTTACAACTGAAAAAAAAAAATACTCAGATTTCAGGACAGCTTTGTTTGCTTTGTGCTATAATGATGAAGTTGTGAGGTCCTCATCAGCCTTTTCTTTATTTTATTTCTTTTGATATATTTCCCATCCCATCATCCTGAATCTTAATTTCGTAGCAGCTTTAGCCATTGACATGGTGTAGGTCTTGGCATTACCTGGGGAATACAAAATCACCAGACATGGCAGGTTTATCTTCTTGTGACCTCTAAGTCCCTATTTGTTTGGTTTTTTTTCTTTCTCTTTTCTTCCTCTCTATCATCTTCACATATGTTTGGCCAGAGTTGATGGAGTCCCTTTGGCTCTGGCAATGATTCACTATCTGACTAGTCTTTTTCTTTCCTGGCCTTTTCATTATTAGTAAGTTTTCTTCTGATGTTCTTCCTCTTGAAGTGTGCTGGCATTCAGCCAGTGAATATTAATAAGATTTTAACTTTGTTTATAGCTAGTTTCAGCTATTTGTGCCTATGCCTTAGAGATCATTCAATATTCTGTATATCCATTATGTATCTACAATTCTTTGCTTTACCAGTGCTCATGTCCCCCTCATGGTTTTTATGAGTGTTCTAACTGAACCATTTCCACCCTTTTATATGAATCTTGTACACTAAAAATATTGATATTTGCTTATTCTATAACCATGCTGTCTCTCATATGTTATTTGGCTTCTGCTTTCTGACTGAGGACATAATTCTCAACCAGATGTCTGTCTCCAGGTCATAACACTTGGCTTCTACTCCTTCCTTTCTTTCCATTCACATAGTTGAGTGGTATGTGAGAACTTCAGTGTAGTTAAAGGCTCTGCCATAGGATAAGCTTCACAAATTGTAAGGTGCTGATGTCATCTGGATTCTTGACATTTGTCCCGTGTTAGCTAACTTCTAATGAAAGAGATATTCAGTGAGTATATAAATTTACAGAAAGAGACACATAACTGCATTAAAAGTCATGTATCTTATGTGAGCCCTCCAACATTTTAAAGTAAGTTCAGAAATATAAGTTAGCAAAACTTAAAAATATTAAAACAAATTGAATTTCTAACATATTCTTTTTATTCTCCAGAAGATATTTTTACATGTACCTGGTGGTACCCACAACCTTTTTTGGTAATCATGATCCAAAGTACAGATCACACTCCTATATGCACCCCCATTGCTCTCACAGTAAAATACAAACTTTTTATATAAGTCATATTCTGATTTTGGATGCCTTTTTAAAGCTCAAGTTTATTGAGGTATAATTTACACAGAGTTAAATTCACTCTTTTAGGTGTATAGTTTGAAGAGTTTTGACAAAGTCTGTAGTCATGTAATGACCAATAGAGTCAGGCTATAGAATATTATTATAATTCCAAATTGTTCCCTCTTGTCAGTACAAAATGTTCCCTTATAGTCAGTACTCTTTACCCTGATTCCTGGTGACCACTAATCTAATTTCTATCCCTATAGGTTTTTATTTTCCAACATATTTTATAAATGGAGTCGCATAATATATAGTTTTTTACTTCTATCTTCTTTCACAGAAGTAAAAAACTGATATTTTTTTCATGATGTTTCTGATATTTACCCATGTTGATATATGTATCAGTAGTAGTTTATTTGTTATTCTATTATTCTACAATTTGTGTATCTACTCACCAGTAGATTTGTAATTTTTGCTCATTATGATTAAAGTTGTTATAAACATTCTAGAGCAGATCTTTGTACATAAGTTTTTATTTCTCTTGAGTAAATACCTAGGAGTGAGATTCCTGAGTTATATGGTAAGCATGTGTCCAGCTATATTAGAAACTGCCACACTGTTTTCTGAAGTAACTGTGGTATCTTGTATTTTCAACAGCAATGTATGAGTTCCAGTAGCTCTGCATCATTGCCAGCAGTCGATACTATTAGTTTTTTTTCTCTTTGTAATATTAGCCATTCTTATAAAGGTGTTAGTGATGTCTTATTGTGGTTTTATTTGCATACCCTTAATTACTGTGTTGAGCATCTTTCAATGTGTTCATTTGATATTCGTATGTCTTCTTTGATGATGGTCTTTTTATATTGGGTGTCCATTTTTCTTGGGTTGTTAATCTTGTTGGATTATAAGAAGTTTTTTAATATTCTGAATAAAAGTTCTTTATTAGATATGTGTTTTGCAAATATATCCTCCTGTAGATTTTCAATTTATTTTTTAAGAGAAGTTTTCAGGTCCAATTTATCAAATTTTTTATGGTGTACACTTGTATCTTAATAAATCTTTGTGTAAATGAAGGTCTCTAAGGCTTCCTACTTTGTTTTATACTAGAAGTTTTATAGTTTCCACTTTTACATTTAGGTCAGTAATTCATTTTGAGGTAAATTTTGTGTATGGTCTTAGGTAAGCAGTCAAGATGAATATTTTTACATATGCTGTCCAATTTTTCCAGCACTGTCTGTTGAAAAGACCATCATTTCTCCATTTAATTACCATTGTCAAGAATCTGTTGACCATATTTGCTGGTCTATTTGTGTTTTATTTATCTGTATATCTATTTTATACCAATAATATACTATAATAATTAGTAACTGATAACTAATAATATACTTGGTTGCTATAGTCCCTTTTTTAGAGGAGGGAGAGGAGCAGAGGGAGAGGGGGAGAGAGAATCTTAAGCAGGCTCCATGCCCAGCACAGAGCCCGACAGAATCTCACAACCCTCTATCATGACCTGAGCTGAAATTAAGAGTCAGACAATTAAGTGACTGAACCACTCAGGCCCGCCTTGATAGCTTTAGTCTTAAAATCAGATAACATGAATATTCCACTTTGGTATTTCTTCCTAAAAGTAGTGTGCCTATTCTGGTTCCATTATTTTTCCATATACACTGTAGAGATATCTTTTTAATTTCTACAAAAGGTCTACTGGGATTTTGGTTGAGATTGCAATCATTCTGTAGATATATTTGGAGAGACGTTACATCCTAAACATAGTTGATCTTTCAGTCAATGAACATGATATATTTCTTCACTTATTTAGGTCTTCTTTAATATCTTTCAATAATTTTTGAGGTCTTTGGCATACAAATGTTCACATATGTGTTAGATTTGTCCTACTTTAGTATTTCCTGTTTTTATGATGCTTTAAATGGTACTTTTTAAAACTTCCAAATTTTATTATATAGAAATAAATTATTTTATATTGACCTTATATCTGATGATATTGATAAACTTCCTTACTAGGTCTAATAGCTTTTTTTGGTAAATTCATTGGTATTGTCTACATGGATCATCATGCCTGCAAATAAAGACAGTTTTATGTCTTCCTTTCCCATATGTATGCCTTTAATTTACTTTTCAGGCATTACCGTATTGGCTAGTGTCTCCAATATTGAATAGTAGTGGGTGAGAGTAGACTTCCTTGCTTTGCTTCTGATTTTAGGAGAAGAACATTTCTTGTGCCATCATTAAGTATGATGTTAACTTTAGGCTTTTTAATAGATACCCTTGATCAGATTGAGGAAGATCCATTTAATTCCAAGTTTTCTGAGCTTTTTTATGAGTGTTTATAGTATTGTGTCAGATGCTTTTTTCTGCATCGAGATGATCTTCTTCCTCCCTGTAGTCTGTTGATATGGTGAATTACATTGTCCTGTCCAGCCTCAACCTTAGGGAGGCCCTATGCAACTGAACCTTGAGGCTTGTGCTTTCTCAGAATTCTTTCCTCTCAGCATGGTAGAAAACCTCTGATTTGTACCTGGAGTTGGTCTTTGGTGAGAGATACATCCCTGCCCCTTCCTCATCAGTAGCTGACCATTACTTTTTATTCATGTAGAACCCTCAGCCTAAGGGTTTCCTGCCCCACCTCAAGGGCAGAAATTTTTCTACTTCTATACTCCCCCTGGCCCCACCCTCCTCCAGCAGCAAAGGATCTCTTCTTTTGTCCTGGGAATGGGAAAGTTTTCTGTCTCCCCCTCCCTGGACACATAGGTTTTGCTTCTACCCCTCCCCAAGAAGCAATGGATTTTTATCAGTGCCCAGGAGGGGAAGGTTTGTTGCTTCTCCTCTAGTGCTTTAAGGTTTTTGCTTCTCATAGTAGAAGGGTTTGGATAAGTGTGTGGGGCTGTGTGTCTGTCTACCAACAATAGCTTATTGCCTCCTGCACCTCATCCACTGACATAGGCTCTTTTTGATCTCCTGCTTTGTCCCTAATCATGTATGCTGCTTCTGGTTAAGGACTGTGAAAAAGAATTTGGCAGTGAGTGAGTGTATAAGTGTCTGGGATGTCAAATATTCCAAACTACAATAGCCCATTAAGAATGAAAAACTTCATTAAAATTTCAGCTGATTTCTTTTTACCTGCTTGCATGACAGCCACCTCTGTCCCATGCTTTGCCAAAGGTGAAACACTGCATGTGTCCCTCTTTAATGGGGCTGATCTCCCTCTGTAAGTCAATTTACCAGAGTTTTCTGATGGAATCATGGAATTTTACAGTTTGTATATCGTCTAGATTTTTATCATTGTTTACTTACGGGTGACACTCTCTAGTCATTTTTTTATAACCTAAGTGGAAGTAGAACTGGTACTTTCTAATAATGTATGTATGGGTTATTTTTTCTCTGTTATTAGATATGCTTTAGGAAGAAGCAGATGATTTCTAAAGCATATTTATAAAAGTTGATTTTTATATAATGGTTACTAAATTTTTCCACTTAAATTTTATTTTTAAAATTATGATCAGTTAAAATCATAATTTATAGTATCATATATAATACATGACACTTATTTGGATTTTACACATGTATAGAATCATATAATCACTACCACAGTCAGAATTCAGAAGAGTTTCATTACCCCACAACTTTCTATGCTGTCCTTATATATAGTCACACCTTCCCCCTCCCTATAATTCCTGGCAGCCAATGATCATGTCACCATCACTATAATTTTCTCTTTTTGAAAATGTTGTACAAATGGAATCATACAGTATTGTGGTAGACACAACCTAAGTGGCCCACCTCCTTCTGTAATTCCCCCTCTTTAGAAGTGTGGGCAGAACCTGTGACTTGTTTTTCTAATCAATAGATGGTATGTCACTCCCATAACTATATTAGGTTATGTAAGACACTTTTATGTTAAATTAGATGCAGAACCAGGCACAAGATTTTAAGTTCCAGTGACTCCCAATACATAACTATTTAAAATTCATTAATTAATTCACCTATTCATACAGGCACTTTTACAGAGCATTTTCCATTTGCAATGAGATAGGTACAATGTATTTTAGTGATTATGAGCATGGACTCTGGAGTCAAAATATCTGGAGTAAAATTCCATGCCCATGCACAAATACTCTCTAGATATTCTGGTAAATATTTGTTAACCTCTAAAGCCTTATCTATGAAAAGGGAATACTCATAATACGTAACAGGAGTTTGTGAGGATCAAGGGAGATCATGTATACAGAGCACCTGGCAGAGTATGTGGCACATGGTTAAAAACACTTCTGGGGGCAGCCCCAGTGGCTCAGCGGTTTGGCGCCGCCTTCAGCTCAGGGGGTGATCCTGGAGACCCAGGATCGAATCCCACATCCCCTGCATGGGGCCTGCTTCTCCTTCTGCCTGTGTCTCTGCCCCCCCCCCATGTCTCTCATGAATAAATAAATAAAATATTTAAAAAAAAACACTTCTGGCTTCTACAGTCTTTGACATTATTATGAATAATACTACTGTTGTTATGTAGAATGAGTTGGTAATGAAACTCTCCTCCATGACATAACCATCTGATTATTAAATGAGATAATATGTCAAGTGCTGGGAACAGGTTTAGATAGTATTATATCTATAATTATTATCTATCTTCATTATAATAACAGTAGTAGTAACAGCTTTTGTTATTATTGGCTATCATTCTTCTCCCCTTCTTTCTATAGAAGAGTGAAATGTAAAATATTATCCAAAGAATTATTTTTTCCTTTGCATTTTGTTTGGAAAATAGTAAGGGAGTGTAGCATTTCCTGATTTATGTGCAATATAGAAAATAGACAAATAAAAGAAATTATGGTTTTGATGTAATGATTGTACTTTAGTTGCATTTTTTTCCAAACATGTGAAATAAGAAGACAGAACAAGAAGTATTTCATTATAAAATATATAATTGATTATATTTCTTTATTTAAATAAAGACATATTTACTTTGGCCTGATGATCCTCTTTAAATTATATAGAAATATTTTGAAAGCTTTAAAAAGATTAATTCTGTAATACAAATGATATTATTTTTGTCAGTGATTGCAAAATCAACTATTTTGGCCTGCTACTAGAAAGACTGGAAAACACAGTAACTTGGATAAGATAAAGTTTATTGTGTCACTAAGTTAAAGTGATTGGAATGAGCTGGCCCCATTATTCAGGGGTTCAGAATTTTTCATCCCTAATGAGTTGCATCCTTTCTCACTTGGTCCAGAATGACTAGATGAATTATATCATGGTCAAATTCTAGGGAGGAAGCAAGAGGAAGAGGGAAATCGAAAAAAGCCCAAGTTGGCTGTTTATCCTGCTTGGAGGTCCCTTCTCTGGAATCTTTACAAATATTTCCATTTACGTTCTTTGGCAAGAAATTCCA
This sequence comes from Canis lupus familiaris, assembly GCF_011100685.1. Lineage (NCBI taxonomy): Eukaryota > Metazoa > Chordata > Mammalia > Carnivora > Canidae > Canis > Canis lupus. The sequence continues at coordinate 80,323,602 of NC_049260.1, forward strand.
TCATCTAACCATGGCTTATATAGTAAGGGAGTCTGAGAAAAGAAATATTTTAAGAGTTTATACTGCACCCTGAATGCACCTGGGGTTCTGCTAATGCAAACAGTGGACTTAGGGTGAGCAACTAGAAATTTCTGTACCAGTCATTATAACTATGATTTTTTTTACATAATAAAAGCTATGTTAAATACATTAAATAAATAAAAGAAATCTAGAAAAGATGGAAAGGAAAAACTTCTTGTGGCAGAGAGGATTCTATGGGGTTCACCAAACTGTTTCATTTTCCTCCTGAGTCACAGGGAGACTGCCTTCCCTGGTCTCTATGGTAGTTTTATCTAGTTGACTGTGACCAGCAGTGATGTTTGCCAGCCTTGCACCTAAAACCTGCCACAGGATTCTCCAGTCTCCCTCTTCATAAGATTGCTAGCCAGGTGCAAAGAATGCAATGGAGGATTTAAAGGCTAAAGAAGATGGTACAGCCATAGGATGGAAGAAGTTTGAATCTCTTAACGACCGCTTAGAGGAGTGATCCCTCCCCATTCTAGCCATTTGACGACCTACACTATGACATCAGGAAAATAAACTTCTGTGGCTAAGACTCTGAAATTTAGGAATTGTTTCTAGTACAGAACATTACATACTCTAATTATTAGAGTCCTCAATAATATGCCAGTCTAGATATAATTTTCATTAAATTATTGGTACTTATTGTTCCAGTATTAAAGCATACTTATTTATAAAGGTGGATTTTTCTAATATATATGTTCTATATTACATGATACAGAGGCCAAATAAAACAAGTCATCCTTAAATATCTTTATTCCCCAAATTATTATTAATGATATATAAAATTGGTTTTCTAAGTTAAATCAGAAACCTAAATTTAAAATCAATACAGGAGAATTTTAATGAAAAAAATTACAAAATACATTTCAGACATAGAAATAAACAAAGACATGTAAATTTTTTGACATGTAAATTTTTTAAAAATTAATTATCCCCACATGAATTGCCTGAGAGAAAAATACCAACAAAATAAAAGAAGGAATTTCCAGTTATTGATGAGGGTATGTGAAATGGGTATGTTTCTGCCAGACCAGTGATTTTTCTGCCTGTAGTCAAAAATATCCATTTTGTGAATAATTCTCTGAAACTTTCCTAAAGCATTCAGTAGAAGAACTGAATAAAAGGAAAAGACTTACTATGCCCTGAAAACAGAAAAACAATTTTTAAAAAAAATTTTTTTATTTTATTTATTTATGATAGTCACATAGAGAGAGAGAGAGAGAGGCAGAGACATAGGCAGAGGGAGAAGCACGCTCCATGCACCGGGAGCCCGACGTGGGATTTGATCCCGGGTCTCCAGGATCGCGCCCTGGGCCAAAGGCAGGCGCCAAACCGCTGCGCCACCCAGGGATCCCCCAGAAAAACAATTATAAAGAAGCCATTCTTTCTAAAATAATGTGCAGTTTTAGTGCATTCCCCATCAAGATCTTAATGAGCTCTCTTAATAGAAGTTTATCAGCTGGGTTATAAAATTTACCTACAAAGGTAAGGTGCCAGAGAGGCAAGGAAAAAGAAATATTAGGAATATTTTAAACTGGATTTTTGTTTTTTGCTAACAAAAACAGTTTGCTGTTTTTGGTAGTTTGCTAACCTCTTTTTTTATCAAAATATTGCACACCCTCAGAGTTGAATGTTAATTAGACACTTGTTGCCATTTCAATTTAAACTTTTTTGGGGAAATACACCATTTCTGCCCTTTAACACTTCAGCGGTTTTATTTGGCAATTCTCCCTTCTCTAATTCAGGGAGGCGCCTTCTGTCATCCCCAACAAGGAGGGGGCGGAGCCTTCTCTGATAAGCTTGGAAGTGAGCTGTGCCTGGCCAGTCTTGGGGGAGGAGCCGCATTTCACCAGTCTGCAGCTGACAAGAAGCTTCAAGGTAATGGCTGTCTTAAAGCTACTTATTTTCTAGGGACTTCTCAGGGCCCTAGATTAAAGATGAGGAACATAGGGAGGGTGGTCTTAGAGTGGTGAGAATGGTATGTACTTTTGAGAGAATTGCTGAGGTTTTCAAGGAATTGATCCTTTGGAAATTCTCTATCTCCCAATGCTTTAAATGTCCACAGTAAGAAAAGGGGTGATCAGATTACAGCCTCTATATTAAAGCTTCTGTGCAGCATGGCCGTTCATGCTGATTTATTGACTTGGCATCCCATGTTTGTATTGTTAGATATTCTGGTTACTCTTTGAATTTGGAAGCATTTATTAATTGGCACACAAAAACGAAAGACAAAAATATTTGACCGCTTAGGGAAAAAGACTCCTGTGAATTGATTGCCACATAGGAGGGCTATGTATATGCAATCTGCACATGGTATGGAAAGGGGAACATGTATGTAGTCGAGTGAAGACATCTGCACATATATATCCATGTGTATATGTGTGATTGGAAGAAAATCCGGGAGGAAAAAAAAAAAATGCCATGGTAGCATTTCTGGGTGGTCAGGTGACTATTTTAATGTTATTTTTCAGTCTGTTTCAGCATCTTTATAGTAGATTTCCCCATGATTATTTTTATAATGATGAAAGAAAAAGCTGAAACAACATACCCATTTTGTTTCAAACACATAAGCATTCACAGACACATGCAGACATGCAAACATATCCCCTCTCCTTGTTTTTTGCTGATTGTGGAAATTTTCCTAGACCTGATCAAATATGTAACCTGGTTTCTGCGTCAGTTACCCTGTTTGTGTCCTCCTTGCAACTCAGTCTTCCAGACCACAAGTATGGTTGTGGTCAGCAGGGCTGTGGTCTGACAATGAGATAGAGTGGTTTATTTCTATAAGCACTTCTTAGAGTGATTAAACAGCTGGGTGTAGTCATACAACAGAATATACTATATATCTGGAGAATAGAAACAAAAGCTTCTACATCTAGTGATTTGAAATGTCTGAGAAAGAATATGAAATGAAAAAAGCAAATTATAGCATAGCATTTATCATGTGATCTCTCTTAAAATGAAATATGCTTGTTAGTGAAACATACATATACTACTACTGGACTTGCAACAAGTCCTGGAAAAACATGTCTGCCACAGTATTAATTGGGATTATTTGTGTGGTCAGAGAGACAGGGCTAGCTTTACTGCTCTCTATTTCAAATACTCTTACTATATATTTATTCATTTATTTGGTTTACATCATCAGGGAACATATTGACATAAAATATTGCAAATGTGGGAAAAACCTCATTTAAAGTAATTCATAGGGCACCTGGGTGGCTCAGTGGTTGAGTGTCTGCCTTTGGCTCAGGTCGTGATCCTGGGGTCCTGGGATTAAGTCCCACATCGGGTTCCCCACAGGGAGCCTGCTTCTCCATCTGCCTATGTCTCTGCCTCTCTCTCTGTGTCTCTCGTGAATAAATAAATAAACTTTTTTTAAAAAAGTAATTCATAAAAAAATCTTGTGGAAAATCCTTATTTGTATGGAATGATGTTCAAACTCTTCTCTTGAGATCTGACGTTGGTTTGAAGTGATATACATTCATTTATACATGTAAAAAAATCTGTAAAGGTAGAAAATATTCCTAGTGAATATTTGTATAGAGCTGTACTTTATTTTGCATATATCTTTTTATATCTTTTCCATTTTTAATCAGCTTCTGGATATTTATAACCAGAAATATTGCAGTTGAAGATATTATAATCCTGTTATAATCCTACACAACAAAACTCTTTAGCTTAGAACAAAAAATTATAGAAGCCTGGGAAGGCTCCTAGCTGGCTAAATGTAGTTCCCACCTTTCTTTCATGAGAAAGATCTGAAGGTGATGGAGGCCCTGTCTGCACTTCTTGGGAAGGCTGCAGTTCTGGTTTTGGTCACCAGATGGCACTTGCCAGGTTTCCTGAATTTCTCCAGATAACTATTTTTATGAAGTAGAGCGATGAAACATATTTTGTATTTGTGAACTGAGACAACATATCAAGTGGGATTAGAATTCTGTTGAAAAAGATATATATGTTTAAAGAAGTTAAAATTCACATGATGATCGATGTGAGGATTCAAACAAAGGTCTACAGTCTGGCTCATAATAGACATAGGGCAATTGTTACTTCCTTTCTCTCTTGTCCCCACCTCAATTTTCCTGAGAGTGATTATTTTAGTATGAACCAAGTAGCATAACAGTGTCAAACAGAGATAATTTGAAATAATAAGAACAAGAAGGAAGATAAATATGATACCTAATTCACAGATGAGATTTCATGTTAGTATAGCCTTCCACTGCTCTAGGTATATAACATTACGGGCACTAAAGTCCCACAGTATCTAATAACAGAATCGCTGACACACCACTGCAATCTCTTCCACCTTGCCATTAATGTACATAAATTTACTCCTTAATATTCAAGTGCAATAAACAAGTGCATGTTCTTGAATTTGAGATATTACAAAACCATTTCTCCATTTATCCCCCACCTCACGTTATGTTGTTTTCTCCTCGCCAAATATTGTTCTTTCTTTTACGTCTTCTCTGTTTGCAATTGCTCACCTCACCTCTGCTTTGGCAAACCAATTTTATTTTCTTATACTTTTCTTCTTTTCTTTTTCCCTATTCTAGTATCCTCCACATTGTCCCATTCAAACAACGTGTTCAAGCGCCCTTGGGAAACTCAGCTGGAGAAGAACAGGCCACACAAGCAGTATACCCTTTATGGTTCTAAGAAAAAAGAGGCTTTGATTAGAGTATTGCTTTTGGTAGAAACTGCCTTAGCGGTGTCAAGAATAGCCAGACACCTCAATCTCTGAATAGTAACCTCTTGGTACAAGTATCTAAATCATAATGGAAGCCGAGTATGTCCTGTGCAATTGGAAAGACCAGTTATGGCCGGCTAAGGTTTTGTCTAGATCTGAAATATCATCAAACAATAAGAGAAAAAAGACATTTTCCCTAGAAGTTCAAATACTCTCACTGGATGAAAAAATTAAAGTGGAAAGCACAGAAGCAAAGATTCTAAGTAAATCTCAAATTGAAGCCCTTGCTTCCTCACTAGCAGCACAGTCAGAAGGCAGTGATCTACCTATAGAGGAAACAGCCTATGAAAGGTCACTAAAAGTGGCACTGGATATTCTAAATGAGAGAACAAATGTGAGTCAGGCAAGCAGTTCAGACGAAGAAGCAACCACTACACTGTCTCAGAATGATCCACAAAAGCTTTCTGATTCATCCCCTCGTAAAAAGTATCGGAAGCATGAAGGAGATGAAGGAGACTTACTGAAGTGTCCTGAGGAAAGTGAAAATGCAGCATCCCTGTTAGTAGCTAACTTAGAGAATAATGATTCCCAGTATGATGATAAATCACAAGTGCATGCAACCATTGATGCTCTTCCAAGTGAAATGGAAACAAAGTTATCAGAAAACCCCAACTGGTGCGAAACTTTTCCTTCACTTTCAGAAGATGATGATGAAAAGGAAAGCAAGAAAAAGATTGATATCTCAACAATTATGCCTTTGCATTCCACAATCAAAGAGGAGGATGCATATATTAAAGATGAAAAGTTCACCCCAACTTTGCTGTCAGACACCTTCACTGTGCCCAAAGCAGTGAAAGAGGAGACACCAGACGTTTGCCCAGAGACCATGGCTGTTTCCACTGAATCCTCTACCTTCTCAGAGAATATTGAAGATCCTGGAGAGGGCCCCTCAAATCCGTGCTCAGATACCAGCCAGAATCAACCTGTGGAATCAGAAGCAGGTACCTCGGCATCCTCCCAGCCTTGTTCACAGGAATGTCAGGTTTCATTTAGTGCCTCTAACCATGCCCTGGATTATTCACTCCTTGTGAATAATGAAAGAAGTCTTCAGAGACTGGATTTTGAAGAACTTGGGGAAGAACTTCAAGCTTCTGATAAGTCAGCACAGGTAAATTCTCTCTCTTCCATATTAGATGACAATGAGGAAGATGAAGAACTTCCACGCTTTGTTTTTAATTATGAGCCTCGTTCATTTGAAACAGGAATGATAGTCTGGTTTAAATATCAAAAATATCCATTTTGGCCAGCAGTGGTGAAAAGCATCAGGCGAAAAGAGAGAAAAGCCAGTGTGCTTTTTGTTGAGGCAAGCATGAATCCTGAAAAGAGAGGCATTAGGGTGCCTTTTAGAAGATTGAAGAAATTTGATTGTAAAGAGAAACAAGCACTAGTGGAAAAAGCCAGGGAGGATTACAGTGAAAGTATTGACTGGTGCATCTCCCTGATTTGTGACTACAGAGTTAGACTAGGTTGTGGTTCTTTTTCGGGCTCTTTCCTTGAGTATTATGCTGCTGATATTAGTTATCCAATTAGGAAAGTAATCAAACAGGACACGTTTAGGAACTTATTTCCAAAGCTGCAAAATGAGAATCCTGCAGAACAGATGGTTGTGACTTCCCAGACCAAGAAAATGTCCTTCCAGAAAATTCTTCCTGACCGAATGAAGGCTGCTCGGGACCGAGCCAACAAGAACCTCGTGGACTTCATTGTGAATGCAAAGGGAACAGAGAATCATCTTCTAGCTATTTTAAAAGGCACAAAAGCATCCAGGTGGCTGAAGTCATTTTTGAATGCAAATAGGTTCACTCCCTGTATTGAAACATACTTTGAGGATGAAGATCAGCTGGATGAAGTGGTGAAATATTTACAAGAAATATACAAACAAATAGATGAAAAAATGCTGACTCTGATAAGAGATGATAAAATTAAATTTATCCTGGAAGTTCTTCTGCCAGAAGCAATCATTTGTTCAATTTCTGCTGTGGATGGATTAGATTACAAGGCAGCTGAAGCAAAGTATCTAAAGGGACCATCTCTAGGATACAGGGAAAGAGAATTATTTGATGCAAAAATCTTATTTGAAAAGAGACGGAAACCATTAACAAATGAAGCTCATTAAATCTCCTGAGAGTCCAAACCATAATGGGAAACTTTAGTAGATATTAGTTTTTAAAAAATTGCTCAACCATTCTAACATATATTTTCCAGATATGGGAGAGTTTGGGTAATGCGTTCACCTTTTTTTTGCCATCTCTAGGATTTGCGAATATTACTACATCTTTGTTTCCTTTTCTTACGCTTCTTCAGAGTCAGTTTTATTAACAGATACCAGCAGTTCTACTTTCCCATACATTGTTAGAATGCATAAATCCTAAATTATTTTTAAGGGAAAGTACTGTTTTGTTTTGGGTTTTTTTTTTTGACATTTTTATGTCTATGCTGTATAGTTAAATACAGTGTGCACAATCATTTTAATATTAAAATTGCACTGGTGTTAGATATTAAGGGAGATAATTAGAAAAAAGTCTAAAGAACATCACTTATATTTTTTTGCTTAATTTTTATAAAATGTTGGGTTTTCTCTTAAGATAGTTGAATTATTTTTCCTGCCATGCTTATTTATTTTTGGAAAAGAAATAACTTTGAGACATGGAACCAAAGATAGAGAGATGTTTTGCTATATATTATAACTAACTGCAATTGCTTTTGCAAGAGAAACAGTCTGGAATTTGAAAATAAAGTTAATAGATTACCTGCATGCAGTCCATATGTGTGTGAGTAATATCTCAGCATGCAGAAAATAATTTTGGCAGCCTTGAACAGGATTGTTCATTTTACGTTTCCCTGAAATTCCATTTATGAGAGTGTCTGTAATTCAATAGCTGAATGGTTTCTTAAAACAGGCTTTCGGCTGTCTTTATTACTAACAGTGACTGTGTACCTTAATATAGCCTTCTGACCACATGTGGAAGGCAGCTAGAGTCATTGTATTCCTGGTCTGGCTACTCTAGATGAATGAGTCCAGGCTGATTGCTTTAGAGCCCATCTAGTTTGATATAAACTATAGAAAATGCAAGCACTTTGTTCTGAGTCTTGTATCTCTGAATACATAGTCATTTGTTTCAAACCAAGCAATCTTTATCATCCGGCTTATTCGTAAAATAGTTCTAGTTGGTACTAATAATATGATTGCCAAACAGTAAGTCATTCCAGGCTACTAGAAAGAGTAGATGGACCAGAATCTGTGAATTTGGAAATGGGCCACAGAAAAAGCCTCCATTTGAGGCCAATGTTGACAATTATCTGAGTATGTTTTAAAATACACAATTAAAAGTTAATGTTTGAAGCCAATGAATTGTTTATTCTAACTTGAAACAAGACTTCAGTGAGAATAAAAGGAGAGCTACTTTATTTTAAAACTTTGACATAAAAATAAATGCTAAAGCTTAACATGAACCTGTCTGCATTTTTACTGAGACAAGTGTCACTCTTGGGTTTTTATTATGTGTACACATGGCCACATGTTTATGTAAAATTTGCAGATGTTTGATGTTTCAATTTGCAATAAAGCTATTATATCTTTCACCTTGGGTGGTCACTTTGTCATACTTCAGTTGTGCAGCTACATAAGTGATGTTTCTGTAACAAAAAAATACACACACACACACACATATATTATAATTTGTTTGGAATTTTTGCCTGTTGTAGTTGTCATAAGTTTAACACTTGTTATATGTTATCATTCTAAATAAATACTCATTATCATGATTGATTTTGTATTATTTTAAAAGAAAGCCATCTAAACTGTTTAAGTTTCAGATTCCATAGAACCTTCTTTGGACCCTGCCTGACGAAGTCCAAGTCTCCTTGGGCATACAGCCTATATCAATCCACATAGCTTCCTCATGATCCTGAACATATTTGACAACAGACATCACCACACTCTATATTTACACTGTATTTACCTATAAAATGGTGTCCCTTTTATTCCAATCTATTACCCACCTTCAGTTTTCTCAGTGGAGCCAACCACAGTACTTCGTTCTAGTATTTTCTTTACTACCTCATTCATTCATACATACAACTGTGAGTCAGAAGAGCAAGCAATGTGTGGTCTAAAGCCCAGCTATGAGCATTTAAGGTGACCCAAATGACAGGGTCAGATTTTTAGGTGAGCCAGATAATAATCTAATTTCTAAAATGACTAGGATGCATTATATCATAATAGAAATATTTATTAACCTTGTGCACTGCTTGTATTTGAAAACCAGAACCCAAGTCTTCCTCATGTTTGTGAGTTCCTAGATATATGGTTTGAGGTAAAGAGAGGGTACACAATTCCTTCTGGGATGTCATGTTATGGCATTTATTGTAGTGAGGGAGGTGTGCCTCAGACATGCATGTATTCTTCTTGAATGAGTTGGCATTTGGGGTATGGGAGTGGATGATCTTGGCTCCCAAATCTGTGGATTATGAGATACTTTTCAGCCTGAGTGGTTGCTGAGGCAGGCTCTTAGACTGCCCTAATCTGAATCCCTAACCTATCTTTGTATGTCTAGTATGAATGCCCACTTGTCATCTACATTAATGCATTGGGTTAAGGAGACCTTCATCTCCCTCAGTCATAAGGCAGACTGCTGAATATAAGATTCTAAGTTTAGAAGAACTGCACAGAAACTTCATTCACATTTACAGGTCTCTATATCACTGTATGCCAATAAAGAGTAGCACTCTGAGAACTGGAGTGGTGATAAGTGTGAGAATCTTGAATATCTACAATCCCCTCACCCTTCAGCCTGGCAAAAGCAGCCCCCTTGCTATTGGAGGGCAGCCTCCCTATTCCTAAAGACAAGGCAATAATTTCATCTAAGGGACCTACCTCAAAAGACATTGTTTATCTTACCCAACATCTATATCTTTCATTGCTTCCAACTCAGAAGGATAAGGTATCAGCACAAGGATCAAAATGCAGTCTCTCTTTAGGTGGAAAATCCAGAATGAACTGCATGGACTGGCTAGTATGTAGTAGCATTAACTGGAATAGTATATGTTGGAACTGACTTTGAGGTTGACAAATTGGCAAAAAAGGAGACAGAATATTAGTGAATATAGGAGAGTACTTACTGACAAGATAGCACAAACCTGTAACTCAGAATTCAATACTTGGAGCTGCCTTAATATGCTGCTCAAGTGACATCTTTAAGCATGGACAACAGTCTATAGTAAATGAGATAGTAACACTGAACTTCCATGCCAGAATGCTGAAGAATTGGTGAAAAGATCAAAGGGAGTGAAGGTGTTAGAAATGATTTATAGTGTGAGACAAGAGGACCTATCTCTAATGTATTTTCCCTGGAAGGGCAGAGAAGAAACTAATATAATGACTGTGTTGGTGAGGGGAAACACTTATTTTATTTTTTTATTTTATTTCTTAGACTTATTTAGAGAAAGAGCACGAGCGAGGGGAAGGGCAGGGGGAGAGGGAAAGAGAGAATCTCAAGCAGACTTCACCCTCCGCATGGAGCCCAACAGGGGGCTCAATCTCACAACCCAGAGATCATGACGTGAGCTGAAATCAAGGGTCAGACAGACACTTAACTGACTGAGCCACATAGGTGCCCCAGGAAGCACATTTTTTTAGCTCTCCTGTGCAAACCATGATTAGAAGTAACCTATATTTCAATAAAGATAATAGGATTCTAGAATGGCAGGCCCAGGTGGTGGCACAAAACTTTAGGGGCAAGTTGGGCATCATTGCCATAATGTGAAACAAGGTCAGAGTGGAGTAAGGTTATTTTGATTGACAGATATCTGTGGCAATGCCTTCTAGATAGTATTCCAGGGCTAAATGTATGGACAGCTGACTGGGGTATTATGTCTTTTGTACGAACAGAAAAACGTGAGACTTGTCAAGTCAAAGTCTGATGTTAGCAGCTGTGGTGGAATATCATGGTCTCCTTCCAAGTTTTCAGATCTACAGTGAAAGTTGTCCCACTACTCAGGCTATATGACTTAGCATATCTAATAGTTCTTACAGTATCTATGGTGGATAAGGAAGTACTATCTAGTCATTCTAAGCCATAATATGGGAATTGCAACACAGAATCCTGAGGTTCTGAACAAAAGCCATCATATATTCTATACCACTAAATTTCTGGTTATTTAAAAAAACAGCTGCTTGTATGCTATTAAAGGCTTAGTAGCTATAGAGTGGCTAACCAAGAGACAATAAATGATATATACAGTAGCTGCCCACCATAAATTGTGCATTATAAGATTCACTAAGTGATAATGTTTGGCAGGTTTCAGATCAGTCCGCTCTATTGATGGAAATTCTACATTCAGGATCCAGCTTGAGAAGGTGCAAATAAATCAGCAGATTTCACAAACTCTAATGCCATTGACCACTGTTGCAATTATGTCCCTAATGGATTATGGGGTGATCTATGACCAGCCAAAATAAACGGGAATTATCAAGCATAGTGTACAGATGTGTCAGCACAATAAATACTGACGATTGTTGTAAAAGAACTGTCACCATACTTCAGCTTCAGTTGGAATATCCCCCAAAGAATAATGTTGAAGGGAAAAACCTCCCAGTTGGCAGAGCTGTGACCATTCCACCAGATCCTACACTTTGAATGGAAGGAGTAGTAGCTTGAGCTGATGTCCTGAACTGTGAAGAATGATTGTTATGCCAAGGTCTTGGAAGGAGGAGAATTGGAAACTGAAGGAAGTTTAGACAAGAGGCCTGTAGATGGACTATGGGAATGGAAACAAAGCATACGCATCTCCATGCCTTATATTAATGGTCATCCAAAGAATTGACTATAGAGAAGGCACTTAACCGAGTGTATCTGATGGCTCATGCCATGGATATGAAACAGCTTCTGTCCACAGTTGTCTTAGTCTTGGCACAAGGGATGATGAATCATCATGGTGGTGGTGATAGAAACTGAGCTTAAGCTCAATAGCACTGTATCTCTCTCACAAAGGGTGATTAAGCTACTGCCACTGCTGAATATAATTCCCACATGAGCAATATCTGATTCTGGGCCCTCAATTCTGAACCTTCCTTCAAGGATATCATTCAGTGAGCTACCTCATTCCATGTTGAATGCACTGTACTCATTCTAGCTTAGAATAATAGGTAATGGCAGTTATTTGTCCTCACAAAAATGCATATACCAACTTTAGACCCATAGGATCAACTCCACTTGTCTGTAGTGGTGTGAAATTCCATAATACATCTTTGCTTGACTTTTCCGACACTCATTTTCCTCACTCTGACTCACTGTAGAACCATTTGCCAAATGAACCACTCAGGCAGAAACTGTTGTATCACACTCTCTTTTATGGCACTCAAGCTAAGATAACCAGCAATCATTATGTATGTAATTTATAAAGTACAGGTAGGTACTGCTATGTCAAAATGTATTAAAGATTTTAAACTTACTCATCAATGAAAGCCATTAAAAGTAAGTGTTTCAGGGAAGCCTGGGAGAGTAAGAGGACCCCAAGCCTGCCTCATCCCATGGGTACAACCAGATAACACTCACATCAGTGTAAATAACCCAGAAAATTATCTAAAGACTGGCAGAACGAACTTCACAACTAAAAGTAGAGAAGAAGCCACATCAAAGAGAGTAAGAAGGGTAGAGATGCATGGGAAGCTAAATGGACCATAGCCATCTGTGAGGGGAGGTTGCCCCAGGCATGGAGAAGGGGAGGAAACAGACTGTCAAACCAGGGGGCACACACTGGGAAGACAAATTTCAAGAACATTTGGCTTTGAAAAGGAAAGGGGCCAAAATTTTGTGAGTTCCTAAAACCAGGAGGACTTAAAACCTGGAATTTTAAAAATCAGCAGATGTGGCTCTGGGAGAGTCTGGAGGATAAGAGGAAGTGGAGACCCCAACTTTGAAGAGACAGCAGGACAAATACCCAGCAGAGATACAGTGTAGAAATAGCAGTTTGAAAAACACCTGGGACATACAGGAGGAAAAGTAGTTTACTCATTCCAGAGTATATCTGAATGGGGTAAGGCTCACAGGAAGGCCTCTTCAGGAAAAAAGTAGCTGGCGGGCACCATCTCCCAACCCTGCCCCCCAGCATAAACACATGACCATCTATGGGAACCAGCACAGTACTGGCATTCACTACCCGACTTGCTAACAATGTTGTGTGGTGCCAAGTTCTGGTGAACAGGGGACAACTCATTGCAGGGCGCTACAAGACTTCATCTTCATTAGGCAATTACCCCCAAAAGCAGGAGACATAGCTGGCTTTCCTAACACAGAGAAACAGACAAATAGATTTAGACAAAGTGAGACAGAAGAATATGTCTCAAATGAAAGGACAGGAGAAAACCACAGAAAGAGACTTACATGAAATAGAAATAAGTATTATGCCTGACAGAAAATTTAAAGTAATGATTATAAATTTAGTCACTGGGCTTCAGAAAAAAAGTGGAAGATGTCAGTGAGACCCTCATCAAAGAAACAGAAAATGTAAATAAGAAGCAGTCAGAGAACACAATAAATGAAATTAAAAATATAATAGAAGATACATCTATGAAGGCAAGGAAATCAAAAGCAAAAATGAACTATTGAGACTTAATCAAGATAAAAAGCTTCTGCACAGCAAAAGAAACAGTCAACAAAACTAAAAGACAACCTACAGAATGGGACTAGATATTTGCAAATGACATATCAGATAAGGACTAGTATCCAAGATCTATAATGAACTTATTAGACTCAATACCCAAGAAACAAACAATCCAATCATGAAATGGGCAAAAGAACAGAAATTTCACCAAAGAAGACATACACATGGCCAATAAGCACATGAGAAAATGCTCTGCATCACTTGCCATCAGGGAACTATAAATCAAAACCACAATGAAATACCACCTCACACCAGTAAGGATGGTGAAAATTAACATGGCAGGAAACAACAAATGTTGGAGAGGATATGGAGAAAGGGGAACCCTCTTGCACTGTTTGTGGGAATGTGAACTGGTTCAGCCACTCTGGAAAACTGTGTGGAGAATCCTCAAAGAGTTAAAAATAGAACTGCCCTATGACCCAGCAACTGCACTACTGGGGATTTACCCCAAGATACAGATGCAGGGGAAGACCGAGACACCTGTACCTCAGTGTTTATAGCAGCAATTTCCACAATAGCCAAACTGTGGAAGGAGCCTCATTGCCCATCGAAAGATGAATGGATAAAGAACATGTGGTATATATGTACAATAGAATATTACTCAGACATTAGAAACGACAAATACCCACCATTTGCTTCAATGAGGATAGAACTTGAGGGTACTATGCTGAGTGAATTAAGTTAATCAGAGAAGGACAAACATTATATGGTCTCATTCATTCGGGCAATATAAAAATAGTAAAGGAGATTATAGGGGAAAGGAGAGAAAATGAGTGGGAAATATCAGAGAGGGTGACAGAACTTGAGAGACTCCTAACTCTGGGAAATGAACAAGGGGTAGTGGAAGGGGAGGTGGGCTGGGGGATGGGCTAACTGGGTGACGGGCACTGAGGGGGGCACTTGATGGGATGAGCACTGGGTGTTATGCTATATGTTGGCAAATCAAACTCCAATAAAATATATACATAAAACATAATAGATGGAATAAATAACAGGCTAGAGGAAGCAGAAGAACAAATTAGCAGCCTAGAAGACAGAGTAATGGAAAGTAATCAAGCTGAGCAGGTGAGAGAAAAAAGTATGTAAAATGAGAATAGATCTTAGGGAACTCAACAACTCTATCAATCATAATAACATTTGCAGTATAGGGATTCCAAAAAAAGAAGAGAGAAGGAAGCAGAAAAATTTTTTTGAAGAAGTAATAGCTGAAAACTTCCCTAATCTGGGGAAGTAAACAGATATCCAAACCCAAGAGACAGAACTCCCTCAATAAAATCAACCCAAAGAGGGTCACAACAAGATGCATACTATTTAAAATGGCAAAATGTAATGATAGAGAATTTTAAAAGCAGAATGAACAGGGAAGTTATATACAAAGGAAACCCCATAAACTATTGGTGGATTTTTTAGCAAAATCTTTGCAGGCCAGAAGAAAATGGCATGATATATTCAAGGTGCTGAAAGGAAAACATTTGCAGCGAAGAATACTCTATCCACCAAGGCTATCATTATGAATGGAAGGAGAGATAGTTTTCAAGACAAACAAAATTAAAGGAAATCATAACCACTAAACCAGCCCTATAAGAAATGTTAAAGAGGATTCTGAGAGGAAAAAAGTACCATAATTCCTCTTTGAAGGAAAAAAGCACTAAAAGTAACTATATCTATGGGGCACCTGGGTGGCTTAGTTGGATAAATTTCTGCCTTTGGTCAAGTTATGATCCCAATGTTCTGGGATTAAGCCCCACATCAGGCTTTCTGCTCAGAAAGGAATCTGTTTCACTCTTTCCTTGTTCCTCTGTGTGTGCTCACACTTTCACTCCCTCTGAAATAAATAAATACAATCTTTAAAAAGTAAATATATATGTAAAAATTAGTCAAAGGTCTCCCAAAATAAAAGGATGTAAAGTATGACAACATATACCTAAAACATGATGGTGGGGGGAAGAGGAATAAAGAATGTTCAGGGGGACAGCCCGGGTGGCTCAGTGGTTTAGCGCTGCCTTCAGCCCAGGCTGTGATCCTGGAGGCCTGGGATCAAATCCCATGTCAGGCTACCTGCATGGGGCCTGCTTCTCCCTCTGCTTGTGTCTCTACCTCTCTGTCTCTCACTCTGTGTCTCTCATGAATAAATAACTAAAATCCTTAAAAAAAAAAAAAAGAATGTTCAGGGACGCCTAAGTCAGTCAGTTAAGTGTCTGACTCTTGATTTTGGCTCAGATTCATGGTCTCAGGGTCATAAGATCAAGCCCCAAGTCAGGCTTCACACTGAGCATGGAGCCTGCTTAAGACTCTATCTCTCCCTCTCCCTCTCCCTCTCCCACTATCCTGCCCTCCTCTGCCTCCCCACATCTCTCAAAAAAAGAATGGATTCAAATTTAAGTGACCATCACCTTAATATAGACTGCTATACTTAGAAGATGTTATATACAAACATAATGGTAACCACAAATCAAAAACCAGTAATAAATATCCAAAACAATAAGGAGAAAGGAATCCAAGTATATCACTGAAGCAAACCAGCAAACCATGAGAGAAAAGAGCAAGAGAAGAAAGGATCAGAAAAGAACTATAAAAACAATCACAAAAAAGTATTGAAATGGCAAAAATACATAATTATAAATAATTATTGGACTGTAAATAGACTAAGCACTCAAAAGACATAGGATGATGGACTGGATAAAATAACAAGAATCATGTATGTGCTGTCTCCAAGAGACATTTCAGACCTAAACACATGCAGATTGAAGCAGAGGATGGAGAAGCAATTTTCTTGTGAATGATTGTCAAAACAAAGCTGGGGTACCAATACTTATATCAGAAAAACTACTTTAAAACAAAAACTGTAACAAATGAAAAAAAAGGCCACTACATGATAATAAAGGGAACAATCCAACAAGAAGATATAACAATTGTAAATATTATGCACCCAACTTTGGAGCACTCAAATACATAAAACAGTTAATACCAAATTTTGAGGAAATAATAACTTGTAATACCATAACAGGAGGGGATTTTAACACCAGATTTACATCAATGAACAGATCATTCAAAGAGAAAATCAAGAAGGAAACATTGATTTTTAGTGACACACTAACCTGGATGGATTTAAAAGATATTTTCAAAACACTGTCTCTTAAACAGCAGAATACACATTCTGTTGAAGTGAACATGGAACGTTCTCCAGAGTACATCACATAATAGGCCAGAAAATCCTCAATGAATAAAAAAGATTGGGGGGAGGGACAAGGTGGCGGAGGAGTAGGGTCTCCAATTCACCTGTCCCCACCAACTTACCTAGATAACTTTCAAATCATCCTGAAAACCTACAAATTTGACCTGAGATTTAAAGAGACAACAGCTGAAATGCTACCAGTACAACTCGTTTTTAGCCACTCAGCACTGAGCAAAATGACTAGAAAGAAGAACTCACCTCAAAGGAAAGAATCAGAAACAGTCCTCTCTCCCACAGAGTTACAGTATTTGGATTACAATTCAATGTCAGAAAGCCAATTCAGAAACACAATTATAAAGCTACTGGTGGCTCTGAAAAAAGCATATGGGATTCAAGAGACTTCATGACTGCAGAATTTAGATCAAATCAGGCCAAAATTAAAAATCAATTAAATGAGATGCAATCCAAACTGGAGGTCCTAATGATGAGGGTTGATGAGTTAGAAGAAAGAGTGAGAAACATAGAAGACAAGGTGATGGCAAGGAAGAAAGCTGATGAAAAGAGAGAAAAACAATTAAAAGACCACAAGGAAAAAATAAGGGAAATAAATGATAGCCTAGGAAGGAAAAATCTATGTTTAATTGGGGCTCCAGAGGGGGCCGAGAGGGACAGAGGGTCAGAAAACATATTTGAACAAATGATAGCTGAGAACTTCCCCAATCTGGGGAGGGAAACAGGAATCCAGATCCAGGAGATAGAGAGATCCCCCTCTAGAATCAATAAAAGCCATTCAACAACTTGACATTTAATAGTGAAACTTGCAAATTCCAGAGATAAAGAGAAAATCTGTAAAGCAGCAAGAGACAAGAGATCCCTAACTTCTATGGGGAGAAATATTAGATAAACAGCAGACCTCTCCACAGAGACCTGGCAGGCCAGAAAGGGCTGGCAGGATATATTCAGGGTCCTAAATAAGAAGAAAATGTAGCCAAGAATACTTTATCCAGAAAGGCTCTCATTCAGAAAAGGAGAGATAAAGAGCTTCCAAGATAGGCAGAAACTGAAAGAATATGTGACCACCAAACCAGCTCTGCAAGAAATATTAAGGAGGACCCTGTAAAAGAAAGAAGAAAAATAATTCACAAAACAGGGACTGAATGGGTATTATGATGACACTAAACTCATATCTTTCAATTCTAACTGAGTGTGAATGGGCTTAATGATCCCATCAAAAGATGCAGGATTTCAGTCTGGATAAAAAGCAAAATAAAATTTGCTGTTTGCTGACTACAAGAGACTCATTGTGGACCTCAGACACCTACAGCCTGAAAATGAAAGGTTGGGGAACCATTTACCATTCCAGTGGTCCCCAAATGAAAGCTGGGGTAGCAATCCTCATATCAGATAAATTAAGTTTATCCTAAAGACTGTAGTAAGAGATGAAGAGGGACACTATATAATACTTAAAGGGTCTATCCAACAAACAAGCCTTAGAATCATGAATATTTATGCCCCTAATGTGGGAGCTGCCAAGTATATCAATCAATAACCAAAGTAAAGACATACTTAAATAATACACTAATTGTAGGAGACTTCAACACAGCACTTTCTGCAAATTACAGATCTGCTAAGCACAACATCACTAAAGAAACAAGACCTTTAAATGATACACTGGACCCAATGGATTTCACAGATCATATACAGAACTTTGTATACGAACACAACTAAATACACATTCTTCTGAGGAGCATGTGTAACTTTCTCCAAAACAGACCACATATTGGGTCACAAATCAAGTCTCAACAGATACCAAAAGATTGGGATTGTCCCCTGCATAATTCCAGACCACAATGCTTTGAAACTTGAACTCAATCAAAAAAAGAATTTTGGAAGAAGCTCAAACATGTGGAGGTGAAACAGCATCCTGCTAAAAGATGAATGGGTCAACCAGAAAACTAGAAAATAATTAAAAAGATTCATGGAAACTAATGAAAATGGGATGCAACCGTTCAAAATCTTTGGGATACAGTAAAAGCAGTCCTAAGAGGGAAACACATTACAATACAAGCATCCATCAGAAAATGGGGAAAAAAAAACTCAAATACACAAGCTAACCTCGCACCTAAAGGAACTGGAGACAGAACAACAAATAAAACCTACACCAAGCAGAAGAAGAAAGATAATAAATATTCGAGCAGATCTCAATGAAATAGAGACCAGAAGAACTGTAGAACAGATCAATAAAACCAGGAGTAGGTATTTAGAAAGAATTAATAAGATAGATAAACCATTAGCCAGCCTTATTAAAAAGAAAAAAGATTAAATTAATAAAATAACGAATGAAAAAGGAGAGATCACCACCAATACCAAGGAAATACAAACGATATTACAAACATATTATGAGCAGCTATATGCCAATAAACTAGGCAATCTAGAAGAAATGGACACATTTCTGGAAAACCACATTGCCAAAACTGGAATAGAAAGAAATAGAAAACCCGAACATGCCAATAACCAGGGAGGAAATTGAAGCAGTTCTCAAAAACCTCCCAAGACACAAAAGTCCAGGGCCAGATGGCTTCCCAGGGGAATTCTATCAAACATTTAAAGAAGAAGCAATACCTATTCTACTAAAGCTGTTCCCAAAAGATAGAAAGAGGTGGAATACTTCCAAACTCGTTTTATGATGCCAGCATCATCTTAATTCCAAAATCAAAGACCCCACCAAAAAGAAGAATTAGAGACCAAGATCCTTGATGAACACAAATGCAAAAATTCTCAACAAGATACTAGCCAATGGGATGCAACAGTATATTAAAAGATTATTCACCATGACCAAGTGGGATTTATCCCCGGGATACAAGGCTGGTTCAACACTCATAAACAATCAATGTGATAGAGCACATCAATGGGAGAAAAAACAAGAACACTGTGATCCTCTCAATAGATGCAGAGAAAGCATTTGACAAAATGCAGTATCCATTCCTGATCAAAACTCTTCAGAGTGTAGGGATAGAGAGAACACTTCTCAGCACCTTAAAATCCATCTATGAAAAGCCCACAGCAAATATCATTCTTAATGGGGAAACACTGGGAGCCTTTCCCCTAAGATCAGAAACATGACAGGGTTGTCCACTCTCACCATGGCTATTCAACATAGTACTAGGAATCCTAGCCTTAGCAATCAGACAACAAAAAGACATTAAAGGCATTCAAATTGGCAAAGAAGTGAAACTCTCCCTCTTCACAGATGACATGATACTGTACCTAGAAAACCCAAAAGACTCCATGCCAAGATTGCTAAAACTCATACAGCAATTCGGCAGTGTGGCAGGATACAAAATCAATGCCCAGAAATCAGTGGCATTTCTATACACTAACAATGAGACTGAAGAAAGAGAAATTAAATTGCATTTACAATTGCACCCAAATGCATAACATACCTAGGAATAAATCGAACCAAGAGGTAAAGGATCTATACCCTAAAAACTACAGAGCACTTCTGAAAGAAATTGAGGAAGACAAAGAAGTGGAACAGTATTCTATGCTTATGGATTGGAAGAATTAATATTGTGAAAATGTCCATGCTACCCAGGGCAATTTATACATTCTGTGCAATCCCTATCAAAATACCATGGAATTTCTTCTGAAAGTTGGAACAAATCATCTTAAGATTTGTATGGAATCAAAAAAGACCCCCAAAAGCCAAGAGAATATAGAAAAAGAAAACCAGAGCCAGGAGAATCACAATACTGGATTTTAAGTTGTACCACAAAGCTGTGATCATCAAGACAGTGTGGTACTGACACAGAAACAGATGCCTAGATCAATGGGACAGAATAGAGAACCCAGAAATTGGCCCTCAACTCTATGGTCAACTAATATTCGACAAAGCAGGAGAGACTATCCACTGGAAAAAACACAGGCTCTTCAATAAATGGTGCTGGGAAAATTGGACAGCCACATGCAAAACAATGAAACTAGACCATTTTCTTATACCATACACAAAGATAAACTCAAAATGGATGAAAGATCTAAATGTGAGACAAGAATCCATCAAAATCCTAGAGGAGAACACAGGCAACACCCTTTTTGAACATGGCCACAGCAACTTCTTGCAAGATACACCTATGAAGGCAAGGGAAAGAAAAGCAAAAATTAACTATTGGGACCTAATCAAGATAAAAAGCTTCTGCACAGCAAAAGAAACCATCAACAAAACTAAAAGACAACCTACAGAATGGGAGAAGATATTTGCAAATAACATATCAGACAAAGGGTTAGTACCTAAGATCTATAAAGAACTTATCTAACCCAACACCAAAGAAACAAACAATCCAATCATGTAATGGGCAAAAGAAATGAACAGAAATTTCACCAAAGAAGACATACACATGGCCAACAAGCACATGAGAAAATGCTCCGCATCACTTGCCATCAGGGAACTACAAATCAAAACCACAATATGTTACTACATCACCCCAGTGAGAATGGCGAAAATTAACAAGACAGGAAACAACAAATGTTGGAGAGGATATGGAGAAAGGGGAACCCTCTTGCACTGTTTGTGCGAATGTGAACTGCTACAGCCATTCTGGGAAACTGTGTGGAGGTTCCTCAAAGAGTTCAAAATAGAACTGCCCTATGACCCAGCAGTTGCACTACTGGGGCTTTTCCCCAAAGATACAGATGTAGTGAAATGGTAGGACACCTGCACCCCAATGTTTGTAGCAGCAATGTCCACAATAACCAAACTGTGGAAGGAGCCTCGGTGTCCATCGAAAGATGAATGGATAAAGAAGATGTAGTCTATGTATACAATGGGATATTATTCAGCTATTAGAAATGATGAATACCTGCCTTTTGCTTCAAAGTAGATGGAACTGGAGGGTATTATGCTGAGAGAAGTAAGTCAATCGGAGAAGGACAAACATTATTTGGGGAATATAAAAAATAGTGAAAGGGAAAAGAAGAGAAAATGAGTGGGAAATATCAGTGAGGGTGACAGAACATGAGAGACACCTACCTCTGGGAAACGAGCAAGGGGTGGTGGAAAGGGAGGTGGGTGGAGGATTGGGGTGATTGCGTGACGGGCACTAAGGGGGGCACTTGACGGGATGAACACTGGGTGTTATGCTATATGTTGGCAAATCGAACTCCGATAAAAAATATATTTAAAAAAATACCTCAAATAGTAAAGGCTTTACATGAAAAATGCACAGGTAACAATATACTCAGTGGTGTATACTGAGAGATGTTTCCTATATGGTCAGTTACAAACCAGAATTCTCCTCTTACTACTTTTATTCAACATAGTACTGAAATTCCTAGCCACAGGAATCAGAAAACAAAAAGAAATAAAAAGCATTCAAATTGGTAAGTAAGAAGTAAAACGTTCACTATTTGCATATGACATACTATATATAGCAAACCCTAAAGACGCCACCAAATGCTACTAGAATTGATAAATGAATTCAACAAATGAATATAGACATTTGTTTCATTTATATATGCTAATAATGAAGAAGCAGATAGAGAAATGAAGAAAACAATCCCCTTTACAATAGCACCAAAAATAATAAGTTATTTAAGAATAAACTTAACCAAAGGGGCAAAAAAGACCTGTACTCTGAAAACTATAATACATTGATGAAGGAAATTGAAGATGACACAAACTAATGGAGACACAGTCCATGCTCATGGAACTAGAATATTCCTAAAATTTGTATAAAACCATAAACACCCTGAATAGCCAAAGCAAACTTGAAAAAGAATAATAAAACTGGAGGCATCATAAATCCAGGCTTCAAGTTATATTACAAAGTTGTAGTAGCAAAACAGTATGGTACTGGCACTAAAATAGGCACATAGATAAATAGAACAGAATAGAAAACCCAGAAATAAACTATAATTGTATGGTCAGTTAATCTTTGACAAGGAAGTGAGAATATGCAATGGAAAAAAGTCTCTTCAAAAAACAGTGTTGGGAAAACTGGACAGCTACATGCAAAAGAATGAAACTGGACCACTTTCTTACACTATAAACAAAAATATATTCAAAATCGTTTAGATGTGAAACCTGAAACCATAAAAATCTTAGAAGAGAGCACAGGCAGTAATTTCTCTGACATCAACAATAGCAACTGTTTTCTAGCTAGGTTCCCTGAGGTAAGGGAAATAAAATAAAAAATAAACTATTGGGACTACATAAAAAAAGCTTCTATACAGCAAAGTAAGCAATCACCAAAACTAAAAGACAACCTACCAAATGGGAGAAGATATTTAAATACAAATCACATATTTGATAAAGGGTTAGCATCCAAAATATATAAAGAACTTATACAACTCAACATCAAAAAAACCCTTAATAATCCAATTTAAAAATATGCAGAAATCATGAACAGACATTTTTCCAAAGGAGAATCCAGATGGACAATAGACACATGAAAGATACTCATCATCACTTATCATCTGCAAAATGAAAATCAAAACAACAATGAGATATCACCTCACACTTGTCAGAATGGCTAAAATAAAAAACTGAAGAAACAACAAGGGTGGATGAAGATGTGGCGAAAAAGGAACGCTCTTGCCCTGTTGGTGGGAAAGCAAACTTGTGCAGGCACTCTAGAAAACAGTATGGAGGTTCCTCGAAAAGTTTAAAATAGAACTGCCCTATGATCCAGCAATTTTACTACTGGGTATTTACCCAAAATATATAAAAACACCACTTCAAAGGGATACATGCATCCCTATGTTTGTTGCAGCATTATTTACAATAGCTAAGATAATGGAAGTAACCCAAGTTTCTATCAATAGATAAACATATAAAGAAGAAGTGATACACACACACACACACACACACACACACACACACACACAATGGGAAATTATTCAGCCATAAAAAGAATGAAATCTTGTCATTTGCAAAGACATGAGTGGAGCTAAAGAGTATATAATGCTAAGCGAAATAAGTTAGTCAGTGAAAACAAATACCATATTATTTAACTCATGTTGATTTTAAGAAACAAAACAAGCGAGTAACGGAAAAAACACACACACAGAGACATACCAAGAAACAGATCTTTTTTTTTAAAGATTTTATTTATTTATTTATGAGACACACAGAGAGAGAGAGAGAGAGGCAAAGACACAGACACAGGTAGAGGGAGAAGCAGGCTCCATGCAGGGAGCGGGATGTGGGACTCCATCCTGGGTCTCCAGGACCGGGCACTGGGCTGAAGGCAGCGCTAAACCTCTGAGCCACCCGGGCTGCCCAAGAAACAGATTCTTAACTGTAGAGAACAAAACGTTGGCTACCAGAGGAGAGATGGGATGTGGGAATGTGGCATGTGGGATGTGGGAATGGGTGAAATAGGTGACAAGGATTAAGAAGTGTGCTTGCCGTGAAGAGCACTGGGTTATGCATGGAATTGCTGAATCACTATATTGTACACCTGAAACTAATAAAATATGGTGTTTGTTAACTATACTGGAATTATATATATATACATATGTATATACATATACATAATATATATATATATGTATTAGAACATAAACCAACAAAATTGAAAACAGGGCAATAATAGAATAAATCAATGAAACCTAAAGCCGATTCTTGGAAAAGAGCAATAAATATGATAGGACTTTAGCCAGGGTAACTAAGAAAAAGAAAGAAGACACAAATGACCAATATTAGGAATACAAGAGGGAACAATACTACTGATCCTATGGACATGAAAAGGATAATAAAATATTATCAATAACACCATACACACAAATAACCTAGATGAAATGGACCAACCCCTCAGATAATTTTATTTTTTTTATTTTTTTAAATATTTATTTATTTATTATTTATGATAGACATAGAGAGAGAGAGAGGCAGAGACACAGGAGGAGGGAGAAGCAGGCTCCATGCCAGGAGCCTGACGCGGGACTCGATCCCGGGACTCCAGGATCGTGCCCTGGGCCAAAGGCAGGTGCCAAACCGCTGAGCCACCCAGGGATCCCCTCTCAGATAATTTTAAAGAAAAATGTTTTATTTTATAACATTTAATTTTTTTATAGTTTATATTTTAAAATGGGATTTACTTATTTTATATGAAAAGGTACTGGTGTCAGATATTAAATGGTAATAGTTTTCAAAATTTAATGTATATTTTCCTGAAATATAAATTGAATTTTTCCCTTTTTATGTTTTATTGATATAAACTGTTGATTTTTAGCATAATTCATAAATTTCTCCTATTATGCCAATTTATTTTTGGAGAAATAGCTTTCAAACATTAAGCCAATGACAAAGATGCTTTCTTATTTATTATCACTAACTTCAATTGCCTTTGTAAGAAAACAGTCTGCAATTAAAAAATAAAGTTAATGCATTTTCTGTCTGCAATCTGTATGTGTGTGAATGAAATCTCAGCATGTAATAAATCATTTTGGCTGCCTTGATAAAAATTGTTCACTCTACCTTTCCTGAAATTCCATTAATGGGAGTATCAATTCTTCAATGGCTGAATACCTTCTTAATATAGACAGGGTTTGGCTGTCTTCCTAACTGACAGTGACTGGATCCTCTTAATATAGCCATCTGACAATATGTGGAAGGTAGCTAGAGTCATTGTATTCATGAGCTGGCTACTCTAGAATATGAATCCAAGCCTACTGCTTAAGAGCCTATACAGTTTGCTATAAACTGTAGGAAATATAAACATCTTGTTCTGACTTTTGTATCTCCAAAAACAGTCTTTTGTTATAAACCAAGCAAGCTTTATCATCTGTTTTATTTCTAGAGTAGCTCTAATAAGTTCCAATGATATAAATGCTAACTGGAAAGTTATTGCAGGCTAGAAGGAATAGATGGACCAGGATCTAAGAATTTGAAAATGTATTACAGAAAAAGCCATTTGGCTACATTTGATAATTATATGGGTATAGTTAAATATAAACAATTAAAAGTTAAAGTCTAAAGCTGACTGTTTATCTTGAGATAATACTTTGTGTGAAAATACATATTTGAAAAAGTATTGATGTGAAAATAAATACTAAGGGTTTAGCTGCATTTATTTTTACCTCCTATGATAGATCAAGTACACCTCCCATGTGATGTCACTTACATATATTTTTTTCACAGTAATGTCTATGGTAGTTGAATTTGTGGAAAGAATGACATCACTTTCTTCATTTTTCTCTCACTTTACAGACACTCCTATAATAAAAGTTATAGTGCATTTTCTATTGGATGGGTGATTGCCCACTTCTCTTTTAATTAGTAAGTTAATGTTTTAAGAGGAAGACAGACTTTCAGGCAAAATAATTGCAAACAAAAATTGTAATATGTTATACCTATTTTCAGTGTTGACTTCAACGTGTGATATAGAAGTTAACAAATATTTATTCAAATTGCATTGCTGAAATTGTAGAGGTGAAAAGTCCAAGTCTCTTTCAGTCTACTGAAGCAAACTCTAAGCTTGCAAAAACTGTCAAAATGAACTTTTTTGAATCTAATAAATACACAACAGCAACCCAAATATCCATTGACAGAACAATAGATAAACAAATTGTGGTATATATGCAACGAACTATTATTCATCCCTAAAAAGGAAGTAAATCTTCTCATATAGTACCACATAGATAAAACTTGAGGACATTATGCTAAGTGAAATAAACTATTCACAGAAAGACACATGTTGACTGTATGATTCCACTTTTGTGAGGTATTCAAAGTAGTCAAATATATAGAAACAGAAGTAGAATGGTGGTTACCACTAGCTGGATGAAAAAGAAAAGAGGAATTGCTGTTTAATAGGTATAGAGTCTCAGTTTGTCAAGATAAGAAAAATCTAGGGGAGGAGCAAGATGGCGGAAGAGTAGGGTCCCTAAATCACCTGTCTCCACCAAATTACGTAGAAAACCTTCAAATTATCCTGAAAA
Organism: Canis lupus familiaris; assembly: GCF_011100685.1. Lineage (NCBI taxonomy): Eukaryota > Metazoa > Chordata > Mammalia > Carnivora > Canidae > Canis > Canis lupus. The sequence continues at coordinate 80,350,196 of NC_049260.1, forward strand.
TCTATCAATTCGGCCTGAGATTTAAAGAGAGACCAGCTGGAACGCTACAGTGAGAAGAGTTCGCGCTTCTATCAAGGTAGGAAGACGGGGGGATCCCTGGGTGGCGCAGCGGTTTGGCGCCTGCCTTTGGCCCAGGGCGCGATCCTGGAGACCCGGGATCGAATCCCACATCGGGCTCCCGGTGCATGGAGCCTGCTTCTCCCTCGGCCTGTGTCTCTGCCTCTCTTTCTCTCTGTGACTATCATAAATAAATAAAAATTGAAAAAAAAAAAAAAAAAAAAAAGGTAGGAAGACGGGGGGAAAAAGAAATAAAGGAACAAAGGCCTCCAAGGGGGAGGGGCCCTGCGAGGAGCCGGGCTGAGGCCGGGGCCAGTGTCCCCAGGACAGGAGAGCCCCGTCCCGGAGAAGCAGGAGCTGCACCGACCTTCCCGGGGGAAAGGGGCTCGCAGGGAGTTGGAGCAGGACCCCAGGAGGGCGGGGATGCCCTCGGGCTTCCGGGGACACTAACAGACACCTGCGCCCCAGGGAGAGCCCCACACCCCGCGGCCGAGCTCCCTAAGGGCTGCAGCGCGCACGGCGGGACACGGAGCAGCTCGGGGGGCTCGGGCGGCGGCTCCGCGGAGGGGGCTGCGGGCGGGAGCAGCTCGGAGGGGTTCGGGCGGCGGCTCTGCCGAGGGGGCTGCGGGGCCGGGAGCAAGAATCCAACAGCGCAGACTGGGAGCACAGGGCACCGGGACACAGCCCAGGTTCCCGCCTCCCCCGGGACAGGCAGAGGCCGGGAGGGCCCAGGACAGCAAGGACGCTCCTGCCCCGAGCTGAGCAGATCAGCGGCCCCGCCCCCGGAGCATCCAGGCCCTGCAGACGGAGTTCCTGCCGGAGCTGAATCCAGGTCTCCAGAGCTGCCCCGCCACTGGGGCTGTTCCTCCTGCGGCCTCACGGGGCAAACAACCCCCACTGAGCCCTGCACCAGGCAGGGGCACAGCAGCTCCCCCAACTGCTAACACCTGAAAACCAGCACAACAGGCCCCTCCCCCAGAACACCAGCTAGACGGACAACTTCCAGGAGAAGCCAAGGGACTTAAAGTACACAGAATCAGAAGATACTCCCCGTGGTTCTTTTTGTTTGTTTTGTTTTTGTTTTTGTCTTTGTTTTTGTTTTGTTTTGCTTTTTGATTTGTTTCCTTCCCCCACCCCCTTTTTTTCTCCTTTCTTTTTCTTTCTCTTTTTCTTTTTTTTTTTTTTCGTTTTTTTTCTTCCCTTTTTTTTCTCTTTCTCTTTTCTTTCCTTCTTTCTCTCCTTTTTCTCTTTTTCCCAATACAACTTGCTTTTGGCCACTCTGCACTGAGCAAAATGACTAGAAGGAAAACCTCACCTCAAAAGAAAGAATCAGAAACAGTCCTCTCTCCCACAGAGTTACAAAATCTGGATTACAATTCAATGTCAGAAAGCCAATTCAGAAGCACTATTATACAGCTACTGGTGGCTCTAGAAAAAAGTATAAAGGACTCAAGAGACTTCATGACTGCAGAATTTAGAGCTAATCAGGCAGAAATTAAAAATCAATTGAATGAGATGCAATCCAAACTAGAAGTCCTAACGGTGAGGGTTAACGAGGTGGAAGAACGAGTGAGTGACCTAGAAGACAAGTTGATAGCAAAGAGGGAAACTGAGGAAAAAAGAGACAAACAATTAAAAGACCATGAAGATAGATTAAGGGAAATAAACGACAGCCTGAGAAAGAAAAACCTACGTTTAATTGGGGTTCCCGAGGGCGCCGAAAGGGACAGAGGGCCAGAATATGTATTTGAACAAATTCTAGCTGAAAACTTTCCTAATCTGGGAAGGGAAACAGGCATTCAGATCCAGGAAATAGAGAGATCCCCCCCTAAAATCAATAAAAACCGTTCAACACCTCGACATTTAATAGTGAAGCTTGCAAATTCCAAAGATAAGGAGAAGATCCTTAAAGCAGCAAGAGACAAGAAATCCCTGACTTTTATGGGGAGGAGTATTAGGGTAACAGCAGACCTCTCCACAGAGACCTGGCAGGCCAGAAAGGGCTGGCAGGATATATTCAGGGTCCTAAAGGAGAAGAACATGCAACCAAGAATACTTTATCCAGCAAGGCTCTCATTCAAAATGGAAGGAGAGATAAAGAGCTTCCAAGACAGGCAGCAGCTAAAAGAATATGTGACCTCCAAACCAGCTCTGCAAGAAATTTTAAGGGGGACTCTTAAAATTCCCCTTTAAGAAGAAGTTCAGTGGAACATTCCACAAAAACAAGGACTGAATAGATATCATGATGACACTAAACTCATATCTCTCAATAGTAACTCTGAATGTGAACGGGCTTAATGACCCCATCAAAAGGCGCAGGGTTTCAGACTGGATAAAAAAGCAGGACCCATCTATTTGCTGTCTACAAGAGACTCATTTTAGACAGAAGGACACCTACAGCCTGAAAATAAAAGGTTGGAGAACCATTTACCATTCGAATGGTCCTCAAAAGAAAGCAGGGGTAGCCATCCTTATATCAGATAAACTAAAATTTACCCCAAAACTGTAGTGAGAGATGAAGAGGGACACTATCTCATACTTCAAGGATCTATTCAACAAGAGGACTTAACAATCCTCAATATATATGCCCCGAATGTGGGAGCTGCCAAATATATCAATCAATTATTAACCAAAGTGAAGAAATACTTAGATAATAATACACTTATACTTGGTGACTTCAATCTAGCTCTTTCTATACTCGATAGGTCTTCTAAGCACAACATCTCCAAAGAAACGAGAGCTTTAAATGATACACTGGACCAGATGGATTTCACAGATATCTACAGAACTTTACATCCAAACTCAACTGAATACACATTCTTCTCAAGCGCACATGGAACTTTCTCCAGAATAGACCACATATTGGGTCACAAATCGGGTCTGAACCGATACCAAAAGATTGGGATTGTCCCCTGCATATTCTCAGACCATAATGCCTTGAAATTAGAACTAAATCACAACAAGAAGTTTGGAAGGACCTCAAACACGTGGAGCTTAAGGACCATCCTGCTAAAAGATAAAAGGGTCAACCAGGAAATTAAGGAAGAATTAAAAAGATTCATGGAAACTAATGAGAATGAAGATACAACCGTTCAAAATCTTTGGGATGCAGCAAAAGCAGTCCTAAGGGGGAAATACATCGCAATACAAGCATCCATTCAAAAACTGGAAAGAACTCAAATACAAAAGCTAACCTTACACATAAAGGAGCTAGAGAAAAAACAGCAAATAGATCCTACACCCAAGAGAAGAAGGGAGTTAATAAAGATTCGAGCAGAACTCAACGAAATCGAGACCAGAAGAACTGTGGAACAGATCAACAGAACCAGGAGTTGGTTCTTTGAAAGAATTAATAAGATAGATAAACCATTAGCCAGCCTTATTAAAAAGAAGAGAGAGAAGACTCAAATTAATAAAATCATGAATGAGAAAGGAGAGATCACTACCAACACCAAGTAAATACAAACGATTTTAAAAACATATTATGAACAGCTATACGCCAATAAATTAGGCAATCTAGAAGAAATGGACGCATTCCTGGAAAGCCACAAACTACCAAAACTGGAACAGGAAGAAATAGAAAACCTGAACAGGCCAATAACCAGGGAGGAAATTGAAGCAGTCATCAAAAACCTCCCAAGACACAAGAGTCCAGGGCCAGATGGCTTCCCAGGGGAATTTTATCAAACGTTTAAAGAACAAACCATACCTATTCTCCTAAAGCTCTTTGGAAAGATAGAAAGAGATGGAGTCCTTCCAAATTCGTTCTATGAGGCCAGCATCACCTTAATTCCAAAACCAGACAAAGACCCCACCAAAAAGGAGAATTACAGACCAATATCCCTGATGAACATGGATGCAAAAATTCTCAACAAGATACTGGCCAATAGGATCCAACAGTACATTAAGAAAATTATTCACCATGACCAAGTAGGATTTATCCCTGGGACACAAGGCTGGTTCAACACCCGTAAAACAATCAATGTGATTCATCATATCAGCAAGAGAAAAACCAAGAACCATATGATCCTCTCATTGGATGCAGAGAAAGCATTTGACAAAATACAGCATCCATTCCTTATCAAAACTCTTCAGGGTGTAGGGATAGAGGGAACATTCCTCGACATCTTAAAAGCCATCTATGAAAAGCCCACAGCAAATATCATTCTCAGTGGGGAAGCACTGGGAGCCTTTCCCCTAAGATCAGGAACAAGACAGGGATGTCCACTCTCACCACTGCTGTTCAACATAGTACTGGAAGTCCTAGCCTCAGCAATCAGACAACAAAAAGACATTAAAGGCATTCAAATTGGCAAAGAAGAAGTCAAACTCTCCCTCTTCGCCAATGACATGATACTCTACATAGAAAACCCAAAAGTCTCCACCCCAAGATTGCTAGAACTCATACAGCAATTCGGTAGCGTGGCAGGATACAAAATCAATGCCCAGAAGTCAGTGGCATTTCTATACACTAACAATGAGACTGAAGAAAGAGAAATTAAGGAGTCAATCCCATTTACAATTGCACCCAAAAGCAGAAGATACCTAGCAATAAACCTAACCAAAGATGTAAAGGATCTATACCCTCAAAACTATAGAACACTTCTGAAAGAAATTGAGGAAGACACAAAGAAATGGAAAAATATTCCATGCTCATGGATTGGCAGAATTAATATTGTGAAAATGTCAATGTTACCCAGGGCAATATACACGTTTAATGCAATCCCTATCAAAATACCATGGACTTTCTTCAGAGAGTTAGAACAAATTATTTTAAGATTTGTGTGGAATCAGAAAAGACCCCGAATAGCCAGGGGAATTTTAAAAATGAAAACCATAGCTGGGGGCATCACAATGCCAGATTTCAGGTTGTACTACAAAGCTGTGGTCATCAAGACAGTGTGGTACTGGCACAAAAACAGACACATAGATCAGTGGAACAGAATAGAGAACCCAGAAGTGGACCCTGAACTTTATGGGCAACTAATATTCGATAAAGGAGGAAAGACTATCCATTGGAAGAAAGACAGTCTCTTCAATAAATGGTGCTGGGAAAATTGGACAGCCACATGCAGAAGAATGAAACTAGACCACTCTCTTTCACCATACACAAAGATAAACTCAAAATGGATGAAAGATCTAAATGTGAGAGAAGATTCCATCAAAATCCTAGAGAAGAACACAGGCAACACCCTTTTTGAACTCGGCCATAGTAACTTCTTGCAAGATACATCCACGAAGGCAAAAGAAACAAAAGCAAAAATGAACTATTGGGACTTCATCAAGATAAGAAGCTTTTGCACAGCAAAGGATACAGTCAACAAAACTCAAAGACAACCTACAGAATGGGAGAAGATATTTGCAAATGACATATCAGATAAAGGGCTAGTTTCCAAGATCTATAAAGAACTTATTAAACTCAACACCAAAGAAACAAACAATCCAATCATGAAATGGGCAAAAGACATGAACAGAAATCTCACAGAGGAAGACATAGACATGGCCAACATGCATATGAGAAAATGCTCTGCATCACTTGCCATCAGGGAAATACAAATCAAAACCACAATGAGATACCACCTCACACCAGTGAGAATGGGGAAAATTAACAAGGCAGGAAACCAGAAATGTTGGAGAGGATGTGGAGAAAAGGGAACCCTCATACACTGTTGGTGGGAATGTGAACTGGTGCAGCCACTCTGGAAAACTGTGTGGAGGTTCCTCAAACAGTTAAAAATAGACCTGCCCTACGACCCAGCAATTGCACTGTTGGGGATTTACCCCAAAGATACAAATGCAATGAAACGCCGGGACACCTGCACCCCGATGTTTATAGCAGCAATCGCCACAATAGCCAAACTGTGGAAGGAGCCTTGGTGTCCAACGAAAGATGAATGGATAAAGAAGATGTGGTTTATGTATACAATGGAATATTACTCAGCTATTAGAAATGACAAATACCCACCATTTGCTTCAACGTGGATGGAACTGGAGGGTATTATGCTGAGTGAAGTAAGTCAGTCGGAGAAGGACAAACATTATATGTTCTCATTCATTTGGGGAATATAAATAATAGTGAAAGGGAATATAAGAGAAGGGAGAAGAAATGTGTGGGAAATATCAGAAAGGGAGACAGAACGTAAAGACTGCTAACTCTGGGAAACGAACTAGGGGTGGTAGAAGGGGAGGAGGACGGGGGGTGGGAGTGAATGGGTGACGGGCACTGGGGGTTATTCTGTATGTTAGTAAATTGAACACCAATAAAAAATAAATTAAAAAAAATAAAAAATAAAGGGAGAGAAAAAAAAAAGAAAAATCTAGAGATCTACTTTACAACAATGTGAAGAGACTTAATGTTACTGAACCATATACTTGAAAATAATTATGACAGTAAATTTTATGTTACACGGAGTTTTTTTACCATAATTTTAAAAAACATACAACTAGGAAGTCCTTTTTTTTATTTTTATTTATTTTTTTTTAATTTATGATGGTCACAGAGAGAGAGAGAGAGAGAGGCAGAGACATAGGCAGAGGGAGAAGCAGGCTCCATGCACCGGGAGCCTGACGTGGGATTCGATCCCGGGTCTCCAGGATCGCGCCCTGGGCCAAAGGCAGGCGCTAAACCGCTGCGCCACCCAGGGATCCCAACTAGGAAATCCTTAAAAAAGAAATAGCTGAGGGATGCCTGGGTGGGGCAGTGGTTTAGCGCCTGCCTTCCGCCCAGGGCATGATCCTGGAATCCCGGGATCAAGTCCCACATCAGGCTCCTGCATGGAGCCTGCTTCTCTCTCTCTCTCTCTCTCTCTCTCATAAATACATAAAATCTTAAAAAAAAAGAAATAGCCAATAATTTTTGGCAAGAGATTGTTAAGGCATTTTTATTTACCTATCATTTGCAACTTGCCAGCTCATAGGTGGCCATGGAAATGATAGCCCACATGCCCTGTATGGCTTGATAGTACCAGAGAAGCAATGTGAACATTGTTTTCAAGAAATTATGGTTGTCTGTTTTGACCTGTCTGGCAGGTCATGATTCTGAACAGTTCCAACACAAAAATATCCCTTTTTTGGTTCTTTCATAAATATATTTTCCTCCCCCCTCCTCCTTTGTCCATCCCTAACCACTAGTAAATATTAATCTGCCCTCTATTTCTCAAATATTATTTTAAAAAGTGTTATGTGAATGAAATGTTTATAACCTTTTGTAGTTGTCTTTTTTCACTTACTATATTCATTCAACTTGTGTGTATAGCTTATTCATTTTTATTGCTCAGTAGCATTCTTTTTTTTTAATTTATTTTTTATTGGTGTTCAATTTACTAACATACAGAATAACCCCCAGTGCCCGTCACCCATTCACTCCCACCCCCCGCCCTCCTCCCCTTCTACCACCCCTAGTTCGTTTCCCAGAGTTAGCAGTCTTTACGTTCTGTCTCCCTTTCTGATATTTCCCACACATTTCTTCTCCCTTCCCTTATATTCCCTTTCACTATTATTTATATTCCCCAAATGAATGAGAACATATAATGTTTGTCCTTCTCCAACTGACTTACTTCACTCAGCATAATACCCTCCAGTTCCATCCACGTTGAAGCAAATGGTGGGTATTTGTCGCTCAGTAGCATTCCACAGTATGGCTGGTCTACAGTTTCTTTAATCATGTACCTTTTGATCTGAGTTGTTTTCATTTTAGACTACTACAAATAAGGCTGTTATGAATATTTGTTTTTGTGAGGATATTTTTGTGAACGCAAATTTTTGTTTCTCTGAGATAAATTCCCACGAGTGCAATTGCTGGGTCCTATAGTAATTGCATCCTCAGCCTTATAAGAACTTGCCAAAAAAAATTCCCCAGACTGTATGTACCATTTTACCTTTCCACCAGCAAATATATGAATGATCCCATTTCTCTGCACCCTCACAAACATTTGGCATTGTTATTATCTTTTATCTCAGCCCTTCTAATTGGTGATACCTCATTGTGGCTTTAATTTGCATTTTCCCAATGGCTAAAGATATTGAATACCTCTTCATGTGCATATTTTTTCATTAGCATAGTCTATTTGGTAAAATGTCCACTTATGTCTTTTGTTCACTTTCTAGTTAGAGATATATAGCAGTGCATGCTACACACACACACACACACACACACATATAATCTGTTGAATTTTGAGCATATTCAATATAACCTAAACGCTAGATCTTTGTTGGGTATGTACTATGTGAATATGTTTGCCCAGTTTGTAGCCTTTCTTTTCATCCTTTCCATATGGACTCTTTTTCTTAAGGCTTTAATTAATTCATGAGAAATATAGAGAGAGGGGCAGAGACATAGGCAGATGGAGAAGCAGGTTCCCTGTGGGGAGCCTGATGTGGGACTTGATCTCAAGACCCTGGAATCATGACCTGAGCCAAAGACAGTTGCTCAACCACTGAGCCACCCAGGTGCCCCTCCACATGGCCTCTTGAGAGCAAAAGCTCTGAATTTTGATCAGGTCTAATTGATCATTTTTTTCTTTTTTCATTAATTTTATTTTTAAGATTATTTATTTGAGAGAAAGGGAGAGTGTGTGGGTAGGGGCAGAGGAAGAGAATCTCAAGCAGACTCCCCGCTGAGCACAGAGCCCAATGTGGGGCTCAATATCATGACCCATGGATCATGACCTTTGCTGAAACCAAGAGTCAGATAGTTAACTGACTGAGCCACCCATGAGCCCCTTTCATTACTTTTAATGTAAAAACTAAGAGTTCTGCTGAGCCTTGGGTACCAAAGATTTTCTCCTATGCTTTATTTCTTTTCTAGAAATTTTATAATTTTGTGCTTTGCAAGATTGTTCCATTTTAAGTTAAAAATTTTAAGAAGTCATGACATTTAGGTCAAAGTTCTTTTCTTTTTTACCTATAGATATCCAGTTGCCCCACACAATTTGTTAAAAAGCTTATCTGTATTCTACTGGATTATTTTTACATCTTTGTCAAAGGTCAGTTGGGCAGCATAGTTGTATGAGTCTATTTCTGGGTTGTCTATTCTGTGAGGGTTGAGCTATATATCTGTTTCCCTACGAGTATAATGATTCTTTCATTGCTATATAGGAGATAGAGATAGAGCTAGTGATAGAAATAGAGATAACATAATGATAGAAATAGAGATGATATAGAGACAGAGCACACACGCACATTAGGAAAAGTGGTTATTCTTCTTTTACAAAATTGTTTTGGGTATGGTAAATCCTGTGCCTTTATATATACAATGTTTTTTTCCTCCATTTTATTTTGTTATTTTTAAAAATTTTGTGAGTTAACATCCAGTGCAATATTGTTTCTGGAATGATTATATATATTAAAAAAGAATATTTAATATTTTTATAGGAATTGCAATCAATCTATAGATAAATTTAGGGATAATTTACATCTTTAATAAGTTGTCTTCCAATTCATAAACACAGTAGACCTCTCAACTTTGGTCTTTGATTTCTTTTATCCACACTAAATTATCAGCATACAGATCCTGCACATACTTACACGTACACTAAGTATCATCATACCAAAATCATGAGGCTCAGTATATAAATGGAAATTAAGATGATTTAAATATACCAGTAGTAAAGATAGGCAGGTAAAACATTGTGATTGGGACTATTATTAATCATTGACAATTTCTAAACTTAGAAGATAGCAATGTTTCAAATGACATTCTCTGATAGAGGAAACTGTATTCATGAATGGGTCCTAATGAGTGTTTAAACAATATGATTCTGTAATTGACCTCTTAAAAGGTCTCTCAGTAAGTTTATGATTAGACTTTATTATCTAAACAAGTTGCATAAAATGATTGGCAATATGGAAGCCAAGATTTTGTTCATGTACCCTCTTTTCACCAAATGCCATTCAATTGCTGCTATGGTCTTTGGGAATATCATGTAAAGTGTTCTAGGAACACAATTTTCCATGGGATAATTGCCTTACAAATCTTGAAGTTGCTTTGTTTTTACTCATACCCATGATGAGCTCCCTAGAATGATACCTTCAGGACCACAGGGATTTTTTTCTAGCTTATTTCTGCTCCATATCTAGCATCTTAAGCAGTGCTTAGCACATAAGTGGTGTTGAAAATATAAATATATGTTATGTCAATTGAATCAAAGAATAGTATGGAAATAAAATCTCTTGATACCTGCTCTTTCTATGTTTAAAAAAAGTGAAACCCATGAGAAACTTGTCATTCAATTCCTATGATTTCTGAGGCCTTACAAATTTGGGAGGCTTAGTCAAAGGGTACAAATAGTTATGCAAGATGAATAAGTCCTACAGATCTATTGAATAGCATAGCACCTATAGTTAATAATGGCATACTGTATACTTAAAATTTTGCTGAGCGGTTAGAACTTATGTTGTGTCTTTATCACAAATATAATAATTAAGTAAAGAGGATGGATGAAACTTTTGAAAAATCCCCAGTGATCTAAGTTGCCTTATTAAGAAGTTAGAAAAGGAAGAGCAAATTATATCCACAGCAAGCAGGAAGAATGAAATAATCAAAATAAGAATAGAAGCCAATAACTAAAAAGCAGAAAGTCAATAAAGAAAATTAATGAAAACACAAACTGACTCTTTAAAAAGTCAAAAAAATTGAGAGCAACTTCTTATTAGATATGTCTCCTGAAGCAAGGGAAACAAAAGCAAAAAAAATTACTGGGATTACATCAAAATAAAAATCTTCTGTACAGTGAAGGAAACAATCAACAAAACTAAAGGGCAACCTATGGAATGGGACTTCTCCATATTTGCAAATAACATATCTGATAAGGGGTTAGTATCCAAAATATATAAAGAACTTATAAAACTCAATACCCAAAACAAATAATCTAGTTAAAAATGGGCAGAACACATGAATAGACATTTTCCCAGAGGACATACAGACAGCCAACAGAAACATAAAAAGATACTCAACATCACTCATCATCAGGGAAATGAAAGTCAGGGAAATGTGGGGAAAAGGGAACCCTCCTGCACTATTGGTGGGAATGCAAACTGGTGCAGCCACTATGGAAAACAGTATGGAAGTTACTCAAAAAGTTAAAAATAGAACTACCCTACCATCCAGCAATTGTACTACTAGGTATTTTCCCAGAGAGTACAAAAATACTAATTTGAAGAGATTACATGCACCCTGATGCTTATAGCAGCATTATCTACAATAGCCAAATTATGGAAACAATCCAAATATCCATAGACCCATGAATGGATAAAGAAGAGGTGGCATATATAAATGATGGGAAATTAGCCATCAAAAAGAATGAAATCTTGCCATTTGCAATGATGTGGATGGAGTTAGAGAGTATTATGCTAAGCTAAAGACAAATACCATATGATTTCACTCATATGTGGAATTTAAGAAACAAGATGAATGATCATGGGGGAAAAGAGAGAAGCAAACCAATAAACAGACTCTTAACTATAAATAACAAACTGAGGGTTGTTGAAGGTAAGGTGGGTGGGGGAATGAGTTAAATAGATGATGAGGATTATGAAGGGCACTCATGATTAGCTGTTGTATGCAAGTGCTGAATCACTAAATTTTACACCTGAAACTGTTAGTATGTTAACTAACTGGAATTTAAATAAAAAATAAAAAAAATGATAGCACTCTAGCCTAACCAAGAAAAAAATGAATTACCAATTATCAGAAATTAGAGGTAAGACATCAATACAGATACTGTAAGCATTAAAAATGTAATAAAGGAACAAGTTTATACAATTAAATTCAACAACATAAAAAATATAAACTCATTGTTTGAAAGACAGAAACTACCAGAGGTCACTCAGAAAGGTATCTACAGCTCTAATAGTTCTGTATCTATTGAAGAAATTATATTCATAGTTAGAATTGTTCCAACAATGAAAAGTCTAGATCCAGATATCTTCACAGGGGAATTCTATAAAATAAAGGTATAAATATTACCAATTTTACACAAGCTCTTCCATAAAATATAAAGTAAAGAGTCACTTCATACTCATAAGAACAGTGTTTTACTGAGGGCATAAACATACAAACTATTACAAAAAATGAAAACTACAGGTCGGTAACATTGATATAGCTAAAACATCTTTAACAAGATATTAGCAAATTGAATTCAATAATATATAAAAAGAATGTTGTATCATCAGTGAGAACAACCCATGAATTCAAAATTTCTTAAACATTCAAAAATCAGTTAATGCAATTCACCTATCAATACACAAAAGAAAAAAATGTGTTCTCAATTAATGCAGAAAAACCATTTGACAACATTCAACATCTGTTTGTAATAAAACCATCCAACAACTTGTAATAAAAAGAAACTTCCTCGGGACACCTGGGTGGCTCAGTGGTTGAGTGTCTGCCTTTGGCTCAGGGCGTGATCCTGGAGTCCTGGGATGGAGTCCCACTTCGGGCTCCCTGCGTGGATCCTGCTTCTCTCTCTGCCTGTGTCTCTGCTACTCTCTCTGTGTCTCTCATGAATAAATAAAATCTTAAAAAAAAGAAACTTCCTCAAACTGGTAAAGGGGAACTCAACATCATATTTAATGGTGAATGACTGAATGCTTTCCCCCTAAGTTTGGGAATATTTGTTGTGTATCTGAAATTCAGATTTAACTAAGCCTTCCATAATTTTATTTGCTAAATCTGGCAATTCTACCAAAATTATCTTCTATGTTTAACTATAAAGTCTGGGAAATGTGTCTTGGTTTCCTTTTTCATTTTCCCTCCACTAAAATGTTTTGAAAATCTTCATTAGGTTATATACAAGTATATTTTTTCTGGACTTGCCTGGCACATACCCCCTGGATCCCAAGAGATTTGAGATGGGTTCTTTTTGCTTTTTTAAAAAAATATATTTATCCATGAAGGATACAGGGAGAGAGGCAGAGACACAAGCAGGCTCCATATAGGGAGCCTAACACAGGACTCGATCCTGGGTCTCCAAGATCAGGCCCTGGGCTGAAGGCAGCACTAAACCTCCGAGCCACCTGGGCTGCTCCTCTTCTTGCTTTTGCGTTCCTCAACTGACCACAGAGGAGTCTCTTCTATGCTTGTTAATAGAAAGCAGATCTGTGTCCTATTACAGCTCAGTCTCTCTAACCCGAATAAGCATATATTAGAGAAACTGTATGTGCATTTACCTATTCTGATGATAAGTTGGTATGGTCATCATCAAATGTACCTAAGTCTTATTTTTTTTAAGATTTTATTTATTCGAGAGAGAGAGAGAGAGAGAGAGAGGCAAAGAGGCACAGACACAGGGAGAAGCAGGCTCCACGCAAGGAGCTCAACAGGGGACTCGATCCCAGGTCTCCAGGATCACACCCTGGGCTGAAGGCGGCGCTAAACCGCTGAGCCACTGAGCCACCTGGGCTTCCCAAGTCTTATTTTCTAAATTAATTTAACATAGTTCATAAGTGAAACATTTGCCTATGAATGTATTATCTATGGAAGTCTGTAGATTTTATCATTGCTTAGGAAACAGCATAATTCCTAAAGGAGCAGCCTCATATTTATCTTCTCTCCTGTATTCCTTTGTACCAAAACACTATGAAGTAGTGTCTATTCTCATTCAAGTTGTTTTTCACAATCCTTGGTATGATGAGTGATTTTTGAGCAAATCTTGGACATTTTGACTACTATGTTGGAAGATTGTTGATCTTATATCTCATTTCAACAGGTAGTCACCTCTTTTTAGGTCCAGCTTGTAAATCTCGGCTAACTTTTGTGACCTTTAGTTCAAATGGCAATTTAGTGTTCAGAGCCCAGTTCAGTGCTATTCTGGCTGACTTCATTCTGGCTCTGCTAGTCTCCCTCTTGATCTCAGCAGGTGCCACCTGTGTGCCCAATACCATTGGATGGGGATCATGAAATATTAGGCCTTGGTTGGTGATACTGTGGTGGACTGATCCATCATTACTTCATGCATGGAGTGTGGAACAGGTCCCCAGCTAGGCCCAGATGACTACACTGCTGCTACTGATTAGGCTACCACTGCTTCTGTTGTTAGGCAGGGTGGATCTCCTCACCAAGTCGTTGCTAGGTTCCCTTTTCCCATCTCCTTTAGACAGAAAGAGTAGAGTTTTCTTGTTTTCCTTTGTTTAACATCTATCCTGTGAATGCTTCCAGGTTGTAGATCTCTTTGGCACTCAATATGTGTATATATGTATATGTGTATATATACATATATGTGAATATGTGTCCTTCATATTCAATACCAAATATATACATATATATATAAGAAAACTCAATAGATTCACAGATACCACTGTGTCTTTCTTCAAGTCTTGAGTTCTCTGGTCTGTCACCTTCCTTCAACCTTGAGAGTTCTTTTATAACTGTCTGTTGAATTATTCCTATGGTATTTAGAGATGAAGAGAAAGGAAAGTTAGTCTATGTTATTTTGTCCTGGGACTGGAGGTCAGTTTATCTTTCTTGGAGTCATTTTCTTCATACTACCATTTTCAAAACGACTTGTCCCAAAATTTACCAGTGTCCTTAGCCCAGGAAGACCCTCAGTGGCTGTTTTCTCTATACTATATATGGAAGGTGAATATTCACTAAATTTTCTCCTCCCTATGTTGTCCCAAAACTACCAAAAATCCTTGGACTTGGCCTCAATATATTCCTGTTATAATCACGTATCTCCATTATCAACAAGGATCTTGGTGGAGGGAAAATCTCATTCTCAAATATTACTTGAGTTCCCCTTCCTTATTAGAGTCATCTCAATGTCAAGATTCTAAGATTTTTCTGCTCTACCTCATTCATTTATTCATTTGGTTTTAGCTCCATAATAAGTTAACCACTGAGATGCGGTGTAAAGCCATGATTTTGATGATAAACTTTGAGATGCAATAGAAGGAATGTGGCCATTTTGTGAACCAGGTCATCTGGAGGTATTGACCGGCCTGTGTTTGGGGCTATGTGGATTTTGAAGTCCCTTTTAGCACAAGCATCTATTATTTCAGGTTCTAAGGTGATACTAATCAGATATTGAAACGGTTTTGCTGCACCTGACAGGAATCCCAGAATGATTAACTATCCTTTTCATCCATTTTAATGCCTTGTTTTAAAGTCCTTTTATTTTACTCTATTGGTAAATTTGGGGGAGGAATTGCTGAACTACTCTCTTCACTGCATTGATTCTGAGGATGAATTCCTATTTCATAGCTTCTTTGGAAGGCTAATGTAAAACTGATTGTTATGCTGATATTCTGGTTTCTACGACAACTGGAATGTGATATCTAACGGTCAGAGGGAGAAACAGCAAGGATATTCATGGCCAGAAAAAATGGCATATACATGCATCCAAAACAGGCTACTGGGGAGTCTACCATCAATATGACTGTGATTGTGTGTCTTTTTGCATTGTCTTTGAGGGAGTGAGTTATTTTATTGGAGAACCTGGGTCTGATCTCCCTTGTAATTTGGCAGAGACTGTCAGGTCCTCCTGAGGACAGTGGTAAAGAGATGAGTCACCAGTTATTTATTTAATTCTCTTGTCTCTGTGCCCTAAAATAGCCTGACACCTGTGCAGAGAGAGCCAATTTAACCTTTGATTCTTTCATTTGAATTCTGTTAGTGAATATAGAATAAAATGCAGAAATCCAATAAATGATTAAATTAATTTTGTGATTTTAAAAGTTGTATATAATATTTTAAAATTTAACATAATATATTAAAAATTCCCCTAACAAAATGGGTAATACCTTAGGAAAAAATTGGATTCTAGTAAAGATCTAAATTTTCCTTAAATTGTCCTTCATATTCAATACCAAAATAATTATCAGAAGTTCCTTTTTAAAAAAGTTCCTTTTAATTACACAAAGCAACTATAAAACTAATCTAGTGTCAGTAATGTGCCAAAATAGCCAAAATACTTTTATTACATAAAACCATTACAAACTTCTCTTTTAGTATAGTGAAGTTTCCTTGTTATTTTTATGAAATACTCCATTCAGTTGCCTCTAAGTTTCCATAGGCTACATAGTACAAGATGCTCTAATGTAATGGGTTGGAATTTTGGTGATGTGAATTTGGGATAAAAGTGAAAAAAATTAATTTCAGTCTCTGGATGTTGATGTTCACGGGAATCATTTTAAGAAATGAACACTAATTGGGGTGCCTGGAAGGCTCAGTCAGTGAAGTGCCAACTCTTGATTTCAGCTCAGGTCATGATCTCAGGGTTGTGAGAGGAAGCCCTGTAACAGACTCCACACTGGCCATGGAGTCTGCTTAAGATTCTCTCTCTCTCCGCTTCCCTCTGCCCCTCGCCCTCTAAAAAATGAAATGTGCACTTGTTGAGAAAGAACTCCATATAAAGATTTCTTTTTCTTTTTTTATAATAAATTTATTTTTTATTGGTGTTCAATTTGCCAACTTACAGAATAACACCCAGGGCTCATCCCGTCAAGTGCCCCCCTCAGTGCCCGTCACCCATTCACCCCCACCCCCTGCCCTCCTCCCCTTACACCACCCCTAGTTCGTTTCCCAGAGTTAGGAGTCTTTCATGTTCTGTCTCCCTTTCTGATATTTCCCACACGCTTCTTCTCCCTTTATATTCCCTTTCACTATTATTTATATTCCCCAAATGAATGAGAACATATAATGTTTGTCCTTCTCCGATTGACTTACTTCACTCAGCATAATACCCTCCAGATCCATCCACGTTGAAGCAAATGGTGGGTATTTGTCATTTCTAATGGCTGAGTAATATTCCATTGTATACATAAACCACATCTTCTTTATCCATTCATCTTTCGATGGACACCGAGGCTCCTTCCACAGTTTGGCTATTGTGGACATTGCTGCTATAAACATCGGGGTGCAGGTGTCCCGGCGTTTCATTGCATCTGAATCTTTGGGGTAAATCCCCAACAGTGCAGTTGCTGAGTCGTAGGGCAGGTCTATTTTTTAACACTTTGAGGAACCTCCACATAGATTTCCAGAGTGTCTGCACCAGTTCACATTCCCACCAACAGTGTAAGAGGGTTCCCTTTTCTCCACATCCTCTCCAACATTTCTGGTTTCCTGCCTTGTTAATTTTCCCCATTCTCACTGGTGTGAGGTGGGATCTCATTGTGGTTTTGATTTGTATTTCCCTGATGGCAAGTGATGCAGAGCATTTTCTCATGTGCATGTTGGCCATGTCTATGTCTTCCTCTGTGAGATTTCTCTTCATGTCTTTTGCCCATTTCATGATTGGATTGTTTGTTTCTTTGCTGTTGAGTTTGATAAGTTCTTTATAGATCTTGGAAACTAGCCCTTTACTGATACGTCATTTGCAAATATCTTCTCCCATTCTGTAGGTTGTCTTTTAGTTTTGTTGACTGTATCCTTTGCTGTGCAAAAGCTTCTTATCTTGATGAATTCCCAATAGTTCATTTTTGCTTTTGTTTCTTTTGCCTTCCTGGATGTATCTTGCAAGAAGTTACTGTGGCCGAGTTCAAAAAGGGTGTTGCCTGTGTTCTCCTCTAGGATTTTGATGGAATCTTGTCTCACATGTAGATCTTTCATCCACTTTGAGTTTATCTTTGTGTATGGTGAAAGAGAGTGGTCTAGTTTCATTCTTCTGCATGTGGATGTCCAATTTTCCCAGCACCATTTATTGAAGAGACTGTCTTTCTTCCAATGGATAGTCTTTCCTCCTTTATCGAATATTAGTTGACCATAAAGTTCAGGGTCCACTTCTGGGTTCTCTATTCTGTTCCATTGTTCTGTGTGTCTGTTTTTGTTCCAGTACGACACTGTCTTGATGACCACAGCTTTGTAGTACAACCTGAAATCTGGCATTGAAGATTTATTTTTCTTGAGGTATAGTTTAATCGATCACCTGATAAACAGTTATCAGAGTATAGCATCTAAAACACTTTTTCTATATTGCATGACTATCAATTAGGTAACCAAAAACATTTTTAATCAGTCATTTTATTTCAACCTAAGAGTAATTGCAGAAAATGAATCATTTTTTAAAAAGCATAGGAATTAAAAACTCATAACTTAAACATTTTTAAAAAAATTTTATTTATTTATTCATGAGAGACACAGAGAGAGAGGCAGAGACACAGGCAGAAGGAGAAGCAGGCTCCATGAAGGGAGCCTGATGTGGGACTCGATCCCAGGTCTCCAGGATCATGCCCTGGGCCAAAGGCAGGCGCTAAACCGCTGAGACACCCGGGCTGCCCTTAAACATTTTATTACTGTAAAAATTTTTTATTTCATTGTGGTAAGAATACAACATGAAATCTACCCTCTTGACAAAAATTTTAAGTGTACATTTTTGTTGACTATAGGTAAAATGTTATATGCCAGATTTCTAAAGTTTATGCATCATACTTAAACTTTATGCCTGTTGACTAATAACTTGCCATTTTCATCTCCTCCCAGACTCTGGAAACCACTGTTTCACTCTTTTATTGTATAAATTTGACTATTTTAGATAGTTAATGTGGGTAAAAGTATGCAGTATTTGTCTTTAGATGACTGACTCTTTCCAATAAGCATAACGTCCTCAAGGTTCATTCATATTGTCACATATTACAGAACTTCCTTCTTTTATAAAGAAGAATAATATTCCATTCTGTGCATATATCACACACACATATATATTATATATATATTATAATATATATCATATATTTTCTCTATTCATCCAGCTGTTGATGGACACTTAGGCTGTTTCCACAACTTTGCTATTGTGAATAATGCTGGAATGAACATGGGAATGCTAATATCTCCTCAAGATCCTGATTCAATTCCTCTGGATAAATACCCAGAATGGAATTACTATATTATATTACTGTACTTAATTTTTTGAGGAACATTATACTGGTTTCCTCAAAATATATTAGATATTTTGATAATTTGCCTACCCACCAACAATGTGCAAGGATTCCAGTTTCTCTGCAGCCTAACATTTATTATCTTTTATTTATTTAATCATACCCAACCTTACAGGTGTGAAGTGACTGTGTCAGCTTTGATAACTATTCACATTGAGCCTCTTTTCATATACTTGTTGTTACCTATGTCTTTCTTGGAGAAATGCCTATTAAGTTTCTTAGCCCATTTTTTTAGCTAGTTATTAGGGTTTGATTTTTTTCTTGTTGTTGTTCAAGGAATTTGTTCTGTACAGGGATTTCCTTGTATATATTGGAGATTAACTTCATCAGATATATAGTTTGCCCATATTTTGTCCCATTCCGCAGGTTGCCTTTTCCCTCTGTTTGCTTGTTTCCCTTGTGGTGCAGAAGACTTTTAACTTGATGCAGTCCTACTAGTTTATTCTTGGTTTTGTTGCAAGTTTGGTGTCAAATCCATAAAATCATTGCCAAGATCAATGTAATGAAGGTTTTATTCTGTTTTCTTCTAGCATTTTTATAGATCTTATTATGTTTAAGCCTTTAATCCATCTTATGTTTAAGACTTTAATCCATTTTGAGTTGAATTTTTGTGTATGGTGCAAGATAAGTGTCCAATTTTATTTTTCTGCATTTAAATATCCAGTTTCCCATGACCGCTTGTTGATGAGAGTACCCTTATCCTACTGAGTATCCTTGGCACCCTTGTCAGCTTATTTTTAATATTTTAAGCTGATAATAACTTAATCACATACAAAAATACCACATTTTAATTGCCCCCTCACATTTTCTTATTGTTGTTACAATTTACATCTATTTCTATTGTGTATCTTTTAACGTATTTTTATTTTTTTTAAATTTTTATTTATTTATTTATGATAGTCACAGAGAGAGAGAGAGAGAGAGAGAGGCAGAGACACAGGCAGAGGGAGAAGCAGGCCCCATGCACTGGGAGCCCAACGTGGGATTCGATCCCGGGTCTCCAGGATCGCGCCCTGGGCCAAAGGCAGGCGCCAAACCGCTGTGCCACCCAGGGATCCCTAACATATTTTTAAATTACAATTATTTTTAATAGTTTTGTCCTTAATCTTTAATACCAGAATTAAAAGTGTTTTCTCTAACACCATTATAATAATGCACTATTCTCTATTTGCCTAAATATTTACACTTTCCAACAACTTTCATGCTTTCCAATGCAATTATATTCCTGGTTAAGATCCTTTTACTTCTACCTGACCAACTATCTGTAGCATTTCTTGTGAGGCATAACAAACAGTGAGAGACTCCCTCAGCTTTTGTTTTGTTTTGTTTTGTTTTTTTTGGAAGGGAGGAGAATCTATCTCCCCTTCCTTTTTAAAGAACAGTGTTGCCAGTGAATTTTTCAGTTCAATTATATTCTTCAGCAACATGAATTCCATTTGCTACTTTTTACTATTTTCTCCATGTTGAAATTCTCACTTTTCTCATGCATTATTCTCTTGACCTTGGTGAGTAATGTTTTGACAGTTGATATGACTTCTCAGTCAATATCTGTAAATTATGTGTCTCAATTTCATTAGGGTTAGTTTCTAGAGATTTGTTCCTTTGTTTGGAATATCTCTTCATGATTCTTAATTTTGTTTGACTTTCTGTGTTGATAACTGTGCATTAGCTAAAGCAGGCACCTCTCTCAGTCTTTTTTGGATTGGTGGCACACAGGAAAAGACCCATATCCACAGTCTGGCCAGAGATTCTGGGGCTCTCTAGCAACTCTTTCCCGACTCCCGGAGAGACAAGCAGCTGTATTTTTCTCTGTTTGCTTGGTGCTGTACAAGGGATGGATCTATGGCCACTACCAGTCCAAACTGCCATTTTCCCTCAGATAGCTAATGCATGCTAGACCCATTAGAGCTCCAAGACTAGAAATTCAGATGACATTTCTTTGGGTAGACCTGGATTGGATGGGGTGTTGGATGCATAGATCAACTCCTTCCCTCCCAGAGGGAAGCTGAGAACTGGGATTTTTCATCTGCTTATTCTAGGCTGAACAGGGGGAAGGGAAGGATCTTTGGCATCTAACAATTCAAACTATCCTCTCCCTTCTCTCCCAGATGGCTAGATTGTGTCAGCTTTGTCAGAGATACAATACTGGAAAGAAAAAAAAAACAGTCTTCTGGGGAGCCCTGAGGAAACATTGGTGTATGGAACACATAAACCAATGTCTTCTTTTCCCTGGGAGAAGCTGAGAGCTAAGTGGTCTTTTCATGATCATGTAGCACTGTGCCAGAGGCAGACTGAGATAAGAAGGTGTCCTGAATCTGCTGGCTTTAGTGAGCCTGGTTTCATGTTCACACAGGATACAGGAGGATTTCATTTACATTCTGGATTTATCACAAAGGGCATGTGTCCTTGAATTATTGCTGAATTGATATGTTTGTGAGGAGAAGGAGCCAAGACTTCCTACACAGCCATCTTGCTGATGTAACTCCTGGGAATTTTATTTCTTGATAATCTTTTTAAAACTATGAATTTATGGGTCATGGATTGGCAAGATTAATATTTGCTCTTTATATTAATTTGATTTTGCATTTAAACATTATAACAAGTTCTAGAAGATCTGGATTAGAATAAATATCTGATATTTTAAAAGCTGAAAAATTCTGAGATTTGGGGGATACCTCAAATGGTTAGGAGTTGTTCAGCGCATGTATTAATGATCAAAGAGAGCAGAGGGAGAGAGAAAGACTAAAAAAGAGATAAAGAGATTTCTATGAGTACAGAAAATGAAATGAAATTATTAGAAGTTTATATACAAACTTAGTGGTAGAGGATATATTGAGAGGGGACCACTTGGTGATATGCCAGTTCATTTAGATTCTTTTTTCAAGATTTTATTTACTTATTCATGAGACACACACAGAGAGAGAGAGAGGTGCAGAGACATAGGCAGAGGGAGAAGCCAGCTCCATGCAAGGAGCCCGATGTGGGACTCGATCCTGGGACCCCAGGATCACACCCTGAGCCAAAGGCAGACACTCAATAGCTGAGCCACCCAGGCATCTGCATTTAGATTCATTTATGTAAGAAATTCTTCTATTATTTGTTTATTAAGCATTTATCATTTTTATCATCATTTTTAGGATATGTGGGAAACACATCATCAATATGATACCTATGTTTTAAGCAATATACAAATATGAATAATAAAATATATTGAAACCTGGTATAGAACTAAAACAAATAGACTTTTGGGATTTGAGCTAAGAAGGTGGTATAGTAGGAGGACCCTAGGTTTGCCTTGTCCCTTGAAAACAGCTAGATAACTATCATATCATATTCTGAACACCCAAGAAAATGACTTGAGGACTGACAAAAAAAACTGCACAAATGAAAGGAGAGAAAAGGCCACGTCAAGAAAAGCAGAAAGTGCAGAGACATGGTTTAGGGGAGAAACAGATTGTGGATGCTATGGAGGGCAGGGAGCCCTGGTCATGCAGAAAGGCAAGAAAGAGAGGAGTGCACAGGGACATGCAAAAGAAGAACACTTCCCCAAAGCCATTGGCTGTGAAAATGAGAGGGACTGATTTTTGTGAGGGTTTTTTTTTCCAACCGGCAGGGCTCAAAGATCAGAGTTTTAAAAGTCAGTGGGCTTGGCTGGGATAGAGCCCTAAGGGCACTGCCCCACACCTCCAGAGAAGGCAGGCAAACAACCCTGGGGTGGACAGCAATATGTGAGGATCAACTAAAGTACAGGAAGAGACTATTCACCCTTCTGGGGGAGCATCTGTGAGGGGTGGTATTCACAGAGACACCTTTCCAGGGACAAAAGAATCAGTGGGCATCATTTCCCTCCCCTACCCCACAGCAAAGGCACAGGACACCTGCTGAGGGCAGCTAACCGGGACATGGGCTCTTTAGTTTGCTTTGTTCCAAATCCTATGCACCTGTGCTCCGGCATGACTACCCTTCTTGGTCAGGCCTGCATTTGTCCCAGTGCACAAGACCCTCCTCCGGAATATCAGTACAGGCCTTGTCACAGCACATCTTTAACATTTGGAGTTTTAAAAGTCAGCAAGTTTGGCTGGAATAGAGCCCAAAGTGCACTGCACTGCTCCAGGCATGCAAGCAACCTGGAGACAGTTTGAAAAGAGTGATCTGAAAAATACCTGGGACACAGGAAGGGAATTATTTGCTATTCTGGGAGTACTTGCCTGAGAGCAGCAAGCACAGAGACCCCTTTCTGGGGACGAAAGAGCTGGCTGGTGCCAAATCCCTCCCCCACTCCTCCACATAAACCAAATACGGTAAACAACACAATTCCAGCACGGTCTGCCTGACCGTAACCCCAAGTCCCACACCCTTGCACTCTGCTAGTACTGCTTTTCTCAGTCCAGTGTGCCTAAGGCCCAGTGCAGTGAGTCCATTCCCCAGAAGGCCAACAGAAACCCCACACACACACCACATCTACCAAACACAGAGTTCTAAGACTTCATTTCTAGTGGAAGTAGCATCAAGTCTTATTTACTAAGCAGACCAGAACATACCTACTTAAGACTTGACACACTCTGGCCAAAGTCCAAACACTCCCTACTGCAGGTAGGAGAGTCTCTGCAGACAACAGACCTGAAGGATAGAGCAACTAAAATACAGCAGCATACTGAACACAGCACACACTCAAGACACTCCATGAAGCACCAGGCCCTGGACAGTATACAGCCTCTATTCACAAAGGCATTACTCTCAGGAGCAGGAAACATAACAGACTTTTCTAACACAAAGAAGACAGAGACCTAAGACAAAACCCCAAGATGGAGGAATTCATCCCAAAAGAAACAACAAAAACAGGTCAGAGCCAAATATCTAATTGAAACAGATATAACTATATGACTGATGAAGAATTTAAAGAATCATAAAGACAGGGAGGCAGGGCAAGGTGGCGGAAGAGTAGGGTCCCCAAGTCACCCGTCCCCACCAACTTACCTAGATAACTATCGAATCATCCTAAAAACCTACAAATTAGGCCTGAGATTTAAAGAGAGAATAGCTGGAATGTTACAGTAAGAAGAGGTCGCACTTGATCAAGGTAGGAAGACGGAAAAAAAATAAAAATAAAAAAGCATCCAAGGGGGAGGAGCCCTGCGAGAAGCCAGGATAAGGCCCAGGGGCGAGTGCCCCCAGGACAGGAAAGCCCCGTCCAGGAGAAGCAAGAGCTTTACCAATCTTCCCGGATGGAAAGGCACTTGCAGAAACTCGGGCAGAATCCCAGGAGGGGCGGGGATGCCCTCAGGCTCCCAGGGGCACTAACAGAGGAGGTGTGCCCCTGGGTAGAGTGGCCACACCCCACAGCCAAGCCCTCTAAAGGGCTGCAGCATGCGCCCAGTGGGGCTTCTGGAGCGGCCCAGGCAGCTGCTCATGCCCCAGGTCCCCATGGAGGGGGCTGCGCCCCAGGAGCACGATTCCAGCGGCACAGGCCCTGGAGCCAAGGGCACTGGGGGACACAGCCCAAGATCCTGTGCTCCTCCCAGGATGGCCAGAGGACACAGGACAGCAAGGACGCTCCTGCCGCTGGGAAGCCCCAAGCTGTGCAGATCGGCGCCCCCCACCCCGCGGAGCATCCAGGCCCCTGCGGACTGGGAGCTGCGGTAGTTACTGCGGGAGCTGACTCCAGAGCTGGAGAGCTGGCCGCCGCCACTGTTGTTCCTCCTGGTGTCACCTTGTACCTGGGACTGAGCAGGGGCCTCACAGGATAAACAGCTCCCACTGAGCCATGCACCTGACAGGGGGCTGGACAACTCCCCCAGGTGCACACACCTGAGAATCAGCACAGCAGGACCCTGCCCCAGAAGACAAAATAGAAGGACAGGGGAAAAGCAAGTTATTGACCAAGCAGCGCTGGAAAGTTCCAGTGGAAGTCAAGGGATTTACAGTATATAGAATCAGAGGATACTCCCCCTTGTGTTTTGTTTTCTGTTTGTTTCCCCTCTACCCCTTTTTTTCTCTCTTTTTCTCCTTTTTCCAGTACAACGTGTTTTTGGCCAATCTGCACTGAGCCAAATGACTGACTAGAAGGAAAAACTCAGCACAAAATAAAGAATCAGAAACAGTCCTCTCTCCCACAGAGTTACAAAAGTTAGATTACAATTCAATGTTAGAAAGCCAATTCAGAAGCACAACTATAAAGCTACTTGGAGGCTCTAAAAAAAAGCATAAAGGATTCAAGAGACTTCAAGACTGCAAAATTTAGATCTAATCAGGCCGAAATAAAAAATCAATTAAATGAGATGCAATCCAAACTGGAGGTCCTAACAACGAGGGTTAATGAGGTAGAAGAATGAGTTGGTGACATAGAAGACAAGTTGATGGCAAGGAAGGAAACTGAGGAAAAAAGAGACAAACAACTAAAAAATCATGAGTATAGGTTAAGGGAAATAAATGACAGCCTCAGAAGGAAAAATCTACGTTTAATTGGGGTTCCAGAGGGCGCTGAAAGGGACAGAGGACCAGAAAGTGTATTTGAACAATTCATAGCTGAGAACTTCCCTAATTTGGGAAGGGAAGCAGGCATTCAGATCCAGGAGATAGAGAGAGCCCCCCCTAAAATCAATAAAAACCGTTCAACACCTCTACATTTAATAGTGAAACTTGCAAATTCCAAAGATAAGGAGAGGATCCTTAAAGCAGCAAGAGACAGGAAATCCCTAACCTTTATGGGGAGAAGTATTAGGTTAAGAGCAGACCTCTCCACAGAGACCTGGCAGGCCAGAAAGGACTGGCAGGATATATTTAGGTCCTAAATGAGAAGAACATTCAGCCAAGAATACTCTATCCAGCAAGGCTCTCATTCAGAATTGGAGAGATAAAGAGCTTCCAAGATAAGCAGAAACTGAAAGAATATGTGACCACCAAACCATCTCTACAAGAAATATTAATGGGGACTCAGTAAAAGAAAGAGGAAGTCCAAGGAAATAATCCACAAAACAGGGACTGAATATATATCATGATGACACTAAATTCATATCTTTCAGTAATAACTCTGAACGTCAATGGGCTTAATGACCCCATCAAAAGGTGCAGGGTTTCAGACTGGATAAAAAAGCAAGACCCATCTATTTGCTGTCTACAAGAGACTCATTTTAGAAATAAGGACACCTCCAGCCTAAAAATGATAGGCTGGAGAACCATTTACCATTCAAATGGTCCTCAAAAGAAAGCAGGGGTAGCCATCCTCATATCAGATAAATTAAAGTTTATCCCAAAGACTGTAGTCAGAGATGGAGAGGGACACCATATCATACTTACAGGATCTAGCCAACAAGTGGACCTAACAATCATGAATATTTATGCCCCAAATATGGGAGTTGCCAAGTATATCAATCAATTAGTAACCAAAGTTAAGGCATACTTAGATAATACTCTTATACTTGGTGACTTGAACACAGCGCTTTCTAGAATCGATAGATCTTCTAAACACAACATCTCCAAAGAAACAAGAGCTTTAAATGATACACTGGATGAGGTGGATTTCACAGATATTTATAGAACTTTATGTCCAAATGCAACTGAATACACATTCTTCTCAAGTGCACATGGAACTGTCTCCAGAACAGACCAGATACTGGGTCACACATCAGGTCTTAACTGATACCAAAAGATTGTTATCATCCCCTGCATATTTTTAGACCATAATGTTTTGAAACTAGAACTAAACCACAAGAAGAATTTTGAAAGGATTTCAAACACGTGGAGGTTAAGGACCATCCTGCTAAAAGATGAAAGGGTCAACCAGGAAATTAGAGAAGAATTTAAAAAGATTCATGGAAGCTAATGAGAATGAAGATACAACTGTGCAAAATCTTTGGGATACAGCAAAAGTACTCCTGAGGGAGAAATACATCACAATACAAACATCCATCCAAAAACTGGAAAGAAGTCAAATACAGAATCTAACCTTGAACCTAAAGGAGCTGGAGAAAAAAACAGCAAATAGATCCTACACCCAACATAAAAAGAGAATTAAAAAAGATTCGAGCAGAACTCAGTGAAATAGAGAGCAGAAGAACTGTGGAACAGATCAACAAAACTAGGAGTTGGTTCTTTGAAAGAATTAATAAGATAGATAAACCATTAGTCAGCCTTATTAAAAAGAAGAGAGAAAAGACTCAAATTAATAAAATCATGAATGAGAAAGGAGAGATCACCACCAATACCAAGGAAATACAAACAGTTTTAAAAACTTATTATGACCAGCTATACGCCAATAAATTAGGCAATCTAGCAGAAATAGATGCATTTCTGGAAAACCACAAACTACCAAAACTGGAACAGGAAGAAATAGAAAACTTGAACAGGCTGAAAACAGGGAGGAAATTTAAGCAGTCATCAAAAACCTCCCAGGACACAAAAGTCCAGGGCAAGATGGCTTCCCAGAGGAACTCTATCAAACATTTAAAGAAGAAACAATACCTATTCTACTAAAGCTGTTCAGAAAGATAGCAAGAGATGGAGTACTTCCAAACTCGCTCTATGAGGCCAGCATCACCTTAATTCCAAACCAAAGACCCCACCAAAAAGGAGAATTATAGACCAAAATCCTTGATGAACACAGATGGAAAAATTCTCAACAAGATACTAGCCAATAGGATCCTGCAGTACATTAAGAAGATTATTCACCATGACTAAGTGGGATTTATCCCTGGGATGCAAGCCTGGTTCAATACTCATAAAGCAATCAATGTGATTGATCATATCAGCAAGAGAAAAAACAAGTGCCATATGATCCTCTCAATAGATGCAGAGAAAGCATTTGACAAAACACAGCATCCATTCCTGATCAAAATTCTTCAGAGTGTAGGGATAGAGGGAACATTCCTCAGCATTAAAAGCCGTCTACGAAAAGCCCACAGCAAATATCATTCTCAATGGGGAAACACTGGGAGCCTTTCCCCTAAGATCAGGAATAAGACAGGGATGTCCACTCTCACCACTGCTATTCAACATAGTACTGGAAGTCCTAGCCTCAGCAATCAGGCAACAAAAAGAAATAAAAGGCATTCAAATTGGCAAAGAAAAAATCAAACTGTCCCTCTTTGCAGATGACATGATACTGTACCTAGAAAACCCAAAAGACACACCCCAAGATTCCTAGAACTCATACAGCAATTCGGCAGTGTGGCAGGATACAAAATCAATGCCCAGAAGTCAGTGGCATTTCTATACACTAACAATGAGACTGAAGAAAGAGAAATGAAGGAGTCAATCCCATTCCCAATTGCACCCAAAAGCATAAGATACCTAGGAATAAACCTAACCAAAGAGGTAAAGGATTTATACCCAAAAAACTACAGACCACTTCTGAAAGAAACTCAGGAAGACACAAAGAGATGGAAAAATATTCCATGTTTATGGATTGGAAGAATTAATATTGTGAAAGTGTCAATGCTACCCAGGGCATTTTACACGTTCAGTGCAATCCCTATCAAAATACCATGGACTTTCTTCAGAGAGTTGGAACAAATCATCTTAAGTTTTGTGTGGAATCAGAAAATACCCCAAATAGTCAGAGGAATATTGAAAAAAGGAAACAAGAGCCAGAGGCATCACAATGCCAGATTTCAGGTTGTACTACAAAGCTGTGATCATCAAGACAGCATGGTACCGGCACAAAAACAGACACCTAGATCAATGGAACAGAATAGAGGACCCAGAAATGGGCCCTGAACTCTATGGTCAACTAATATTCGACAAAGGAGGAAAGAGTATCCACTGGAAAAAGGACAGTCTCTTCAGTAAATGGTGCTGGGAAAATTGGACAGCCAAGTGCAGAAGAATGAAACTGGACTATTCTCTTCCACCATACACAAAGATAAACTCAAAATGGATGAAAGATCTAAATGTGAGACCAGAATCCATCAAAATCCTAGAGGAAACACAGGCTACAGCCTTTTTGAACTTGGCCACAGTAATTTTCTTGCTGTGCAGCAGCTTTTTATCTTTATTAATTCCCAATAATTCATTTTTGCTTTTGTTTCCCTTGCCTTCATATATGTATCTTGCAAGAAGTTGCTGTCTCCAAGTTCAAAAAGGGTGTTGCCTGTGTTTTCCTCTAGGATTTTGATGGTACAGCCACTCTGGAAAACTGTGTGGAGGTTCCTCAAAGAATTAAAAATAGAACTACCCTACGACCTAGCAATTGCACTGCTGGGGATTTACCCAAAAGATACAGGTGCAGTGAAACGCCAAGACACCTGCACCCCAATGTTTATAGCAGCAATGTCCACAACAGCAAAACTGTGGAAGGAGCCTCGGTGCCTACTGAAAGATAAATGGATAAAGATTTGTATGTATGTACAATGGAATATTAGTCAGCCATTAGAAATGATGAATACCCACCGTTTGCTTCAATGTGAATGGAACTGGAGGGTATTATGCTTCGTGAAGTAAGTCAATCAGAGAAGCACATCATTATATGATTTCACTCATATGGGGAATATAAGAAACAAAGGGATTATAGGGGAAAGGAGAGAAAATGAGTGGGGAAAAATCAGAGAGGGCAACAAAATATGAGAGATTTCTAACTCTGGGAAACGAACAAGGGATAGTGGAAGGGGCGGTGGGCAAATGATGGGGTGACTGGGTGATGGGTACTGAGGGGCACATTTGACGGGATGAGCACTGAGTGCAAATATATATGCTGGGCAATCAAACTCCAGTAAAACATATATATATATATATATATATATATATATATATATATATATATATATAAATATAAATCACATACTAAAAATATGATAGTAAATAAATTAACTAAAAAGTATAACGAGATGAAGGAGGGTTCCACATCATAATAAAGGGATCTACCAAACAACGATATCGAACAATTGTAAATATTTATGCCCTGAATATGGGAGCAAACAAATATATAAAACAATAATAAACATAAAGCAACTCACTGATAATAATAAAATAATATTAGGGGGAATTAATGCCACACTTACATTAATGGACAGATCATCTAAACAAAAATCAACATGAAAACAATGGCTTTCAATGACACACTGGATAGGATGAACTTAACAAATGTTTTCAGAACATTTTATCCTAAAACAGCAAAATACACATTCTTTTCAAGTGCACATGGGACATTCTTCAGAATAGATGACATACTAGGTAACGAATCAGCCCTCAATAAGTATAAAAAGATTGAGATCATACCATGCATGTTTTCTCACCATAACACTATGAAACTTGAAGTCAACCACGAGAAAAAATTTGGAAAGATCACAAATACACAGAGGTTAGACAATATGCCACTAAGAAATGAATGGGTTAACCAGGAATTCAAAAGAAGAAATAAAAATTACATGAAGACAGATAAAAATCAAAACATGACAGTCGAAAACATTTGGAATGAAGCAAAAACAGTCCTAAGAGGAAATATATAGCAATATAAGCCTACTTCAAGAAGCAAGAAAACTCTCTAATATACACCTTACGTTACACCTAAAGGAGCTAGAAAAAGAACAGATGAATCCTGAAGCTAGCAGAAGGGAAATAGCAAAGATTAGAGCCAAAATAAATGATATACAAACTTAAAAAAAGCAAAACAAAACAGTAGAACAGATCAATGAAACTAGGAGCTGGTTCTTTAAAAACAATAACAAAATTGATAAAGCCCTAGCCAGACTTATCAAAAAGAAAAGAGAAATGACCCAAATAGATAAAATCACTAATGAAAGGGAAGATATCACAACCAACACCACAGAAATGCAAACAAATTTAGGAAAATATTATGAAAAATTACATGCCAACAAATTGGAAAACCTGGAAGGAATGGGTAAGTTCCTAGAAACATATAAACTACCAAAACTGAAACAGGAAGAAATAGAAATTTTGAACAGACCTATAACCAGAAAAGAAATGGAATCAGTAATCCAGAAACTCCCAATGAACAAAAGTTCAGGGCCAGATGGCTTCTTAGGGGAATTCTACCAAATATTTAAAGAGGAGTTCTTCTTAAACTATTCCCAAAAATAGAAATGGAAGGAAAACTTCCAAATTCATTCTATGAGGCCAGCTTTATCCTGATTCCAAAACCAGACAAAGATTCCACTAAAAAAAAGAGAACTATAGGCCAGTATCCCTGATGAACATGGAGGCAAAAGTTCTCAACAAAATACTAGCAAATTGAATCCAACAGTACATTAAAAGAATCATTTACCATGATCACGTGGGATTTATTCCTGGGTTGCAAGGGTGATTTAATATTTTCAATCAACATGATATACCACATTAATAAAAAAAGAATAAGAACCATATGATTCTTAAGCATTTGACAAAATATAACATCCATTCATGATAAAAGAAAAAACTCAACAAAATATGGCTTGTTGGGACACCTGTGTGGCTCAGTAGTTGAGCATCTGCCTTGGCTCAGGGCATGATCGGGAGTTCTGGGATTGAGTCCTGCATCAGACTTGCTGCATGGAGCCTGGTACTCCCTCTGCCAATGTCTCTGCCTCTTTCTCTGTGTCTCTCATGAATAAATAAATAAATAAAAACTTTAAAAATATATGGTTAGTAGGAACATACCTCCACATCATAAAGGCCATATATGAAAACCCACAGCTAAAAAAAAAAAGAAAAAAAAAAGAAAACCCACAGCTAATATCACCCTCAATGGCAAAAAACTGAGAGATTTTTTTCTCCAGTCAGGAACAAGATAGGGATGTCCACCCTCACCACTGTTATTTAACATAGTACTGGAAGTTCCAGCATCAGCAATCAGACAACAAAAAGAAATAAAAGATGTGGAAGAACAAGACCTCAGGGGGTAAAAACAAAACAAAACAAAACAATAAGAACAGGGACACACATAAATGGCAACAGCTTTACACCTGTGGCAAAAGTCAATTATTCCTGCCATCGGTCTGTACTGAAAGCAGTCCATGCTGAAAACAGCAATGATGGTAAATATACAGCCAGGCCTGCTGAGGTGGGTTGTTTCATCCCCCACAGCCCCCTAGTTAATGCTCTTCTGAGACCCATGCAGACAGTCACGTTCGCAGTTCCCTGCTTCCCCTCTCATGATTGGTTTCTTAAGTTGTTTTTCCTTCCTTATTTCCACATACTTTACATTCTACAAGAATAAAACCAAGAGCCAACCTGGACTCAGGGCTTCACCCTGGCACCTGCATTTCTTGGCAGTGCTTCACAGTGAAATCCCTTCGGACCTCTCTTTGTTCCAAAATATTGGACTCTGAGTAATCATTATCTCTCATCAGAACGTGCCACGCAGCAAAAAGGCATCCAAATTGGCAAGGAAGAAGTCTTTGACTATTTGAAGTTGACATGACACTATAAATAGAATACCCAAAGGACTCTACCAAAATATTGCAAGAACTGATATGTGAATTCAGTAAAGCCACAGGATAGAAAATCAAAGTGCAGAAATCTGTTGCAGCTCTATACACCAATAATGAAGCAGCAGAAAGAGAAATCAAAGAATCAATCCCACGTACAATTGCACCCAAAACTATAAGATAGTTGGTAATTAACCTAACCAAGAGGTAAAATATATGTACTCTGCGAACTATAGAAAACTTATGAAAGAAATTGAAGAGAACTCAAAGAAATAGAAAACCAATCCATGCTCATGGATTGGAAAAACAAATATTGTTAAAATGTCCATAGTACCCAATGCAGTCTACACATTTAATGCAATCTCTATCAAAATACCACAAGCGTTTTTCACAGAGCTAGAACAAACAATCCTAAAATATGTATGTAACCACAAAAGACCCCAAACATCCAAAGCAACCTTAAAAAAGAAAACTAAAGGTGTAGGGATCATAATGCTGGGCTTCAAGTAATATTACAAAGCTGTAGGGATCAAGACAGTGCAGTACTGGCACAAAAACAGACACA
The DNA here is from genome assembly GCF_011100685.1 of Canis lupus familiaris. NCBI lineage: Eukaryota > Metazoa > Chordata > Mammalia > Carnivora > Canidae > Canis > Canis lupus. Next base: position 80,383,046 of record NC_049260.1, read on the forward strand.
TAGATTAGTGGAACCAAACAGAAAACCCAGAAATGAACTCACAACTATACAATCAACTAAGCTTTGACCAAGCAGGAAAGAATATCCAATGGAAAAAAGAGTCTTTTCAACAAATGGTGTTGGGAAAACTGGACAGCAGCATGCAGAAGAATGAAACTGGACCACTTTCTTACACCATATACAAAAATAAACTCAAAATATATTAAAGACCTAAATGTGAGACAGGAATCCATTAAAATCCTAGAGGAGAACACAGGGAGTAACCTCTTTGACATGGGCCATAACAACTTCTTACTAGCTATGTCTCCTGAGGCAAGGGAAATAAAAGCAAAAATAAACTACTGGGACTTAATAAAAATAAAAAGGTTCTGCACAAAGGAAACAATCAACAAAATTAAAAGGCAACCTCCAGAATGAGATAAGATATTTGCAAGTGACATATCTGATAAAGGATTAGTATCCAAAATATATAACAAACTCAGAACCCAAAACCAAATAATCCAGGTAAAAAATCAGCAGAATACATGAACAAACATTTTTTTTTTCAAAGAACACATACAGGTGGCCAATAGACAAATGAAAAGATGTTTATGATCACTTATTATCAGGGAAATACAAATCAAAACTACAATGAGATATCACCTCACACCAGTCAGAATGGCTAAAATCAACAACACGAGAAGCAACAGGGGTTGGTGAGGATGTGGAGAAAGGGAAAACCCTGTTGCACTGTTTTTGGGGAATCCAAACTGGTGCGGCCACTCTGGAAAACAGTATGGAGGTTCCTCAAAAACTATCCTATGATCCAGCAATTGCACTATTGGGTATTTACCCGAAGTATACAAAAATACTGATTTATTTATTTTAAACTTATTTTACTTTTTTTTAGATTTTATTTATTTATTCATGAGAGATACAGAGAGAGAGAGGCAGAGACAGAGGCAGGAGAAGCAGGCTCCATGCAGGGAGCCCAATGCGGAACTCGATTCCAGGACCAAGGGATCGTGCCCTAAGCCAAAGGCAGAGGTTCAACCGCTGAGCCACCCAGGCATCCCACAAAGATACTGATTTAAAGGGATACTCCAATGCTTTTAGCAGCGTTAAGTACAACAACCGATTTATGGAAAAAACCAAAATGTCTATCGAGCGATGAATGGATTAAGATGTGATATGTATATTCATATATATATGAAATATCACCTCAGCCATAAAAAGAATGAAATCTTGCATTTGCAATGATGTGGATAGAGCTAGAGAGTATAATCCTAAGCACAATAAGTCAGTCAGAGAGCAACAAGTATCATATGATTTCATTCATATGTGGAATTTAAAAAAACAAAACAGATGAATATACAGGAAGAAAATAGAGACAAGCCCAGAAACAAGTGATGAATTACTAACTTCTACACCTGAAACTAATATTATACTCCGTTAACTAACTGGAATTTAAATAAAAACTTGAAAAAAACAGACTTTTAGTTGTAGAAATAAAAAGATAAAGAAAAAAGAGGCTCAAATGTTGACAGTAGTATTTTTACCTCATTATTATTAGTCATTTTCTTTTTTTAAAGGTTTTATTTACTTATTCATGAAATAGGGAGAGAGGCAGAGACACAGGCAGAGGGAGAAGCAGGTTCCACACAAGGAGCCTGATGTAGGACTCGATCCCAGGACTCTGGGATTACACCCTGAGCAGAAGGCAGACGCTCAACCACTGAGTCACCCAAGCATCCCTATTTGTCATTTTCAATGAGCTTTCCTATAATGATGAGTGCTATGAAGAAATAACTGCCTGCTTTGGTGGTTGATTAACCTGGGCTTTTATTTAGGTGTTCCATGTCCCATGTGTGTCATCTTGGGAAACAGCAACTCTCCCCCCAGTTACCTGTTAACTCTGACTTTGCATCATCTATATTTGACCATTCTTTTATTGTTTCACTAATCTGCAGAGTGAAATATTGGATGCTTTTGCATGTTGCATTCCTTTATTATTATCTTTTTTAGCCTGCCATCTTACTTTTATTTATTTTTCTCATTACATTCAGGAAAATTATTATCCTTTAGTAACACTGGATATGAGAAAGATCAGGCTATGCATTACATTCTCCTATCAATTCTCAAAAGTTTGCCCTGATGATCTGGGTCACTTCGTTCCCTGCCTCTCCTCCTCCTCAGCCCTCAGCCTCCTTCAATCTGCATTCACTACCACAGAATGCAATCTTCCCAGAGAAAGGATGTTTTGACTTAGGTTAAATGGGACATTTCATTTCGTTTTCTTACCATATTTAAAGACTTGTGTAATTAGACTAATCACCATCATCTATGTGTAGGTAAGAGTCAAATGACTGCAATAAGAGAGATTGATTTCTCTTACACAAATACTGGCTGAAAATATGAAATACATCCATCCTAGGTACAGGAGCAAAGAATGGTGACCCTGGTAACTATTTTCATAGGATAGGGTACAGGAAAATCCAGTTACATGTTTGCACATAAATTACTATCTTGCATGCAAAAAATAACTACTTGAAAAAAAAAAGCACTTGGTTATATATAAAGGAAAAAAACTGATTGGGTAACAGAAAAAGAGGTGCTACAAAGCAAAAGATGGCATTCTATGTAATAATTACCCTCCAAAAAAGAATAGATTGGGAAATGACATCTCACAAGAACACAAGAATGAAGATCAGTTTCAGTGGTCATGAACTCCTTTAGTTCTTGTTTACCTGGGAAACTCTTGATCTCCCCTCCTATTCTGAACAGTACCCTTCCTGGATAGCGTCTTTTTGGCTGCAGTCCTTTCCCGTTCAGCATGTGGAATAGATCATGCCACTCCCTTCTGGTTTGCCAAATGTCTGTGGACAGATGTGCTTCTTTCATTCTCATGTTCATTGCATCAAGCCTGTTTCCAAGCTGCATTCCTTTATTATTGAAAGGTAACTTTTATTATTATCTGGCTGTTGTCTTTTTAATGTTTCCTTATTACGGAATTAAGGCTGTGCAATAAATCTCATTTTCTTCCCCATGCAGCATGTGAGAATGTTCGGATATCTGCTGGCCATTTAAATACCTACAATTGGGGGAACCTGGATGGTTCAGTCAGTTGGGCTTTTTTCTTTGGCTCAGGGTCCTGTGATTAGGCCCCATGTCAGATTCCCTGTTCAGCGGGGAGTCTGTTTCTCCCTCTCCCTCTGCCCCTCCCATCTTGCTTGTGCTCTCTCTCTCAAATAAATACTTTTTTTTTAAATTTTTTTTATTTGTTTATGATAGTCACAGAGAGAGAGAGAGGCAGAGACAAAGGCAGAGGGAGAAGCAGGCTCCATGCACCGGGAGCCCGATGTGGGATTCGATCCCGGGTCTCCAGGATCGCGCCCTGGGCCAAAGACAGGTGCCAAACCGCTGCACCACCCAGAGATCCCCTCAAATAAATAAAGTCTTAAAATAAATAAATAAATAAATAAATAAATAAATACATACATACATACATACATAGCAACAATTGGAGTCCAGCATTTCTAGACTGTAATCTATTGCTCTCATGGACTGGTGCCTCTATTAAAGATATAACCTTGGAGTTTTAAAAACACTTTTATCCATCTTTGATATTCTAGATGAAACTCTGTGTTTGTTGATGTGGGGCTGTGAGCCAACAATCAAGGAAAAATTTCTGAGACACTTTTGGTGCAAAAAGATGTATTTATTAAAGCACAAGGACAAGACCTGTGGACAGAAAGAGCTGCATTTCTGCTGTATGAAGCTGATGGTTGTATGCTTAGTACTCAAAGGGGAGGGGATGTGCAGGGAGTATTAGATCATAAAAGTCTTCAAATTTCTACTTGTAAAATGACTTTCACCATATTTCTCTGATGCTTATGATTCAGTTCACTATTAACTATCAGTGAGATGCACCGGCAGTCGTGAGACCCTTTAAGAATGTAGCAACCAACACTTACGTGATCCTTATCAAAACTATAGGTCAGCCTTCTGGGCTAAAGGTTAATATTTTTTTTTGCTTCTATCCCTTGTTATTTGTGACTTCTAATTCATCCTCATATTGAAGAAATTTGATATTTTGTCTATTTCCCAGAAAAGGACACTAGGAACAAGAGCAGCTAAAGAAAATGCTTATAGCCACACACGGCGTAAGTACCAGAGCCACATCAAACCTCGTCTGTGTTTTTGAATGATTATATGATTGGAAATTTTATTCATGGATTCATTTTAATACATGAAAAATATAATAACTGGAATGTGCATCATGATATGTCTCGTTTTTTTCCACATAGAGACTATTGCAAACTTTCCTTCACTTACAAATGGTCATGCCTGTCCCACCGAGCCTTACTCCAATGTATTCCAGGAAGAATGTGGTGGCTTCTTGAAAAGGAGATTCCAGGATTAACAACAAATGGAATTTTCTCTTTGCTTTTTAATTCTGAATGAACACAACAGCGCACTTGTGCCTCTCTAGGCTAGATATTTCTGTGAGATAGAAACTATATATATTTGGGTACACTGATAAATTTGCATGCTACTTGTCAACCCTCAGTGGCTTTTTAAAAAAAATTCTTAACCTATCTATAAGAGTCATACAACTAAACACAGTTATTTATTGACAGGGTATAGATTCCAGCGTTGCCTGAGGAAAGCAGATTCTACAGTGTCATCAAATCAAATTCATTTCTCAGTGACTGCCAAACACAAGGCGGTCTGTTGGAGTTCAGTCCTTTGTCAAAACTCTTTTTCTCACTATTATTGTCATATATATATTTCCATATATTGATCTGTTTTGGCCCGGATATTAACTCCATGTGAAGCTTGCCTCCCTTTGTACCTGAAGGGTTCGATATCTCTGCCTTCTTCTATCATGATGTTTATTCAAAGTATCTTGAGATTTCTTAGGCATTCCACCCATACCAATGAATTTACCCTCATAACAGCCTATTAAAACAAGAATATCTCCAATCACAACTTACAAATTATTCAAAGGAAAAAACCCTTTCCTGTATTTTGCTTTGGCCCTGTATTCTGCATTGAGTCATCACAATGCCAGGTTCTGACATCTTCTTTCCTACTTCAGTCATCCAGCTGTGGCAATGTGAGTCACATGTGAGACTTTGCAGTCTCTTACAATGCTGATGTTCTCATGCTAAAGCTAATGGGTCACAAAAAGTATATATTCCTCTTGTAGTTCAAGTGCCAGTGGAGTCTCTCGTTGACTGAGGTTGCAGTGACTTATGCCTGGAGGGTGACTTATGCCTGGAGGGTGAAGTAATAAAGCAGTGTTAGGAACTGACTGATGCAACTTCTGTGCATCAACGGTCTGCTCCCAGAAATTCCTGTGACATGACTTTAGTAACATTGACTGCATGTTTCTGGTGGCCAATGGTGGCAAACTTTAGAGCCCTCTTGACATGTCAGTCAGTCCTGAGGTACTCAGTAAAGGGCATCTCAGACATTTTTCCAATACCTTCTCCCCATCCTTGTGCTTGGGAAACAACTGTGGCAACCAAGTATTGGAAGTAATTTTGGAAGCTTTTGGATTTGGGCACACCTTCAGGAATAATGTAGTATTTATTATCAGTTCTAAGTTAATCCTGATTGTGGGTCTGATGGGAAATCTGATCTTACAAGAAATCCTTAACTTTCTGCATTATCATTGTTTGGAAAGTTTATTCCATGAAATACCTACTAGTTAAACGTTGATGGTATGTTCCTTAATGTGGCTTTGTACCTTCGTTATTCAGAGTGATATAGTTAAAAGTGGCTGACCTCCAAACGATGAATCTGACTCTGAGAGTGAATGTATATCTCCCTGCTTGCATACAGTGCTACACTAATGCAGGAAATATCCCAGCATTCTTTTTTTAGGACAACTGTCTCTGCTATTGTTTCCTGGTAGGTTGATCAGATTTATTTATTTATTTTTTTTTAGGTTGATCAGATTTAATTATAGGCAGAAAAAGTGGAAAAGCTGCATCCATTAAAGGCCTATTTAAAGTCTGTCATCAGTGTTTGTGTATGTCTGTATTTGTGGGTTGAGATATATATTGGGGGGTTGAGGGTGTTTTATTTATCACTTTCTGTGGGAGACACACTGGCAGCTCTTGTAAGAGGAACCTAGAGAGACTGAGTTATCAGCCAGTACTTTTCCTGTTTTGATTTAGTGAACTAAGATGATAGAACCCTTACACTAGATGAGCAATTTGGTATCTATTTCATAAACCGGAGGTCTCTATACTTTTCTAGGCAAGCATCCTTGTTTAAGAAAGCTTTTTTTTAGTACTTTAAGATGTGTCACATGTCACTATATATCTTCATACAGTAATAATCATTTTTGTACTCTAAGAAATACACCCAAACTTAAATTATAAAACAAGAGTTGGCAAGTTTTTTCAGTGAAATGCCAGATACTAGATACCCTATGCTTAGTGATCACACAAGTCTCTATCCCAATTATTCACTTGCATCACTGTAACAGAAAAGCAGCCATGTGCATGAAGATACAAAAATGAGGGATAGATATTCTCTAATAAGAAAAATTTTTAGCAGATTTATTTATGAGAGAGAGAGAGAGAGAGAGAGAGAGAGAGGCAGAGACACAGGAGGAGGGAGAAGCAGGCTCCATGCTGGGAGCCTGATGTGGGACTCGATCCCAGGACTCCAGGATCGCGCCCTGGGCTAAAGGCAGGCGCTAAACCGCTGAGCCACCCAGGGATTCCTAACAAAAAAAAATTAAAGGCAGCAGGCCATACACAACCATCAGACTTTTAGTTTGCTGACACCTGTTATAAAGATTAGCTTTTAAATGTTATGAAAAATCTAATGTTACATTTTTGGGCTCCAATACACCATCATCTTGCTTACTTCTACTTGTATAGCTATACATGACTTTGGAAACCAAACCTAAGCCCAAGGCAGTTGTTAAACTGACTGAGCCACCCAGGTGCCCCTGATAATGATATTTTCAACATCATTACTAGTGAATCTCTTTTAAAAAGATCTTGATGGTTCTGAAATGAGTTTTTAAAAGTCTCAAGCAATACAGAAATGGGTAATATGAAGTACTTTTTTAAACTTAAATTCTATTTGCCAACATATTGTATAATACCCAGTGTTCATCCCATCAAGTGCCCTCCGCAGTAATTGTTCTCTCGATCTCTCACTTGCCACCTTCCCACTCAGATATACTGTGTTAATAGTTGGCATAAATATTTCCAGTTTTCTGTATACATTGTAGAAATGTGTATAACTCACTTGTATATTCTACCCATGTATTATTGACTTCAGATATTATGTTTCATAATATAAAAGTTATTTCCATAATAAAAGTCTATATGTGCATGTTTTTACATGTACTCATATAATATGTAATATGTGATGGTATTTATATATACTTTTTTTTTTACTTTTTTTGGGTTTATTTGGTTAAAGCATGACATTTATCTCTTTTCCCTAATAGATTAAAGCTTTGTTTTCCCCTTTTGAGCCCTTTGTTATTTTTGTCTTTTTTTATGTATATATATATTTTTTATTGGAGTTCGATTTGCCAACATAGTATAGTACCCAGTGTTCATCCCGACAAGTGCCCCCCTCAATGCCTGTCACCAGGTCAGCCCATCCCCACACCAACTTCCCCTTCCACTACCCCTTGTTCGTTTCCCAGAGTTAAGAGTCTCTCGTGTTCTGTCACCCTCTCGGACTTTTTCCACTCATTTTCTCTCCTTTCCCCTATAATCCCTTTATTTCTTATAGTCCCCATATGAGTGAAACCATATGTTTGTCCTTCTCCGATGGACTTACCTCACTCAGCATAATACCCTCCAGTTCCATCCACGTTGAAGTAAATGGTGTATTCATTGTTTCTAAATGCTGAGTAATATCCCAATGTACATATATACCATCTGGGAAGAATCTGGTGTGGATTTTTAAAGTTCCTGCTTCTTGGGGACTGGGCTTTCCCTTCCTGGAGGCTCTCACTGCTTGGCTTTAGCCAGGCTCATCTTCTTTATTCATCTTTTGATGGACACTGAGGCTCCTTCCACAGTTTGGCCACCAAGGACAGTGATGCTATAAACATTGGGGTGCAGCTGTCTCCGCTTTTCACTGATCTGTGTCCTTGGGGTAAATCCCCAGTTGTGCAACTGCTAGGTGGTAGGGTAGCTCTATTTTTAATTCTTTAAGGAACCTCCACACAGTTTTCCAGAGTGGCTATACCAGTTCACATTCCCACCGACAGTGCAAGAGTGTTCCCCTTTCTCCACATCCTCTCCAACATTTGTGGTTTCCTGCTTCATTTTCACCCCAAATAGCCAGGGGAATATTGAAAAAGAAAACCAGAGCCAGGGGTATCACAATGCTGGATTTCAAGTTGTACTACAAAGCTGTGATCATCAAGACAGTGTGGTACTGACACAAAAGCAGACACTTAGATCAATTGAATAGTGTAGAGAACCCAGAAATGGGCCCTGAACTCTATGGTCAACTAATATTCGACAAAGGAGGAAAGAGTATCCACTGGAAAAAGGACAGTCTCTTCAATAAATGGTGCTGGGAAAATTGGACATCCAAGTGCAGAAGAATGAACTGGACCATTCTCTTACACCATACACGGAGATAAACTCAAAATGGATGAAAGGTCTAAATGTGAGACAAGAATCCATCAAAATCCTAGAGAAGAACACAGGCAACACCCTTTTCGAACTTTGCCACGGGAATTTCTGGCAAGATACATCTCTGAAGGCAAGGGAAAGAAAAGCAAAAATTAACTGTTGACACCTAATCAAAATTAAAAGCTTCTGCACAGCAAAAGAAACAGCCAACACAACTAAAAGACAACCTACAGAATGGAAGAAGATATTTGCAAATGACATATCAAATAAAGGGCTAGTATCCAAGATCTATAAAGAACTTATTAAACTCAACAGCAAAGAAACAAACAATCCAATCATGAAATGGGCAAAAGAAATGAACAGAAATTTCACCAGAGAAGACATACACATGGCCAACAAGCACATTTGAAAATGCTCTGCATCACTTGCCATCAGTGAACTACAAATCAAAACCACAAAGAGATACCACCTCACCCCAGTGAGAATAGTGAAAATTAACAAGATTGGAAACCACCAATATTGGAGAGCATGTGGAGATAGGGGAACCTCCTGCACTGTCGGTGGGAATGTGAACTGGTACAGCCACTCTGGAAAACTATGTGGAGGTTCCTCAAAGAGTTAAATATAGAGGTACCCTATGACCCAGCAATTGTACTCCTGGGGATTTACCCCGAAGATACAGATGCAGTGAAAAACCAAGACACTTGCACCCCAATGTTTATAGGAGCAGTGTCCGGAATAGCCAAACGTGGAAGGATCCTTGGTGTCCATGGAAAGATGAATGGATAAAGATGTGTTATATGTATACAATGGAATATTACTCAGCAGTTAGAAATGATGAATACCCACCATTTGTTTCAATGTGAGTGGAACTGGAGGGTATTATGCTGAGTGAAGTAAGTCATTCAGAGAAGGACAATCATTATATAGTTTCACTCATAGAGGGAATATAAGAAATACTGAAAGGGATTATAGAGGAAAGGAGAGAAAATGAGTGGAAAATATCAGAGAGGGTTACAGAATATGAGAGACTCCTAACTCTTGGAAATGAACTAGGGGTAGTGAAAGGGGAGGTGGGTGGGCAACAGGGTGTTGGGCATTGGGTGCCAGGCTCTGGGGGTGGCACTTGACGGGATGAGCACTGGGTGTTATAGTATATTTTGGGAAATCAAGCTCCAATAAAATCATATACCAAAAATTAATGAAAACTAGACTTGTTGAACACAAATCTCTGTTGAGAACAACTGAATCTATGAGTGAGACTTGTATATTTACTAATTCATCCTACAGTGCACAACCAATAAAGGCCCCACAGTAAGTCAAAAAAAAAAAAAAAAAAACAAGGTGCCTAACACTGATGTGTATATTACATGCTCCCTGCCTGTATAAATGTCTGAAAATATTTATTTCCAGTGTAAATGCTTTTTTCACCTTCACTTATTTACTAATTACCTAAATATTCACAGGGAGACTGAAGTTTATAATTAATAATTAAATCATATATATATAACTTATGTATTTCATCAGAATTCCAATCACCCAGGAATTTTTTTATAAACCCAAGTCCACATACCCCTGAATTTTTGTTCTATGTATACATATGCTTATATATGATTTCAAAATGCATTTAAAAATACAGCATATTTTAATATTTCTTGATACTCAAATTTGCTTCTATTTTTTGAGGTGTGACTCCTTTTACAGAAGTGCTTTCAACATGTAATCAAAACATCAATCATGATTTTTTCTGATTACAAAAGCAATGCATTGCATTTTTGAGCAATCAGAAAGGGAGCATGTTAAGTAAAAATGTTTATTCCCTGACCACATGTTTAGTTTCTTTTAGAATCTTACAGATCTTTTTCTTTTCAATTTTGTAGTAATGAGAATACATGTTTCTTCCTCTAGAGGGACAAACAGATACAGAGAAAGAAAAGAGAGAAAGATCTGTAAATATTGATCCGCTCTTGCACCCCAGTGCCAAAGCCATAAAATCCTGAAAAACATCATAGTAACTTTAAAAACAAATTCAACTTCTCATGGGCCAATGGATACAAAAGTGTATCTGATATCTCTCTTTTCAGGCAACTGAGCTCAGTTGCCTGAAAAAGTATGAATATGCAACAAGACAAATAAAAAGAAAATGCTATAATTGACAACTCTGAAATCTTTAGCACCATGTTCAATTTTAGATCATCAGGAAATATATTTTTCAATTGAGTAGTTTAATTTTTGAAGTCCTTGCTTAACTTCTGTGATATTTTTCCCTTTATTTCATTAATTTTTTAAAAAAGATTTTATTTACTTTTTGAGAGGGTGACAGCGAGAGCACAGCAGGGGGAGGGTGAGAGGCAGAGGAAGAGGGACAAGCAGAGTCGCCACTCAGAGGGGATCCAGAGGCGGGGCTCCATCCCAGGACCCCTGAGATCATGACCTGACCTGAGCCAATGTTAGACACTCCTTTGACTGAGCCACCCAGGCACCCCTGTGATAATTGCCCTTTAGTTAAAGAGTGAAACGAGTCACATTAACTTTCTTCAGTCAACAGCCGTGGTTTTTGACAGAATTATTTTGAAAGCTCTGTTCTATCAATTTCTTTCTCAACTGACGGCTTAAATCATTACTGAGGAGAAACAATAACCTTTAGTAAGGAATTCTTTCAAAAAGGGGGTACTTCTATTGATATAAATCTCACCACACCATTATCTGGAGGCAGCAATTTATTTCCGCTCAACTTTACCTCAGTGGTCCTTCTCTATAATTACTAGCTATTACTAGAGCTTCTTGGAAGCTCTAGGCTTTATAATTTTAAAGCCTCCAAATTCAAGTACTTTTATAAAATATGAGTCAGAAGTTCTCTTTATCATAATAAAAGCAGTCTATGAAATTAGTTTTATAAGGACATTTTTGCCTATTATTACCTCTTTCCATCTCCATTCAATTTTAGCATAAATTTTCAACATGTACCTTTTAAAAAGCTTTTTTAAAAAAGGTTTTATTTATTGTTCATGAGAGACACAGAGAGAGGCAGAGACATAGGCAAAAGGAGAAGCAGGCTCCCTGCAGAGAGCCTGATGTGGGACTAGATCCCAGGACCCTGGAATCATGACCTAAGCCAAAGGCAGATGCTCAACCACTGAGCCAACCACTGGTGCCCCCTCTTTTTGAAAGACTTTATTTTTTTAAGATTTTATTTTTTAAAAAGCTTTTAAGATGTCATTGAGTTAGTGGTGAATTTTTAGAACAATTGGGTAGGAATTTCTATCTTTAAATTTTTTTCTCTTACTTTCTTCAGCAGTTTATATATTTCTTCAAAAGGGTCATGCCTCATTTTAGGAAAGCTGTTTTCTGCATGTAGTGTATAAATGGCAACTATAACAAACCGAGGATTCATGAAATTGCCCTCAGTTTGGCAATTAAGAATAAAAAAATGAGAATTGGCATTTTCCAAATTATATCATATGACCATAAAAATTCATACACACTTGAACTTGCCAGACTTTCAATACTGAATCTCTGATTCCCAATATTTTCCTATACAAATAACCAGTGATGAAACCTATTTTTCAGATACACACCTTAGAGGGTCGTCTCCTACTTAGAAAAGAAAAAATATGAGTACTTTGGGGGAAAAAAACTATACAAAATGCATAGTTTATCTTTAGGTCATTATTTTAAGACTAGAATGAATGTCTTCTCTTTCCAAGCCATTCCTTTACAAAACTCAGCTTGTTTCTCCACTGTAGTAGGCCAACTTTAAAAAGTACTCTTTTAGCCCTTCAGGAGTCCCTACTATTCCTGCCACAGGGAAGACATCCAGTATGCCCTGGAATTGTAATAATACCACACATGATGCTTTGAGTTAAAAAGTCGAGGGTAATTTTTTCTTTTCTGAAGGTGAGAACGTCATAATTACTAGTATCTGGTGAGGGGATAGGTTGTGTTCTTAAGAACCTATTGGTTTCACAGCGTTGTGCACAAGGGGAAGGAGTTGCCTGAGTTAACCAGATCAGTCATTGCCTTGTAGTTCATCACATCAACAGTGACAAAACTGGTTATAAGCAAAGTGCTATCCATTGGACAGACTACAAAACCGACAGCTTAAGCCAACAAGGATATGTTCTTTACCTGCTACAAGGACTAATGCAGATATAATGCACTGACAGAGAAAAATTCAGGTTAAGATAATCAGGTTAGAGACCAATGAAGTACAACACTAATACATGTGGGGAACAATGCTATATATATGTTGATCTTGGGATGGAGAGGGGACGATGCCGGGGCACCTGGGTGGCTCAGTGGTTGTGCTTCTGCCTTCAGCTCAAGCTATAATCCTGGGGTCCTGGGATTCAGTTCTGTATCAGGCTCCCCGTAGGGAGCCTGCTTCTCCATCTGAATGTGTCTCTGCCTCTCTCTGTGTGTCTCTCATGAATAAATAAATAAAACCTTTATTTAAAAAAACTCAAATATTGGGACCTTGTTAAAGAGCCTGTTCTCTCTGCTTATATAATAAGGGGAGAACTATTTACAGATTTCAGTTAGGAGTGTAATGGCAGAAAATTTGTTTATTTCTTTTTTGTAGAATAAGTCAAGAGAATATTTATTGAGAATATTATTAATTTGTGTGTCAGCTACATACAAAGAGCACAATATCATTAAGTACCATCTGCCTACCTGAGGGGTGGCTTTGAACATTTATGCAGGGGATAAAAAGACAACAAAACTCTTCTAGTGGGGAATTCTCTTAAAATGTGAGCACTTCTCTTAATACCACTCTGTCTGGAAAGCATGTCAAAGACTCAGAAATAGGTACAAGAGATCACTGGGATTTTATAAGGGAATGCCAAGTGTTGGCTAATGGGCCTTCCATAGATTATGGGCCCTCCATACCTCATTCTATAGAGGTATGAACTTTTCACTGCCTTTGATTAATTAGACTATTTAACCAATCTATAAGCGACAGAGGTTGACATGTAGAAAACTAATAGTAAAGCCATTGTTTCCTATCCATAGCAGTGCAAGTGGTTTCTATTTTTAGCAATGCAATACAATTTGCCCTATAAAAAACAATATAGGTAACCCAAATCCTTTTTTTAAAGATTTATTTATTTATTTTAGAGAGGGGTGAGGGGCAGAGGGAGAGGGAAAGAGTCTCAAGCAGACCCTATGCTCAGTTCAGAGCCCAACATAAGGCCTAGCATGCAGCCCGATCTTAAGACCCTGAGATCATGACCTAAGCCAAAACCAAGAGTCAGAGGCTTGACTGACTGAGCCACTCAGTAACTGTTGGTAACTCAAATTCTTATTCAAAAAGTGTTTAATAGTTTACTGGTTCCCTTATTAATTTTTGATGTAAATAATAACAACAATAAGTGTTCATTTAATGGTAGCATGAGAGTCAGCACCATAGAGCAGAGTATAGGATTTGATACCAAGAGAGAGACTTAGATATCTTTTACCTACCCTTTATCCTTTTCTAAAGTACATATCCTCATAACAAAGGAAATAGTAAGTCCATTAAAGTTTATGACTTTCTTTAAAAACATAATAAATAGAGAAATAACTATCACATCAGCAACATCCACTTCCTAAACAACAAAGACAAATACCAGAACCTTTGTTAAGGAGCTCATACTTTATGTTTATATGATAAATGGGGAGCCATTTACAGATTTTAATTAGTGGCGTGATAACAGCAAATTTATCTTTTTAAGCGAACTTTCTTAATCAGTTTGTCAGGTACTTAAAGTGAGTACCATATCAACCACCAAAAATTACATTAGAGTTTCCAGTTCTACTCATTTTATTTCATCATACATTGGCCTTAGACTTTCATGCTCATAATGTGCAAGAGTAGTAATTTCTTACTAGAAGTAAAGATAAAATGAGTAAAGTACATCTTTAAGGGTATAAGCAAAACTCTTTCTCAAAAAGATTTATTTATTGTAGAGAAAGAGCCAGTTTCAGCAGGGGGAGGGGCAGAGGCAGAGGGAGAGGGAGACAAGCAGACTCCCTGCTGAGCAGGGAGCCCAGCTTGGGGCTGCATCTCAGGACCCTGAGATCATGACCTGACCTGAAATCAGGAGTTGGACGCTCAACTAACTGAGCCAGCGAGGCGCCACAAGCAAAAAATTTTTTAAAACAGAGCTGTAAAGATCAGAAATGTTTGGAGACCTCTGCTTTAAAGAACTCATATCACACTGCATTCACAGAACAGGTGTGATCCTAGGACACAAACACAGAAAGATGACTCATCACCTCAGAGTCTCTTCAGTAAGAACTTCCAGCTTCTTCAATAAAACAGTAGGGATGATAACCCCTAAACCCCAAGTAAATAACTCACCTTCTCAAAACCCACATACACAAACACACAGAACATACACTATCTCACAGTTATAATAGGCATCTACTAGGCTATATAGTTTTGCTGCTAATCTATCCTTCCTGTCCGTAAATATCCTCATTATATGTTTCTCCAGGATAAAATGGCATATCTCAGTTGTCATAGAAACCAGAATGTCATCAAAATGTTCTTGTTGATGTCAGTTTTCCAAGAAAACCAGGACATGCACACACATCCTCAGAAGCAGAGCATTGCTCTTGATCTGAATCAATTATACCACACCCAATCTAATGAATGAATGAAATATTAGAGACAATACCTGAAGTTCTTCATGAAATAGGCTTTTAGAGAAAGGAAGCTTTTTACCCAATGGGTTATCAAGGAAGGAAAGAAAGGTTAAGAAGTATGATTCCTGGGATGCCTGGGTGTCTCAGTGGCTGAGCATCATCTGCCTTTTGCTCAGGTCATGATCCTGGGTTTCTGGAATCAAGTCCCGCATCGGGCTCCCCCCAGACAGCCTGCTTCCCCCTCTGCCTATGTCTCTGCCTCTCTCTCATGAATAAATAGATAAAATCTTTTTTAAAAAAGTATGGTTCCCCTGTTAGAGACACAGACTCCTGTTCCAGTTTCTGTTACAAACCACCATTCAGCCTGCCATAACATGAGAGAGTAGGTACATTTGTTCAGTTAGAAGTCTGTGGATTTTCAGTCACTCTAAAATGACCTGGAGAGGATAAAGTGTCTGGATGTCAGGGGAAGGCAAACTAGAAAATCAGATTTTGCCAGTGTCGAGGGAAATTGGCCCTACATTTAGACAAATGTGTGTTATTATGACTGGAGGATAAAACAGCTCCTGAGAAGAGAAACAACTCCCACAAAGTACCCCTAGGGCAATGGGGAGCCACAGCGAAGTATCTCACATTTGGGCATCTATTCGGTCTGGGTAATGCTGAAACCACACTCCCAGTGAATAATATATGTAGAGGTAATTTTCTTATAATCATGTTAACATTTAAAAAATTCAGCAAGGTTAATAAGGATTGTACAAAGTTATCGTCAGGGTACACAAGTAGGCATAAGTTCACATTAGAGAGGTAGAGCTGCACTATGATGTAGTACTTTCTCCAATAATAAGCTTAGAGGCAATGCCTGTGTGGCCAGTCCTGGGCAGTAATGTGCATGAAATAGACCCTCTGGTGAGGAGGCATGCAGTTGTGATCCAGCATTTCCAACTTCCCTGGTTTAAAAAACCCCACCATGGTCTGCTCTTTTAGCCACCAAGATGATGTCACTGAACACTGAACTGGCAAGTGATGCAGAGAATCAGCTCTCATGTGCTGGTCTGAGCCAGCTCCAGCACAAAACTAGATCTGTGCCCTCTAGAGCAAAACAAAGTCCACCCACTTTGGGATCCACAAGAGAAAGGTCATGCCAAGTTAGAGATACACCGGTGTGCAAACTAGATGAAGGATTTCAATAGGTTCTTACAGCACAGGAAATGGAGATCAATTAACAAGACTCACAATCTACTTTATCTAGTTTCTTAGGGAGGGAACATTGTGGGGTATTTTCATAGTCACTCATTTTAAATCAGAGACTTTCAGAAAGATAGGTGAGGGTTTGAGTCTCAGCTCTGCCACTCATCAACTGTCTGACTTTCAGCATGTTGTTTACTCCATCCCCTAGTCTCCATTCTGGTGAAATAAAGTTATAATGTCTATGCCCACAAAAGGGTGGTCAAAGGCCTAAAGGAAATGGAACATTTTGTGTTTTCTTATAAAGCATGTGTTTTTTAATTTAAGCATGAGATGGGTTTAACATTGTCTTTTAAAGTGAATAAATAAATACATGTAAAAGTGCTTAGCATTATTTTCTAATTTTCAAATATTGGCAGACATAAGTCCCTAAATAAAAGCTTTTGGGGTCTTTAGAACAAAAATTTTGATAAGAACTATTGAAGAATTTAGGAAGGTGGCCATAAATCTGCTTCATAGTTTTGTGACCTGACTTTCAAAACATCAACTCTCTCTCACTGTTTCTCTCCAAAAAATACAACATGGCCATGGATCAGAATGCAAAACACCATCTACATTGCAAAGTAGTAGGAAATCAAAAGGTACTATATCCCTTGTGTCTGTGTGCAGCCTACATGAATGCTCAGAAGATCCATCCTCCTCAGTTAATAAGGAGACATGACTGTGTGTATACCCTACTTCAGTGGTATTTTCCCCCCAATTTTTGTCATTCAATGCATGTCATTCTAGAGTTTTCTTTTTTCATGCAACTTGATACTATTCCATATCACTACATAACATTCTACCTCACTTTGCATAAACTATAATACTATTCCATTGCATGGATGGATTTATGTATGTTTGTATTGTGCCCCATATTACATCACAAGCATCCTTTCCAAAAACTAAATGTAGTATCTCTTGCTCTGAGGATTTACAGGAATATAGATAAGTGCCATCAGCTGACCAAAGCTGGTATTCTGCACAAGAAGAATGAAAGGGAAACATGATCTAGGACACTAGGGCAATGAAAGACCAGGTTCATAGGCAAGACTCTCCAGTCCATGGGATATTCCATCATTACCCAATGACAAAGTTAGTGTGTATGTCTCTATCTTCCTCTCAAAACAATATTCTGTATAACACAATGACATATATTATTTCTATCTTTTTTTCCTTCATCATAGAAATGCTCATTGAAAATTCTAACACTTGGTTGTAAGATTCAGTGTAAACATGTATCCCAAGTTTTTATTCTACCCATATATATTTTAATAAACTCTATGAATAACCCTTTTCAACACTTCCATAGCATATTTTCACTCTTATTTGTCTACATCGTAATATAACTTTAATGGGGTATGTTCCACACACCTTAGAAATAATAATCTAAGTTATTTTTCTACTACAAAGTAATATATTCTTAAGATAAACAATTAATAGGGAAATTTCTTCAGTAAGACCATTAAACAGCCCTCTTGCCTCATTGTTTTCTCTATTGCTAGATTCATATACATTTTAGAAAAAAATGTGATCACTTTAGGTTACTGAACATCATCCAACTAGTTTTAATCTATCCCCAATTTCTCAGAGGAACTTTATGCATAAGTATCCAGGACTTGAATATATCCTTGAATAAAATATCTAAGCCTGCAAGGTGAGGTGTCACAATTAAATCAACATGGAGGGCAAATACTATTACTAGAAATTCTCCACATACTAACCTTAGTCTACTGAAAATGACCAAGCAATAAGATTCTCAAATGAGGGGCACCTGGGGGGCTCAGTGGTTGAGCATCTGCCTTTGGCTCAGGGTGTGATCCCGGGGTCCCGGGACCAAGTCCCACATCTAGCTCCCTGCAGGGACCCTGCTTCTCCCTCTGCCTCTCTCTTTCTGTATCTCTCATGAATAAATAAATAAAATATTTTTTAAAAAAGATCCCCAAATGAGTACTTTATATTTTCTTTTTTTTAAAGATTGATTGATTGATTGATTCAGAGAGAGCGAAAGAGAGGCAGAGACACAGGCAGAGAGAGAAGCAGGCTCCATGCAGGGAGCCCGACGTGGGACTCGATCCCGGGGCACTAAACCGCTGCGCCACCGGGGCTGCCCACTTTATATTTTCTAATACATTTTATAACATCAAATTTTTCCACTTTTGCTCTTTGGTTAAAAATTAAGTTCTTACACAGTAAGTTAAGCTTTTAGTCATGTAAGGAACATTTATGCCTTATCAATATATTAATTTGGAAGTTAGATTCTGACAACCCCTTTCTTAAACATTGGCTTTGGACATTTGTGCAGGGAAAAAAGGGGCATAGGCTAAGGGTTCTCTTAAATGCATGTCTCTTAATATGAGCATGCAGAGAAAATATGCCAAAGAATTAGTAATAAGCACGAGACTCATTTTCAGTAGAATGCTGAGCATTGGCTAGTGGACATAATGGGAATTATCTCATTTTGTATAAGTAAGCCTTCCGTTGTCTTTGATTGATTAGGCTACTTTGCTACTCTGTAAGGGGCAGAAGCTAACTTGTAGAAAACTGATAGTAATGCCACAGTTTCCTGTCCATTCCAATGTAAATGATTCCTGTTCTGAGTAATGCACATATATTTTGTCCTATAGAAAATAATGTTAGTAACTCAAGTTCTGATTTTGAAAGCTTTTCATAGTTCATTATCAATTACTGAGTTAAAGAAGTGGCAAGAGTGGGCATCCTTGTTTTGTTCTTGATCTTAGGAGGAAAGTTTTCAGTCTGTCACTATTAAGTCTGATGTTAGTTCTAGGTTTTTTGTTTTTGTTTTCGTTAACATACTCTATTACACGGAGGAAGTTTATTTTTAAACTCAGCTTGTGAAAGTTTTGTGTTTTTTTAAGATTATATATTTATTTATGAGAGATATAGAGGCAGAGACATAGGCAGAGAGAGGAGCAGGCTCCCTGCAGGGAGCCTGATGTGGGACTCGATCCTAGGACCCCGGGATCACACCTGAGCCAAAGGTAGACACTCAACCGCTGAGCCACCCAGGTTCCCCGAGGTTTTGGGTTGTTTTTTTTTTTTTTTAATCATGAAAGGGTGTTGAATTTTACCAAATACTTTTTCTGCATCAATTGAGATGATCATGGGGGGTTCCCCTTTGTTTTGTTAATATAATGTATTACAATGATTGATTTTTATGTGTTGTATCACCCTCACCTTCCTGAGGAAAATCCCAATTTATCCTGGTGTACAATCCTTTTAATAAACTGCTGTGTTGGCTTTGCTTGTATTTTGTAGAACATTTTTGCCTTTATATTCATAAGAGCTATTGGTCTGCAGTTTTCTTGTGATGGCTTTGTCAAGATTTGGCATCAGGGTAATACTGGCCTTATAGTATGAATTAGAAGTGTTTTTTGGAGGTGTTTGAGAAGAACTGATGCTAATTTCTCTTAACTGTTTGATAGAAGTCACCAGTAAGCCATCTGGTTTGAACTTTTCTTTGTTGGAATTTTTCATTACTGATTACATCTCCTTGCAATCATAGTACTATTCAGATTTTCTACTTGTACTTAAATTGGTTTTGCTTGCATGTTTCTAGGAATTTGTCTATTTCACCTAGGTTATCTAATTTGTTGGAATTCAGTTGTTCATAGTATTCACCAATAATCCTTTTTCTTTCCTGTAAGGTTGGTTGTAATGTCACACTTCCATTCCTGAATTTAGTAATTTCAACCTAATCTTTTTTTGGTCATTATAGCTAATGGTTTCAATTTGTTAATACCTTAAAAGAGCCATTATAGGTTTTGTTGATTCTGTTTTCTTCATTTTGTAAATCTCCACTTAAATCTTCACTGTTTCCTTGCTTCTATTTGGTTTGGGTTTAGTCTATTCTTTTTTTCTTTTTATAGTTCCTTAGAGTAGAAAGTCAAGATTTTTTAATTATAGACAACATACAATATTATATAGTTTCAGGTGTACAACATAGTGATTCAACAATTATGAAATGCTCACCATGGTAAGAGTGGTTAACATCTACACTTATGCAAAGTTATCATAATGTTATTGACTATATTCTGTAGGTGTACTTTTCATCCCCATGACTTATTTATTTTATAACTACAAGTTTGTAGTTTTTAATCCCTCCACTTATTTCACCCATTCCCTCCCCTGCCCTCTCTGGCAACCAACAGATTGTTCTCTGTATTTATGAGTCTATTTATGTTTGTTTGTTTACTCATTTGGTTTTTTTTTTTTTAGTTTCCTCATATAAGTGAAATCATATGGTATTCATCTTTTTCTGCTTTCTTCACTTACCACAATACCTTCTAGGTCCATCCATGTTGTCACAAAATGCAAGATTTCATTCTTTTTATGGATAATATTCCAGTGTGTGTATGACATTTTCTTTATCCATTTATCAATTGATGGATAATTAGGTTCCTTTCATAACTTGGCTATTGTAAGTAATGCAGCAATAAACACAGGGATACATAAATCTTTTCAAATTAGTGTTGTTCTTGCTGGGTAAATATTCAGAAGTGGAGTTTCTGAGTTATAGGGTATTTCTATTTTTAATTTTGAGGAAACTCCATACCATTTCCCACTGTGGCTGCATTAATGTACATTCCCAATAACAGTGCATGAAAGTTTCCTTCTCTCTAAATCCTACCAACACTTGTTATTTCTTGTATTTCTTATACTAGGAAAGTCAGGATATTGATTTGAGATCCTTCTTTTTTTAATGTATATTCTTATGGCTGTAAATATCTCTCCAAGCACTGCTTTATCTGCATCCCATAAGTTTTGTTAAATTACATTTTCAGGGAGAAGAAATGTGTGGGAAATATCAGAAAGGGAGACAGAACGTAAAGACTGCTAACTCTGGGAAACGAACTAGGGGTGGTAGAAGGGGAGGAGGGCGGGGGGTGGGAGTGAATGGGTGACGGGCACTGGGGGTTATTCTGTATGTTGGTAAATTGAACACCAATAAAATAAAATAAAATAAAAATTACATTTTCATTTTCATTGTCTCAAAGTGTTTTCTAATTTTCCTTGTGATTTCTTTTTGACTCACTGGTTTTTAAAGGGTGTGTTCTATACTTTCCACATATACTGGATTAATATGAATACTTTTTATTATCAATTTCTAATTTCATTCCATTGTGGTCAGGGAACATACTTTGCATGATTTTAATTTTTCTAAATTTATTGAGAGTTGCTTTGTGGTTTAACATATGGTCTATCCTGAAGCATATGCCATAGGCACTTAAGAATGTATATTCTGCTTTTGGACTTATCTCCTAATTTGCGGCTTCTTTATTTTGCAGGCTCAAATCTGCTGTTTGTCTGCTCTAGTGTATTTTTTATTTCAGTTACTATACTTCTCAACTTTAAAGTTTCTATTTAGAAACTTTCTATATTTTTATTGATATTAACTATTTGCTAAGACATCATTTGCAGATTTTCTTTAGTTCTTTGCATATGGCTAATTGAGCTCTGTGACAATATTTAAGATAGATGACTTAAAATTTTTGTCTATTAAGTCAAATGCATGGGCTTTCTCGGGAAGTTTGGAATGGGGCCATGGTGGTTTATAATGCCACAGAACTCTCTTACTGAGATTCTCCTTTTTATCTTGATTAGACATTTGCCTGGTTGTTGGAAACTATAAAGTTAATTTTGACATTTTTTCCAATGAATATGTTGCTTTTTTATGGAAGTATCAGCTTTTGGATCTCTCTATTCTGCCATTTTCACTGATATCTTTGCCCCTCCATTTGTATCTTAATTCCACATTTGAACTCTACCTCTTTCATTGTCTATGTCCTCAAAAATAGTCAGTTGTGCTTCTAGTTTTGCAGGCCAACATCATTTTAAAAGATGCTATTTTGCCTTCCATGCCCTGTGAACAAATCAAAGGTGACAAATTGAAAATCCATAGTTTTGTAATTGAATTATTTGCTGGATTTGGGTTACACAGCCCATGTTAACTTCTTCTTTGTTTTAGAGATGAGACCTCCAAAATCGCTAACTTCCAGGGAGGATTACTACTTGCCGAGTCCAGTAGTTGTGCAGCCCCCGTTACACCAAATGGGTGGGTAAATAGTGCCCATCTTCAAAGGATTTATTATTCACTGCATTTTATTTTGTCATAAAAAATACTAGTAAAAACAAAATGTTATTAGACAGAATTGACAAAGTTGCTTATTGACAAAATATAAGAAGAAAGTATAAAATTATGCAGTCATTTAAAGAATAGGACATTTAAAAATATCTACATAAAATGAAAATACTAGGTGAAAATAAATCAGGTTACAGACCAATACATCCAAAATTGTATGATTTATGTAAAACTCCCATAAACTTGAAAAACCATTTTACATGGTTTTATCTTGAAACAAAAAGCCAAGTAAAACCTTAGAAAAAATTGTGAATGCTATTTCTAAAGCTGATGAAATAAATTTCTTGTGAAAACAAGAGGAAACAGGGTCATAGCTTGTAGTGAGTGATAGTTTCAACTTTACTGTTCGATTACACTATTTCATAAGAAGTGCATACAGTTATGCACCTAAACATAACTTTCTAAAAACACAAGGAGTATAAAAAGAAATATTAGACCTAAATGAAACAAAAAATGCAAGTGGAGCTACAATAATAGAAAAATTAAAAATCAGGAAAAAGCTTTAGAAAGCATTTGTAAAGATATTTCCTGCGTATCCAAATTTATGTTCCTTATTAAAATTTATCTGAAAGGACTACAAAGATATTTAACAAATCAAACAGAAAAGTCTGGAAGACCAGTCCCCCTGCAAATTGATGAAATCAAGAATCTGCTGTATTAGACATAGTGAAAGAAGAAACAGTGAAATGCACATTAAGATTAAAAAGTACAGATGAAATGAGATAAAATGCAAAATTTTATTTATTTTAATTTATTCATAGAGACTCAGAGAGAGAGAGAAGAGGCAGAGACACTGGCAGAGGGAGAAGCAGGCTCCATGCAGGGAGCTCAACACAGGATTCGATCCCGAGTCTCCAGGATCAGGCCCTGAGCTGAAGGCGGCGCCAAACCGCTGAGCCACCGGGGCTGCCCTTTTTAATATATTTCATTGTTCATATTTCTGTATTACTTAGTGTGTATCATGTTGGTGATGTATTTCTCAAATACTCTCAAAATCAGGATTGTCTGATAAAAATGATACATACTAGTTATAAATAAATAAAAAGATCTCTTACATAAAAATTTTCCAAATGAATAGGTACAGCTCCGAGTGGCTCTTTCTCAATATACCCTTTACTACTATGTTTGTATATAAACTTTCAGTAATGTCATTTCATTTTCTATACCTATAGAAATCCCACTCTATCACTTCCCTCTCTATATCGCTCTCATTTAAATTTGTCTCCCCTCCTTCTCACTTTCCCTCCCTTCTCTTACTTTGTCATCTTTCTCCTCTCCCTCCACTCTCTCTCATAGTGTTTCTCATTCCCTCTTTTTCTCTCCAATTTTTTATCATTCACTATTAGTAATGAAACTCAACAACACCCATATTCTATGTTAAACTATTCACAAATTCTCACAGTTTGGGTGTTTTCGCAAATAACCAAATATGTCAATTTATATTGACCTAAGTTTTCTACCATGTGATGTATGTTTCAGTACACAATCTATTTCATGCTCATGCTTATACACTTGCTCTAAGGATTCGAGAAAATTTTAAAAACTGCTATTCCCACAGTTACAGTTTATTATAGTGAAAATTCAGGCCAAATATGTCAAAATATGCAAAAGAAAAAGGTATATGGGACAGAGTCCAGAACAAACTAAGCTCAAGTTTCCAGGTGTCTTTTTCCAATGAATTTGCACAGGGGCACTCTTAAGTGCCTCCAGGAAACAGTCGTGCTGACACATGTGAAATGTTGCTAAAAATGCTCACTCGAGCCTTGGTGTCTAGACATTTTGGTACAGTTAGTCACACAAGTATGTGATTGACCTCATCTACTTGTACCTCTGCCCATCTTCCCCTTCTCAAGCCAAAACAAACCTCCACCATAAATGATAAAGTTAAATGGCATATAAAAACAAACATATCAGGTAGAATATTCCTGTATACAGAGATTATTTCCCAGAAGTTAGTCCAAGGCTGTTTGTGAAGATAGCCCTTTCTTTAGAATATGCAATGTTTGAGAAGACCAGGCCAGTTAAGTTAATCCTCTCCTGCCCAGTCAGCTCCCCTGACCCTAGGTGTAGGCCCTCTTATAGCAAAATTATCACATTTTTTTCTGTGCATCTACATTTGGTATAGCATTTATATAATAGATACAAAAAATATATATAACTTCAGCACGAAGTTGGATAAGCCAGTATTGGGAATGGTACTGCTGCATTTCATTCATTATAACCAGGGATCCTTCTAATTATTTACCATAAAAGTTTATAGTTACCCAGTAATTAGTCTGCCAGAAGCTGTATATTCCACAGACCAATGGAACAGTAAGCAGTAGTTCTTGGAAATTCTTCTCAAATGATATCCTTTGTAGTAAATATAATCTGAAAAGTAAGAGCCAAAAGATACCAACACATTATGAGAGTTCCACTCAGTCATTAACTATAGGACCTGTTTCGTTATAATGTATGACCAAAATGTCTCAGAGCAATACCACTCAGGTCTCCAGGTTTCCATTCAAAGTTATTAGATTAAAAAAAACAGGGGTGGTCTTGGAAAATACATGCTTTGCTCTTTTGAGCCTTAGGGTATAACTGTACTAAGAAACAATATTTTCTTGCTCTGAGTCTCTCAGGACACCAATGTTTCCTTTTTCCATAACCAATTCCTTTAGCCTCAGGTCCTATTGTTCCTTTTCTCTGTTTTTTTTTTTTTAAGATTTTATTTATTTATTCATGAGAGACACAGAAAGAGAGAGAGAGGTAGACACAGGCAGATGGAGAAGCAGGCTCCACGCAGGGAGCCTGACGTGGGACTGGATCCCGGGTCTCCAGTATCAGGCCCTGGGCTGAAGGCAGTGCTAAACCACTGAACCACCCGGGCTGCCCCCTTTTCTCTGTTTTGCATTGATTTTTAACCTAAACTTTTCCATACTTCAAAGGTATTATAGGTCAAGGCATTTTGTTGGTCCATATCATCAGCACCGATACCAGTCTAACAATTATCTACCTTCAACAGTTTCAACGTTTTCTGTGTAAAGAGAAACTCAGTCCATTCTCATCCATATAGGATAGGGTCACGTAAGTAAAGAACTAGTGGGCTTTCTCGGCCACTAGGAAAAACAGCTGCCTTCACTGTCAACCCCAATTTTGCCAGATGAAGTTAAGGTGCTGTCCATCCCATCAGACCCTTAGGAACACTGATGTAAAGGTTTAATGGTATATAGTTCTTGCTCAGGTATCATTTCTGCATCTGGCATGTGCAACCCTTATCCTAAGACCACTGAGTCAGGTAGGAAAAAGGAAAGTTGGGGTGATTTGCGGAAGCATTGTATAGTTGTACCAGCATCCTCCTTGACCTCCTCTTCTACCAAACCACCCAGAAAAACAAGAATCTACCAAGCAAGGATTCTCCTTTGTCCCCTTCTCACATTGAACATGAGTTCATATTCATGAAGGTGAGTAAACTTTCATGTCTTTATCTCCACTAATTTTAGACAACTAGTGTTTTAATTGCCCATTCTAAATACCAAATCACTACTCTGAGGATGATATGTAATATGATATATCCACTTGATATATCTTTGATCATCATTGGAACCTATGGGCTGTAACATACGATCCTTGGTCTGAAGGAGTGTAACTTGATGGTTTCAATTCGTACAATATCTCCTGTTCCAATCCTTTATAAAGTTTTGAGAATTTGCATCTACCACTGGGTAGGCAAAATTTAGTCCACATAAATACCTATTTCTGTCAGGACTTAGGTGTAATTTCCTAAGGCTACTGGTAGTAGTCTAATGTTATTTATGTGCCAGCTATGTGTGGAGACTTTCTCTCCTGGGGAAATATGTCACATAACCATCTGTAGTTTTTATCTCTCTGATTGAGAAACAGAACATTTTTGTTGACTTTTTGCACCTTAGAAGGTTCAAGTGGACTATAGTGGTTATCGGGTCATCTCTGCATTGCTGCAGCTACTCCATATTCACCAATTTTATGAACCAGGTTGCCATCACGAACAAGCACACCGGAAAGTCCATTTGTTGATTCAAATTACCTTCAGATACAGGAAGCTCTTCAATGTGCTTCTTAAATTTCCATAGTAATTTTCACAGGGCTGTGACATGTGCAGGAATCCTTTAATTATCCAATTTTTCCATTGCCCATCTACCTCTTTCCATGGCCAGTCCACTGGCAATCTCCCAAATACACCTATCTCAATGATGTGTAAGAACAAACCCAGACTTTTAAATTTTTATTGTTTTTCAACTCTTTTATTACTTCAAGGAAAAGAGCATGCAGTTCAGCCCATTGAGCTAATGTATTCCTATCTTCCTTATTCAGGGTTTTTTCCATCAGCAGGTTATAAAGCAGCAGCCTTCCAAAAAGTATGCTTCCCATCCACCTTGTAATTGACATCTATAAACCAAGCAGGTGCCTTTTTTGGTCAATTGAGAGTTGTGCATAGAACACCACCCATGTGACAATAGGATCTGCAGTTATTCAGGTGACTTCAAAGTTGGCATAAGGCAAAAGAACCTCCCTAATCATAATAAACACAATGAGTATATTTTTTCCATTCCTCCAGTAGCATGTTCCTTCTGGAAGGCATCTTTAATGCCTTCCTTATTAGATATTACCCAAGACATTGTATGTAATAGTTTCAAGATTATTTTATGTCCTCCAGTCATAAGGGGCAATTTCAATAAAGACCCAATAGCAAATCAATAATTGTCTGTCATTATGCAGTGTACTTCCTTGTCTGTAAACTTTGTAGTCCAAAATTCCAGTGGTCACTGCTGGGCAGCATTCATATATTTTGCCATAAGCTCCAGTCAGCATAAGTGCAAGCTGCAGATACTTTCAAAATCATATCTGAGTGTGTATCATAAAGGCTCAAAGTCATTAACTAAGACACTACTTTTTGCATTTCAGACATAGCCTGGTGTTGTTCAGGTGGCCTTCCTACAGATGGCATTATGGATTGGAGCAAGCAATATTCTCAGAGAGGGAATGCATCCTAAATTAAATTTTAAATTTTTTTAAATTAAAAATAAAAGCCAACCAAGTATTGTGCTTCTTGCTTATTTCCAAGGGTAAGCAAAGACATCATTTTATAAAATGTCTTAGGAGCTCCTGCCCATGTTATTCCTATGAATTTCACCATTTGTAAAGGCTCTTGGATCTTTGCTGGATTTATCAGTAAGCCATTTTTAGTCATGTGTATCACCACTGCATTAAGTTGTATCTTGTTCTTCAGTTTCTTTTTTTTAAGATTTTATTTATTTATTCATGAGAGATGCAGAGAGAGAGAGGCACAGACACAAGCAGAGGGAGAGGCAGGCTCCATGCAGGGAGCCTGACATGGGACCCGATCCTGGGTCTCCAGGATCACACCCTGGGCTGAAGGCGGCGTTAAATCGCTGAGCCACCCGGGCTGCCCTGTTCTTCAGTTTCTGCTATCATGACAACCTCAAAGCACTCAACATCTGCATCAAGTCCAAATCCCTTTTAACCAAATTATTACAGTCAGCTAGTGAATTCAGATAAAACTGTGGCAATATAATAAATGCAAATTGAGATCCCCTTTATATAAAGAAAACTTGTGGCTGACTTGTTCTCATGATTGGTATTTTTAAAAAGAATTTTCAAGATCAATCACTGAAAAGTCACCTTATTTAGCTTTCATTTTTTCTCTTTTTTTTTGGACTGCTGATGCTATATGAAGTTCTACATTATCCAGGACTTGATAATCTGCTATTGGTCTCTATGTACCATCTGCCTGTTCATTGGCTACACAGGGCTGTTGTGTAGCATTTATTGGTTGCAGAATTTTAATTTCTAATATGTCATTCATTAAAATAGTAGTCTTTTTCTCTACCAAGTATTCTATACTATTTCAATTTAACAACTTCTGTGAGCTTAGGAAATTCTGTAGGTTCCTATTTAGTATGTCCAATTAATACTGACTATAGGGTGAACTTACATGTCTTCTGTTTTATAATCCTACATAGAGAAAATGTTCTTATGTAGTGTTCAGTAGACATATATCCTTCTCAATAATACATGCAGGGAAAGGAAATGCAATAACTTTACATAGAGTCTGTTCAAACATTCAATTTCCATCCATACATTGACCTTACTCCCAAAAACCACAGTATCCTTATATTCTCCCATTATCAGTGTCAGCCCCATCAATGCTACCTTATTCATCCCCATCCTTTTTTTTATCCCCATCCTTTTTTTTTTTTATCCCCATCCTTAATAATGATTTAGAATTCCACTTTGCTGGAGTAAATCCCTTGACTATCACATAATTCTTTCCTTATTCTCTTGTCAATCACTCTAATTTTCTTAGCATCTGTGAGACCCATAAAGGTCAGCTGATATAACAAATCTTGGACCATTGCTTGATTTTGCAACAACAAGGTTACATGGGGTAACAATGCAAAAGAGTTTCTCTAAATCACAGCATTTATCATGATCTAGGTAAGAGGTGCATTAAGTAGACGAACATCCTGATCATTGTAAAGCCAATCCAGCATATCACATATGCAACATATCAGCTGCTTCATCTTGAGAGTTCCAGTTGGCTTTTCAGGTAGGGAAAAGACCATTCCCCTTACCAGGAAAAAATAACTACAGTAGCTTTTATCCAGCCAAGGCTAGATTTCCTGCCATGATGCATGTTTAGATCATATACAGCCATCTGTTCATTAGTAAGCAGTAGGTTCTATCTCAATCCCAACATACTCTTTCATTCTGCAGCATTCAACATTAAGGAGACTCCTAGTTTAGTAATGAACACAATCCATTTTTACTCAAGGATCGTCAGGAAGCTACTGATACTGATCTACAAAAGGAGACAATTCTTTAACACTATACCCACTGGTTTTAGTAGTTTGGGGTATTTGCCTCCCCCAACACATGGAATACCTTCCTGGTGACCATATGTCATAGAGGGGCTATCTTTTGTTTCAGAACAGTTTTTCCCTTTAGCAGTAGCTCTAAGGCTAGTAGTTATAGCTTAGACTGACTAAAATCTGAGTTCAGTGCATTGTTAGGATCCACTCCAACACTCTCTATTTCATTTTGTCTATTACAGATTTTAAAAGATTACAGATTTTAAAAAGTTAGCTTGTTTCTCATTTTCTTATGTATTCAGGGGCTGACTAAAGCACGGCTGCTATCTCATACAATGGGTAACTAAGTAGCCCTTCAGTCATCAAAGGTCTGTCATCCATCACCATCCAGTCCATCACCCCCTTATCCTTCCTTTTCCCAAACAAGAAGACTACCATGTTTCAATGAGTCAGGGTCATTCCAGTGAATCCCATCTCTGATGCCAACTCTGCTGGATATCATCAAGACCACTCCCAAGTTTCATGACTTGCTAGAAGGATTCAAAGAACTCAAAAAAGTATAGAATTGTTGAATCGTGATATTATACACTTGAAATATAACCCTGTATGTTAATTATACTTCAATTTTTTTAAACACTCAGAAAAGCCCTTGTACTCATGGTTACAGCTTACTACAGTGAAAGAAAACAATTAAAATCAGCAAACAGAAAAAGGACATATGGGGAAAAGTACAGGAGAAGCCGGGTGCAAGCTTCCACCAGTCCCTTCTCAGAGAAATCACATACAGACACACCTAACTCTACCAGAAATAATGTATGCCAACCTGGAAATCTCACTCGAGCCTTGGAGGCTTTTACTAGAGGTCAGTCACATAGGTATGCAGTAACTGTGACTGACCACAGCTGCTCATATTTCAGGCCATCCCCCAGAGCAAAAACAGGCATTCAGAGTAAATCACCTTGTTAGAATAAATTTAACTGTTCAAATAGGTACAGCATGGCCCAAGGACTCAGACATATAAAAGTAAACTTGTCAGGTAGAATATTCCAAGGGCTCAGAGGTTATCCCCCAGAATCCTGCCAAGGGCCAGTCCAGAATACAGGCACTTCTTTGAAATGTACATCATCTGAACAACCCGGGCTTGCCAAGGTAATCTCCTGTCCACAATAAAAGTGACGTAAAGAACATATATTAATCTTTATAAATCTATGCCCAACAAATTAAATGTTTGTGAGGATCATCAAGAAATAAAATGTCCAAATGAAGAGTTTTTAATTCCCAACAATTTAATGTTAACAAAAATAACGATTTGTTTTCCACCATTTCTTCTAGGCTAAAAACAAAAATCACTGAATAAAAAATAGTTTTCCACTATCCAGATAAAGGCCGTGCCTTACAAAAAGTATTAATTTGGAAATTATATTCTAATAATTCCTCCGAAGGTGATTAGTTAACATATACCCAAAGGAAAGGAAAAGAAATCCTAGGTATAGAGGTCTCTCTAAATAAGGGCATATGTCTTAAAATAACCCCCATGAAGGGCACTTGATGAGATGAGCACTGGGTGTTATTCTATATGTTGGCAAATTGAACACCAATAAAAAATAAATTAATAAAATAAAATAAAATAAAATAACCCCCATGAACACCAAGACCCTTGGGAAAACTGATTTTTTTCTCATTTTTATTTCAAATTCCCCCACTGAAGTTTCAAGCTGTTACTGTGGAGCTTCTTTTATGATGTAGCCTGTGAAAATTTCAAGGCAATTGAAATTTCTGAAAAATAAAAATAAAGGATACTTCTTTTTTACAACAAAAGGAAAGTTCATAATGGTCTTGTGTAATAAATGTATTTTGGCTAATCTGGCACTTTACTGATAGGACATCAATATTACAATTGCCTTCTATAACTAAAAGGAAACTTGGTAATTAACTGCTTGCATAGTCAATATATAGAAAAATTCAGAGAGATTTTAGGACTTCACTAAAGTTCCAATTTTTTCTGATAAGTAATATCCATTTTGGCAGGGGAATTTTTAATATATAATGTTAAAATTTAAAAATATTATAAAAATTTATAAATGCATGAAATTAACTTCAAGTATCATAAAAGACTGAAAACTTTATTCTTTTTTTATCTTCCAAATTTTATTCTATGTCCATCAACATAAGCCATTTGAAAGTATTAAAAGCTAGCTAGGCTTTCCCTATACAGTTGTCAGGCTATTTTAGGACACAGAAACAAGGGAAGTAAATGAATAACTGGTGACTCAGCTACTTCCAGCTCCACTCACAAGGAGCTAA
The DNA here is from genome assembly GCF_011100685.1 of Canis lupus familiaris. Taxonomy (NCBI): domain Eukaryota; kingdom Metazoa; phylum Chordata; class Mammalia; order Carnivora; family Canidae; genus Canis; species Canis lupus. The sequence goes on from NC_049260.1 coordinate 80,414,833, forward strand.
CAATTTATCCCATATAACAGAGTTGTCAGGCAAAACTTTTTCAATAAAATATGTTACCTTCCCAAACATACACAGATACACTACATACATACATACATAAACATAGTCACAGTCATGGTAGACTCTCCAATCGGGCTGTTATGGATATAAGTATGCCACCTTTCCCTTGTGTAAATATTCCTAAAAACTATTTATACCAGCACCTATCAAATAACCTTTCCCAGTTGTCATTTCACAAGAATATTAGTGTAACAATCAGCTTGACATTAGGTTTCTATGGAAACTCAGGTATACAATTTTATCCTCAGAATCAAATATCATTAATGAATAAAATAATAAAAGTTATAAAGCAATTTTCTAACAATAACCATTGGAATAAAAAAATATAACAAGTAGGTTAAGGTGGACAAAAAAGATAAGCATTCTAGCTTTCTCATTAGACAAACCAATCCTGTTTCTTTTTTTTTTTTATGATAGTCACAGAGAGAGACAGAGAGAGAAGCGGAGACATAGGCAGAGGGAGAAGCAGGCTCCATGCACCGGGAGCCCGACGTGGGATTCGATCCCGGGCCTACCAGGATCGCGCCCTGGGCCAAAGGCAGGCGCTAAACCGCTGCGCCACCCAGGGATCCCACCAATCCTGTTTCAATACATGTTCAGGACCACCTTAGAACATGAAATAACAGGTACTTGTACTGAAAGAGATTTCAAATAATCTCCAAATCCCAGTGCAAATCCTCAAGAGCTCCAGATGACCTGGTACACAAGATTAAGATATTATTTCTATAGTACCTTAAATTTATCTTCAAAATCATAGCCTTGTACCACAGCTCAGTGGCTCACACTTGACTCACATTTCTAAAATAAATGCATGAGATAAAATAGAATATGTTAGGATCTGAACATTGAGATGACTCTAATGAGGAATCAGCATCTGAGTAATAATGGGAAAGTGAAATTTTCCTTACACCAAATCTCCAATTGATTCTTATAGACTACTTCATACAACAGCATAAAAAACCACTATTAGTAGAGATCACTTAACATATTTATTGAAGTATAATTAATATAATAATCTGTTTAAAATGTACAATTTAATGACTTTATAGTAAAGTTATACAATTATGAAACCATCATCACAATCTATACATTCTATTCAAATTTAGAACATTTCCTGGGATGCCTGAGTGGCTCAGCAGTTGAGCGTCTGCCTTTGGCTTAGGGAATGATCCCAGAGTCACAGGATTGAGTCCCACATCAGGCTTCCTGCATGGACCCTGCTTCTCCCTCTGCCTATGTCTCTGCCTCTCTCTCTCTCTCTGTCTCTCACGAATAAATAAATAAAATCTTTTTAAAAATAAAAAGAACATTTCCAATACCTGAAAAAATACTTTGTTCCCATTTGCAGGCAATTCACATTCCCAACCCCCAGACTCAGACCCAGGCAACCACTAGTATGTTTTCTGTTTCCATTAATTTATTTTTCAGGATATTTCATATAAATTGAAGCACATAATACAAGATGTTTCATGACTACTTTCTTTCACTTGGCAGAATATTTCCATAGCTCATACATGTTGTAACATTTATCAATACTTCCTTCTTTTCAGGGCTGAACAATATTCTGCCATATGAATATACCATATTTTATCTGTCCATCATTTTATGGGCATTGGGTTGTTAAATTTATTCCTAAGTATCTTTTTATATTACTGTACATATAATTGATGTCTTATTTTTGTTGTTGTATTGTTTATTGTTTTTTTGTATTGTATATTGTTAATGTAAAGAAACATAATTGATTTTTATATATTGATCTTGTATCCTGCAGCCTTGGTGAATTGATTTATTAGCTCAAATAATTTTTGTATAGACTTTTTAGGGAATGCTATATATAAGATGATGCCTTCTGCAAAGAGAAATAATTTTAATTCTTTTTTTCCAATCTGCATATCTTTTTTTCTTGTTCTTATCTAATTGCCCGGCTATAGCCTCCAGCATTATGTTGATTAGAAGTAGTAAGAGCAGACATCATTGTCTGTTTCTGAATTTAGGGGGAATATTTTTAGTCTTTCACCATTAAGTATAATAACAGCTTTGGAGACTTCACAGATGCTCTCTAACAGGTAAGGGATTTCTCTATTACTTTGTTGGGTGTGTTTATTATAAAAAGCTGGTGGATTTGAAGGAAATATTTTTTTTCTGTGTCGAGATAATTATGTAACTTTTATTCTTTACTCTATGAAATTGATATATTATTTTTTTTTGCCGTTAACTGGGTAGTTGGGCTATACTGCAAGATAGAATATAACATAAGTGTGGTCAAGGTTAAAAATCAGATCATAGTCATGTGGGAAGAGACAACTGTATGATTCAAGGTCACTGAGAATAAATGATACATATACACCAGGCTTACATGGTACAGCACTTAAAGCAAGAGGGGAGATGGTGTGCACAAGATACAACTCCTTGTAATGCAAAGTCCCCAGTGGATTAATTCTGTAGCCCACTCGGGCACTGTGACTGCATGCATATTACTTTGTGCTGTAGTGGAAGGAACCTCTCTATCATGTAGTCTGAAATACAGATAGCTGGGGGTGTGGCTAAGAGCCACTGATGCAGCATATTAGTAGAGCAATGGGGTATATATTAAGCCCAGAGAAGGAAAAGATAGTCCCTCACAAATTGATAGGCCCAGCACAGGCTGTGAGGGCCCTTTATCTCTCAGCAAGGAACTGTTCCAGGGCCAAAGCACATTCTTTTTTTACTGAAATATAACTGACATACAATGTTATGCTAGTTTCAGATATACGATACATTGATTCAGCAATTCTATACCTTACTCAGTGATCACCACAATAAATGTAGTCACCATCTCTCAGCATACACTATCACAATATTATTGATTACATTTTCTATGATCTTTTTATCTCCATGAGTTATTTATTTTATAACTAGAAGTTTATAACTCTTAATCCCTTTTACCTGCTTTTCCCATTGCCCCAGCCACCCACCCCCACTCTGGCAACCACCAATTTCTTTGTATTTATAGTCTGTTTTTCTTTTGTTTATTTAGATTTCATATATAAGTGAAATCATATGTATGTCCTTCACACTCTGACTTATTTTACTTAACCGTAACACATTCTACATCCATCCATGTTATCCCGAATGGCAAGATCTCATTCTTATTTGTGGCTGAGTAATATTCCATTATATATATAAAACATATATTCTAGGATATTTATATCTTCTTTATCCATTCATCTATCAATGAACATTTATATCACTTCCATTTCTTCACTATTGTATAGATAATGCTGCAATAAACAGGGGGGTGTATATATTTTTTTCAAATTACTGTTTTTGTTTTAAGTAAACACATGGTAGTGGAATTCTTGGATTATATGATATTTCTATTTTTAATTTTAAAAAAATTTGAGGAACGTCCATACCATCTTCCACCACCAATAGGTTGTAGTACGTCAGGGTTCCCTTTTCTTCTATCCTCACCAACACTTGTTATTTCTTGTTTTTTGATACCAGCCACTCTGACAAGTGTAAGGTGATAACTCATTGCATCTTTGATTTGCATTTTCCTGATGATGAATGATATTGAGCAACTTTTCATGTTTCTATTGGCCATATGTCCTTTTTAGAAAAATGTCTATCCAGGTACTTGCCTGTTTTTTGTTTTTTTTTTTTTTTAATCAGATAGTTTGGTGTTTTGGTGTCAAGTTGTATAATTTCTTTATATGTTATGGATATTCAAACGTTATTGGATGTATCATTTGCAAATATCTTCTCCCATTCACTAGACTGACTTTGTGTTAAAAAGCTTTTAATTTTGGTGTAGTCCATTTGTTTGCCTTCGGTTTTCTTTCCCTTGCCTGAAGAGACAGATCCATAAAAATGTTACTAAGACCAATGTCCAAGAGAATGCTGCCTGTGTTTTCTGTTAAGAGTCTGTGGTTTCAGGTCTCACATTTAGGTCTTTAATTCACATTGAGTTTATTTTTGAGTATGGTGTAAGAAAGCAGTCCAGTTTCATTTCTTTGCTCGTAGATCTTGGTTTCTTTATATCATTTATTGAAAATAATGTCTTTTCTCCATGATATATTCTTGCCTCTTTTCTCCTAAATGAATTCATTATAGAGGTGTGGCTTTATTTCTGGGAACTGTGTCCTATTCCACTGATCTATGTGTCAAATATAAATAATAGTGAAAGGGAATATAAGGGAAGGGAGAAGAAATGTGTAGGAAATATCAGAAAGGGAGACAGAAGGTAAAGACTGCTAACTCTGGGAAACGAACTAGGGGTGGTAGAAGGGGAGGAGGGCGGGGGGTGGGAGTGAATGGGTGACGGGCACTGGGGGTTATTCTGTATGTTAGTAAATTGAACACCAATAAAAAATTAAAAAAAAATTTGTGCCAATATAATATGGTATTCATTATGAGAGACTTGTAGTATATCTTGAAATCTGGAATTCTGATATCTCAAGATTTGTTCCTTCTTAACATGGCTACGGCTATTTCAGATCTTTTGTGGTTCCATAAAAATTTTAGGATTATTTCTTCTAGTCAGGTGGAAAATGGTATTGGGATGTTAATAGAAATTGCACTTAATCTGTAAAATGCATTGGTTACTATGGACATTTTAACAATATTAATCTTAACCAATCCATGAATATAGAATGTCTATTTGTTTTTTTATTCCTCAATTTCTTTCCAATGTTTTATAGTTTTCAGAGTAAAGCTCTTTCACCCCGTTGGATAGGTTTGTCCCTAGGTATCATTGTTACTGTAACAATTGTAAATAGGATTTTTCCCTTAATTTCACTTTCTGCTGCTTTATGATTAGTATACAGAAATGCAACACATTTTTGCACAACGCTTTTGATCCTACAATTTACCAAATTCATTTATCATTTCTAGCAATTTTTTGGTGAAGTCTTTAGGATATTATTTTGTATTATTTAAATTCAATTAGCCAATATAATGTACATTATCAGTTTCAGATGTAATGTTTTCTATATAGAGTATCATGTCATCTGCAAGTAGTGAAAGTTTTACTTCTACCTTAACTTGGCTGCGTTTTATTTCTTTTTGTTGTCTGATTGCTGCAGCTAGGACTTTAGTACTAGGTTGAATAAAAGTGGTGAGGATGGACATCCTTGTTTTCTTCCTTGTGTTAAAGGAAAAGCACTCAGTTGTCCAGCTTTAAGAATGATTTTAGGGGATCCCTGGGTGGCTCAGCGGTTTGGTGCTGCCTTTAGCCCAGGGAGTGGTCCTGGAGTTCCGGGATCGAGTCCTGTGTCGGGCTCCCTCATAGCATGGAGCCTGCTTCTCCCTCTGCCTCTCTCTCTCTCTCTCTCTCTCTCTCTCTCTCTCTCTCTATTTCTCTATCATGAATAAATAAATAAAATCTTTTAAAAAAGAATGATTTTAGCTGTGAGTTTTTCATATATGGCCTTTATTATGTTGAGTTATGTATCCTGTAGACCCACTTTGTGGAACGAATGTATTTTGTCATATGTTTGAGATGATTATATGGTTTTTATCCTTCCTCTTATTAATGTGGTATATCACATTGATTGATTTGCAAACAATGTACCACCTTTGCTTCATCCCACTTTATCATGGGATACATCCCACTTTACCATGGTGAATGGTCCTTTTAATGTACTGTTGAATTAATTTGCTAATATTTTGTTTGAGGATTTTTGCATCTATGTTCATCAGATATATCGGCCTACGGTTATGGGGTTGTTTGTAGTGTTTTTGTCTGGCTTTGGTAATCAGAGTAATGCTGGCCTCAATAAATGGATTTGGAAGTTTTCCTTTCCCTTCTATTTTTGTTGGAATAGCTTGAGAAGAATAAGTATTAACTCTTTTTTAAATGTTTGGTAGAATTTTCCTGTGAAGCCATCTGGTTCTGGACTTTCATGTGGAGAATTTTCTCATTACTGACTCAATTTTGTTACTAGTAATCAGTCTGTTTAAATTTCCTATTTCTTCCTTATTCAGTTTTGGGAGATTGCATGTTTCTAGGAAATCATCCATTTCTTCTAAGTTGTCCAAATTGTTGCCATACAAGTTTTCATAAAATTCTCTTATAATTCTTTGCATCTCTATGGTGGTGGTTGTTATTTTTCCTCCTTCATTTTTTATTTTATTTAGTTGAGTCCTCTCTTCTCTTCATGATGCATCTGGCAAAAAGTCAACAATTTTGATCATCTTTTTGAAGAACCAGGTCTTGGTTTCATTGATCATTTCTAGTGAGTTTTTAGTCTCTATTTCAGTTAGGTCCACTCTAATCTTTATTATTGCCTCCCCTCTACTAGCTTTGGCCTCCATTTGTTCTTTTTTTTTCTAGTTCTTTTAGGAATCAGGTTAGGTTATTTAATATTTTTCTTGTTTCTTGAAATAGGCCTATATTGCTATAAATGTCCCTTTAGGACTGCTTTTGCTGGGTGGTCCAAATTTTGGATCATTGTGTTTTCATTTTCATTTGTCTCTATGTATGTTTAAATTTTCTCTTTGACTTCTTTGTTGACACATGGGTTGTTTGATAGCATGTTGTTTAGCCTCCACGTGTTTGGGCTTTTCCCAGTTTTTTCTTGTATTTGATTTCTAGTTTCATAGTGTCATAATTGGAACAGATGCTTGATATGATTTCAGCTTTGTTTTTTTTTAAAGATTTTATTTATTTATATGACAGAGAAAGCAAGCGAGCACGCACAAGCAGGGGGAGTGGCAGAAGGAGAGGGAGAAGTGGGCTCGCCATGCAACAGGGAGCCCAGTGCGAGGCTCCGTCACTGGACCCTGGGATCATGACCTGAGTAGAAGGCAGATACATAACTGACTGAGCCACCGCACCCCTCAGCTTTCTTAAATTTATTAAAACTTGTTATCCTAGCAAAAGATTTATGTCCACTTGAAAGTAGTGTGTATTCTGCTATTTGGGATGGAATGTGATGCATAGATCTGTTGGGTCCATCAGATCTAAAGTGTCATTCAAAGCCACTGTTTCTGTGATGATATTTTGTCTGATTATCCATCCATTGATGGAAGTACAGTGTTAAAGTCCCTTACTATAATTTTATTACGTCAATTTTTCCCTTTATGTCTCTTTGCTACTTTTTCCCTTTTTAATTACTATGTGTCTTGGTGTGGAACTCCTTGGGTTCATATTGTTAGGGCTCTCTGTGATTCCTGTACCTTGATGTATTTTTCCTTTCCCAGATTTGGGAAGTTTGGGGCTATTCTTTCTTCAAATAATATTTTCCCCATCCTCTCTCTCCTCCCCTTCTGGGATTTATAAAATACAAAAGTTATCGTGCTTAATTAAGTTTCCAGAGCTCCCTTGGGTTATAATCATTTTTTATTATTGTGTGCTCTTTTTGCTCTTTGGCTTGGTTCCTTTCCATTACCCTGTCTTCCAGATCACTCATCCATTCTTCTGCACCCTCTAACCTGCTGTTGATATCCTTTAGTGTATTTTTTCACTTCAGTTATTACATACTCAGCTCTGACTGGTTCTTTTTTTTTTTTAGTTTCTCAGTCTCTTTTCTAAAGTTCTCACTGAGTTCATCCCTCTTTTCTCAGGTACAGTGAGTATCTTTATGAGCACTATCTTGAACTCTATCAGGCATATTGCTTATCTGTTTTGTTTAGCTCTTTCACTGTCACTTTGTATTGTCCTTTCACTTGGAACATATTGCTCTATTTTGTCTAACTCTCTGTGGTTGTTTCTGTGTATTAGGGAGATGAGGCACATCTCCTGGTCTCAAAAGTAGTGGCCTCATGTAGAACAGGTCCTGTTGTTCCCTATAGCACAACCTCCCGAATCACCAGAACTAGGAACACCTGGGTACACCCTGTGTAGGCTGCATGCACCCTCTTGTTGTGCGTGGGCTGTGATTACCTTCAGTCTAGCCAGTTGCAATGAGTTGCATTGCCTGTTGTGGATACATGGGGCAGGGTTTGCTCCCTGTGCTATCAAGAGATCTGGCTGGAAAACTATGAGTTCACTGGGGTGTGGGGTTTTCTCACCCTGTCTCCTGGGCCAGAATCACCTTAGTTTGGTGCTAGTCCTGGCTAGGGCTGCCTTCAGTGTATGGCAGGGGCAGGAGCCACATTGAAGGGATGCCTGATGAGGAGGCTGGGTTGAGTGGGAATGTTGGGGCAGGGAATGCCATGCTAGCAAGGTAGATGGAGAGGGTTAGAACTGGCTCCTGCAAGTGTCTGGCTACCTAGGCTGAGGGAGGGGAAGAAATACAGCACCCACCAGCACTTTAGTTCCTGGGGAAATCTCTCTTGCAGATCCCTGCCCCTCTGGCACATGTTCTGAGATTTGACAATAATTCCTCACCATATGTTCTGGGTACTTTTCAAACTACTGCTTCTGTGCTGCGTCTCATGCTGAGTTATTTGGTATACTGGGTCTTTAAGGGTGGAGACTCAGTTGCCTATCACCCTTTGACTCTCTCCAAGTTAAGTCCTCCTGATTTTTAATGCTTTTGGAGTTAACCCCCGCTGGTTGTCAAAGCCAGACATGATGGGGTCTTGTCTTCCTAGTGAGGGTCTCCAGTGCCAGAAGTACTTGATGTGGGGTCTGGTCCTCTCACTTTTCTGCACTTCTAATGTGCCTCCCATTGGTGGTTCGTCACACCAAGGATTTGGTTTCTGACTGCATCTCCATCTGACCTACCCTTTTATAATGTGGTCTTCTCCCTATGACTAGCTGTGGAAGATCTTTCTACAAGTCTTCAGGTCATTTACAGAGTCAGTTGCATGGGAGTACTTGTCTCACTGTGTCCATGGGATGTGATGAGCTCAAGATCCTCCTACTCCACCATCTTAGACCACAGTCCCAAGGCCCATTTTTATGCAGTGGATCGGGGATTGACAGACTGTGCAAAAGTGCTTTTCCCAACAATTACATTGACTGATTTTCATATTTTAATTGATATTTTATTCTTGGGATAAATTCCACAGAGTCATGATAAAGGATTATTTTTTATGTTGCTGAGTTAGCAGTGCTAATATTTTCTTGACAATTTTTGTATAAATATTTGTAAAGAATTTTGATCTGTGAGGGTTTTTCTTTTTTCTTGTCATCACGTTGTCTCTATGAGTGCCAGGGTAGTACTGGACTTATTGTATGAATTGGGAAGTGTTTCTTCCTCAACTATCTTTTGGAAGAGTTTTTTAAAAGACGGATGTTAAATCCCCTTTAAATGTAGTGTACAATTCTTTCTTAACCATAGGAAACAAACTGAGGGTCTCGGGAGGGGAGGGGGGTGTGGCAATGGGGTAACAGGGTGACTGACATATAGGAGGACATGTAATGAGCAGTGGGTGTTATGTACAACCGATGAATCACTGAACTCTACCTCTGAAACTAATAATACATTATATGTTAATTAATTGAATTTAAATACAAAAGAATGTAGAGTAGCCCAGTGAAGCCATCTGGTCCTGGGCTTTTGGGTGGGGGTGGGGGTGGGGGGTGGGTAATTATTTCATTAGCAAGTGAATATCTTGTTATAAGTCAATTCGGAGTTCCCATTTCTTTTTGAGTCCATCTCATTGCTTTGTGTCATTCCAGTAATTTGTACATTTCATATAGATTATCTAATTTGTTGGCATATGCATTTTCATAGTACTACCTTATAATCCCTCTTAATTTTGTAGCACTGGGAGTATCAAAAAATAAAACTCAACTGAGTGAATTTTAAAGAGCTTATCGTCTTTATTCAATGATTCATGAGTCAGGCAGGATTCAGTGGAGCAGATAGAAAGCAGCTCCAAGGAACTGTGCAAACTGAAAGAGTTTTATAAGCAGAGGGGGGCAGGACCAAAGGAGTTAGACCAGGAAGAAGTGGATTGCTTGTGGCAAGGTCATTGTTCTTTTCGAGATGGCAGGAAGGTTACCTAACTAGTGCTGATTAGGTGATCCCTGATGGACTGGTTTAAGTTTCCATTTCTAAGAGAGCTGAAGCTGTAATTAAGTCTTGGATTCATGATGTGGGGCTTAGCAGAAATGACTCTTTGGGTCTGTTGTCTTATCTTTAAAAATATCCCTTCTTTCTCCAGTTTCCCTTGGTCAATCTAGTTAAAGGCCTGCAACATTGTTTAATTTACTTATAAAAAAGCTTTAGGTTATTGATTCCCTCTATTCTTATTCTATGCTCTATTTTACTTATTACTACTTTTATCTTTATTTGTACTCCATAAGGGTGATATCTTGTATTTTCCTTTTCATCCATATCAGAGTATTTTCTAATTTCTATTGTGATTTTTTTCTCTTTGATTCATAAGTTATTTAGGATTCTCTTGTTCATTATTGTGAATTCTCCATGACTTATTACTGATTCCCACTTTCACACTCTGCCATGGGCAAGAACTTCCGAGTCCCTTTTGTTGTAGCAAATTACTGAAAGATGTTTTATGTAAAAAAAGGCAGGAATCATTCCATCCTTGCCAAAGACCTCTATTATTACTTCCAAGAGGGTAAAATAGGTAATTTTCCATCACCTATCGAAAATCCTCACTGGTACTCAATATACACAGCGTCTTGTTCTCATAAGGAGATGTTTTCAAGGTTATTCACTACATTATCTTCTATAGTAACAAGAAAATATCCCTTCATGAAATGAAAGTGTCTATCAAAGTATGAAAGAATAAATAATCTGTGCCCTACCCAGAAAATGGAATATCACACATCAATTAAAAAGAAGGAGGCATACAAATATAACACGTGGAAAGGTAAATCAAATGAAACTAAGTTTCCAAATAAGTACTAAATTATATCTTTTGGTTTAAACGCACAAATATGCATAAAGAAAACACACATTTCTTATAATACACAAGGACTTGTGAATGCACATAATAAAGGTCTTGAACTATATACCATTGTCTACTGATGGACTAACATATGAAGTCAGAAAGAATGAAGTAGGTGGCAGGTGGTAAAACCGGGCTTTAGTCTTCTCATAAGGTTTGAAGATTTTACAAGGAGAATGACTTTACAATTCACACATGCAACTAAATGTTACTTTTTAGAAGTCTCTAAAAAGAAGGAAAGCATACAGAGAAAGCATATGTGAACAAAGCAAAATAAATGTAGCAAAGTCTATACAGGAAATAGAATTTGTGACAAAAAACTTTCAGAGTGACTTCGATATTCTAGTGAAAGAAACTAGTCATCATAAAATGTTAAGTACATGACAACATAATTTTGGAATCTATAAAACAAAGTAGGGTACAATTACATGGAGAATAAGCAAATCCAAATGGAAATTCTACAACTAGAAGGAGCACTTACTGAGATGAAGAAATGAGTTAGAGTAGCACTTCTGGAACGGTGAAGTAAGGAACTCTGAATATCACTTCCTCCATATATGCGATGAGAACGCTGGAAAAAATTGTCAAAATCAATGTTTCAGAATCCTGGGAATTAATGAAAGGCTTTCAGTCATCCCAAGAATATTAATTCAAGAAAAATGGTCAGATTTTATCATGAAAAGTAAGCTTTATGGCATTTTACTTTGGCCTATTCTGAACCCCTTCACCCCAGATCTGTGGTAGCATTGGAAACCAACAAATCAAAACCACAATGAGATACCACCTCACACCAGTGAGAATGGTGAAAATTAACGAGACAGGAAACCACAAATGTTGGAGAGGATGTGGAGAAAGGGGAACCCTCTTACACTGTTGGTGGGAATGTGAACTGGTACAGCCACTCTGGAAAACTGTGTGGAGGATCTTCAAAGAGTTAAAATTAGAGCTACCCTACAACCCAGCAATTGCGCTACTGGGGATTTACCCCAAAGATACAGATGCAGCGAAAAACAGAGACACCTGCACCCCAATGTTTATAGCAGCAATGTCCACAATAGCCAAACTGTGGAAGGAGCCTCAGTGTCCATCAAAAGATGAATGGATAAAGAAGATGTGGTATATATGTACAATGGAATATTACTCAGCTATTAGAAATGATGAATACCCGCCATTTGCTTCAACGTGGATGGAACTGGAGGGTATTATGCTGAGTGAAGTAAGTCCATCACAGAAGGACAAACATTATATGGTTTTACTCATATGGGGAATATAAAAAATAGTGAAAGGGATTATAGGGGAAAGGAGAGAAAATGAGATTTTCTCTCTAGGGAAAAATCAGGGAGGGTGACCGAATATGAGAGACTCCTAACTCTGGGGAACAAACAAGGGGTAGTGGAAGGGGAGGTGGGCGGGGGGATGGGGTGGCTGGTTAACAGGCACTGAGGGGGGCACTTGACAGGATGAGCACTGGGTGTCATAGGTTGGCAAATCGAACTCCAGTTAAAAAAATACCCCCCCCCCCAAAAAAAAAACCCTGAAAACCAACAGATCTGCACTTATGCCACTTGTGAAACTGCAGCCTGGCACCTAGTAGAGACGCGGAAAGATGCAGAGCCCCCCAACAATCTCATCCTCAAAGAATTACCAGTGTTTGACCTGTCTGGCAGTTCTCTAAAGAGTTCCGTTCTCAGACATGACTTCCTTTGTTCTCAGTAAGAGTCTGTTTTGTGTGAACTGGCCTATCTTCAAGGCATTAGAAAAAAGATATTCCGCGGCAGTGATTTATCACTGCAGCTTCCAAATGTAATGCGACTAGTTGGGGCTAATAAGAAGCTATGCAAAAAATGAAAAATGAAAAATTGGGAAAGGAAATATCCATAGGATGCTTTGAAAAGTTTCAACATATAACTGAGATCTAGGAGGCCATGAGCGTGTGTAGAACTGTGTGCGTGCTCAGAAGATACCTGACAAGACTAGCCCTCTCCTCTAGGTGAGAATAAGGCTCTGTACATGCAGAATCCGAAGGATTTGACAAGAGTTGTGAACTGCCTTGCATGAGCATGGAAGCCATGTCAAAAACACATACACAAAGTACCCTGATAAAGGCTGGAAGGTTTACTGGTTCAAGGAATTTAATTACATCTCTGTATGATCAGTAGCTCATCAGTAAGCCATCAGAGAGGAGAATCCAGTGGCCACAGATGAAAAAGCATCCAGGTTTTAATGAACCATTAAGGCAAAGTCAAAGTCACTTTATAGTCAACTAACAACAATAGGAACAAATAATAACAATGAACCTGGAGAGGGAGGCATAATCTGATTTATGGAGTTTCCACAATATATTACTTGTAGTTACAACTTATTTCTTAAAACCTACAAAATGGGCAAACAACTTAAAAAGTATGGCTCAGGAAAAAGGAAAGAAACAGTCAACCTGTTCCTAGATGAAGCCTAGACATTGGATTTACCAACAAAGACTTTAAATCAACTATTCTTTTAAATTTTGTCTTGTTTTAATTCATATTTTTATTTAAGTTTAATTCATATTTTTATTTAAGTCTAGTTGACACACAGTGTCACATTAGTTTCAGGTGAACAACATAGTGATTCAACTTCTTTTCCTTATGTTCAGCTCACCAGAGGTGTAGCTACTGTCTGTCACCATAAAATGCTATTACAAATGCTATTACATTCCCTGTGCTGTGCCTCTTATTCCCATGACTTATTCCTTCCATAACTGGAAACCTGTATCTCTTACTCCCCTTCACCCACGTTACCCATCCTCTCTGGCAACCATCAGTATGTTCTCTTTATTTATAGGTCTCATTTGCTTTTTGTTTGTTGGTTTATGCATTTGTTCTGTTTTTTAAATTCCACATATAATTGAAATCAGATTCTCTTTGTCTTTCTTAGTCTGACTTCTTTCACTTAGCATAATACCCTCTAGGTCCATCCATGCTGTCACAAATGACACAATCCCATTCCTCTGTCTGGCTGCATAATATTCCTGAGTGTGTCTCTGTGTATGTGTCTCTGGGTGTGTGTGATGTTTTCCTTATCCATTGATATTTCAGTGGATCCTTGGGTTGATTCCATATCTTGGCTATTGTAAATAATGTAACAATAAACAAAGGGGGTGCATATAGCTTTCTGAATTAGTGTTTTCATTTTCTTTGGGTAAATACCCAGAAGGGGAATTACTGTATAATATGGTATTTCTATTTTTAATTTTGGGCGACCCTCCATACTGTTTTCCACAGTGGCTGCACCACTTTGCATTCCCACCAACAGTGCAAGAGGGTTCTTTTTTCCTCCACATCCTCAGAAACACTTGTTATTTCTTGTCTTTTTAATTTTAGCCATCCAGACAGGTATAAGGTGATAGGCCATCATTGTTTCATAAATCAACTATTATAAACATGTGCAAATAATTAAAGGAAAGCACGTGCACATAATCAAAGTTAAATGAGAACAGCATCTCTCCAAATATATAAAATAAGAGACATTATTTTTCTTAAAAAAATAGAAATTCTTGGGCTTCAAGTACAGTAATTGAAACGAAAAATTCCCCCATTGGCTCTCAATAGCAGATTTGAACTAACCAAAGAAAGAGTCAGCAAAATGAAGGTAGGTCATTTGAGATTATCCAGACTGAGGAATAGAAAGAAAAAAAAATAAGGTTGAACAGAGAGTCAGAGGCCTATTGAGCAAAACTCAAGCATATCAACATACACATAATGGGAGTCTCTGTGAAAGAGGAGAGAGAGGAATGGGCAGGAAGACTTTACGAAGAAATAATCAACAAAACTTCCCAAATTAGTTGAAAAACATTAATCTACACATTCAAGAAATTCAGTAGATCCAAGTAGGATAACCTCAAAGACAGGTAACCCAAGACACAATATAATTACACTTTCAAAGCCCAACACAAATAGAAGACTTGGAAAGCAGCAAAAGAAAAACAAGTTCATTACATTTAAGAGATCCTTGTTTCTCATCAACAATCATGGAGACCCAAAGCCAGTAAGAGGATGTTTTTCAGGTGTGGGAAGAAAAGGACTGTCAATGAGGAATTGTTTTACACCAAAACAAAAACAAATCTATCCTTCAAAACTGAAGAAAAATGAAGACCTTTACATATAAATGAAAAACTAGATCTTCTGTTTTTCCCACAAGCAATATTAAACTGAACTTTCAGGCTGAGATAAGAGAACCCTAAACAACAACTCTAATTTACATAAAGAGAAAAAGTGCCAGCAAATGTAACTAGATAGGTAAATATATAAAGAGAGTGCATATGGACTTTTGATTGTTTCTCTTTTCCTATCTGAATCAGGACATACAAGAAATAGTCATAAAACTACATTGATGAACTTATAACATGTACATACATAATTTGTGTATCAATAATAAACTTGAAGAAGGAGGAAATGATAACAAAGTTTTTTTTGTTTACGATTGAAATCAAGTCGGTATTACTCCATAGATTATTTTAAGATAGAATGTCAATTGTACTCTCTAGAGCAGCCATTAAGAAAATAGCTCAAGAATTTAGTAAAATTGAATAATAAGACAATTATACTGGATAAATAAAAATATCTGTTTAAGCTTCAAAATGGGCAATATTAAGTGAGTAAAGGAACAAAAGATGTAAAATCGATGGAAAAGAAATAGCTAAATGGTAAACATAAATCCTGTCTTTAAGTACGTTTAATGAAAAGGACTGAATCTTCCACTCAAAAGTCACATATCTGTACAGTGGATCTAGAAACCCACTGTCCAACAATATGCTGTCTACAAGGGACACAGTTTCGATTCAAACTAGATTGAAAGTAAAAGCATGGAAAAATACATACCGTCAAAAAATTAGCAAAAATATCCTTTTTTTTGACTATCATAATTTCAGATAAAGTAGAGTTTAAGGCCAAAGAGAGTTGCTGACCAAAGACAGTTGCTAATGATTAAAGAGACAATTCATAGGAAGGATATAATGATTAAAAACAGGAATGCACCTAACAGCAGAGTGACTAACTACATGAAACAAAAACTGACACAACTGAAGGGAGAAATATACAATTCATCAATAGTTGGAGACTTCAACAACCCACTTTTACAAAGAACAACTAGGCAGAAGATCAGCCAGAAATTAGGAGATTGAAACAACTCTATGAATGAGTTATAGCTAAGGGACAACTATAGAATACTCAACAGCAGAATACACATTCTTATCAATAGGACGTGGAATATTCTGCAGGGTGGACCTTATATTGGCCATAACATGAGCCTCAGTAAACTTAAAAGGTTTTGATTAAACTCTGTTCTCTGAACAATATAATGCCAGTACACATGTTAAGAAAATGAGATTGAAGGGAGTGTAAATATTCACATCCCTTCATGGGGAAGGGGTGTAAAATGATGCCAAGTTGTATGATAAAGGCAAATTGCAGAACAGTCTGTAATGAAAATCTCATTTTTGAGGCAAAATGAAAACACAATGAAAGTGATAGAAACTTGGCATCATTTGTGTACACATAGTTGTCCTCTATACCTGTCTCTAAGTTTGGTGGAACTCTCTGGGCACTCAAAAAGGCTGCGTACATATAGTGGCTCTGAAGTTGACTGATGGTGGTTTTAATACCACGTGGAAGTGTATGGTGCAGCTTTGCCTTTGACAGTTATCGTGTGTGTGTGTGTGTGTGTGTGTGTGTGTGTGTGTGTTGTGTCCGTGTGTGTCTATACACATATGTGTGTATACATACATACACATGTATTTATATATATAAATTTGTATATATGTATGTATCCCTATATTTGTATATATGTGTGTGTGTAGATAGTGAAAAATTAGAGAATAGTATTCATTATTTTTTCTCTGTTACCAACAGCTACCACTTTGCACGGTATGATTGTAATAGGTGCTTCAAAATCTTTTTCTGCTATTTCCAATACTTGTGTCATCTTCGTGTGTGCCCCTGTTGCTTGCATTTCCCCCTGGAGTTCATGGACATTTCCCTGGTTTTTCATTTACTAATTAATTTTAAGTGTATCTGGACATGTTAGTATTCTGTTTTTAGAGACTGTATCATGAAATCTCACCGAGAATGTTTATGTGTTTCCTTTTTGCTTAGTTTAGCTTTGTTTTAGGTTCAGGCCACAAATTCGTATCTAAGTTTTGTTGGCTTTTTTTTCGAGTCTCAGGTCACATTTCAAAGCCTTTGTGCTGTTTTTCATATCTGGATTAAAAATGTGCCAACCAGTGAGGAATGTGGGATAATGACAGTGGTCTCCTTATGTGATCAGTACTCACATCATTTAATATTACTTTTAGATTCAGATACATGCATATGTATCAGATCAGATATGCACAGTTTTATGCATAGAGCCCAGATCTTTATGCACAATTTTATGTGGTCATTTTCATGAGCTCCATCATCTCAGCAAACTCATGGGTGAATTCTAGTGCTTCAGGATACCTATTACTGACTTTTGGCTAAAGTATTGCAGTTTAATTTCTCTCCTCTGAAAGTTCTCTGATGGGTTTCACTCCAAAGCTCAATAGCAAAAGTATAGAACTAGAATGAATAAGAAAAACTACAACAGCACCAATGGAAAAGAAAAAGGATGTTTCTGCGGGAGCTTTGTCTGTCCATACCTGATATTTTAGTGTTCTAAGGCTGCCATCACAAAATGCCCCAGAGTGGATGGCTTAAAGAACATAAACATATTTTCCGACAGTTCTGGAGGATAGAAGTCTGGGATCAAGTTGTCAGCAGGTTTGTTTTCTTCTGAGGACTCTCTCCTTGGTTGTAGATGGCCACATCCTTCCTGTGTCCTTAGGCAATCTTTCCTCTGTATGTACACATTTCTGGTGTGTCTTTGTATGTCCAAATCATCTCCTCTTTTCTAGGATACCAGTCAGTCCGGGTTAGGACCCTTCCGACGGGTATGATCTCATTTAACTCTAATTACCTTTTCAAAAAAAAAAATAATAATTACCTTTTCAAAGGTCCTGTCACCAAATACAGTCAAGCTTTGAGATAATGGGGCCTAGGAATTCAACATTTGAATTTGAGAGTGTAAATAAATCAGTCCATTAGGGGTAAACCTCCATGATCTTTGATTTGGCAATGGAGTCTTAGATAGGACAATAAAAGCACAAGGAAAAAAAAAAAGGAAAAACAGATAAACTGGACTTTGCCAAGCTAAAAACGTCTTTGTGTCAAAGGATATTAAGAAGAAAGCAGAAACAACCTATAGTATGGGATAAAAATTTTGTGGTAAGCACATACCTAATAAGGGTCTAGTATCCACAATGCATAGAAAACAACCCAGCAACAGGTAAACAATCCAGTTTAAAAAATGGACATAGGAGGAGGCCTGGGTGACTCCGTTGGTTAAGCATCTCCCTTTGGCTCAGATCATGATCCCAGGGTCCTGGGGCTAGCCCCACATGGGGCTCTCTCTTCAGCGGGGAGCCTGCTTCTCCCTCCCCCACTCCCCCTACTACTGCGCTCTCTCCTTTTGAGTGTGTGTCTGTGTGTAAAAACGATACACATATACGCAATAAGGACAGGAAAATCAGCTCGCCGTCTTTAGTCATTAGGGAGATCAAACAGAAACACCATGTGATGCCACAGCCTACTCACAATGGTGGTGTAATTGAATTATTTTTAAATGAAAAATAAAACATATTGAGCAGAATGTGGAGAAATTAGGATCCTTGTGCATTACTGGTGGGTATCTAAAATCAATGCTGTCACTGTGGAAAAGAGTTTGGCAGTTCTTTAAATAGTTAAATGCAGAATTACCATATGATTGCCTCAGTAATTCTACTCTTAGGTGTATACTACACCCCCCCCCAATTAAAAGCGTTTTCTCAAACGAAAAGTTGTACACAGATGTTCATTAACAGTCCTATTCACCATTACCAAAAGGTGGAAACGTCCCAATTGTCCATCAACTGATGGATGGACAAACAAAAGTGATACATCCATACGGTGGAGTATCATGCAGCCATAAAGAGGAATGAAGTACTGATACATGCAACACAGTGGATAAACCTCAAAACCATTATGCTAATGAGAGTCCAGACCCAAAAGGTCACATATTGTATGATTTCATTTGTATCAAATATAGGTGATATAGAATAAATGTAGACTAAGTAAACTCCTAGAGAAAGAGAGCAGATAAGTGGTTTCCAGAACCTGGAGGCAGGGATGGGGAAATTCGGGAAAATTAACTAATGGGTATGGGGTTTCCTTTTGGGGTGATGGTGTATTTTGGGACTAGACAGAGGGGATACCTGGAGAGCATTGTGAATGTACTAAACACCACTGAAATGTACCCTCAAAACAGTGAATTTTATCACAATAATAGCAATAATAATAATAATAATAGTAAGCAGAATAAAGGTGCTGATTGGCTTTACACTTATTATAAATAGACCATGAAATAACTTCAATATCTGCTAAAATGCCTCATTTAGGAAACCTTTATGTTCTTAATAGTAGGGCTCAAATTATAGAAATACTTGGGAATCCCACTAAATTTTACAAAGAAGATTTTTTTTACAAAGATTGCATCTCCCCTGCAATCTTAGGGGAGATAATGATTATAAAAGAGAGAACAGAGAGGTTCACCTTGCCTTGCACATTGGAAGTATTGCCTTGCCTTGATTCCCCATGATCATGGCACCCACTGTCCTAAAGAATTCTACAGTGGACATGGGCACTCTGACACAATGATTCATAAAGTTTAAGTCTTTGCCACTTATAAATCGGCTTGACAAAATGGGACCCCAACGGACTGTCCCCATGGAAAACGTTGATTATGAGCTAAGGAAAAATAAATAGGGGACTATAAGGATTGAAATCCATTGTCTAATTCTATGTAGAGAAGAACGACTTTCCCCACTGCTTCTCCATTTCGGTTGCTCTTTAACAAGGAAAGAATGAATGATGCCTCAGGGTGCACTACCACAGCCTTGGTACCTCAGGGCCTGGTGTCACACATTAAGGCCTCCATCCCCAATGTTATTGAAATTATGGACTCCATCCCATCAGCAACTGGTAAAGGCTTTGCTGTTATAAATTTGGCTAATGTGTGCTGTTCAGTACCTATATACCAAAGGGTCTCAGTTGCAGTATGCCTTCACTTCTGAAAGGACACAATGCACATTTACCTGGCTACACGGGGGTACCTCGACAGCCCTGCCATCGTACACAGTCTTTGCAGGCAAGGTTTTAACTGCATTCACGTTTGTCTAGGATCATCAGTATGACATTACATGGATGACCTCTTCCTCTGAGGATAGGCATTTGAAACCCTCAGGACATGCAAATACCCACAAAGGGGCTTATAAAAAAGTAGATGGGCCCTTGTCTCACAGATGGGGCAAGACCACGCCACCTTGGTTAAACTCCTGTAAATTATTCCTAAACCAAGGGCTGCTTCCTCACTGACACTGTCAAGAAGCAAATGTTGACCCTCTTGGCACCCACAATGGTAGAACAAACCCAGAATCTTTTGGACCTTTCTGGGTCCAATGGGAAGCTCCTCATTTGCCAGTGTTAGGTGAGCCTATCAATGTGGTTACTTAAAAATTGGCCTGCCTTGAAAGGGCTCCCTACAACAGAAAGCTCTAGAATCTGTCCAAATTATAAAACAGCAGGCACTCCTGTTAGGGCCTATCAGAGAGTCCTTCAGCATACATGCTTTAGCGACCTCCTCTGATCCCTCTTGGGATCTCAGGACCTCCTGTGATGCCTGTAAATTGCTCGTGGGACTCTGATGTAAGAAACAGCCCTCCTCGACCCCATGATATAAGACATGAGAACAGCAGTTGCTGGCTGCCTACTGAACTGTCCTGGATTTGGAAGTTCTCATGGGCCCCAGGCCTGTGACACTCAGTAGCCAGTTGCCCATTAGGCCTTGGCTTATGGTAGCAGCACCCCTGCAAGTTTATCAAACCCACCAGGACAAGGCCTCCTTGTTGCAGATGGAAGCAAACCTGGTCCATCAGGTATATCCCACTTGCAGGGGGGGGCTTGGCCTTCCCCGTTGTCACTCTTTACCGGATGCTACTGTATTGGAGGAGGTAATCCCTCTCTCAAACACCTTGGCTACCACAAGATCCACTTGGCATCACCTGAGTGAAGAGCAATGGGTGTTCCTCCACTCTACAACTGGAATTGTCACCACCACTCTGGTAACCTGTGTTGGAGCTCTCAGCCCCTAACCAGGACATCTCTAATACAAGATGGGACCCAAGAGTAAACACAACTGACTGAACTTCAGGTAGTTACCTTAGCACCGGATGTGCTGGACAATAGCCCAATCTGCACATTTTTACAGACTATCAGGTCACTGGCATTGGTCTGGCTGTCTGGTAGGGCCAGCAGCAGCAACGACAGTTCTTTGTTCAAGACCGTCCTCCTTGGGGTAAAGAACTCTGGAAATCTCCTGCCCCGCAGATTCCCAAAATATAAATCAAGATGACACATAACTCTGCATATACGGAAGCCATGACCAAAGGCCTCTCACCTGACACTCCTTATCTGCTTTGGAGTTCTAGATATTATTGGTAGTTGCTAAAGCATTCATTTCACTTTTCAGGACACACAATGCTGAGCCCATGAACAGGCACTCAAGGGACAGTTTGCTTCCCTATCTGGCCTCAGGTTGCAGGATTCCTAGAGAGCCACGATGGCCTACTTCCATGGTTTCAAATTCAGTGAAATTGAAGTGGCCCATTCTGGTCTTCGGTCATACATCAGGGATGAATTGTAACAAAGTGTCTGATTTCCTCCTTTGGTGTTTGCTGAGACTTTTAAACCTCAGCCCTTCCTCAACCCCAGTGCCCCACATCTGGGCGAGCTTGTAAAAACACCCATGTGTTCTCTCCCTTGGTGCCGCTGGACAGGTGGAGTTCAAACTACATGAGCCCCAGACAGCACATGGAAACTCTCCTGTTTCCCCCATCCACTAACCGCAACCAAATGCCCAATCCAGTCTCTCCTTTCCTGTCTCTCTCAAGCCTGTTTTTGGAGATGCTTGGGAAGCCGGCCCTGCTCTCCTGACCTCCCCGTCAAAAGCCTCATTATGTAAGCAAGTGATAGGCTTTTCATAGTCTCTTAGCGGTAAGCGTGGTGCCACTAGTCTTGAAATTTGAACCGAATTTTGCGTAGGGGTTCATACTGTCTCAGAGTAGCTGCAACAGCTCTTCTCACGATTATTTTAGTAGCACACTTGTGGAAGGTGTGTTTCCCATCCTTGAAGCTTTGGTGTTTGTCAGATCCAAAGAGAGTGTGAATCCAGTAAGGACATAGTTCATGTTCTATTGAACTTGAAGTGACAACTAGCACCAGTCTTGCTTCTGTGCCCAGTGATGACAGCAAAATGGAATTAGCCAAAAACCGTTGATTTCTTCTTGGTTTGCAGAATCTTTACACATGAGGTCTTGGTTCAGTGGCACTGAATACAACCAAAAGTCTTGGACACTCTTGACTCAGAAATTGTTCACGGAAGCCTGTCCTTTCAATATCAGCATGCTGTGTTAGTCTGCTTGGGCTGCCAGAACAAAATGCCATAGATTGGGTGGCTTACAAAACAGACATTTATTTCCCATGGTTCTGGAGCCTGCCAAGTCCAAGGTCAGGGGCGGGGGGCTGGCTAACTGATCAGGTTCTTAGTGAGAGCCCTCATCTTGGCCTGCAGACAGGTGTCTTCTTTATGTGTCTTCACAGAAGGGGATGGGGGTAAGGTTGGAGTGGGCAGATGGAGAGCAAGCTGTCCAATTTCCTCTGATAAAGGCACTAATCCCAATACGTGGAACTCACCCTCATGGCCTCATCAAAGCCTAATTACCTACCAAAGAACCCATCTCCAAATACCATCACACTGTGGGGAAGGGCTTCAATGTATGGATTTGGCACCCCATTCAGTCCATAGTATGTGCTTAGCCCAGTCCTTTCTTTTAAAGAAGTAGGCATCTCTCTTTATTCATTCTTTGGATGCTTGAAGTGAATTGAGGAACATTCATGAATCACCTTCCACCTCCTCGTTTAAAACTCCTCCTATGCCCTGATCCCACTGCATCCATTTCAACCTTGTATGTTCTTTCCTAAGGAGCTTGAATACATTAAAACACGCAAATTAGCCTTCTCTCTTATGGGAAGTCTTTTACCATTGCTGATACTTGATGTGCACACCTTGGTGTTTTTGTTTTTTTCCTTAAGTAACTGTGTCTCTACTGGCATGAGGCACTCTGAGCTAGAAACTGGGGAAGAAAACACAGTTTGCATAGCCCAGGGTGCCACCATACAGGGACACTATAGTGTTCACAGAATTAAAAGCAAGGGACTTGTGTGTGATTAAAGGTAACCCAGGATACTAAAGGCTTGAGGGAGGCAGAAGGCTTTTATCTCTCATTGGACAACAGGCACGTCAATCGTCGCCTCTCAACAAATGAGCTTAGAGCTCATGGTGGAGGAGGAAGTGGCCCTTTGTTGACCCTTCCATGTTCCACCTCCTGTCACCAGGCCAACAGAATCTTTCCCACCTTTGTCCACTGCCACCTCAGGCACAGTCTTGGGCGGCAGCTCCTTGGGGTGCCCCTCTGTGCCTGCTGTGACAGGGCTTCCACAGGCACCTTCATGGATGGACTGTTGGGCCCTCTGAAGCCATCCTCTCTACCGCCCCCACCGCCTCCTGACAGGTGCTGCTGCCAAAAGCCTCCCCTTGGGGTAGTCACTTCAGCGGGCGCCATCTTTGCTGCAGTTGTCACTGTGGCCTGATCACAGCTCCAGTTCAGGCACAGACTGCCGAGTCCCTCTTTCTATGTCTGCCACCGAGGATCCAAGTCTGATGCCAGGTGGCCAGGACCCCAGACCCCTCGGGGTCCTGGTGTCACCTTCAGAAGGGGTGGATAGAGTCGCGGAGGGCGACTTCCCAGCTTCTGAAGGGCTTTCCAGCACCCTTCCTGAGAAGGAGGGTGGGCGGGACGCTGCCCAGGCTGCAGAACAGAGCTGGGATGTAGAGCTGCTAGAAGAGGAGGATGAGGGAGATGAGGACAAGGAAGAGGAGGAAGAAGAATAGGAAGAGGAGGAAGAGGAGTTTGATTTCGAGTTCGGGGACCAGGAAGACGATGAGTACCAGTCGCCAGATTTTGAGTATGAGTTTGGGAACCAGGAGTAGTCTGAGTCAGAAGAGGGGGAGGCCAACAGGGAAGAGAATGAGGAGGAGGAAGAAACTGAAGAGGATGAAGACAACGTCCAAGCCCAAGAGCCCGAAGAAGTCGCAGTGGCTCCTCCTGAGGCCCCATGGCGTGGTTCCAGACCCTCTTCGGGTCTCTGGTCCACTCTCTTCTACACCGTATCCATGATAATGACCGTGTCCTGGTCCAGCCCCACACAGGCTGCATGGTGGTCAGGCGCCCCTCCCCGGAGCCCCAGGACCGTGGAGAGGGACCTGCACCTCCAGAGGCAGAAGAACCAAGAAGAGGACCAGCAGTCCTGGATTAGGAGCACCCGAGACAGGAAGAAGAAGTCTGGATGGGTGAGTACCAGGCAGAGGGCACCCCGCCCTGGGGGCGGCAGGCACCAACAGAGGGCCCTGCATCCCAAAAGGCAGAGGAACCTGCAGCAGAGGCCCGGGGCAATGCCTCCAAGTCCTGGGAGGATGGGGCCTGCGTACCCTTCAAGTTCCAAGATGGTGAGTGGCGGCCAAGTCCTCAGGCCCTTGAAGCCCCCACTGGGGCACCCAGCTCAAAGGCAGGTGGTACTCAGCACTTGCCTTTAGCCATTGAGTCAAAGCTCTCAGAAACCTTCAGGCCCAGTATGCCCAAGTAGAAGCTCAATTCTACAGAGATTCTCACGATCTAGAGAAAAAGTATGCTGCCTTCTACCAACCTCTGTTTGATAAGAGATCTGAGATCATCAATGCAATCCACGAGCCCACAGAAGGTGAATGTCAGTGGCAAGTAGGTGTTCAGGAAGGTGCGTGTGGAGATATGGAAAGAGAGCCTGTGGAGAGAAGGGCACACAAATGGCATACCTCACTTTTGGTTGACAGCTTTTAAAATTGTGAAGATCCTCAACAGGATGATCCAAAAAAATGATGAGCTTGTACTAGAGCACTTGGAAGATGTAAAAATTAAAATTTCAGGGTTCGAGGAACCAATGAGATTCACCATAGAATTCATCTTCAAGTCAAACGAATACTTTTGCATCAAAGTCCTGACAAAAACCTACCACATGCAATCGGAACCAGATGATTCTGATCCCTTCTTCTCCAAAGGGCCAGAAATTATCAGCAGCACAGGGTGCAAGATTTACTGGAAAGAGGGGAAAGATGTCACTGTGAAAACCAGCAAGCTGCAGAGAGGTAAGGGCCGCAGAAGTTTTGCATCCACCACCAGGACGATGCCTGGCTATTCTTTCTTCACCTACTTCTATCCTCCTCATTCTCCTGAGGGCAGAGAGATGGATGTCACCACCGATTATAAATTGGGCTATTTTTTCCGTGAAGTTCTGGTCCCGAAGTCCTTGTTATTCTTCACTAATGAAGCGAGAGATTGTAACTACGAAAGTGCTGATTATGATGCCCGAGAAGCTGGAGGTGAGGAAAAGAAAGTAGAAGTGATCAGAAATGAAGAGTTTGACAAAGGACCTGGAAAAGATCTGGACCCAGAAGAGAGCAGTTGCTAAGAACCCAGGTATGTGTGTGTAGTTTTGTGTATCACCCAACCATGCCTGACATACATCAGTTATGCTGCTAAACCTTCTCAGTGATGTAAATTACAAGATCTGTGTCTAAAAGGTAGTTCGATGAGCCAGTGTAATGTTAATGATGTATATTGGTATAGAATGCAGCATATTCTGAAATGTACTTCATTCACAGCTACAAGTCCTTCCAGTTACAGCTGTAAGTCTTCTACAGGTGGGAAATGCGTCAGCCCTGGTAGCAGAGACCAATGTTTCTTTAGAACATGGTTATCAGAACAGGTGGCTAAAGCAGTCTGAATGAACACTAGCTGGGCCTTCATCATTTAGCCACAGAAATATGGTCTCTTATACCAAGTAAGAGAGAATTGCTTTGAGAAAGTGAGTACTTACACAGGTATCATAAGAATTGTATGTAGGACCACCTTAAATGAGTGATGCCTAACCATTTGTTCACTTGTAAGTTTTTATATATCAGGGGGACGGTGAAAAGAAAAAACAATAGTCCTGTCAGGATTATTGTTTATCACTGGATTGTAATTAATTTGATGTATATCCAACATATCTTTTCCTCTTTTTCTTTTTTTTAATTTATTTTTTATTGGTGTTCAATTTACTAACATACAGAATAATCCCCAGTGCCCGTCACCCATTCACTCCCACCCCCCGCCCTCCTCCCCTTCCAACACCCCTAGTTCGTTTCCCAGAGTTAGCAGTCTTTACGTTCTGTCTCCCTTTCTGATATTTCCCACACATTTCTTCTCCCTTCCCTTATATTCCCTTTCACTATTATTTATATTCCCCAAATGAATGAGAACATATAACGTTTGTCCTTCTCCGACTGACTTACTTCACTCAGCATAATACCCTCCAGTTCCATCCACGTTGAAGCAAATGGTGGGTATTTGTCATTTCTAATGGCTGAGTAATATTCCATTGTATACATAAACCACATCTTCTTTATCCATTCATCTTTCGTTGGACACCGAGGCTCCTTCCACAGTTTGGCTATCGTGGCCATTGCTGCTATTAACATCGGGGTGCAGGTGTCCCGGCGTTTCATTGCATTTGTATCTTTGGGGTAAATCCCCAAATCCCCTTTTTCTTTCTTTTCTTTTTTCTTTTGTTCTCTCATTCAGTTTTGCGAAAATGGAAATAGAGGCCCTTTTAGGTTAAAAATGTGAGTGATAGAGTATAGTTTTTGACGTTTAAAAGACTTATTAAATGAGTCTCTAAAACAAACGAATCCAAGTAGGTTTTTTTGCTGTTTGACAAGTGGAAAAGAGGTTGGTATCATCATATCATGGATATGATTAAAGACATATCCAAAGGTGTATGTTACAGGAGGATAACTGTTGATTGCTCCTGTTAATACAATATAGGATTGACAATTTTCTTACATTTAGAAAATCATTATTGCCTGTTATTGTTTTACAATTGTTAATTGTCTCTTATTTCATTCTACAGTTTTAAGACCTACATAGAAGGACACCATGGAGGAAGAAACAATGAATTTGTTCTGCCCAGTTTTTGATTTTCTGCTTTTCGAATGCCTGTTTTTTTTTGCAGATTTCTTCACAGAAAACCCAATATCTAGCAACACCTGACTTTTACCTCCCCAGATAAATTTGTCAGCATTTGTTCAAGTTAAAAATAAAGTTTTCTTGAATAATTTGCAGTATTTTTAGATATATTAACAGACACAAACTTATCTTTGTATATTTTTGTTTTGGCCCACCTTACTGTAATTTAAAGGGATCACTTTCTACCATGTTTTATGTTTTTTTATTACAGTCTCAAATTAATTATAATATCAAGTTATAAATAATTTATGTAAAGAGAAAGAGGAATCCGGTCTATCCTTGACTGCATTTTATTGAATGTAACCTATGTATAACATAGTTTATATGGAGACCAGATGCTGCTCCTTAAATTCCACATCTAAGTGGAGTCATATAGTTTTTGTCTTTCTCTGACTGACTTATTTTGCTTAGTTTATACTCTTTAGCTCCATCTGTGTTGTTGCAAGTGGCAAGACTTCATTCTTTTATGGCTAACTAATATTCCATTGTATATATACATCATGTATTTATCCATTCATCTGTTGATAGATAGTTGGCCTGCATCCATAATTTGGTTATTGCAAATAATGCCACAATAAACAGAAATGCATATATCCTTTCTAATTAGTATTTTCATATTCTTTGGGTAAATACTCAGTACTGTGATTACTGGATCATATGGTAGCTCTATTTTTATGTTTTTGAGGAATCTCTATACTACTTCCACGGTGTCTGCACCAGTTTGCATTTCCACCAATAGTAAACAAGGATTCCTTTTTCTCCACATCTTCGCCAACACTCGTTTCTTGTGTTTTTTATTTCAGCCACTCTGATAGATGTGAGGTGATATTTCATTGTGGTTTTGATGATGATGGGTGATGTTCAGCATCTTTTCATGTGTCTGTTGGCCATTAGAATGTCCTCTCCAGAGAAATGTCTGTTCATGTCTTCTACCCATTTTTAAATTGGATTATTTGTTTTTTTCGGTGCTGACTTGTATCAGTTCTTTATAGATTTTGGATACCAACCCTTTATCAGATATGTCATTTGCAAATGTCTGCTCCCATTCTTTAGGTTTTCTTTTTGTTTTGTTGTTTCCTTTGCAGCTCAGAAGCTTTCATTTTTTTTTAAATGTAGTCCCAATAGTTTGTTTTGCTTTTATTTTCCTTGCTTCAGGAGACATATCTAGAAGGATGTTGCTATATGCCAATGTTAAGAGACATTATCACCTGTTCTAGAATTTTTATGGATTCAGGACTCATATTTCAGTCCTTAATACACTTTGAGTTTATTTTTGTGTATGGTGTAAGAAAGTGATCCAGTTTTATTCGTTTGGATGTAGCTGCCTACATTTCCCGACACAATTTGTTGAAAAGACTGTCCTTTTCATATTGCATATTCCTGCCTCCTTTGTCAAAAATTAACTGACCATATAGTTGTGTGTTTATTTCTGTATTTTCTGTTCTGTTCTATTGATCTATGTGTCTATTTTTATGCCAGTACCATACTGTTTAGAATATTGCAGCTTTGTAATATAACTTGAAGCCAGTTTTGTTCTACTTTTTCAAAATTGCTTTGGCTATTCAGGGTCTTGGTACTTCCATACAAATGTTAGGATTGTTGATTCTATTCCTGTGATCAATGCTGATGGTGTTTTTATAAGGATTGCATTAAATCTGTAGATTGCTTTGGGCAGTATGGGCATCATAACAATACTTGTTCTTCTGATCCATGAGCATGGAATATCTTTCCATTAGTTTGTGTCATCTTCAGTTTCCTTCATCAGTGCTTTATAGTTTTCTGAGTATAGGTCTTTCAACTCTTTGGTTAAGTTTATTCCTAGGTATTTTATTAATTTCAGTACAGTTATAAATGGGATTACTTTCTGCTCCTTAATTATTAGTGTATAGAAATGTAACATATTTCTGTATATTCATTTTATATTCTGTAACCTTCCTGAATTCATTTTTCAGTTCTAGTAGTTTCTTAGTGGAGTTTTTAGGGATTTCTATATATAGTATCATGTCATCTGTAAATAGTGAAAACTTTACTTCTTCCTTACCAATTTGGATGCCTTTTTCTTTTTTTTAATTTTTTTACTGGAGTTCAGTTTGCCAACATATACCAAAACACCCAGTGCTCATCCCGCCAAGTGCCCCCCTTAGTGCCCATCACCCAGTCACCCCAACCCCCCGCCCATCTCCCCTTCCACTACCCCTTGTTTGTTTCCCAGAGTTAGGTGTCTCACATGTTTTGTCACCCTCCGTGATATTTTCACTTATTTTCTCTCCATTCCCTTTATTCCCTTTCATTAATTTTTATATTCCCCAAATGAATGAGACCATATAATGTTTGTCCTTTTCTGAATGACTTATTTCACTCAGCATAATACCCTCCAGTTCCATCCACCTCGGAGCAAATGGTGGGTATTTGTCTTTTCTAATGACTGAGTAATATTCCATTGTATACATATATCACATCTTTATCCATTCATCTTTCGATGGACACCGGGGCTCCTTCCACAGTTTGGCTATTGTGGCGATTGCTGCTATAAACATTGGGGTGCAGTTGTCCCAGCGTTTCACTGCATCTGTATCTTTGGGGTAAATCCCCAGCAGGGCAATTGCTGGGTCATAGAGCAGATCTATTTTTAACTATTTGAGGAACCTCCACACAGTTTTCCAGAGTGGCTGCACCAGTTCACATTCCCACCCACAGTGCAAGAGGGTTCCCCTTTCTCCACATCCTCTCCAACATTTGGTGGTTTCCTGTCTTGTTAATTTTCACCATTCTCACTGGTGTGAGGTGGTATCTCATTGTGGTTTTGATTTGTATTACCCTGACGGCAAGGGATGTGGAGCATTTTCGCATGTGCTTGTTGGCCATGTCTATGTCTTCCTCTGTGACATTTCTGTTCATGTCTTTTGCCCATTTCATGATTGGATTGCTTGTTTCTTTGCTATTGAGTTTAATAAGTTCTTTATAGATCTTGGATACTAGCCCTTTATCTGATAGGTCATTTGCAAATATCTTCTGCCATTCTGTAGGTTGTCTCTTAGTTTTGTTGACTGTTTCTTTTGCTGTGCAAAAGCTTCTTATCTTGATGAAGTCCCAACAGTTCATTTTTGCTTTTTGTTTCTCTTACCTTAATGGATGTATCTTGCAAGAAGTTGCTGTGACCAAGTTCAAAAAGGGTGTTGCCTGTGTTCTCTAGGATTTTGATGGAACCTTGTCTCACATTTAGATCTTTCATCCATTTTGAGTTTATCTTTGCACATGGTGTAAGAGAATGGTCTAGTTTCATTCTTCTGCATTTGGATGTCCAGTTTTCCCAGCACCATTTATTGAAGAGACTGTTTTTTCCAGTGGATAGTCTCTCCTGCTTTGTCGAATATTAGTTCACCATAAAGTTGAGGGTCCACTTCTGGATTCTCTATTCTGTTCCATTGATCTATGTGTCTGTTTTTGTGCCAGAACCACACCGTCTTGATCACAGCTTTGTAGTACAACCTGAAATCTGGCATTGTGATGCCCCCAGATATGGTTTTCTTTTTCAATATTCCCTTGGCCATTCGGGTCTTTTCTGATTCCACACAAATCTTAAGATGATTTGTTCCAACTCTCTGAAGAAAGTCCATGGTATTTTCATAGGGATTGCAATGAACGTGTAAATTGCCCTGGGTAGCATAGACATTTTCACAATATTAATTCTTCCAGTCCATTAGCATGGAATATTTTTCCATCTCTTTGTGTCTACCTCAAATTCTTTCAGAAGGGTTCTATAGTTTTTAGGGTATAGATCCTTTACCTCTTTGGTTAGGTTTATTCCTAAGTATCTTATGATTTTCGGTGCAATTGTAAATGGGATTGACTCCTTAATTTCTCTTGCTTCAGTCTCATTATTAGTGTATGGAAATGCCACTGATTTCTGGGCATTGATTTTGTATCCTGCCACACCACCGAATTGCTGTATGAGTTCTAGCAATCTTGGGGTAGAGTCTTTTGGGTTGTCTATGTACAGTATCATGTCATCTGCAAAGAGGGAGAGTTTGGCTTCTTCTTTCAAGTTTGAATGCCTTTTATTTCTTTTCGTTTTCTGATTGCTGAGGTTAGGACTTCTAGGTACTTCTAGTACCCCGCCTGGCATGCGGTCCAGCCCCTATAGTGAGCTCAGCCGGCGGTGTGTGGTGGGGTCTCTCCCAGGGCGCAGCTCCTCTGTTAGTGCCCCTGTGAGCCTGAGGGCATCACTGCCCCTCCTGCAATCCTGCCTTTCCGTCCGGGAAGATTGGTAAAGTTTCCGCTTCTCCGGGACGGGGCTTTCCTGTCCTGGGGGCACTCACGGTGGGGCCTTAGCCCGGCTCCTCACTGGGGGCCTCTCCCCCTTGGATGCTTTTTTATTTCTTTATTTTTTTCCGTCTTCCTACCTTGATAGAAGCGCAAACTCTTCTCACTGTAGCCTTCCAGCTATTCTCTCTTTAAATCTCAGACCGAATTCATAGGTTTTCAGGATGATTTGAAAGTTATCTAGGTAAGCTGGTGGGGACAGGTGACTTGGGGACCCTACTCTTCCGCCATCTTGCCCCGCCTTTTGGATGCCTTTTATTCCTTTTTGTTGTCTGATTCCTGTGGCTAGGACTGCCAGTACTATGTTGAATAAAAGTCATGAGGCTGGACATCCTTGTCTTATTTCTGACCTTAGGGGAAAATTTCTCAGTTTTCCACCACTGACCATAATGTTAGCTGTGGGTTTTTCATATATGGCCTTTATTATGCTGAGGTATGTTCCCTCTAGACTTGATTTTTGTTGAGGGTTTTTTTTTTTTTATCATGAATGCATGTTGTACCAAAGTACAACAAAGGCTTTTTCTGCATCTATTGAAATGGTCATATGGTTTTTATCCTTTCTCTTACTGGTGTGATGTATCACATTGATTGATTTGTGAATACTGAACCACTCTTGCATTCAAGGAATGAAACTCACTTGATTGTGGTGAATGATTTTTTAATGTATTGGTGGATTCAAACTGCTAATATTTTGTTGAGGATTTTTGGATCTATGTTCATCATTTTTGGCCTGTAGCTCTTTTTTTGTAGTGTCTTCTGGGTTTGGTATCAGGGTAATGTTGGTCTCATAGAATTAATTTGGAAATTTTTCTTTGTCTTTTATTCCTTGGAATAGTTTGAAAAGAATAGATACAGGTATTAACTCTTCTTTAAATGTTTAGCAAAATTCACCTGTGCACGTGTTTGTTCCTGGACTTTTGTTTGGTGGGAATTTTTTGATTAGTGATTCAATTTCATTGCTGGTAACAAGTCTATTCAAATTTCCTAGGTCTTCCTGCTTCAGTTGTGATAGGTTTCATGTTTCTGGAAATTTAGACATTTCTTCTAGTTTGCCAATTTGTTGGCATATAATTTTTCTTTTTTTCCCTTTCTCTAAATTTTTATTAAAATTTCAGTTAGTTAACATATAGTGTAATATTACTTTTCAGGTATAGAATTTAGTGATTTGTCACTTATATACAACACACAGTATTTATTTACAACATAAGTGCTCTCCTTAATACTCATCACCAATTAAACCCATGTCCCTACTTACCTCCCCTCCAGTAACCTTCAGTTTGTTCCCTATAGTTAAGAGTCTATTTCTTGGTTTGATTCCCTTTTTAAAATAATTTTTCATAATATTCTCTTATAATCCTCTGTATTTATCTGGTGTTCTTATTTCTCTTCCTTTATTTCTTATTTTCTTTAATTGAGTCCCCCCATTCTCTTATAATCCTCTGTATTTATCTGGTGTTCTTATTTCTCTTCCTTTATTTCTTATTTTCTTTAATTGAGTCCCCCACACACACCTCTTTTGATGATTCTGGCTGGAAGTTTATCAATTTTGTTCATCTTTTGAGAAAATTAGCTCCTAGTTTCATTAATCTATTCTATTACTGTTTTATTTTATATTTTGTTTATTTTCTGATCTTTATTACTTCCTTCCCTTCATTCATTGCTTAGTAGCATGTTATTTAATCTCAGTGTATTTATGCTTTCTCTGGAATTTTTCTTATGGTTGATTTCTAGGTTCACAGTATCTTAGAAAACATGCTTGGTATGTTATAGATGTTTTTGAGTTTCTTGAGACTTGTTTTCTGGTCTAACATGTGACCTATTCTGAAGAATGTTCCACGTGCACTTGGAAAGAATGTGTATTCTGCTATTTTAGGATGGAATGTTTTGAATATAACTATAAGATACTTTTGGTCCAATCTGTCATTCAAAACCGCTGTTTCCTTGTTTTTTTTGTTTTTTTTGGTTTTTTTTTTTTTTCTATCTGGTGATCTATCCATTGATGTAAATGGAGTATTAAAGTCCCCTACTATTATATTACTATCAATTAGTTCCTTTATGTTTTTTATTAACTGCTTTATGTATTTGGGTGCTCTTAGGCTGGGTGCAAAAATATTTACAATTGCTACATTTTTCTTGTTCAAGGGTTTATGATTATATCATGTCCTTCTTTGTCTCTTTTTATAGGCTTTGTTTTAAATTATATTTTGTCTGAAATATGTATTGCTACCCCAGCTTTCTTTTAAATTAGTTTGCATAAATGCTTCTCCATCCCTTCACTTTCAATCTGCATGTGTCTTTAGGTCTGAAATGAATCTCTTGAAGGCAGCATACATATATGTCTCACTTTTTCATCCATTCTGTCATCCTAGGTGTTTTGATTGGAGACTTCAGTCCATTTTCATTCAAAGTAGTTATGATAGGTATGTATTTATTGATATTTTGTTACTTGTTTTGTGGTTGTTTTATGTTCCTTCTGTGTTCTTTTCTTCATTGATCTGTTCTTGCATGATTAGGTGGCTTATTTTATTGATATACTTGAATTCCTTGCTCTTTATCTTTTTCATATATCTTACTGGTTTTGATTTGTGATTACCATTAGGTTTATATATACCTCTTTTTCATATAGCAGTCTATATTAAACTGATGGTATCATTCTTTAGTCCTCTCCTTCCAACATTTTAGGTATATGGTGTCATACTTTACATCCTTGTATTTTGTGAGTGACTTGACTGATTTTTATGAATATACTTATTTATACTGCTTTTATGCTTCCCTATTCTTAGTTAAGGTCTTTCCTTTCCACTCAGAGTCTCCTTTAATATTTTTTGTAGGGCTGGTTTAGTGGTAATAAAGTCCTTAATTTTTTTGTTTGCCTGAGGAACTCTAACTCTCCTTCTTTTTTTTTTTTTTTTTTTTTTTCTAACTCTCCTTCTATTCTGAATGATAGCCTTGCTGGATAGAGTATTCTTGGTTACAGATTTTTTTCCTCTTCTTGAATATATCATGCCAATCTCTTCTGGCCTGCAGAGTTTCTGCTGTGATATCTGCTAATACCCGTATGGTGCTTCTTTTGCATATAACTGTTTTTTCTCTTCGTGCTTTTAAAATTCTCTCTCTCTACATTTTGCCATTTTAATTACCATGTGTCTTGGTGTGGACCATTTTGAGTTGACTTTGTTGGGTAGTCTCTGTACCTCATAGATCTGGATTTGTTTCCTTCCCCAGATTTAGGAACTTTCAGCTATAATTACTTAAAATAAATTTTCTGTTCCCTTTTCTGTCTCTTCTTTTTTTTCTGGGATCCATGTAATGCAAATATTATTACACTTGATGGTGTTGCTGAGTTCCCTAAGTCTATTCTCATTTTGTCTAATATTTTTTCTTTCACCTACTCAGCTTGATTACTTTCCATTACTTCCATAATCCATTAATGATTTCCCCAGTGAAATCATTCTTCTGCTTCCTATGGTTTACTATTTATGCCACCTAGTGTATTTTTACTTTCATTAACTATGTTCTTCATCACTGGTTGTCTCTTTTTGTATTTTTGTTAAGGGTCTCACCCTCTTTTCTCAAGTCCAGTGTGTATCTTTATGATCATTACTTTACATTTTCTATCAGGCATATTACTTATCTCTATTTTACTTAGGTCTCTTGCTGTGATTTAGTCCTGTTTGTTTTTTCTTTTTCTTTTCATTCATGACCTATTCCTTTCTATCCTCATTTTGTCTACTTCTCTGTGTTAGGAAAATCACCAATGTCTCCTGTTCTTGAAAGTAGAGGCCTTATGAAGAAGAGATCCTGTAATGCCCTGCATTGCAGTGTCCCTGTTCAGTGGAATCTGGTGCTTCAGAGTGTCTACTCGGTGTGTTGCATGTGCCCTGCTTCTGTGGCTGAGTCACGGTTTCCTTTAGTCAAGTTTTCTGCAGTGGATCTCTTTGCCTGTTTTTGGCAGTTTTTGGTCCCTGTGGTGTCAGTCTGGGGGTGCCTTGGGCTTGAGTTGAATCAGACCAGGCATTTCCAAGATTCGGTAGCACCAAACTGCAAGGCACTTTCCCTGTTTTGTCCTCTGAGAAACCAGACCAGTTGTCTGCCCCAAGTCCACTTTGGGGACCACAGTCTGACTAGCATATGTGGTTAACTTACCCTCTCCCTGGGGCAGGAGTCACTCTGGAGTGATGCCCCCCTCCTCTTAAGGTCTATTTGCATACTGCCTCGATTGTGGTACCACATGGATGGGTTTCAACCAAGAACTTATTGAAGGGGATGGATCCACAATGTACATGGGGGCAGGACATGCAGTATTTGTAAGTTTTGTGTTCTGGTCATCTGGGGTAGAAGAACTGCAGTGCCAGGCCTGAGGTAGGTTTGGTTAGAGGTGGTAGATATGCCTAAGCATTAGGTGGGAGGCAGGGCAGTAGTTTTAACAAATGTTGGCACCACGCTGTTTCCCCCAAGTGGCCATGTGTTTATGCTGGGGGACAGGGGAGCAAAATGGTGCCTGCCAGCTCCTTTGTTCCTGGAAGAGTCTCCCAATGAATTCTGTCCCTCCAGGATGTTCACTGAGATAAATATACAACTCTCCCTCTCATAAGCCCCAGGTGTTTTTAAATTGCTGCTTCTACACCGTATATCTCCATGGGCTGTTTTATATTTTTAAAGAGTCTGTTTCTTTATTTCTTTATTATTTCTTTTTTTATTTGGCAGAAAGAGTGCAGAGAGAGAGAGAGAATGAGTGGGTGTGGGGGCAGAGAGAGAGGGAAAAGCAGACCCCCGACTGAGCAGGGAGCCTGATGCAGGGTTCCATCCCAGGACCCTGGGATCATGACCTGAGCTACAAGCAGATGCTTAACCAACTGAACCACCCAGGTGCCCCTCCATGGGCTGTTTATTGTGGTGTCTCTTTAACGTCAGGGACTCAATTTCCTCTTATCCTCTTGGCTCTCTCAGACCTCAGGCCCCTGGTTTTTAAAATTTCAGGTTTTAAGTCCCACCAGTTGTAAGAACTCTGGTTTTTAAAGCCAAATATTATGGGGATTTGTATTTTCTTTGTGGGCTACCCACTGTGATAGTCTGTTTCTCTCCCCCTCTCCATGCCCTCAGCATCCCTCCCTCCCAAAGATAGTTCCGTAGGACCAGTGAACTCCCCACTGTTTCCACTCTTCCTACCCTCTTCTGTGTGGCCTCATCTCTACCTTTAGTTATGGACTTTGTTCTGCCAGTTTTGGGGTCTTTGTCTGGGTTATTGCACTGATGTATTATGCAGTTGTATCTATGGGACAAGGTGAGCTTAGGGTTCTGCTACTCTGCCAGCTTCCTAGCCTCATACATAAGGTTTTATCCAGGAGCCAGACTTCATTTTTGTTATTTTTAGTGGTTTTTCTATGGCTTAACATATATGTCTTAACTTTTCAGCATCAACTTCATATTTATACTAATCTAATTCCAGTTAGATATAGAAATGTTATTTCTATATAGCTGCATTTCCTTTACCTTATATTCTGGTATCATTGCTATACAAGTTAAACAATAAATGTTGCAATCCCAAGAATACATTGTTATAATTACTGCTCTATACGCCTCTTTGTCTCTTAAAGAATCTGAGAGAATAAAGGAGAACAAGCATGTATTCATACCTTTTGTTATATTAACCTTGTTATTTATCACAGTGGATTCATTTCATTTGTTCCTGAGAATTCAAGTCACCATATGGATAAAACCCAATATTTTGCTCCAACCTATCTCCTTTCACACTGTTATTACATATATTAAATTTCTAAATATTATAGACCCAACATTGTTTCATACAATTGCTATTTAAATCAGCTAAGGAAATAAAGGAGAATAAGTATGCATCTATATCATCTTTCATAAATATATAGTTTCACTTACTGTTGCTCTGTTGTGTATGTGTGTGTGCATGTTTCTCTATTCAAATTACGTTCTGGGGTCACCCACTGTCAGCCTAAAGAACTTCCCTTAATATTTCTTATATGGCAAGAAATATTACTCACAAGAAAATCTTTAAGCATATGTTTTTCTGGAAAGTGTTTATTTCACTTTCATTTTTGGAAGATCACATTGCTTTACAGAGGATTTTTGGTTGACAGTTTTCTTCTTTAAGCACTTTATTTTTCTGCCTTCTGGCCTCCATTGTTTCTGATGGGCAGTCATTTCATAATCTTATTGAGATTCCCTTGTAAATGACAGGTTCTTGTCTTTTGGGGATTTCAAGATTTTCTCTTGGAGTTTGGATTTCAACATTTTTACTGTGATGTGTCTGTTTAGCATCTGTCACATTGGCATAATTAATATTGTTTCAAATTCTCTGAGATTCTGTTTACTTGTATTTATTCTATTTTTCTCTTCTATTTGATTAACCTGTTTTCAAGTTTACTAATTCTTTATTCTGAATTTTATAATCTACTGTTGAACCCCTACAATGAATTTTTCATTTCACTTATTGTATTTTTCACTCCAAAATAATCATTTGTTGATTTTTAAAATAATTTCTTACTCTTCATTGATAATCTTTTTTTTTTAATTTATTTTTTATTGGTGTTCAATTTACTAACATACAGAATAACACCCAGTGCCTGTCACCCATTCACTCCCACCCCCCGCCCTCCTCCCCTTCTACCACCCCTAGTTCGTTTCCCAGAGTTAGCAGTCTTTACGTTCTGTCTCCCTTTCTGATAATCTTTTTTAATGACGCATTGTGATTATACTTCTGTGTCTTCTTTAATGGCAGTTCCTTTAGTTCTTTGAACATATGGTGGTTAATTTATACTTACCATTTGTTGAATCTGACAGCAGGTCATTCTCACAAGCAGTTCCTTTTTTTAAACACTAATATTTTATTTCAAGAATTATAGAGACAAAAAGCATAAAGATGACTAGATATTCTAACAAAAATACATTTCAATGATTCTTGTTCAGTCTGTAATAATATTTCCTGTAAGCAAAATACCTTTAAGTAAATAAAAAAGATGGCATTCTGAATTGCAAATTATTTCAATTATTATTGCAGAAAATCTGCCATAATTATTATTTTTTGTACATGATACCAGCATGTCTTTCAGTGCTGTTTTTTTTTAATTAAGGTATTATGCTAAGTCAAATAAGTCAATCAGAGAAAGACAATAATCACATGATCTCACTCATATATGGAATTTAAGAAAGAGAACAGAGGATCATAAGGGAAGAGAAGAAAAAATAAAATGATGAAATCAGAGAGAGAGAAAGACAAACGCTAAGAGACTATTAATAATAAGAAACAAACAGTGTTGCTGGAGGGAAGGGGAGGGGGATGGGGTAACTGAGTGATGGACATTAAGGAGGGCACATGACGTAATGAACATTGGGTACTGTATGCATCTGATGAATCACTAATTCTACCTCTGAAATTAATAATACACTATATGTTAATTAATTAAATTTAAATAAATTTTTTAAAAAGTTTGTTATTTTAATTCCAGTATAGTTAACATGCAGTGCTATATTAGTTTCAGGCATACAATATAGTGATTCAACAGTTCTATACATCATTACCCAGTGCCTATCATAATAACTATACTCTTAATCCCCTTCACCTATTTCACACATCCCCCTCACCTCCTCAGTGATATGCTTTTTTAAATGAGCACCCTGTTAAAGTCATTATTTTTCATCTGAATATTTTTTACTTGAAGCATATTTCAGAATACATGATTCTAAGATATATATATATGTATATCTTCATACACACACACACACACACACACACATATATATATAAAACATAATATTGGAAGTAATGACCAATTAAAAAACAAAATTGGCAATGCTTTAACTACATTAAGAAAAAAAGGAAAGATTTAAAAACCAAAATGATAAGTGGAAAACAATACAACAGATAACCACAGAAATACGAAGTGTAATAACAGATTACTATAAACAATTATATACTAACAAAACAGATAAATTAGAAAAAATAATTCCTCAAAACCTACAAATTATCACAATTGAATCATGAATCTTGAATCCAAGAAATAGGAAAACATCTGAGACCAATAACAAGAGTGCAAGTTGAATTCGGAATGAAAAATTTCCAGTGCAGAAAAGACCAAGATCACATGGTTTCATTGATGAATTCTACCAAACATTTAAAAACATATTTAATGACAATATCAAAGCCTTACAAATAATGAAATAGAGGGGGCACATTCAAAGTCATTTCATGAAGCCTGTACTATCCTGATACAAAGCAGGATGAAAATAAAAAAGAACAAGAGGGTGGGGCAAGATGGCAGAGGAGTAGGGACCCCAAGTCACCTGTCCCCACCAACTTACCTAGATAATTTTCAAACCATCCTGAAAACCTACAAATTTGACCTGAGATTTAAAGAGAGAACAGCTGTAACGCTAAAGAGAGAAGGGTTTTCACTTCTAACAAGGTAGGGAGGCAGAAGAAAAAAAAAATCAAGTGGGGAGAGGCACCGCGAGGAGCCAGGCTAAAGCCGGTGGCGGGAGCCTCCATCACAAGAAAGCCCAGTCCCAGAGAAGCGGGAACTTTAAAAAATCCGCACCGGATTCTTCCTGGACAGAAAGGCGCTCAGCAGGGAAATCCGTTAAAATTGCAGGACGGGCAGTGAAGCATCCAGATTCCCGGAGTCACTAGTGGAAGAAGTGCACCTGGAAAAAGTACAACACAACCTGTGGGCCAATCTGGGTAAAAGGCTGGAGCACACCCCGCGGCATCTCGGAGAAGCTGGTCAGTCAGGTGGCGGCTCCGGGAGGAGGGGGCTGCGCCCTGCTGCCTTCGGGAGCCGAGAATCCTGGAGCATGATTCCAGCAGCACAAGCCCTGCATCTCAGGGCGCTGGGGGACACAGCCAGGATCCTATACTCACCCTGGGACAGGCGGACGTGGGGAGGGCCCAGGACAGCGAGGACTCTCCTGCTGCTGGGCACCCCCAAGTTGTGCAGATCAGTGCCCACCACCCGGGGAGCATCCAGGCCAGTGTGGAATGGGAGTTGAGTTAGTTACTGCATGGAGCTGATTCCAGGGCTGGAGGCCTGGCCGCCACTGGTGTTCCTCCTTGTGTAACCCTGTGCTTGGGAGGGGCGGGGTTGCCAGGGAACAGAGGCCTCACAGGGTAAACAGCTCCCACGGAGCCTGGCACCTGGCAGGGGGTGGGACAGCTCCCCGAGGTGCACACACCTGAGAAGCAGCACAGCAGGCCCCTCCCCCAAAAGACCAGCTGGAAGAATCAGGGAAGAGAAAGTTCTTGACCAAGCAGCGCTCTAAAGCTCCAGGGGAAGTTGAGGGATTTACAGTATATAGAACCAGAGGTTGCCCCTCCTATTTTTTTTTCTTCCTTTTTCCAGTACAACTCATTTTTATATCAGACTATGAATTTCCAATTTTTTCCCTTTTCTTACCTTAACTACAATATTTAACCAGCTCTTTATTTTTAAGATTCTTCCTTTTTGACTTTCATATTTCTACAGTTACAAGTCCTAGATATATTTTTCCACTTCTAGATTCCCTTCAACCTACTCAACTTAATTTTGAGAGATAAACGAGATATGTTTATTGTTTTGTGTTGTTTTCTCTACCTCATTTTGTTCTACAATGGCAGAAGTTAATACCTTCTAAAACATGACCAGCATACATCCAGAACCAAATGGCATACCATCCTGGTTCATTCTGTGAAATTCCTCATATCCATTCTGCCCCCTTCTTTTATCTCCTTTATGTTTGGTGGTCAATGTTGGGGACTTCTACAAGTATTTCTGGTTTATATAAATTTGGGACTAATCATCTTCTAACATACAGAACTTAATAAAATCAGAACCAAGTGGATCACCCTCTAGAAAGAAACCCTCAGGTAGACTACATTCTCCCTCCACGAAAAATTCATCACCACCACGATCTCCCAGTGCCCCCCTTTTTTTCTTCTTCTTTTTATTCTCTTCTTCTTTAGGATTCCTGGCCTTTTATCTTTTACTACTTTGTTTTAAATTTTGTTTTTCACTTTAGTGATCCTTTTATTTCGTTTTGATATTTGTTTTCAATTTCTGGTCTCCAACCTTGGCAGAATCATCTACGGTGAAATTTACTAAAGTTGTGGTTGATATTCTTGACTCAGCCCACCCATATAGCCACTGAGCGCTGAGAAAAGTGACTAGAAGGAAGAACTCACCACAAAAACAGAATCAGAAACAGTCCTCTCTGCCACAGAGTTACAGAATTTGGATTACAATTCAATGTCAGAAAGCCAATTCAGAAGCACAATTAGGAAGCTACTGGTGGCTCTGGAAAAAAGCATACAGAATTCAAGAGACATCATGACTGCAGAATTTAGATCCAATCAGGCCAAAATTAAAAGTCAATTAAATGAGATACAATCCAAACTGGAGGTCCTAACGATGAGGGTTAGTGAGGTGGAAGAAAGACTGAGTGACATAGAAGACAAGTCGATGGCAAGGAAGGAAGCTGAGGGAAAAAAAAAAACAATTAAGGGACAATGAGCAAAGGTTAAGGGAAATAAATGATAGACTCAGAAGGAAAAAATCTACATTTAATTGGGGCTCCATAGAGTGCCAAGAGGCACAAAGGGTCAGAAAGCATATTTGAACAAATGATAGCTGAGAAATTCACTAATTTTGGGAGGAAAACAGACATTCGGGTCCAGGAGATAGGTCCTGCCCTAAAAATCAATAAAAACCATTCAACACCTTGACATTTAATAGTGAAACTTGCAAATTCCAAAGATAAAGAGAAAATCCTTAAAGCAGCAAGAGACAAGAGATCCCTAACTTATATGGGGAGAAATATTAGATTAACAGCAGACCTCTCCACAGACACGTGGGAGGCCAGAAAGGGATGGCAGGATATATTCAGGGTCCTAAATGAGAAGAACATGCAGCCAAGAATACTTCATCCAGAAAGGCTCTCATTCAGAATAGAAAGAGAAATAAAGAGCTTCAGAGATAGGCAGAAACTGAAAGAATATGTGACCACCAAACCAGTTCTGCAAGAAATATTAAGGGGGACCCTATAAAAGAAAGAAGAGGCCCAAAGAAATAATCCACAAAAATAGGGACTGAATAGGTATTATGATGACACTAAATTCATATCTTTCAATAGTGACTCTGAGTGTCAATGGGCTAAATGATTCCATCAAAAGATGCAGGGTTTCCAACTGGATAAAAAAGCAAGATCCATCTATTTGCTGTCTACAAGAGATTCTTGGACAAAGAACTGTCGTTGCTGCTGCTGGCCCTACCAGACAGCCAGACCAATGCCAGTGACCTGATAGTCTGTAAAAATGTGCAGATTGGGCTATTGTCCAGCACATCCGGTGCTAAGGTAACTACCTGAAGTTCAGTCAGTTGTGTTTACTCTTGGGTCCCATCTTGTATTAGAGATGTCCTGGTTAGGGGCTGAGAGCTCCAACACAGGTTACCAGAGTGGTGGTGACAATTCCAGTTGTAGAGTGGAGGAACACCCATTGCTCTTCACTCAGGTGATGCCAAGTGGATCTTGTGGTAGCCAAGGTGTTTGAGAGAGGGATTACCTCCTCCAATACAGTAGCATCCGGTAAAGAGTGACAACGGGGAAGGCCAAGCCCCCCCCTGCAAGTGGGATATACCTGATGGACCAGGTTTGCTTCCATCTGCAACAAGGAGGCCTTGTCCTGGTGGGTTTGATAAACTTGCAGGGGTGCTGCTACCATAAGCCAAGGCCTAATGGGCAACTGGCTACTGAGTGTCACAGGCCTGGGGCCCATGAGAACTTCCAAATCCAGGACAGTTCAGTAGGCAGCCAGCAACTGCTGTTCTCATGTCTTATATCATGGGGTCGAGGAGGGCTGTTTCTTACATCAGAGTCCCACGAGCAATTTACAGGCATCACAGGAGGTCCTGAGATCCCAAGAGGGATCAGAGGAGGTCGCTAAAGCATGTATGCTGAAGGACTCTCTGATAGGCCCTAACAGGAGTGCCTGCTGTT
The DNA here is from genome assembly GCF_011100685.1 of Canis lupus familiaris. Classification (NCBI taxonomy): domain Eukaryota; kingdom Metazoa; phylum Chordata; class Mammalia; order Carnivora; family Canidae; genus Canis; species Canis lupus. The sequence goes on from NC_049260.1 coordinate 80,458,307, forward strand.
TTATAATTTGGACAGATTCTAGAGCTTTCTGTTGTAGGGAGCCCTTTCAAGGCAGGCCAATTTTTAAGTAACCACATTGATAGGCTCACCTAACACTGGCAAATGAGGAGCTTCCCATTGGACCCAGAAAGGTCCAAAAGATTCTGGGTTTGTTCTACCATTGTGGGTGCCAAGAGGGTCAACATTTGCTTCTTGACAGTGTCAGTGAGGAAGCAGCCCTTGGTTTAGGAATAATTTACAGGAGTTTAACCAAGGTGGCGTGGTCTTGCCCCATCTGTGAGACAAGGGCCCATCTACTTTTTTATAAGCCCCTTTGTGGGTATTTGCATGTCCTGAGGGTTTCAAATGCCTATCCTCAGAGGAAGAGGTCATCCATGTAATGTCATACTGATGATCCTAGACAAACGTGAATGCAGTTAAAACCTTGCCTGCAAAGACTGTGTACGATGGCAGGGCTGTCGAGGTACCCCCGTGTAGCCAGGTAAATGTGCATTGTGTCCTTTCAGAAGTGAAGGCATACTGCAACTGAGACCCTTTGGTATATAGGTACTGAACAGCACACATTAGCCAAATTTATAACAGCAAAGCCTTTACCAGTTGCTGATGGGATGGAGTCCATAATTTCAATAACATTGGGGATGGAGGCCTTAATGTGTGACACCAGGCCCTGAGGTACCAAGGCTGTGGTAGTGCACCCTGAGGCATCATTCATTCTTTCCTTGTTAAAGAGCAACCGAAATGGAGAAGCAGTGGGGAAAGTCGTTCTTCTCTACATAGAATTAGACAATGGATTTCAATCCTTATAGTCCCCTATTTATTTTTCCTTAGCTCATAATCAACGTTTTCCATGGGGACAGTCCGTTGGGGTCCCATTTTGTCAAGCCGATTTATAAGTGGCAAAGACTTAAACTTTATGAATCATTGTGTCAGAGTGCCCATGTCCACTGTAGAATTCTTTAGGACAGTGGGTGCCATGATCATGGGGAATCAAGGCAAGGCAATACTTCCAATGTGCAAGGCAAGGTGAACCTCTCTGTTCTCTCTTTTATAATCATTATCTCCCCTAAGATTGCAGGGGAGATGCAATCTTTGTAAAAAAAATCTTCTTTGTAAAATTTAGTGGGATTCCCAAGTATTTCTATAATTTGAGCCCTACTATTAAGAACATAAAGGTTTCCTAAATGAGGCATTTTAGCAGATATTGAAGTTATTTCATGGTCTATTTATAATAAGTGTAAAGCCAATCAGCACCTTTATTCTGCTTACTATTATTATTATTATTATTGCTATTATTGTGATAAAATTCACTGTTTTGAGGGTACATTTCAGTGGTGTTTAGTACATTCACAATGCTCTCCAGGTATCCCCTCTGTCTAGTCCCAAAATACACCATCACCCCAAAAGGAAACCCCATACCCATTAGTTAATTTTCCCGAATTTCCCCATCCCTGCCTCCAGGTTCTGGAAACCACTTATCTGCTCTCTTTCTCTAGGAGTTTACTTAGTCTACATTTATTCTATATCACCTATATTTGATACAAATGAAATCATACAATATGTGACCTTTTGGGTCTGGACTCTCATTAGCATAATGGTTTTGAGGTTTATCCACTGCGTTGCATGTATCAGTACTTCATTCCTCTTTATGGCTGCATGATACTCCACCGTATGGATGTATCACTTTTGTTTGTCCATCCATCAGTTGATGGACAATTGGGACGTTTCCACCTTTTGGTAATGGTGAATAGGACTGTTAATGAACATCTGTGTACAACTTTTCGTTTGAGAAAACGCTTTTAATTGGGGGGGGGTGTAGTATACACCTAAGAGTAGAATTACTGAGGCAATCATATGGTAATTCTGCATTTAACTATTTAAAGAACTGCCAAACTCTTTTCCACAGTGACAGCATTGATTTTAGATACCCACCAGTAATGCACAAGGATCCTAATTTCTCCACATTCTGCTCAATATGTTTTATTTTTCATTTAAAAATAATTCAATTACACCACCATTGTGAGTAGGCTGTGGCATCACATGGTGTTTCTGTTTGATCTCCCTAATGACTAAAGACGGCGAGCTGATTTTCCTGTCCTTATTGCGTATATGTGTATCGTTTTTACACACAGACACACACTCAAAAGGAGAGAGCGCAGTAGTAGGGGGAGTGGGGGAGGGAGAAGCAGGCTCCCCGCTGAAGAGAGAGCCCCATGTGGGGCTAGCCCCAGGACCCTGGGATCATGATCTGAGCCAAAGGGAGATGCTTAACCAACGGAGTCACCCAGGCCTCCTCCTATGTCCATTTTTTAAACTGGATTGTTTACCTGTTGCTGGGTTGTTTTCTATGCATTGTGGATACTAGACCCTTATTAGGTATGTGCTTACCACAAAATTTTTATCCCATACTATAGGTTGTTTCTGCTTTCTTCTTAATATCCTTTGACACAAAGACGTTTTTAGCTTGGCAAAGTCCAGTTTATCTGTTTTTCCTTTTTTTTTTTCCTTGTGCTTTTATTGTCCTATCTAAGACTCCATTGCCAAATCAAAGATCATGGAGGTTTACCCCTAATGGACTGATTTATTTACACTCTCAAATTCAAATGTTGAATTCC